>NC_057888.1:5352500-7752500 GCF_019740435.1 Gambusia affinis
ATCCATTCCAACCAACCATCCATCCATCCATCCATCTGCACATCCATCCATCTGCACATCCATCCATCCAACCAACCAACCATCTTCACATCCATCCATTCCAACCATCCATCCATCCATCCATCTTCACATCCATCCATCCATTCCAACCATCCATCCATTCCAACCAACCAACAACCAACCATCCATCCATCCATCCATCCATCTGCACATCCATCATCCATCCATCCATCCTTTCCAACCAACCAACCAACCAACCATCCATCTATCCATCTGCACATTCATTCATTCATCCATTCCAACCAACCAACCAACCATCCATCCATCCATCCATCCATCTGCACATCCATCATCCATCCATCCATCCATCTGCACATCCATCATCCATCCATCCATTCCAACCAACCAACCAACCAACCATTCATCTATCCATCTGCACATCCATCCATCTATTCATCCATTCTAACCATCCATCCATCCATCCATCAATCATTTTGTCACCTCTACTTTTACTAAAACAAACTATTTTTAATTGATGATTTTTCCATTGAAATTAAAAATTGGATTTATCTCAAATTCTCAGTGAGATTGTTTTACTGCAGCCTAAAGTTAATTCATTTTAGGACTTTCTACACATCTTTATCAATAATGTGAAATAGTGTTCGGCAAAACAGGAGTGCAGTGTTGAAAAAGGTCACATCAGAAGATCATAAATCCTGGCAGCTTCTTCCATCCGTCTTTACTCCACCACTTGCAACAATTTTTAGGAGGAAACAAAAGTCAGTTTTATTCATGGCTGATTGATTTATCAAAGGAATCACAAGTGTCACATCAAGCTTATGCTTGAAAACAGATTAGAAAGCACTGCAGGACGTGTAATTACAGGATACAGTTGGTAATATTTGTTTGTTTTTTATTTTTTAGCCAACAGAACCTGGTGACACCCCGTACCATCCGAGAGAAACCACCAACATGAAGACGCAGACTGTGGCCTCGTACTTCAGGGTAATCCATCTTTAAAGAGCTGTTGTTCTTCAACACTTTGAAATCTTTGAAAAATATCAAAACCACTGAAGCTGTAACAAACATCACAATTAGAGAAGTCCAAATGTTCAAAGTGAGTTCATTCTGCTGAAATAAGCTGAATTAATTATTCAGCTTTTTACACATCCCTGTAAATATGGAAGGTTTTTTTCTTTTTAGACAACCTGCTTTGTGTGGATGAAACTGACGTTAGCTTAAATCCAACCTCTTCGTGTCGTCACAGTACTCTCTGATGGACCTCCTGTCCAAGATGGTGGCCGGGCAGCCTCACTTTGTCCGCTGCATCAAACCCAACAACGATCGCCATGCCAACAAGTTCGACCGGGAGAAGGTTCTGGTCCAGCTGCGCTACACTGGCGTCCTGGAAACTGCCAAGATCCGACGACAGGGCTACTCCCATCGCATCCTGTTTGCTAACTTCTCTAAGAGGTCAGTTTTCCGCAGAAGAACCTCGTAACCTTGGCGGAAACTTTAACGCTTTTCCTCAGCTGAATGAATGCGATGAATCCTGCAGGTACTACATGTTGGCGTTTCACGCTCACGAAGAGCCGGCTGTGACTCCAGAGACGTGCGCCACCATATTGGAGAAGGCAAAACTGGAAAACTGGGCAATGGGGAAGACCAAGGTGAGCAGAGATCGTCGTCAAACAGATTAGCAGTCAGCAGCTAAATTAGCGTTTGCCAGATCTAAAAGTTGTCTTATGTTCGACCTAATCTATTAAACACCATAAATTATTTTGAAATTTAATTTGTGAATCCTAATTAGCTCCAGCTAGTGAATGCCCTGCTTAAAGGTACAGTTCAGCAATTATAGTGCAGTATGTTTCAGTTTGTGGAAACACATTTTGCACATTTCTGTACTTAAATTTGTGCTTCAACTTCTTCTAAAAACAGACCAAACATTTAAAAAGCCCCGAAGACATTTATAGATAAAGTTAATGTTTTTTGGTGTTGGGGAAAATGAGCCATTTTGAAAACCTGATTGTTAAATCACATTCAAAAGCCTCAGCCTCATTACCTATCAACCCAAGTTGTGCTCCAGCACCTTTGGTCAGCTGGTTTTATTGTTGTATTTACTGTACAATGGCTGCTGGGGGGAAAAAAACGAGTTTTGTTGTCAACTTACCACCCCGAAACCATTTGCTGCATTCTTGTTGATTGTGCAGGATGCCCCACTTCTACTTTTCAAAGATGTACAGTTGTATGCATCTTGGTTTGTGAAAATGGCTGTTTTCACGTGTGTGTAAACACTGAGTTGTGGGCGTGACCAGCAGCAATTTATTTGGGTTTAAAGTGACAAAAATAGCAAATTCTGAATGGACAAGACTGAACTTTCATTATTTCTAAAATGATTTCATGCAAAAAATGTTTGGTTTAGACCATAAAGATATCCTTAGGTGACCTTTTACCTCCAACTGTCTTAGCATTTCCTCCACGTTGCGCTCCCCAGGTGTTCCTGAAGTATTACCACGTCGAACACCTGAACCTGATGGTGCAGCAGGCGACGCAGAGGATCGTGCTGCTCCAGGCTTGTGTCCGAGGCTGGCTGGGAGCCAAACGGTACCGGAGGACGCTGAAAGAGCGAGAACAAAGCGCTCTGATTCTGCAGTCAGGTCGGTCGGTCCACACTGACGCTTCACACTCAAAACACAATAAAATCTCCGAACATTTATGCTGATTCAAGCTTTCCTCTGCAGCTTACAGAGGTCACAAAGTTCGCAAGAAAGTAGCCGACGATAAAAGCAAAGTGAAGTTTGACACTTTTATAACTCAATTTCAGGCAGGTAAGAAAACTATGCAGACAAAACTTCAGATTTGAGTGTAAAATTGTTTATTTTACTTTGGTTGATTGCTTTGCTTGCTTCAGTTTGCAGAGGATATCTGGCAAGAAAGACGTACAAGAAGTTGGTAGATGAGAAAAACAAGGCAGCCACCAAGATCCAGGCTCGCTACAGAGGCCACAAGGAGCGTAAAAGCTTTCAACGAAAACGGTAGAAGAGAACCAACCTTTTAATATTCATTAATGAGCAAAAATATTCACATCCTGTGAATTCTTTACATTTTGATTCAGTAGAAACAAAATTTTCACTTTATTTCTTTAGGATATCATGAGATAGATCAACTCAAAATGAAACATTACGTGAAGTAGAAGAGAAAAATCTACACGTTTTACATTTTTGTTTTTACAAATATTGTAAAAAATGTGGAATGCCTTTCTAATCAATCCCCTTTACTCTGAGACCACTAAATAAAATCCACAACAAATAATTGTCTTCGAAGCTTAGTAATTATAATCAACCTGTTTCAAACTTTATCTCAGCATAAACCATAACTTTTATTAAAAATATGTTAAATTGTTAAAGAAAGACAAAGGAAGTCCCTGAACACATCCCCATATTGAAGCATGGTGATGGCACCATTATGCTTTGGGACAGGAAAGTAGGCCAGGGTTGTTTGGAAGATGAATGGAGTTAAACTTTTATGAAATCCTTGAAGAAAACCTTTTAGAAATTGTGAAAGACTCAAGACAGGTTCAATCTGTACCTATCTATTGGGAGGGCCTAGTCAAAGTCCAGACTCAAATCTGGTGTCAAATCGGTTGAAATTTGCTTGAAAAAAAATCAAACTCTACGAACCTCTGTCTCGGTTGGGTTGAAGTAAACTCAATGAATACATGAAAAGCAATCGGACTGGTGACGGCTCCAAAAGCAGGAAGAGAACTGCAACGCAAGGAATTCTGGGTAAATACAACCAATACAAATGAAAGAGTTTAGCGCTAGCGGGAGAAATGGCTTGTAGTTTTTGACCAAAGACAAAAGAGAAATCTGATGCTACTACATTTTTTTTTCACATTTTATGAAGAAAGAAGTTGCTCTCATTGTTTTCTTCAGAGGTTTTCATGTTGTTTCCTTCAGTGGCTCTTTGTGCAGCGCCCCCACAGGTGAGGAGGGGAACAGGTTTCTCAATTAGTTTTATCAACAAAAGAGTTTATTTTTTCCAGAAATTGGCAAGTTTTCATTAAGCAAATTTATTTCTGAAATGTCAAATTGCACATGCCTAAGTTTTAAGTTGTAAGAAAAACTTTAAAAACAAAACTTTCACAGTTATATACAACATTGCATTGATCTATAATATGAATATAAGATTTGTGAATACTTTTTCCATCAAAAAAAAATTTTTTTTTGCTTTCTGACAAAATCTGAAATGTATGAATTTGTAGGGAAGCCAAAGAGAAGGAGAAAGTGGTGGCCGCTCTTAAAGAAGAGGCGCCAGAACCTGCGTCTAAAACAGAAAACAGTGAAGAAGAAGAAGCGAAAGCCGCTGTTGTTCTTCAGAGCAACTACCGAGGCTACAAAGAGAGAAAACAATTCAAGGAGAGAAAGAAGACGATGGCCGGAGCGGAGATGGAGATACCAAATGAAAACAAGGAGAAAACTGTTAAAGACGGAGAGGAAACCGTGGCTAGCAATCAGGAGAACAAGGAGGAAGAGGATGAGAGCACCTACGAGGCGGAGGAGAACGATGACAGCGATAACACCCAGGTACCGGAAGACGAGGAAAACACGGAGGTGAGCGACGAAGCCGTGATTCAGGATGCAGAAACCGGAAACACGAGCGCGCAGGAAAAATCTCCAGATGAAGCTGCCAATCTGGAAGAGGAAACTAAAGCAGCGACTGTCATCCAGAGCAACTTCAGAGGCCACAAAGAGAGGAAGAGGCTGCAGGAGGAAGGCAAGGTCCCAGGTAAGCAGCAGAAGAAGACGGAGCCAGAGACTCCAGGTGTTTCTTCTTCTGGTGATGATCCCGATGAGACGAAGGCAGCAGTGGTGATCCAAAGCAACTTCCGCGGACACAAGGAGCGAAAACGACTCGAGGAGGAAGGAAAGATTCCCAGGAGGAATAAGAAGGAATCTAAAAACGAAGAGCAACTCGTTCCCGATGAACAGGAGAACGTTCCGGAGGCAGCGGACGAGGAGAAAGCAGCGACTGTCCTGCAGAGTAACTTCAGGGGACATCGGGACCGGAAGAAGCTGAAAGCTGAGAAAGAAGCGCGGCAGAAAGACAGAGACGGCGGAGCAGTTCCTGATGAAGCGGAGCCGGGCGGGAAGGAAAACGAGGAGGCGCTGGATGTTAGCGACGTGGCGATCGAGCGCAAAGAGGAGGAAGATCTGGAGAAAGAGAGGCAGGAGGAAGAGCAGGCAGCAGTGAGAATCCAGAGCAACTTCAGAGGATATAAGGACCGAAAGAACCTGAAGGCCAACAGGGTGGCGGCCCGGACGGAAGCCGAGCAGCTGGAGAGTTTCTCCAAAGAGGTACGGTCCGGAACCGAACCAACATTTACTTAGACACACCTCACTGACATGACCCTCATCTACTGAAGAGGATTAGGACACTGACAAAAATAATTCTGACTTTAATCTGAGAATTCACTTAGATCTCAGAATCCTGATTTTGTTTTTTTAGAATTATTTTCTTCAGAATTCAGTTTTTTTTTTCCCAGAATTAATTTTTTCCGAATTCTGATTTTTTTCTCAGAAATTTGACTTTTTATTGTCAGAATTCTTATTTTTCTCAGAATTTTGATTTTTTTTTCTCTTTTTTTTTCAGAATTTTTCTTTTTCTTTTTTCTTTTTTTTGCTCAGAATTTTGATATCAATCTCTTAATTCTGACTTCAATCTCAGAGTTATTACTTTTAATGATAGAATTTTGACTTTAAAGTTTAAGTGTGTGATTTTTATTTTAAAATCTATATGTTGTTTTTTTTTACATTGTTGTTAAAACAGTCGCCATGTTGTCACAGTATCATATAAAACAGAAAATCTGTGAAAAACATCACGCTCATTTTTGTGCTGTTATTGTCATGCACCTTTTCTGAACAAAAACAAACCAAAGCCAAGAGTCTTGGCGCTGTCAATAATCCTCGCGTATGCTGCTTAATGTGCTAATGGTGATTTATCATTACAGGAAAACGTTTTTTTGTTTTTTCACAGATTACCTCTCTAATGACACTCTGTCACAACATTGTGATGGTTTTAACAAATATGTAGAAATATGTCTTTTTTAAAAGTTGCACACTGCAGCTTTACGTCTGTGATTAGTGACCAAAGCCATATTAGCTATAAACATGTTTTTCTTTCAACGTCGCTGGTTGGTGAAAGAAAGCATTGTTTTTCTTATTCTACTCATATCTTCACTAATCTCTCCAACAGATCGCGGAGACTTCCCAGGACTTTGCGGCCCTGCAGCAGAAGCTGAATGAGATCATCCAGGCCCATCAATCAAACCCTGAAAACAATGGCATGTTTGTGAGAGGGAAAGCAATCAATGGCTACGCCCCACAGATTCAGTCAGGTAAGATAGTGAGAAACAGATCAGCAACCAATGAATATCAGTCACACTGCCGGCAGACACTCAGCCGAGGTTAATGTGAACTTTGGGCTTTTGAAGGATAATTAATACTGTCACTTAAGAGAGAGATGGTTCAATTATTTACTGAAGTTATGAGTCAAGGCATTAATAATCACCCAAACACAAAGACACCAACTGAGATAGGAAGCGATCCAATCAGCCTTTGGATCTTTTTCTCGAACTATTCAGCAGATTTTATTGCGACCTTTCTCGATCAGATGATGATTTTATCAAGGCAGCCATTTTTCTCCTCTCCTGTCGTGCAACTTCATTAGATCAGAAAAACCGAGAAAGTCAAGTGCCAAAACAGGAAGCGCCTCGCCACTTGATGTGTCATCAGAAGTGAAATTTGATTTGCACAGTTGATAGCTGTAATTGGTTTCAGGGCGGTGAGCGAGAGAAGCTGGAAACGGAAAGTTTGGAGTCTTAAAGCCCAGATGGCGCCTCGAATGTGACAGTCGATTCAGGTGTCTGACTGGAATAATATTCTAATTAGAAAATATTTTTAAAATATTCAATTTGTCAATCATTTGATATGGTTTTAATTTTGTGTGTAATGTGTAACTCAAGAGTATTTCAGCTACTTATTATTATTACAATCAGTGTAACTTGTTCACACAGCTATGGATCCATTACAAATGTGTCCTAAAATGTGTTAATATTCTGCTAATATCGAAAAAACACAATTTAGCAATTGTGACATTTCCATTAAATAATGAACAAAATTAAAATTACACATGAATAAATTTGTTCACGCGATAAGCAATTAAAAAACATACAATTTCATTATCCTCCAACCACTTCCTGTCGTCTTCTTCTTTGTGTTTTCTGCCAGCAGCAACTGTGCAGAATATTGACAAAGTAAGGGAAGTAGCTGTGTTTCCATTGACCATATAATTGCGTAATTTGACATTTTGAAACCAAATTTGGTAAATGGAAACACGGCAAATTAAAAAAAACCTCTTAATTCATTAAAAAGTTTTGCCGTTAGAATGCGGTGGGTTTTTTGGTTGTATTGTTTTATCTTGTTGCAATAGAAACACAGTTTTCACATCACATGGTCAACAACAGAATGTTGCCGCTGGCGGAAACCACAAAGAAGACGAAGACAGGAAGTAGTTGGAAAAGGATGGAACCACATGTTTTTTTAATGATTTATTGCGTGAACAAACTTATTCACTGGTGATTTTAAAAAAAAGTGTTTCTTATTTAATGGAAACACAGCAATTCTAAAATTGCGGGTTTTTTCAACTTTAGCGGATAAATGACAAAGTTCTGTGCTGATTTGAAATGGAAACACTCGCTCAACTTTTCAATCTTAGTCATTTTAATTTAAAAATTCAGCATATATTTTCAAATATTTTCCCAAATTCATCATGTATCAAATCATCTAAACTATGAATTAGTAATTATTTTACAAAACATTTAATATTATTTTAATAAAAGCTACTATGTGGTTGCAATATTAACAGAATTAAATGGACATTTTACAGATTATGAAATAAATCTGACAAATTTTCACTACAAGAATGTTAATATTTTCTGAAATATAAAACATTTTTAAATAAAGGATATTGTACTGGATATTGAATTGCTCTGTTTTTTACTCTGTTAGATTTTACCCTGTAACAGTGTTAAAAATCAATGCTAATGTTAGCATTTTTCACCAATAGATGCTAGCTATAAACTATATTATCTCTGTTTATAGAGAGAACAGGGTTTATTATACTACTTAACTCTATTTGTAACATTTAATCAAGACTGTTTAGCTATTTTGATATTTATTATTTAGCCAAGCAGGAAACTTTTTAACTAGTGGCTGATTAGTTTATTGGCTAACTTTATCAAAAACGACTAACCTGGTCCTGAAAAGCGTCACAGAATTATTAGCTGAAACTTAATACGCATAAGTGAACTTTGAAATTAAACCTTTACAGATTTTGTTACTATCCCACAAGGATTTGTAATGTTTTGCTTTGAGTATGCTAGGGTAAGCTAGTAAGCTGCTAGCTTCAGCTACATAGCATAAAAACTGACTTTAACAAAGGATTCCAGCCATTTTTCTGACTATTTGTGGTGACAGATTGAATAGTCTGGGTAACTTCTAAGTGAAATTATCCGTTTCATCCGCTCTAAGATCGCTTTTCAAAGATCTAATGCGTCTTCATGAATTTTGGTGACACAGTAAGCTGAACCAGAATCATTAGCGCCACACGCAACGAAAGCAGACGAATGTCGGCCACACTGTTCTTCATAGAAAAGGTCAAAAAAAGTTAATCATGTTTTGGGAGCCAACAATTACAGCAGAAATTAATTTGACGGTGTTTAAAATTAGCGTCAGTCGTCGGTGTGAAAGAGAATGACCTTTTAGATGGAGTTGTTTAATAACATTAGACACTTTTCATCTTCTTTACCTGGGAGCTTTTGCATATGATGGATTGTTTTTCTGCCAGTTTGAGCGTTAATAATAAGCGGCAAGCAAAGGTCAGTCTAATATGTTTATAATTGCAATAACATAGATGAGTGATATTGTCTAGCGGAGCACTGAAGGGAAATTATGACAAATTGCAGCTTTGGTAGAAGTCAGACGTTTTGTGACGACACTACATGGATGTTAAATCATTTATTTGTTTTTAAGAGTTGTTTCACATATACTTATGTGAAATTTACAACAGGAAAAGCCTTTATGGACAGATATATCTCTCCTCAAGTCAAAGTTTAATTATGTAACCTCAGCTGACCAAAGTGCTTCACAATAATTATTACATCATAGATAGATAAATGATCAAATAAGAAATTAAGTTTTATAAAGTATAATAAAATTGGCAGTAAAATACCAAGTAAATAATAATATGAATAAAAACCAATACATGCTTAATATAAGCAGTAAGTTTTTCCCTTTATTTTTTTTTATCTGTTAAAAAGGTTCAAGCCTTTCGATAATTTTCTGTTCTGCATTAAATCTACATAATGTTTTTGTTTTGTTTTATAGTAATTTTGGTGTGTATTTCTGGGCAGTTTTTAAAGGTGATTTGTTATCCTAAATCGTATTTTGGACATTTTTATCCTTCCATTTTGGTCTTAACTGCTTCTAAAAAAACAGCCTAAACGCCTTTTGGCAATAAGTTCATGTTTTTAGTGTCTGGAAAATGAGCCATTTAAAAAACCTTCCAAATGTAACGTTGCAAAACAGAAGGCACTGTGCTGTTACCTAGCAACCCAAGTGAAGCCCAGCCCGTTACTTAGCAACCCAAGCAGAGCTCCGGCAGGTTTGGTCAGCTGGTTCTACCGCTGTACAACGGAAAAGACGAGTGTTTTGTCGTTGACTTATCATCCAAAAACTTTTCGCATTCTTGTTGGTTGTGCAGGAGGCTCCACGTCTGCTTTTCAAAGTTGTACAGTTGCATAATTGCACATCTGTTTGCAGCCATTTTCACGAGCGAGTGTAAACGTTGAGCTTGGGGGGCGTGGCCATCAGCAGATTATTTGGATTTAAAGTGACCTTTAGACAGATCAAAATAGGCAGAACGGATCCGGCTAAAATCTCATCATCAAAGAATGATGTTGTGAAAATAATGCTATGAACGTATTCCATATGTCCCATAGAGACCGATCCTAACTCGTTCAAGAAAGTATAAAGGTCACCTTTAAAAAAAAAACCCAAAAAGGTTCATCATAAGCAACTAAAATTCCACCAATATGACGAAACGGTAAAAGATATTTTGTTACAGAAATGTGATCGACAGCATCCATGTTATATAAAATACAGAGGGTCATTGTTCGATAAACTGGCTGTTCTCAGTGTTTTATGAAAATATATTCATGTAAAGTTTAGTGGAAGGAAAAACTGTGGCAGAAAAAACAATTTCAGATAGTAGTCGCCTTGTAAACATCATCCACTTTGTTTTTCAGCAAGTAAGTTGAAATTTATTGGTTCTAAAGTCATAAATGGACTCTTTTCAGATTCTAAATAAACTTCTTGCATGAGAAATTAATGTTTATGCATTTCTAGAATGGGTTTGTATTAAAATTCTCAGTTTTACACACAAAACAACCTTTTCTGGACTAACTTTACACGACAACAAAGCTAAATTTAGAGTTATAAACGCTAGAACTGTAACATTTTCCCAGTTTTGCCTTAGCAGAGGCACAGTTGCGATCGCTTCTTTTGTTACATTTCAGCCGCCTGAAGCTCCAAAATACAAAACTGCCACCTGACATTTTTAAATCTTTTTGTTACTTTTCAGCTGACAAGAGATTTTCCAGAACCCCCCGCAGAACGCAGCAGCCAAAAACCCTGAACACCCCAGAGGACTCCACTTACTACACGCTCATTCATGTGAGTGGCAGAACAAAAAAAAGCTGATTGATTCGGGATATTTCTGACGACAAACTTTGGAAACCGTAATTGCTTTCACAGTTGCTGGTTTTTACAATCCGCCATTGATTGGCTTGGGTTTTGTTTTTTTTCTTTTATTGTGCTGGCGAGAAAGATTGACTGAAAAAGAAAAAGTTCTCTACTTTTTTAAAAAGGTTTCTTTTGATTTTGTTTGTTTTTCTTTTTAATTTCAGCGAAGTGACACTTTATTAACTTTATTCAGCCAAATGACTCATTTTTACAAGCCAACTTCTTGGTACCGTAACTCCGTGACACTTTGCGCTATCTGAAAAATTTCCACTGTTTCTGAAAGAGGAGACGTTATTATGGTAATTTTATTCACGCAACTGCAGGAAGCATATTTTCTTCGTTTTACTCTCATAAAACACTCTTTTAATTTAATGTAAATGGAGAAATTGACTAAATTATTTACTCACAGGACATGTGAAGAACTTTGTACAATTAAAATAAGCAAAAATATCCAGGAGGAGAATTAAGACTTAGTCCTTAAAGGGTTTTACCCAACTTTAATCTGCTACTTTTTCACCTTACAACAAACTGATTTGGAAAAAAATAACAAATTTACTGGAAATGTTACTAAGGTGCCAACATACTAGAGGCGTTATAACAATTTAATGGTTCAGTTGTTGATTAAATTAAGAAGTAAACACCATTAAAGTGAAATTTACTGGTATTTCCTTATGAAATAATAATTTATGAAATAAAAATGGTGGTAGTCAACATGGTGAAAACCTTACAGATTATGTCACTAATAATCCTATTTACCAATTTCATTTATATTAAATATAAATTATATATAATGATTTTGTTGTTAGTAGGTGCCTCAGTATGTTTTTATCTGGAATTTTCTGGAATATATCCAACCTTTTTTTTTTTTTTGCTCAAAGCCAAAATTAAGATTCATTTATTTAAAAACGCTTTGATGATTGACTTTATTTATCTTGTTTTACTTTCTTTTAAAATGGTTGTATTTAGTAATTTTTTACTTGGCACTGTATCTGTTTTGTTGTGTTGTGTGTTTATTTATTTTAGTATAAATATGACATAAAGCCCATAGATTTATGCAAGGTGATTTTATAAAGGGCTTGATTAAAAAAGTTTGATAATTAGTTATTAATTACAGCTTATATCAATTCAATAACTATTAATTTATTTAATATTTACTTGTTTCACATTTTGTTTTTCATTTATTTTTATTTGTAAATATTTCTCATATTTTCCCAGTGTTTTTTAAATAATTTTTTTAAATATACATTTTTAGATTTGTTTCTCATTCAAACAGTAATATTTGCTTTTTTCCGTCTCCCCACTCAGAGATCTGTCCAGGACGATAAACGCAAACCCAGAAAAGAGGAGTAAGTATCTTATTCTCACTTAAGTTTGTTTTTTTATGTTTCCAGGCTCAAGCTTGATTATAATCAAAACTAAACCTGAAACGATTAATCAGATTAATCATGATTAACCGATCATTGAAATAACCGTCAGCTAATTTAGTGATAGATTAATCATTAACTGGATATACAGGCTCAAAAAATAACACAGTCAAAGCAGTAATTAAGCCAAAACTGTACAAAAATTTTAAAAAGAAGGTGAATATTAGTTTGTGAGTATCTTTTAATGTATTTCTATAGTAGTTTAATAAAAAATCTGCAGAATGTGCTAATTTCTTTTGTCCGATTAATCAATTAATCGTCAGATAAATTGATTAATCAATTACTAAAACACTCACATCTTCTCTAAAGTTGATTCATTCAAGTTAGCTTCACTAATATTTATCATACCTGTGAATGAAGTTATTATTCTCTTTAAGAAATAAGTTAATTCTTAAAATTCCTGGAATTTGATCCGGAAAGTGCTGGAGGATTCTGGGAAGTGAGTGTCCATGTGGGAGTTCATGCATATTTATGTTGTGCAGAAGCCACAAGGTGAGTTTACCGCCCAGAGCAAGGAAGTGAAGATAGACAGATAGGGCTGACTGAACAAGCAAGAGGTGCTTTATCACCACAGCTTGAGGAAAACACACACACACACACACACACTCCACGATGCTCTAAACATCAAGGCGAATAATTTGTTAGCAGATAAATAAAGCCAGGAATGGACAGGAGTAGTTTACATGCATCATTAAGAAAGAGAAGGTCAGGAGAAACGATGGAGCTGACAGCAGAGGAGGTGGGAGATTGGAAAATGTTGGCGATAAGGAGTGAATTGTACTGCGAGTAAATGATAATAAATGTACAAAAGAAGGAGAAGCAGGAAGGGAGGCTCTGCTAAAGGTATGTAGAGATTATAGGCACAGCTGCTCTAACGTCTCTGTAAGATGCAACATGATGGGATGAAGCATCCTGAATGATCCTGGAAATCCTCCACTTATTATGAAAAAGTGATTTTACAAAAGGAAACATTTGATTTAACATCTTAATCTAGTTTCTGCAGATGTAGAAAACAGTGAAAACTTTTGCTTTGGTTATACAGAGCAGGATCGCTTTTTAAGATGTTGCACCATCTTTTATGAAATGTTACAGGGGACATAATCATGCAACCCTCAAACATCTGGATGACTGTTTTATGGCTAGTACAAAATAATATATTGATTCAGGACATTTAAACTAGTCTAAAATGTGAAATTGTGAATATGTAAATTGGGTCCTATTATGCAAAATTTACATTTTACACGTTTTTGTATTTTTATTTGTGTCTCTTCTGCTCCTAACAACAACAACTCTAAAAAATATGTTTTTGTTGAAGATGAGTGGTTTCAAAAACCTCCCACTGAGTAGCAACCAAAGTGTAGCTCCAGCATGTTTGGTCAGTTAGTTTTACTGCTGTACAATGGCTGCTGGAAAAGACAAGTGTTTTGTTGTTGACTTATCATCCAAAACCCACTTGCTGCATTCTTGTTTGTTGTGCAGGAGGCTCCACTTCTGCTTTTCAAAGATGCACTGTTGTATAATTGCATATCTGTTTGCAGCCATTTTCAGGGGTCGTGTAAACGTTGAATTGGGGGCGTGGCCAGCGGCAGATTATCTGGATTTAAAGTGACAAGACGCCCTAAACGCTCGGATTGTCACAATAATAAATTTTGCAGAACGATAAATGGTCCCAGAAGTTATTCCAATAAACATTAATATTGTTTTTTAAGACCATTGACAATTAATATATTGATAATGGCATAATAATGGAAGAACGCATTCTCAAAGCTCAATCAACTTTAAATTTTTATGAACATTCAACTATGGAAAACAAAATTGTCCTCCAGAAAATGTCCTGTTCAGACCTGTGTTTGTTCTCCAGTCCAGGGAAGCTGCTTGACGTGGACGACCAGTACTACAGCACCCTGTCCACCAACCGGCCTGAACCCCGCAGCTCCGCCAGGGGGACGCCGGAGAGGAGACAGTCTGTAGAGAGGAGACAGTCCATGGAGCGAAGACAGTCCATGGACAGGAGACGATCCACGATCCGTAGCCACCACGGGGACAGACGGCTGTCCACGGACCAAAGGTCGGCAGGTTCTAGTCGACAGATGAGAGAGAGGGCGGTCACTGAGCCCGAGCTTCCCAGACCCGCGACACAAGACAACAGGTATGTCCTCAAAGGTTCTCCATGTGGAGAAGACGATATTTTAAAAGACTGTTAGACGGTCTGGCTCAGTTAGACCCTCGTTTTCCTTGTTAAAGGTAAAGGTAATTTTATTTATATAGCACATTTTCAGCAACAAGGCAATGCAAAGAGCTTTACAGGAATTAAAAGGAAATACAAACAAAATAACAAACCAAAGGAAAGAGCAAAAGAAAAAAAAGCTAATAAAGTTGATCCAAATGTATAAACTAGATACTCCTGCTCAGGTTTGCTAGATAAGTGTAAGTAAGTATCTTCTGGACTTATTCCTTTTCTGGGTTGGAAGAATATGAGTCTACAATGTAGTTGCAAAGGTAGTTTTTCTGGATTATAAATTTGTTCTTATCTCTGTTATGAGTTGCTAAATAAGTGTAAGTAAGTATTATCTGGACTTTCAAAGTGTGCTCTAAATTTGTAAAAGTAATGAGTACTCCACAGTTTCTAAGCAATAATAAAAATTAAGTTTAAGGAAAATTTAACTTTTACTTTTGTCTCAACTGCTTCTAAAAACAACCTAAGCACTTAAAAAAAAACGCTGATCTGTTCTTTGCCAATAAATTCATGTTTTTTGGTTTCTGGAAAATCAGTTTCAAAACCTTCCAGTTATTGAGTCACATCCCATGGGCGCTACACCGTTACCTAGCAACCCCAGCCGAGGCCAGCCCCGTTACCTAGCAACCAAGCTGAGTTCCAAAACGTTTGGTCAGCTAGCTGGCATTTTCTGCAGCCCTCCAATTCTCTGGCAGACCATTCCACTGACGGGGTCCATAATGCTGGAAAGAACCATAAGTGTGAGTTCTGACTCTTGGAACTGTTAATAGTCCGGTGCCAGAGGACCTCGGGGTCCGCAGGGGCTCATCAGGTGATAGCAGCTCTGCAAGATAAGATGGTGCAAGACATTTAAAAACCAGTAAAAGAATCTCAAAATCAGTTGAAATGGGAATGGTTTTCTGTGTTTGTGGGGTTTTAAATGCTGTCATTCAGTCAGAAAAACACATGAAAAATAATAAATGGTTCTTGACATCACTTTTATTGTTGGCACAATAGTACAACAAAAATACTGTGCTGGTAGCCACATGACTCTCTGGACGTTGTTACACTATTTTGCAGTCTGTCATTTATTCATAATGTAAACAAATTTCAAAATATTCAATCATTTAATTAAAATACATTGTTTATAAATGAGTATTTTTAAAGTTTGAGGTTCTAAAAGGACAGACTTATAGAACGACCTCCGCCTGGTGTCTATGATGGGCGGTTTGGATGATGAATGGAAAGAGATGATAACCAAAATGAAAACACAAATCGTTTCATCTCCTCCTTTTTGTAATTTTGCTTTGTTTGTTTTGCGAGTCTCCATCTTCAGAACCATCTGCGATACGTTGGGTTTGTCTTTACAGGCGCTCCGTCCCGCGGATGTCGTCGACGGAGAGCCGAAGCGGAGACAATCCGTACGACTTCAGGCACCTGCTGAGGAAGACGTCGCAGAGACGAAAGCTCATCAAGCACTACTGAACCGGGCCGGACTTTATAACGGACCTGCAGCTTCTTCTGTCGCAGATTTAAAACGTTTTAGATCCCGCAGGAGAACATGCGTCACTGGTTTCTGAGAATCAGGAATAGACTGTAAATAAGAAACTTACATGTAATAAAATTGTTGTAAATTAAGATTTATTCATGTTGACTATGGAAAGTGTTCGTGTTGATGCCCATTTTCTTAATTTTCACATATTTATCTTTGGAAAATAAGCCTCAGATTTGTTATGTTTTGCTGTCTTGATGTCTTGTTTGTTAACTTAAACATAAAATATTTTAAAATTATATCTTTCTTTGCAGTCTCATCATATTACTCCATCTTAAACTATCTTATATTATTTTCTCTCTATGCTGCTTTGCATGCAGTTCACATAGACACTTTGTTATCTGGTTGATCTCAGACCAGCCCCAGAGATTTACTATATTATTGTGAATTTCCCTCACATTCAGCTTGTAACCTTTATGCGACATTTTAGTGGAGGAACAACCCCACAGGGATTGTCAGGAAAGCCCCAACTACAGGCTTACAGGAAATGCTCCCAAAAAACTACGACAGCTTATTGGGACAAATGTAGATAGAAAAAAAAGACTCTGACATTTTGGGATTCATCTCAAAAAAATTCAAGAAAAAACCTGAAAAATTTTAGGCTGCAAAACTTGAAAATCTGCAAGAAGTAGTTCAGACATTTTGAGATCAAAAATATGAGCTGCTCTATTTACATTATTTTTCTTCTTTTATAGATGTCTGTGTTACTTCTTAGAAACAAAACTCTAAATCTGGCAGGGGTATGAATAGTTTTGAACTGTTTATGCTAAAAAAAAAATCAATAATCAACAAGAGAAAGCATTTTCTTTAACCTTAGAAGCAATAAATCCCATTTCTAAACTGCTACTCTGTTAGCTTTCTGCAGCTGCTAGCTATGTTAATGCTAGCTTAATAAGTGTTTCAGCTTCTGTTTTATTGTTTTTTACAGGTTTTCCTGATGCTAAACACATGTCTGCTTTTCAAAATTATTGCTATTATTACTACTAGTAAGTATTTACTACACCTTCATTCTTTTGTTTTTAATTTGAGACATAAAATGCTATTTTGATTAGCCACTAAAAGGTAGCTAATCTAGTTTTAGCTAAATCTAGTTTTTATGTTTTTGAAGTCCAATTCACTGAAGCATGACATGATATAGCCTAAGTCAAGTTAGTCATTCAAAAATTAAAGCTGCACTTATTGAAAAGGGTTGAATTAAAGTAATTTAAAGACCGGAAACCAATAAAATGCTGAGTCATTTGTTGCTATGGCAACTCCCGCTTTTTCTGGGCGTCAAGGGACAAGGGCAAAGTTTTAATAAGAATATATTTTCCTCAAAAGAGACAATTTAAGTCTAGTTTTAAAAGAGAAAAACTCAGATTTGTTAGGACTAAGATGAGTTTACACTAAAAGGTAAAACACATTGGATGAAAAGAGGCAAAAGAAATTTACTCATTTGGATAAATAAATTACATTTAAATAGGAAATATGGACGTGAAAGTAGTTAAAATCAGAAACATAAATAAATCAAAAAGAATTTCAGATGAAGTCATTAAAATTCACAATAAAATAAGACTGATTTAGGTCCAAACTCAAATAAAAGTAAATAAAATTCAATATAATTTAACCCTTTTAGACTTTGATTTGTGTTTAAAAAGTTTAAAAGTCTGTGTGACCAAACTATTGCAAATATAGATTTTTGGGGCCAAGTTTTATAATTTTTAATGTACAATTCCTGATTAATTCACGTTTGTTTTTATGAGAGTTTTAAACAACGGAGGAAGAAGTAAATAAAATTTGAGTCGAAAACTGACTAATTAGAAGAGTCACTGAATAGAAAATG
Source organism: Gambusia affinis (assembly GCF_019740435.1). Taxonomy (NCBI): domain Eukaryota; kingdom Metazoa; phylum Chordata; class Actinopteri; order Cyprinodontiformes; family Poeciliidae; genus Gambusia; species Gambusia affinis. The sequence continues at coordinate 5,370,376 of NC_057888.1, forward strand.
TGGGAAAATGTCATTAAGTGGAGCATAAATCCATATAGGGTTCATTTAAAGACTTGTACATCAAAAACTATTTGCACTTGATCTCTGTGGATTATTTAAATTTTGATGAGGTTGGCAAGAAGAAGCCATAATAGTGAGGATAAATCAATGAATTTCCTGCTTTTCTCTGTCAAATGTCAGATATTTTGGCTCAATAACCGCAGTAATGAGCGCAGCTCTTGAGGTAAAAATATATCGTGAGTAATGCTGGATATTTTGAACTGTTTTGTCTTTTTGAGCGGAGCCTCTCTGCTCTCCTCCCCGCCCTGCAGGTTTCTCCTCTGGAAGCGGCCAATTAGAGCAGCCGGTCGTCAAAAGAAAAAGCTCCGCAATCGCCTTGCGGATGAATTAGTTGGCATTCTGCGGCTGTAAGTTGGGCGCTCCAGGGGAACGAAATGTTGGGGGCGGACGGAGTCACGACGCGCCACGCAACGCAGCTCGTCATGACCCTGGAGTGAATCACGCAATTTCTTTGCTGACGTGAAATTTTCTGCGCGGCTGCGGGTGTTGAGTATTTTTACAGACATCTGTGTTTGGTTCCCTCCACATCAACACTTGATTTTCTTCTTCTTTGTTTGAAAAGGTGCAACATTTCATTCAGAACTTCCTTTGTTTTGCTTTGTTTGTTTTCTGTTTTAATCCCTGCGCGCACATAAGACGCGCCGCTCTTTCTTTCTTCTTCTTCTTTTTTTTTTTGCGGATTTTTATGCGCACACGCAGCTCCATGCATCCCGCACCTGTGGACGCTCTTTGTGTTTCGTGTTTTTGACGCGCTCTCTCCCACGCCGCACGGAGCGGTGAGTCGGATGCGCGGCGGCTCTCCGGTCACATTCAGCGCCGCAGCGGCCGCGATCAGCTGCGTGTGGATGGGCTCTGCGCCTGCTCCCCGCGCCTCCCGCACCTCCTAACCACCGGCGACAAATGGCATCGCACGGCTTCTGGTCCCTCGGCGGGGAAAATCCGGGGGCCAACACCGGGAGTCAAAGCCCCAGCACCCGTGAGTGGCTTCCTATTCCTCCTGGAAGATTTTTTTTTTTTGTCTCTGGCCTTCCATTTTTTAATCTAATCTAGCATATTTATGTGTATCTTTACATAAAAGTTTAAAAAATAATTCGAAAGGTGAATATTTTCATGTTTTCCAGCCAGGGCTTGGTGCCAAGCAGCTGCCCAGAAATTATCCGGAGGAATTGGATCAAAATTATGTGGTACGTTTGGGATTCTGGTGTTGATATCTCAGTGATGTAGTGGGGGGGTTTGAGTCATTTTTGGGAATTTTTTATTCCCCCGTAGCGCTGCTAAGTGTCGGAGAAGGGGAGAAACCCGCCGAGCCGGCCGCCAAGCAGCCGCCGCAGACCGCTGCGGGAAGCTGCGGCTGCAACAAATCCTGCACCTGCACCAAAGGCACCGATGTGGGCTTCTCAGACCTCTACTCAACAGGTAAACAGCGCAAAATCTGCGCCAATTAATGCGACTGCAAGTGTTTAATTTCACTATCAAAAAACTCACGTTTTTGTGAGAATATTCTTAATTCTCAAATGCTCCAAATTCAGGACTTTCATTGTGTTTTCCTTCTTCATTATAGCAGAAAATATTTGTCGCGTTTAAAATAAAACTTCTCCTCAGGCCTATTTATTGTTGGTGAATATTTTATGTCATAGTTAGTTAAAATAAAATGTTAACAAATAAGTAAATGAGGTGAATAGTCTGAAAAATACGTTTACGTTTTATTTATTTATTTTTCCTCAGAGGTCACCTTCACCTTTATCTCCTCATGTGTCTAAAAATCTTAAGAAAACACAAATATTTACATGTAAGCACGAGTCAAATTTTCCACTGGAATAATTTATTATAAAATGATTACGTTTGGATTTTTTTTTTTCATCGTTCGTCGTGTTTAGAAATCCTTCATGTTTATATGATTTTCTATTCTTCTTTTGGCCTCAGACCTGCTGCCTGCCATGGACGGAGACACCAAAACGATGACCTTCCTGCAGGAGGTCGTGGATATTTTAATGGCCTACATAGTCGAGTCGTTCGACCGGGAAACGAAAGTGATCGATTTTCATTATCCCAACGAGCTGCTGCAGCTCAACAACTGGGAGCTGCAGGACGAGCCGGCCACGCTGGATGACATCTTGATCAGCTGCCGCGCAACTCTCAAATACGCCATCAAAACAGGTGAGCGCTTTTACTCACCTTTATGTTTGGATTTTATTGTTTTGCGCATTAAAAATGAAATAGAAGCGCGGATGGTTCCGCTTTGTTTCAAATTATTGAAGATGATTGGTTTGGATGGAGGCCTCCAATCCGACTGAAGCATTTTAAAATGATAGTTTGAGTTACAATGTAAACAAAATATAGTAGGAAAATGACGAAAGTGAGTATTTCTAAGAAAATCAGTCGTTTTTTAAATATGTATTCGTATATTAAAGCAAAACATAAAATAAAAAAGAAGTCGCAAAATGTACTGCTTTGCAATAAATTCCTAAACCTGCTCAGTTCATCTCTATATTGGTACACTTTGAATAAATTAATAATAGAAAGACATAAATTAGAATATATTTATAAATAAATATTGATACAAAAATAAAAAATATAGATATATATAAATGTGTGTATGTGTACTTATGTGAGAGAGACAAATTTAGAGAAATGTATTTAGACAAGTATTTTACCAAAACATCTGCCCAGAAAACGTAGAATGAATGTTCTGTCTTTTAATAATAAAAATGAGAGAGGAAGAAGAGTCAACATGGAAGTTGTCCTCCTCTCGTTTTTAATGTCCTCCTCTTCTTTCCCCTCCTCCTCCTCTTCCTCTCCCTCTTGCTGCTGCATGGCCACCAGACCGATAAATGCGGCGGCGCAGTAAATCTGGTTCAGCAGGCGGCAGATAATAGGCTAATAATCAGGCTTCATGGGCCAAGTCCATTATTCTCTGCTGAGTGACGTTTACAGGAGCAGGAGCAGAAACCTTTCAGCAGCCTTAAAGAAAGGATACAGCCTGTTTTGATCACACAATAACCAATTTACTGCTTATTTTAGGAACTCTGTTGTGGTTCTAATGTTATATGTTTTAAGTTTAAAATGAATCGATGAATAGAAAGCTTGATTATGAAGCAGTGGTGCAGATTTGGGGTGTTTACCCTTTAATAAATCCCAGCACCACCCTCTGCACCAGTGAATGTTTTCATCATTTCCGTGGATTATTCAGAAAGCCTCGCTGCATCTTCATTCCCACTCTGTAATTAAAGCATTTCTGAAATGACAGTTCTGATGCAGTTTTCCAAACAAAAGCCTTTTAAATTGCATTCCTCTTCTTCCTCCTCTCTCTTTCTCGCTCTCTCTCTCTCTCTCTCCTCCTCCTCCTTCTTTCTTTTCCAGCGCACCCCAGGTACTTCAATCAGCTCTCCACAGGATTAGACATGGTCGGGCTGGCAGCCGATTGGCTCACATCCACGGCCAACACCAACATGTGAGTTTGCGGCCTGCCTCAGCGCGATTCTGAGCGCCGATAACCAAAGCGATGACAATGAATTTCCATTTCCTGCTCTGCGTCTGCAGGGGCAGATAGCAGCTTTTTATTTACCCGATCACCCTCCCAGCTCTACCTTTTACCCCTCCCCATTCACCTCTTATCCTCTTGGGGATTCAAGGGAAGAAAATTAGCTCTGAAATTAAATTCAGAGCTAATCAGAAGCTAATTCTGGATGTGTGTTTTCGGGATGATAAACTCTTTGGCTCTGGGAGGTGCGACGGATTGTCCCACCTATTGCTAAAAAAGAATAAATATTGTGTATTTATTTCAAAACGGACAATTCACATCACATAATATCTCAGAGTTAGCCACAAAGGCTAGTTTTCATCTGTACTATCAATATAAATAAATACGCTCTATGTTTTTGTTTACGTCCGGAAATTTTGCGCATGCGCACAATGCCAGATAGCCCCATTTAACAATTCCGTTGACAAAATGAAACCTGAGTTGTAGGTATTATTAACTGAGCGCAGTACGCCAAAAGCAAAGGAGAAATAACACATAAAACAGTTGAAGAATAATTCAAAACCACTGGTATTGTTTTTTTTTCTCACTCTCTGTGTCGGCTATGCTAGTCACAGACCCGTTGGCATAGCAACTAACTGACAACAACGCCACTAATGTAAACACGCAAACATTTCCCAACCAAAAAACACAATATCCAGTCCGTTGCGGTATTATACCTTTAGGCTTGTTGTTTATCTTGTGATTATTAATATATGATCGTTGTGATAGATTAGCTATCGTTGCTATTAGCTAAGCTAATACAGCTGTGGCTGATTAGCTAATTTAAACCCCTTCTCTACTGATCTGTCAGAGAGCTGTTGTATTGGTCGCCATGTTATTTTTTTAACTGAACCTAAACACCCAACTCCTCCTTCATGTTTAACTTTGACAACCTTAGCATCTACATATGAAGCTTGTCAAAGTTAAGCTAGCATAATTGACCTACTCTCCCGCTATTTTTCTTAATTACCGTAAAACATTTTTCCGACCTTCTTATCCTGTTGTCTTAGTGTTGACAATTAGTAGCAAAGCACTGCATCTCTTTTTATTTTAGATATTATGTGTACAATAAAGATTTAGCGAGTTATGTTGACAACTTGACAGCTATAACCAAACGTAGTCATTATCGCCTCGCAGGAGGAAGTTGCGTGCGTGACGTCACATTGCAACACGTCTGTTTTTCTGTACAGTGCAGTACAGAAAAATTAACTTCTTCCAAAAAGGGGAATAATAATAATGACAAACAAAAGGATTTTTTTAATCTAAAAGGAAGATGTAAAGTTACAAATTTTAAAAGAATAAAAAGTCATATGGTAAAGGTTCTAACAAAATCAAAACAAAAATGCAGAATAAAAATAAGAATGACATGATTAATGCCTGCATATTTGGTTATCTAGGAGCCATATTTTTAAGTTTAAAAGACTCACAAGTTCTTAGACTCGCTAGTGTTTTGTTAAAGCTGTGAGAAAGCATTTTTATATGAATGTGTATAATTCATAAACATGCATATTTGTTCTAAAAATTAAAATCTAAGAGCCAAATTTTCCCTTTTCTTTAAATTTTTTCTAAAGGTTGCAAAATTACAGCTAAAATGACAGAGAGAAATCGTTGTTATTTCTCTTGGCGATGAGTCATAATTGCACCACATTATTTTTAACATTGGTGACGCGTCTTGTGTAACGCAGGTTCACCTATGAGGTGGCGCCTGTGTTTGTGCTGCTGGAGTACGTCACCTTGAAGAAGATGAGGGAGATCATTGGCTGGTCGGACGGGCGAGGAGACGGCATTTTCTCACCCGGTATGTCATTTTTTTTTTTTTTTTTTTTTTTTTTTTACATGAGACAGACCCTGCTGTTTGTGTCGTAATGTGTCAATTTGCATTTTGATGACATAAGGGGAACCAGTTTCAAGGGCAATTAGCATGAAATTGTTTTTTATTATTCTCATCCACAACCCCCTCCTCACTTCTGGTGACACATGATGAAGTTTGATGACTGTTACTGGCAGTGACAGAGACTAAATTTGCTCAAATTGTTCTCTAAACAGGAGATTTTCCATTTTCACTCAGAGACCATGGGTGAATCCAGAAATCTTTGCACTGGGGCCGGAAGGGGCCCACTGTTACTCCTGGGGTGGGATTCAAAAATCTAAAAACAATTTTAAAAACAGCCTGATTTCTCTTTGTATTTTTTTCAGCAACTTGAACATAATTGATACACATAACCGTCAAAAAAATAAAATAAAATATCACTTTAATCTCAGAATTGCACCTTTTTTTCCAGCTTCAACCTCTGACTTTAATCTCATATTAATCAGATCCGATTATTAAAATAATCTTCAACTAATTTAGAGAACAATTAATTGCTAACTAAAATATACAAACTCAACAGATTTTGCTGACAAAACAACATTCTCAGAGCAGTAATCAAGCCAAAACTGTACAATAAATATATACATTTTACATTTAAGACAAATAAACCTGGGTATGTAAATATTCTTTACCAGAACTCCTCAAGTGGCCTAACTATAGTTATAGCTTCACTTGCTTCAAATTTTGTAAAAATAAGTAAGTAAAATCCCTGTTAAGCACTAAATGAGTGTGTCTTACATTTCAGACAGTAAAATTTTTTTTTTATTTATTTTAAAAGGGAATTTAATTATTAGTATTTGCATTTAGTGCATTTCTAATTTTCTATAAAAATGTGCCAATGTGCCTATTTTTTAATCTGATTAATTGATTGTCAGGATGATCGATCACTAAAATAATTACAAGTTGCAGCCCTAGTTCAAAAGGATGGTAACAAAAATTTAGAGCACATTTTTCCCACTGGTATGATTTGAACTTCAATTTCAGCTCTACCAGAGTGTTTAATTGTTTTCATGTGAAATTTTTACAAAACTTGTACAGCTCTGTGCATTTATTGGATGAAAAACAAAATGATCAGTTTCTCCTATTTCACTTTTTATGGGTATATGTTTGAGTAAAATAAACATTTTTATTTTATTCTATGAACTACTGGCAGCATGTCTCTGAAATTCCAAGCAAAAAATATAGTAATTATTTGCACAAATTGAGAAATGGTCAAAAGAATGAAAAAGATGCAGTGCTCTTAGATCTCAAATAATGCAAGAAAAATAAGTTTGTATTCATTTAGAAACAAAAATACTAATGTTTTAATTCAGGACGAGTTCAGAAATCAATATTTCGTGGAAAAACCAGAAGGTTTTCAATGGGGTTCAGTGCAGTGGGTTCTTAATTTCTGGGATTTTTTCGGTATTGTCATAAATTGAGATAATTGGAGTGAGTTATACTCAAATATTGCTTACTTTCAAATAAAAAACAAATTATTTAAGCATCCTTTAATGGAAAAAAACGGAGATTTTTTTCTTTGTCTCAGAGTGAATTTGCTCCATTTGTCCTCTAGGGGGTGCTATTTCCAACATGTACGCTATGCTGCTGGCCCGCTTCAAGATGTTCCCTGAAGTGAAGGAGAAAGGAATGTCGTCCGTCCCCAAACTGGTGGCCTTCACATCCGAACACGTAAGGACTCAGACGGACGCACTGTTCCTTCAAAGTTTAAACCAAATGTCAGATTTTCCAGCCCAGTTCTCATCTTCGCCGCACCCTTCCTACAAAGCAAATGCGCAGTACCGTTACACCTCCGGCCTTAAGCTAACATTATGTTTAGCAAACAGAAGGTCACAAGCTGCGGAGAGCATCTGTCACTTTATACGACACCTCCTTCATCTTTAAAGGGCGTTTTGAACGATGCTGTGAGCGCAACAGCCATTAAATGACACACAAATATGTCATCACGAGTGTGTTTTCACAGATTTATTCTGCCTCTTGTGATCCGGGTGCTTCTGCTGTGTTTCTGTCATCTCACAGAGCCATTTCTCCATCAAAAAGGGAGCGGCGGCGCTTGGCATTGGGACTGAAAGCGTGATCTGCATCAAAGCAGACGAATGGTAAAATGCATTTAATCTGAACTTCCTTGTCTCTATTTTCACCGGCATTTTCAAAGATTGTTTCCTACAATATTCATTAGAGATTTAATAAACAGTTAAAATTTCTCAAATAACAACAAACACTATAAAAACACAGATTTTATCACATATTTCTGTCTAATTTCTAGTGTAAACATCTTGGTACATTTGAAATATGACAAAACTACCTTGCAAGTACATTTTCAGCAAAATGTAAGAGCTTGTTTCACAAAATTATTTCTTTAATATTGTTGAAAATGACTAGTTCCATGTTTCACTTGTTTCCCAGTGTAAGTGAAATAATCAGCCAGTGCAACCAGTACTTTTTAAATCAGTATTCAAGAGTTATTTATTGAAAACAACCGTCATAATAAATGTCTCAAATTTCATTCATAATGATCTTATAAAGGTTTTAAAAAATCTTAAAAGGGAAGCATTATGTATTTTCCAGCCACAAAGTACCCTGTATAACATAATCAAGTAACTATATTACCTTCAGTTGTTGTAAAAATGCTCTATATATCAAATTTAACAGCTTGAAATTGGGCCTCTGTCTCTTTAAGAAGCTCCTGCTTTTTTGGAAACTCCGCCTTCAGGAAGCCATCACAACATAGCTCCTCTATTAACCCTTTAACAACGTTTTTCCCAGAAGTAGCTCCCATAATGATCTCAGCAGTTCCACCAGGTGTTTGCTAATTGCTGCTGGCTAGTCTGAAGGAGCTGAATGGGGAGAGGGCTGCTCTGGAAGCTCGGTAGCTTGGAAACTGCAGCTCTGAGGAGGAGCTGCGCCTCGAAGGCGGGGCTTGGTTCCCTCAGGCATTTTGAACAGCTGATTGGTTGCCATGGAGATTAGAGCATTTCTCAAATATGCATAAAAGAATCAAAGCAACACTCTAGCTATGTTTTTGATTAGGGAATAACATTATAACATGATTTAAAGCTTGAAAAAGGTTGATTTTATATATTTATAGAAACCCTGAGAAACGTCAGTGATGTAGGAATAAAATCTTAACTTAAAGGGAAAGGCATTTTAATAAAGCAGCCAAAGACAATTTCAATTGCTTATACAAGTAAGTTAAAAACAACATGCTATAAGAAAAACACAGATTAAAATTAGACAGATTAAACAGGTTTAAAAAAATAAAAATAAGATAATAGATAAAAATAAAGAGTATAGTTTAGACAATTAAGTCTAAAGTTTGTGCTTTTGCACATGTAATCCATCTGTTTTACCTGGTTTTTAGACCCAAATACTTTTTTCTCCTCTGCAGCGGCAAACTGATCCCCGCCGACCTGGAGAGGAGAATACTGGAGGCGAAACACAAGGTACCACATTCACATCCCCGCCATAGAAAGATGGCTCCTGCTTCATACAGCATTGGTTTTATGGGATCTGTTGCACTGAAACAGCCCTGGTGATGATAATGAGAGGAATTTGGACTCGTGTTGTTACAACGGGTAACGTTGTCTGTCCTTTCCGCCTCAGGGGTTCGTACCGTTCTTTGTGAGCGCGACAGCTGGGACAACCGTGTACGGCGCGTTTGACCCGCTCATCGCCATCTCTGACATCTGCAAAAAGTACAACATCTGGTTTCACGTGGATGTGAGTCGAACGGACAGATTCTTAAACCAGCTCTGTTATCTAAGGCTACGTTCACAATGCAGCCTGAAGTGACACAAATCTGATTTTTGTGAAATGAGATTTTTCTTTTCCCATGGTCGTTCACATTTCCAAATATATAAAGAGGCGGACAGAGTACCCAAAAGTTTTACTCAAGTAAGAGTAGCATTACTTCAACTTATTTTTTACTTTAGTAAAAGTAAAAGGTAGCTGTCCAAGAAAACTAAATCAGGCAAAATAATTTTTTTCTCCAAATTGTTTAAAAAAAATATATAAAATAACATGAAATTTTAACAAAAACAGCAGGTGTGTTGGTGTGTTTCTGGTGAATTTTTTCATTCAGTGGGTAGAAAACACTTCACAATAAAGTTACTCAAGTAAAGTACAGCTTAGTGAAAATACTCCTAAAGTCAATTTTTTCAAAAAAGTTACTAAAGTAAATGTAATTGAGTAAATGTAACTAGTTACTAACCACCTCTGCAAAAATATGCGACTTCTATGTGATCTCCAGTGTGAACTGCAAACGACCTAAAATCGTTCTGCATTGCGCAGTAGAGGGCGCAGTAATGTCTACTGCTCAGTAGAGGGCGCAAATTTGCCAACCGTTATTAAAAAAAGAAGAAGAAGAAGTAGTGCCCAGTGCTTGCGGAAGTAAACACAGATGCTAACGGTGGAGCATAGTTTACGATTTTAAAGTGGTTATCCAACCGGAGCCACCACATAAACAACTTAATCCTCGCTGTCGGCCGCCATGGTTGTTGTTTTTCTTCGCTTACGCGTATCAGGACGCAGAATAGTGACGTTTGTCGAGTATCAATGACGTTCAGGTCGGATGAATGCGACGTAATCGTTCAGAGTCGGGTCAGATACGATTCGGATGACCACATATCCAAATAGCCCGGGTCACATTTCTAAAAAAAGACCAAAAAAACAACAATTTGTGTTGGTCGGGTTGTCATGAAAATAACAGATCTAGTTCACATTAAGGCAAAAAACCGGATTTGGGTCACTTCAGGCTGCAGCGTAAAGCTAGCCATTTGTCAACTGAAAACCTTACTGTAACCCATATAATTTCAAATATAACAAGGCAACACAAAGCATTTTTGAAGCATTTAAGAATCAGTAAAAACATATTTAGAGATTTTTTTTCTAGCTGCTTGCATACTAACATCTGTGACGCAGAGTGTGTCTCTGGAGGTGATTTTAGTAAAAGTCAGACAAATCTTTTATGTCCGTCTGCTTGCGACCCAGATAGGCAGCAAGCCATTTCCTCTCTAACACTGGAGATTAGAAAAACTGGAGCAGAGGCAGTAAATCATCTCCTCCCCCTGACTTTGCCATCACTGCGAGGAACTCTATCTGTTAATGGAGGTGAAGCAGTCCTGACAGGGGACGCCTCTATTAGGAGACACAAATGGCCTTGTCCATCATGTTGCGAGCAACCATAAAAAAATAAACGCATTCTTTGGAAATCATGAAGCTGTGAATTATGGGTGTTTTAGCGTGTGCTTTTATGATGCTTATAAATCAATATTCGCTTCTATAGCAGCTTTTTGGGATGTAATTTATCTTCCAGAATGATGGGAATGTTTAGAAATAAGTCCAAGAATGAGGAAAACAATCAGAGAAATTGTAAACAATCGATGCCAGTTTTACAATCAATAGTTTGGCTTTTAAAATGTCAGAAAATATTTTATGTAAGATTGATTGAAAAGGTGTTGTGGACACTTTGGCTTTTAATATTTGCATCTGGTCTCTTCGTGTTAAAGTGATTTTGCATCAAACAACTTAAACAATGTTTAAAAATGGGGGAAAGCTTCATTTGGTTTTATATTTTGTTTGGATAAATGTCCTTTAACTCTTCATAGAGAAACTTCACAGTGTTTTGTGTCCATATAACAAGCTTCTGTCATAATTTTGGGTGGATATTTGACTACAGTTCTTTGCAGAATTGATGCATTTCATTTAAACTGGGGAATTTTCTGACTCAGACCTGCTGGTGCATTTATTGGATGAAGCATTTTCATGCTGCATCCATTTCAATCTTCATATGTATTTGGACCCTTGGAACTAGAAAACACCCAATTATCTTTGAGTTTTAACTTTCTGACTCTTTGGTGAAAGAAAATGGAATCACAATAGAAGCAACTTTGGATTGCCATGGATGATCAGGGAGCTGAGAAATAAGACTTCACTTCTCCAAAACATAGACAGTTTTATAATCTCTTGGATTGAATCTTTTTTTTGTCCAATTTGAGCAACAAGAGTGGGACATGGGCCTCATTTTGTCCCCAAAGTGCTCGATGTATTAGCCAATGGGGGAATGGAAGCCATATATGTTTTTAAGTCAGAGTTCCTGGGTGTTTGTGGTTCTGTTAAAGGGGACATATCATGCAAAATTCACATTTTGCACATTTTTATGTTTCCATTTGGGTTTATACCAGGGGTGTCAAGCTCCAGTCCTCAAGGGCCGGTGTCCTGCAGTTTTTAGATGTGCCACAGGTACAAAACACTGGAATGAAATGGCTTAATTACCTCCTCCTCCTGTAGACCAGTTCTCCACAACCTTGCTAATGACCTAATTCTATTCAGGTGTGGTGCAGCAGAGGCACATCTAAAAGTTGCAGGACAGCGGCCCTTGAGGACTGTAGTTTGACACCCCTGGTTTATACCATTTCTAAAAACAGCCCAAATGCCTAAAAAGACACTTAGCCATTTTGTAGCAAAACGTTGATGTCTGGAAAACAAACAACAAAAAACATTTGGTGATTGTTAAGTTATAATCAATGGCCACTGCACAGTTCCATAGCAACCCCAACCAAGTCTGTTACCTAGCAACCCAAGCAGAGTTTCAGCACATTTGGTCAGCTGGTTTTACCGCTGTATGTGTTTTACAATGGCTGCTGGAAAAGACAAGAGTTTTGTTGTTGACTTTCCATCCAGAAACCACTTGCTACATTCTTGTTAGGTGTGCAGGAGGCTCCACTAATGCTTTTCTAATAAGTACGGTTGTATAATTGCACATCTGTTTGCTGCTATTTTCACGTGTGAGTGTAAACGTTGAGATTGGGGTGTGGTCACCAGCAGCATGTTTGGATTTAAAGTGACACGAGGCCCTAAAACAACTCAAATAAAATGAAATCTCATTATTTAAGAATGATTTTGTGCTAAAAATTCAATAAAGATATTTTGTATTGCCCATAGATGTATCCTAATCTGTCCAAGGAACCACAATGGGTCATTAAAGCAGCTTCAGCAAACATCAAGTATTTTGTTTAGTTGATCTTCCCTCAGAGCTCCTAACTGGTGTTTTTGTGGCCGCTGTTTTCTTGTTGACTTACCATCCAGAAACCCCATGCTTCTGTTCTTGCTGGTTGTGCAGGAGGCTCCACTTCTGCTTTTCGAAGATATATTGTTATACATTTGCACATCTGTTCGCAGCCATTTTCACAAGCGAGTGTAAATGTTGAGTTGGGGGGGGGGCGTGGCCAGAAGCATTTTAATTGGATTTAAAGTGACAGGATGCCCTAAAATAGCTCATTCTGAAAGGAGCTCAAAACAGACTCACTTCTCTCTAAGAATGATTTTGTGCAAAAATTAAATTAAACATGTTTTGTATCCTAACCTGTTCAATGAAGAACAAAACAGCAGCAGAAGTTCCACTTTGGTTGCTAGGTAACGGGACTCGACTGGGGTTGCTATGGAACAGCGCAGTGCCCGTTGATCGTGACTTAACAATCAGGAGGTTTTTGAAAAGGCTCATTTTCCAGACACCAAAAAACATGAATTTAATGCTATAATATGGCTGACTAGTTGTTTTTAAAAGCAGTTGAGGCAAAAAAACAAACAGAATTTAACCCACATAAAGTTTAAACTGTGGCTCCCAGTTCTTGTTTATCAACATCCATGAGGTTGTTAATTTTAAAATTGTTCCCAAAAAAACACAGATTTGATTTATTATTCCTATTAATTTATTTTTTTGGTTGATTTTATTGCCAAATGACCGATGAGTTGTTTGGGTTGTGTTCTCAACAGGGAGCGTGGGGAGGGAGTCTGCTCATGTCCCGGAGACACCGGTGGAAACTGGACGGCGTTGAGAGGTGACCGTCTGTCTTTTTATTTATTTTACCAACATATTAGATCCTCTGAGAGTTTACGATGTTTTACCGACCGCAGGGCCAACTCTGTGACCTGGAACCCTCACAAAATGATGTCCGTCCCCCTGCAGTGCTCCGCCCTGCTCGTCAGAGAGGAGGTCGCCCCTGCAGCCTCTCTTTCATTTCCTGTTCCTGTTCCTGGAGGTGATGCTGAACAACCTGTTGGGTTTGACTTTGCAGGGTTTGATGCAGAGCTGCAACCAGATGCACGCCTGCTACCTCTTCCAGCAGGACAAACAGTACGACCTTTCTTACGACACCGGGGACAAAGCGCTGCAGTGTGGACGCCATGTGGACATCTTTAAACTCTGGCTGATGTGGAGAGCGAAGGTCTGTATATCGCACTCAGTGTTGGCATAGTTACTTTAAAAAAGTAACTTTAATCGGACTACTGATTACTCCTTGAAAAAGTAACTTAGTTATATTACTGACTACTTGATTTGAAAAGTAACTAAGTTACATTAAAAGTAACTTTTTAGTTACTTTCAGCAGCTGCTAACAACAACGCTCCGCCTCCTGTGAAAATCACATTGAGCTTTGCCAAAACTTAATTGTCAGCTATTTTATAATGGTAACATCAACAATGTGTCTCCACTGATAAGGCTGAACTTAGAGTTGAAATTAAAAAAAAATTAATTTAAGTCACTAAGTTGTGGTCCAAGTGTTGTCTGGAAAACTCTAAGAAGGATTTTAAATCTCCCTCTAAATCCCCCAGCCTCCAGATTCTGCGCCCCGCTTGGTCTCAAAGTTCAGCGCCCAGATCTCCTCCTGCAGCTCCACAGCTAAGATGGCTGCACAGATTTTGACACTTATCGTGATATTAAGGCGTTAAGTTTCCATTATAATTATTCAACTACAGACACGCTTAAGATATTTTTAGAAACTGGACCAAAATTACTTTGTTAGATTTTGACTTTTTACAGTTTTCCTTTGTTTATATTGTTTAACTTACATAACTCTTTTTGGATAAATTTACTTAATTCAGATCTGGGATTTATTATGAGTCTGGTTATTTCCAAACTCAAATGAGCAACTTCAAAAGCAACCGTCACTTAAATCTGCAGAATAAGCCGTTTTATAATAATTGACTTGGCGACTCAAAACTCAAAATAGTTTTTTCCACCAACAAATCGCATCTCCCTCCATTGTGTACATTTCTGACGCGTCACTAATTTCAATAAGAATAATAGTAAATAACAAAGAGATTTGATAAGTAACTTGTCATTACAATTACAAGTAATCACAAGTAATTATTTATGAATATTGTCTCGGCGTCAGTAACGCGTTACAAATTAACGCGTTACTGACATCACTGATCGCACTGCAGCCGCTGTGGATTTTACTGCAGCACAGCCACTCAAAAATGACAGTTTAACTGTTAATAAATAGATAAAAATAACTTTTTTCAGGCGCTAACACTGACAGTTTTTCCACTGCAAAAAAACAAAATCTTACCAAGTAATTTAGGTTTAGTTTCTAGTGCAGATATCTAATTAGAGTTGAAATTAAACAAAATTAATTTAAGTCACTAAGTACTTAATATTGATGAAAACGATGGAGGATTATTTTCCTGATTACAATTTTTTTTTTCATGCTATAAATTAATCTGTCAGTGGAACCAGTGCCTTTTCATTTATATTAAGGACTTAAAATTTGATTTTATAACTTTCTGAAAAGTTACTTAAAAATTAGTTTCATCTTATTTCAGCTGTACTAAGATATTTGGAATAGAAACTGGACCAAAATTACTTTGTTAGATTTTGACTTTTTACAGTTTTCCTTTGTTTTATATTGTTTAACTTACAAATAACTTCTCTTTTTTGGATAAATTTACTTAATTTAGATAAATTTTAGTAAATTTTAATTGTAACTAAAATTAAAATAAAATTTTAATTAATTATTTTAATTATTAGTTATATAATTATCAACTAAAAAAATATTTTATTATTTTACAAGTTAAAATAAGAACTTGTAATAACACACTTATTTTAATAAAATACATTTTTTTTAAATTAAAACAATATAATAATTTATTTTTGCAAGTTGTAACTTGTCATTACAATTACAAGTAATCACAAGTAATTATTTATGAATATTGTCTGCTTGTTTTAAGTCAATAATTTCTTAATATTGATGAAAAATCACTATCTCCACTGGCAGATTATTTCACTAATATGAGAAAAATATCTTGTTAAAAGTGAAATAACAATAATTTTCAAACTAGACCAAAATTACTTGGTAAGATTTTGTATTTTTGCAGTAGAAAACTGTTAACACAAAATGTATTTCGATCTATTTATTAGGGGGTAAAATACATAATTTTTTTAAGACACATTTTTTGGTTATTTTATGTGGAAAAACCAACAGAAAGTAGATTATACATATTTTATATGTAATTATAAAGTATATGTATAAAGTACATGTATAACTTTTTACATTTCTACAATAAAAAAAACTAAAAAGTCCATTTTACAGTTACTTTTACCCCTGTTACTGTGATACTAGTTAATATATGGGTATTAAAGTAAATATATATAGGTCTGGAAACTTACTGATCACTTAAAATGATCAGTTTCTCTGATTTTACTTTTTATAGGTCTATATTTAAGTAAAATGAAAATTTTTCTTTTATTCTATGAACTACTGACAACATATCTCTGAAATTCCAAGCAAGAATTTTGTATTTATTTACAAAAAATTAGAAAAAAGGTGCAGTGATTTTAGACCTCAAATAATGCAAAGAAAACCAGTTCATATTCATTTAGAAACAATATTAATGTTTTAACTCAGGAAGAGTTCAGAAATCAGTATTTGGTGGAATAACCAGGAGGGGTTCAGTGCAGTGGGCTCTTCATTTTGTCCAGAGCTGTAAATATATAAACCACAACTATGATCTTCAACTGATTTTACTGCTTTTTATTCATGGGTATCAGAGTAAAGGGGGTACTTTAGCTGCAGTATAGCTTTACGCCACACTTTTTATGGTTTTTTATTGTAGAAATAGTGAAAATTATACATGTCGTTGATTCCACTCCTAATTATGCTCTATTTTTAGTTTTCACATAAAAATACCTCCCAAAAAATAACGTTTGAAGTTTGTTTGTTGAAAGTGGTGTGAAAAATGCTGATGCGACCCAATGTTTTGTTGAGCCTCCAAATCTTCTCCCCAACAGGGAACCATCGGCTTCGAAGCTCAGATTGACAAATGCTTGGAGCTGTCGGAGTATCTGTACAACAAAATCAAAGACAGAGAAGGATACCAGATGGTGTTCGATGGGAAGGTGAGGAAAACCTCCAGCCTCTGGTCCGTCCGGCTCTGTTCTACCTTTCAGTCATTACTGGTGACTTGATTGGCTCCAGCTTTGTGTTGGATGGGAGCCATTGTTACTTCTAGCCTGCGGTATAATTTGCTGCTATTATGGCTAATGGCTAGCATAAGAGCCTGTAATTGCTGATATGCATATGAATAGGCTGCTGCCTGGAAGCTAAGCTATGACACTAACATATGTGGAGGTTTTAAGTTGAAGAGCAGCGTGTTGGACACCTACACTCTGTAATGTTTAAAGGCCTTTTATTTCCCTGCTGAGGCCGGAGAGACTAAAAGCTTCGGCGTGTGATCTGGAAAAGCCTCGTTCTTGGGGCAGTGACCCAGGTGTTGGTTTGACTCCGACCCCCCAGTGAGCCATTAGATCAATCTGAGGCTGAAAGTACAACGAACCGGACCGGTCCAGCTGTGTAAACGAGGCTGGTCTGCTTGGTTGGTTCGGCTGCCGGTAATGAATGCTTTTCCACTTGAAGGCAGTCAGCGGCCACAAAAACAGCAGTTAGGAGCTCTGAGGGAAGATTAACTAAACAGAATACTTGATTTATGCTGGAGCTGCTTTAATGACCCATTGTGGTTCATTGGACAGATTAGGATACATCTATGGGCGATACAAAATATCTTCATTGCATTTTTAGCACAAAATCATTCTTAAATAATGAGATTTCATTTTATTTGAGTTGTTTTAGGGCCTCATGTCACTTTAAATCCAAACATGCTGCTGCTGGCCACAACCCAATATCAACCTTTACACTCACACGTGAAAATAGCAGCAAACAGATGTGCAATTATACAACTGTACTTGTTTGAAAAGCATTAGTGGAACCTCCTGCACACCTAACAAGAGTGTAGCAATGATTTCTGGATGGTAAGTCAACAACTGAACACTTGCCTTTTCCAGCAGCCATTATACAGCACATACAGCGGTAAAACCAGCTGACCAAATGTACTGGAACTCAGCTTTGGTTGCTAGGTAATGGGCTGGGGCTGTGGAATCTGGCTTAGCAGTCGGCTTTCCAGACTTCAAAAAACATTAACCTATTGCTAAAAAACAGCTGGGTGTTTTTTAAAGCGTTTTCTCTGTTCTCAGAAGCAGTAGAAACCCAAATGGAAGTACAAGTTCAAGCTTTTATTACACTTTATTACCGTATGAGTACAGTTATGAGCAAGAAGAGGAATGTACTTGTAGATTTCTTTTTGTTTTTGTGACAATTATGTTGCTATATTTGATGTTTATTTTCTAAAATGCTGCGCTAGTTTTATACCAGATGTAACTAAATGTTTTCTGAAACTTTTCCACTTTTGTCTTATTGCACAAATATGGTCTAAAAGGTCTTGATGATCACCATCTTTTGGAAAATCTTACAATTGCCTTTGTGTCCTTTTTAGGTTATTTTGTGACCTCCTACATGATTGATGCATTCTTATTAAAAAAAAACATCTTCTAAAACCAGCATGTGAAAAGCTCAGCCTTTTCTGCTTGACTTAACATCTATACAGTGTAGGACTGTTCTGTTGATTATTTATTTGGATTAACAAATTAATAGTTGGACAGAAAATATATTTAATTGGAGACCTTTTACAGAATTTGAACCAGGTGAAGCTAAAAATGCCATTTGAGGAGTTCTGGGTGAGTCGCAAAGCCTCCACACCACCAGGGGGCCCCCAAGAGCACTAAGCGAATATCCTCTCCCTGCTGATGGTTGCTGCCATTTCTGTTGGAGAAATATAAGATATCAAACTTGTTAGTTTGTTTTCTGTAAATTTAGTGTTTATCAGCTGATGTCACCTTCAAGTAGTTGAAAATAATACTTGAATGCTGCATTAAAAAAATTATTATTCCTCTATGGTTAAAATCAGTAGCCATAATAGCACTGGTATGACGTAAGCTAATTACAAATTATGCTAATGATGGTACATGTTGGTATGGGGGTGCCCAAAAATAAAAAATCTGATCTGGACCCCAAAAAGGCTTGGACCAGCCCTGTTAACAGACGAATCCTTTTCCATCTTAAATAGAAAATATATTTATTTTTGTACAGTTTTGGCTTTATTTGTATACTGTTAACAATTAATTGATTCCTAAAGTAGTTGACAATTATTTCAATGATCAATCATGACAAATACGATTAATTGTTTCAGCACTTTACTGTAGAGGTAATTTATGCAAAAGTTTTTCATTATTTCTTTAAAAAATGGTCTGATAAAAGTAGATCTGATTGGTAAAATTTGGTAATTTTCACCCAGAAGAAGCGTTTGTATGTTTGGGTTCATTCCTGGTTGTTGCCCCTCAGCCTCAGCACACCAACGTCTGCTTCTGGTACCTCCCTCCGGGGATCCGCTACATGGAGGACAAGGAGGAGAAGAAGAAGCGCCTTCACAAGGTGGGTGAGCTGAGATAAGAGGCCAGGCAGCCATATCTGCCCAGCACACCTTCCAAACCCAACAAGCCTGTCACTCACGTCCACAAACACAATCACCTGATAATTAGCGCCTGCTAAGACCCAACATTAGAAAACACTTTGCGGTCTCTGCATGAGGAATGAACTGATAGCCTTTAAATGGAGGTGAGGTTGTTTCCCTGCACATCCAGGTGTTTCCTCTGCTAATGTTCTGCTGAGATCAAACCAGACGTGCGTCAGTCGCCAGCTTTGCTCTTTTCCACAGACTTTGTGAGGGATGACGTAGCTTTAAACGATTAGGGCTGTCAGGAGAAAAACCTGAACCGGAGGAGTTTGTCATCTTCTTCTTTAATGATTTATTCTGATGAGAAGAACTGGAAAAAGATGGATATTTTGAAGGAAATCACCTACAAGTTGATTATTTTATGGTTGGGCCTCAAAGGAACGGGACATCTGAGCAAACTAAAAATTAAACAAACCTTTGGCTAACAAGATGCTATGTTTCTTTAAACTGGTTAGGATTTATCTATATGACCTTCATTCTCATTTTAAAATAAGCAGGAAAAACGGACACTACACAACATCCAAAAAAATCCAACAGTGTTATCAAATTACCTTTACAGATTCTAGACGCTTTCCACCGAGACGTTCTGTTTCCTTTTTATTATTTTCTTTCTTCTAAATATGGGGTTCAGTGCAGTGGGCTCTTCATTTTTTCCAGAGTTGTAAATATATAAACCACAACTATGATCTTCAACTGATTTTACTGCTTTTTATTCATGGGTATCAGTGTAAAGGGGGTACTTTAGCTGCAGTATAGCGTTACGCCACACTTTTTATGTTTTTTTTATTGTAGAAATAGTGAAAATTATACATGTCGTTGTCTTTCTTTTGAGTTGTCTTTATGAGGATGGCTTTTAAAAGCTTCAATACTCTGTGATACATCTCGACTGTTTCTGTAAATGTTAGTGTTCACTGAAAATGTTTCTAAAAATTAAAGAAAGCAGAAAGAAAGAAAGTTCAGAGCAGTGCATTATGGGAGGGGCGAACAACATCGAAAGATGAAAGCTGAACGTTTTTCAACTTTTTTTTGCTGCGTTGCTGTGCGTCTGACCTCAAAATCTCATGAATCACGCCGTTCGCTCAGCTGGTTGAGGACAAGCGTCTGTCGCCTGATGGCACAAATTCTTTAGGAAATGAACGAAGAACTTTTAAATTAACGTTTGGAACAAAATGGCTTCCTTCAGACCTTTTCTAAATATAAAAACAGAGAATCTCCAGACATTTTTGACTTGAGAGAATGAAACATTTTCCTAATCATTTAAAAACCTGCATACAGTGGCGGTTTTTGATATGGGCAGTTTCCCAGGGCTGCATCAGAAAAAGGGATGAGGAAGAATTAAAAAATAAGATCTTATCTGTCAGTTTGCTACTACTTGTATTGCATGTGTAGTGGAGTAAGATTTCCTTAGTCGTAGCCGACGATACAATACCAGCATTCAGGTTCTATGCACCACAAATCTAGAACAAACTTCCAGAAAACTGCAAAACAGCTGAAACACTGAGTTCCTTTAAATCTCGACTAAAACCCCACCTGTTTAGAGTTACTTTACAACTATGATAAATGAAACATTGACCAAAAACACAAAATATTACCAAGTAATTTTGTTATAGTTTCTGTAAATATCTTAGTAAACCTAAAATACGACAAACTAAATTAATTTTTTTAAATAAATAATTCCTTAATATTGATGAAAAAGTTCTTGTTCTATTTGCTGATAAATTAACTTACAACAGGAAAAATGTGTTATTATAAGTGAAATAATCTGACAATGGAACTAGAACTTTTGCATCAACATTAAGGAATTATTTTATATTATATATAAGCTCCTATATCTTACTAAAATTACTTAAGTTAGTTTTGTCTTATTTCAACTTTACTAAGTTTTACTAGATAAAAAAATACTTGGTAAGATTTTGTGTTTTTGCAGTTGACATTTTGTAACAATAGCATTTGAGAAAAATTTAATGTTTGCTGGTTTCCTCAGTTGTTGCCTGTCTTGTCTTCTGTTTTTGTGCATTTAAAAAAAAATGTGATTGATTGATTGATTCCTATAAGAAACATATTTGTGTGCATATTTATATTTCAAGCTTACAAAGTTAGGCCTAGTGATTAATCACAATTAATTGATTAATCGTGATTAATCACTTTAATCACAATTAATTGATTAATCGTGATTAATCACTTTAATCACAATTAATTGATTAATCGTGATTAATCACTTTAATCACAATTAATTGATTAATCGTGATTAATCACTTTAATCACGATTAATTGATTAATCGTGATTAATCACTTTAATCACGATTAATTGATTAATCGTGATTAATCACTTTAATCACGATTAATTGATTAATCATGATTAATCACTTTGCTAGCGTGTGAATTTTTAATCAATTGACAGCATTAGTTGTTACTCGAGTTCTACTGGTGATATAGTGTGTGTATATTGGTAATATTTATTAAACCTTGTGTGATTTCAGGTGGCTCCAGTCATCAAAGCCAGGATGATGGAGTACGGCACCACCATGGTCAGCTACCAGCCACAAGGCGACAAGGTGAACTTCTTCCGCATGGTGATCTCCAACCCTGCTGCTACCTTCGAGGACATCGACTTCCTCATCGAGGAAATCGAGCGACTCGGCCACGATCTATAAGACTCCTCTCGCCAAATCCTCCTGTACTTTCCCCCCGTTGATGGATGAAATGTTTGTCATGAATGTACCGGTAACCATTTTCATTTCTCTTTTTTCCTGTAAAGTCTAATATTTAAGAGTATATTTAAGAAGAAGAAGAAAAAAGATGTATTAATATATTATGTACTGCAGCTTTTTCTGTGGACTGACCTGGTCCAGCGCAATGTAAAAGTGCTTCTGTCCGCCTTTCTTATGGTATAGTCGCCGCAAGATTAGTGTGATCAGTGTGACTTTATATGTACTTTTTGTGCTATGAAATGCTTGTGCAATAAGTCGTTGAGGGAGATCTGAGATTTTTGGATCATTTCTCATTCGCAGAGTTTGTTGTTAAATGCCAAATGTTGTTGTGTTCTATCGTAACGTTTAAGATTTTAAACAAAGAAAGCACTAATCTTTACCTCAGCTTAATTAACTGCCTGTACAGCAGGGGGTAGAGTCCAGTCCAGGAAGCTGTTTCAACTAAAATGTAACATTTAATTTGCACACTGTTCTGGATATCAGAAAAAAAAAAATAGACAAGATGAAAACACAAAACTGCCGAATTACCTAAAAAAAGGCCAGCAGGTGGCGGTAATGTCAACATGAATTACCTTTAAGCAAATGTTGATATTCTGAGCAAATCCCACTAAAGTTGGAACCACTCCTTTTTTATTTATTCCCCAATGGAGCCAAAAGGACAAAATTAGTTTTTCCCCTTTGTAATTTAGTAGTTTTACTTATTCAAGAGTCATCTGCGGTAAGGTATTTTATACCGACTATAAAACTATCAGTTCCTTTTGTTTTGGTGACTAAAGTAAATTTATACAAAATATGAATGCAATAATTAATATCTACCATCAGGAGGCCAATTATAGTTATAAGTTTTGAAAACGGTCGTAAACTAAATATTCTAAAAAAAAGTCGGCTGGCATAAATGTCAATCAGAGCAACAGTCAACAGAAATGGAGTCCAAAATTTAATACACAGAAAATAGTGCACAACAAAAATGACCAATAAGATTGAAATTTGTTTATGATTGCTTGTATCCATAATAAACCAAAAATATTCAATGACCAGTTAAAGTAAAAGCACTGATTAAATGCCTGTGAGCAAATGGTTTTCATGGGTATAAAATGGCAGCAGATTTGGTCAAAACAAGGTAAAATTAAAACATTTGAGGAAAATGTACCCATGTTCCAAGCTCATTTATTGCACCATAACTAAAATGGCTACAGCAGTCATTTTGATGTTTAGCACATTGTTAATGCTTAGAGTACTGTTTACTCTAAACTCTAGACTGTTTTACTGTTATTTTCCAAAATCATACTCTAGGATTCACCAAAAATAGTTTCTTTAAACCAAAACAGTGTTTCATGCAGGAGATGCATCATAAAATGTCTGTTTTAGTACAAGCAACGTAAAACTAAAGATACCGCCCCTTATTAGGAATGCTGGCCTAAAATAGCAAAATGTAGTTTGAATCTCAGTGATCATGATGTTGGGCTTAAAACTACAAGTTAAAGGCCAAGGCACTGGAATGAAGACCCATTTAATACTGGCAGCTTCTTGGTACTTTTTAAACTGAGACCCTTGGTAATGGTGGGAACCATCCAATCAACCAACCAATAAACCAACTAACCAACCAACCAATAAATCGACTAACCAACCAACAAATAAACCTACCAATAAACTCATCAACCAACCAATAAACCAACTAACCAACCAACAAACCAACCAACCAATAAATCGACTAACCAACCAACCAATAAACTAATCAACCAACCAACCAACCAATAAACCAACTAACCAACAAATAAACCAACCAATAAACTAATCAACCAACAAATAAACCAACAAACCAACCAATAAATCGACTAACCAACCAACAAACCAAGCAACCATCCGATCAACCAACCAAATAAACTAATCAACCAACCAACCAATAAATCAACTAATCAACCAACTAACCAAGCAACCATCCGATCAACCAACCAGTAAACCAACTAACCAACCAATAAACTAATCAACCAATAAATCAACTAATCAACCAACTAACCAACCAATAAACTAATCAACCAACCAACCAATAAATCAACTAATCAGCCAACAAACCAAGCAACCATCCGATCAACCAACCAGTAAACCAACTAACCAATTAATAAACTAATCAACCTACCAGTGATTCCAGATTGTTAACAGGTTCAGGATATTTCCAATTGATAACTGTAGTGTGACTTTAATCAGAGCTTAATAGTTTTAATCGTAATGAGATTAAAGACACTTTAATGTATTTTAATGTATCCGTTTATACAGCTTCACTCTTTTTCTGAGAGTCTGTTGATTGTGTTTAGGTTTAGCTCCTGCCCTTTTCCATGAGCGTCATAATAAACTTTCCCAATAACTTCTACAAACGTCTGCAGATGATCTTAATTAGTCCGACGAAAACAGATTCAATTATATTATAAATTCAATAATAAAAAAAACTGATGAAAACCAGAAATTTAACATGTCAGTCGGCCTGTCAGAATAGCAAATTTTGTTTAATCTTTGGGTAAAACTAGAAAAAAGAAACGGAAAATAAAGTGGACAAAAAAATGGTTTACCACTTACATTTATTTGCTAAACTTGTTTCTGAGTTGCACTTTATCACATTTTGAGAAGAAAAGCTGGAATGTATAACTGAAAAAAATAAATGTTTCTATGAACCTGCTTGTGTATAAAATCAAAACTAAATTATTTTATCTTCAGCTGAAAAGGGCCAAATGTTCATTTTAGCATCTCTTCCTTATCTTTAGCACTTAATGACAAAACCTTAAGCAGAATTACCTGAAAGGCAGGGCAATAATAATATTAATAATATCGCTGTTTTGGTCAGATTTGGGTACTTTAACACTAGATGTTACTTGCACTAAATTATTGTGGAGAGCAACTCAAGTGGCAACTGAGATTGCTTCTGTTTTCATTCACAAGCAATATTTAAGGGTCCAAGCTACATATCCCGCAAAAAGCAGTGAAATATCAGCGCACGTTAACGGAAGATAATCAAGTTTTCAAACCAAGCACATGATAACTTAGGTAATAATAATAATAATAATAACCTGTATAAAAGCTTATTGTAGGCAGGGTTAGCTGTTGAAACTCTGGTTTTCTTTTAAAAAGCAGAAGTTTTGTAGCATTTTCATTAGACTGAGGTAGAAAAGCACAATTTGCTCAACACTATCAATCACTTTGAAACATAGACTGTAAATACAACTACAAGATGTCCTAAGTACATATCTTTGTGTATACATATTATGTATATAAGACGTATAACCAGAGACTATTTGTGAGGTAAAGTTGTTCATATTTTCTCTATATCTGATATGAATACCCTGTATTTTCATCTCGTCGGCCCAAAAGGCTTTACTTTTCACTGTGCGTGTGTGTGTTTGTGTGTGTGTGACTCTTCTAGCTGTTTCAACGACAACTTGTTTCAGGGACTGGCTTTAAAAAGAATGGACAGATGTCACCTCCAAGTACTTCGTTAGGAGGTGTGAAAGTCTGGCGTTAGGGTTTTAAATGAATATGCAAAGCCATTTTTTGACTCTGAAGCTCCGTGTTTTTCTGTGCACAGGTGAAACTTGACTGTATGTGCCGACGTGTACCTTAGCGTGTTTGTGACTGTGTTGCCTTAGTAGAGATTTTTCAGTATCGTCTAGTTGACCTCCGGAAAAAAGCAGGAGGTTGTGCACTTTAGAGTATACGACCTAAATAACGTGCAATGTCTAATGGTTGTTTATGATTTAATGTTTAAAAAAAGATTCTCTAACATAATGTAACTGGAGCTCTTTGGTCTGAATGTGAAAGGAATTAAGGGTCTGTTTTAATTTGATTTTGTAGATGTAGTAAAGCTTATGTTGCCACTCCCTAAGTGGATCTGTTGTGCACACTGTGACAGAGACAACATCAGATTCATGCCAGCTAACCTCACTGCGGTGAGCCTGAGAAGCCAGACACTTTTCACAGGCGTGCGGACTCTGGTCACATGACCTGAACTCAAGTCACAAATCGAATGACTTCTTCATGAAATGGTGAAAAACCTGGATGTCAACTCAGACTTTAACACCAACAAAACTTTTGACTATTGACTGAATTTAATTTAGGACTGAAATGATTAATCAGATTAGTCATGATTAATGGTGATCAACATTGATTAATTGGATTAATCGTGAGTAATCATATTAAGAGTAATTAATACTATTAGATCCAATCCAATCAGATTAATCGAATCATTAATTCAACTAATCACAGTTAAATGTAATTAATACAATTATCTGTAATTAATCAGATTAATTGTGATTAATCGATTACCAAAAAAATCATCAACTAATTTAATGATTAATTGTTAATTGGAGTATAAAGACTCAATAAAATGCAATTTTGCTGAAAGAACAGCACACTCAGAGCTGTAATTAAGCCAAAACTATACTATCTATATATATATATATAATTTTTTTTTTTTCATTTAAGATAAAGAAAAACTAACCATTGTCTGTATACATATATCACTTTTTATAACAAAAAATACTGCCCCTTTAAGACTTCGTAGAGAAAGGATATTGTGATGACTTCCTGTAGGCGGAGCTTCAGAAAGAACAGGAGCTTCTTAAAGAGACGGAGCCCCAGTTAACAGCGTTAAATTGACTGTAGGTATCAGTCACTTGTGCTATAAAATGGCGCTTTGTGCCTGAAAATCACGCTACTGCCCCTTTAATTTTGCACTTGACTTAAATCTTGCTTCAGATTGCGGTTTCTCACTCAGGACTTGCAGTGTTTGACTTTGGACTCAACCTGGGACCAACACGGGTTTTATTTGGGTTTTGACTTGGGTGTAAAGGTGACTTGTGACTCGCTCCCGTCTCTGCTCGTTCCTCTTGCTGCTCTCGCTGCCGCTACACTCGCGCCCCTTGCATGTGCATGCGATTCCCTGCCTCTCCAGCTTGTTCCATGTGCGGTCTCCTATATATCCATGTGCATATATGTAAACTGTATGTATAGCTCCTGTAATTAGCCTAAGTGTCCTACATATACCAATATTTATATATATAGCTTAGCTTGTAGATTAGTGCACTGTCGCTCTAGCCTTTACATGTAATCTTTGTGTCCTGGGCTTCCTGTAAAGTCTCTCTGTGCTGCCAGCATGCCGACCTCGCTTTGCATCGTTTTCCTCTCCGTGCCTGATCTGCCTTTCTCTCTCTTCCCCCTTTCTGCTTGGAAACTGTCGCTGCTTTCAGTGTCTTATATAAATATATATAAATGTAGTCCTTCAGCATGTCTTTTTGAAAGCTTTACTCTGCTCTGATCTTTCCTATCTTTCTCCTTCTGCTTCGCCCTCTGGTCAGCAGCATATCTCCGCGCCTTCCTCTTAATATGTCTCGGCGACCTGATGTTGCTCTGTTTTTGTGCCTCAAACAGTAGATTCACCCAGAAAGACGGAAAACAGACCCTGCTTTCTTGTTTAGGTTCAACGTTTTTCTTTTCATTGTTTCATTAGGACAAATAGAAACCTTACTGTTGTCCTCAAAGAGGAGGTAAACTCTAAATATGTACTCTGTAAACTGGCTTTCAAACATGCATTTGTCCTAAATTACCTGTTATTCTAAGAAAGAAGAAGAAATAAATATAACAAGACAACACTTGTGAATATCTGCTGTTTATTTCTTCATACTCAGTTTGCTATTAACTGCATTTACTTGAGTAACATTTTTGAAAAAAGTTACTGTTAGGAGTATTTTACTATGCTGTACTTTTTACTTTTACTTGAGTATTTTAATATTTAAATATTTCTACTCTTTCTTTGGGTAAATTTCTGGATTTCTACCCACTGAATGAAAAACAAACCAAAAACTCACCAGACTCACACCTGCAGTTTTTGTTAAAGTTTAATACGGTTTTTTTTTTATTTAAAGAAACGGATTTGGAAAAAACAATATTTTTATTACTTATATGAATTGTTGTCATTTTTGTCCTTTAAAATAACACATTTTATATATTTTGGTCCATCTCGTGATGTAATTTTTAAATATTAAATGATTGATAATTTGATCAGAACGTTTTACCAAATCATTTTACTTTTGCAGATTCATTTTAGCTCAAGGATTTTAGCAGGTTTGGAGAAAAACAATGTCCTTGAGATTCAGATATTTAATAAATCGAGATGCTAAACATCTAAATTTTTCACAGCATGTTTTCCAGTACAGCAGCCCCACACCATCACACTGCCACCACCGTGCTTTAAAGTCCACAGAATGTTTTTCTAAAGATCTTGGGAATCATGGAGGCGTGTTCTGGAAAAACTGAGACACGGAGGCATGACCTTTGACCTCAACCAAGGCTGCTGTTTTTCGGATGTTATTGGATATTTTGTGACTTTTTCTGTAGATATTTAATAATCCCAAAACTTTAGAAATCACTTTCCATACTGATCTCAACTTACTGTCTGTCTCACTTTTTCCACACTGAGCCATTAAGTTTTGATTTCCTTTAACTTCCTTACTGATAATCAACATTTAAAAACTGCATTTTGTGTTAACTCATGTGACCTTTGACTTCTTTTCAAGTTGTCCTGAACTACCGAAGTGACAGACCTGCAGACACTTTGTTACGGATCCACATCCCGCCCTGCTGAGCTTCAGTCATTTTTGGACGCATCCAGAATCATCTGCCAGAGAAAAGCAATTAACCTCTTCGACCTCAGCGGAGTCGACGTGACAGAGTTAAAAATACACCATAGGCAGCAGACGTTTAAATGTTCTGACCTCATACATATAGATATGTGTCTGACAGACGCTGATGTTTATTTCCAAGTTCAGGAGCTTCAGATTGACCTTGACAGAAAGGATTGAGGTCAAGAAGGGAGAACGAGAAGTTATGAAGGAGAATTAGAGCCACAGCGTAATATTTAGAGAATAAAGTCAAAATGTACAAGAATAGTCATAATATTATAACTTTATTCTCGAAATATTCTGACTTTATTCTCGTATTATTACAATTTTCTTCTGATATTATTTAGATTTTATTCTTGTAGTTTTAAGACTGTCATAAATGTATGACTTTATTTTTTACATTATTTTGTCTTTATTCTCATATGACTTTATTCTTGTAATGATTGTCATAATTTTTTGACTTTATTCTTATACTATAAAATGTTTTTCTTATATTCTTTTGGCTTTATTCTTGTAATTGTATTACTTTATTTTCACATTATTATGATTTTTTTTCCTTACTATTTTGACTTTATTCTAGGATGATTTTATTGTAATTTTCTGAATTTATTTTCATAATTTAATTTTTTTATTTTTTCTTCATTTCCCCCCAATACTCAGAACGCTGCATTGATCAGGAAATTTATTAGAAACAAAAGCAAAGATTGTGAAAATATATATTTATATTTAATTAAGTCAAGATTAAATTTATGCATTGATTTAATTTTAATATTGGATTTGATTAAATGAAAGGCTTTTACACGTCTTCACCAGAAGGGGGCGCCATGGACAGATAACCAAGTTAAATCTAAATATTTCCATTAAAATACATCCCCATATTCAGTCAAATTAATTACATTTCTATTTAAAGAACAGAAACCCTCTTTATGAAACGTGCCAGTAATTTCCTTCCCTCTTGTTTTCCTGCAGAGTTGTGACACTCAGCAGAGGCCTGCAGCATCTAAACTCACCACATGCTCTAAACATTTTTCCTCCAGACAAAAGAGACTTTGGCTCTTAGAGAAACATCCGCTTCTGATTAAAGCCAGCCCGCCTCCTGCTTCGTCCTTTTTCAGTCGACTCTGCAGCGCTCTGGGGCCGCCGTCGGGTTCGCCTTTACAACAAATCACCCAGACTGATGTGTTTGTTAAAGTGACACCATACTGTTGGTTTTTATTCCAGGAAAAAATGAACAAATGATCCTGAAGCACATTTTTTGACACTCGCACTGGCAGGATGTGTGTTGTGCTTTTAGCTGCTGAGACATTGAGGTTCCTGGTGTGTTTGCATGCCATTGACCGAGTCAACGCCAAACACAAAAAACCCCTGAGAAAGCCAACAAACGCACAGCAGGCGCACATGTGGTGGTGAAGGATTCCTCGTTGCCTTGCCTCAAATCGTCTGGGAGGAAATTCCCAGATATGCAATCCATTCAGGTTTCATATCTGGTTCATTCACTGCAAAAACACAAAAACTACCAAGTATTTCTGGTCTAGTATCTAGAGAAAATATCTTAGCACACTTGGAATAGAGCAAAACTAATAAGTAACTTTTCAGACAGAAATAGGAACTTGTGTAGAGTAAATAATATCCATAATATTGATTTAAAAAGTAGTAGTTCCATTGGAAAACTATTTTATTCATAGCATTAATAAAATATCTTATTAAAAATGAAATGATCTGGAAGTAGTACTTTTTAATCAATATTAAGTCATTGTTGACTTAAAACAAGCAAATATATCTGCTAAAAATTTACTTGTAAGTTAGTTTAGTGTTATTTGAAGTACAATAAGATATTTGCACTATATAAACTAGACTAAAATTAGTTGGTAAGATTTAATGTTTTTGCAGTGTAATCAAATTAAATCAAATCACAGCAGATAAAACAAACATGACCTTCCCTTTTAACAAACCCTCTCTGTTAGTAGTTCGGTCATTTTTGCACAGAGAAACCGTCACAAGAGCTTTATTTCTGCAGACCGTATAAAAATACATCCTGAATTAAAACTTGACCGCTCTCCCTTGAAATATAAATAATGTGCAGTTAAATCAGAATACCCAGTGAATTGCAGCCTGCAGGGTAAAGTTTCAGAGTCCCACTCACTCCCTTTCCTTGGTCTCTTCTTTTTCTCTGATCTCCCTGTAACATGTGAGGCCATCATTTGATCTACAGCACCCGACATCTGGAGCGATCCTCCCCCCAGAACACCTGGTTTCAATCCGGACCGCCGACAGAAACAGTCATTTGTGTCCAAAAACCAGAACCTTAATTTCTTTGTTCGCTCGCTCTGTCGTTGCCTCAGAAGATATTTGTTATGTTAAAGTCCAAAAGCAGCATTCCTGCAGCGAACAGATGGGAGAACAATTAGACCCGGTTATCAGCGAGTGCGTGTAAATTACACAGTATGATTTTCAAGGTGATTTGTGAGTAATTCTGGCACTTTTGCTGCTAATTAAAGCGAATCGGTTCAGTATTTTTAAGATTGAACCTTCAACTTTGCAATTTTGATCCCTAAAAAATAATAATAATGTTGTTCTTGCTACATAATGCTGCTCATACTTACCCAGAACTTAGAGAGGAATTTTAAAGAATTTATAAGATAATTTCTTGAAACTTTCCTTTAATTGACCACGTATTTTTAGAAATTGGGATGCAGCTGTATTTCTATTACAAATGTACGTAAAACATTGTCAATATTGCGCTAATGTTAAAAAATGAAACATTTCAGTTGCAGTGTTTTCACACAACTAAAATCACACATGAATAAGTTTATTCACAGGATAAGTCATTAAAAAACATCATCCTTCAACTACTTCCTGTTGTCTTCTTTGTCGTTTCTACCAGGAGTAACTTCCAGTTAGTGATCACGTGACTCATGATGCAAAAAAAAAGTTTTCATTGCAGTTTTGTGAAATAAACCAATTTCAATATGGCTGAAAAACCGCCTCAACATAGAGCAACATTTTTTTTTTCAGAAAACCTGAGTTTTTTTCATTCAGCGAATTTGTTTTTGTAATTCCAATTTCCGCAATTAAATAATCAATGGAAACACAGCTCATATTATGAGATGATGTATAAGGATAAAACTCATTAGATACTTCCTTTCAACTTTAAATTTCCAGGTTACTGTCGCAAAATTTGACATGCAGGTTATTGTGTACTTTCCTGATTTTTTTTTACTATTTTCAAAAAATCAGGCTAGAATAGAAGTTGAGATACTTTCTTAGAATTTACCAAATACTTTCTTACAACTTGCCTGTTTTTTACCTAATATTTACAGTCACTTTTCTGAAATTTATAAGCAATTTGTGGAAATCTTTCTGTGTGACATGGTCACCTTTAAACTTATTGGATACTTTCCCAGGATTAACAAGGTACTTTCCTAGAACTTTAAATAAATACTTTGGCTTTTTTGAACAAAAAAAAAAATATACTAGATTATGAGCTGAAGTATAACTTGCTTTCTGAGAACTTACTGCTTTCCTGAAACTGTAATTTTACTTTTTATTTCATTACCTGAAACTTACCAGGAACTTTCTTTAATGTTACAAAATGTTTTTCTAAAATTTACGAAGCATTTCCAAAAACCAGTTTGTGTTATAAAGTGACTTGTAATGTGGTACTTCTTAAATTATTCATCAATTTTCCTGGTATTTTCAGAGAACATGTAATGTTTTTAGAACGTACTATTACGTATTTCCCTAAATTTACTGATTACTTTCTGGCAAGGTGTCCAGTAACTTTCATACAGATCAAGGTCAGTTCCACATCAGGGCCACATCAGTTCCAGAAAGTAACCTACTGCACCAATGATAAAGTATATCCTCCATATGTTTTGACTTTACTATAAAGGTGATTCATCTCATAAATGTACATAGATTAAATCCAGCAGGAGAACTATTTTACAGGTATGGATGGAATTTGGTTTCTGGCAAAATAGCACATATAATTTGGTGTTGAATAAAAACGCATTTAAAACAGAAATGAGAACGCTGAAGTGAGAGCTGCTGCAGAGTCTCCCCAACACTTCATTATGTCTTTAACAGTTTGGACAAAACACACAGAGAAGCAATAAGGAACATTAAGTGTGAACAGCTTTTTACTGAGAAACTTTTCTTTCTCCAAAATAATAACAGATGTGTGCATTAAACATAATGATATATGTGCATAAATATACCTGATACAGAAGCTATAGCTGCATGTTTGACAACAAACTTTACATTTATATTGAGATGCAAAACATTAAAGTCCTGTAAACACTGCATAAACCCTTTATTGTTTTGCTGAAAGTCTTTGTCAACAAACTTCTCTCAGCAACATAGGAATGGTTTCAGTTTATAACAGCTTAGAAAGTTTAAGATGATAAATAAGAGGCTAACCAAACTTAGCATGACAGTTCTGTTTTAAACATCCAACTCTGTTAATCTTCAACCACTTATTTTCGATCAGAAAAAAGAAATGTTAAAAAGTTAGCCATTAGATATTCACTGCTTACAATTGCCTATTTTTAAAGGTCCAACAATAAATCTTCATTAATATGCAACTACGCAGAAGCACCGTCTTCCTTATTTTCACTCTTTGGGGGTTCAGCCAATCAGCACGCAGAGAAAATAAATGGAACTCCTTGATTGGCTGCAAGCACCAGCCTATGAACCATGACTTCCAGACACTCTTGACCAATGACATAATGGCTGCTGTTAGGTTGGAAAGATATAAGCGATGTGGCAAGCTGTCTCTATTATACGGAGCCCCCTAGGGGACATGGGGAATTTTTTTTCTTTTGCGTTACCTCGCAAAACTTTTAGATACCGCAAAACCTTTTATGCTCCTCTACAAAAACTTTTGCGTTCCCTCGCAAAACTGTACTGATCAGTTGTGCGGCATAATTGAATACTGTAAGACTTTCTTACGGTGGCCGCCGT
The DNA here is from genome assembly GCF_019740435.1 of Gambusia affinis. Lineage (NCBI taxonomy): Eukaryota > Metazoa > Chordata > Actinopteri > Cyprinodontiformes > Poeciliidae > Gambusia > Gambusia affinis. The sequence continues at coordinate 5,403,847 of NC_057888.1, forward strand.
ACTTTCTGATTTAATATAAGGTTATGTAAGGTTTTTCCATGAATGTTAATATCTCGTTGTGAAATATATTAAGTTTTATATCTTTCTTTAGAATACAAAGGCACCACAAACCTATTATATAAACAGAAACCTTCCGTAAGTAGGAAATAAATATAAATACTGTACATCCAAACTATATTTCTGAGTTATTATCGCGGCGTAATAAGTCATCTGACAGTTTTTTTTTTTTTTTTATTTATTTATTTATTTATGATTTTCAAGAATAAACAGGCAAATTAGAGGACAAAACAACAAGTATAAAAATAAAAAAAACAATAAAAAAAACAAAAAACAAAAAACAAAAAAACTAACCAGAGTCATCAAAATAAAAGTTCACAGAACAGAACAATCAAAACACTGTCAGCTAACAAAGGGTCTGATAAGAGGATAAAATAAATGTACATCAGATTGTAGAATGTTATCGAGCATGAGACCAAGCAAGTAAGAGACATATCTGAGGACATTGAATCAAACAGCCCACCATGGAATATGGAATAACAAGAAAAGATGAAAACAAGTTATAAACACAATAAACATGACGAAACGGTAAATGAATAAAATAAATTATTAGAAAAAACAGGTCCAGATGTAAACGACAGTTATTTTAGCCTATTATTTTTTATGTATCTATTGAAAGGACCCCAAACATCCAGGAACTTATGATGATTGTCAGACAAAGAATATCGAATCTCCTCAAGATAGATACAGGACACCATATCATTAAGCCATTTCTTAAAACAAGGCAGGGTAGAGGATTTCCATTCCCGTAGAATAACCCGCTTTGCTACCACTAAACCAAACATTAGAGACTGTTGTAGGGACATGGGAAGAGCAAGAGAGGATTTAGAGCAACCCAAAATGATCAAATGCCTATCCGGACAGAGAGGCTGGTCATAAGCGTTGCTATAAAATTCAAAAATCTTGCACCAGAAGTCCATTAGTTTAGGACAGGAGCAAAACATGTGACCCAGGGTCCCATCATCTAATTTACATTTGTCGCATTTTGGTGAGACGCAGGGGAATAGCCTGTTGAGTTTAGTTTTAGAAAAGTGCAGCCGATGGATAACTTTGAATTGAATAAGTTGCAGTCTAGAGTTAATGGAACAGGTCTTAATTCTCGAAAGAGACAAATCCCATTGCTCGTCCGAAATCTCACCAAGTAAATCAGAAGCCCAGGCCTCTTTTATATGCCAAGTAGACGGGGATGAACTGAAAAGATTAACAAACTGAGAAATTAGATTTTTAGAGGTAGGGGGCTTTTTTATAAGCTCGAAGAAACAATGCTGTGCCGGTAAGGTTTCATAGTGGGGGAGGTGCTGTTTTACAAAGTTCCGAGCTTGCAAGTACCTAAAAAAATGACTAGACGGAAGACCAAATTTAGATTGTAGTTGCGTGAAGGAAGCAAAGTGATTATTAATGTATAAATCCTTAACAGCAACTATCCCCTTATTTAACCAGTGCTTAAAAACTACATCCATATTACCTGGCTTAAATGTTGAATTCTGACAGATCGGGGCATAGATGGACAAGCCAGGGAGATTCAGTACATTCTTTAACTGCTTCAGAATCCTGAGTGAATTTCTTAGTATAAAGTTATCCTTCAGCAACTGAAAGGACAAAGACGGATTGGAAAACAATACTGCAGCTGAGGAAGAAGAAGTCAGCTCCAATAACGCAAGGTTTTCATTCAATGGCCATTTGGGTAGTAGCGAGTCAACCAATTCACCCCTCGGACAGAGCTGAGTCCAGAAAACCCAGGATCTGGCATTACATGCCCAGTAATAGTATCGAAAAACAGGAAGGCCTAGGCCCCCCTCCGCTGTAGGTTTCTGTAGGTGAGATTTTGATATTCGGTGTTTACCAGCCCAGACAAAAGGGATTATAATAGAGTCTATCATCTTAAAAAAGGAAGCAGTGAGATAAATGGGTATATTCTGAAAAAGATAGATAAATTTCGGAAGGAGCACCATCTTGACAGCATTAATGCGACCAATCAATGAAAGAGGAAGGTGCCTCCACATGTCAGCCATGGATTTAATTTTGTTGATTAAATCCAAAAAATTATGTTTAAAAAGGAGTTTAGGGTCTTTTGTGATATTTATCCCCAGATACTCAAAATGACTAGTGGAAACTTTGAATGGCAGATTGCTAAGAAAAGCAGCGTTTAGACCGTCTGAAAGAGGCATAAAAAGACTTTTATCCCAATTAATGGTGAAACCGGAAAGCTTACCAAATTTATTTATAAGAGTAAGAAGTGGAGAAAGAGAGACTGTGATGTCTGAAAGGGTCAGGATAACATCGTCCGCATACAGACCAATGGGACTATCTGTAGCATAGTCTGCAATGCCAGAGATCAATGGATGGGTCCTGATGGAAATAGCAAGGGGTTCCATGGCCAGTGCAAATAGTAATGGAGAAAGACAACACCCCTGTCTGGTTCCGCGATGCAATAAAAAAGAAGCAGACCTGTCGTGATTAGTCAGAACTGAGGATCTTGGCTGAGCGTAAAGCATTTTTAATAAAGTCATAAAATTATCGCCAAAGCCAAATTTTTGGAGAACCATAAACAAATAGTCCCATTCAATTTGGTCGAATGCCTGTTGAGCATCTAGTGAAATAACTGCGGAGGCAGGAAGGTTGGTCTGGTACATAACACTTAAGAGTCGACGTGTGTTTGAAAAGGAATACCTATTGGGGATAAAGCCAGTCTGGTCGGGATGGATAAGATGAGCTATATGCTTATTTAAACGAGTAGCTAGTACTTTGGCTATAATTTTTTGGTCACCATTTAGTAAGCTTAAAGGACGGTATGAGGCAACATTAGAGCAATCCCTGCCCTTCTTAAGGAGAAGACAGATATGAGCATCATACAAACTCTGGGGAAACACTCCCTCCACCAAAGAAGAGTTCAACATACGCAGAAGAAGAGGGGCAACCTGGTCCAAATAACATTTATAGAAATCAATTCCAAACCCATCCGGACCACAAGCCCTACCAGGAGATAAAGAACGTATCGCGGATTTAATTTCTTCAATAGTAAAACTGGAGTCCAGGTATGCCCTGGCGGATTCATCCAGGACAGGCACATTTAAATTGTTTAGAAAGTCTTTAATATCCGTGCTGGTAGCACTACTCTTGGAGGTGTATAAATCACTGTAATAATTGAAAAAGGCATCATTAATGAGTTTAGGATCAGTTAACAGTTGGCCAGAAGGAGAAGTGATTTTATGAATAGCTCTATCTGCCAGAGTGCCTTTTATTTGTCTAGAAAGCAATCTATCAGGTTTATCCGCCAGTTCAAAATGCTTTTGTTTAAGTTTATGCAATTACCAACTTGTTCACCAAGCATGTGGTTATATTCAGATTTTATCTTCAGAATGGCATTAAGTATATTTTCATCATTTGTATTCTGGTACCTGTCCTCCAAAGCAGACAATTCAGCCTGAATATCTGCAAAACGCTGTGATCTGGCCCTTTTGGCAGAAGACTGATAGGAAATAATGTTGCCCCTCAGAACCACCTTAAATGACTCCCACAAGACTGAATCAGACACATCACCTTTGTCATTAAAAAGAAGAAAATCTGAAATTTTAGCTGAAATGAAGTCCTTAAGTGCTTGATCCGAATTGATGGGGGGGATAAACCTCCAGTTAAACGATGGAGCATGAAGATTAAAGTGGATCTGAAGTAAGAGAGGGGCGTGATCTGAAATTAAGATCCCGTGATAGAGAGAACTGACTGTACGTGAAATCAATTTAGAATCAATTAAAAAGTGGTCAATTCTGGTAAAACTACCATGGGAAGGGGAAAAAAAAGAGTATTTGCGATCGGAAGGATGCTGAAGCCTCCAGATATCAACTAAGTTTAGTGACTTAATTAGATTATTTATAACAGACACTGATTTCAAAGAAGAAGCAACCTTATTGGAGGACCTATCCAACACTGGGTCGAGATAACAGTTGAAGTCACCTCCTATAATCAAGTCCCTATTATTAAATTGTGCAATAATATCAAATATCTTGCAGAAAAAGTCGGGACAGTCACAATTTGGGGCATAAATATTCAAAAGGGCAACAGGGATGGAATTAATTTCGCCAGTGACAAGCACATACCTCCCCCCTGGATCTGCAGTCATTGAGTTAAAAATAAATGGGATAGACTTGCGAATAAGGATTGCAACCCCTCTAGCCTTGGAAGAAAAATTAGCTTGGTAAACCTGAGACACCCAAGAAGATCTCAATCGTCTCTGCTCAGTTGGATGAATATGAGTCTCCTGCAGAAAGACAATATCAGATGAAAGTGATTTTAGGTGTGAAAACACCTTCGCTCTTTTAAGAGCCTTACCAAGGCCTCTACAGTTCCAGGAAACAAAATTAATAGGACTCATGCTCGACTTAAAAGTACTATTATCCTGCATTTATCACAACGTAAAAAAAACAGCTGACAGGGTAAACAAAACAAAACACAGGCAACTTAACAGCAACAAGGTAAAAACAAAAACCCCAAAACTCACCCTTGCCGCAACATGAACAAAGCGGCATATCCCAGAATCTAGAGTGGAGGCTGCCGGGTAACAGAGCAAAAAAAAGAATCACAAGTGGGCAATCTAAACCCAACACCCCGTGTTTACCTCCAGAAATTGTATAAAGTATTTAGTGTGCACCAAAGCTTAATCGAACTAGCAAACTAACTAGCATAGAATGATTAACAAAGTCATTTATTATGAGACAAAGAATTGGCAAACCGCTCTGCATCAGCCGGTGAAGTGAAGGATTTCACAGTGTCATTTAAAGACACTTGCAGCTTGGCAGGAAAACGCAGGGAACAAGTGGCTCCGGCCTCCACCAGCCTCTTCCTCACGGTGTTAAAAGCCTGGCGCTGCGCTGAAACCTCTGCTGTGTAGTCTGGAAATATGAAAACTTTCTGGCCATGGTACATCAGCGGGGATTGTTGTCGACTCAACCGCAGAATGTTCATCACGTCGCGGTCATTGTGGACCCTGGCGATGATAATCCGAGGACGTTCATTAGGAAGTGGCTTTGGTCTCAGGGCACGATGCGCCCTATCAATTTTAACGGGCTTGGGAAAGTTATCCTGTCCCAGCAGCTCAGGGATAAATTTCGAAACAAATTCCGCAGGACGAACCCCCTCTACACCTTCCCCGAGGCCAACTATCCGAATGTTTTGTCTGCGCGAGCGACCCTCCAAGTCGTCAACCTTTTTCTTGAGAAGGCCGTTAGCCGCCGCTAGCTCGCTGTATGATGACTCCAGGGCCGAAACACGGGCATCGGTAGAGGTTAAAGCCGAGTCCATATCATCCAAACGGAGCCGAACCTCACCGTGCTCTGTCTGCAGAGTTGTTAGACAAGCTTCAATGGAGTCCAGACGTCCTTCCAGTGATTTCTTGAGAGTATCCACGAGTGTGTAGACTTTAGAAAGATCATCTTTGTGGCTATTGTGCTAGTATGGTCTCGTTGCTAACAGCAGAGCACGCCTGAGCAGTCGACTTCTGGGCTTCGTCTTTCCTAGGCATGATGCGAAATGCCAAAACTAAAATAAACTGAAGAGATGAGTGCCAGCTACTCACTCTGTGAAAAAGAAATTAATATATTTGGTGCGGTAAATAAGTTTTAAATGAAGGTAGTGACACGGAGCTCTGCAAAACACGTCTACTCCATTACTGCACACTAGCGCCCCCCATCTGACAGTTTTTATTGTGTCGCTGTTGTGTTGGTTGCCTGAATGGTTTAAAGAGCTGCTTTTATGTTCAGTTCCATCTCAACCTTAACAGACATAAATATGCGGTGAATGAATCGATTTTCAATCAGTTTTTTGCACCAAAGACTTCATAATAATAAACACGTTTTATTATTAAAAACACTACAAACTAATTATGGTAAAGGGCCGTATTAGGTTAACTCGGGGAATCTCATCTGTCCGTGTATCAATTAGCTCCAAACCACTTCTTTGTTCTGTCACATTTATCGATTTATTCCATTTTGATTATTATGCTCCAGACTTTGCAAGGACTGACCAAGCCGCTCACCGTTTCCTCATACACACAAACCAGCAGGCCAGTAACCTTCCCATTCATACCTGATGACGTCACTCCCACATCGGCACACCCACCACCTAAGTCATGTGCTCCTATCATATCAATAATTACTTATTTCATTCATATGGCTCTTATAGAGCCTAAGTGAAAACGTGTTTATTATTATGAAGTCTTTGGTGCAAAAAACTGATTGAAAATCGATTTATATACTGCATATTTATGTCTGTTAAGGTTGAGATGGAACTGAACATAAAAGCAGCTCTTTAAACCATTCAGGCAACCAACACAACAGCGACACAATCAAAACTGTCAGATGACTTATTACGCCGCGATAATAACTCAGAAATATAGTTTTGATGTACAGTATTTATATTTCTTTACGGAAGGTTTCTGTTTATATAACAGGTTTGTGGTGCCTTTGTATCCTAAGGAAAGATATAAAACTTAATATATTTCACAACGAGATATTAACATTCATGGAAAAACCTTACATAACCTTATATTAAATCAGAAAATGCAGTACCACCGTAAGAAAGACTTACAGTATTCAGTTATGCCGCATAACTGATCAGTACAGTTTTGCGAGGGAACGCAAAAATGTTTGCGAGGTAACGCAAAAGTATTGCGAGGGAACGCAAAAGTTTTGCGAGGTAACGCAAACGAAAAAAAATTCCCCATCTCACCTAGGGGGCTCCGTAATTCACCGCATATTTATGTCTGTTAGGGTTGAGATGGAACTGAACATAAAAGCAGCTCTTTAAACCATTCAGGCAACCAACACAACAGCGACACAATCAAAACTGTCAGATGACTTATTACGCCGCGATAATAACTCAGAAATATAGTTTGGATGTACAGTATTTATATTTCTTTCCTACTTACGGAAGGTTTCTGTTTATATCATAGGTTTGTGGTGCATTTGTATCCTAAAGAAAGATATAAAACTTCAGATATTTCACAACGAGATATTAACATTCATGGAAAAACCTTACATAACCTTATATTAAATCAGAAAGTACGGCGGCCACCGTAAGAAAGTCTTACAGTATTCAATTATGCCGCACAACTGATCAGTACAGTTTTGCGAGGGAACGCAAACGTTTTTGCGAGGGAACGCAAAAGTATTGCGAGGGAACGCAAAAGTTTTGCGAGGTAACGCAAAAGAAAAAAAATTCCCCATGTCCCCTAGGGGGCTCCGTACTATTAGAACTGTTTCTACTACGATTCAGTTCACTACTTAGTGAACACGAAGAGTGCATACTGCATGGAGGATCTTCACGGCCTGAAATCCATCAATCGATGTTTGAACGGCTTTATGAATAACAAAGTTCCGGTGGCTGGCAGAGTGAGTACATGTAGTAACGTACATGGAGGCTACGTGTCCGCCTTAGCTAGCCGATAAAAGCAACATCAGCTAAGCTAACTTTGCTACTTCGGCATTATATACTACTGTAAATATCACTGATATTTGTTATAGTATTACACAGAGTTGGGTAAAGCTGTAAAATAAAATGAATTGAGTAATAGTTGTTACTTATTTTGTCTCTAAATTAGAATAGGCACAATGTGAGAGCTAGTTCTTGGCTTATTCATTGTTGTCATAGCAACTATAACAGAAGTTAGTTACAAGATGGCTGTCAGCTAGAGTTTCTAAAAGTGTGATGTCACTTGAGAATTATGTATGGCATATTGAGTAGGTAGGTACTTCAGCCTCCCAAGCTGCATTTTCTTCTGAATATTTTAGATATGCTTTACAAAAAAAATCCTCAAATAGCTGGATTATGTACCCACAAATACGTTGGAGTTATGTTCAACAGAAAAATATGCAAATATCTGCAGAAAAAACTGTGATGACCATACTGTCAGCTACTCAGAATATTTAAAATTGTTTTCATCTCAACGGTAAAACATTACTTCTGGCCAAAACCAAAAGAAGTTAGAAGCAGTTTTGTAATAACAGACTACCTTACCACCTCTTTACTTACCTACCTTCAACATTTTACGCCAGTATTAAACAACAAGCGATACAAAACATGTTACATGCATCCAAAATCCTAACGAATGGAATTTAAATAATTAGCTAAGTCCTACTGCAGTCCAGGCAGTTATACAGTGGATACAGAGATATAGAATAAAAACAAGAAATCTGTAAGAATGCTGTTTCAATCCACTTTAGGTGACCAAAACTTATTCTGTGTAAATAAAGGTGCATGACATCTACACTGTTTTCATTAATATTGATTAGAATTAACATTTTAAACTAACTATAGAGTAGAACTAAAGCCATTGTGTAACCTATGTAAGTCATACATACAAAAAATACATTAAATATAATATTCTGCAATAAAAAATATATAAAAATTTAATTATCAAGTTACTATTATAAAGTAAAACCTATCAATGATTGTCTATATGCAGACATATATTCTAGCACCACTGTATGAAAACAGTCTGACAGATATGAAAACACTCAGACTTTAAACTGGTCACTTTTCCACCAGCTGAAAGACTTCAGGAAAAAGCAGAACTTGAACAAACTCCCAAAATATAAATGCTTGAACAAGTGGAAAAACATTAACTTAAAGCAAAAATTCAATCAATATTCATATTTTAGTAAAAAGGGATAGTGGACAATAAATCAACAACAGTATCCCTAAAGACACGTGATCAATATCAATAGATAATATGTTTATTGGAATATTCGACATGTAGAATATTCACTGAAGTCCGACCAAAAACCGCATAGCATTCTGGGAGATGAGATTTTGAGTTAGCTGCTAGCTTAGCTAGCTCCTCAAACTCTCACTGCTAGTTAAGCTATGTTAGTGGAATCAACTAACGCACTCACTCTGTGGTTACCTAGCAACAACCTGCTGCAGCAATAGTTTGAATTTCCGCCACTTACAAAAAAAGACAACAGCGCAGTGTGAAATCTGTGGATAAAGTGACGGCATCAGTTTGGCAGCATTTCAGAAAGAAAAAACTAATTAATGATTATTGATATTGGCTGATATGAAATGCTTATATTATGGTAAGTTTCTCAGCCATATTGTCCAGCACTACTACATAGCACAAAAAAGTCTTTGAGTTTTCACAAAAAGATTTCCTGAAAATGGTAGAAATCCATCCTCCTGGATCACAGAGCGACCCAGAAAATTGAAATATTTGTGCCACCCTCTTGTGTTATTTGGTTTACACGCCCTCTGATACAGTCCAGAGTAACATAAACAGCTGTGCCATTCTGGACCTGAAAAGAGACTCTCAGCCCGATGCTAGTCCACTCGCTGCCCTCAGGCATAGATCCAGACACCTGCTGAGCCACAGGACCAGCCTGCTGACCTCCGACCCTCTGCAGAGTCAGTTTGACTATATTACATGAGTGAATCAGTTTGAGGTTGAGGGCGATGTTTGCTGTACCCTGCTCATGAAAGACGAAGTTCCTTCTGGCGTTCGATTCCCCGGAGCGAGCCAGATGGACCTGCGGCGTATCCGGGCTGATCTGCTGAAACAACAGCGGTTTATTCCTGACGGCTCCAGAGGGAAGACCAGTCCGTGAAACTGTGGCGGTCAAGGCTGACGACACAGCAGAGGGAATCCAGATCAGACTCAAGATACTGATCCCGGTGCTGTCCCCAAAGTACCGGATATTGCACTGCGACGGAGACGTGATCTCAAAAGTGAGGATGTCTTTGCTCTCTACCGTCACTGCGCCAGATAGCGTGATGGAAGTATCCCTGTAGTTCACACCTGTCTTGAAGGCTTGCATTGTCTTCAGTCCAGTGGTGTTCCGGGTGGTGTAGGCAATCAGGGAGAAACCTTCGCGAACGCAGGTGTGACCCATGGAGTAAAGCGCCTGCTGAATGACAAACTTCACTACTCCGCTTTCTGTGAAGCGCACCCCACGGCTATCGTGAGTCAGAGTGACCATGTAGGGGTCGGACACTGTCGTGATGCGGAATGTCGGGCGGTAGCTGGTTTGGTAGTGCGCCAGCAGGGACATCTGGGCCATCATGGCAACAGCACCGGTATCGTGAGACAACCAGAGGAGACTCAGAGATGGGGTGGGAACATCAAAAACTTGAAGGTCTTTGCTCTGATTGCAGTGATGGTTAGGACTCTTCAGCAGCAGAGTGAAGATGTGGTTGGGTTCAACCTCCACGCCGGTACTGACGCTCACCCCCTGGAAGTACTTCCCATCCGGTTGCTCGATGCGGACGCCGCTGAGGTCCTGACCTTCTTCCTCCTGGCTCCTGTTGAGTCTCATCCCGACCTGGAGGAAGTTCCTGCAGCTGTGCTTTATAGCAAAGTTATGATCCAGCCACACCAGACCGTGCTGGAGGAATGTCACTCTTCCAGCCTGGTTGGACAGAAGACTGCTGCTCTCTTTGCCTCGGATGTGGAGCTGCAGACCAGGAAAGATGTGGGTGCTAGACGTACCTGCAGGAGGTAGCGTCACCTTTGCCATCCAGATCTGGGAGAGTTGGTTCTCTGAAATCTGGCCGCAGACTGCGTCACTGATGGCTGTGCAGGGGGCGACCAAAGGCTCCCCATCGCAATCTGAGCAGGCTTGGCACTCCTGAAGCTCCTGGTTGTAGAAGTATTCATGACCACAAAGACCTGTCACTGCTTCTCTCTCCGAAACCCCCAAACACTTGAAACCACCTGCACGAAAGGAGACTTCAGATTAGCTCTGGCAAGGCTATAAATATGTTGGAGAATATGAAATGAAACAAAAACACCATGAACTGACCAGGAGTATTGAGACACTTCACTCGCTCTCCGCAAATCTGTGGTAGTTCAAGACATTCGTCTCTGTCCTGCAATCCATACAATTATACTTTGAAAGTATTTCCTTGGACCAGTTTGTTTTTTTCAAGCAAATTGGATTTTTGGCATCTCCTTCAAGAATATTCAGTGGATTTAATGCATTATGCATAAAATTCAGTGAATAGACTGAAGGTACAATGCCTTGTAAAGCTGTTACTCTTTGCCTTTTTCCTATCTTCTCTTGTTACAACCATAAGCTGCAACGTATCTTAAAAGGGTTTTATGATAGACTGTAAAGTTTTCAAGCCTTTGGAATGATACCACCACCACCACTTCATTTCACTAGCTGCGTTTCCATTGACCAAATTTAACATTTCGAAAATAAATTCACTTAATGGAAACACACCAATTTAAAAAAAACTCTCCTTTTTTGACAAAAGCTTTAGCATTAGCATGTGGACGTTTTGTTTTTTGTTTTTTTTTGGCTGCTTCAAAATTGGTTTAATTAGCAAAACTACATTGGAAAGAGTTTTTTTGTATCACGAGTCACATGATCAACAACTGGATGTTGCCACTGGTGGAAAACCACAAAGAAGGCGACAGAAAGTAGTTGGAGGATGATGGCGCCGCACATTTTCTTAATGATTTACCGAGTGAACAAACTTATTTGAATGTGATTTTAATTGCGTTTGGAAACACCACAATTTTGCAATTGTGTTTTTTTGCCAATAGTGGAATATTGACAAAGTTTTGCACACATTTGTAATGCAGCTTGATACCCTGTGTAAACTCAGTAAAACAGACTGTTTCCATTCACCATAGGTTTGCTGAAATTGGAATTGCATAAGAATATTCGGTTTAGGACAACAGTATAATTTTGAAAAAACTCTATTTTTCAGCTGTATGAAAATTTGTTTATTTTGCAAATCTGCAACGGAAACACACGAGTCACATGATCAACATTCGGATGTTACTACTGGCAGAAACCATGAAGAAGACGACAGGAAGTGGTCGGAGGATGATGGCACAGCGTGTTTTTAATGACTTATCACATCAACATACTTATTCACGTGTGATTTTAATTTTGTTTTTTATTTAATGGAAATGTCACAATTGCAAAATTGTTTTTCTGACATTAGCGGAAAAAATGTTGCGCACATTTTTAATGGAAATGCAGCTAGTGTAGTTTGTTCCAATGTGGCTTGGATTGAAGTCTTTGGTAATATGAAACATACCTGGCACATTCTGTCTGCAGTTTGAGAGCACTGTGCGATGAGGAAGAAGCCTGGCGGACACATGGTGCATTTCTCACACTGTGGTGGATCCCTCTGAAAATCACAGAACTCCTCTGATCCGCAGAGCGATCGGCAGCCACGCAGAGGCTGCGGGAAATGAGTCTCTCCCACAACATCCATCACTTTGGAGTCGATGTCCATTTTATGCACAGCGTAGGATTTTTGCAGATGGCTGCGGGCCTGACTCTGCAGTCCCGCCAAGTGATTCTCGAAGTACCTCTGCAGCTCCCCCTGCAGGCCCTGGAAGGAGGCCTGCTTGACCGTCTCCAGCAGCTGGCCGAACTGGTTTTTCACCGCATCCATCTGGTCGTACATGTGCCGCTGCTGCTGCAGGACGTCCCGCTGCTGCAACAGCAGCGCCTCCTGCTGGTCGACGAGCTTCTGCTGCAGGTCGCGGATTACGACCTGCTGGGCTCGGAGGGCTTCAACCAGCTTCTCCTGCCCCTTGGCCAGCTGGAGGTGCAGGATGAGGGCGTCTTCTGAAGGGACTTCATTCTCCCCTGAGGTCACATTTACAACAGGGCCATTAGAGATGGAAAAAATATAATAAAGGAGTAAATTTCCACCAAAAAACTCAGGAATTTTTAGGTTAATCTCAGAGATTTTCTACAAAACAAGTGGAATTTTTGAGTATGAAAAGGTTAAAAAAAATTCTAAAAAAAAACACAAGGAAATGTCAGTTTGAAAAGTCAAATATTTGCTGTAAAAACGTTCTGAAATTTTCAAATCACTTGGAAATTTTCAAGAAAAAAAGAAAATTCATGAGTTTGAAAAGTATACATTTTTCACAAAAAATATGGAACTGAGTTTCAAGAGTCAAATATTTGCTATAAAAACTGAAATTTTGAGATGAATCTCAGCAATTTTCTAGAAAAAACAAGGACATTTTTGGAGTCTGAAAAGTTAAAACTTTCCTAGAAAAAAAATCTGAAATTTTGAGCCTAACCTCAGAAATGTTTAAAAAATAAAAAAGAAGACATTTCTGAGTCCAAGTTTTTTTGTTTTTTTCAAGTTTGGAAATTTTCTGAGTTTGAAAAGTCAAACATTTTTGACATTCAAAGCTCAGAAGTTTCCGTGTTTTTTCTTGGAAATTTCAGCAACTAATATCTAAATTTATGTTTTGTTTCAGAATTTTAACAATGTACTGCATATGCAACGACATTGGGTCAGCCAATCAGAATGCACTGATCAAATATCAAAATAGTCGATATTTCCCAGCTAATTGACTCTGAGGTATTTTTCCAGCTCAGTTAATGTTACTCTGTCATTATCCCTTTTCTTAATGGCCAACAAAAAGTTACTTTTATAATTTGATAACAGGATAAAGTGTTACTGGAAGTTGACTATGGTATACCAAACATCATATAAAGATAAATATAGGATTAAGAATAAACTGGAGGAAGAGTCTGTTTATCCAGATGAAAGCAGATAGAATCTGTTTTGGTCTTATAAACTTTCAAGTTGTTATTCTTTGCCGTCTGTAGGGATAATAAATCACATCCAGTCTGGAGGATAGATGAGCTGATAAACTCATGAACCTGAAGATAACAATTCACTACAAAAATTGATGAGGTCAGGTTCTAAATATGATATATTACAATAATACAAGGATGGATGGTTGGATGGATGGATCAAAGTCCAAAGATGAAAAAACTAATCAGATTTTTTTGTTTTGTTTTGTTTTTCTTGGATTTTTGATGCAAATCTTTTACAATTTGGATCGATCAAAGCTTTTAAAACGCAACATTTAAGACTACTTAGACCACATTTGATTAAACTGCCCAGGCCTGAACTGCCAACATAATTTAGCTGTAAATGATAAATATTTGTTGTAGTTATAAAAAATGTATGTTTGTCTCTTTTGGTCAGTTGACGGTATCCACAGTACCGGTATAGAAACAATTTTTAAGGTGATAAAAAGGGAACATTTTGAGTTTTTTAAATCTAGATAACCGGGGTTGTGACGGAAACAGACCTGGCTTTATGTCACATGTGAGCTGGACTCCCAGCGGAGCCCCGCCGAGCTCCGAGGCTGCATGTCCAAACTCCGGATAGTCTCCCAGAAACTGCGCGGCTCTGTCGGACAGGTAGACCGAGGACATGTCCGCCTCCGCCGCGGCCGAGCATTCCTCTCCCACACAGGAACCCCCCCGGACTTTGGGCCGGATCCTCAGCGGCAGCCGGCACTCGATCCCCCGGCAGTCTCTGGATTCATTCCGGGGCTGCTGGAGCCGGATCCGGGTGCAGCCCGTGTCGGAGCATCCGCCGCCACCGCCGTGCGGCTCGGTCTCCAGAGGCGCTCTCTGCGGGCTCGGGTGCACATGGTGCGGGGTGGCCGCTGCGTGTCCGGTTCTCCACTGCGGCGCTGGGTTGAACTGCCGGGGGAGCCTGGAGGATCTGCTCCCGGGACAGTGCGCTCCTGTGCACGGCCTTGGATCGCCCGTTCCCCCGCCAGAGCAGTGCGACCCCCGGCAGAAATCCCCCAAAGCGGGCGCAACGCTGTGCATGGAGAGCAGCACCGCCAGGAAAAGTAAGACCATTTTGCATTTAGCAGTAAAAAGCCGTTATTTACAGCTTTCCAGATTAAATCCCCATTCCAAACAAAACCATGATGCAGCTTTCAGCTCCAGGGTTCGGTCGGACTAAAAGGAATTGGAACATGACCCACTCAGAGACCCTGCACTTCAGTGTCTGAGTGGCATTCCGCAGATTTAATTAGCATCAGGTTTCCCCGGCCGCATTTTAACCCTTCATCCTCTCCAGTGCTCCTCATTATCCATCTGCTGAAGCCAAAACAAAATTACTAAATTAAATTTGAATTCTGTTTGACATCTGGCTTTCTACAACCACGTACATGATCCATTAGACTTTTCAGTCTAATGGTTTCAATTTCCAACGAGAATCAAATTTTTTTACAGAAAAAAAAACAAGAAAGTTTTTGAGTTTGAAAAACTGAAAATTTGCAAGAAAAAACTCAACATTTCCAAGTTTATTTTGGAATATTTTTGTGGTGCTTTTCCCCCCCATGTTTTCAACTTCTTAAACTTAGAAACTTTGAGACTAAGCTGAGAAATTTTCTTTAAAAAACATTGAAATTTCTACCTTTGAAAAGTTGTTAATTTTCTAGAAAATTTCCAAGTTCTTTTTCTCAAATATTTCCGACTTATTTTTCTTGCAAGTTTTCGACTTCTTAAACTTACAGATTGGCAATGATCTCAGAAATGTTTGAAAAAAATAGTTATTTCTAGAAAATGTCTGAGATTGATTCAAGGTTAGTTAGCATAGCCACAGACTATGGGAATTAAACGGTTTTCCTTTAACAGTAAGTTGTGTTTCTGCCATTGGCACATTTAGCAGTGAGTACAAGCGGATGATTGACAGCTCTAAGACCCTCCTCCTGGGTCTGATTGGTTGTTCTTAGTCGGTGCATTTTTTTCAGATGCCAATAGCAGCTCAGGAAGGAGGTGGTGGAGATTTATTTTTTCACAGATTATCTGTCATATTAAACTGTCGAGACACAGTGATAGTTTTAACAAATATGTAAAAAAACAACAACACATTTATCATAAACATTACATACTGCAGCTGTAAGCCGAGACATTGAAAGAAATTTACGCGAATATAAGAGGAATGTTATTGACAACCATCAGTCTGAAAAAGGTTACAAAGATGCAAAGTTTTTGGAAAATCCAAGACAAAAGAGGAAATTTATTGATGGTGTTTATCCTGATCGAAGCAGCATTTCAGACAGTAGATCTCTGTACTGGCAGCACATCGGGTTCTTCAGAAAGAAGATGCAGCATAATGTCTGACCTATGGTTTCTGGACTCAGTTGTTCTTGGGTTTTAAATTAGGAAGCACACAAACAAGTCCACGTCCAAATGTCTCAAACATTCAAATTGAATGGTTTCAAAGTGGCCTAAATCAAATTCTGGGTATAAATCTGAATGGGATTTGTAGGACAACATAAAGCACAACTAGTATGGTTGAACCAAAACTGTTTCACAAAGAAAAGTGGATTGAAATGCTTCCACAGCGGTTCAAAAGATTTTTTATTTTTTTGAAAGTTCTAACATTTAGATAAGACAACAAAGAGAGAGGAAGTAAATTTTTGTATTAATTTGTTTGTGCTTCTTTTGACCTTTAATCTTGATGCAATCCAACACCAACATTTAAACACCTCTGGACCGCCGACTCAGACAAACTCACTCAGAGATGACCCAAAAACCAGTTGGACAGGTTTCACATTCTTCTGCCGTGGACTTCTCCAATAAAAGGTTGACCTCTCCTGACCTTTTCTATGTAAACACAGTTTGGGTGTTTGTGTTCACCAGGTCAGTGTAAGTGGGAGGATCCAGCAGCTACTTCAGCACACAACGCAACGTTATGGGAGCTTTCTGCAGGTTCGAAGGTCACAAATGTAAAAAAAAGAAAAGAAAGCAAACAGTGAGCAAAATGAGAAGAGACAGCTGTTCTGAGAACGCAAAAGTATTCATGTTCATTTTGTCAAGTTAAAACAAAAAAGTTTTTTTTGTTTTAACTTTTTTGTTTTAACAGTAAAGTGTTTTTTTCACCACCTGTGTATGTAACGTGTTTTGTGTGCTGAGGAGCGATCAGAAACGGTAGAGAACAGATTTGAGGTGAGGCAGGCAGTTCGCTTGCCTCACGGCAGGGGGCGCTCATGATCCCAGACATTGTGATTCCACAACTGCAGAGTAAGAGACAGTAACATCGAGCTAGCCATGGAGCTAGCCATACAGCAAAGCCAAGGGCAACGATGTATTTACAGTATAGTTTTCTCCTCTTATTAAATATCGCAAAAACAAACATTAATCCTAAAACTATACTACTGCAACAGGCTGAATGTTCTGCTCTTTGTATGGGAAATATTTCAGTATTTTTTTTAGGGGCGTTGTTGTCAGTTGCTGTGGCAACGATTCTGCTCGCAGCTGCGTTGATACAGAGAGCGAGAAAGAAGTGGGTTTGAGTTGTACTTTAACGGGTTTTCCCTCTGCAGTGGAGCACAGCGCGAAATTAATAATATCTACAAGTTTGATCGAGTAAACAGAATTATTCTACAGCGGCAGAGCAGCTATGGATGACATGTAGAAGAATATTCTTTTTGCCCTCCAGCGTTGTCCGCATGCGCAAAATTTTCTTATGTGAACAATAACATGCATAATCATATATATGATTATGATTAAGTCAGTGCTTCACCAGCTATGAACCTCACCGCACATAATTGCTAAATAATCCACCTTTGACCCAAATGACCTTTGACAAAAATGCTGATAGACCAAACACCAACCAACCACATTCTTTCAGAGCAATCAGTCTGGCTACACTCACTTGAAAACAATAGTAAACTCGGTTTGTAGGACTTAAAATTAGGAGCTAGAGAACTGCTGGTTTGCAGATTTAACAGAACCAACATCAGAACCAACGCCATCGGACCACCCTGTTTGCCAGAAATGACACAAACAAATCGCCTCGGTCCCTGCTGCTGAGCTCTACAGCCATTACTCTGTGGATTTATTTGGGAAATGCTCTCCTTCACGTTTTGGACGTCTGCCTTTGGTGTCCATCTGTTTGTCAACCTCAGTGAGGAAATGAGCGCGGTCAGGACAAACGCCTGCACCCGGGGTGTTTGTCTAATTTATCACCTGTCATGAAAGGTTCTTGGAGGCATTTGAGGTTATTCATTTTCCCCTGTTGGTGCTCCGCTTCATCCTACGATGACAGATTTCCGCCACAGAATGGGGCCGTCTGCTTTACTCATCAGACATGAGGAACATACAGCTTAAGCAATTTTAAAATAGTTACACAACTCAAGGAGTCAAGCATTGCTTTAAAAATACAGTTAGCGACAGGGGAAAATTCGTCCTTTAGTGAATATATTTGCATAAATGCCTTGAAAGTGAAAAAAACGGAAATTAAATCTTGTTTGTTGGCCTCAGAAGTAGGAATTCAGTGTCTGCATGAAGAGATAACAGAATATATTCATAGCATGATGGTTTGAATCTTTCTGGTTCCCCTGAAGATAACAGACACAGTTGCACCACAGCGTTCTGTTAAGATGTTCTGACCTGATTACCAGTAAGGGAAAAAAACAAAACCAGTTATGTTTTTGACCATTGGTATTTTCTGCAATAGCTCAACACAATGTAGCACGTAAAGGTTGTAGTTTTTAAATCTTTGCTGCAATGTGAATGTGAAAAGTTTGGTTATTTGATATGCAACATCCTTTTTACATGAACACCATTAAATACAATCCAGTAATAATAAGAAATTATTAGAAGGGTTGAAACGATTAATCAAATTAATTGTGACAAATCGATCACTGATATTAAATGTAATTTCTTAAGCTCTGACTAGAAAAAAACTGTGTGAAAAAAAATACAATTTCATGTGATTAATATAAGAAATGACTTATTTTCTTATAATCAAATGGGGATTGTAATGAAAAATTGAACTGTGTGGTAATAAATTCATAATATATCAGCCGATAATAAAATTTTCCGCCATGGCCAATTAAAATCAGACAATCTGAGGCAACATTTATGCTGAATGAATGTAATAATTACTGAATAGAGAATAAAAACACTCTAAACGTTGATGTTTCTTTTTATATGTTGTACTATTGGCTGTGGGTTTGGAAACAGGGTCTCTGCTGAGACATTAATGCTGTTTGGGAAGGAAAATCTATTTCCTCAAATCGTTTGAGATCAACTAACTTATCAGGTTTTACAGTGTTCTTCCTAATTACACACTACATTTTTGCAAAAGTCAGTAATTTAAAAAATAAGACATGTATCAGGTAAACTCACTCACTCACAATGTTTTCTCGGTTTCAGTTTCTGTAATTTCGTGACTTTTAGTTAACAGTAATAACGTTGGTGGCAGCTCAGCTCAGCGCTGCCACTGCTGCCTGAAGACTTGCTGTAAATCAGTTTCAGTTATGGTGACTTATTAACCAAAATGGCTGATTCAGCTTTGCTTTCTCTCAGAAACTTCCATCATCCACTCCAGCGTTTCTCTGCATCTCCTCTCTCCGTCAAAGCGAACTCTGAATCTCTGAAGCAGTTTCGTGGAGACGATGAGGAGCGACAGTGAATCGGGGGGAGGCGGGTCGGTCCAGGATTGTGAAAGTTTTTATCTCTCAGCAGGAATGCAGTGGCAGGTCTGGACCTGAACTTCCGCGTTTAGCAGGAAGAAACAGTCAGAGAGCCCAAATGCAAGCTGCATCAGCACACCCAGATCTGCCTGCATGTGGCCGTCACCTTAGGCTTTTCTCTGAGCTGAGCGAGATTTCAGGGTGGATCTAATGTTCATGTGGCTTTTATTTTGAAATAAACTGGTGAATTGAGGATTATTACAACTGAAAAGGTGAGTTACATCTGTTTATCTGAGTGTTGTACCTACAGGTAACGGTAAACACCTACAACTGATCTTTTTACTTAAGCCAGGAATATTCTGATTGTTAGTCACTTTATATGAATGATTTTCTCTTTTTCTTTCACTAAATAATGTTGTTTGATAGAAAAAGCAGCTTTTAAAACTGAAAATATTACAGTTTTCACTTTTTCGCCAAGAAAATGATCAAATATTGAGTTTGTTTAATTTAATAAAGGTAAATATGGTGGTTTTGCTTAGGTAAAGCAGCCATACATCAAATGCTGAAGTGATAAAAAGGGATGTAAGTTCATATGTTTATTTCTAACTGGGCGTAGCCTGGAACTTGCTGCACTTACACAATAACTACATAAAACCATCAGGTTTGTTTTTAAAGCGCTTGGTGATTTGAGTTTGCTGCTAATATAAGAGAAACTTTTTAAATGTGGATGTGAAGCCTCTCTGGAAAGACGAAGTAAAGGTCTTTTTGGTTGAGGCGGCGTCTTTTTTGTGTCGTCAGGGACCATTTTAGTCATTGCGTTACTCTGTTTGTGACTCATGTGCAGCCAGGATTTTGTGTTGTAAAAAAAATAAATGACCAAATGAAGTTAAGAAATTATGTTTTGTGTCGCGTCGGTTATGAGTCATGGCTTTCCATCCCCTCAGGCGACGTCTTTTTCTCTAATTTCTCCACGTTGAATCTCTGTAAACGCGTCTCCTAAATATAAATATCACATCCAAGTAAAAGCGGTCGTTGCTTCTGTGTCTGTTTTTGAATTTCAACGCATTTGTGGGTAAAACGGTGCAAACGTGTTTGACGTTTTTGTTGGATGGTTCTGTAGAGAATAAATATTCAGTTCTGCATTTTAATTATATGTTAAAATCTGATCATGAGATCACATGTAACAATATGAAGAGTTTCAGTGCGTGTTTAAGAGGAAGTGAAAACTGTCAGTGTTCTCTCCATCTCACCCCAGAAAGGGAAGCCTGCTGTTTTCTTCTCAGTTAAAGTGAGAAACGTTTACGTGGTTAAAACAGGCACTTAACTGATAATGTACAATTAAACTTGAGTCTAAAATAATCCAGTCCAACATTGTTAATCATATTAGCCCCTGTTTTTAAAAGAAACTGCAATATATATTTGTATAAGTCGACTGTTAATGCATGTTGCTAGCTTAGCTTTACTGGTTCACTCAAAAAAGCTGCAAGTTTAAAGGTACAAACAATCAAGTCTTGAAAATGTTACATTAATCAGCTAAAAAGATCAGAAATTCTTTAAGTTTTGAACATGACATGATTAGGAGGTTACTAGAGTTTCTGCGAGTTGAATTTAAGAATTATTAAGACGTTGTTAGGATGATTATGATGTGAATTTAAAATCCACATCATTAACAAAAGTTAAAATAATTAAGCTAACTTAACAGCTTTTATTGTCTAGGCCTCTATTGTATAACAAGGAACTTCTAAGCAGTTATTTTAGCTATTTTCTGAAACTTTTCTTCAATGAAAACTTTAGAGGAATTCCATGAACCAAGAGACGGATAAAAACTTCAATTAAATTTAAGCTTGAACGCAAGAAAACAAAGCTGCCAGTTCATTTCCCACTGAAAAATGAACAAAATTAACACACTACAATTACTGCATTTAAAAGCATTTTTTCTGATCCAGCAGAAATCCTTACTACGATTTGTATAATAATACTTTGACCTACAGAGAAATGAAGCAACATTTCCTGAGTTGTATAAAGAAGTCGTGTTTTCTTCAATGGCTGTTTCAATAAGACAGTATAACAGTACGCAATCAACAACTTAGTGTGTTTTCACACCTGATCGTCCAGTAGACTCAGTTTGGTTTGGGACCAAAATTACAACATTTGTTGCATTTTACTGTTTCAAACAAACCAAACCTTTTAAAAAACATTATTCCCCTCCTCGCCTGTGGGGGCGCTACACCAAAACCCACTAAAGGAAATTACAAAACGTCTGAAGAGCACACTGTGAGCAACTTCCTTTTTCTCGAAATGTAAACAGATTTTAATGGTTATTTAACCTCCAGCCATTTCTACAGCTAGTGATAGCATCACACTTTTGTCTCAGAACTGCAATAACACAAAATTTTACCAAATAATTTTGGTGTACTTTAAATACAAATATCTTAGTACAGTTGAAGTAAGACAAAACTAACTTACAAGTAACTTTTCAGCAAGACATCTGAGCTTATTTTAAGTGAATAATTCCTTAATATTGATGAAAAATTTGACAGATTATTTCACTTATAACAACACATTTTCCCATGTTATAAGTGAAATAATCTGGCACTGAAAATAGTTTTTTATCAATATTGAGGAATTATTTACGCAAAATAAGCTCATATGTCTTGCTAGTTTAGTCTTATTTGCACTAGAAACTAAACAGAAATACTTGGTTTTTAGTTTTTCCAGTGTTTCCATTAGTGTGCTTTTTGACACTTCTGCAGGTGACTCATGTTCACCCTTATCTAAGAAGGAAGTGTCTTAAGGATCAGGTCCGCTTTTGCCTTCATCAGCAGATGTTTTCACAATCCGTCCAAATGCAATCGCTCTTCTTTTCATTCCTCCACAAGCTGGGAGTCGTCTGTTTAAGGCATCGGGCCTCAGAAATTAACATTTCAGAGCCGTCTGACTGACAGAGTAAACCTTTCCTCATGTGAGCCGGGTTGGAAAATTGAGCTGGTTTAATTATGGAAAATAAAATGTGATGCCAGGAGAAGAACATAAAAGAAAATGAGCTGTATATCTTTTGGTATTATTAAAGAAAATTACTAATTTTTAATGGTTTAGCATTTGACTTCGACCACAAACATCTCCTCCCCTAGAGGTGCACCGAAAATGAGAAAGGCAGAACAAACTGAGTTTGCAGGTGGCTGCTGACACCATTTCCGAGATGATTTCAGTTTGCAGAATGACAGGAAGTTAACCCTTCTACCACTTCCTCTCCAGTCTGCGTGCCCTCCTCAAACATGGTTAAATGGTAAAAGACTCAAACTCTCCAGATGCTCCAAAATACACACCACTTGAATTTTGTGGTTCAGCATTTGATTTCCCCAGTATGGAATGAAAAGTGAGCGGAGATTAAACCAGGAAAATTTCTCTTAAACAATGAGATTTGTTCTGATCTCCTTTCAGAATGAGGTGTTTCAAAGCCTCCTGTCACTTTAAATCCAAACGAGCTGCTTCTGGCCAAGCCCCTAACTCAACACTTAATCTCACACAAGAGAGTAGCTGTAAACAGATGCACAGTTATGCAACTGTTCATCTTTGAAAAACAGAAGTAGAGCCTCCTGCACAACAAACAAGAATGCAGCAAGTGGTTTCTGAATGATACATCAACAACAAAACATTTGTCTTTTCCAGCAGCCATTGTACAGCGCACACAGCGGCAAAACCAACTGACCAAACGGGCTTTAATTCAGCTGTGGTTGCAAGATAACTGGCTGGGGTTGCTAGGTAAAGGCCAGATTTGTGACATTACATTCTGTAATGGCTCGTTTTCCAGACAACAAAAATCATTAATTTATTGCCAAAAACCAGCTCAGTGTTTGTTTTTTTAAGCGATTGGTCTGTTTTTGGAAGCAGTAGAAACCCAAATACAAAGTACAAAAATGTGAAAAATGTGAATTTTGCATAATAGCTGGAAGTCTATCATTAGCGCCGCACTGAAAACAAAGAAAATATCCACAATTTACTTCTTATTTTCCAATGTAAGAAAAACAAATCCAGGACTCCGTTTTGACTCCAAATTCAGGATTATCATAATATTCACTTTGAGGAATGAGGCAGCAAAAATACATGCTGCTGGCAGCTGATTCAACATGATTACAGTAAGTCTTATGGAGATGGGTTTTTTTTAAAAAATAGCCACTTTAGTGGTTTCTTGGGCTATTTTGCTTTAACTTTAAACAATTAATTTTGATAACGTAGTTTAGTTTTTGTAGAGCTCAACATGTTTGAGGAATTTTTAGGATTTGAAAAGGTGTTTAATCTTATTTTTTAGCAGCTTGTGTGTTAAACTCTGTCCCAACTAAAATTCATACCAGGTATTTCATAATCTCTCGCTTGGTATTACGTAAATGAAACCTGACTGAGTGTCTTAATATAGATCAGTATTTGAACTTTGGGGTGTTTGTGTGAAGAGTGGTGCAAATCAAATGTTGCCTCAAGACATACCAACACTCTGCACCGCCTTATGTTTTACAGAAATGCAAAATAGGACTCACCAGTTCAACACGTACAACAAGACTTGGCAAGTTTCGACAAATATCGAATGCCTGAAGTTATGCATGAAGTCTTTCTCCATTTAAAGACTGTGCAGCTCCAGGGAACATATTTCTGCACACATTTTAAAGGAAAGTGTTTGAGTTGCAAGAACATTAAATCTAAACTTTTGATCTCTAAGATCCCATTTTAGATTTCTTTGTCACTATTGCATTTAATCATCTACAAAGAAAGTAGTAATTGTTATATTTGTAGTTCATTTCTGGCATAAGATTGTGGATGTTTATATTTCATCGCAAAACAAGAACAAAGCTGATATTCCACAAGCATTTTTGCCAATATTGAACTAAGAATTAGATTTTTCTATGCTGCAAATTCACCAAACCTTCATCCAGTATTGCTGATTTAAAAGCTCTAGAATGGGAATCTGACTTTAACTACATCAGAAAATCAGAAATAGACCAAATTTCCCATTTTTCAGGACCAATTTTGACTTCAAAGTAAAAAACCTAAACATCGTTACTTTTCAAAAGGCTTGAACTTCATTGTCATTGCCTCAGACGTTGTTAACAAGAGGACCATAAATCGCAAGTATTGGACAAATCCAGAAACATAATCAATAATAGTTTCCCAAAGTTTTGAAGCTCCTTGTAATTTTAATGCTGCTTTTTCAAGCTTCCAGTCACTGCTAGTTCAGCATTTGGGCAAATGGTAGCCTGTGGGTAAAACGGGAAGACGTGTAAATTTGTTTGGTTTCTGGATACTTTCATTATTCACTGCTTCCTACATTTTAGTTTCTGTGTTATCAAAGTCTCTTTTCACATGTTATGAGTCAATAATTTGAGTTTATTTACTACAGTTTGCACATGTTTTAGAAATATAAAGTTAACTAAATCAAACATCGGTCAGAAATACAATCATTGACAAAAGAATTCTCTATAAACTATCAAGAAAATTAAAATAATCTATTTACAAATCAGATCTAAACCAAAGTTAAATCTAAATTAATTGCACGTCATTTGTAATTTTTCAGGGAAGATTGTTTCATTTTGTACAAATATTTTTACTTTGGGGAACTGGAAGGTTTTTGAGTTCTAAATCTGTGTGAACAACAATCACATGTGGGGTTCCTCAAGACTCTGTTCTTGGCCCTCTTTATTTTCAATATCTGTATGGTCTCCTTATGTCACATGAATGCTGATAGAAGACAATTTTAAATCTCTTAATCAAAGTTGAGCATTTTTATAAATATCTATCTCCTCATTTCAGCTAAATAAGTAAAAATTTGAAAACAAACAGATATATGCAGTGGTGAGCGCAGTTGTGGGATGAAATGGTGGATTTGCCATCAGCAGGAGTAAACTGGCACCACTCAGTCCCATCTGTGTTATTTTAATGTTTCTTTTCCTCTTGCATATGAGAAACAATCCAGTGATGACAAATTACCTTTGAAATGGACTTTAAAGCTAGTTTTCTAACTTCTGTGCACAGCTAGCTGTGCTGCAGTGCTGATGCTAGCTTGTGTGTAAACAAGAACAACATGCAAAGACTAGACTTTAGTTGTGTTTTCAAACTTCCTCACAAACCTTTATATTACTTCTGAAGCACTGGTGTGCTCATTTTAAATGGCCACTTTTCTCATTTCCAGTAATGGCTAGCTGTGCTACAGTGCCAACATGAGCAAAAATTAAATATTTTTATTCTTTCTTCATAATGTTGCTTCCTTTTCATGTGTTATAGTTATTTTGAACTACATGTCTGTCTCTTTCAAACATCAGAAACTGGGACTGCAGTTTTATTTTTTGTGATTAGATCATCTGATTTTAATTATTTGATCTTTTATGTGTTTTCTGGTTCTTGATTGCAATATGTTACACTAAAATAAATATTGCTGTTTCTCTATGTTAGTTTATGTAAAAGCAAATCAAATCTCTACTCTTAGAGCTTTTTATTTGTTATTTTTTCAGATGGACGATATAGACGCTATGTTCAGCGACCTGCTGGGGGAGATGGACCTCCTGACTCAGGTGAAAAACTTTCAGCAATATTTCCTTTCTTTTTTATCTCCATTTGGATTTATGAGCCATTTTCTATGTCTTTTAGAAATTATTTTTTGAGATGACATGAGAAAATAAAGTAGAAAACAAAAATTGTGATGTAGCAAGGTTACTGATATAACGTGTTTAATGTCAAATCAAAGATAAACTTTACTCTAAGATACGTTTATTATCCAAATTTGGGAGTACAAGTTAGTTTTCAACTCATTCGACTGATTTAAAAATCATCAGTTAATTATTAGATTTCTTTCTTACTGTAGAAAATGTACATAATAATTATAATTTATTAGGAAAGATTATTTCATTTTGCACAAATGTTTTTATTGTGAGAAACTCAGTGTGTTGCAGGATTTTGAGAGTCAAATGTGTGCAAACAATCACATATGGGGTTCCTCAAGGCTCTATTCTCAATCCACTTTATTTTTAATATTTTTCACCCCCCTACCTCATACAGTAGTATTACCTCTTTTAGCAGATCTATGCTGGTGACATAATTTTATGTCTTTGTGATCACAGTCCATTACAGTCACTAATTTTGTGCAAAAACACAAAATTAGTGACTGTATTTTTTTGTTACTAGTGCAAATATCTTATTGCACTTGAAATAAGGCGAAACTAACATATAAGTAACTTTTCAGCAAGATATAGAGGCTTGTTTTAAGTAAATAATTCCTTAAAATTTATGAAAAGTGCTAGTTTCATTATCAGATTATTTAACTTGTAACATGTCTTGTTGTAAATTAAATTATCTGCCAGTGGATCTAGTTCTTTTTCATCAATAATAAGGAGTTATTGACTTAAAACAAGATCATATATCTTGCTAGTTAGTTTGTAAGTTAGTTTTGTCTCATTTCAAGTACTAAGATATTTGCTTTAGAAACTGGACCAAAAATACTTGGTAAAATTTGTGTTTTTGCGGTGCATAATATTAATTTGTGACGGTATCAGCATAATCGTTTGAGAAATTGTTGTTCCCTGTGCAGAAATAATCCCGTTCTCATAAATAGTCTATGTTTATTCTTGTCTGCAGAGTCTCGGACAGGAAACAGAACCTCCTGAACCGCACCCCAGCACTAGGCGGGAAATCAACTTCTCTGTCGGCTTTACTGGCCTGAACGGTGACTTTCCTTTTTTTTTTTTTTTTTTTTTTTTTTGTCAAAATCTCTCTGACAGCAAGTCACTGATAGGAAACTTGCACAATAACTTCTAAAGTTACGTATAGAAAGGACACAGTCATTGGTTTCATCAGTAACATGGAAAATTAGAAGAAAGAAGAAATCATTGAGTTGATCTGTTTTATCTGTTTAACATTTCACAGATCAGGGTTTAATCACACTTTATGTTCACAAGACGCTGTGAAGGGTGTGACCGTCAAAGGAAGGTCACACCCTTGACGTTCACAGCTCTTCTCTATGTTGTTTAATTCTTACAGAATATTTTTTTAATTAGATGCTAAAAGTCAGCCTTTACAAAACCTACAATTTACATTTATCGCTTTTATTAGCTTGTTATTGCGTTAAGTGAGCCACGTAGGACCTATAACTAATCCAAGAGCGCAAAAATTCAGTATATATAGATATACGTCATATCAACCATAAAGTATCTGTTTTTATTTTAAAAAACTGAATACAAAAATTAATATGTAATAGTCTAATAGGGGTGGAAATACATACATCCAACAAATAAATGATGATTAAAAACATATTTTTGTGAAGATTATGAAATTGTGAAACATATTGATAAAAATGTATGCAATATTTGAAAAGCATACGTAGGCCTGTCACAATAACAAATTCTGCTGGACGATAAATTGTTCCAGAACTTGTTGCGATGAACAATAATATTGTTGTTTTGAGACAATTACAGTAATTTAATGATTATAATGGTAAAATAAAAATGCAAGAACACGTTGTCAAAGATCAGAAAACTTTAAATTCTAATGAACACTTAACGCTCTAACTGGAAGACATTTTAAATCCATTTAATCTTCCAAATTATCATTTGGAAGATTTCCAAGTTTTCAGGTCGGAGCCAAATTTTTAAATATCAGTGAGTCACATTTAATTAATGACGGCGATGATTACTAATACTTGGTATTTCATCAGTCCTGAATCAGAATTGGATGTTTTAGGCTTTAAGGTTCAGGAGTGGAAGTAAAACTAAATAGAGCATGTGAAAGTAAAATAATGCATGAAGACACTGTGCATCAGCAGTCTTCTGTGGGATTTTTTCTTTGAAGAAGGAAGATAAAAAGTGGTAAAACTGAAGCAAACTTCCAATTTACAATGTTCCTGAAACCCAATAAAAGCCAGTCTCAGTTTAAGAGGACATGGAAGGACCATAAAACATTTGAATTACGTCTTGATGATTTGATTCTGCTCCCCCAGCGTCCCTACATGACCTGGAGGACAATGACTTGGACGCCCTGATGGCCGACCTGGTGGCCGACCTCAGTGAGACAGAAAAGAAACTGGAAGCAGAAATACAAGGCCTGAAAGCGCCACCATCGTCTTCATCAGACCTGCCGCCACCGCCCAAAGGCCTGGGCGTGCAGCCTGCCTCCTCCATTACATCACCACCGTCTCCAGGAAATAACAGAGGCAGCAGTGTCTCCACCACATCTTCTTCCACCTCCTCACCCCTGCCGCCTCCCCCTCTGCAGTCATCAAAACCCACAATGGTACGGCTCCTCACTCTAGAAAAGCTCATAGTCATCTAGACATCAACGACAATGACCTTTTCACCTCCAAAGGTTTACAGATACCGGTCCAGATTTTAAAAGAAGTGAGAGTTTGAATGAAGGTAACATTCGGAGGAGTTTACTCTTTAGGTAGACACTATAAGGCTAAACAACAATGGGGTAAAATATTTTTTTCAGTTCACAAATCACCAGATGTGGGTGGAGTTCCCAAAAATTGCATTCAAATAAAAGTAGCACTACTTCAACATATTTTTACTCAAGTAAACGTAAAAAGTATCCAGACATGACGGAAAAAAGAGTAAAAAAGTCTAGACAACTACTGGGTAACTGATCAAGTTATCGATCATTTAATATTTAATAATTACATCATCAGACAGAGAAAAATATAAAGTTACATGGAAATTTTTGTAATTTAAGGGAGAAAATTACAATAATTCATATAAGTAACAAAAAACAAAAACAAAATTGGGCAAAAGAAAATGTTTCCAGATCAGTTTCTTTAAATATGAAACTTTAATAAAAACTGCAGGTGTGTGTCTAGTGAATTTTTGGTTAAAACATTTTTGTTTTTCATTCAGTGGGTAGAGAATCCAGAAATTTACTCACGAGTAAAATACTTCATAATAAAATTACTAAAGCAAAAGTAGAAAAGCAGAGTAAAAAAACTCCTGAAAGTAATTTTTTTCTAAAAAGTTACTCAAATAAATGTAACTGAGTAGATGTAACTAGTTACTATCCAACTCTGCTAATCAGCGATGTTGTAATGGTGAGAAGGTTACATAACTCATCACTGGCATGTTAATTGGAGGTTTTGAATGGTTATGTTTCAGTTATTCAATTTCAACATACAACTTCAATCATCAAAAAACAAGAATTAAACAGGGTTAGCTAAAATTAACGCTGAAATACGGCGCTTCGTTTGCATATTGAAGGGATAATTACCGGATCGTTATAAGCAAACATTATCTCAAACGCATACAGCTGCCAATGTAAAAGAAGAGTAACTGTTGCTAACGGCTCGATATCTATTCCTGAAGGCCCCCTTAGCTGCCCAACAAGGTGCCTGATGTAAAACACTAAGTTTAGCATCGAAATAAACAAACAAAGGAATTTATAACATGGATTTTCTAAAATATACTCCTATATTTTAAAATGTGTACCTTAGCACATTAATTCTCGGCTTTTGACATTTTTGACCTCTCTCACGAATTGTAAATCTCATTTACTGCCTGAATTTCTTTAAGCTTCTTTGTTTTTTAAAATGTGTTTTGTAGTTTAATCATCCCACCTCGGCCAAGGCTGTTCCCTTTGTGTAAATTTCAGATGACTTCTTTATTTTTTTTTTCCTTTCTGTCTCTGTGAAACTCAAAAAAAGAGTGGCTCAGGTCTTATAGCAGTCGGACAGTGAGGTCACAGATAACTAGATC
This sequence comes from Gambusia affinis, assembly GCF_019740435.1. Lineage (NCBI taxonomy): Eukaryota > Metazoa > Chordata > Actinopteri > Cyprinodontiformes > Poeciliidae > Gambusia > Gambusia affinis. The sequence continues at coordinate 5,433,832 of NC_057888.1, forward strand.
CATCTGTTGGAGTCAGAGAGACGCGTGAGGAGAAACAGTTGAGTGTCTGTCTGGAACAGATCAAATGCACACGTCCATGCAAAAACTGTAACAGGATCAAGGGGTCTAGAGGAGGTAAAATAGTGTCAGTCTTTGGATGGTCTGGATAGGTAAGGTAGACGGGAGCTTATTGTTTTAACAGAGCTCCTGACCTCATCTTACTGTGGTTAAAACACCAGCTGTGGCAAAAGTGTGCGTCACTGGTAAGTGAGATGTGTCCAGGTTAGCTTTAAATGCACAGTGTTGATGTTACTATCAATGGGAAGACTGCTCCTGTTTATTGAAAACCCTATCTGGAAATAATCGCACTTTACAAATATCTAAACATACTTACCTTTCTGATAAGAAAGCCAAACCTTAAAGCTGCAGTTTACAACTTTTATTTATTTATTTTACATATTGCTAGTTAGCATTTCTCATAATGACAGTAGATAAATGGTTTTTCTGTAAAGGTAAGTGTTTCTCTGCCATTGGCATATTTAGCAGCGCATTCACAAGGATTATTGACAGCTCTCAGACCCTCCTTATGGCTCTGATTGCATTTCTTCATATGGCAATAGTAGCTCAGGGAAGAGAAAGAGGAGATTTATTTTTTCACAGATTATCTGTGTCGTACATTGTCACAATATGGTGACAGTTTTAACAAAAAAAATTTAAAAACCATGTTTTTTATTAAGCAGAAGTTGCATACTGCAGATTTAATATTTTTCTCGTCAGTATAGTTTTCTTGATAAAAAGCTTTCTGAAGTTTTCCATCTTGTTTCTTTGGACTTTTTCAGTAATTTTCCATCTAGTTATGATACCAGACAAAGATAGCATGAGAAATAATGAGAATGTTAAAGAAAAGATGTCAGAACCAAAATTAACCATGTAAGTTCACGGCAAATGAACAGATTTGATGAAATGAGGGATGAATTTCTGGATAGGGAATGGCTGAAAAAGCAAGAAAAGACTCAAGAAAAACTTTAAAAGAAAAGTCTGCAGAATTGTTTTATGAAACTGCTTCAACCTGCAGCAGAAAAATCTGTCTGGTTGGGAGAAAAATGTAAAAAAACAAGTTATGTTTGCGAAGTTTTACACAGCACAGAAAATGTTTGGGTTTCTTAATAGTTTGATTGAAGACTATTATCAACGTTTCCTAGGCAGGTAGAAAACATATTTGGAGATGCAATATTTTGCAAACTACTAAATTAATAATGCGGTCACAAATTGAGTTAAACATGATATTTGGGGACCAACTATTATGCTTATAATTCATCTCTGCGGCATAATTTACTTTGTAGTCTTGAGCATTTTGTGGTATGCATTTCTTATATGCTGTGCCAGCTTTGTTTACTCTAAACACTCTCACCTACTTTGAGCAGGAATCTGTCTGATCTTACTCTAACAACAGCTTAACAATGAATCTAAGATGTGGCTCCGTTGTAAACCACACCACCCTGTACCAGAATACGAGCCAATAAACCTGATTTGTGATATAATGATGTTTGTAGGTCGAAAACATGGAGAGCTAACAAAAGGGGAGTACCTTCCCTCAACTATTTATCAAGTGTTGTTTAACTCAGAAAAACACTACTAACTCAGTTCCTCTATTTGTCGTTTTTTTCTGTTTAGGAAGAAATCGAAGCTCAGATCAAGACAGATAAAATCAAGCTTGCCTTGGAGAAGCTAAAGGAAGCCAAAGTGAAAAAGGTAAGACATGTTAACTTCAACTCCACATATTCTGCTCTGATCTGACTGAGCTGCATTAAAGACGCAGAGAGTTATGGAGGACGGAAAATGCTTTCTGTTCCAACACAGCATGTTGTAGTTTCCTCTCCATCTGGCCTGACAGAGCAGCCATCAATCACATTAATAGATGGGTATTTTTATCTATATAGCATCCTCCTCTGGATCGTTCTGTACATGAACACTTAATCATCTTCAAAGTGGCACAAAAGCACCAAAACACAGTCTTGGATGTAAAGCTGAGCATCGGACAAAAGTAAAGTCCAAGTATTTGACCTGACAAAGTTATCCATTCACTATAGTTTCAATGCGGTCTTGAGATAATTTGAACGTTATCTATTGACTTTTGGCTACTTTTCATCTCTTTCGACATGGAACCTCAATAAATTCAGCATGTCCACTTTTATAGACACATATATGCCTCAGTTTTGATGTATTTCCAGTGGCTTCAGCAGATGTTTCTGTGGTCTGAAATTCAGATTTATCCCTCAGTAAACCAATGCTGCTGCCACCATGCTTGATGGTGCAAACGGTACAATATTCACATGTTTGAAAGGTGATTTATTCAAATATTCCTCTTATCATTGTGAGAAAATGGTTTCCCTGCAAATGACTTCTGCAAAGTCATTTGGTTTCGTCACCAACATAGCTGGAAAGTTTGTTGGCTCCTTCCCATTCCTTGATGTTCCAACTATGTCTGGTTTATTTCAGACTTTGTTAGTGAACTAACTAATCACTCTAGCAAATATTATTTTATCCAAAGGTGATCTTTTGAGCCCATTGGTTGAAAGTTGGACACAGTTGGGCCCGAAGCTAAGAAAACCTAGCATTGCCAGTTTTGCATGAACATAAGAAATCCAGACACAATTTTTTTGTAGTTTCTCGCAGATCTGGTCTGGTCTTTTTTCAGTTTTAGATGTATACCCTGTTTGTGATATAGGACATATTGTTCAGCAACATGGAGAGGCTGTACTTTGGTAGAAACAGAAAAAGCCAAGCAAACTGGGATCTTATTAATCTTAGCCTTGATAAGATCTACAATAGCCCATATGTGTATGACAACAGTCTGGTGAACAATTTTATGAAAAGTCGTCAGTCTTCCAGAGCTGGACTTGTTTCCATATGGCAGGAAGTGTCAATTCTCTGGCCTAGATAAAAATAAATCCCAGTCAGCGCTCTGTCTGAGGACCTAAAATTACATGCAGACATTTGACTGGAATAACTGAAGTGCTGATGCTCTCAACGGTTTTATTAAAGCTAACATTATGAAGCAGAAACAATCATTTGGCTACATAACATGTTATTAAACTGGTCAACAAGCTGCATGTACTTCAAGATTGGATTTAGTCTTACTTAGGGAGTCTACTGCTGTCCACATTATATCTGAGACCTTTAGTCTACAAAATGAACATATTAAAATCCATATTAGCAGATATTAAACATGCTTCTGTCGTATTTAGTCATGCCTTGAATATGCAGCAAGGAAATTACATTTATTTCATGGTAAGCTTGTCTGCACCAATCCACAGAGATGCTGATTATTTCTTTGACTAGTCAGCATGTCTGGTGCCAGTGTGGCTGACTTGAAGTGATGTAACACCAAAAACAATCAGTAGTAGTATTAATCACCTGTCTACCATTGGCAACAGTAACATTGTAGCAAAAATTACGGTGGCCAAGCAGGGTCAATCGAAACGCAACAACAAAAGCCACAGTGGAAGTTAATGCTAAAACAGAAGCTGTGCTAAAATGGAAGCTAATGCTACAACAGAGGTTATGCTAAAACGGAACCTATGCTAAAACAGAAGCCATGCTAAAATGGGCGCTATGCTAGAACAACAATTATCCTAAAATGAAAGTTGCTATCATGGAAGCTAATGCTATGACAGAGGTTATGCTAAAACGGAACCTATGCTAAAACAGAAGCCATGCTAAAATGGGCGCTATGCTAAAACGACAATTATCCTAAAATGAAAGTGGCTATCATGGAAGCTAATGCTATGACAGAAATAACACTAAAATGGAAATTATCCTGAAATAGAAGCTATACTACAATGGAAGCTAATGCTACATCAGACGTAATGCTAAAATAGAAGCCATGCTAAAACAAAAGCTATGTTAAAATGGAAGCTATGCTACAACTGAAGTTATTGGATAGCTTCAACTTTAATTTTAGCATAACTTTCATCTTAGCATATGATTAAATGGAGGTTAAGGTAAAACTGAATTTACACTAAAAGGTAAAATACAATAAACTTGCTAATGTAACTTGCATTTTAGCATAACTTCCTTTATAGCATAATTTCCATTGCGGCTTTTGCATTTTGTTGACCTCTCTGGTATACCGTAGAATTTCAAAACTGACAGTCAAAAATCATGGTGTTGCTTGTTTGTAACCTCGCTACAGCTTAGCTTTGACTTAGCTGTAGCTAGACTACTGTGGTTGATCTTGAAACATCGCATATTTCCCTAAAGCTTCAGTTGCCCTTGTTATGTTTTGTGTTAGTATTTTATTGTTTTGGAAATAGATTTATATATATATATACATTAAAAACAGTGTAAATTTATATTTTTGGTTTTGATTTTGACAGCTGGTGGTGAGGGTGCTCATGAACGATGGCAGCTCCAAAACTCTGATGGTTGATGAGAGGCAAACCGTGAGAGAGGTTCTGGACAACTTGTTTGAGAAGACTCACTGCGACTGCAACGTAGACTGGAGTCTGTGTGAAACCAACCACGAGCTGCAGCTTGGTGAGTTCCTAAAATATCACCATCAGGTGATGCCACAACGCTGTCATGGTCTGTGCAAAGACACGAGGGATGGAAGTGGCTAAAATAAACCAAACTCGTGTGATAAAGTGTTTAAAATAAGCAGTGAAGTGGTGAACTGGTATGCACCAAGCAAAAGCAAGTGGTAAAATATAGTTGGACTTGATTACGCTACAAAAACACAAACTCTTACCAAGTATTTTTAGTGTCTAGTTTCTAGTGCTAATATCTTAGCACACTCCTGTCGAGGAGTCCTTGTTGTGTGTCGATGTGTTTTGTTTTGGTACCATCAGACCACACAAAGCTTTAGAAAAATGTTTTCTTCCAAAGGAACATTTTCTTTGAAAGAAAATATTTCCGTCTTACAGCCAGACAATGCAAAAACATAAAATCTTAGCAAGTATTTTCATCTACTTTCCAGTGCAAATATCTTGAAATGAGACAAAACTAACTTACTAGTAACATTTCAGCAATATAAGGAACAACGGAAGAATTATAAGTGAAATAATCTGCCAAAGGAACAAGTATTTTTTCATTAATATTCTGGAATTATTTGCTTGAAACAAGCTCCTATATCTTTCTGTAAAGTTCAATTTGACATCCTTTATTCAGATGTCAATCATCTCCATCTGTCTAAAATAGGAGCCTCATGACCTCAGTGGTGTTAATTTTATTCACCAACGTCACATTATCCAGCCATGTTGCTTTACGTCCATCAGGAAATGCTGCATGCAGCTTTATTTTAGCAGTTCCTGAAACTCCCCATGCGATGCGACGTGAGCTGAACTCAGTGCAGTATTGAATTTTTGGGGAACTATTTGCGGTAGTGGATTGACTCATGACATATGCTAGTATTAACTGCTTTGAGAGCATGATGGCTGTGGTTAAAAAGTTCACGCTCCCACACAGAGTTAAAATTAAGCTTCTCTTGTTGAATGATCTAGATGTTAATTTTGGTTTATTAATACTAAAACTGGTGTGCTGTAGCAGTCGTCTGTTCATACAAATGAACTTCCTGGCGCCATGTTTAATTCCTAACATAAAGTTGTGGTTGTTTTGAAGCAATCTGATTGGCTGATGTAGATTTAGTTTAGCACCACACTGCCCCCTATAGGTTTGGCATGTTCAAAATAACGCTCAGTGGCGTATATTTGTGCAGGTTCGTGTGGATAAGAACTCTTCTGAAACCAATATGAATTTTGTTTCTATACTCAGCTTCATGTGTATTTCGTTCCCTTTAAGTACAAGGTGACGACCTTTGCCCTACTTTTATATTCACAGATGTCTGACAGAGATTCCCATTTCCACCATGACTTCTATGCAAAGAAAACATCATTTGTAGCTGCTGTGACTGATGAGCACGAGGAGATGAGTCGTGTTTTGTGTCATCGTTGACTAACCTACAACTCAAAGTCAAAAAAAAAAAAAACGTAGATAATTTTTAAACGTCTGCAAACCTTGAGATTGTTACACCATCTCTGCTGACCTTTAATCTTTACCGAGATAAAGCTGGGTCGAGTCAGGCCCAATAAACACCCAATGAGCTTAACAAGAACACATCTTCAAACAAATCTGCTACTCTAAAACGTCGCCATGTGCTCAACATTCGCAGCAGTGAAATGAAGTTCAAAGGGACCTCAACTCTTATCAGTTCATTCCCCTGCAGCTAACTTAAAGATCGCAGCAGCAATTTTATGTAATGCCTTGGCTTTTCCCCAGCTGGTAACCTGTAATTAAAGACAGTGGTAAAACTGCGTTCAAATGCCAACTGTGATGGAAATTTAAGACTAAGTCGGTGGGTGGGCAAGAGGGGAAAAAGGAAGTATGTTTATGTGTTTTTAGAGTTTAAAGCCGCTAAATGTCCTCCATGAAAATTTTAAAAAGTAGCATTTTATTCTTATTTTGGACCATTTTAAGCTGCAGCTGGCTTAAAACATGTTTGGAGTACTGTTAAGTGTAAAAATGTAAAATAGTTTAAGTCAAATTACACAAAAAGAGCTAAGCTAACTTTTTAACAGAATATTTTATGTATTGAGATCAAATATTCGATAGAAAAAATTAAATGTGGTTGTTCTTTACTGTCATTGTGTGGCTTCTTGTACAGGTACATAACAAAAACTAAATGTGTTCCTCAAGGCTCCATTCTCGGACCACTTCATTTCCATCAGTTTATAGAATATCTTGTATTATAACTGATTGTTTTTTGGTCCCAAGAAGCAAAGCTAGCAGTCTGCATTCAACTAAACACCCAGAGAAGACAACAAGCTAATGCTAGCATTAATGTTTTATGGGTTTATATAAATAGAGGAGTCTTGAGCTTACTGAATTTCATTTTTATGAAGTTTTCTGATTCAAAAGAAACACTGTTAGAGCCATCATTGTGTTTAACTCTAATTGAAGGAGTTTTGACTCTTCATTGTGTTTTTATTTTGACAGAACGGACATTTGAGGACCATGAGAACCTGGTGGAGCCTCTCCTTGCCTGGACAAGGGACAGTGAAAACAAAGTCCTTTTCCAGGAGAGAAAAGATAAATTTGAGGTTTTCAAAAACCCACAGGTTGGTCCTGTCATTGCTTCAAAGAAAATACCAAGTTTCAGCTCTTTGTACTTAGCATGATATCATACAAGTCCTGGACATTTGTGCAAATCCCTCTCTGAAAAAATGGCACTTTTCTGAGTTGAATTATAATATATCTTTCCTCAAGGCAGGTTGACCCTTTTCTTTAATGTCGTAGCTGCAATATATCAGACGCAACAGCCAACGAGATCTTGGCATGTTTGTTGTTATAATGGGACAATTTACAATCTGTGAGAGTTTAATGGATTCAGTCTGTTGACAGAGACAAATAGTCCGGCTGGAACGGCGCCAAAGCACTCCATCATTCACTCCAACGAAAAAGACAGAACATCTCTGTTTACATTTTATACCTTCTGACAAGTGCGTCCAAACAGATTTTTTCTTCTGGGTTTTTTCCAGCCATCAGCAGATGGACTCTGAAAGGAACTCTAAATATTTTAGAAACGGAAAGACGGGAAAGTGAAATGCTTTTTCTTTCATGGATGGGCTTTATGTTTTAACAAAAATAATGGCTTAATAATGACATCACAAAGTCAAGATGTGATTTATGGAAACGTTTAGACTCCAGGAAGTGGAGCTGTGAGACTATTTTTATCTCTAATTTAGCGTGCAAGCTTGCCAAGGTTTGTTAAACTTTCTACAACCTACAGAAGAGTATAAGCTACAGATCTACTATCGTGTCTACTGTATATCTTCTCACATTTTAATGTTTTATACGTTTCATCATCAGATGTCCTGAATAATTTAATGTATGAAGAAGAAAAGAAAAAAGCTTTCCCTCTTGTTAAATCAAAAATTAACTAGTAAAATGTATAGTTTTTTGGTGAAATTTTAATATTTACACCAAACGTGATAATGGTTTGTCATGTAGAATCAATAAATTGAACAGAATTGGAAAGACAACATTAAGAGGCAAACGTGTAAAAAAAATAACACCAATGAAACGCCAATGAACAACCGAGAATCATTTTCCACAAATAGTCTCTAAAAAATTATTTTTTGATTTTCTCTTAAAGATCACGTGAAATTGTTTGTTTGGATATTTGAAGTTTCTTTAACTTTAACTGAAACATGTGGTGCTGCTGTCGTACTACTTTCAAATAAAGGCCACTAGAGCCAACAAACCTAAAAAAACAAAACCAAAACTTTAACTGAAAGAGTTAAAAAAGGAAAAGAAATATGTATAAACTTTGCTTATCAGTCACAACCAGTGACCGTCTTAGTTTGAAAAAAAAAAAAGTTTAATTCTTAAATCAACTTTTTTTGTGACTTTCAGAACTTTTATCTTTGGAAAAAGGATAAGAAAACTCTCAAAGACATGAAAGACAAAGACAAGGAATTGTTGGTGCAGGTACGTAAATAAAATTTCCCAGGTGTTGGTAGCTAGATGTTGTTTCGTCGTCTCAGATTGCTTCATAATGTTTTTGGTTGTGCAGGAGAACTTCTGTGGAACGTCAATCATCGTTCCCGACCTGGAGGGCGTTCTGCACCTCAAAGAAGACGGAAAAAAGTCGTGGAAGCAGCGACTCTTTCAGCTCCGAGCCTCAGGAATTTATTACGTTCCCAAAGGAAAAACCAAGGTAATGGGACGAGGATGCTCAGCCATAATGGATCAGTGAAGGGTTCTGATCAAATGTTACCATATTTCAGTGGTTCTGATGTTTCTTAAAGCAATACCAAGCTATTTATTACTGGTTTTACTGGCCAACAGTACATCCATTACATAGTACATGAGGATTTAAATTATAACAGAACATTTTCTCTTGTTTCATTTATAATTTGTTTGTCAAAGGAACTAGAACTTTTTCATCAATATTAAGGAATTATTTAGCCTCTTTATCTAGCTGAGAATTTACTTTTAAGTTAGTTTGTTTGATTTCAAGTGTACTAAGATATTTGCACAAAAAGCTACTTGGTAAGATTTTGTGTTTTTTGCAGTGTATGGCTGTAAAACAGAAACACCTTCTTCCAAAACTTTGTGTTGGTCAGATGGCACCAAAACAAAACACATTCACACATAAGAATGACTCCACGAGAGGAAGATTTAACCTTTGGAACGGTCTAGTCAAAGCCCATAGTCAAAGTTGACTGAAAATGTGTGGGGTGAACACCGGAGAGTGTTGCATCCCTTGGCAGTTTATTTTTGCTTCAGTGGAAATGTTAATCTTGTTTCCAGTCGTCCCGCGATCTGATCTGCTTCGTCCAGTTCGACAACGTAAACGTTTACTACGGCAAAGACGTCAAGAACCGATACAAGGCCCCGACTGACTTCTGCTTCGTTCTAAAGGTGAGTTCATCTCTGCGGATGCTAACTTTGGCTTCCCAACAAACATGACGTTGAGGTCTGGCAGCTGTTTGCCTGCTGGAGAAGCTGAGATGCAATAAATACTTTAATTTGAAGAAGTGAAAGGAGACATTTTAATCCAGTTTATCTGAAAGATGAACAAAGTTAATTTTGTTGAGCACTTCCTTGTACAGTATTTGTTCTAGATCTTATTATTATAACTACCAAGCAGATGCATGAGGGTAAATACAGCAGGAGTGAGAGGGGAATGCAGACAGGAACATGCTGACGGGATAAATACGAGCCGTTGGAGGATTTTTTTTTTAACAGTTAAAAGGGATGTGAAACTCTTTTTTTCTCTAATCTTGTTTGGGAACGCCGGAATCTGCTCAGTATTTCTTTGAATCCTTACTTTATTTAGCCAAGTTCAATAGAAAGTTGTTACTCAGAAACTGCTAATGTGTAACTCGGTGAATTACAACAGAAAGCAAAAAACAGGGCAAGTAAAAAAAAAGAAATACTTAAGATTTTGCACTTTAGGAAGAGTTAAATTTGTTTGCGAATTTATTGTAAGGCCTCATATCAGAGGAAATTTTTGCCTTTATTTTGATTTGAAAAATAATTACATTTCTGCTGAGATCTAAGAATGTTTCTAGAAAAAACAAAGAAATCTCCCAGTCTGAAAAGTAAAAAAAATCCTAGAAAAAAAATGAAATTTTGGAATTAATCTCAGATATATTCTAAGAAAAGTTTGAGAATTTCTGAGTAAAACATTTTTGAATATTGAAACTCAGAAATTTCCTTGTTTTTTCTAGAAAATTTCTCACACGCATCTCAAAATTTCAGACTTTTTTCTAGAAAATGTTTGACTTTAAAAAAAAAGACTCAAAAATTCTTGTTTGATCTACTAGAAAATTTCTAGTAAAAAAAAAGGCTCAGAAAATTTCCAAGTCATTTTTTTTATTTTTGAAACTTGGTGCGTTTTTTCTAGAAAATGACAAAGAATAATCTCAAAATTTGAGTTTTTGGCAGCAATTGAAATTTGCTCTTCCTCTTTTATAAAACTACAAAGTCCCTAATGCAGAGTTAGAGAAAAGTGATACTTTAAAAAATCTTTGGTACCAAAGTGAAAATGAACATAACTTTTAAGAACTTCTACTTGCAATAAAAACTATTATTTAATTATGTTTGTGTAGTGAAATTCCTGATGCCTAATGTATGGCAAATAGAATTGACTAATTGTTTTATATTGTTGATAAAATACAATTGGATATTACTTAGTAATTTGGAGTTATATACAGAAATAAGTAAAATGCAATTGATAAATAATTACAGTTTTATAAAATCAGCATTTTATTAATAGGCTTCTCGTATTTATTTTGTAAATATTCATTTTAATTTCACACTTTTTTGAGTGTGTGTTCTGTTGAGCAGCTGAAAAGATGCCAAGCATGAACTTTTAAATAAGTAACGGATATATTGTGAATTTTTCTGCAGCATCCTCAGATCCAGAAAGAGTCTCAGTACATCAAATATCTTTGCTGTGACGACGCTTGGACCATGAAGCTCTGGGTAACCGGGATACGGATCGCTAAGGTACCAACTGATCTACGCTACGTTTAAAAACATTTTTCAATAAAACTCAGGTGTTTTACGGCAGCAATTTCTCTCTTTTCCAGTATGGAGGGTCGTTGCATGAAAACTTCAAAACGGCAGAGAGGAAGGCCGCTTCCAGCGCCGCCATGTGGACAAACCGCAGCACTCCGTCCAGCTCCAGCCCTTCAACGCCGTCGCCAACCATCAGAGGTACGGCGGCTCGCAGGACGCTCCTTTATTCAGCTGTGATGTCACTTCACTCAGTCGATTCACGTTTCTGTTTTCTGCAGCCAAAGCACCAACTCAGGCCAACGGCCACGCCCCCAACCCGCAGCCTGGACCACCGCACCAGGTAAACAAATCACCTGAAGAAGAAACTGATGGTTTCACAAACTCACAATCAGGAAGTTTTATTAGCATCCTTCCTTCATTACTTCCTTCCTTTGTGCCCTTTATTCCTATCTTTGTGTACTTCCTTTCTTCCTATTTTTGTCCTACATTCCTTCACTCCTGCCTTCCTTTGATTCCTTCCTTGCTTACTTTCTCCTTTCCTTCCTTTGTTCCTTCCCATCTTTGTGTCCTTTGTCCTTATTTTTGTGTCTTTCCTTTGCTACTTCTTTCCTTCCTATCTGTGTGTCCTTCCTTTCGTTTTTCCTTTGTTCCTTCTTTCCTTTATTTGCTTCCTTCTTTCCTTTGTTGTTTCCTTCCTATCTTTGTGTCCTTCCTTTCTTCTTATTTCTGTTTCTTTCCTTCCTTCCTACTTTAATTACTTGTATCTAAAAATTAATAGTACTGCCACTTTAAAGCTGCAGAATGTAACTTTTATATAAAAATATGTTGTTGTTTTTTTACATATGATCACATGTTGCCATGTGATCATAGTTTAATATGAGACAGATAATCTGTGAAAAGATCAATATCCTCCACTTCCTCTCTGAGCTGCTATCGCCGTCTGAAGACATGTGCCACTCCCGACCAAAAGCAACCAATCAGAGCCAGGAGGAGGCTCTTAGCGCTGCCAATCATCCTCATGTCATCGCTGCTAAATGTGCTGATGATGGAGAAACAACTCAGCGTTATAGGAAACTGGTGGCTATGCTTATTAGCCTGCAGATTTACAACATGCTCTGCTAGAGAGGGTGATTGTCAACGCTAAGACCCGCCTCTTGGCCCTGATTGGTTGTTTCTAGTTAGGACTGGGAGAAGGTAGAGGAACTTACTTCTTTTTTTTCTCATACCAACCAACATGGTGACAATTTTAATGAATATGTAAATGGATATATTTTATTAAAGTTTTGTGGTGCAGATTTAGAAATGTCTCCCTGGTGGAAATCTTCCATTAATTCATTCTGGGTTTTTTCAGGGCATCGGTAATCTCCCTGCTCCTCCCCCTCTGAACGAGATTCTCCCTCCTCCTCCTCCCGACCCTGTCCTTCCTCCTCCACCGCCATCGCTGGCCTCCAAGCCTCTACCCAGCAACTTCCCCCCACCTCCACTTTCCATGGACGGCCTCCCTCCTCCGCCGCCGCCTCCACCCATGAACAACTTCTCAGAAGATCCTCCAGACTTCCTTCCTCCTCCTCCACCTCCTACAAGCTACAGCTCATTTCCTCCTCCTCCTACCAGCTACAACTCAGATCCTCCTCCTCCTCCTCCGGCTCCGGTGGCTAATTTTGGTAGAAACATCAACAAATCTCTACCCCCTCCGCCTTTAAATCCAGAGCTTCTACCTCCGCCTCCACCTGATCCAGTGTTCGTAGCATCAGGTGCGCCTCCACCACCTCCACCTCCACCTCCACCTCCTCCTGCTCCTGTTTCCACTCCGCGACCTGCAGCACAGCTGAGGAAGATGCCTCCGGCTCCTCCGAAGAGGACAACACCATCGCTGCATGGTGGCAGCGGCGGCGGTGGCGGCGGGGGGGACTTCATGTCAGAACTGATGTCAGCCATGAGGAAGCGTACTGATCAGTAGCTCCAGAGGGAAAAAATACAAAACAAATCATTTTACTCCAGATGATTACAATAGAGGTTAATACTAGGGATACAAACAATTCATTAATTGTCAATTAGATTAAAATTAGATCTAACAAATTCACTAATAATGTCTTAGATATTCAGTTAGTGTTGTAGTTTGTCCGCCATCCAGCAGAGGGCACCGTTGGTCACCATCTTTAAGCGGAGCCGTTGATACAGAATTAAACATGGCGGCCATTTTAGTAGGGGGAAGAGAAACGGTCCAAACAAAGTGCATTGTGGGATCTTAAAACTGGTTTAATGATTAAATGCACTTTATGCAGTTCTGTTTTGAAATATAAACCGATTACAACAAATATAACAAAACAGGAACTTAAGAGGTTCCCGTTTTGTAGTATTTTATAAATAAGTTTAATAATGTGAGAAACCCACAATTTTCTGCGTATTTAGTCAGTATTTAAGACAGCTGACGCAAAATGTTCAAATTAATTTAAATAAGTCAGTGTATCATAAAAAATGTAGACCTGTATAGTATGGAAAATGCTCAGCCCTTTTTATTCAAGAGAAAACTCATCAATTAATCAGTTGATAAGATTAATACGGTTTCATTTCTGCATCCAGTCACCGTACTTTTCCTGAACATTATTTTTAAAATAATCATTTGAAGTAAATCCATAAAGGTTGAAAGTTTGTGTTAACAGAGGATAATGTAACCATAAAGATACTTTTATGTAAAGAAATGTGTATATATTTGCATTGACTGTAAATACTGCAGAAAGACATTCCTTCGTTCTGTTCAGAGGTTTTATTGTTACAGCCATGGCTAAGAGTTTTGGCCCAAGTGTGTTTTACAAATTTTGAAATGTTACTTTTGTGTGTTAACATTTCACTGCATGTAATCGATCACTGTTAAAAGCTGTATTAAATTAAAATTTTATAAAAAATTATTTTCCACTGTCTTTTACCATAAAATTGTGAGATGTGGAGAGAAAATATGTGGGAAAAAGTGTGTTTTTTCTGTTCTGAGTAACTCTAAAACATAAAATACAATTTTAAATGTGTAAAATTAAAGCCAAAATGTGTTTTCAAAACATAAATCTGGGATAAAGATGCATAAAAATGGGGGTAATGACTTAATATATTTCTGTTGGTAATTTTGGTTTTCACAGCTGATAAAAAAACATCAGATTGATGGTTTTTATTATTGGTTTATTAGTTGTAGGCCACAACTATCAAATTAATTAAAATAAATATCGCACTGTGTGTATTTAATTAACACAAGTTTCACCTTTTGAACCGAATTGATTAAATAAATTATTTTTTCAATGCTATTCTAATTTATTAGGGTATTTCTACTCATGAAGAACAATTGACCTTTTACCTTTTAGGACACAGAGGAAGTCTTGCTGCTTAGTCCGCCTCTTCTGCAGTCTTGTGTAACAAACGGAGATGACAGGATGCGGTGCAGCAGCGCCACCTGGTGGTAACCAGAGGAAAAGATGATGAAGGCGCTGCAGTGTGGCTGATTTTGGAGAGCAGGTTCATCTTCCTGAAAAAACATTCTCTGCTTTTCTGATTCCCCGGAAGACTAAGATACAACATTTTCAAAAAATATTTTCCATTGAGTATCCGAAAGAACACGACACATGAACACGCAAATAGCACGGGGCAGGATGCAGTGTGCATACCACGCCTGTAGGGGGCGGCGAAACTTTGCCCAAATTGTTCTTTCTGGCCTGATTTTGAGGTCCGAAATGTTCCTTGGAAAGTTTTTGTGGAAGGACAAAACAAAGTGATATTAAAAATGATTATTTAAAAAAAAAATTGGAGTCAGGTGATCAATTTTTTAAGAAGCTTATTTTAGGAGTTTATGAGCTGTAAGCCAGTCATAAAAATTAATTGACTGTTTTTCAGTCTGACTGAACATGACCTGATTTGTAAAAACAGAACTGGAAAATAATATTTCTATTTTTTAGATGTGTTGAGGCAGTGACAAGACAACTAAAAACTTTGACTCTTTTATTATCCAAAAACTGTGTAAGTGTTTGTGGAAGTTGCCACAATAAAAAAAAAAAAAAACAGTTTTCTTGGGACACAGAGAAGTCTGAAACACAGCAGGTCAATAAAACAGAAAATGATAATACACTGAGGTAAATTACATATAATTCCAGTAAAACCCAACTGAAGGGCAAGATGGTGAACAGAGAAAAAAATATAATGAAAAGTACAACATTTTTGTATTTTTGTTTTCTGTCATTCATTGGTTTATTTGACTCTAATTTGTAGGATGATAGAACGTGGAGGGTATGGTAATTTACCATTTTAATACTTGCTTTTTTTTTTTTTATCCCAAAAGGAAATTAAATATTGTAATAATTCATATTATTCAAGTATCTTCAAAGCATGCAATTGAAACTACTAAAATCTGCATTTGTTAATATATCTATATTTGTGAAAAAAACATTGCTTCTTAATTTTTGTCAGCGTTATTAAGAAACAATGCGGATGCTTCGAAGAGCCAACCTTTGGCAAACTGTTTATTTAAACACTAATGCTAACTTTAGCGGCTAGCCGCACAGAAACTAGTCGGATCCCAAACACTAGTATATTTCTTCCCCCCCCCCCCCAAAAAAAACAACAACAACAACAACAACAACAACAAAACAACAACAACAACAACAAACTAATATTTTATAGAAATGGTCCCTATCTTTAGTAATTCACTATATCCGGTGTCCACTCTTATTTTGAAACGTTGTGCTAACTGACGTCCCGCTCGCTGTGTTCCGTTTCCGCCGTACCATATAACCGGTCCCCCTCCCGCCCCCTCCTGCGCACGCTGCGGGCTGGAGACCATCATGGCGGGGTCCTGGTGGATGTGCTGCCGGAGGTTGAATGGGGGGTTTACGAACTCCGGTTTGACCGAAACGCTGCGGTGTTTTAGCGGACAGTCCGCGTTCTCTTCTGCATCCCCTACGGGTAGACCATCCTGGAGCTCCACACCGAGGAAGGAGGTGAGTTTGTACCTGACAGGAAGTGCCGTTCCACCCAGGAAGGTCATTGAGATAACCCGGTCCTCCTTCAGCGATGGTTCCGATTCTCATGTTACGGGTCTTAAGGGTTTTATTACATTTTGTTTGCTTAAATAATCTCTTTGATTTCTGATTGAATATTCCGAATGAGTATCGACTTGTTGAAGGTGATTTTTAAAATAATATTTTAGCATTATATTCAACCTGTGGACATAAATGTTAAGACCGTTACTCTAATTTGTCTAATTATAATCCTCTTTTCATCCATTCATTCATTTAACATAGAGGCACATGGGATACTTCAGGGACCTCAGAAGAAATTATTTTAAAATCATTACATATTAAAATAACTGAAATAAACACGACCCGATCAGCGGCTGATAATTTTAGAGTTGCACACATCCTTTTTAAAATATTAAGTCAATAATTTTATTCAAGAAGTTAATCTGTGTTTTATTTATATTCATTACACACCCAGAGTTACAAATTTCTAGTATTAATTTGCATTGCTCATATTTAATAAAATCCAAACATAGGTTTCCCAGGAAATGTAATTATAAGTCCATTAAAGAAGATAATTCAAATACAAAAATAAAATAAAAAATTCTACCACATTTTTTCCCTTCACTTAACTTTCCAACTTCAATGAGGCTTTTAACTTTGTTTATAAATGTAACTCCCAACAAATTAGAATAAAACCATAATTTTATTTCGGTAATTCAGTTCAAAAAAATTATTTGGATCATATAGAGTCATTACACAGATATGTTTTAAGAAAATAATTTCTGTCAGTATTGACAAAAATTTTAATTGATTAGAAACTTTCCATTAATATTCTTAGTTTTATCTTAAACTCTATGTATGTTGAATCTGTTATTTATTGCCATGTAAATCATGTTTCTACCATGTTTGCTAACTTTCAGAGGAGGCCACAGTTTCCTGCACAAATCCACTCCAAAGCTCTTAACCTGAATCCCTCTTTACTCAGGTGAGTTGTGCTGCTGAAGCATCACTTCTTCTTTGTTTTGTTTACGTTTGTGAAGTCGGTGCGTTTTTCTCTTCACAGACGCCGCTCTAGTTGGCTGTATTCGACGCTACAGTCTTGTGGCTGCAGGACGACGCACAGCGACGCAAAGCTGAGGGACCCTTTTACGTTAGCGCAGAAAGACCTGACGAGTTTATATGACGACATTAAAAAGGTGAGCCGATGAGTTTAGCATGTAATTTAGAGAAAATAAAGGAATAATAAATAGTAATGAACTTAAATGTTTATCACAACGTTTCGCAATACTGTTTATTGCGTCATTTTTAGCTAACTGAATGACTGTGACTGGGTGTCACAGCAAATAAAGCCCCACAAGCGCAAATATCACTCTTGAAAAACATTCCTGTTTTGTAATATGCTTCTGTAGAAATTCAGTGAATTTTGCACGGTAACTGTATATTCCGATTTATTTGTATTTATTGATGCTTTTATTAACAAACAAACAGTGAAGAAAATAGTAAAATGATCCTGAAAACAAGGAAAGTTTTAAAGGGTTTTAAACATAATTAACACTAAATTAGAACTCTTATTATCAGACATTTATCACAATAAATGATAAACAATAAATACGCATGACTAATAGTAGATTTAAATTAATTCATAATAACAGAATTAAATGGATTGAAACCAAACATTTTATTTTACTTGAGTTAAATTTTATTTAAGTCTCTAATCTACTGAGTCAGAGGCCTCTGTAGATTAGCTGCATGACTGACTCACTTCCTATCCTTTCCGTCTGCGATGAGTTTTTGAAGATACTTGGATGATTTGTGACGATATTTAGTTTCTTTTTGGGATAAATAAAGTATTTTGTGTTTGTTTTCAAGAATCTTATTGTGTCTAATAGGAACTGTTCGTGGCTAAGACAGAGTTAAAGTACCTCTGCGATTACTATTTTGACGGTCGGGGCAAAGCCATCCGACCGATCATCGTCATCCTGATGGCGCGGGCCATGAACATCCACAGCAACAGAGCCGGGTAACGTTACACAGACACCCATTCCTGCATTAAAAACATTTTTATAGATCTGAGCGTCTTTAAATATAATTTTATGAGCTTTTTTTTTGCTGTGCAGCTTAAAAAACATTCATTGAAGCTTGGTGGAAAGTCTCAGGTTGTACTTTACCTTGTAATAAATCCATATATGAGGCATAAAAGTGTGATTGTATTTTCTGTCCTCTGCTTCATGCAGGGATCTGCTCCCGGGTCAAAGGACAATAGCGATGATTTCTGAAATGATTCACACCGCCAGCCTGGTGCACGACGATGTGATCGACGGATCTGATGAGCGAAGAGGGAAAAAGTCGATCAACGACGTGTGGGGGGAAAGAAAGGTACGACTTCCTGGAAAATCAGGAAACTGGACTTTTATTTCTTGCTCCCTTTCCTCCTTTACTCTCTCACTTGTTTCTTTCCCATTTCCCTCCGTACCTTCTATCACTCCTTTCTTTCTGGTTTCCTTCTATCCTCCCTCACTCATTTCCTTTCTCCTTACCTCCCTTTTTTACTTCTATCTGTCTTTCCTAGCTTGTTTCTTTATTTTCCCCCTTCTTACCTTCCTTCTGTTACTTAGTCTTTTACTTCTTTCTTCTGTTTCCTTCTTCCATTTATTCTTTTATTTCTCTCATTCTTTTCTTCTTCCTTCCTCACTTATTTCTTTATTTTCTCCCTTCTTCTTACCTTCCTTCTGTTACTTGGCCCTGTTCTTTCTTTGCTTCTTTCTTCTGTTTCCTTCCTCCATTTATTATTTTTTTCTCCCATCCTTTTCTTCTTCCTTCCTCACTTGTTTCTTTCTTTTTTCCCTTTCTTTGCATCCTTATTTGCTTTCATCCTCCCTTCCACTAGTCTTTCGTTCATTCCATTGTCGCTTACTTCTATCTTTCCTTCCTAGTCTCTTTCCTCTCTCGTTTCTTTCCTTTATCCTCTTTTATTTCCTTTCTTCCTTTAGCACCTTACTGTCCTTGTTTTCTTCCTCCCTTTCTTTGCTTCCTTACTTTTTCCATCATCCCTTCCTAGCCTTACTTTCTTGACTATGTTTCCTTCCTCAATTGTTTCTTTCCTTTTTTCCTTCTTATTACATTTCTTCCTTTACTTGCTCACTTTTTTCCTTTTTCACTTTTCTGTTTTTTTCCTTTTTCTTTGCTTTCATCCTTATTCTGTCCCTTAAATACTCCCTTTATTAGCTCCTTTTGTTGCTTCCTTCCTTCCTAGCCTCTCATTAATTCTTGACCTCTCGTTTCTTCGATCAATGCTCCCTTCTATCCTTCCTTCCCTCCATCCATTCTCTCTTTATGTCACAGGTGAATTTAATACTCTTATGCTTAAAAATCTCAGATTTTAAAGAGGAATAAAGACTTGAACTCAGTCTTTTGTCCCTTCCAGGCCATCTTAGCTGGAGACTTCATCCTCTCGGCGGCCACCATGGCGCTGGCTCGCATCGGGAACAGCGCAGTGGTGAAGGTCGTCTCCCAGGTCATCGAAGATCTGGTGCGAGGTACGTCCAAAACGCTCCACATCTTCGTTGTTTCGACAGTTTCGACTTACTTCCTTTTTTTTCCCCTTCCAGGCGAGTTCATGCAGCTCGGCTCCAAGGAGAACGAGAACGAGCGATTCAAGCACTACCTGGAGAAAACCTACAAGAAGACGGCGAGTCTGATGGCACACAGCTGTAAAGCAGTATGTACGTTCAATAAATTAATCAAATCAAGTTTATTTGTGTAGCACATTTCAGTAACAAGGCAGTACAAAGAGCTTTACATCATAAAACCATCATATAGTCAACAATTGTGAAATCGAGTAGCAAACATTACATGTATCGTCATCAATTCACATCAGAATGTTGGTCAATTTTCCAGTTATTATGAATCAAAAGGAACTTTAAACTGGTGGGTTTTTAGTCTGATTTAAAGGAACTCAGTGTTTCAGCTGATTGCAGTTTTGGAAGTTTATCCAGACCAGAATCAGAAGACTTGAGAGGTCTGGAAGGTTGATACAACAAGAGCAGATCTTTCGTATGTTGTGATGCTAAGCCGTTCAGTGATTTCTAAACGAACAACAGCAGTTTAAAGTCTAAATCAAAATCAAGCCATCATTCTCCTACCACTTCCTGTTGTATTCTGCGTTTCCACCAGTAGTAACATCCAGTTGTGGATCATGTGACTCGTGCGATACGAAAACGATGCTGACACTTTTTATTGAAATTGGTGTGTTTCTATAAAGTTAATTTAATTTTGCAATTTCAATTTGCGCAACTTTATAGTTTACAGAAACAGTAGTCAATGCGACTGAAGATAAACACATAGATGAGTTTCTGTAGATCTTTCTGCAATGTCAGTTCTTTAACAATAGAAATATTCTTCAGGCGATAGAAGGCCGACTTTGTAGCCATCTTTATGTGACTCTGAATGTTCAGACTCAGATTTCGGAAGGATTGATTGTTTCTGTGCACTCATTTTAGATTTTTCCTCTAACTTCAGTTTTGTTTCTGTTCACCACTGATTTGTTCAGTCACCTGGTGACATCATAATGTAGATCTGAGCATCATCTGTGTAGCTATGGCAACTAATCTGGTTTCCTGTTGTAACCTGATCATATTGATGCAAAGACTGAGGGAAAGCTATCTTTCTGTTTCCCACTGATTGTCATCTGTTTCTGTTCATCTCAAGGTTTCCATTCTGGTGAACTCTGACCCGGAAGTCCATGAAATAGCGTACCAGTACGGGAAGAATGTCGGCATCGCCTTTCAGGTAATCGATACTCAATTTTTGAAACGTTAAACATGAAAAAGTCTGGTTCTGATGTGTGGTTTTCGCAGCTGGTGGACGATGTGTTGGACTTCACGTCGGGCGCCGAGCAGCTGGGGAAACCAGCGGCCGCCGACCTGAAACTGGGTCTGGCTACCGGGCCGGTTCTGTTCGCTTGTCAGCAGGTGAGGCAGCAGGAAGCAGTTTCCATTTAAAGAACAGCCAGCGAATCAGAATGGACATTCTTAAATTTTTTTTAAAAACTTGTTTCTAGTTTCCTGAGCTTCACGCCATGATCATGCGACGCTTCAGCTCCAAAGGAGACGTAGATCAGGCCTGGCAGTACGTCCTCCAGGTAGGACGGTGAAAAGTTTGTAAAATGATACATTAAAGAAATAAATCAACTTCTCTTACCAAAACCTTTATAAAAAGTAGTTTTCCAACCAATTCCATTTATAGCTGATTTAATAGAGTTTCTTTTTATTACACAACATACGAATGCAGATAATTTATTTTTATTTTTTCAGGTTTATTGTTTCGTAACGAATAATTTTCCCAGTACATGAGAAAGAAAACTAATTATGGACGCTACAAAATACATGTGGTATCCATGTATTTTGATACTTTGATGAACTATCACAAGATAAATGGATAGATAAAATTTTCCTGCTTTATTTCCACTTCATTTCCACAAAGAATGACTTTAAAAATTACCATTAATATTATTTTAGTTCTGTTTTTCTTACGAGGTTGGAGTCTGTGCTTTAAAAAATTTACATATATTTTACATCATTTTACCTCCCACAAAAGGAAAAACCTATCCATCTTCTTTTTACAAAATCTTCTTCATTTTTAAATCCCCAAAAAATTTTAAAAAATATTGGCAATTTAAAAATTACAACACATTTTCTAAAGTAACTATTTGCACTTTTTTGACCTGTAGAAGAAAAACAAAAGTTAAAGTTTTAAGAACTGATCAGGTGTTAGGATGCAAATAAATTAGTTATGATTAATTAGATTAAAATGAGTTCCAAAGTCCGCTTAGTCTTTCTGTGTTGTAATTTGACCGCCACCCAGCAGGGGACGCTGGTGGCAATCCTCAAACAGCAGTTACTTCAAAAACAAAAATGGCTGGTGGGCATATGAGAACGAAATGGTCCAGAGTCTGGTGTGGGATGGAAAACACACTTGATGCGGTTCCGTTTTAAAATATAAACAGTCAACAAGGTCCTTTAGTTTCACCTTAAAGCAACATCAACTTTTCATTCAGAAATTGGTTTTGTGCTACAAAGGTGAGGATAGTACAACAGCAAAGTAGAAAACATGATAGAAACAAACAATGCCAAATAAGTTAGACTGATTTTACAGACTGTCTTGACTTAAAGCAGTTTTATCATTCCTTCAAGAACAACTACAGTTGTTATAATTTTATGTTCATTCAGTCTGTATTTTATACAGCTGACAAAATGTTAAAATGTTTAATTAAGTATGTTATGAAAAAATGTAACCCTTTGTCATGGAAAGACGGTTGTTCCGTTTTTAATGGCAAAACTCAGGCTTTGAAGAAAATGGTCGCCAATCACTTAAACGTTAGATTAAATCATTGATCGTTAACTTACAGCAATAATCAGGTTCATTTCCTGTTCCAGAGTGACGGCGTGCAGCAGACTACTTACTTGGCGCGACGATACTGCGAGGAAGCCATCCGACAGATCAGCCGGCTCCGGCCATCTCCGGAGAGGGACGCCCTCATCCGGCTCACGGAGATTGTCCTCAGCAGGGACAAGTGACGCTCCCGCGGGGCGTCCGTCTCTCTTTTCAGGCAGCTAAATGGAGAACAAACTTGCCCTGCTGCCATGTGGGACAAAAGCATTGAGGGAGTTTGGATTTGTTGGCTCGCAACGTGTAAAAAATATATTAAGAGTCGCTCTGTCTGTGGTGGAGAGGGCAAGTTACGATTTGTGGAGGTGATTTCAGAGGAAAACTGCACCTCAGACTTAAACCTTCTTCTTGTACTGTAACCAACAGCCTCACCCGCCTCAAAACGGGTAACCGGACCGTTTGAGCCGCGGAGGATGCTGGGGGAAAAAATCTGTAATTCCAAAACGTGATGGAATCGCCGTCATTGTTTGCCTGGATGTTACATCTTCGGATCCGTCCAAACCTCAAAGGCCAAACTGTGTGTGTTTTACACTCTGGACTTTTCTTAAGTGTCCTGTAACAACAAAAGGCCTTACAACCAACGACAGTGTCTCAATAAACCAACTGCTTACGTTTCGGGTTTGTTTTTTTTACTTCGTCTGATTGAAAAAAAACCTCCCTCTTTATCGACGCTTGGCTTTGTGAATGTTGAAGTTTTAACAGTTGTCCGTGACGTACGTAATGCGCCAAGTCGGAGCTACGAAGCTTACCGGAAATTGCCTTCGCCGTAAGCAACGCTCCTCCACTGCGAAAAGAGAAATGTTGAGCAGAACATTATGGCTGTTAAAGTTATTTATTTGGTAACGTGACCAACGTGAACTGAACGGCTTCGTTCACTTCCACCGCTGCTACTGCTAAAATTACAGACTACAATTCTAAAACAGCGCAGAAAATCGACGTCATCGTTCGGAACTTATACTTTTGCTGATTGGCCCTGTCAAAAATCGACTGGGACAAAATGCACAGTGTAGTGGAGTGACTTTAATCGAGTAGAATTTCAATTGACAGGCTTTTTAAACACTTATGTAAAGCTTCTGCTTTTTCCTTCCACCCCCAAATAATCACACAGAAACAAACACATGTATAATCGTTTATTATAAAAGACTGTACATTAATTTCTCAATCAACATATATCTACAAATGAGCAGAATCAGTACTTGGACTCATAAATTTGGAAAATAAAAGGAAGGCTGCGACGATCCGACAAGATGATTCCTGAGTGACGCCTGATGTCGGGTTTTATTGATTATTGAGTCTGAATTGTCTAAAGGCAGTGTCGGATGGGGCCGCCGCAGATTAGCCTGAATCCAGCAGCGACGGTAGGCTGATTCGAGATGGAGGAAAGCGTGACTGCTACATTTTATTCCAAAACGGGGAAGAAGCCAGAGTACCCGGTGAGAAAACATGCAGCTTTGAAGCAAATGAAGAAAGAAATATAATAAATCTTATTTTAGAAGACTTAGGGCTTCAACTAATTGTTTTAGTACTTGAATATTCTGACAATTAATTGGATAAAAAAATGAGCATATTCTGCAGGGTTTTCATTTAGCCACTTAATCCTTTTTTTTTTAAATATATCAATTAAGAACTTAGTTGAGATGCCAATGAATAACTTAATATTCCCTAAATATTAGAATTTCCTTTAATGAATGCTTGATCATTTGTAACAAATTATTCATCTGCAATTTAAAATATGCTTTTATTTACTCAGCCCTTTCTGCTTGACTTAACATGAATAAGATGTAGGGCTAATATTTTTGATTAACCAATTAACTGGTTAACTCTGGATTTTTGACGGAATTTGAACCCAGAGAAGCTAAAACTATGCCACGTGAGTTCTGAGTACATATTTACTATAACATTTTTATTCCTAAATGGAAAATGCTTTTATTTTTGTAGTTTTGGCGTAATTACTGCTGTGTTCTTTCAGCAAATGATCTTGAGTTGTGTATTCCAGTTCACGATTAATCGATTACTAAATTAATTGATTTAAATCAAGTCATCACAATTGTTTCTATGGTAAAAATCTAATTTCACAATATCTTAATGAAATATACTACCTTATTTTTATACAGAAAGTTTCAGAAAATGATTTTAGCTGTACTCTAAGTTACAAAAAAACATCTTATTTGGCATAATTATACTGTGAAGTAAAACTTACTGGATGTTTGCATTATGTGCTGTTAAATTAAAAATAAAAGCAAAAAAGATAATTGAAAGATGAATAGTTGCATAAGTTTTTAATTTTAAGATGAATTTGTCTGCATAATTTATTTTTTATTTGTGTAAATCTCACTTTAATTTGATTTTATTGTATCACCATAATGTTTTCTGTATGGTTCTCGTCTTCTTTAATTGTGGTCAAGGGCCGCACAGAATAATTCAAAGGGCTGCAAACACTTTGGACACCCCACATCAAAAGTAGGTGTAAAAAAGATAAATTATTTTGCTTTTTTTGTCCTAAAGTTTCCAGCAAATACCATAAAGCAGAGATACTTCAATACTTTTAAAAGACGACAAATCTCTGGCTCACAGTGCTGCACATCATCTAAAAAGGATATGTACAATAAACTGCTCAGGATTGAATTTTCAATTGTTAAACAACTGCAACTAGTGAGGTTTTTGCTACTGAAATGACAATAATTCAACATAAAAATGGACTTTAGCCCAATCAGCTGCTAGTTTGAGTGAAAAGTTGATGCTTCTGTCTCATCTCGAATGAGCTTAACGTCTTGATGCTTCATAAAAAGATTCAAATTCATGAAAAACAAAAACTCAATTTCTTTATTTTAAGATTATGTACAAAAAATAAAGAAAAATCCCATGGAAAAGTTTGTAAATTGGCTTCAGAGTAAAAACTTCAGTGATTTCGACAGTCAAATTTTAAAAAAAGAAACATTTACAACATAATTGAAGCAAAGTGGCAAAAAACTTAAAAGATTACATCAGATTTTCATGCTTTGATTTTTTTAAAATATCATTTACAGTGTTTTGAAATCAAGCCGTTTGTGTTTGTTTTCCTGTCTGGGCTCAAAGGAACAGCGATTGACTAACATTCGCCGTTTTTACAGATTTCTGCAAAAAAACAAGCCCATGTTCTGAACCGATACTTGGCCTGAAGGTGCTTTCCTTTCCTTTGCTCATCTTAAAACTATTTAATTAGATCATCTTTGTTCAGGAGAAATGTATAAATGCCACCCACCCATCCCTATCACACCATCTAAATAGATATCACTTATATTATTTGCATTCAGTAAGAGAAAACATTCTGCCATTCTTTAAAAAAAAAAAAAAAAACTGGAATCATACAGTTATTTCTATGCATCTGCTGCTGCAGCTATCAGTCTGTCACCAGGTTAGGATATGACTGAATAAATAGGACTTGTTACTGCCAGGTGGCTTCACTCGGCGTAATGCATGATGCTCTCCACGTAGTTGCCGGGGAACAGGCCGGTGACGCCGTTGCAGACGCCCTCGAACCAGCCGTCGTCGTTCTTCTTCACCACGTAGATGATGGAGCCCTCCATGAACGTCAGCTCGTCCTCCTTGTCCTGGGCGTAGTCGTAGATGGCCACCACTGCAGGAGCAGGACGAGAGGCTATGAACACGTTGCCATGACTACTGGAGTTTCCAGCTATCCAGTTGTCAACATATCGTGCTAAATCTTAAAATGTGCACGTAAAATATTAAAGAAAAGGGAACATTGCGCTTTGCTGCTAATTGTCAATATTATGACAACTCGATAAGGTCAGGAAAGAGTTTTAATTAAAAAAAAAGAGAAGTCGGTCAGTTATGCTAACTTGACTATGGCAACCTTAACATGTAGATGTGCAGCAGAATTCAGTCACTTCAAAAGGCAATTACAACAAACCGACTGACAGATCATCAGTAGAGCAAATGTTTAAATTAGCTAATCAACCACCTGTGTGTAGCTTAGCTAATAGCAGCTAACAAACCACAGTGATCACTTCGTAATTGTCACAAAATAACAAAACTGCAAAGGACTGAATTCTGTTCTTTGTGTGGGAAATGTTTGCGTGTTTTTTGAATCCTGTTACGTTAGTGGGGGTATCAGTTGCTATGGCAATGGGCCCGTATGTAGCGTAGCCAACAGAGAGCGAGAAAGAAAAAGACTAATATTTCTGTAGCTGTCAGGGTTTAAGTATGAAAATTACTGATGGATGGAAAGATACATGCATGGAGGAACAGATGAATGAATGATTAGATGGATGCTGGACTTTCTTTTAATGAAGAATGAAGGGCTGCAAGTACAAAACGGTTGGATGACTGGATGAACGAATGCTTGGATGGACACATGATGATAAATGATGCATGAATGGATGAAATAGTGGTTTGATAGATGGATGGATGAAACCAAGGGGTGAATGAATGAAGGAAAGAATCAAAGGATTGATAAATGCATGGAAAAACAAGTGGATGAATAGTTGGTAAGATGGATGGATGAAAGTACTTTTCCATCCGTTTCTAGACCTGGAAAGCCCTTAAATGAAATCCCAACCCATATTCATACAAATCTACAACACTAAGCTGCGGATCAGATGTTAACAGAGGAATCCTGAAGCCAACCTTTCTCTATGTAGTTCTTGGGGGCCCATTGCGGGTCTCCGTCGGCGTACGGGTCGTCAAACTTCAGGACGGTGCCTTCTTCGTCCTCGTAATCCACTGGAGGAGGAGGAGGCGGTGGGGAGTCGTCAAAGATAGGGAGGTCATCCGGCGGCGGGGGCGGTGGTGGAGTTGGGGTGTCTGCTACTGTTGGACAGTCAGAAGTTAACAATGAAAACTTGATTTATAGTTATGAAACAAGATGAGGGCGGCAGAGGGATCATGCAGAATCATTCAGGATTGTACCAACATGCAGAGGGAGCAGTGTTCATATCTGGTGAGCAGGCTCCAAGACATTAATATAAGTTACTTAATATTCTTTAAGTCTCCTGGAAATGTTCTCAGACATGCACATATGTTGTTTATTTACTTCTTAAACACTCAAAAGAACCCAGGTTATGTTTCAACTAAATTGTGTCTAACAGTTTATTTGACCATTTTCTTGTGACTTTTAATCAACTTAAGATTAATGGTCTACTAAATTAAAATTACTTCCAATATTTTAGACCTTCTTTTAGTGTTGTAGTTTGGCCGCCATCCAGCAGAGGGCGCCGCTGGTTATCCGTAAGCTGAGCCGTTGATATAAAAGCAAAGATGGCGGTGGGGACTATCGGAACGGTTAAAGAGAAACAGTCTAAAGACTGCAAGACACACTGTTTTGAAATATAAAAACACTCTAGCTCATTAATTTTCACCTTAATAGCGCTTCTGACCCAAAAATTACTGATTTGCTACGAAGTTGAGGATGGGATGTGACGGAAAGGGGGAGGTGATAACGGAGAAAAACTACAAACATGGCGCCAAAACGACGGCTGATTTTTAAAGCTGTCGAGAGTTAAAACGAACAAAGTTTTAATATTAATTTATATTACAAAAATAAATATACGTTTGAAACTGGTAGAGGGCGACAGTTCATTCTTAGTTGCCATACGTCTTTAATATTCAAAACTACAGAAATGCTAGAAAAGCGATGCATGCATCTGACGAATTATGTGTTTTTAAAGAGAGAGGACAGAACTTTCCAAATCTGCTGCAAAGACACAATAATGAGGCACCAGAGTCATAAAATGCACTTTGCATGCGGAAAAATGCTGAAATAAGTAGGAAGTAACCGAGAGTAGCCTATTCACTTACTGCTCTCTTGCATCCTGGCCACAAAGCCAGTGAGAGGTATCTGTGGAGTCAGCTGGGGCATGGGGGGAGGAGGAGGAGCGACAGACACTGAAGGCCAGCAGAGAAAGGACAGGAAGGCGAAGAGAGGCGAAAAACAGAGACGGGAGCCCATCAGTCATCATGTTCAACCCGCTACCCAGAAAACACACCAGAAAAGCGCGCTAAACGGTTCACATTTTCTCTTCTGAGTTATTTATTTGTTTTGTTTTCATCTCTGGATCACATTCAGCAACAGTTGAAAAGTTCAGACTGTGATGAGATTTCAAGGATCACTGGGGTCGGTGGATAAACTGCGGATTATGTTTGAATTCGGTCAGATTGTTCCCCTTTAAAAACAAAAGATGAATGTTACTATTCACCACAAGGGGTCGCTGTTTCTCCACGTTTACCCTTTAGCGAATAAGTCTTTAACTGGACAGATGTAAAGGGCGAGAGAATTCAGATCTGAAGAATGTGGATGTGTCTTTCAGCAAGAAAACACATTTAAATACCGGGGGGAGAAAATTAGAGAGATCAGTGTTAGGTTTAATAATTCAGTAAAAACTAAACGCAAACTATAATTTTAATTCTGTTCCACTTCATAGTAACGACTAGAATTCATAATCCCAGAAGTGAATCTACCTATTTATACCATACTTGATGTCATTACATAATAAGTGACTTTACAGTATGCAAATAAACAAATCATTCCTTTTGTGTATATAAATTTTCCCTAAAATTCATCAACATAGTATAATTTAAAGTACTTGTATCAACTCAGTATTGGCCGTTCGGTTCAAGCTAATGTCAATACAGTGTAGGGCTGATCTATTTTTGTTATTAATAATTATTTAGCAAAAGGTGCTTTATAGATTTGAAATACAGAATTTGAACCAAGTGAAGCTACAATAGTTATTTTCCCATCTTAAATGAAAAATGTCTATATTTTTTGTAAAGTTGTAGTTTAATTACTGCTCTGATTTGCCTTTTAAATCTGCATATTCCATTTAATGATTAAACTATTACTAAATTAGTTGATTTCATTAATCAATTATTCATGATTAATCACAATTAATTGTTTCAGCCCTGTTTATTATTAAAACATTGATTGGAGGTAAAGTTTAAAGGATTTCCAATATGTTGAAATAAAAAACCAAACAAGAAAACATGAAAAGAGTAGTGCTCTTTCTTTAAATTTGTGGATATTAGAGGTTACTTTTGGTGACTGTGTGTGATTTGAAAGATTGTGTCCTTTCATGCTTCTGTGTCAGCTCAGGGTTTAGTGTTAAAGATGGAGACAGAAGGGCCTTACTTGAGTTTTGGCCGTAGCCAGGAGTGCCTCCGTTAATATGAGGCTGCTGCTGCAGTTGCTGCTGCTGTAGCTGTAGCTGCTGCTGCTGCAGGGAGAACTGCGATGTGACCGAAGGCGCCCGGCGGTACGTGCCCGTGGCCGAAACCATAGAGACAGAGGAGTTGGAGGGGTTGTGCCGCGAAATCTGCCGCGAGATGGTTCCAAACTGGGACACTGGAGCGGGGCCCAGTCCTGGCCCGGAGGCCACCACTAGACACACCCAGAAGATGGGGAGAAAGGACAGGAAGGAACCAAGAAGGAGGAAGAGGAAAGGAAAAAACAGACAAAAATAATCAACACCATAAAGGTTACGGAGAGTTTTTAATAACCGATTAGAGCCCCACATTTTATTAAAACAACACCTAGACAGAACAAGAAGTTGAGCTTAGGGGAGCAATTAGGGCTGGACAATATGGCTGAAAAACATATCACAATGTAATCATTTCATATCAGTCGATACTGATAATTATTGATTAGGTTTTATTGTAAACATCTGAAATGCAGCCAAACTCGTGACGCGACTGTTCCCGTTTTATCCAGTTTTCACTCCGCACCATTCGTTTAATGTTGAGCAATTATGAGGCCGGAACCTTAAACTGCTGCTACGCAGGTTACTCAACAAGTGGTTGCTAGGTAACCTAAGAGTGAGTGCGTTGCTAGGTAACCAAGAGTGAGAGAGCTACTGTTCTGTTTGCTCATTTGTGCTGAAAAAATAGTTCCAGATTATTCTTAGAATGTCTTGTAAGCTAGCAGCTAGCGTCAATGTGCCCTCTGGTGGTCTCAGAAAAAAAAACACTTTATTTTTATAATCTTTTATGAGTTTATTGGACTGTACAAGACCATATATCAAACACTAATTTAATACTCTAGACTGTTGTACAAGGGCACACACATTTACTTTTTATTTGCAGAAGCAATCTTGCAAAATGCGGTTAGAAAGCTTTTATCTTTATTTCTTGTGAATCTCTAAATCGTATACTATTCTTACAATTACAATGACATACAAAAAGAAATTTATATTAGCATATGGGTAAATTAGCGTATCGCGCAAGGAGATGCCGAGCAGCTACAGCATTCCCTCTGCCTACATCTCCCAGAATGCTGTGCAGTTCTAGTTTTGAGTTGTGAATATTCTACACTATATCAGAAGCATCATCTGTTTATACTGATCGTGTGTTATTAATTTACTGTCCAGCCCTATGATTAATATAAATAAACAATATTACAGAGGCAAACATAAAGAAACTGACCATTAAATGTGTCTCAGAAGCAGAGATGAAGTGAGAAATAAGCAGAGGAGCAGCACAAAGATCGAACCAGTCCTAAAAATAACTTTCCATTCCAGTCTGGGTGTGTTTGGTAGAGCAAAAAGCATCTCAAACATTTCCTGTTTCATATTTCTTCACAATATTCCATCTCTCAGGAGAACAAACTCTCAAACTGGAAACGGGCGGGACCAGAGGAAGTTAATCTTCGAAGGAACACAAACAAACGTCTCCGCGCTGTCAGCAGCGGAGGTAATTACAGCTGGAAGAGGGCGGCGATATCCAGAGGAGAAAACCTGCAAGTGATCATCTCGATGCAGAATTCAGATTTTGTTTGGTTTATGTATCAAAGAGCTGCAACAAAATCCCACATTCAAACCCAACCGCACTCGGATCTGGAGTCATTATTCCTGAAAGACCAATGTTCACTGTAAGCTAACTAGCTCTAGTTAGGATTAAGAGGTCCACTGGTTCCCTTCATGCTGGCATGATGCTGCCACCACCATACCTCGTTGTGGAGATGTTTCCTGAACTTCATCTTCACACCACTTTGCATTGATTTGTGACATAAAACCTCAACAAAACACATTGAATTCATGTTTTGATTAGAAAACCATACAGAACATCACCGTCACCACAGGAGAGATGCTTCATATGAAAAGTGAATGTGATTCTTAAAGGAGGCAAGTGTATGAATATGATTGGCTGATATCACCAACCTTCTCTGCACCAAATAAAAGTTTTTATTTAATTAAAAGACAATCTGCTCTGCTTGCAGTAAAGAAGACACCCAGAAGAACGGCGCAGCCTTGATCCACCACCAGCGACGGAGGAAGTTCTGGAGCTGATTTAGTCTCACCTACGGCTGGATAAGGAGGAGGAGGTGGAGGAGGAGGCGGGGCCATCCCACCCATGGGAGGAGCAGGTGGAGGAACGCCAGGGGGAGGGAGAGGTGGAGGAGGAGGCGGGGCCATCCCACCCATGGGAGGAGCAGGTGGAGGAACGCCAGGGGGAGGGAGAGGTGGAGGAGGAGGCGGCGGGGCTCCCGGAGGAGCCGGCACGAACGGGACTGAAAGAGGGATTAGCGTTACTGGAAGCGGAAACGGAGAGAGAGAGAGCGGAACCTCTGCACCTCCGTTACATAACATCAGAACCACTGGGAAGCCTTCGGATGCCGACGGAGCGTTTCCACGGCAACCGGCTCGCGGATTGAATCCTGAAGCTGCAGCAGAAGCCTAAAAAGGTCCTGCCTCATCTGCAGAAAACCAGCCTTCACCAAGGTCATGGTGTAAATATAGACTGCAGGTTGATCTCCATAATTAACAGATTTCCATAAAATCACTGAAAACTCACTAATTAGGATAAAAACATACAGAGATGTTGTCTGTTAATTTTGATAATACCTTATAGATGACAAAAAAAAGATGCTCAGAATATATGAAATTGCATCAAACCATTGAAAAAACAAAATCACGGGGAAAAAAAAATTATGACAGTTTTCCAACAAACGACAAATCCAACCTACTAATAGAAAACTTAGTGGAAGGAAAAACATAGTGTGTCGCTACAAAGTCAGAACTGTTTTCACTGCAAGTATATTTTTAATACTTTTTTACGGTTCATATAAGACAAAATTAATTTATAAGTAACTTTTCAGAAAGATATAAGAGCTTGTTGTAAGTTTCCTTAATATTCTAGTTTTACTGGCAGATTATTTAGTTTATAACACTGGAAAAATGTATTGTTATAAGTAAAATAATATGGCAGTGGAACTAGTATTTTTTTAAATTTTTGAAATCAGTATTAAGGCGTCATTGATTGAAAACAAAGTCCAACATCTTGATGAAAAGTTACTCATGAGTTACTTTTGTTTGAGTTCAAGTGTACTAAGATTAGTTTTGTGTTTTTGCAGTGTTCTCTGGTTCACTAGTAACATAACCAACATATTTTTGTTTGTTACGTTTAGTTCTCAAATGGGATTAGCTTGCTGATGTCTCCGTTCGTCCAACTTTTTCTACCACAGCTTTTCCCGCCACTAAACTTTCCTGAAGGAACAACGTCTTTAGAGAGATGCCGATTTAATTTCCTGCCCACAGCACCAAAAAATTAACATCTGATCTAATCGCCATGGTAACACCGAGCCAGACTAAGGCAGTACTGTCAAAAAGGAAGGTGATCGGCACCAGAACCAACATCTGAGCTGAACAGGGAGTAATGTGGACCTTTAGCTAAATAGGCCTCTCACAGCTTGGCCTATTTATCCAGTGGGACAGGGAAGCAGCTGCGCCCAGAACACAATGGGTCTTAATAATCCCCGACTGCTGAACACAAGCTTTGTGCTGAATAGTCCTAAAGTCCTTTTATAGGCTAAAAATCAACATTATGTATTTGAAAACCACCAGAGTGGAGAAACGCACTGTATGCAGATGAACCGAGGGTTTGTTTATTTATTCGTTTCAGGTTACTCTGCCGTGGAGAGAGAGAGACAGGGAAGGTGACCGGAGGGGTAGGTGTTGCTCACCTGGTCCAGAGTTGGGGATGGAGGGCGTCGGCACGGCGATGGGAATGCTGCTGCCGCTGTTCTCCCTGCTGCTGCTTCCCCCGCTGCTTCCACTGAAAAAAATACATTCTAATTTAATTCCACTTTTTATTCAGAAGGTTATGTACACGCAGAGAATAACAAAAATGTTGAATAATGTTAATAATGTTGCAATAAGCAAGTAACCAGTTAATCGTGTCATAAATTAAAATGAGCTTGATCATTTCCATTCTGATGACAATTTTCTTTAGACTTCGTAATCCATTTTATTTGTGATTTTGCTCAAGTTTTATTTTAGATATGCAAAATATCCTCCGGTTCCAGATTAGATTAGTTTATTGGTCTTTGAAAAGGGAGAACTACTATGGTTTCATGAATATATTTCTTAGAAAATTGTCTCAAAACAACAATATTATAATTTATCGCAATAATCACTGGGACAATTTATCATCAGGCATGTAGAAATAGTAATCACTAACCGTTTTGAACAAAAAATTTGACACGTTTACAGTTTCTGTTTTAGGAACTCCAGATTTACTGGAACTTGGGTTGCTAGGTAACGGGCTGGCTTCCCTGGGGTTGCTAGGTAACGGGTAGGTGCCTGCTGATTTGTGACGTTACATTTGAAAGTTTTTGAAATGGCTCATTTTCAAGACACCAAAAAATATGTAACTTACCGCCAGAAAATGGCTGGATGTTTTTTTTAAGCACTTGGGTTGCTTTTAGAAGCAGTAGAAACCAAATAAAAACGTTCAAAATGGGAATTTTGGATAACAAGTAGTCAAAAATGACTGGATAACACCCTCCCAAAAAAATGTATAATCACCCATTTTCCACATTGTCTCCAGCATAAAGCTACATTTACTAATTCTTGAATTAACTTTAAGTGATAAATGCCCTAAAAACATTCATAAACAGAATATTTCTTGGAATTAGAACAGAAGTTTGGAGTCTTCATTGTTTTAGGACGGGATTGCAGCAGGGTTAGATGTACAGTAAGCGCTGGCCTTGATAAAATATAGGACATCTGATTGGAGAATGTGTGTCAGCTCTGTTACACGCTGCCTTTCACCTCGGGGCTTTTAGATCAGCAGTCTGGCAAGCTAAATCCCCTCCTGCTATCTCGCTCTCTCTTTCAGCCTGGCCTTGATCCCAGATTTGTTTGTTTTTTTTACTTCAACCCAACATCCAAACATTTCCATTTCATTCCTGCACTCCGGTTGACCCTTGCTGCCTCTCACCCCGGTGACCGCAGCTCAACTCTTCGAGGGGATTCCTTACGCGTCTCCCTGGACTCTTATGATTCTTTCCTTCCCGCTGAACCGACCACCGCTACATCTCTTTATCCACTTCTCCCCCCATCCTGTCTGACTCGCATCAATCAACCCCCCACGGCTCTAAACGCGCAAAGAAAAGGGTCACCGCCTCTAAAATTAGGCTGGCGGCAGTGAGAGCAAAGCATCAAGTCAGCAGATTCTCATCCTGAAAAGTTTACCTTAATTAAATCACTAAAACTCAAAATTACAAAACTCAAATACCCAGAATTCACAGCTATTTTAAAATTCAATATAGTTTATTTATATTGCGCCAATTCATAACACGTCATCTGGATGACATTTCAGAAAAATAAATAACTTTTTTCCTTAAATTAACCCCTTTAAATTCTACATCCACTGGAATGGATGCGATATATTTCTGGGTTTAAAGCTGCAGTATGTAACTTTTATAAAAACATATTTTATATATATTTGTTAAAACTGTCACCATGTTGTGATAATTTGTTGAGACAGATAATCTGTGAAAACATTGATCTCCTCCAAATCCACCCTGAGCCACTACTGCGGTTTAAAGAAATATAACGTTACTGACCAAAAAACAACCAATCAGAGCCAGGAGGCAGGTCTTAGCGCTGTTAATCACCCTCATGTACTCACTGAAAAATGTGGTAAAGGCAGACAAAGAACTTGCTGTGAAATTAAAACAATTTATCTACCGTCATCGATAGCTAAGCTAATTAGTCTGAGCACTCATGACAGACTGTGTTAAAAGGAGCACAGCAGAGAAAACAGGAAGTTATTGTGATTGGCAGCACTAAGACCCGCCTCCTGGCTCTGATTGGTTGTTTCTATTTAGCACCATTTAGCACTGGCAGAAGGCAGAGGACCTTGATCTTTTGACAGAGTATTTGTCTCAAAACAAACTGTCACAACATGAGATTTTCAACAAACATGTAAAAAAAAAAAAAAAAGTACATATATTTAATGAAAAGTTACATACTGGAGCTTTAAACCAATAAAAAAAGAAAAAGGATTTTGTCATCTGATTGTCACGGTCATCTGCAATGACAGACTGGGGATTTGACATTATGAACATTTTGTTTCTACAGTCCGGAAAGCAGAAACCTACAGATGAGTGGAGCCGTCTAAACCAATCCGCTGGTAACCATTTTTCTCCCACAACAACAACAACAGTCCTGTTCTCCAACAGCAATAATATCAGACACCATAATGGCTGCTGCGCTACACATTAAGGTCCAACAGGAGCTTAAATTCAGCTGAGACTGATGAGCTGAATAAGCCCAACTGATCCCAGGCCAGCATAATCGAATCATGCTAGCATGGTGGTCATATTAGCAGCAGCTATACTGCGTCAGGCTTTTAAACAAAAGCTAAAGCAGCTTTAGGCCACACTTTAGCAACAGTAATGCTGAGCAGACACAAATTCTGCACATTTGTTTTGTTCTTCGTCCAAAAATGTGAAGTCAGTAGAAGAAAGAGAAGGAAGTCGTGGGGTATTTTTTTTACCATCACAGTCAGCATAAATAGCTTTTTAGCTAATGAGACCGATTCGTTCACTCATAAGTCAAGTTTAATGAAAGCGCAGCCGCAGCGTGCAATGCTCTGCACGCAGCATTAGTTTTTCCCCTCATATCAAGTCGCCCCTCACATCCGAGGCTTTTACAGATATTAATATCAGAGATTCTGACCGTGGTAAGAGCCACTTCAAGCCTCGTCAGACAAAAACAGGGTTTAGTGCGGCAGAAAAAAAGAGAAAGAAGTGTGAACGCACACTAAGCTGCTGAGGCAAATGAAGAGATTAAAACTTTCTGACATGGAGACGTTTTTCACACAGCAGTGAAACGCCGGCAGCATTTTTCTGAACAGTTTAAACGTTCAGATCACACTTGAGATTTGTTCTTTTATACGTTTTGGAATATTTTAGAGTTTTATTCATCATGAATTTTTTTCTATGAATTCGTTTTTTTGCATGATTTTTGTGGTCACAATTTGCGAATTTGACTGCAGTATGCAAACTTTTAGCTTCCGAATAATTTTTTTAGCTTCACAATTATAATTTAAAAAAAAATTTCAGTTTCAAATATTTTTTAAAAACGCCGAGTATTTTCGGCTTCAAAATTATTTTTTAATTTTTTTTTCCAGTTAAATTTTTTTCAACTTAAAATTAAACAATTTTTTTGAGGAACTTCAAACTTATTTCCCAGTTTCAGAATTATTTTTCATTTTGATTTATTTTAGAGCATTTTTTCTGTCTTAAGACTATTTCAGCTTTAAAATAATTTCTGAAATATATTTCAGCTGCACATCTTTGCAACCATTTGTGCTTTTTTTGCTTTCAAAGTATTTTCAGCTTCAAAATTATTATTTTGTTCGTCAGTTTAATGTTTTTCAGCTTCAAAGAAAACAACAAAAAAAACTGTATGGCAGTTTAAATGCATTTATTTCGAAACTTTAAAAAAAATGTTTCAGCAAAATTATTTTTTAAATTATTTGTCAGTTTCCAAAAAAAATTTCAGTTTCAATTTTATGCAAAAAAAAAGAAAAGAGTTTTTCTGTTACAAATATTTGTTTTCCAGCATCAAAATGAGTTTTTTTTTTATTATTTTTTTTTTTTATCAAACTTGATGGCACCAATTTAGCCCCATAGAGAGCCTCATAGGTTGTAGTCAGAACAATGACAGTAATAGGAACAACTCAATGTGATATATTATACATTTGGATCTTATCAACCCAGAGCCGGGTCGTTGTGATAATGGAGAAGAAAGCAGGGAGTAAATCCTGACTGTCATCAGTGCTGGAACATCCAGTGAGTCCATCAGTCCCTCTCTCACGTACCTGTGCGTGCGTTGTCTCTGGTTGAGTGACGCCGTGCGTCCGGGGCTGTTCTGCTGGCCGCCCAGTCGGGCCGGACTGGTCATGTAGTCGTTGGGGACCGTAGGCGGCTTCACCGGCTCCAGCGTTTTGTACGGCGTGTTGCGACTGCAGCAGCCACACAAAAAAAATATATATATTAACAAAAACAAAAATAAAAAAAACCCACCAAATAAATACTGAACATATAATACATTTATAATCACATTTTAGTTTGGTATTTTAGTTATATTGATATTGCTAAAAATACAAATTACAACTTCAATAATTTAGAAAAATAGGAATTTGGTGTACAAATGTAATTTATTGTGGCTTGTCACATGTTTGGTCTTGTGTATATATATATATATATATATATACATACATACATACATTTACACAAATATTTAAGGAAATATTTGTTAAAAAGTTAACTTTCTTTTGATTAACTATTGAAAATAATGTTTAATATGTCTTGTGCTATATAAATTAAGTTTGCTGATGGCTACAAACAAATGTTGTTGGACATTTTTCCAAATATTAGTGAGGAGTGTATGTATAATTATGACTCACAATACAATCAAATATATGAAGCCAATTATTTTTTATTTTTTTAAAATCACCATTTTTTCATTTATGATTCCCCCACCCAAAAAAATTATATTCAATAATAATAGTAGCCAAAGAAATTTACATAATTTTTAAAAATAGAGGTACAAGTTTCCAACAAAAAAATCCCAAAATGCTACAATAAATAATCTTATTTATCCTCGTTAACCGTTCTGTAATTAAAGGATCAGTCCAACTCTGAGGAAACTGGACGGGCCGTCTTACCCAAGCGTGCCTCGCCCCGACATCGGCGGACTGGGCGGTTTCTGTGTTGGCGGATTGGTCCTGGACAGCGTTCCCGCTCTGACTGCCTGATTGTTTCCATGTTGCTGTGGTGGAAGAAAAACAAAACAGTTGCTTCATTTTACAAAACTCCTACAGACAAAATTAGATGATAATTACTTCTGTGACTGGAATTAAATGTTGCAGGCTGCTCAGACGGCGTATTTCTGTTGGTATTGAACTGTGGTCACATAATCTCACCAAACAGCGTACCTGAATTAAGCATGTAATCTGGATTTACATTGAAAAACATAAGAAATTATTGCATTTTTGACATGTATCTGAGCTGTCTGAGAAGCCTGGAAGATTTACCTCAACTACAAAATGTTTAAGGACTTTTTCAGGATCTAGATTTTGTTTGTTTTGGGGTTTTTTCTCCCACCATACCAGTTGCAGTGCTAATCTAGTACTCATGCTTCCTCAGCAGCCAATATTCTTTCATCAGCAAACCACTGGCTTCTATCTTAGCACCAACTTTGTTTTAGGCAGCAGTTTTGTCAACGGCTGGATCAGAAAGTTAGAAATTAAATCAGATGTCTAGAGGAATAGTGAATCATTAATTGAGCGAAATGACTCAATAAGGCACAAATTTGAGCATTTCTCTGTGTACTAACCATGTCTATTCCAGCAATGTAATACATGTTCAGAATTTACAATTTCCCCAACTTTACCTACATTTTACAAATTGCTTATTTTCATTCCTTAGTTGCCTGCTGTTGCTAAAAAGCTTCAAAAGCCAAACTAGAAATAACTTTTACAATGTTGGTCACATGTCTATTTTGCTATGTCAGCTGTAGCAGACATTCATAAACCTTTTTCATTATACAACAAAATTTAGGGTTAAGATGACTTACTGACTTTATCAACCAGATTTCATTATGCACTTCTGTTTCCATGAACCATGTGTAGTTCACACTCTGGCCACCAGGTGGTGTCAATGCAGTTGGCATTTGTATGAATCGGAGAGTTATTTATTGCAAAATAAAAAGGTATTTGTGCCAACCCGAAAGCACTAATCACAAATATTGGTTCTGCTAATGCACTAGAGCAATACGTTATTTAGCAGAAGTTATTGCTAAATTGCTATAGCAACAAGGCACTCAGCAGAAGCTAATGCTAAAAATGCTATAGCAACACTAGATGCACCAGAAGCTAATGTTAAAATGTTGTAATAACACTATAGCAACATAGCATTAGCAGGAGCTAATACTACAACAGTATAGCAATGCTAAGGTTCTACATTCAGCAGAACTTAATGCTAAAATATTGTACTAACACTGTAGCAACAGTATTTAGCAGAAGCTAATGCTACAACACCATAGAAACGGTATAGCAGCATGGTATTAGCAGAAGCTAATGCTACAGCTACAACACCATAGAAACGTTATAGCAGCATGTAGCATGTACACTATGGAAACACTATAGCAACACAGTATTTAGCAGACACTAATGCTATAATACTATAGTAAGGTTATAGAAACAGTAATGGTGTTTAACAGAAGCTAAAACCAAACGCTATAGCAACACAGTCCTAAGCAAAAGCTAATTGCAAACTTAAACCATATGGGTGGCCACCATGTTTCAACGATACAATGTGTTACAACAGCTTATTCACAACAAAAGAGTTATGTAGCTAATTAGCATCAATCGTCCATAAAGGATTAAGCAACCAAGTAACGTGAATGAGTTTTAAAACATGGACTGGAGGTGGGTTTACAGAGATCAACAACCAATTAAAACATAACAAACTGGACCAAATCTACTGATTGCTTTGAATTTATAGCACCAGTACAAGTGTAACACTGAAACAGCTATGGTGGAAAAGTCCTAAATTACAGCTAATTTACAAAAATGGTTGGTAAAGAGAAAGTGGGTACTATGGGATGTTTTTGTTTTTCCACAGGAAGGACTACAAGTTGGTTAACATGGGAAGCAACAACATTACTTCACACTTACAGGGATCTGATGGGAAAGGGAACAAATAGAGGACTAAACAAAACGGGTCACATAACAGACTACACTTACCTTGGCTTTTAGCCACTTAGCATGGAAGAAGAAAATATGAGCAAAAATAGAGAAACAGAAAGAGGGCATGTCAACGTAGCCATGTAATTCCTTGTTATTTACACTGAGTCAACATTTTTGCAACACTAGGGAGGGTCAGCAGTTACATGCTACGCAACCAGAGGAAAACACAGTGGGTCCAATAACCCAGAACCATTCCAAGTCCTTAAAGTCAAACTCCAAAGAAATCTAACTATCTAATCAAGAGGTTTTAGAAGCAGAACCAGAAGGTTTTTCAGCTAACCTGACTTTACCTGTGAGCAGACGATCAAATATGAAAATGATTAAATATTTTATTGGTCTGTAAACAAACATATAATTGGTTCTAATAAGTGCAAGAATTTGTTGGGGAATGATTCAAAGAGTGGAATGATTCAAAGTTGGCCACTTTTAACACCAATACATAGTTCTCATGTGACGTCACCCTTACGGGAACTTTGTAGCTGGCAGCCATGTTGATAGGTATCTGTAATTAATTGTCTTGACAGTTGCTAAGGAGTTGCCGTGACAACTTAAAGCTAGCTCTTGCTAACTTTTAAACAATAAGTATAACTATTAAGTCAAACTTTTTTTCTATATACTTTCT
The DNA here is from genome assembly GCF_019740435.1 of Gambusia affinis. Taxonomy (NCBI): domain Eukaryota; kingdom Metazoa; phylum Chordata; class Actinopteri; order Cyprinodontiformes; family Poeciliidae; genus Gambusia; species Gambusia affinis. Next base: position 5,474,941 of record NC_057888.1, read on the forward strand.
TTTTCTTGGTCTCAAAGCCATGGTTTATTCATGCTTTGCACTGCGCTAGCCTACCAAGATGGAGGTTCTGTGGTGCGGACCACATCTGGTTCTGACTGGTGGGAACTACAAGCAAGATGGAGATCCTAAAGAGGTTTGACTCTAGATCAGACAAGGTCATGGTTTCCATTTCAAGCAACTTGACGGTTGAACACTTTACCAAAAGTTTGTCATTTTTATTCTTTAACCCCTTAAAAAGGAGAACATTGATATCATTTTATTGATGATATCAATAATATTCAACCCAGATTTTCTTCTCTATTTCAGTGTCTTCCTTAATCAGAATATCCCCCATTCACAAAATTCAGGTTTTTTGATCCAATCCAATCCAATTTTTTTTTTTTTTTTTTGCAATTGTTCATCCTATATATTAAATTCATCAGCAACCAGACTTATGTGTGAACAGTTTCCACATAAGCACAAGAAATTTAGACATTACACAACAGTTCATAGTTTTTGGAAGTAATAATAGATGCCGCTGTTGATGTATCGATTTTAAACTTGAGCATTGGGAGCCGACAGCTTTGTCACAAGATCATAAAATAAAATAAAACTACAAAATATCTACATCTAAAACTTCTAAATGAAAAGTGAGAATCAGTGTGTTTCTACATTCTCTATTTTCAAGTGAAGACCAACAATAATGTTTAATTGTCACAGTTTTGGCAGCTTTAGTTTACATCCTGGTATCGAGGCGAGCCAACGCTGCAGTTAAGCTACAGAGTCAAGTGGCTCATCTATAATGCAGTTTCCCTGGTGGCCTCTGCAGAAAGCTGTACGATAAAGAGACCCAACTTGGAGCAAAACTGTGGCATCATCAGCCTCTTTTCAGAAAAATAAAGCCATTTAACTCAGCCGATTTAACTCAGATTTCACATTCAGATTAATCTCTCCCATCGGCTCGCGAGCAGATTCAATTTACTATCTAGGTCACGGTGGAAATGCCGAAACCGCGGCGCCTCATCTGAATGGGAAACGCTGCATCTGTTCTGCTGAATCAGTGTGGAAATGTTTCGGTGATCGATATCAGGTTCGTCAGGACTTGGGCATGTTGAGTTTGGATAAATGCAGAGCTACAGGAGAGTCTGTGAATCTCTAAATAATGCAGTTTGGTCTTTTTATTGTTAAAGGAAACCAAACGCTTAAATGGTGCTAAAAGAAAGAGAAAGAATCCAGCTCATTTCCACGATATCTGCCAACAGGGCATCTAGATAAAGGATCTCAGGCCCAAGACTTCCTGCTGTGGGCATCACTTTCAGAGAAGAAACAAGAAAAACTTTTAAAAAATCCAACTGTTTACACATTCAGTTGTATGTTTTAATGCTCCAACAAACAATTATTTTCACAATCGCTTATTCTGACAATCAGATAAAAGAAACGGGCACATTCTGCAGATATTCTACTTTAACCACTAAGCTTTTTATATGAAATACATTAAAGAATGCAAATAAACTAATAATTCGATTCCTTTTTTGAATAAGGTACTTGAAATTTGAAGTGGAGTGCATAACACTGGGATAACACTATTGTGAATATGAAATAATGCCGTCTTGAACATGAAGGAGTCTTCATAAATTTTTACCACGGTTATCATGAAGTCTCATTTGGTAAATAATGACACTTTTAATGCAAAATTGCACAAAAAGTTTCATTAAAAGTGTCATTAATCTGTTTATTTTTTCCATTTACTCATTAATAACTGGATAGCAAAAGGTCCTAAATGAGATTTTTTTTGCAGGATTTGAACCAGGTGAAGGTAAAAATGCTACTGGAGGAGTTCAGAGTAAAACATAATTACAGAGTCAAGATTTTTAAAACTTTAAATGCAAAATGTATATAATTTTGTACATTTTTAGCTTAATCACAGCTCTGACTGTGTTGTTCTTTCAGCTAAATTGCATTTTTTACATCTACAACTCCACTAAATTATTCGATTTGCTAAATTCATCACGATTAATCGTTTCAGCCCCAGTTTGAAGTATCAGATCAGGAGTAGTGTTCATCTGTAAGGCGGTCTGTTGGTGACATAATGACATTTATGCCTCCTGTCAGATTATGTCCAATCTCGTCATTCAGGAATCCAGCTGGGATGACGTCAGGGTTTTAAAATTAGATGTTAGATGTCCCTGGATTTACAAAACGCCCCGACTGAAGTGATTCAGCTGCTGTAAAATGAACGGATTGACTATTTAAAGTGTATATTAAGCATGTTATATTAGTATGGTTAGCATCCTTTGAGTGTATAAACTCTAAAACAGGTGATTTAGTGAAAGAACAACAAAGTCAAAGATGCAACCAAGTCAAAACTATACAAAAAAATCTGCGTATTTTACATTTAAAACAAAGAAAAGCACACTAATCAAATACTGTTGCATTTTAGGCAATACAATGCTCATTTTCTTATTTAAAAATGAATTTATTTGTATTTGTAATGCATTTTTGGCATTTTATAACAAAGGCTTAAAAGAAAAATCTGCAGAATGTGCAAATTTTTATGCGATTAATCGTCATAATAACTGATTCATCATGTTTTATTTCTGAATCTGATTGCAGGATTATGTGTCAAATAAATCAACGTTTAGGCCAAAATCCACCCTCAGGCGGATATTTTGATTTTATCCATAAACATTAATTAAAGTCCCCCCACCACATCATTGATTCTGGTCAGTAAGTAAAGCATGTCACCACTGAGAGGCTGACATAAACTAATACAGATTATTGACATCAGGTATTGATTGGCTCTTTGGACGGTGACGTAAACAGATTAGAAGAAGTTTAGCCATGAAGACCACAGCAGCAACATGGATTGGTTTTTATGTTTCCCCACACAGACAGATGAAATCTAGCATTTCTGCAACCGCATACATTAGAAAATCCAGTTTATGCTATAAGAATTTTCTATTATAAGAGCAAAACAAAAAGATCGCAGGTTTTCTGGATTAATTAACTTCAAAACTGGTTGCTAATTAAATCCATTTGACGGCTGCCATCGATTGTCTGACTGATGGGACAGAAGACACTCTGGAGACGGGACAGACGCGGGGAAACGTCGGGAATTATGCCACTGTGTTGGGACAAATTTCTGACCCTGACGCTGAGAGAGGTTTATTGCATCAAAAAGCTTCCTGAAGACCTTTTAGATCTGACTGACTAAGCTGGCTGATATCTAAATAACTCCACAACAAGATTATGAGGATCTAAGTGCTCTGAAAAATCTTGCAAATTCGCCTCTGTTGCCTCTTTCACAAAGCTCTGAGAACAGATCGGTTTTCTGAAAGCTGCATGATGCAATCTCTTTACGGTTCATCTCCTCCCCCGTTTGGTTCCCACCAACCCACATGCAAACCTTTTCCCTGGGGGCCAGCGGGTTTGGGGGGGGGGCTTTGTGAAGATGAAAGAGGAAGTACAAGAGAGAGAGAGCAGAGCGTGAACGAGGTAAAGATTTGAAAATAGTGGTATGAGAGATCCCTTGTTTCTTCTCTTTTTTTGTTTCAGATTATGTTGTTTTGTTTTTTTAAAATGGACGCATTATGCAAAATTAACGTTTTGTATCTCAACTGCTTCTAAAAACAGCCAAATCTCCTAAAAAAGAATTTATTTGGAGTTTAGAAAATGAGCCGTTTTGAACCTTCCAATTGCTGGGTCACATTCTGTTACCTAGCAACCTAAACTGAGTCTAGGGTTACTTAGCAACCCAAGCGGAATTCCAGCACATTTTTGTTTTTTAAAACTTTTACTCCACTAAATTTTACAGTAAGTCTCTGTACTTTATACTTCACTACATTTCTACAAAGCGCCACATTACCTCCAAGTGCGTTTATCTTGTGTTGAATAAAACCTATTAGAGGCATAATTCCTCACTTTCTCACATTTGGCCAGGTTGACTTGTCTGATATTGGAATTTTTTGGATGATCCAAGACATTTATATTTTACAAGAAAGCAAAAGCTGAAGAAAACTGTAAGGGGACAAAAACAGAAAGGAAGTGGTAGACCTGAACCAACAGATATCTTACATTTTAAAGAGTCCCAGATGTTTGTAAAGTTAAGGAAAACCTTGAAAGCGCTCACCTTCACCCCGTGGCCAACATCGTCCAGGACATTGTAGTCAATCGGCTTCCTGATGTACCTGACGGGCCGTTCCAAGTTGGCCGGAGCGACGATCTTATGAGTCCTCGTTGTGTTTTTGTTGGTGGTGAGGATCCCGATCTCCCGCCTGGCAACCTTCTCCTTGTGTATGTCCACCGTCTGAAAACAGTAGAGGAAGTAGAGCGGTGATGAGATGAAGTGATGAAGAAGGTTTAATTAAATGTTTTTCCATCAGAATCTCATATTTATACCAAGCATCAATTCAGTGAGCGGCTGTTTTCTGAGTGGTCCTAGCACTTGACGTGTATCCATTTAACGTATCCATTTACTTTGGGACTGTAAAAACTGCTTTTTGAAAAAGCACAAGGGTCATGTCCCCTCCCAAAATAATGTCAGCGGTGTCTGACAACAATATTATTGATTATTTCACCTTCTTCTGCGCAGCGTTCAACACTGTTGACCATGACGTATTATTGTAGCGACTGGAAAGCTCAGTCAGACTTTCCGGTCCAGTATTTGACCAGTTGGAGTTTTACCAAAAGAAAAGGGACTTTTTTGTATCAATATGTATTTTCCCACAAGTCTGAATCGAAAGTGATCTGCGCCATCTTAGTAGGCAAGCACAGCGCAATGGATTCAAGACCAACAAAGAGAAAAGATATTGTCACTCTTGACCAATGTGCAAGAGGAAGATACAAGACTCGTACGAGACGGAGAAGGAAAATATGTCAGACGATGTGTGAACAGGAAGGCTGCGTACAATATGGAGGAGCATACTTTGTAAAGAACGTACAAACTCTTCGTGTGAATAACAGGGTTTTGGTCACTGGCAGAGTAAGTACATGTATAAACAAACACGTAGGCTACATGTCAGTCTTAGCTAGCAGACAGAAACTACATTAGCTAAGCTAATTTAGTTAGCTTAGCAATAAGAACTAAAGTAAATATCACTGATATTTATCTTACTATCACAAAGGGGTGGGTAGAGTACTCAAAAATTGTAAACAAGTAATAGTTGTAATGTACTTAAATTGTTTATAAGTTAGATAGGAACGAGACGAGAGCTAGTTCTAAGCTTGTGGCTTGTTTATTGTTGTCATAGCAACTCCATAGCAACTGCCTGCCAAAATGGCTGTTGGCTACAGTGTGACGTCACATGAGAAATACGAATAGATAACTTTTCATCAGTCCAGACATGAGTCACATTAAGCTTATAAGAAGTTGTAGAGACAAAGAGGGAATCTCAAAAAACTGATCAGAACTAATGTAGGAAAAATTTGCCCTTCATTTTCAAAGACCAACCAGAAAAACAACTCCAGCTACACAGCAGCAACAGAGGATTCCCTTCATACAAAGATCTGGATATCGACTGAACTCCAACTCTTTTCCTCCAGACTCTGTCTTGAAGTTTGACACGCAGCTCATCAGCGTTGCTCTGGTTGGCTACAATTAGGCCCACAACAATGTGATTTATGTGGGATTTCAAGTCTTGTGTGAATCAGATTAAGGAATAACTACATATGAAGGAAGATGCAAAGCAGAAATCCGCAGGAAAAACCAATCTGAACAATCAATATTTCATAACAGGCAGAGAAGGTCCTGTGTAATTGCTCCCACAGAGAGTTTTAATAAAACAAAAGAAATATTCCTCCTTTTTCCATCCGCTCAGATTAGGGGAAACGACAGAGAATGAATGACAGTCATTTTCACCAAATTCAGATGGGAAACATTTTAATATTGATAGAGACATTTTATCTGAAGGTGGGAAACAACAGAGCCAAAAATAAACAGGAAAACAGATCAATATTTGATCGAATATGCAAAAAGAACAAAAATAACATATATAAAACATTGACTGCTTAAGGTAAGATTGTATTTATATAAGTTAAATCCCCCTCCTAAATCAATTTCTACATCCTTCAGGCTGCTTGTTTCCTATTAAATGTTACATTTATCCAAACAGCATGAGAACTTCAATGACCATGGCTTCTAGATAATAATAATGACATTCAGGGTCTCAGAAAATTTTAATATTACATAAAAATGATATTTTAAAGGGGATCAATTATGCAAAATTCACATTTTGAATGTTATTGTACCTCCATTTGGATCTCAATTGCTTCTAAAAAAGCAACCCAAACACTAAAACAAATAAATAACAAAATAAAACAGACGCTTTTTGGCAATAACTTAATGTGTTTTTGTTGGGTTTTTTAAAAATTTACATTATAAAAGCATTATACAGTCACAAATTATGAAACAAGCGATAAACTTTACATTTTGTCAAATGTCAGAATCAAAATCATCAAGCAAATATACATAAAATATGTTGAGAAATGTTCCAGTTATTATCAATCAAAAGCAACTCTAAACAGGAGGGTATTAGCCGTATTTCAAAGGAACTCAGTGTTTCGACAGTTTTGCAAAAAGGGGGGAACGCTTTCTAAAAACACAACAAACAGAAAGACTAGATCTAAAGCTGGAACCCATCTGGTTTGATCAGCAGGACAAACATCAGTCCAGCTGGCAGAATGAAGGAAGTGAAAATGCAGCTCACCTCCTTCCTGCATGCACAGAAAACAGCTGCAGCTCCAAAAAGAACCACCTCACGTTACTCATTGGATCGGTCAATGAAAAAATTACAAAGAAACACAAGATTCCTTTGAACCTGCATCAGAATCCACCGAACAATGTCCGAGCAGATCTAAATAGATGCAAATATGTAATAAACAAACCAGAACAATTTAAATCACCCAGTAATAGGGCTGGACAATAAATCAATTATATATATGTATATATATATATATATATAGACACGTCATCAATAGCAATATACATCTGATAGAATATTTCATATATATTCCGATCCAGAATCGCACAGCATTCTGGGGGATGTAGGCAGAGGAGAGAGTTTAGTCACTCCACCTCTCAATGCTTGCTAAACATGGTTGATGAATCGACTAACCCACTTGTTCTTTGGTTACCTAGCAACTCGGTACATATTTTGGTTGCCTAGCAACAAGATGCCGGGTAACTGGCGCAGCAGCAGTTTAAGGTTCCGCCTCGTAACTGCTTAAAAACAAACAGCGTGGAGTTAGGACTGTGGATAAAACAGGAAAGGTTGCACAGAATTTCTGATATTTAAAACTAATAAATGATTATCGATATTGACTGATATGAAATGCTTATATCAGCCATTTAGTTGAGGAGTACAACTCTTAGAAGGGGAAGAAGCAGAACCTTTAAAGCCAGATTATTCACATGTGATGTCAAAGAATGACACACATGTGTTTGAGAATGGTTGCCAGTTTTCCAGAACATTCTGGCCCTGGTGGGATTTTTTTCTTTCTTTTTTACTCACCAGATACAAACTTTCCAGTTTTAAAGTTCAAACTTCAGAATCTGATCCCTTGCCCAGCAGACGTACACCACACATTTAAATGGTACAATTCATCTTTGGTCATGAGAAAAGAAGATCTCTGGACTTCGTCAGTTTGGGATACGAGTGAGTCAGCGCCGTGGCTGATTGTTGTGTCGCCAGTGGTTACAAGAACCAGACTGTTTCCATCATGTTTAAGGAAATATGGCCGCTTCAAATCTAAAAAACTGGCGGCTACTTTTAAAATTTAAGCATCAACACCAAAAGATCCAACAAGGTGACGTACTGTAATATGTCTGGAGAGGATTCAAAAGGTAATTTTAGAAAATTACAACTTTTCCAAACTTCTCATGCATAGCAACCCTGTTCACTGCAAAAACACAAAATCTTGTGTACTTCGGTATGGTTTCAAGTGAAAATATCTTGATACATTTGAAATACGACAAACTAACTTACAAGAAATTTTTAGCAAGATATAAGAGCTTGTTTTAAGTCCATAATTCCTAAATATTGACTTGAACTGGCAGATTATTTCACTTATAAGAGGAAAATGTCTTGTTAATGCCACCCACATTTTTACTCCATTTTGGGGAATCAAATAATTATCAGGAAGTAGCAGAATTCCCAGAGTCAAAATAAAAAAATATATTTTATAGAGCTATAAAAAACATAATCAAATAAAATGGATAAATTGATAAGAATTAAAAGAAATAAGTGGATAAATGAAACAAAATAAATAAATATCCAGAATTAAAGACAAATAAATATCCACAATTAAAATAAATGGCTAAATAATTAAAAATAAAAATCCATAAATACTACAAATTAAAATAAGAATAAATAAATAATTCCAGAATTAAAATAAACAATTTTAAAATAAATTTCCTTAATTTCCATACATTTTCATAAATTGAATAAATTCTAAGAATTAAGATACCAAGATAATCTTTTTTTTTTTTTCTTTTTGATAATTTCACACATGACTTTGGCTTTAGAGCACTGTAAAAATGTTCAAACACTTATAAGGAGGTTTCTTCATCAACATTAAATGTTTTGAAGTGGAACATTATTTTAAGTGACTGAAACGCCTTCTTAATTCAAATTAAATTGACAAAAAACGTTACCGATTCCAAAGGGAAATTAAATGTAAAATAGAAATCAAACTACCCATTGTAAAAATAAAATCTAAGCAAAGAAAATCTGACATAAAGCAGGATTTAAAGGTGAAACTCCTGGAGATTGAAGCCATTCTGACTCTGAATGATGATCTATGAATGGACCGAAACACAAACTATATTTAGGTTTCCTGCTTCCTGTCAGAAACTGTTAGATGGGTGTCTACTCTTCTGAGACACAAAAACTGAACCGAAACGTATCACAACATCGTTTTGTTCTGGACGGCCCAGACGGACGGGCTTAAAGATGTCAGCAAAGATGCTTAAAAAGTCTCAAGTCTGGAGAGACTGAATAATAGTACTGAAAACTAAACCAGTGGGAGGGGTTAGAGGTCAGAGGAGAAAATATCTTCCTCAAAAAGCTTCTGGTAAATATAGCTAATGATAAAACTATTAATATTACTCCTACTTTCCCACATTTTGTCATATTACAACCACAAACTTCAACACATTTTATTTTGATTTCATGTGCTGCACCAACACAAAGCAGTGCAAAATTGTTTAGTGGAACAAAAAAAGGTTTTTCAAAGTTCAAACTCAGCTGGAACAGATTGACAGTGTCTAAAATTTCTTAGCTTTCACTTTAGGCAAACCAACTGGACTATTGCAACATTTGTTACATTTTCAGCTGGTGAAAATGTATATTTATATATAAATGTGAAGTTCAGCTTCACATTGGACTGAGAAAAGACAAACAAAACGAATTGAAAAACCAGTTCCCCTGCTTGCCTGTGGTGGCGCTGCACCAAGAACCACTGAAGAAAACAAGAAAACCTCTAAAGAAGACACTGAGCGCAACTTCGTTCTTCAAGAAATGTACACAAAAATGGAGTGGTCGTAGCATTTCTCTTTTGTCTTTAGAAAAAGACCATGAGCCATTTCTCCTAATAGAGTTAGACTTGCTTGTTTGCTTTGGTTGAATTTACCCAGAATGCCCTGCGCTGTAGTCCTATTCCTGCTTTTGGAGCCGTTTCTGGACCACTGGGTGTTCCCATCTGCATTCAAACCGCACCAGAATTCACTTCAACCAAACGCAATAAACTGCTGCTGGCCACACCCCCCCAACTCAACGTTTACACTCATACCTGAAAATCCCTGCAAACAGATGCGTAACTATGCAACTGTACGTCTCTGAAAAACAGAAGTGGAGCTTCCTGCACAATCAACAAGAATCCCTGCAAAAAGACAAAATTTGACCAAGTATTTTTGGTCTCGTTTCTAGAGCAAATATCTTAGAAAGTTTGAAATAAGACAAAACTAATTTAAAAGTCACTTTTCAGTAGGATTAGAGGCTTGTCTTAAGTAAATATTTGCTTATTATTGATGAAAAAGTACTTTTTCCATTGGCACATTATTTAACTTATAACAAGACATTTTTCCTTTTTATAAAACAATTTCTACCAATGCAACAAGTACTTTTTCATCAATAATAAGATATTATTTACTTCAAACAAGTTTGTTTGTAAGATATTTGCACTGGAAACTAGACCAAAATTACTTGGTAAGGTTTTGTGTTTTTGAAGTGAAGCAAGTGGTTTCTTGCTACACCACTTACCAACAAAGTATTTTATTGGAAAAACAGCAGCAAAGCACTAGTTTTTCCCAGTAGCCATTGTATAGCGCATACTACAATAAAACCAGCTGACCAAATGTGCTGGAGCAACCCTGGGGTTGCTAGGTAATAGCACAATGTGACTTAACAATTGGGAGGTATTTGAAACGGCTCGTTTTCCAGACACCAAAAAAACTCAACGTTTGCCAAAAAAACAAGTGCTTGGACTGTTTTTAGAAGCAGTTCAGACCCAAATTGAAGTATAAAAATGTGTAAAAATATTTAATAGGGATTGTATTGTAAGTTTTGTCACACCACACACTTCGACTACTTTGCAGGTTCCAGCAGATTTAACATACTTTACGGAAAGTGGAAACTCATTTTCAGGGTAGGACAGAAACCTTGAGGACAAACCAGCCAGTAAATTATCTCAGATTTGAACAATAAACTTTAAATCACACCTGCTCTCAGCTTCTCATGGTCTCCAGACTTTAGACTTCAGGAAAACCTCTCTGTACTTGGCCAACATGGCCGCTAAGAGAGTCTGGTTGATTGCAGCTAAGGCATCATCTGAACCTCTGATCTGTAACGTCACACAGCTTTCTGTGCTACACGGAGCATGCTGGAGGTGTGAAACCCTAGAGAGATGATCTCTGCCCCAAACACAGCAGAAAGACACAAACTTTGAGAATGAGGAAACCTGCCAAGGTCAGGGTTTTGTTTGCTTACGCAGCACACATGGAGACACCTTGGCTGACTTTTCCCAATCTCACTTTGGGCTTCGGCCAACGCAGCCTCCTGTCCTAAAAGTCTGCGTACAAACTCTGATGTAACAATCAATCTCAGGCCTAGCGCCAAACAAAACCAAAGATAAAAACTCAAAACATCCGAGTTTGAATAACCCAATCAGAGTTTCATCAAGAAGAAGTGTTAGGTTTGGTAAGTGGTGAAGAATGTGCTGGTAATGATGATGAGGAAGAGGAAATAATGACTGAGTAGACTCAGACCAACTGGGTGATGAGTCAGTCGCTTTGTAACCTTTAGTCATACTGGACAGATGGAGAGTGTGTGTGGGTGTGTGTGTGTGTTTCTGCTGCCTAACGGTGGGACATGACTGAGAAACTCTCACCTACTGAAGACGTCGATCTCTCAGGTTCTGAGATTCATTTGCCAGTTTTGGGTTTATGAAACGTTTTTCAGGTCAAGACTCCAGTGACGTTCAGAGTTCTCCTCTGTTTTTACAGCCTCTTAGATGTTTAAATACAGAAAATCAGAATGAAAGAGAGGAAGAAGTTTCTACAGGCTTCAGGGTGGAGAAACAGCAGAAACCAAATATAGGAAAGAAAGGAAAGGAGGGATGGATGGATGGATTGGAAAATGGACGGATGGATGAAATGAATAGTGGACGATCAGTGGGACAGATTCTTATTCTGGACAAAGTGTAAAATCTTTTACGTCCATCTGCAGTTCCTGGACAATTTTATGTCAAAAGTTTAAACTTACACCTAAACTTCCTCCATTCTTGAAAATTAAATATAAACATTAATGATGTCAGTAGATATTTAATTTTATTTTATTATATTGTTTACAAATATATTGTTGTTGGATGAACTGATAAGCATATCAAGTTACAGCCAACAATCCCATCATTTTGGTTTAGAAGAAGAGATTTTGCCACAGTTTTTAGTTTTCCCAGCTTCTTGCTAAATCCAGATGAACCAATACAAGCCGAAAAGATCGGATCACAGCGACGAGTTACTTTCATACGCCAATGCAAGAAAGACGAGCTACAGGAAGAGAGAGAGCCCATAACAGCCGACAAGCCGAGGAATCAGCAGGAAACACAGGGAGCAACACACACTCTGAAAACGCAGCAACGCTCCACATCCTGTTCGGACAGCCGCCATTTTTTCTTCAAGAGGAGGTCAGCAAGTCATCGCTGCAGCAAACAGGCGCAACTTTAACGAGCCGCTCTGCTGCATGTGTGTGTTTCTGTCACAACGCTGCAGAAACAAACAGCAGACTGGAAACCTCATGGCTGTGGGAACAAACCAGCAGAGGTGTGTGTGTGTGTGTGTGTGTGTGTGTCAGCTGTTTTCTGCATTCATCCTGTTGTTCCATCGCTCCGGTCACGGAGTTCAATATGAACGCCGGCCAGATCCAAATGCAACCGGCAGAGATTTACAGCGTCCCAAATGGATCAGCGCTGATGAAAACCTTGTGTTGTTCTGGATGAAGCAGCCAAAAATTGTTGAATCGCTTTTACTTTTAACATTTCAAACAATTAAACCTGATAAATAAACTTTTACGTTTCACTTGTAAACATTGAGGATGAAAATGTTATTTTCTAGGATGTTTCTTTCTGGGATGCAGATTCTGTGTAAAAAAACAAAACAGACATAAAAACTCCCACATTTTAAAATCTAAACTATGAAATGTTACTGAGGCAGATAGGAAATGATCAAGGAAGGAAGGAAAAAAGGAAGTAGTACGTAAAATAAGAAACAAGAATGTGAGACAGTAAAGGAAGCAAGGACACGAGGAAAGAAGAAAGGAAGGAACCAATGAACAAACAAAGGAAAGACAATAAAAAAGGAAAGAAGGAAGAAATGAAGGAAGGAAAGATAGACACAAGGAAGAATGGAAGAGAGGAAGGAAAGAAGGAAGGGAAAAAGAAAATGCATGAGCAAGAAATAAACAGGGGGAAAAAAGGAGCAAATGGAGGAAAGAGAAGAAAAAGAAGGGATGGAAGGACATGAAAAATGAAAGAAGGAAGGAGAGAAAAAAGAAGAAAGGAACAAATGAAGGAAAGATGAGAAAAGCAGATTAGGATGGAAGGAACAAAGACAAGGAAGGAAGGAAAGACATGAAAAAAGAAAGTAAGGACGAAAAGACAAGGAAGTTGAATCTGTTTTTCTGCACCATTTTTATTTTTCATATATTATAAATCATCTGTTGTCTTTTAATGCAAAAATGCAAATTATCTACATTGTAAAAATTTAAAAAGTCTTCATACCCAGTTTCAAATCACTGGGATCGAAGCCTGGAGTTTACAATCAGCTTTGGTTTTAGTGGCTCTTCTTTGTTCCTGTACCATAAAATCTGATTTTCCGCCGCCCGAAAGTGACAGTTTGGGTCAAAAAGCCTCATATTAACACTTTGGTACCAAGGAGTAAAATAAACAAAAGATTAAACTTCAATAGTTTTGTTTTTGACTAGCTGAATCTCACCAGCTCATTATTTGATCACCAACAGACGAAAGCTGGTCATGGATGGCAGCACGTCTGTGGGTTTGACTTTTTCTGAACACAAATGAGGTGAGAGAGGCAGCAGGAAATGGGGAAACCACAGTTCAAACACCAAACATCCCATCTTCCCTCTCCGTCCAGAGCAAGACAAAGAGCTCCCTGTTCGCAGCCTCTTAGCAGCCACTTTACACGCAGCGCAAGGTGGAAGCCCCACTGGCCGCGCCACGCAGCTCGCATCACTTCCTGCCTCAGAGCTGCAGAGACTCTGAGGGGTGACAACAGGAGGGAAGGTGGCAACAAAACTAACACCTCAAACCGTGCAGGCAGGCAGCCAGGCAGCTGATGATGCGTCTGCAGGAGTATGCAAGCATGCTTTGCACTGCAACTGTGGGTGTAAACGTGTGGATTCTCTTTAAAAATATCATATCAGATAAATCGAAATCTGTTCATCACACGGTGTCCAACATAATTACCATGACAAACCGATGACCTATGGATGAACAACAAATAGGAGGATATCTAAACGTACTGATAATTAGATTGACAGAAAAATGGATGAATAATTGACACATTTGCTTGTGGACCTAAATATGAATGATAAAGAACAGACAGACACAGGAACCGCGCTGTGGTTGCTGTAATGATGTGGATGCTGCTACTGAGTGAAGACGACTCAATGTAGGAGTTTCAGGAAGCGGATAAAACAGAAAACTATTGAAGGAAGGACAGATGGATGGACAGACGGATTTATGGATGGACTGATGGAAGGTTCAGTGAATGGACAGACAAAAAGATGGACAGTTGGGTTGATCCAACAGACAGAATCACGGATGGATGGATGGATAAAGTCTCTATCTACCGTCAGTGAGAGGAGTTGCTATACAAGAGGATTTAAAAGATAAAAAAAGGTGACATTTTAAATCCTATTTAGCATTTTATATTAGCCATTTGCGATGTTAACATTACTGGAGGTAGCAACTATCAACATCTCTAAATTCAGCAGCCCAAGTTTGTCTTGGCTAACATCATAAGATAACCGATTTACCTCAGTATTTATACAACCTCTTCTGAATAGATAAAATCTACAAGCTACTTGAAACGTCCTCAAAAATGCTTGTAACTATTTTAAGAGTTCAAACAAAATTATACCTTAATATTCATTAAAACACACAGGAGAAACTATCTTAGCACTACTAAAGCTGAAATTATTTCAGCTTTCAAAGCTGCATTTTCTTTAGAACATCTTAGGTAATATCTGCAAATGGTTTTCCGTGAAAAATGTGTCATGTTTGACAGAAAAATACAACGGTAAATTCTAGTTCTGGTCATTTATTTTTAATTCAGCTGACTACACAAAAACTAAGAGCTTCACCAAACACTGCAACCCTGGCTGTGAGGCTTTCCGCTAATTTAATTTCCATGAGCAGTAAAAAGGAAACTAAATAATGATCCACTTCCGAGTCGTAGCACCCCCACATCTTGTAAATCTCACAGCCTGGCCGCCATCTTTGAAACAAACGGAGAACTCAGACTGGGCTCATCCCGAAACAAACATATTGAAACAATCAAAAATCAAGTTCTCACTCCAGCTACTGAGAGATACTAGCTGCTAAAAGCAAGAAAACCTTCAGCTGACCCGGTGAGATACTATGAGTTTATATTTAACCCTTTACGAGAACCATAAAGGACACAAGAGTGGGTTTAAATATAGCGAAGGAATTTCCCATTCATGTCAGCCAGTGGAGACAAAAGTCCAAGAATGTAAACTAAGCTGGGAGTTCTCCTGTTAGAACTGTCTTTACCCCACTGTGGATCAACCAGTTGTCATGGAGACAAAAGCAGAAAATGACCTTATGGTGACCTTGATCCAAAATTGCAACATTTGTTAAATTTTCAGCTCCTGCAGTTCGCTTCCACACCGCAAACAAACCAAACCTTTTGGAAAATCTGTTCTCCTCCTCGCCTGTGGTGGCGCTGTAACGAGAACTACTGAACGAAACAACAGAAGAAGACACTGAGCGCAACGTCCGTCTTCACAAAATGTATACAAAAATGGAGCAGCATCAGATTTTAACGGTTATAGGATTTTTCTTTAGCCTTGAAAAAACAAACAAAAAACCAAGACATTTCTTCTGCTAGTGTTTGTTTGGTTCCATTTACCCAGAATGCTCTGTGCTGATGTTCCCTTCTTGCTTTTGGGGGGGTTTTCAGTTCGCTTAACATTCACACCTCCCCAAATGAACCAGATTTTCAAGACAAACAAACTGCAGTTCAATTAAAATGGATCAGAAATTTCTGATCAATGTGTGCAATTCACTTTTTTCTTTTGCGATATCAAAACAGATATCGGAGGTTTAATCTCAACCAATACAAAAAACAAATGTAATGTAAAAACAATGTAAAAATAACTTAAAACTAACCAATGTGAAATTAATAATAAAGAAAATGACAAAAACAATAGTTTTCAACAATAAAACTCCTTTTAAATGTTTTCAAAATTGCAATTAGAACTTCTAAATATAATGTAAAATAAATAATGAAGCATAGAATTAGACTGAATAAATCCACCCTTATGGATTGGTACCAAATCTAGAATTTTTTTTCAATATCAGAACCAATACAGACAATAATAAAATCTCTAATTGGGTCATGTCTTTGGTGTTTGAATGCAGATGGGAACACCATCATAAATCGCCTAATGATCTGACTGAATGAACAAAGAAAGATATTCTAAATCCTCAAATTCAGGCAGTTCAGAGTCAATACATCCAACGTACAGCTACACACTAAACGCCTGATTATCATAAATGAATATCTTTTAGAGCTGTAGAATGATAAAAATTAGTGCCAGAAAAAGAAACAGACCACTATTTCCTCTAAGATAATTACAACGCCAGACAGACCTCGATGAGAAACGACAGCGGTAAGCGGAACCGTGTCTCGTTCAGACGGCCATTTTAAAAACAGCATCATCTGTGTGAGAGGTGGTGAAACCCAAACGCTCAGCTGTTTGGCCTGCAGCGCGTTTTCTGACCTGAGAGATGTGGTTGATGGAGGACTCCATGCGGCGCAGCTGCGAGGCCTGGATGTCCAGCAGCTGCAGGACGTTGTTGGCTAAGGCATTGATCTGGTAGGCCACGCTGGCCAGGGACTGGGTGGTGTAGGCTTTGGTCTCCTCCAGGGCTTTCCTCTTGTCCTGGGCCTGACACAAAAACATGACAAAGCGCTGGTTAACGAGAGGGAAAATAAAACAATTTACTCCTAATGTTATTACAACACCATCTCATCTTGGAGCTTGTATGTGGTTTTGCAGCCACATGAGGTCAGCAGTTCAGAAAAGGCATGCAGCTGTCTCTCAGCCTCTCATTCCACACATGCCACTCTTCTTTTGAAGGCATTTAGATGAAACATTCTGCAAATGTTCAACCAAACCTTACATCCAATCCAGTAACATTTTTCAGAGTAGAGGCCAAGCTTAATATTTATTTTGTCTTTAAAATGCGCTGCAAAAAGTAGCAAGTTATAGTTATAAAAAGCCAAAAGGATTAAGACAAAGCAATAAAAAAGTCTAGCACGGCTAGCAGTCAGATTGTTAGCTATCCATCATGTTTCCAACAAAACAAAAATATAAACACATCTGTTTTAAATTAACATCTGAAAAATTTTCAAGCTCACAAAGACGTTAATTATAGGATGATCTTCTTTTGAAATGCAAACTATTTAACAAGGGGCCAAACAGAGTAAATGTACACTAGCAGCATC
Organism: Gambusia affinis; assembly: GCF_019740435.1. Lineage (NCBI taxonomy): Eukaryota > Metazoa > Chordata > Actinopteri > Cyprinodontiformes > Poeciliidae > Gambusia > Gambusia affinis. The sequence continues at coordinate 5,492,183 of NC_057888.1, forward strand.
TTAAAACACCTTAGCTCACAGAATAGTGAGCAAAACAATATATTTAACAAAAAAGAAACAATTATATTATATTTAATTTCCCTTTGGTAACAATAAAGTATTTTTCAATTTGAATTGTATTATAAAAAGAGAGAAAGAAAAAAAAGACATTTCACGCTAAAATGTTCATTCTTAAGTAAAAGGTCAGGTTAGCGTACAAGAAAGGTACGCTAGCAGGATCAAAACTAAAAATGATTTTTTTATCAGTTTTTAACAGTAAATTGTAAACATTTTGTGCTTCACATTTAAAATATGTAAACAATGACCTGAAATAAAGACTTCAAAAGAAAAAAGTTAGATGCTACTGCTAGTATAGGAAATAGCGCCCCCTTTGGTTCCAGAGTGCAACTGGACCAGTTCCAAATATGGGATGGGTCTGACATTTGACCAAACGCCACTCTGTCATTTGCAGCCCCGTATTTTTTTTAAATCAATCAAATCAATCTTGAGTCTCATTTATGACGGTACAGACAAAACTCTAAACAGGTGGGTTTATAGTATAGATTTAAAGGATGTCAGTGTTTCGGCTGTTTTACAATTTTCCAAATGTTTGCTCTAGATGTGTGGTGCATAGAAGCTGACTGCTGCTTCAAAAAAAAAAAAAGGAAAAAAAAAGAAAAATATTATTCTGAAAATCTCATTCTTTTGTAAAACAACAATTTAGCACAAGATAAAAGCTAGCAGCATTCTAATTAAACATGCTAGCTGTCAACACACTCTTTGCTAGGACAAAAAAATAATCCTACAACAGATTAAAGTGGTTCACTGCTATCTAAATGTCATCCAAGTTGCTCATTCTTTAGTAAAAGACCAAAATATCACACTGGAACTTATGCTAGTTTCTTATGCTAGCAGCTATTCAGCAAGCTAAATGAATTAGCTTGCTGGACATGCTGACAATTTAGCTGCTACATGTTTAAAAAAGCCAAAAAAGATTTTTAAGAAATCCAACAAAGGTTTGTGAAACATTTATATTAGCAAGAAGTCAATATAGCATTCAGTAACAGATAAGCTAACAGATGGTGAGCTAGCTTACAAAATAAACTTCAGAGGTCAAATAAGGCAAAAATACAACAGAAACAAAGTGGTGTGAGGTGTCATTTCAAGCACATCAAGTATTTCCACTATGTAAAATTGAAGCGACAATAGTGTAGTGCGTGGTGAAAATTTTGACACATCTTTCTTTGAACTGGACGAAAGCTAAAAGCCAGGCTCCAACTGAGCGGTGACGTCTGATCTCTTTGTAGCCGGTCCTCTGCTGCTCACTCGGTCCAAAAAGCCGTGCCTGGAGGGGGAACACTGGGCTTTGATAACAGGCTGCTGAAGCAGGAGGTGGGCGGTTCCAGCAGTGGTTGAAGAGCAGATTACTAGAGCTAGTAGTGGTGGTGGTTCGGGGGCAGAACGGAAAGAAAAGGAACATTTGGTCATGAGAAAAAGAGAGGGGGAAAAGAAGAAAACAACCGGAGTCGTTAATGATTCAGAATCAATCCGTAGATTGGAGAGCTGACTGCTTCTTTTTGGTGGGAACCAGACGTGTTGAGCAATGACAACTTTAGAAAGGAGAGGAGATTCCTCATCATGTCAAATACATGCACACACCTACTGCTGCCACTAGATGCTGTAACAGCTGGATGGGAGCAGATTAAGACGACAAACAAAGCTACATCCTGGTGGGAATATCTCAGCTGGTGACAGGAGCAGATTTCCTGAACCGTTCACTGGGGTCATGTTTATTTGCTTCAATCCAGATTACAGATCTTTTTATATTGCAGAAACAATCGTCTCTCTGTGAAAAGGGATTAAATATATAAAGACTTGAAGCTGAAAAATAAAAATGTGTCATATTTATTTGATTTTCTAAGTGTTACAGCTTTATATGATATTCCATGACTGTGAATGCACATTAGATTTACTTAGAGAAATGGCAAAAAACAACAACCAAAACATCCACATCTATTTGAAAGGGCTTTTGGTGTTTAACTGTACCTTCTTTTATTGTGGTTAGAACTGACACCGATTTATTGTGCCATGTATTTCTTTTAGAAAGTCCAGTTCACACCTTCCTTTGTGGAGGTGTGAATGTGTAAACAAATAAAAAACAAAAACAAACAAAAAAAAACCAAACTCTGGTCCATCTGAAAACCTCAGTCTCCGTTTGGTTGAAGTGAACTCTGGAGCGGTTTGAACGCCAAGCGGACCAGAGACCGGTGGAAAAGCAGGAAGTGGACTATAGCGCAGGGCATTCTGGGTAAATACAACCAAAACAAACATTCTAATCTAGTGCTAGCAGCAGAAATGGGTTATGGTCTTTCTCTAATTCCTCCAACTGGTAAAATCTGACACTTCTCCATTTTTGTTTACTTTTTGTTAAGAAGGAAGTTGCGCTTAGTGCCTTCTCCAGAGATTTTTGTGTCACATGTTTTGTAGTTCTTGATGCAGCGCCACCACAGGCGAGGAGGGAAACAGGTTTTTCAAAGGGTTTAGTTCACACACTGTAAAATGTAAAAGTAAAGTGTACTCAAAAAGAAAAGTGACCTGAACTCATTCTAGCTTACTCTGTTGACTATACTAACTTAAACTTAGCAAAGACAACTTTCTACTGAGGCAAGTAATCAAACTCATCAGCAGCAAGTAACCCGAACTTGGAGTTATGAGTGAGCAAAACGCATCTGCATAACCAGCAAAAAACTCGGCATCATTCGGCAGCTCTCGTTGAACGCACATGCGCATTGGACACTGGACGAAAGTGACGACGCGTGTTTGAAAGAAACGCCAAACTGTCAACAATACGGCGGTTGCTGCAGCTAAATTTTGTCACGGTAAGTCCCACTGTTTTTTAGCAAACTTATATTCGTTATCTCGGCCGTATAATTCATCCATAAGTCCAGGTTTTGAGGTTAACTTTATGTGTAATGATTTAGCGATGCCTGGGACTAACGTTAGTCGAAAATATCATGTTTATGTAGTGGCAACAAGATGGAGCGGCAGAGCAAAAAAGCTGTCCGGGCGCCAAAACAAAAAAGGAAAAGGGATAAGGATAAAGATGTTGGCGGGTTAAAAAAGCCGCTGTACTGTTATAGAAGGCTTATGATGAGTAGACTGCGATAGGTGGGACAGCTGTAAACTGTAGGAGAAGCAGCCGTGATGAAGAAGTGTAGGGTCACCAGATTTGGGTTTCTGAAAAGGAGGACACTTCTTTTTTTGTTGGCGGGAGGGTAGAATCGGCGGACACACATGCGCCAACGGGGGGTGGAGATGGGGGAGACGGGGGGTTTGGGGGGTAGAACCAGCGGTAGCACAAGAAATCGTGTGTACATGTGCTACCGATTTCTTTTCCATACAAAGAAACCTGGAATGGAGTAGTGGAACGGAGTGGCAATGTAATCACAATGCACTGTAAGCTATGTAATGTGTTTTGAGGCAGTTGACCAAAATCCCGGACGATTTTTAAATTCCCCCCGGACATTTTTTTAGGTCTGAAAAGTAGGACATGTCCGGGAAAAAGAGGACGTCTGGTCACCCTAAAGAAGTGTTACGTTGATATGTAATTGTGGTGTTGCTTCTATTGTTGTTAGGACTGCGAAGACCCAGATGTGTCTCACACCCCCATTGGGATCCTGACCATCATTCCTGAGGACAGGCAGGCCTCCACTGACTCACTGCACCTCCAGTCTTCAAGTACTGCCATCATTTTGGAAGGAAGTCTTGTCATGAATGATCTTGGGAATCTTCCACATGCCATGTGTTTGCTCTTTGGACTTATTTATTCTCTGAATTTGGAGTACCCTCAACAACTGAAGTACACCTTTGACTTCATCCAACCGGTGCTTCTGTCACTTGGACATAAATCCCTAAAACCAAAAATACAATCACTCAAAAATCTTCTGATGCAATGAGTGAATGTGATGTGACATTATGGATCAACGTTGATACCTTTACCCTTATTGGAAAAGTGATTTTTATTTCTTGTTTGATTCTTTTTTTGTTGGAGAGAGCATCATTGCACTTGCAGACTACTAAATGGTTTTATGTTAATGAGGAGAAACATTACTTCACTTCACTACTTCACTATTTACTTTATCAATGTTATGATAAATGTTGGGCTCTAGTATTGAGAATTGAGTTTTTGTTTCACACCAGTCAACAAAGACATTTAAGCAGGGATTCTCAAAGTTTTAAAGACTGAGGGCCATTTGAAGGATTCAATATTAGATTGAAGGCTACCCTAGAAAAAAAGTCATGTCATTTTTTTCCCTAAAAAAAGTCTATGGAAAACTTTGTTTCCAGGTTAGTGTGTATGTAACCACACTTGAGAACCTTGTATTTAAGGTAAACTTGTTTAATTATTAAACATTTTTTTCCATTCAAACTGTTGTCTGTTGGCTCTTCGTTCCAATAACTTAACACTTTTGGTTCATCTTACTTGAACATATCAAGGCAATTGGTTTCCTGATATTTTGCAAGTAATGTGAACTCTTAAACGTGTAAGTATAACTTATTTTTATGAGTACTGCTTAATTGACATAACTCACAATTTGAAGTAGTCATAATTGACATTTTATAGTCAACTTTACTAATGATTTTGAGTTAACGGCACTCAAGTTTACTGCCTTTATCTGAGTGGTCTAAACATAGTTATTTTTAGCAATAACACCTTAAAATGAATTAGCTACTTTACTTGAAGATTTTGAGGCAATCGGTTTCCTAACTTTTTTTAAGTAAAGTGAACTTATTACTTTTTACAGTGCAGGTGTCAAACTCCAGTCCTCAAGGGCCGCTGTTCTGCAGTTTTTAGATGTGCCACAGGTACAAAACACTGGAATGAAATGGCTTAATTACCTCCTCCTCGTGTAGATCAGTTCTCCAGAGTCTTGCTAATGACTTAATTATTCTGTTCAGGTGTGGTGCAGCAGAGGCACATCTAAACATTGCAGGGCAGTGGCCCTCTAGGACTGGAGTTTGACACCCTGGTTTAGTTCATTTGACACATTGCAGTGTGAAAGCGAACTACAGCAGCTGAAAATGTGACAAATTTTGCAATTTTAGTCCCAAATCAAACCCAGCCTACCGGACTATCAAGTGTGAAAAGATTCCAAATCCAGTTAGCATGTGGAAAGTGAAAGTTCGCCCCATTCCACCGGGCTCATCAAGTTCTCTGGGTGAAACCCTGGAAGACAATATCTAAGGTTCTGCAATAAATCTGAAGCTGCAATCCAAATAAAAACAAAAGCAGACATGCATTTTTGTATTCCTGCTCTAATCTGGTTTTGGGAATGTGAAGCAGGGTCAACTGTGGGCGTCAAGAGGACAGATGCGACACTTGATTGCTTCTTAGTTGCCTATTCGCCACTCTGTGCACAAATCCCCTGACTAACCAGCTTTGCATCTCGACACAACGATGTCAGGAGTGAAGCAAATGAGTCAGAGCGCGGAATGAGACATCTGCAAAGAAAAACAAAACAAAGTGTGTGTTGATCAGAGCCAAAGGCAACACAAGAGAGGCAGAGAATGAGGTAAACTCTGGAGAGCTTTGGTGCTCCTGCGGCACTTTGTCTCATATTTCAGAGCTGGGTAATGACAGAGCAAGAGAGGCTACATAGTATCCAGGAAGCAGTGGAAGTGTGTAGAGGAATGCAATTCACAAGAAGCATGTAGCTGGGAGCTAAAGCGAGACAACCAAACAGCTAGCAGTAAAACGCAGCGTGGGAGAATGAAAAGTTTCTCAAAAATCCATTGGCTAATGAAGTTCAGCGAAATGAAAGGGAGCGGCAGCCACCGCCGGCTGTCATCAATCCAGTTTGGCGAGATAACAATCACAGATGTGCAGCCATGTTTTAAAAGACAATGCTTTTTAGTCAGGACAGACCTGTTGGACGGAGACTGGAGGACGAGTTCAAGAGCCAAGAAGGAGCAGAAATATGAAAAGACTCAAGCAAAATCTTACATGTACATTAGTATTCTCCACATTTTCTTGTGCTACAATAAAACTCAATGTACATCTGAGTTTTATTCTTTGCAAATAAAAACCTTAAAAGTGTGCCAGACTCATAAGGACTGGAGCTGTCCCAGTCAAAGTCCAGAACTGAATCCAATTGAAAACCTGTGCCAATGCTTAAAAATGGAGGTTTAGAGTAAAGCTGCAACAATTAACCCAATTGATCTTGAATAATCGATTATGGAAATAATTAACGACTAATTTAGTAATAAATTAGTCGTTAACGGGAGGATATAGATGCAAAAAAAGACCATTTAATTAAACTAAACACTCATAGCAGTAATTAAGCCAAAAGTGAACAAAAATTTTTGCATTGATGGAAAGGAAAACTACTTATTTTTCTACAATTCCTTAAGTTGTTTAGATTTGTCTTCACCTGGTTCAAATTCTGTAAAAAATAAAAAAATCTTATATTGACCACCTTTTACTATCCAATTATGAATCTGTTCATCTAAAAAGAACAATTAAGATCAGCAGAAAGTGCTGAGAGTTTTACATTTAATGTCATTACTATTTTTGCTACAAATGAATTTATTAATGTTTATTTTCTTATTTAAAAAGGAAGTGAATTATTTGTTTATTTACATTTTTTTAATGTATGTGTATATTGTATAAATAAGCTGAAGTGGTTCAATGAAAAATCTACCAATTAATGATCAGAGTAAATTATTAATAATTATTAGTGGCGGTTCTAGTTTAGAGGCTCTCCATTCAATCTGACTTATTTAATTTCTTTAATTATATTAATTCTTTAATTTCACTTTGGGATCAATAACGTATTTTTAAATTTGTCTGAGCTTAAGCTTTTCAGCAAAAAAAATAGACAAAAATAAATAAAAATCTGACTCTGGAGAGCTGAAGAAGCAAACGCTTTCATTTTTTTTAAATTTACAAACTCAAAAATCCTGTTTTTTCTTCCAGTTCACAATGATTAACCACTTTATGTCCATCACATAAAATCTCAACAAAATACAGCAAACTTTGTTGATTTAATGTGAGAAAATATGTGAAAAATAATCCATGAATCTGCCCAGAACGGTCAAACATGTCAGAACATTTTGCAATAAAATAACTTCACGTTTCTGCCGTTGATCTGGGCCTGGATTTGCACAGACGTTGAACACGTTCACGCGCTCCTATTTCTCCAAAGGGAACTGCACTTAGGAACAACAAAAAAGTCCAGGAATGTCTGGAATTCTGCAACATGTGGATCAAATAAAAACTTCCCAGCGCCGTTGAGGAATCCAACCGCTGAGATTACGGACAGAAGAGTCGGAAGAGACGTAAGGCTGAAAGGTCGCGGAGCGCCACGTGAGCCATTGATCCCGACTGAAAGGACGGGTGGTGGGGGGATAAGTGAGCAGAGAGCCGCTTTATCGACATGGATGTCAAATATTCCCCCGTCCGCCAGGCTGTGAGGTGAAGCCATGTAATTAGATTACAAGACAGACGTGTTTAGGAGCTGGCTAAGAGTTGGACAAGCCAGTTAGTGATCATCTACCTCTAGAAAACTGAAGGGTGAACTACCAGAGAATATCTGGACAATAAATCAAAAACAATGCACATTACAATAGACATGATCAATATCAATAGATAAGACATCTGATAGAATATTCAATTTATCGAATATTCACTGAACTCTGAGCCAGAATCGTACAGCATTTGGCGGATGAAGGCAGAGAAAAGACTCAATTCTCTCATTCTTTGGTTACCTAGCAATTCTCTCGTTCTTTGGTTACCTAGCAACAACCTGTTGAGTAAGTGGCGCAGCAGTTTAAGGTTCGGCCATTGTGCCTCATAACTGCTTTAAAATAAACAATAATGCCATGGTAATGTTTTAAACATAAAACAAATCAATAATTATTGTTATCAAGTGATATGGAACACTTATAACACAATAAAATACTCACTTTGGGTAAAAAACATATCTGCCAATAAACTCAGCCTCTTACTTGTTATTTTTTCCCCTCCTTTCTAATTTATTGTTCTGCTGTCTGGAACTAAATTGTTTTAATTTGTCGCTTTGGATTAACGCAAAGTTTTTCAAGACAATCTTTACAAAATAATGAACAATTTCCCCATAAACCAAGAAATTATAATTTCCTCTTCCAGTCTTTGAAAGACTCAATCCTCCTGTGAAAGTACAGCTGGACAATTTGGCTGAAAAACGCATCACTATGCAAGTGTTTCACATCAGTTGACAGAATTGATTGTTTTGTTGTTTTAAATACCAGTATTTGAAAAATCACCAAACAGTTGGTGTGACCTTTCTTGTTTTATCCACAGTTTTTACTTCACGCTGCTGTTTTTTGTTTTTACTTTTAAGCAGTTATGAGGAACAGTGGAGAAACTTGAAACCGCTGATGCGCAAGTTACTCAACAGGCTGTTGCTAGGTAACCAAAGAACGAGTAAGTTGCTAGGTAACCAAAGAGAGTGAATTAGTTGATGTCATTCACTTTTCTTAGTCATACTTATTTTGAATAAAACAATATAAATAATAATACATACAATTTTTATAACAATTTTTCAGACACTAAAAAATGCTTCTATATTTTTATAAATTCATAAATAAAAGTTTTCTAAACAATTTGATCAAGAAAAAGAAAATCTGACTGTGATGTTACTCAGCTTTTGAAATTCATGTATCCCTTGATTAGTTTCAGAAATTTGGATAATGTGCATTATTCAAAATTTTGTTGCAAAATGGAAAGGTTGTTAATTATAGCAGCTATTATCATCACAACTGTTACCATTATGACAGTCTAACCATTTTGCTTTAAAAATGTATTTTTGAGTAGGGCATGAAGGCTAAGATTTAAGTGTATCCAATTTTATTTGACATCTACTGTATCCATTTTCTTTTAACATAATTTCTCTGTTACTTCATTTCTTGACCCACTTTCCAGTTCTTTTTTTTTGTTAGGATTTATATTCATAATTTATTTGTTCATAGACTTACTTTGCATCCTTTTCCCTGAACATTTAAGCGGACCAGAGCTGTCCCTGTACCAACGCTCCCTGAAGCACAGAGTCAGAAATAAAAGCCACACATCATCCCTACCTCATACTGTGGGAATGTGGACACCCACACAATATGCCTGAGGGGGTGAGGTAGAGAAAAGTTACTCTGAAGATAAAACGACTTCAGTTTAACCTTGTCCTGAATGTGACACGCTAACTCAGGAGTCTGTTCTCGGACTCGCCTCAGCAAGGCAGATGGTGGCTCAGAAAAAGGCCATAAGGTCCAGCTCAACCTGACGCCATTAAAAATGTGTCAACAAGGACACAAAGGGGACGTTTGGACATGGAGCAAGCTCATTAACCCCAACCAAATGATTCAGTAATGGGTTCAACAAGAAAGAAAGTGGCCATTAAACATTGAACTGTGCATTTTATTAAGGATTTTCTCTCTGCTGATTAACACTGAATCATTTAGGTCACAATTCAGCTTGGACCAAACTAACTCTGGTCAGCTGAAAGGACGGATGGGTCTGAATGGTCGGCAGAGAGCTGCAGGGCACAATAAAAACAGTCCACGTTGCAGAAAGAGATGGAGGAAGGACAAAAAAAGCCAATGACAAGAGGAGCAGAAATACACATTAATCATGCTTAGACATTTAAAAAAAACAGCATTAATTACACTGGACACCAGAACCAAACAGGTATAGCCTATAACATCGGCAGCCGATAAATCAGACCAGCATTTTGAAACTATTTTGGTCTCTTGGAAATTTCCAACCAAGGACTAGGTTTGTAAATTAGCTTGTAGCTAGGAAACCACCGTACTTAACAAAAGTTGCTTTGCTTTCATCACTTGCAATTCCTTTGGGATCAAGAACGTATGTTTAATTTTGAATCCAATATCAGGGCTGGACCATAAATCGACAACAACGTATATCACAATAGACGCATATCGATATCAATAGATAAATTATTTGATGGAATATTCCGTCATTTCCCTTAACACCAATCTAAAACCCGCAGTGCATTATGGAAATTGTAGGCAGAGGATAGACTAGCTGCCCAACTTTTCGCAGCTAGCTAAGAAAAATTGGTGGCATCAACTAACTCCCTCACTCACTCATTAGCTACCAAGCAACGCTCATTCTTTGGTTACCTAGCAAAAACCTGCAGAGTAACTTGCGCAGCAGCAGTTTCAGGTTTCGCCACTCCATAAATATGTGAATGTTCTATGAGATACGTTCAACAGAAACTGAACCGCTAATAGGTGGGGTTCCACTGTAAGCTTAGAAAAGTCAAAATGAGGATTTCAGACATACAGTAAAAACTCTTAACACATGGTGATAGAAGGATTTTAGAGCAGTTATCCCAAAACTGGTTTGTTTTGGTAAAGCAGGCAAACATCAAGCTTCAGGGATGGTCGTATTGAAACTGTCTGGACTAAAAGTGATGTCAGTGCCAGGAAACCAAGCACTTAAGTGAACTTTACCAAACCAGCCACAACGATAGCCGAGCCTCTATAAATAGAGATGGACATTAACCAGTTAATTTGAGCACTTTTGTCTAATTGTGATCTTGTGTAAATCAGAGAGACTAGACAGTGAATTTAAACTTGTTTTAGAACCATCCCAAACAAGAATAGAAAAAACATCTGTAAATAAAAATGATTTTTTTTTTTTTTATAAGATCTTCACCAATGATTTAATGTGTAAAAACAGAAACTTCATGAGCATTCTGCTGCTTCAGCAAAGTCAGGCTTATTGCCTGGTTACCACATCACACTTTCATTTCCCCATTCCTACCGTCTGCAAAACACTGAAACCACATCAGACAAACTGCTGAGATTTTAGAGCTGGAAATGAAAAAAAAACAAACAAACAAAAAAAACTACGGTGTAAAATAAGAAAGTATTGAAGGAAAGAAGGAAAAGGATTAAAGCACAAGGATGGAAAGAAGGGGGTAAGGTATGTAGGACTCTAGGAAGAACAAAAAATGGGAAAGATGGCAAGAGGTAGAAACATGGTATCAAGAAGCTGGTTAAAATAATTTCACAATAATTCATTAAAAATGTTTTGAATATGAGGGTTTGTCCTACCAAAGCAGCCAGGTGGCCACTTTGCATGCAGTCTGTTCGTCTTTGTCACACTCTCCAAAAACATGACACACACACGTCTGACACAAACAGGAAACTATTTATAATAAAACCCTGATCAGAAAATCCATGCGCAAGAGTCTTAAAGCCGGGTGGCTGGCAGTCTGTCTCTATTATTACCCCACTTCCTGACAAAGACAGAAGGCATTTCAAGAGAACCAAACAGGAAACATCCCTCTGACCAGTCTGTGTGTCATACGTCTATCAAAGTCTGAAACCCAAATTCAGTGGAGAAAGTTGGTGTTCACACCAATTAGTCCGCTTTAATGGAGCTCCAGTCCGTTTATCTAGAAAGTTTGGTACGTTTGGGGAGATTGGAATGTGTAATCAATCCAAAAATCCAAACTCTGGTCTAAAAAGTGAAATCTGCAAATGAAGATGCCAATCGGACCGGAAATCGCTCCAAAATCTGGAAGCTGACTAAAACGCAGGGAAATTCTGGGTAAATATAACCAAAAAAACTCCGCAAGAGTGTAGTGCTAGTGGGAGAAATGACTGTGTCTTTTACAAAAAGACAAACGAGAAATCCCACAACTCATTTTTAACACTTTTTAGACCATTATGAAATGAATTTAAAGCTTACCTCTCTATAGAAAAATACTTCGTCCTGCCAACTGGCAATGAATTTGAACTTACTCATTATAGATGCAAAAAAGCTAGAATGCTAGCAAGGGTGTGTTAGAAGTGAGCCACAGAAAGCGATGAAGATGTCTGCTTGTGACTCAAACTTTTGCCTGACAGCATGACTGACTATAGGGGCCACACTTAGAAAAAACAAAACAATAAAATTACAAGAAAAGTCATAAAAATACGAGAATAATGTCATCATGTTACAAGAAGATGTAGAATATGAGAAGTTGTAATAATATTGGAAATAAAGTCACAATATTTTGAGGCTAAATTCATATTACTATAGTAAAGTCATAGAATTTGAAGAATTTGTATGAGAAAAAAAGTCAAACTAATACGAGAAGTTGTAATAATTTGAGAAGTCATGACATTAAGAGAATAAAGTCAACATAATGAGAATACATTCGTAATAATAGAATAATGCAGTCAATATTTTGAGAGCAAAGTTGTACAAGAATAAAGTCTTAACAATACGAGTATAAAGTTGTATTATTTTGAGAATAGTTATAATACCTGTGAGATAGAAAAAAAATAGAATATATGACCAAATAGCCTTGCCCAAATTAAATTTAAGACCTGTGATTAACCATTTAAAGCCCATATTAATTTTATTTTTAATGTATGTAAGACATTTTACAGCCTTAATTTTTGGTGCATGAATTTCAGACTTAAGGATCCGCAGACACCATGGGCGAGGTACTGAACAGGTTTTTCAATGGTTTAGATCGTTTGGCACATTTTGGTCTCTGATCGAACTGAAACTACCGGACTGTCAGCCTCCTGAAAGGTGCAGCTCAAGCACGGCCTCTGTGACAGGAACACAGAGCGAGAGAACAAGGGATGGGAACGCAGGAGGGAGGAGTGCTTAACGAGACGAGACATGTAGATCTGCAGAGTGTAGAGTCAGAAGGGAAGGCTCATTCTGACACACAAAACTCTTCAAATCCTGCTTCTTTTTGAGCATCAGCACTCGGATCGAGGTTTTTTTTGCATGAAAATTTGGAGCAAATTTTACATCAGCGGCTACACGATCCCCCACCCTGCTGTTCTGCATTTAGCTACAATGATTTTCTGCCACATTTTTCAGCTCCGACTGTGGCTGTCAGGGGAGATCAGGGTTTCTATTAATGGACCAAAACCGTAGCCGCATCAAAGTGCTGACTTTTACAGAAACAAACAAACAAACAAAAAAAACAACCTCTGGCTCTCTGTGCCAACTCTTAAAATAAACTGTTACAAAACAAGTCGATTATTTACCGAGATGTACAGGTTTATGACGACAGCTTCATAGCATTTTATGATTTCTTACTTCCCCCTGTTGCTGTCAAAGCCATCAAACCTCACCACACTGGCCTTTAAACATCGGCAGAGTTTTGTTTTTTGTTTAAACAAAAATCACTCGCATCACAGGTTTTCTAAAGGAAAGGAGGAGAATTTTTGTCCACTGAACCTTTTAGCCATAACTTTTGGATCACTATTTGAAAGGTTTCTACTACAAACTACCAGACTTTTATTTTTTAATGTCCAGTTATGTCAAAGAGTTTATGATGCCTTGAAAGAAAAAAAAAGCCCACAGCATCACAGATCCCTCATCACAACTTCCAAAAATTTTAATTTCAATCTAATCTGAAATCAAAAGGAACTAATTATGTTTTTGTTCCACTAAATAAATGTGCTTAAAAATGCATTTTGCTTTGCAAATGCTTTTTATACATCTATGCGGAATTAAGGCACTTTATTTTCTATGGAGTCTGGTAAAATCAGAATTGACACGCGATTGGTTGGCGTAGGTAAAGCAACCAATCCAGGAGAGGCACTCATTTTTCCTTGGCGCTGATTGGCTGATCCCCGAAGAGTAGAGATAAAGACGACGGTTCATGCTAGCTTCCGCAGTAGCGCTAAAAGACAGCTTCAAATGTGCATATTAAGGTATGTTTTGTGTTTGAATTATTAAAAATGCGGTTATAAGCGTTTTTATAGTAGGTCTCACCCATTCGAAGTGGTTGTGGTCCACAACCGCCGCTGTCGGTAAAATTGAAGTCCACTATACTGCTAAAAAAAGATAAGGCTTTTTACACATCTGTGGATAACTGTGTAGCCCTAATGAAATACTGTACTTAACCATCCCACTGACCAGGGAAGAGCGCAGGGGATTTCACGTCGGACAACGGGGAAGCTATGGAGATTTCCGGTCACGAAGAAAAAAAAACGTAAAGGCGCAGGTGTACAGGGTAAAAAGTTCATGCGGACGGGAGGGTTAAAACAATGACTTGGTATCTCCCCCCCATGTTCTGATCAAATTTGCACAATTTAGATTTTTTATCTTTATTTCAACAATTTTGATGTGTAAGATTAACCTATTGTAATATTATAACCTATTGTAACAGACATGCAAAACTTGGAAACAAAGGATTTTTCTCTTTTTCTGCAACAATGCTCCATATACTTAGAATGCATACCTAAAACTGTGCAGTTTAATTGAACCAAAAACTTTTGGACATGTTCCAAGGGCAATAGAGAAAGCATAATTGCATGACTATTCCTGCTGTAAATGTTTTATTGGTCTTTTTGTTTATTTTTATTCCATTTTGTCAAGATGATTAGATTGATTTTTATGACTTACTTTGTTTTACACATTGTAATTTTGTATGTTTACTTAAAGCAGATTGCTCCTGAACATGAGATTTCACTTTAAGAATCAAACATGCAAAGAAGAACTACAAAAGCCTTTCATATTTTTGCAGATCTGATAAGTAATTTAAAAACATTAAACTTTAAGTAACACAGTCAGGAAAGAAACTTAACACATGTGGGAAATCATCAGATTATTTGAGCAGCACAAAGTACAAGATAACACTTCCTGTTAAACATTAAGCGTGACAGTTACTAACACTCCCAACAAAGAGTCAAAACATACCCAGTTCTCCCAGAGTTGTGTCATAATTGTGGGAAATTCAGATTGCAACGTCTTGGTTTCATGTTTCAGTCAGATGTGGTGACTCCACAAGGAAATCTCCCACATTGGGCTCATGAGAAAACAAAACCGTTTTGGTTGTTGTCTGGTAAGGAATAGATTGGGCACCATGTGCAAAAAAAAAAAAGAAAAAAAAAAAAAAAAAAGAGAGAAAGACAGAAAGAAAGAAAAACGCACAATCCCAGGACGAGGAAGGAAACTAAATTACAGGGAGTCCTTGGGGAGTACCACTGGAATGGACACACCCGCTGTAGCTGATATGTTGGGTTCCTGTTTGGAAAGAAAATACCAATACAGCACCAAGACACAACTGGATGAATGTTTGTAGAGTAGATTATAAAGAAATGTGCTGGATCAACACTGAAAACATAACATTATGGCTCAGGTTTGCTCCTAAATTTGCCTTAAAATTAAAAGCAAAGATAAATTAATGCATATATTTTCCAATGCGGTCAGCAATTTCTATTCCCATAGAAGAGTTTTTATTTACCTTAATTTACTACGCAGCCACCAGTAATAGCTTGAGTTTAAAGCCAAATAAAGTATAACAAAATAGATATTTTTTAAAAAAAAAACAAGTAAATCAAATTTATCAACAGGCTAAACAAGATTAAATTAATTTTATAATAATCATAACAAAGTCAAAACTTTAGGATGTAAAATAACCATTTAACAACCTTTCAAAAATCCATATTGATACAAGTTTTTATAATATTCCTAATACACTCACAACTGTACAATAAAATATGACTCCACTGCAGGATTTCAGAAAGTTTGTTTTTAAACGGCACATTTAAAAAACTTCTTTGTATATATTTGGTTCAATGACATCACAACAGGGAGATGAAGCAAAATAACAAAAAGATCCTGCCAGACTTTATGAATTCAGTAGCTGATGTTGAGATTTAGATCAAAAGTGACAAAAACAGAGATAAAACACACATTATTTTTCCATACGATTTGTTTCTGTACATATTTTGCATCCTTCAAATAATGTTATTTTCTGCTTGTATTATCTTATTTGATACATGGTTTTCCATTAGTGATAGTACATAGAATGTAAATGCAGATTAATTTACCTAAACAACTTATCTCTTTCACTGCAGATCAAGTAGATATTATTGAATCAAAGTTAGCCAAAGTGTTTACAAACCAAAAATGGCGGAACGTCTTAGATGTGATGTATTTAAGAATACCTTATATTATTAAAAATATATTTTTTAACCATATGAAAGCTTTGCCGTTCAACAATCAGAGTTAAACAAGTGGAAAATTGTACGATTAATGGTGTTTCAACATAATTTTTCTTTCCTATGAGCAAGGAGTGAACAGCAACAGGTGGGGGAAGAGCCCTTACTTTGTACGGTAAATGCCTTTACAGAGTACAAGAAAAATATCTGAAGTGTCAATTTTATAAAAAGAAAATTGTAAACATTGAGCAAGAAATATATAATCTAGAAAACAAACATTTTGAAATAAAGTCATTTGTTGCCTTCTGTGATGTCACCACCATCATTTGCTACTGGAATCTTGTTTATTGGGATATTTTTGATTAAAGAACCATTTCCAATAAAAACAGTTTGAAAAAACAGCTTTGACATATTGTTGCATATGTAACAGAGCAGGTTTGACTGATTTTACAGAAAATTCTGACCAGTAGCTTTAAGTATGCATTAAAATAATGCAGGAACAGTAAAAACCACGCTCAAACATGGTGCTTACAGGTCTAATATTGTAGACATTATCATACCACAACTGTAATGGGCTCCCTATGGAGACTTTAACTGTTTTTGTGGTATTAAATGGTGTGTTTAACGACCATACAAAGAGCTGACTGGCAGGCTCATAATTTTGCTGACAACTAAAATAAATATAACCACAACTACCAGGCAAAAAAAACAACAATCCTATAATATCCCACATGTCTAGTGGATATATATATATTTGAAAACAAGAGTAGCGTTTGCTGTAAAATCAAATGGGCCTCGTTATTATCAGTGGTGAGAGTGGGAGCAGTTTTAAACCAACCCAGTTCAATGACTTAAAAAAAAAAGTAGACACACCCCATGTTTAAACGGAGAACATTTGATCAAAATCACAAAAACTAAAACGTCCGACGGTCACAAATGCACCATCTTTAGAATTTGTATTAAAACTTGAAGCTTTTCGAGCTGAATTTGCTCCCGAGAGTAGTTTCTGTATCTGCATTTCCTGTCCCAACAACCTCACAAACCGCGGAGAGAAAGGGATAAAAGTGTCGGCCTGCTAACATAAATGAAAATAAAAAATAAACTTTCTCACCTGGACATAATTGTTTTCGCAGTAGTCGGCTACTCTCGTCAGGTTTTGGTAACTCTCCACTAGCGCTCTCTTCCCGGCCGGAATCTCTTCGTCCAACAACATTTGTAGCTCTGCCATCTTACATCTCTCCCTGCAGAGCCTCCCTTCCCTCTCTCTGCCTTCCCTTTGATTGAAACAGCCACCAGCCCGCAGCTCTGACTCGCGGAAAAAAAGGAAAAAGAAGCCCTCCTCTTCCTTCGCCTGGTATTGTGGGATTCCTGGCCCCGATTTGGCGTAAACTCAATTCGAAGATCGTCTGTGTTCAGAAAGAGGTGTCACTCAGATTTTGGCAACTGAGTTTCTTATCAGACACTGTTTCTTCAAAATTGTTTTGTTTTTCAGATTTTTAAAACTAAAACTCTTCATTGTGATCGAGTACAAATAATTCAAATTTGGTCACTTTTTCATATTCAAAATAATAAAAGCGCACTATTAGTGGCCAATAAAAGGGGGAAAAAAATCAGTGACGTTATTACCTGTGTAGGGTGAGGAGTTTTCATGGTGGCCAATTGCAGTAGGCCTACTAATGTAAAATTTCAAAAAGCCTTCTCAACAAACTTCAGAACTTGTTTTATATGTTTTATTCTACATTTAGTGTGTAGTGAAAGAAACTGAGACAAGGAATGAGCGCCCCCTTCAGTCACAGTACAGTACGGCTTTGTAAATTAGGTGCCTATTCAAATGACAACATAAACAAAAGTTTTCCCCTTTCCAATGATTTTGTGACACTCTCCCCTATATAACACTATAGAGGCAAAAAATTACAAACTTATCAAACAAATAGAATAACACAAGCTTTCCCAATCAAGCATTACGGTCATAATTAAAATATTCATAATGTTTTTCTTAATCTTTGATACACATGCACATTATGTACATTGTTTGAAAACGTAATCAGACTCAGTTGCAAATTCCTTGGGTTGAGTCTGATATTATGGTTATTATTATTATTATTATTATTATTATTATTATTATTATTATTATTATTATTATTATTATTATTATTATTTTAAAAATAATAGTAATAATAATAATAAACATGTTAATAACAATTATATAATAAAATAAAGTTACTATTATTAATTTAAATTTTATTTTGGACAACCACAGTTCTGTGTTGTAAAGAATAAAACAAAACATTAATAAAATGAAATATAAAGACATTTAAAGATAAGTCAATATATTTCAAAGATAGACATTGTTTAAACATGCTCTTCTATGTGTCTATAAAACATGTACATATAAAGTTTGATTACTTTTTTTACATCAGTGTCAGTATTTTACTCATCAAATTATTACATTTCACTACCTTTTATAAAGTCTAAAACAGACAGAGTGAGAATTCCAACTTTTCTTTCGAGGTCACCTATCACGGTTCGATGTGGGGAAAAATGGAATACCTTACAGAGCATGCTGGGATGTGTAGTTCTAAGCTAGTATGCATTAGCAAAAGGGACATTTACACCGGGGAAAAAAACACTTTCAACAAATTTCGAACCATTTTTTTTATTACATCGAACAATTAACTTTTATATCCATAAAGTCCGCTCACTGAAACCTTTAAACTACCTTTTTAGGAGCCCGTTTTCGGGTGAAACTTGAGAGTTATGGTGTTAGTAGCACTTACCGTTGAAGAAAACTGCAGCTCCCATGATGCACTCCGGCTTAGCTTTATCTGCTGTTCATGGCGTCTATCTCAGGGCTAAGGACAAGTTGCGTTCTGACGGCTGGATAAACATTAAGTTGAAAGGTGCGTAATGTCTTTTTAGAGTTTTTACTTTTGACGTTTTCACGCCATTTTATAATTTAGCGTCAAGAAGTGGCGCAACTGACGCTGCGCTGCAGAAGAGTTGCTGTGTCCTACATACTCAGCTGGTCGAATCCTCTTACTGTCTGTCAAAACAGAGGCTGCTAACTCACAGATCTGTATTTCTTTTGTGTTTATTGGTTTTTGTAAGGCAGGTTTCCCTGCTAGCTGTCACCGACTGGCACCAACATGGAAGTGGAGAGTGTCAGCGCGGAGGAACAGAAACATCTGACCCAGAAAAGGTTCGAAGCCGCGGTGAAAGTTATCAAGAGTTTACCCCCGAACGGTGAGTAAAGACCACCAGCGCCTTCCGCTGCCAGTTTGACCTGTAAGAAGAACTGCAAGTCAGAACTGGTCATGTAGAGCGACTCTTAAGCTGACTTTAGAGTTAGTGGCGAAATAAAGGGCTATTTCTCAAATTTGACAGAACATTAGCTCCAGAACGAACATATTGACTAACTTGAATATATTTTACACTATATTCCAACAGATGGTAGCGTATTATTGTGAGGCACCTTTGCCGTTTATTTATTTATCAAATAAAAACCTGTGAATATGAGTTTAGTCTACATACAGTCAAACTCTGCCATCAGAAAATAAAAATGGTGGGGTAAAATAAAATGGTTTGTGAATTCATAAATGGTTATATAAAATAAAGTTTGTTTCTATTGTTTTATTTTATTTCAAGATCACAATGCTCTGATTTATCCCCCGTGTCTATTTTGCAGACTTTGCATAAAGGAAAAAAATAAAATAAAGTTTTATTTTCTGAAATCCTCTCATCAACTTCTGGCAATTTGTTGTTGCCAATGCTGACCAAAACCTCAAACTCTTCGCCAAGAACTTACAGTTCAAATAAAATCCCAAAAATCTGCATTAGATGGAGTTCTGACTTTTGTTTTCTCCAGGGTTAAATCAGCCAACATTTCTTACTAAATCTATTAAACACAGAATCAACAGGGCAAAGTGCAACACCTGCTATCTACAGCAGGGATGTCCAAAGTGTGGCTTGATCATTTTGATTGACCCCTCACTCCACAATTCAAGAATGGAGTGAATTTACAATTAATTTAAGATTTTTACTAATAAAATCTTATTTACATTTATTTCTGCTTTCTTTGATTACACTTTGTTGCCAAGTGTAACAAAAAATAAATAACAAACCCCATAGTTTTGGAAAATAATACAACTGTGCAAGACCCTGTTTATAATTAGCACCACAATGATTTATAGATTTCTTTTCTATAAAAATTAGGCTACTTTATTTTATTAAAATGTTGTCTATTTAGTATTTTATTAAAGCAGTAAAGACAACAAATGTCTTCAGAAATAAATCTTTTCAGTTTTAATAAGAAAATAAATTAGAGATGCATGATATGAAGATTTAATATTGATGTTGTTGTTATGGCCGATAACCGATATTTATCGATATTAAATGTATTGTTCTGCTGTTTGTCACCTTTTGGGGGGGGAGGACCAGAAATAGACGGCAACAAGA
Source organism: Gambusia affinis (assembly GCF_019740435.1). Taxonomy (NCBI): domain Eukaryota; kingdom Metazoa; phylum Chordata; class Actinopteri; order Cyprinodontiformes; family Poeciliidae; genus Gambusia; species Gambusia affinis. The sequence goes on from NC_057888.1 coordinate 5,512,580, forward strand.
TGGAAATAAATATCGGTTGTTAATGTCAGCCTAGTTTTATTTATCGGACCGATAATGCTAACATATGAATATGCTAACAAAATGACTAATGTCAGCCGATACTGATTTTAGTGCCGATATATTGTGCATCCATAAAATAAATAAATGAAACGTGTTGCTTTTGAGTTTCCTGACTTAAAAATGTCAGAGTTTGGACGTCACTGATTTGCAGGATTCTCTGATTGGCAGATTTATTGTAGTAAAAAGCAGCCTGGTAAGAAAGAACTTAAAAAAAATCAGTGGGAACAGCTTGGAAAACTGAAGATTTTGCTCTTATTGTGTCTCGATTACATCCTTAAAAGCGGTGCTCCCGAATCAGATGCTAACTCCAGCCTGGTGTCAGGTGAGCTGCAGCAGCTTGAGTGATTTAACTAATCCACTTTGGCAGCAGACCTGCAGCACAGATCGGCCTCTCCTTTACTGCCTCCATTCCAGCTCTGTTCACAGCACCATCCGTTAGAAACAGTTTACATAAACTTATTGTTCTTTTGTTTTTCAGGTCCCTTTCAGCCATCAAACGACATGATGCTAAAGTTCTACAGTTACTACAAACAGGCCACTATCGGGCCGTGTAATATTCCCCGACCCGGCTTCTGGGACGTGGTTGGCAAAGCAAAATGGTTTGGAGATTTTTCTTTGTTTTTGTTTTTACTTAAGTAAAAACTTTTTTATCTGAGCTTTTCATGTAAAACACGACTCTAGTTGGAGATTCTTCTGCGTGTTTTCTCAGGCTGCGCTCTCTGGACTCCGTTTGGAATGTGACCTTTGACCCACAAAGCACAACACTGCAAAAACACAGTGTTATGACTAGTTTCTATTGCAAATATCTAATTACACTTGAAATAAGATAAAAGTAATTTAGGAGCTTGTTTTAAATTAAAAACTCCTTAATTTTGGCAGATTATTTTACTCGTAACAAGACATTTTTCCATGTTATAAGTGAACTAGTACTTTTTCTTCAATATTATGGATTTATTGACTTAAAACAGCTCCTATTATCTGCTGAAAAGTTACTTGTAAGTTAGTTTTGTCTTATTTTAAACATACTAAGACTGTTTTTAAAAGTGGGGGCTGCCAAAGTTAGAGGGGAAATGGGGGAAAAAATCAATACCACAAATGTTTCGATCTTAAATTTATTTGTTCTTCAGTCACGCTTTAAAGAATAAATAAAATACAATTAAGATGATTAATTTAAATGTTATTTTTGATGCTCATTTCTGCATGGCAGCCTGTCAAATTCATGAAGCTCCTCAAACTAACATAGAAAGCAAGAAGACGAAAGGAGCCCTGCAAGACTCTGCTGCTAAAAATAACATAAGAACTGTGGGAATAAAACTTAATTTGATGTTATTTAATACAAAAAATGCATATTTTCTTATAAAAGGCAGGGATTGTGGTGAAACATTAATCATCTGGTAATAAAGTCATAATATTTTAATACACATTTCCTCCACAAAACTCAGGAAGCATGAAGCAGAATTTATGCTAAATGTATGTAATAATTACTAAATAGTGAATACAAACCTAATGAAAGTTGATGTTTCTTCCAGAGGGTAATGCTTTTGTGGCGGCCATTGCATGGAAAAGTTTGGAAAATCCTGTGCTAAGCTATTTGCACTAGAAACTAGACCAATAAAAATGTAGTAAGATTTTGTGTTTTTGCAGTAGACATTTTCTCTCTTTGCTTAAAAATGTTGTAAATCATTGTTACTCACTCAACCTTTGACCCACAGATTGCAGAGAACACACTGACCTTAAATAAACTTGGTCTGCAGAAAAAAGCAGAAAACAAGTGCAACTTTGGCAAAGAGTATTTATTTTTAATTAATATTTCTGTCGAAATTTTGAAAAATCCACCTTTAAGATGTAGAGGAATTTTTAAGAGCTGTGTGGGTATAAAGGCAAAAGGACAACTCTCTGTTTCTTAAGCTTTGATAAATTCCTCATGGACACAATCGTGGATCACTTGAAAAAGTCTCACTTTAACTCTGAATAGAATAACAATTATTTGCAAAACTGATGATGTTTGAAAGCTATTTAATCCAACATTGGATTATTTGTTTAGTTTTTTTTACTCGTTCACATTTGTGAAACAGGGATGCGTGGAATTCTCTTGGAGAAATGTCTGAAGAAGAAGCAATGGCGGCCTACGTCGACCAAATGAAGCTGGTTGGTTTCCTTAACTTTCCAATTTATATTACTGCAAAACTTAGTGGCCATACATCATGTTTTAAAAACTCTTTATGACAGTTATTTTTATATCTACCTGTCTTGTTAGCTAGCTTCAGTTTGAGTTAGGAACATCAAGATTGAAATAGTGATCTGTCAAGTAAGGAGGAGGAACTTAAAATAGCGTTCGAAGTGTCATTTAGAGACCTAGCAAAACAGCACCCTGTGGAGGGATTTAAAAGCACTCTGTTGTGTGCCTAGTCCATCTGTAACTCACTTTTGAGAAAATACAGCTCAGAAAAATGAGGAGTCCACCTCTCTGTGAGATTTGTGACGGGTTTCGTGCCTTTAGTAAGGCACAAATCCACCAGTGGATTGGAATATTTGCTACCTCAAAACATTTTCAACAAGTGTGTTCCCATCAACTCCTTTTTTTTTGTAAAAGTCAAAAAACATCTAGAGAGCATAGGTAATTATTTTTTCCAAAGCTGAGGAAGTTATTTTGAACTTTATCATTTCCATCTACCTTTTCTAATATGGTACTTCAAAATCCGTATAAACAAGTTGATGGGAACGCGGCTAGTGATGATCCTGAAGATTCGTCTCTTCCTACACTTTAAGAGAAACTCCAAATGCTTTCTTGGCTTGAAAATATATTTGTCTTTAAATCTTGAAATACATGTGGTTTATTTCTTTCTGGTTTTATAACAAACGATAATTTGGCTTCAACACACAGATCCTGGAGGGAATGCCAATGACCGACGAGGTGGAGGAGCTGCTTCGCATCCTCGGACCGTTCTATGAACTGATTGACGAGAAGAAAAAAATCACACAGATATCGGACCTGAGCACTGGTGCGTTCTTTTTTGTTTCTTTTCTTTTCTTTTCTTAATGGAGTCAGAAACGGGCAGACGAAACTTAACTGTTTACAATTTGCCTCTATCTGCTCAGCCCGCTTAACCAAGTTTGCTAGGCAACTGGAAGGCAAGTATGCGACTATGTACATGATGTAGAGTAGAATCTGTGGGCTATTTTAGCTAGTATGCTTTTAGTGTTTGATAGCAACGCTGTTTTATATTAAAGAGTAGATTAGCACAGAGTTTCCCAAACCTTTTCCTACTATGGAGCCCTAAATAGAATTACCTTCTGGCTAATCTTTACATATTTTGCAAAATTTGTACATATTGTTGTAATTTTTTTATTCATTGTTTAGTAATTATTACATTCATTTAACAGAAATTTAGCTTCTGGATGTGAGTTTTTTTTTTCTTGGAGTCTTGGACAGTTTCTTTGGTAAATTTTAAAAACTCTTTATATTTTTGTCAAGAACTTGTCAATTCTGTGCTTAATGAGCAAAGCATTAACTTACATTAGACTGGCAGCCAATCAGGAAGATGAGTGTTTCAAATAGCATTTCAATAAATTATATTTTGTAATGATGATTTAAAAAATAGCAGAGATTTTATGATAAAAAACATTGGCTAAAAATTTATGAAAATTAAATTTTTGCGTTTTTTTGTCATCATGCGTCTTGGCGCCCCCTGGAGGACAGGAGGCCCCCACTTTGAAAAACAGTTGTATCGTCACCTTTGTAAAATAATGGCCTAAGTTATTTTTTTCCAGAAGTTTTTTTTGTTGTTGTTTTTGCCTAAAACATCTTTTGGGAAGAAAGAGGTGTTGTTTTTTTTTTTTTGTTTTTTTTGGTCAAAATCGTTAAGCAGCAATTTTTTTTTATTTTTATGGATTTGGCTGTAGTTTAATTTAGAACTCATATGTTTTATAATAATGGTTGAGAAATAGATTCAGTGTGATTAAAAAAAAATATTAATATAAAAATTTTTTTTTATTGTCATTTTTCCTGCACTGCTCACTGAGTTTGATCAAATCCATTTTTCTGTTCAGGATTTGGAACAATGCTGAACTCGATGGAATCAAAAAGTGTCGCGAAAAGCATCATCAGAAACATGGAGATGAACGGCACTCTGGAGACCCGGCCTGCCAGGCTCGGACCAAATGAAGAAGTGGAAGAGGAGGAGGAGGATGAAGATGAAGAGGAGGAGGAAGAGGAGGAGAAAGGAGACACAATGGAGATCAGAAAGGGTAACACAGATGTCTCCTTTTCTTTTAGATGAAGATTATTTCCTGGTGGCTCACTGTGTTTTCTTTCCTGTAGCAACTCAACCCAAGAAGAAGAGTTCCACCAGGAGACACAAAGCGTCGCTCCAGAACGGGAAGCTGTCCAACGGCGGATCCCAGCTGGCCAATGGCGGCCATCAGAGCGCCGACGGCGAGCACAACTCCTTCGCCAGGGAGCCTCTGACCAACGGACACCATGCAGGTAGGAGGAGCCAAAATGTCCACCATGTTGGATATGCCATCTGTCAATTCATCCATCCATCCATTAATCCATCCATCCCTCCATCTATCTATTCATCCGTTAATTCATCTATTCATCCATTAATAAATCAATAGATTTGATCAGTTTGTGTTTATCAGTAAAGGCCTGATCAACCTGGCCTGGTTCTGTTTAACCCGAATTTCCAGCTGAACTAAAATGTCCTCCGTGTTCCAGACACCAGAACCAGCCAGGTGACCAGCGACTCTGACAGCGAAGTCTACTGTGACTCTGTGGACCAGTTCGGCCAGGAAGAGGCGAGTCCAAACTCCAGAACCGGACTCCTGGTCAGACTTCCTGGAGTACTGACTGAAGGTTTCTATTTGCTGCAGAACTCTGAGCAGAACCGCTCTCTGGACGACCTGGAGGAAGAGGACAGCCACTTCCTGGAGGGAGATCAGGATCCGCCGCAGGCCGCGATGCGCAGAGGGGAAGAGAAGGAGACGGGAGGGACGGCGTCTCTGAGGCTGGACAGATGGGGACGGGGAGAGGACGGACCAGCTGGACATTCAGGTACAGTTAGAACTCCAGTTAGACGGAGCTTAGTGGGCCCAGTAGAACCGGGACCAACACACTGGGAGGGGGTTTAAATACATCCAACTGTTCATCCATCTCTTCATCCATCCATTCAAAACATTTTGGGAAAATCCTAAGACATAAAAATGTATGAAAAGTAAATGGAGATAAAATTTCATCTCCATTTACTTTTCAAACTTTATTTTCAAAATAAAAGTTTGGTGTTTAGTTTCTATAACTTTGTGTCGTTAATAAAGGGTGAAAATCTACAAAAGTCTGTCGCTAACGACGACCATTTTCTGTTTCCAAGGCTACAGGTCCCTCGGTCGGGGATCCCAGCTGCACTACAGTGGGGACGGACCGGAACCGGCCGGACCGGTACCGCCCAGAGCCAGCCTGGATGAGCAGATCGTGGCGGCGTTGGCCCGGGTTCAGGAAGACATCCAGAGCGTTCTGGAGAGGATGAGAACCGTGGAGGCTCTAACCACCAACCTGGTCAGATCACGACGGATGGACGGACGGACAGACAGACGGACAGACAGATGGTTGGACGGATGAATGTGAAATTAAAAGTTGTTTGTCTCCCTTTTTGTTGTGTTTTCAGGCTAGATCAGTGAGTCTGCCTTCCTACGGATCGCCTCCGGGCAACAAGAGGAATCGGGTATCAAGTCTCTACCACATGTTGCTGTTTTTGTTTCTCTCTTTATTTTTATTTTCTATAAACGTGTGTGTCTTTCACCTAGAATCCATCATGGTGGCCTTTCGACATTTCACCAACCAGTCTGGCCTTCGCCGTTATCTGGCCGTTTGTGGTTCAGTGGCTCATCCGTCTGTACTTCCAGAAAAGAAGAAGGTAATATACCTTCATTTAAAAAAAAAAAAAATGTTTTTTTTCCCTCCTGTGAATGTCTAGTTTAATATATTTGCTGTTTTGTTCTTATCTAAACAGACGAATCAACTGATGCAGTTTCTGGCAAGACTGTAACGAATCCCTACACTGTTGGGCTGCAGCTTCTTTCGTCCTAATTAAAGTAATTTGCTTTTGCACTTCGAAGAAGGAACCTTGGAGCAAAGAAAGAGAAGAGTCTGGAGTTTGGGCGAAACACGAAAGCTTCTGACTTATGAGAACGTTTGTGAACTATTGTAGCTTCTCGATTATTTCCCTAACTTTGGCTCCGTTGCACAAATTTTCCACAATTTTCTTAGCTGCCCAGGAGATGCTGCTATATTAAGATGTGATTAAAACTGTAGAAAACATTTAATGAATGTAAAACTGTTGAGTTGTGAGTCCTTACTGGTAATATTTATTGCTTTTAATGAGTAAAAATCCAATAATTTTGTTGTAGATTGCTTCATATCAGGATGTGCTTTATGTCTGGTTGGTCCAAGTTTTCACTTTCATTCTCTAGGAAAAAGTGCCTCGTCATCAAAATGTAGAGGGCATTACGTTCAGCTCTTCCAAGTTTGGACCAAATTACAGCTAAACATGAGAATATTTCACTGAAATTGCTAATTATTTAACAAAACAATCCAACAAAAAACATTGTTTTTGTTTTATGTCTTGCGTAATTTTGATCTCCTGTCTGCAAAGCAAAGACTTCTGTACAAATTATATACAGTAGCTGTACAGTTCAGACCTAAATGCAATATTTTAATTGCATCTGTGTATTAATTGTAGATTAATCTTTAATATTTACAAAGGTTGACATGCTAATTAAAGCTGATCTTTTCAGAGAAAACCAGTTTTAATAATAATAAAAAAATGGTTTACCTTTCTATTAAAATGTGCTACAGGCTTTTTCACCCTTTCTGCCTGTGCAGAGTGGTGTGTGCATGTGATAAACACAGCTTGAATTAAAGTTTTGACCAAATATTTGGAGTGTCTGCAGGTTATTTTAATAAAACAATAATTTTTAAAAATGTTTTTATACTTGAATTGACCAGATTTTCACCCAAAAATGTCCTATATGGTAGAAAAACTATCATAATATGATTCTACGATCATTTGAATGGGATAAAAATCTGTTATTACAACTTTTGCTTTGTTTACTCCCGATTTTAAGACAGAAAATTCATCTTTGGTTACAGAAAATTTCATTTTAAAAAAACACCAGCTGTCTTTTGGGAGCCTCAGTCGACTAAAACCATTAAGTTAGCCATTCTAAGTCAAGCTTTTTAAAGTATTTTTGATATTAATTTATTAAGAAACATTGATTCAGTGATTTTTGTTGCTCAAGCTGAACTGTAGAGTAAGTGAATTTTCTGGTTGAATTTATATCTTTTAAATCTCCTTTTGATTCACTTTTAGCTTCCAGGCTTCAGACTACGGCAAGCTGTTGGTGTATTTATTTTAAAGGCTTTATCAGCCATCATTTTTATCTACTAGTTTGCAAATACACTGCACTAGTTGTACATTTGACCATACTAGATCAACTAGTTGAATATATGGCTATTAGTTGATCCTGTATAGAATTTATGTTGAGGTATTAGGGCCAAACTACAAAAAATACAATAAAATTATGAGAATAAACTCATAGCCATATTACAAGAATGAAGTCATAATATGAGAATAAAGTCAAATTTTGAAAATGAAATCATACTATTATGAGAATAAACTCATAATAAAATATCAAACTTCACAAACAAAATTATTGTGTAACAATAAAGTCAGTATTATGAGAAAAAAGCCATTAGAATAACATAAATTTTTGAGAATTAAGTCATAGTATTACAACAAAAGTCATGAGAATAAAGCCATTCAAGAATTAATTTATATGAGAATAAATGAATTTTAAAAAAAAGTCACAGTATTACCAAAATAAATCAGTAATATTGTGACTTTATTCTTGCTTGGATTTATTCTTGTAATTTTATTTTCTGTTCTTTTAGGTTCTACTTTACCACAGAATAAAGTCCTGGCCTCGATATTTAATATTTTGGCTCATCTTGTGTTTTTATTTCAGCACTCCTTTAAGCAATAAGCTTTAAAGCAGTTTCTCATTGCAAAATCAAACTGCTACTTTTCTAGCTTCCTGTACAAGCAGCTGTACCACTTGAACACATTTTCCATTTTTATATTAGCAGTTCTAAATTAGCTTCTTGTTTTAAACTTTCACTCTTATTTAGTAAGATTTTGTTTCTAGTTTTTACTGAGAAAAGTTTCTGAAACACTTGAAACAAGTGCAGCAGAAAAAGTATTTAGAGTTTAGTATTTAGAAAAATGTACAAGGCGGATCACGTAGCAAACACATTTTATTTGCATTGTCCTTTTAAAAAAAAGATAAAATTGTGAACAAGCAGTACAGGGAACAGAGAAGAAACAGATCAAAACACATAAAAAAGGAGGAAATTTCTGTTTTAATTCAAAACGCAACATATATCTTAAAACAATCAAACAAAAGAAATAGAAATTGATACATTAAAACATTATTTATGAATATATTAATAGTTTAGGGTCCGCAGGTCATGACCTTTACACAGAAAAACGTAGAAGCAGAGGAGAGAACAGAAACTAAACACCAAAACCTGCAGATGATAAAATAAAGTTAGCTAGCAAAGAACATTATTTAAGACTTCTCAGTAAATAAAGTTTTAAAACACTTTCCTCTCAACAGTATACAGCAGCAGTGATTGCACATGTGTAAAAGTTTCTCTTAAAAGAACCAGTGAACAGAGAACCAATCAGAACCGTTTACATTTCAATCTGCGACTCTGATTTTTCGCACTTTTAAATCAGTGTGATTTAACAGAAATAAAACCAAAGCTTTGAGGCTACAGACTGAAGGCAGACAAGGCGATGTGCTGAGCGTTGTTTCTCGCCTCGAAGTATGAAGTGTCGGTTTCGTCTTCCGGCTGCGGTATGAACGGCATCGGCTGGTTCTGCAGGTTGTCCCAATCCAGGCCGTCGAACAGGCGGTGGCGCTTCAGTTCTGCAAACAAGACGACAAAAGTATTAAACAGCTTTAGCGTATTAGCCTGGTCTTAACACCTACAGTTTCCACCATTACAAAAAAAACAACAAGAAAACTGAATTTATCTTCCCATTTTAGAAATGTGGTTATATCAGAAGACTGGCCTAATTGGCTCTATTAACTCTTGAAATTATCAAATAAGGATGGAAGTGAATGGTTCTTTAATTTTGTTGGTCAAACTTCCCCAAAATGGTAGTGTTAGTATTTTTGTTTGGCATTAAACAATAAATCAGGACAAACACGTGATCAATATCAATAGATAATACATCTGATAGAATATTCAATATATCAAATATTCACTGAACTCCGACGCAGAACCAACTTTAGCCAAACCAAACTTTGTAGAATCAACTCACTCACTCACTCTTTGGTTACCTAGCAACAGCTTGAAGTGCCACCAACTTCGGTTGCCTAGCAACAACCTGTTGAGTAACTTGTGCAGCAGCAGTTTAAAGTTTTGCCACTATTCCTCATAACTGCTTAAAAATAAAGAAACAAAGGCATGAAGTGAAAACTTTGAATAAAACAGTTTGTCCCTCCACCTGTTTGGTAGTATTTCAGATATTTGAAGCAAAACATTTAGTAATAATTATTGATAGCGACTGATGTGAAATGCTTATATTGTGATAAATTTTTCAGGACTGATTTAGACCCAGTTTAAGGTCCCGTTGAACTAGAATTTAAAGTTGTAAATTGCTTCCCTTTTAATTTTTGAACAGCTGTTCATTCAGTCTGGAAGTCAAAAATCAAAATAATGAGTGAAATGTTGAAACTGAGGCAAATTAAAGAGGAAACGTCAAAATAAATAAATATGAATGACATTAATAGACTATTACGCCTTAAAAAAAAAATAAAAAATGAAAATAAAAATAGAGAAATATATTTTTCCCTGTAATTTCCAAACTTATCAAGCTCTGAAAAATAGTTAAAAGCAAATTCTACCTATACAATTTGTTGACATTTCCAAAGTGAAAAAGAATAAAAGCTTGATGGTTATGTTGACTAATTTGCATAATACAACATAAAACATATGAACTAAAAGAGACGCTCTTATTATTCCTGACAGTATTTGTGTTCTGCCAAAGTTACATTTTAAATTTAAATAGTTGAATTCTGATTCCAAATACAAAAAGATAGAAAATTTAGATTTTAACTGAGACACATCCCATCTTCAGAGTCAATTTTCCACATAATTAATGAAGTATTTTAAATTCAAGGCTGGATAAAAGAAAAAAAATAATTCAAAGCAGTGGCCTACTGAAGGTACAATAGGTACATTTTCTGACTTCCCGGCAGAATGTAATTTTTACCCTTCAATCCAGCGCGTTTCGTCATGTCCATGGTGAGCAGGATCTCAATGGCAGTCCTGGAGTTTACAGGAAGTTCCTCCTCTCCTTCAGGCCAAGGGATGTCTAAAAATGTACAAGTTAAACTGGAAGTAAGAGCAAGCTGCTAAACCAGAACAGCATAAATATCGGTCTAGCAAAATTTTATCTGCAAAATTTTTAACTTTTCAAGATTTCTAGCAAGTTTTTAATTTTTCAAATTCAGAAATTTCAATGTTCTTTTTTAGAAATTTTCTGAGATTAATCTCAAATTGCTTTAAGTTAAATTTTCCAGTACATTTCTTAAACTTAAAAATTTGTCTGTTTTTCTAGAATTTTTGACTTTTCAAATTTTCCATCTTTTTTTCTAGAAAATTTCTGAGATTAATCTCCAAATTTCTGAGATTTTTTTCTAGTAATTTTTTAAAAATTAATCTCAAAATTTCTGTTTTTCTTTTCTAGAATTTATGACTTTTCTATGGAAGCCCATTTCCGCCATGAAAAAAAAAAAAAAAGACCAACAGGAAGTCATAATTATGAGATTCAAAGTCATAATTTCGACTTTCAAAGTCAAAATCGAAATTATGACTTTGAATCTCGAAATTATGACTTTGAAAGTCGAAATTATGACTTCCTGTTGGTCTTTTTTTTTTCATGGCGGAAATGGGCTTCCATACTTTTCAAACTTTGAAATTCCCATCTTTTTTCTAAAACGTTTCTGAGATTAATCTGAAGACTTCTGAGTTTTCTTGGTGGAAATTTCCTCCTCTTTTTGTCTTCCTATTTCCAAAGCTCTAACACTCCGTCGTACTTGAACTGACCTCTGTTGAGAATATTCTGGAAAACCAGCTGGGGAGTTTCGTCGTTGAAGGGCGGCACTCCAGTGAGGAACTCGAACAGACACACACCGAGCGCCCACCAGTCCACCATGCAGTCTGGCCAGAAACAAACAGGAAGTAATGAGGATTCAGCGAGATGCTAACATGCTAACATCTATCTTGTGATTCCTGTTAGTGTGACCTGATTGGACGTCAGTGGCTGAAGCAGGAAGGACTATGTTAGAGGTTCACCTTGACACTACTGCACATTAATTGTTCACTTTAACATGCAAATACGGTTGAAATCAGATATTTATACACGCAGAAGACACAAACATTTTTTTCTCTGTTTGAAAAAGAATCAGACTGAACTTTTCTTGTTTTAGCTTAGTTAGAATTACCAAAATTATTTATATTTGCTAAAAGGCAGAAAATGTAGCAAGAAAAATAGTTTTGAACTTTTTTTTAACCTTGAATTAAAATGTTCTCATGTTTAGGAAATAATTGTAATTGTAACTAAGCTAAAACCAAAAAAATTTTGTTTGATTTAACTTCAGACTGCAAAAAAAAAAAATAAAAATTGTTTTTGTCTTTTAACTCAGCAAATATCTGGTTTTAACTGTAAATGTCCATTGGGTAAAAAAAAAAAAGTTGGTATAACAGTGAAAATTAAAAATAAATCACATCAATTCTGAATTATTCATGTGAAATCGGATTAAAAATAGTCTGGACTCTGAAACTGAGTTTACCGTTTTGCAACTTCTGCATGAGTTTCAACATTTGACCCAAGCAGCTTTTCAGAAGCAGAAACCAGTTTGTCCAGTTAAAAGCCTCCAGATTCCCCTGCTGTTAACATGTTAACTGAACAGACAACCCACTTTCATCCTTCCAAATCCAAAACTTCAGTCCCAATCAATAATCAATCCCAGTTTGTTCCCAGATCCAGAAACAGAGGGAAAATTGGGGGTATTTCCTAAAACAGTATTGGCAGCCTGGCAGGGGCAACATGCAAGCTGCAAGGAACAACGTTGCTATAAACTTACCGAACAGAGCACTTCCTGAAACTAAAACAGAACGTCTGTCACAAGAGCTACAGTGACAATCAGCAGGCGATAACAATACATCACATTGGACATGTGGATTTGTTTGGTTTTAGAGTTTTCCCTTTTTTTACCGTGAGGTTTTCCAAGAAGAAGCTCTGGAGCCAAATAATCCGGAGTTCCCAAAATTGGAGCGCCCTCAACAGGCAGCGCGCCCCTTCGGACGCTCTTTGGAGTCCGGAAAGGGGTGTGTGAGGTCGACATGGGCTGAGGAGTCTAATGTGAGAGGAAGAGAAAAGTTTAAAATGGTTCACAAACTCAGTAAAGTCAAGCAAACCTTTCAAAACATGCTGAAAAAAAGCAAAACAGAAAAATATTTATTTGAAATACATATAATACATGTACTCATTTTGTTTTGAATTGATTTTTTTTATTTAGTCTTGATTTTAATGTATTTTCATTTTAAATCCTAATTTGTTTTATATATCACATCTATATAAATAAATCAAGAAGAATGATTTATAAAAGAAATTAAGATATTATGAAATGAAAATACATTATTTTAAAAATGTAATAAAAATAAATAAAATTGAAATAAAAATTTTAATATAATAAAAACCACCAAAGTTTAAAATAAAATGACGGGGAAAAAATCTAATTAAGACAAAATACATAAAAAGACAACATAAATTTAAAAAACCAACAGAGGCATTAAATCAAAGATTAAACCAAGATGAGAATTAAATAAAAACAAAAGCAGGAATATATAAACAGAAGAAAAAAATACTCATATTAAAAATATTAATGCAAAAAAGATTTAAAAAGTAAAATACGTTTAATTTTTTAAAAAATTCAAATGAAAAGAAAATCTAGGTAAAATAAATAATAAAAAAGACCAAACAAATAAATTAAGATACGAAACTTAACATTAATTTAAAATCCAGAATATAATTAATAATTTTTTTTTAATTACATTTCATATTGTCTGAAGACAAATTTTTAAAATGACATTAGTGTACGTTCTTCGACCTCCATTCCTGAACACTGACCTGGTTAACGGAACCGTTGGAGCTTCGCCTCCGCTGCACCGGCGTTGCCATGCCGCGGGCAGAGTTACAGGAAGCGGCGGACACGTCCATGGCCTCCACGGAGCCCACGCTAAGCCTGGAAACCCCGGACATGTTGGAGCGGTTGATGGAGCTGCAGTAGCTGCGGAAAACCACGACGTTCCGCGGCTTTAGGAAAGACGGAGACTGCGAGAAGCTGCAGGACATGTCATGGATTCGGCTATGGAGGGATTCACCTCTCAGGTCGGACACAATTAGTTTGGGCGTTTCTATGGTAACGGGGAAAGTCCGCTGAGGCGACCCGGAGCCCCGCTCTCTCTCCTCTGGTGAATCGACGGACTTCCTGCTTCGTGTTGGTTTGATTGGCTGGAGAGAAGCATCACAGTCCGCCGTGAGAGACGTCTCATGGAAGGAGCCGTCAGAGTCCAGGCTCAGGCTCCGGCAGACGTCGACGTTCCCCGGGAGCGGGGACGTGAAACTGCACTGGGACGCCTCCTTAGTCCCGTCTTCAAACACGTCCTGTACGGGCTCCTCCAGCTCACTGAAAAGACTTTTGGCGACGGGGATTGGGCTGGAGCGCCTCGGATTGTGGTGGTCCGCCGCCATGTTTCCTGTAGTGGAGGTCAAGAAGTTGCCAATCTGGATAGTGGAGAACGTCCCAGTCAGACCAGTGTGACTCTGAGCGGTCTCGGGAATCTCAAAGAATCTCTTGTAGTCTGCGTTTGTCTTCTTGGCTCTAGTCTCCAGCAGTTCTGGACTTCGGTTCATATCTGAAAATGTTCTCTTTACAGAGGAGGGAACTGTTAGCTGGCAGTTATCTCGCTCTGATTCAAGATGGCGCCGAACTGCGGACGACGCTTGAGGTTTCCCGCTGGGAGAACTGGACTTTTTGGGCAGATTATGGGCATCCTTAGCAGAAACTACACATCCTCTTGTACCCTGCTCGTTTTCTTTCTACAGAATGAAGAAAATGTATCCATTTAATTTAGCACCAAACAAAATCGGACCTCCTGCCTATTAGATCCATTGTAGATAGAAAAAAAGAGTAAATTCCAGACAAAAAACTTGAAATTTTTGAGATACAAAAATCAAAAATTCTGGTCATTGTACTTATTTATTTAGTTCTAGTTTTGTCTTCACTTAAACTCTGAAATATCATTAATTTTTTTCTAGTAGATTTCTCAGATTAGCCCCAAAATGAGTTTTTCTATTAAATTTACTCCTTTTTTTCCTATTTCTGATGGTCCTAACACACCATATCCTGTTTCTTTTCTAAATAAAGAAGAAACGGTAACTATTTAATTTAGCAGCAAACGAAATCGGAGCTGCTGCCGTTCCGCCATCACTGACCTCACACTCCCACATGGGACTGAAGTCCCCCTCCGTGTTGGTGGTGCTTCCGGCGCTCATCGTGTCAAACCGCTTTCTGCTCCTCAGCAAATTGGGAGTCAAGTTTTTGGCCAGTTTATGAGGACTGAAAGCTCTGGTTTTAGGTCCTGCAGGAGTTAACATACACCGTGGTAAGAAAAGTCACATTAACTGCACTTATTTTAACGTTTCACCTCCTCTAAAGATTTTTCATTTTATGACCGCAACTAATGATTATTTTAGTAATCAATTATTCTGACCACTAATCGGATAAAAAAATTACGTTCTGCAGATTTGATCACTTAAGCTTATATGCACAATATTAGAAATAAACAATAGACAACAAATAAAACAGGGTTGTGACCTCAACCCTTTTGAAAATATGTGGACTATGCTTAAGATTTGGGACTCTTCCACTAAACTGAAATAATTTAAATGAAGTTAGATTTAATTACATACCCATTTTACAAGGATATTCAGCTGGAGAAAACAGCTGTTCTGAGTTGTTCATCACAGGAGAACCAAGCGAGTTGTTCTTCTGCTTCACTTTGCTGCAGGACATCGGGCTGGACACAACCGAGGCGCTGCAGTGCCGCTTCCCTTCTGTTGCCGACATGTTCTGCAGGTCCCAAAAACAGAGAGGATTTAAAGTCCACATTCACCCCAGTCGTCTTTTCTGATTAATCATTTAGACAATGCTTACAAATCCCAGGGAGCTGATCAAAGAGAGAACTTGACCCGGTGTGCGGAAGAAGTCATTTTTCGGTTTTGCCAAAGATGGAGTCGTGAGGATGTCCATAAGACTCAGCTCTGTTTTACACACACAGTAAGACGTGAATAAGAATGCAACAGTTGATGGTTACAGGTTTAGGGTTTTGGATGTGGACCAAAATTGCAACATTTGTTACATTTTCAACTGGTGGGGTTCACTAAACCCTTTGAAAAACTTCTTCAGCTGTGGTGGCACTGCATCAAGAACCACAGAAGAAAATGACACAAAAACCTCTGAAGACGACATGAATGCAACTTCCTTCTTCATGAAACGTAAACAAAAATGGAGTAGTGTCAGATTTTAGCAGTTTTACAATTTCTCTTTTGTCTTTGGTAAAAGACCACAGACCATTTCTCCAGCTAGTGACAGACTGCTGCGTTTATTTTGGTTGTATTGACCAGAATGCCTTGTGCTATAGTCTGCTTCCTGCTGTTGGAACGGTCTCTGATCCGCTTACATTCACGTATGCATTCGAAGCGCACCAGAGTTCACTACAACCAAACCAAGACCGAGGTTTTTAGCTGGACAAAAGTTCAATGATGCATTCACACCTCCACAAATAAACTGGACTTTCTAGGCAAACACACTACAGCTCAATTAGCGCAACCTAAACAGGTCTGATGGGAATTCACTCTTATTTACCTCTGTCTAGCTTGACCTTTGAGAGACCAAAGTCTGTCAGCTTGATGTGGCCTTCGTTGGATATGAGCATGTTGTCTGGTTTCAGGTCCCTGAACGCATCAGATAACACAATGAGGACCTATCACTTGCTGTGATAAAACAACAGCATCTTGTTGCGCAGTCTGTTACCTGTGGATTATGCCGTGGCGGTGAAGGTAGTCCAAAGCCAACGCAACCTCAGAGATGTACTTCACAGCCATGTCCTCCTCAAAATATCCATAAATATGGAGTAGAGACTTTACGTCCCCACCGATGAGGTATTCCATCACCTTTGATCAATAAAACAAATACATTGTTAGGATATAACTAATAACCGACGGTGGAATGTTTAGTAGGAAGGAAGGAAATTATTGCACGAATGTGCAATAGAGCGACACATCGTTTCACTAATGTTTACACAAATACGCTGCATACCAAAGTGTATTACACACCTTTAGCCATGGAAGTGATTAGAGAATCACAAGTTAATCATTTAAAATTAAATGTCTGAATATTTTTGGCAATATATTGTATGTTTCATGGCTTTGGCTAAATAAAAATGCTCTGGTTTCACAGAACAATGTGTGAGACCATAATATATTCCTAATTATCCAATATTAAATGGATGGACAGATGGATGCAATTAATAATACCTGGAATAATTCTGAAAATGTAAATGTAGCCCTATTATGACCAGATAATGAAAGCAATTTTTCCTTCGAGGTTAATGAAGAGTACTGAGCTGTTTTAAATAAAAATGATTTTGAACTCTTTCACCCAGCATTACCAGATAGATCTTGGCTGCAGACTGGAGGGAGTAAAACAAGTGAACAACGAAGGGACTTTTGCTCAAGGCTAGGGCGTCTCTTTCTGCCTTCATCTGACTCGCCATGTTTTTATCCACCATGTCTGCCTTCTTCATCACCTACAGCGACAAAATATTATATTATCCCCAACTTTCATACAAAAGGTTAGCAAATAAAAGTAATCAAATTTAACTAAAGGTGTATCGACTCACCTTAATAGCGTATAAACGCGCATTGCTATTCTTCCGAGCGAGGTAGACCTTTCCAAAGGCGCCGCGGCTGATGGGCTTCAAAACGGTGAAATCATCGATGGAAGGAGGTCTCGGTATTTCCACTGATTTTACATTTGAACCAACTTTGTGATTTTCTTCTACTTCCATTCTCACGATGAAATAATGTCACTTAAAATCCAGCAGCGAGTCCACCGTAAACACTACCATGACAGAACAACAAACAGTGCGGAGTTTGTTTTGAATTTTTGAATTCCCTGCCTGTCTCGGGGTCCTATGACGTGATGTAGGTACTAAAAAAACTGCCTGTATAAAATCTTTTGCAAAACGAAAATCTGAAATATACAATTTAATGTAAGATCACATCTAATTAATTAAGCAGGTGAGGCGAGGACGCCACTCGTTCATGGTAGTTTTAACTAACCGACTGCGTCATTTTGTTTGCCAACCGCCATAAAACATAAGAAGAAGAATTACAAGAAGAAGAAGAAGATTGCGTCATTTTGTAGTCTATTTGACCTCAGATGCCGGGGGGAGAATCCATTTCCCGATGTTAGCTAAAAGTAAAGTTGTGTAACTATCGAGAGTTGTGTAACGGGGTAAGCTAAAAGGACACCGCTGCGAGCAGGACTTGATTGTTAACATTTTATTGAGATTTTGTTCTCACATTGTAACTCACCGAAGACAGATTCTAGCAAATAGTTACGGGAGAAAAATGTTTTCTCTGTCGACGTCATTTCAGCCACAGCAGGTATGTAAGCCTCAGAAGCAGGTTGATTATTTGATTAACTTGTCTGCATGTATCCGACAAAAAGTTTCAGTTTATCACTTCAGCTCTTGTTTTAAAAACATTAAAGTCATTCGTAAGCAGTAAATGCCTTTGTTTACGCTTGTTTTAGTTGTGACTTTTGTTCAAGCCAATGACAACTCTACTCGGCTAATGCTAATGCTAAGGGTTTAGCTTGTAAACGCTACATTTCGTCCACATGGGCCGATGCTTGCATCTTTTCGACTGTTAACAGCTGTTCATTCTTATCTATATTATAGTTATTACCCCAATTAATGTGAACGTGTCGGTACAGGCAGTCTTGGTACTTAAGAAGCATGTGACTGAAACTGACATAATCCTGACCTACTGTCGTGTTAGCTGGACCTACTTCCAGTTTATTACATATTAACTATTATGATCGATTTGTGGCTGTAAATAACATCAAGGTTAAGCGGGTCTCCGTGGATCATCATGTGGGGAAAGCGTGTTATTCACCCTCCTGTCTTCATGCTCTCACAGATGGTGGTTCCTCTCAGCCAGGTCCTCAATGCTCTCCACTCGCTGAAGAGCTCAGCTACAGCTTCCGTCCACTCTTTGCACAAAGACTTCAGACAGGAGCACAAGACAAACCTGAAAGAGGTGAGACACGTAGGAGACATTCATAATGTATCAAAAAGTACAATATGAGTAAGGATAATGTAGGATAATTTGCCAAAATTATGATTTTTAATTAATTTTGAAGCGTATTAAAGCATATTTGAATTGTCCATTTCAATCCTAATCCATAGAAACCAGGCCCATAAAACTCATGGAAGTTGCACGGCTTGTTGTTTTTGTGTTTCTTTGTCTCACCACTGTTGTTGTTTGCTGCCAGCCGAGTGTCAGCCTGAGGGATCTGGGCCTCTCCGAGGTCCAGGGGAGTCAGCTGAATGAGCTGGTCAGCAGGTTACTGCCCCCACTGAGTCCTGAAGAACCTACCACCGTTTCGTCAATATGGAAGACTAGTCATGTTTCTGCAGACAGCTTCTTTCAGAACAAATATGGTGAGAAGATCAACCTGGTCTGCTGTTCTTTTGTTTTATTTTACAAGAAAAAAACCCTCACACATTTCGTTTTTACACAAAGGGTTTTCACAAAAAAGACTATTAGGTCAGGGCTCGCCGTTATTCCACCGTCAGTACCACAGCCCTCTTCGGGACGTTTGCTCTGAACTCCAGCTCCTGCCTGGTGAGACATTTACATTTAACCACTCTCAGAGGCCCATGAATGGATTCAAATTTTAGCGTTTCTGTTTTCTCCTCGTAGTGTGGCTTCAGAGCCGGGGGTTCAAAACTCTCAGAGCAAAGACCAGACGAGTGGAGTCGGGTTATGACGGTCCGGTAGAACCCGATGCCTACACACCAGCTTTCATGAAGGTGAGTTTGTTACAGCAGTGGGGTCCAAGCTTTTTCCACCATGTTGAAAGTTCTCAGGGGCCAAAATTAGCATTTTTTGTCAATTAAAAAACATTAAAATAATATCATTGTGAATTCTTTCTCCTTTACCTCCACAACAATAAATTAAACAAATAATTTTTTTTATTAAAACCAACATTAGAAATTTGCCTTAATTTTTACCTTCATTTAACTTTTTGAGCTAATTATTTCCTGTTTTTCTATTAATTTGTTGTAGTTTATGATTAGAGAAGTGCCAGATTGATTAAATCTGCTGCCTTTGGCTCCCTTTTTAGGGTTTGCTCCAGAGGGAGAAAGGACCGGAGGCTCACTCTCTGGACCAAGTGGTGAAACTCAAAAACCTTCCTGAAAACCAGCAGGAGGTTTTCAAGACTGGCTTCGCCGAGGGGTTCATGAGGTCCCAAGCTCTAACTCAGAGAACTCAAGGTATGTGGAGTATTTGGTCAAACTTAAAGCTTGCTATTGAACTGAGAGAAAGCAGTAAGAGCTGTTGTTGTTTTCTTTCTACAGACTCGTTGAGGAGAACCAGGCTGGTCCTGCTGGTCCTCCTCCTCATCGGCATTTACGGCCTCTCTAGAACCCCTTTTCTC
The DNA here is from genome assembly GCF_019740435.1 of Gambusia affinis. Taxonomy (NCBI): domain Eukaryota; kingdom Metazoa; phylum Chordata; class Actinopteri; order Cyprinodontiformes; family Poeciliidae; genus Gambusia; species Gambusia affinis. The sequence continues at coordinate 5,532,569 of NC_057888.1, forward strand.
TCCGGTAAAGGCTCCTTTTCTGACGCCGGTTTGTTTCGGTTTTTATTCTTTCTTATGTATTCAAATAAAATCCCAGCTCTACATGCACACGGTTTATTTATAAATTCATTAAAATAACACTGGGTGGTGTTTATTTTCAGCTACTTTGCTTTATCATATAATTTCAACCACTAATTTCAATGTTTTTTAGGGTTTTAGGTAGACCAACACAAAGTAGCAGGGGTGGTTCTAGGAAAGGTGTAGGGGGAGCTATAGCTCTCCAAAGAAAATGAAAATAAAATTATTTTTTTTCTGTCATGAAATATTTTTATGTATCCTAAATTCAAAAATTATCTCTAATAAGCAGTAATTTAAGAATATTTTATATATAATATAATAATAATATTATATAATATATTTTCTAATACTTCTCGGTGACTAAGAAGGCAGAGAGACCAGAGAAGCTTCCTGCTCATGTTGCATCACTTTGTACTCAGAGAGGAGAGCAAATAAGAGAGCAGACGTACCATTAACAACAATCAGAAGTTCTTGTATATCACACAGCATCACAAAAACATATTTTTAGACTTCTTTAAGTTGATACTTGTGTCTTTGACATTTCCAGTTCTTCGGTAAGCTTTGGGTATATTTTCTTTTGAGGAGCTGCAACAGAGATAGTTGAATCTCCGACCCTTTATCAAGACAGATTTACTGTTTTTAAAGCATTTCCCCTCCACAAAAGACACGTTTTGATTTGAAAACATCCGACACTAAGGCTGCAATCTCACAAATTGCAACCCAATCCCAATTTTTTCCTGCTTTTTCGCTGCCCAATTCTTGTCTTATAAGCCCTCCAAAAAATGTGTGGAACTAAATCGCAGTATTTTCACTGACGTAATATATTAGAGGAAAAGAATAAAATTAGTTTTATTCATTAGAGATGCAAATATTTGAGTGCCTACCGATTCGATTCAGAAACAATTTTTTTTATTCAGGAACTATTTTTTTTCTCTTCACATGGTTTACATTTACTGTTTAAATTATGTGGCTGAAAGAAATAAAACATTTATTTAAAACTATTTTATAAGGTTCTGTACTATATTAAATTTAATCAAAATGTGTTTTTTTTGTTTATAAAATTCTTTAACTTAAATTAGTAGTATTAGTTTAGCTGCCTGGTTTTTTCTGAAGAAAAAGAAATTATAGAATTATTCAAAATATACATAAAATTAGGCTTGGATTGATCCTGAATTTTAAGGAATACAAATTATGATTCTTTATAGAATTCTTTTCTGCAGATTCATTCATATTTCAGTTTTTTTTTGTTATGATTTTGCGTTACTTTGTGTTGGTTTATCCCATAAAATCCTGATAAGTAGATAACAATAGAAGTGAGAAACAAGCTACAGTGTGCAAGTAGAGTTTGGTCATTTTGGTGCATGCTTCTTTTTCTCAATATGTGCATTTCTAGAGCAGCTGCTCATAGTTTCATAAAAGAACGGGAGCTAAATGAATAACTGACAGGATAAGTTTGGATCGCCATATTTACCTTTGTTCCACAGTAAGCAGAAAGCTACATTTTTGTTTCGTAAAACCAGTTTGTTTGTGTTGTTTCTGAGAAGTTTTCCTGTTTCCTGGGTTTTTCCACAGTGAGGTTTCGCACCACTTCGGGCCTCGACTCAGCGGTCGACCCAGTCCAGATGAAGAACGTGACGTTCGAGCATGTCAAAGGCGTGGAGGAGGCGAAGAACGAGCTGCAAGACGTCGTTGAGTTCCTCAAAAAACCACAGAAGTTCACAGTGCTGGGTGGAAAGCTGCCTAAAGGTACCAGTAGCGTTTTTATTTTGATTATATCAACCGGTGTGAATGAAAATAGCCTGACTGTTGACTCTCTGTGCAGGGATTCTCCTTGTCGGGCCGCCCGGCACAGGGAAGACCCTGCTAGCGCGAGCCGTAGCCGGGGAAGCAGACGTTCCTTTCTACTACGCCTCCGGGTCGGAGTTTGATGAGATGTTTGTGGGCGTCGGCGCCAGTCGCATCAGGAACCTCTTTAGTACGTTTCCAGAACCAGTGAAAACCACAGCGGAGAGGAAGCCGACTAAAAACAAGTTTTCCTTTTGTGGCTTGCAGAAGAGGCGAAAGCAAACGCTCCGTGCGTCATCTTCATCGACGAGTTGGACAGCGTGGGAGGGAAGAGGATCGAGTCTCCGATGCATCCCTACTCCAGACAAACCATCAACCAGCTGCTGGCTGAAATGGACGGGTGAGTTTCATCGCCAGTGTCTGGCCTAGTCCACACACAGCCGGATATTTGGGAAAACAAATGAATTTTTATGCATTTTGGCTTTTAATCCACACAAAATTTTTGTTAAATGTCACTAAAGAGGCAAAACTTCATATTTTGTTTGCAGGTGTACGTGTGAAAACTACATTTAGGGTTCTGAGTGTTACAGTGTCATTAATAAAGCACATGCTTGCTTTGACATGATTCCCGATCAACATTGTGTTGCTTTATTGACTTTATATTGGGACTGGATGGTACACCTGAGAAACTTATCACGATAAGCATTTCATATCCCTCGTTTCCATGGAAACCGACACTATTGCAATGTTTCCCAGGTTCAAACCCAATGAAGGCGTCATCGTCATCGGTGCTACAAACTTCGCTGAAGCTCTGGATAGGTATGTTCCCACTTTGAGTTAATTGTTGTCTAGAATTAGCTTTTCTTTTTAAAGTGGAATGGTTTCAACACGTAAAATAAATGCACCAAAAACTCATGACTCAGAATATCCAATAAGGAAAATAAACAAGGCTGCAGGATATTTAAAATTCATGGTGGAGAGTCAAACCACCAGCAGAACAAAGTTAAGTTAGTTTAGCATTTTTCTTTTTATTTAGAAATATTTTATGGTGGTTTGAAGCAGAGATAGCTTAGAAAATAAGATTGGAAGCTTTTATGTCATTTGAAAAATTGAAAGAGGATGACTGAACTTCAAATCTTCCTAAGAACATTTGCATCTATAGACTCTCCTAAATGGCTTTTAATAACTTTAAGAAAAATTATATTGAAATAAAACATATTTTTAAAGATTAAAAATAAAAAAAACCTTTAATTTCTAAAGGTTTTCTGTGTTTTTATTGGATATTTGTGTAAAACTTTAGTTTGTTTCAACAGTTTTTAGTTTGTTTTAGGTAACTGAAGTAAAAGGAGGATATTTGTTTCTGCTTTCAGTGCTCTGGTAAGACCCGGCAGGTTCGACATGCAGGTGACCGTTCCCCGCCCTGATGTCAAAGGTCGCAAAGAGATCCTCAACTGGTACCTCTCCAAGATCAAAGCGGACCCCGGTAGGTCATTTCAGAGATATCTGCTGATAGTCATCAGCGCTCCAAGCCAGTGAGCCACACAGGATCCCGCAGTCAGAGAGTCGGATGACTTGAAAAGTCATTTTTGTTTTTGGTTAGCCGTCGATGCTGAGATCATCGCCCGAGGCACGGTGGGCTTCTCTGGGGCAGAACTGGAGAACCTGGTGAACCAGTCCGCCCTGAAGGCCGCCGTGGACGGGAAGGAGATGGTCACCATGAAGGACCTGGAGTTCGCCAAGGACAAGATCCTCATGGGTGAGCGAGCGCACACGGAGCTCAGATCAGCTCTTTATCACAGAAACATGTGCAGGTATGGAAAATAAATACAATAATTAATAAAAGCGTGAAAAGAAATTTAACTCAAGCAAGAGTAGCACTACTTCAGCATATTTTTACTCAAGTAAAGTCTTAAATTTTATTCACAATGGCATTAAAAAGTCTTAAATCTGACTTTATGAAACCTGCAGATAACCTGATTCTCCTCGTCTCTTTCCTTTCAGGTCCTGAGAGGCGTAGCGTTGAAATAGACAAAAAGAACAAGACCATCACAGCTTACCATGAGTCCGGACACGCCATCGTCGCCTATTACACCAAAGACGCGATGCCCATCAACAAGGCCACCATCATGCCCAGAGGACCGACTCTTGGCCATGTTAGTTCATTTTTAAGTCTTAAACTCCAGGATGGTTTGTTGTGGCTGCGTAGAAGCTAACCTGAATCGTGTTTTTGTTCGTCCTCCAGGTGTCCATGCTCCCCGAGAACGACCGCTGGAGCGAGACTCGGGGCCAGCTGCTGGCCCAAATGGACGTCAGCATGGGCGGCCGCGTCGCAGAGGAGCTCATCTTTGGAGACGAAAACATCACCACAGGTACCAGCTGCTTGGTAAAATTCTGCCTACACGTGATGGGAGGTTAATTTAAAACGTTTATTTAATAATCTGTCTGTTTTTAGGAGCCTCCAGCGACTTTGATGGAGCAACACAAATCGCCAAACTGATGGTGACCCGGTTCGGCATGAGCGACAAGGTAAATCGAGCTCGTCAGGAACTATTTGTCATTGAAACGCTGGTAAAAACGGCATAATGAGGAGCATTGTTATAATGTCAGACAGAGCAGGAGCTTTTTAAAGAGAAAGAGACCCAATTTTAAGACTTTAAGTTGCAAAGTCAAGGACTTATCATTTTTTCTTTTTATCTTGCAACTAAAAACTGGATGATAAAAGTTTTCAGTCTGGTGCTTTGGTCTCAGTTAGCCCATTTCTTTGAAGGACAATTTTGTTCATCTTACTTTAAAATGTTCTCAAAACAACATTATTGTTTATCACAATAAATTCTGGGACAATTTATCTTCCAGCGAAAGGTTTTACTGTCACTGGTCTATATAAAATGGCACTGTGCCTGGGAATACTCTAATACACAATAACATTTCTTGTAAGTAGGGGAATGTTTTCTGTTTTACCTCTGTACACTTCAAAAACACATTTTACCAAGTAAGTTTGGTCTAGTTTCTAGTGCAAATACCTTAATACACTTGAAATAAGACAAACCAACTTAACAGTATCTTTTTAGCAAGATATGGAGGCTTGTTATAAGTAAATAAGTCCTTATTATTTATGTTCCATTAGCAGAGAAATAAACTTACAAAATGGTAAAAATGTCTTGTTATAAGTTAAACAATCTGCCGATGGAACTACTATATTTTCATCAATAAGAAGGATTTATTTACTTAGAACAAGCCTCTATATCTTCCTAAAAAGATACTTTTAAGTTAGTTTTGCCTTATTTCAAGTTTGCTAAGAAATTTGCTTTAGAAACCAGACCAAGTATACTTGGTAATATTTTGTTTTTTTGCAGTGTGCAATGGCTGCTGGAAAAGACAAGTGTTGTATTGTTGGAGGAGGCTCCATTTCTGCTTTTCAAAGATATACGGTTGATAAATTGTGCATCTATTTGCAGCCATTTTTATGTGTAAACATTGAGAAAGGGGGCGTGGCCAACAGCAGCAGCTTATTTGGATTTAAAGTGACAAAATGTGATTTTAAGGATGTAATTTGTGTTTCTGTGCAGCTCGGGGTCATGACCTACAAGGACATCACCAAGCAGAGCCCCGAGACGCAGGCCGCCATCGAGCATGAAGTCAGAGCTCTACTAAAGGTGAGGCGCTCTACGTCCCAGAAGTTGACCTTCTCACCCTGTTCTGCGTCAGTTTCTATCGTTCCTTCGTCTGTTTCTCTGCAGGAATCCTACGACCGAGCGAAGAACTTACTGAAGACCTACAGCAAGGAGCACAAGAAGCTGGCGGACGCTCTGCTGACGTACGAAACGCTGGACGCCAGAGAGATCAAGATGGTGCTGGAAGGAAAATTTCTGGACCACCGAGATATTCAAAGACTGTAAATAAAACGCTGTGCGAGCGGGACTGGCCTTTTGAAAGCCTTTTAGTCGTTTCTATTCCTCCTTTTGACAACTTGAAAGCTGGATGAAATGTTTGAGCTCCAGCAGACTTTTTTTAAATCATCACAGTATGATGAATCTGCACATTTAGTTAAAAGTTTTTGCTGTTCCTCATTGTCAAACTCACAGCTGGAGGATTTCTGTATCTTATGTTTTCTCCTACATATTATGTTGTTTTTAAGTTATTTAAGTGCCCAAAGGTCTGTATTATTATTATTATTATTATTGTTGTTTTCATTTTCTTTTCTGTCAGGGAAAATTATGATGGATCCTCTTATCCACGTCTGAGGAAAAACTAAGTGTTGGTCAGCTTATGTAAATATTCTGTAAAGAGTCTGAAAGAACAGATTGGGTGCTTCTCTGTTACTTTAGACGACGGCCTTCTTGGACCTCCAATAAAGATTTCTCTCAGGAAACAAATGTTGGGAGTGATCTTTGTGATTCAGGAGTCAAAATTTTACTGTAACAGTTACATGAAACAAAGAAAGAGTGACTATTTCTTGTTTTGAGCAGTGAGTAAAGCTCAAACACCAAACATATTGGAGAAAAATCAACATTCTGTAGAATAGAATAGAATAGAATAGAAATGCACTTTATTGTCCCCCAGTGAGGAAATTAAGGCAGGTAGGTTCACAGAAAAATACAAATTATATAAGTGCTTCTGAAAATAAAATCTTGAGCAATATGTTTTGCTATGCTTCTCAATAACTTAAAAATGTGTAACAAAAAATCTAGTCCTTGAAATTAACATTTTATATAAATAAAACTTGTAAAATACTAAAAATAAAAGCAATTTCTTTAAAAAACATAAATTTTTCAATTTTAGCTTACATTTCACTATGGAAATGTACTTAAACAAAAATGACAACAGAACAAAGCAGGAAAAGTACAAAGAATGTAAATACAAATAAAAACAAATGCAGACAAAAATAAAATCCACCAGTTGATCATAAACTTTTAAAATACATTCATACAAAAGACACCTAAAACGGATTAGCTGAAATCCACAGTGTGCTCCTTTGTCAGGGATAATTATTGGTTATCAATGGATCATTTTAACCTGCAATTAAGAGATTTTGTTCCGAGAAAAACACACCAACCCGAACAAACCCCGGCTGTCTCTTTTAATTGACTGTCTCGGTATTTATAAGCAGGCAGAGGGTTAAAGAAAAGCTGCAGAAGCCTCCAGTCTTCACTGGACACTTTAGTTTTACTATGAAGAAGTTTAAGGACGTTCAATAAACTTCCTAAATAAAGATGGCGGACGCCGATGAGGACATCGCTGTTATCGGGATGGGATGTAATTTCCCTGGAGGTGAGACGTTTTCACTGGCTGCTGTCGGTCACATTAGTTGTTAAAGGTAATTTATTGTTTTCCACTCAACGTTAGGTGAGGGACTGGATGATTTCTGGAAAGTTCTGCGGGAGGGAAGGAATTGCGTGTCGGACATTCCAGCTGAAAGGTTCGACAGCAACTTCTGGCACGACGCTGACGTCACCAAACCCGGAAAGAGCCAAACTGCAAAAGCCGCATTTATAAAAGGGTGAAGAGAGTAATCGGGTCTGATATATGGAGAAAAATACTTCTGTTTATTTAGGGGTAACAGACCAAAATGGAGCTCAAATTCAGTTGATCACATCATTTTCAGATTTATTATCACCTGAAAAGTGTATCTTACATTTTGTGTCTTGCTCTTTTTACACTGCTGGCAATAAATAAATGTCTGACCATTTATTCCGGTTGTTGTGGATTTTAGAAAATAAGGCGTAAATTTCCGGAAAAAATAGAACTCAGAAATTTTTAGATAAACCTTAGAATTTTTCTAGAAAAAATGTGGAAATTTCTGAATTTGAAAAGTTCGAAGTTTGTGAGAGAAAATTCAGAAATGTTTAGGTTAATCTAAAAAAATTCTCTAGAAAAAAAGAGAAATTTCTCTACAGTTTGAAATGTTAAAAAATTGCACAAAAACAATGCAGAAATTTTGAGATCAATCTCTGAAGTTCTCTAGAAACTTTAAGAGTTTTAAAAGTGGAACATTTGCAAGAAAAACTGAATCAGACGTTTAGATTTGAGATCCATTTCAGAAGATGTATAGAAAAAAAGTGGAAATTTCAGAGTTTCAAAAGTCAAAAGATTGCAAGAAAAAAACTCAGAAATGTTGAGATTAATATTAGAAATATTCTAAAAAAACATTGAAATTTCTGCATTTGAAAAGTCAAAAATTAGCAAGAAAAACTTAAAAATCTTTTAATTAATCTGAAATTTTCAAAGAACAATAAGATAGGTCACTCCACCACTTTTTGATTGTTTTTTGCTTGCAAATTTTAAACTTTTCAAACTCAGACATTTCCAGATTTTTCTAGAAAATTTCTCAAGACTGAGGTTTTTTTTGTTTTGTTTTTTGTTTTTAGATTTTTTTTGGTTGTTCAAACTTAGAGATTTCCATGTTTTTTTCTAGAAAATTTCTCAAGACTGAGGTTTTTTTTTGTTTTGTTTTTTGTTTTTAGATTTTTTTTTGGTTGTTCAAACTTAGAGATTTCCATGTTTTTTTCTAGAAAATTTCTGAGATTAAAAATTTCTGAGTTTTTTTCTTGGAAATTTTCAACCCTTCAAAGATAATATTTCACATATTTAAACAAAAATCTAATGGATTACTATCAAATATCAACTGATGAGACACTTTTGGCCATCTTGTCCAGCCCTAAGTATAAAGTAAAATGTCCTAAAAAGTAATTTTTTCCCAAAACATTAGTCCAGTAAATGTTACTACCTAACTCTGTGACTCTGAGTCGTGACGGATCTGTTTTGATTTCTTTATAGGTTTAATGAGTTTGATCCCTCGTTTTTTGGGATTCCTGAAGTAGAAGCAGACTTCATGGATCCTCAGCAGAAGCTGCTGCTGCAGTGCAGCTACAGAGCCTTAGAGGACGCAGGAATACCTATTGAGAGCCTCAGCGGAACCAGAACCGGTGTTTACATCGGTAACTCGTCTCATATTTTACATTTTAAACCCACCGACTCGTGAGGAAGCATTTTTCTAACCTCTTCTGCTTTAATGCTGCAGGTTTAATGAACAGAGACTATGAGATGATCAGGAATAACAAGCCAGAGACAATAACACATTACAACTGCACCGGGACGGCCGTGAGCGTCGCAGCCAACAGGATTTCCTTCACCTTTAACCTCACTGGTCCTTCTGTCGTTATTGACAGCGCCTGTTCTTCTTCTCTGGTGGCTCTGCATCTCGCCTGTCAGGCCATAAAGCAAGGTAGGCATTTCTAATTTACCTCATTAGTCTGCAGAAACATCCAAAAACAAATTTCCCTTACATGTTATGTTTTTTTAATATGATTTTCTCAGGGCAGCCTTTTTATGTATGGTTTTAAAAGGACAAGAAGAGGGCAATTAAATATAAATTAATATAAAACAATATGCATATAAACAGTTTGGTAGTAACCAGTTACATTTACTTGAGTAACTATTTTAAAAAAATATTATTTTAGGAGAAATGTTTACTTTTACTTGAATGAAAAACAAAAATGTTTTAACCAAATATTCACTAGACAAAGACACACATTTTCGGATTTTATTAAAGTTTAATAAATTTTTTTTATTGAAAGAAACTGATTTGGAAACATTTTTCTTTGTTATTTTTTTGTTACTTATATGAATTATTGTAATTTTCATCCTTAAATATCAAAATTTCCACCTAATTTTATATTTTGGTCTGTCTGATTATGTAATTTTTACACATTAATTGATTGACAGTTTGATCAGTTATTCAGTACTTCAGTACACTTTTTACCAAATACTTTTTTACTCTTACTGGAGTAATTTCTTGGAGAATTACTTTTACTTGAGTAAAATTATGTTGAAATAGAGCTACTTTACTCACTTGAGTATAATTTTTGGGCACCTCTCCATGAAAGACAAACTGGGAATGAAATCTTTAGGAACAGCCATTTTCTCCAGTCACCGCTAGGTGGCACTGTGGTTCCTGGCATAATGAATTCCACTGATAATCAGCAGTTTTTCCATGTACTGTTGAGCAAAACAAATCCATCATATTCTTCACAGTTCCTTATTATATTATATTTAATAAACCAAACTATCGATAAAATATTAGGGCCATTGTAGATAGAAAAAAAAAGAGTTCATATCTGCCAAAAACTCAAAAATCTTTTAGATTAATCTCAGAAATTTACTAGAAAAACATGGAAATTTCTGAATTTGAAAAGAAAAATTTTTCTTGGAAATTTTTGACTTTCAAAAGTAAAATATTTTTGACTTTTGGAAATTTCCTGAGTTTGAAAAGTTGAATAATTCAGAATTTTTTTTGGGAATTTTTTTTTAACTTTCAGGACTCAGAAATATCTTCTTTTTTTCTAGAAAATGTTTAGTTTTTGGTGGAAATTTATTTCCTTTTGGTGCTGTCATATTAGGCATGACAACACTAATACACCTCACTGTGCTTTATAGACATTTATTGCTTATATTTAGTGTCAAATCTCAAAATATTTAGTCAAATGTAAACTTAATTAACCTATGAAATTTACACCACTGTTCTTGTGTGATGAGTGGCAAATCTAGACATGCCTTTTGTCAGCTAAATATGGCTATATTTGTAAAAAAAAAAAAAAAAAAAAGGAAAAAAAAAGAAAAAAGAAGTGCCTAAAAGTTTCCATTTTAGATTAAGTGTTAATATTTTCTGCAGCCTTTCTATAGAAATTATTCATAGCCAAGGGGTAATTGGCTTCACTAGCAAAAATTATTACAAATTGAATAAAAATAGTAGAAAAGAAGCCAAAGTGTCAATTTAAAAAAGTTTAACGATATTCAATATGTTCATATGGCCAGTGATCAAGACCTCTTTAAAGAAGGTCTGGGACAAAAAAGACACAAAGTACTTTATATTTTATTAAAAACTGGATCCTAATGTATCCAAATTTGCTCTAGATGACTGTGAGATGGCGCTGTGTGGAGGAGTTAACTGCATCATTGAGCCAAGAGTGTTTGTTGCTCTCAGCAAAGCCAGGATGATTTCACCTGAAGGAACCAGCAAGCCTTTCTCCACCAGCGCAGACGGTTACGGAAGAGGGGAAGGCTGTGGCGTTTTGCTCCTGAAGCCTCTAAAAAAGGTCTGAGGTTTCATCTAGAGCAGGGATGTCCAAAGTGTGGCGCGGGGGCCATTTGTGGGCTTTGGAACAATCCTGTGTGGACCTCCACTGCAGTTCAAGAATGCTATAAATTTGGCTCTGCAGAGGAAACCTTTCAGATTTTTTAGAATGAGAGTTCTAGTGACAATTTAACTCTTCTTTAGTGGTAAATGTTTTCCTTTAATTGTAATTTCCTAGTAAATAGCGATCAAGCAACTTTGTACTAAAAAAAAAAGAATGGAGCATTTTTATTCTATTAGATTTGGTTAATGGAAGGATTCTTGAGGAACGTTTTTCTTTTTGTTGTTAGAAATAGACTAAAAGATTTTCTAGACCAAATAATCTGGGGGAAAAGATTACCCAAAAAGTGAGAAAACACTTTGCCTTTCTCATTGGAATATTGCATGTTTCATTTATTGACAAATTAAATGTGTTGGGATTTTAGAGAAAAAATCCCTACAAAATGAAAAATAATATGGCTCCCCGAGTAATTTGAGGGATTTTGGCCCATGTTGCAAAATGTTTGGACACCCCTGATCTAGAAAGATTTATGTTGTTTGTTATTTTGTAAACTTGAAGATCATCTAATTGATTCTTTTCTTGAAGGAATCATAGAACTAAAATTAAATATTTAAATTCATTAGATAGATTACTTATATTTATCAATATTATTTTCTGTTTCTTTTCTACTTAAAGGCCTTGAAGGACTGCAATAAAATATGGGGTGTGATTTGCAAGACTGCCGTCAACCAAGACGGACATTCGGTGACTCCCCTCACCAAACCTTCAGTGACGCAGCAAGAGGAGCTGCTCAGGACAATCTACTCCAACGCTGATATCAGAAATGTCCAGTACATCGAAGCTCATGGGACTGGGACTCCAGTTGGAGATCCAACAGAAGCAGCTAGCATCTCAAACGTCATTGCCAAAGCCAGACCTCCAGACTCAGAGACACTCTGGGTTGGCTCGGTGAAGGGGAACATCGGACACACTGAATCTGCAGCCGGAGTCGCTGGACTGATCAAGGTACTCCTAATGATGAAGCACCAAACTATTGTTCCCTCAGTTTTCTACTCCATAGATAACTCAAGTGTGGATACACAAACCCTGAATTTAAAAATACCGGACAAATTAGAAAGATGGGAGACAAATCAGCCACTAGGAAGGGTAGCTGGGGTCAACAGTTTTGGGTTTGGGGGAACAAACGCGCATGTAATTTTAAGAGAACACATTCATCAAGTAGTTCCCAAAAAAGCTTGGCAAAAACTCTTTGTGTTGTCAGCTGCTTCTGAGAAATCACTCATAATGACCATTGCAGACACCCACCAAAGACTGTGCAGCAGTCACACACTTGACTTTCAGGCACTTTCATACACCTCTGCTTGTGGGAGGAGTCATTTCAAACACAAATATCGGAAAGCCTTTTTGACATTTTCCCTTTCAGATCTACAACAACAGCTCAAATTAGCACAAAAGACAGAGTTTCAGTCGGTTCAGTCTGACATCCAGGTTATCTTTGTGTTTTGTGGAAATGGGGTTTGCTACAGGGGTATGTGCAGGCAGCTCATGAGGCAGGTTCTTGCTTTCAAAGAGGCAATCCAAAAAGTTGAAACTGCCTTTCAGACATACACTCCCATCAACATCAGTAAACTTCTTGAGAGTGAATGTGATGACGTCGATATTAGCCAGCCAAATGTTATCCAGCCTCTTCTTTTTGCAGTACAAGTTGGGATTGCCACCCTGCTGAAGCAGTGGGGCGTTAAGCCCTCAGCCATGCTTGGCCACTCTGTTGGGGAGGTCGCTGCGGCTCACTGCTCAGGTCTTTTGTCTCTTTGCGATGCAGTGAAAGTGTTGCACCACCGCAGTACTCTTCAGAGTAGAGTCACAGGAGGAAAGATGCTTGTCATCAGCAATGTGGCTGTAGAAAAGATTTTTGAAGTTCTCACAGTCTTTGGTGGCAAGATCTGTGTTGCTGCTTTCAACAGCCCTCAGTCCTGCACTTTGTCAGGTGATGCAGGTTCAGTGGATGCTCTCCATGAGATGCTGAGGGTTAAATTTGCAGATGCAAATATCTTCCTCCGTATCTTAGATGTCCCTGCTGCTTACCATAGCCACATGATGGATCCAATTCTAGTTGACATTGAGAGCAGCATAGGCTTTTTGAATACTAAAAGCATAGTGTGCCACCTGTTTTCCACAGTTACTGGAGAGAGACTTTCAGATGGGGATTTCAGTTCCGGTGCATACTGGGCAAAAAACATTCGGGAGCCTGTTTTATTCAAGAAAGCTCTTTGTGCTGTTCTCAAAGAGAAACCGGCAAAAGGAAATGTGGTCTTTGTAGAGGTTGGACCTCGAATGGCTCTCCAAAGGTACATCTGTGAAACTCTTGGCAATGAAGCCAAAGTTCTCCCATCAGTTCATCCAAATAAAGACTGTGACACAATTTCCTCGACTCTGGCCAGACTGTTTGAACTTGGCATTAATGTAGACTGGAAGGAGCTCTTCAGGGGTTGTGGGACATTACCCAGTACTCCGCCAGTCTACCAGTTTGACAACACAAAGAATGAAGTGAATTTTGAAGCCTTAAGGGGAGATAATGAACCATCTGACGTTTTTTGCGATGGACTTGAGTACCAAATAAAAAGGGACAAGAAAGAATGCACGTTTGAACTGTCTTTGAAGACAGTACCCTATCTCTGGGATCATAAAAACAATGGCATTGCCATTGTGCCAGGGGCATTTTATGTTGACTTAGCTTATGCCTTTGTGATGACCAACCTGAAGCCAAAGAAGCCTGCCTCTCTGGTCTCTCTCAGTATAAAATTTGAGAGTGTGCTTACTCTCAACTCAAACTCTAAGAAGCTGAAGATGATACTGGAGCAATCAGAAGGGGAAGCCTTGTTTAAAATACAGTCACCTGTTGCAGTTCATGCCTCAGGCACATGCAGATATAAAGATCAGCAACCACTGCTAGAGGAAACAACCATTTGTCTTGATATGATCTACCAAAGGTGCAAAACGATTCTGACACAGCAAGAAATGTATTCACTTCTCTCTCAGGCTGGATTTGAATATGGCCCACTTTTTAGGCATCTAAACAATGTGCGTCTTGGCAACAAATTCAAGGAAGCCGTGAACGCTTTTCAGGTTCCAGAGGACATTCTGAAAAGTCTCCATAAACATTTCATTCACCCTGTGCTACTGGATTATTTCATTCAAATGGCTGCAGTGGTAGCAATGGGACAACAAGGATCCAACCAGGGACTCCCATCACAGATCGCTAGCATTGCTATTTCAGAACCCCTGCAGGAGACAATGGTCATGTATCTTCGGACAACTCAAGAAACTCAAGATTTCCTTGAGGTGTGTGGTTGCTTTTCTACCAACGATGGGAAGGTATTGGTGGAATTTAAGGGTGTAAGGATTTCTTTTTTGCTGCAAAGTTCAGATGTTACCAAGTCATTATTTTTTCATAGTGAAACAGTTGCATTAGCAGAAGAGAGAGATGTGGATGACTCTAAAATAAAAGCAATCATCTTTGAAGATCACATGGGCATTGCTAAAGGTTTAAGACCTTACATATGCACTGATTCGGTCATTGTAGGGATCAGAAGGAAGTTAAGTTTGGATGAAGTAAAAAGCCTAGTGATTCATTCGTTGAACAGCAATGACGATCTGAAGAAAGTTCTCTTTATTTGGGGTGTGGAAAACCTGACTCATTGGTCCACCGAAGTGATTCTGGAGAGCTTTGTGACTTGTTGTGAGATATTTCGTCACATTGTTTTGGCTGTCAAAGAGACCACATGTTTGTGTGCCATCAAAGTCATAACTTACAGATCAACAGAACTGACGGTGGACCACGTGAGTCCTGGTTTTGTGCTTTCTGGTTTGATGAGATCCTGCTCAGCTGAGATTGCAGACATTCATTTCCAGCATATTGATCTGGCTTCTGTGACAAGTGAAGACATCCAAACATTGGCTTGTGTAATTAAAACCAACCAACAACAAGATATAAGGATCAGCAAAGGTAAGGCATCAACAACAAGGATAGCACAAACTCCAGTTAAAGACAGTGATTTATGTGAAGAGGCAAAAACAGCTGACCAGTCAAGAGACTTTGTCCTACAGACCACCAATCCTTATGGAATAGCCAATTTGTGTCAAGTCTCTAAAAATAACTCTAAGAGTCCAGTTCCAGAAAGCTTAGTTGAAATTCAGTTGACCAATGTCTGCATACATTCGTCTGACTACTTCCCGGTTAGCACTTCCCATTTTAATTTTGGCAGGACATTTTACTGGAACAAGCATGTGACAGAGAATCATGACCTTCTGGCTTTAGATTTTAGTGGTATTGTCTCAGGTGTTGGCAAAGATGTCAAAACTCTAAAACTGGGAGACCAAATTGCTTCGTGTTATCCAGTTCCTGCAGCTTCAAAGATCTTGATTCCTGAAGCAGTGTGCTACGGCACAAAAGCATTTCCCTTTTTTCGAGAGACGCCATGTGTGTCCTTCTTCATCCTGGCATGGGACATCTTGCAAAGGCTACTGTGTGAAGTTAGGGGAAGGTGCAAAAAGTTGGCAATCATCTCCCCAGACTCAGCTGCTGTTCTCATACAAGTTCTTGCCCTCACAGCAAACAGGTCAGGTTGGAACGTTTCCTGTCAAGCTAGTGTTACCAAGGAATCGACCAATTTTGATGCTTTGCTTTTTCTACCGCCATTTAATCAATCATTTGAGGGATTGTTTGGCAATAGTGACACTGTAAAGCATGTTATCTTTATCTTCAGCAGTCACATGCCACTTTCAGTTGCCACTAGCAACACTACATTGAATGATAAAAACATTCATGTGCACCTCCTTGATGTGGCTTATGTTCTCCAGAAAGTGAATCTAGAGGCACAAAGAAGAAATATTTCTAACTGGCTTCTGTCTCTAAGGCTTGATACAGATTGTCTGCCACATAGTGAGGAGATCCTTTATGTGAAAGAGCCTAAAATTGAGTCCTCTTTCACAACAGCAACGGTGCAGCAGGTTGTTCTTGATAAAGGATTGGATTGGCTTAAATGTCCTCAGAGGTCTTTGCCTACAAAAGCCACACCACTCTTTGAACAGAGATGTGTTTATATTGTAACTGGAGGCCTGTCTGGCTTGGGGCTGGAGACGGTTAAGTTCATTGCACACAATGGTGGAGGTTACATTGCAATCCTGTCAAGAAGTGTCCCATCTGATGAAATCCGCTTTCAGTTGGATCTCCTTCAGAAAAGAAATGGGGTTTCTATCCTTAACATCCAGTGTGACGTTTCAGAGTCAAAGCAGGTGGTGGATACCATCACCAAAATTGGGGGAATGTTTCCATCTTGTCCAATCAAAGGAGTGTTTCATAGTGCTGCGGTGCTGCATGATTCCCTCATTGAATCCCTTGATGAGTCGCTGTTCAGAAAGGTGCTAAAACCCAAAGTCAGTGGCACTCTGAATCTCCATTTCGCAACTCTTCACGACAAATTAGACTACTTTGTATGCTACTCCTCGATCTCATCATTCATTGGAAATGCATCACAGTGTAATTACGCAGCAGCCAATGCTTTTCTTGACACATTCTGTCATTACCGGAGAAACCTTGGGCTTGCCGGACAGTCCATCAACTGGGGTCCCTTGAATCTTGGTCTACTGCTCAACAAAGGGCACTTTCAAAAGTTTTTGGAGACAAAGGGGATGATGACAATGGGTGTACATGAAGTTCACAAGACACTTCAAAGGTGTCTGTTTATGAACAGACCGCAGCAAGTAATTTGCAAATTCAACTTCAAGAACCTCAGCTTGCATGTCCTTTCCCAAAATCCATCTCTCAGGGAGCGAATGGCGACTTTAGTGGAAACAGCAATTAAAGATGAAATACACAAAACTCCCAAAGTTCAGGGTTCCTTTACAGCTTATGAGACAGTGAAGATAATAGTCAGTGAAATGCTCAATACAGATGCGGGAAAAATTGGTGATGACTCCTGTTTGTCAGCACTGGGCATTGACTCAATGCTGGCCATGACTCTGCAGAACAAAATCTACCAGGAGACAGAAATAAATGTGCCTTTGGTTACAATTCTGGATCCTAACACCACACTTACCACTCTCGTCAGTTTTGTGCAGAACAGCATGTAGTTAAGTACAAAACTTGTGCTTTAATGAAAGACAGAGAAGACACTCAATTATTTTGCGACTATCACTGTAGAACCTTGCTAAAAAACAAACAGTTTCACCACAACCCTTGTTCATGTGTCCTGCAATGATGGCAGACATTTCTAAGAACAGACAAGTAACAAATAATTGGAGACTAACAACAAATAAAATATCTACTGGTTATAATGATTGCACTAGGTGATGTTTGGAGGGTTACTGGCATTAATAACAACTTGTGTAGTTAAACTGTATTTATAAGAATTACCTACAACCCCCCCTAATGAAACAAAGGAAACCTGAAGAACTGGAGCTAACACCAGCTATTGCTGTTCCTACCCTCTGGACCTTTCTAGCTAAGCATAAACTTGCTTTACTAAGGGAAACAGTATCTGGTTAGCTCTCAAATTGTTGGAAGATCTACTAAATTAAACAATATCCTCAGTCTTATTTAATTCTGAACAATCCTACAAGCTTCATGGGAATGGGTTATTGATGCTTTAAACTGTTCTCTCTCTTTGAAAATGCTAGCTTGAACAACTGTGCTAATGCTAGTTTTGTATTTTTAGGGATTTTGACGTTTATTTTAATCCTTCTACAGATGGTGAGTTCTTTTTATTGCCAGATGAGTTGAGCATTGTACAAATGAGGCTTCCATCAGCAAGAATAAAAAGTGCTTTTTTCTTCTACATAAAATTAAACTGGTCCTTTTGTCTATGGAAACTTGTGAAAAACTAGCATCAGCCCTGGTTTAGTGCAGATTGGTAAAAATACTTTGCATCTTCTACGTGAAGATGGTGTTGTTAGTCAGTCATTGATATAAGAGCCACATTTAAACAAAGTCAGTAATAGTATCTGATGACATAAGGAGCAATAGCTTTTAAACGTCTGCTAGCATCTGTGCTAGCACTTACATAAAAAGGAAGTGGAGATTCAACTTGAACTTTTTTTTCTTTCTCGCCATGTTTACATTTTTTATTATACTTATAATACTTTTTAGACGGTTTATATTAATACAAAACAATCTGATTAATATTGTTATTTGTTTATCTCTGTTCGTAAATGGACTTTGTAAAAGAGTGGCAGATCAACTTTTATCAGTACTTTATAAGTAATAGATTTAGAGTATATAGAAACATTTTCATCATCTTGTGGCAACTTGAATGGTTTGTTTATTTTTTTTAAAAGTTTCTTTATTTGAAGACCACTAAAAACCCAGTTCTTAAATCTTGTGTCAATTTTCCTTGTGTTTCCAAATCTGTTATCATGTATGTAAAAATGTAAAATAATAAAATATCTTGCCATTGAGAAATTTTTATTAAAATGTTTGTATGCTATAAATATTCTTTTCATCAGTCTGACAGTCCTGAAAATGACAAAAGATGAACTATGTTTGTCAAAATACTGGCATTTTAAAGCTCTTAATCTACTTAAATAAATATTTATTTCTTTTTTTAAATCATTTTTATGTAATTTTGGTTTCTTGCAAAAGTATTGTAACAAGATAATGAAATATTGATCTTTACATGATTTTATTTAGAAGTGTTAATCAAAACCAATGTTCTTTTCCCACATATAATAAATCAGTAGTAAAAAGACTTTTTATGGAACATGGCAGATTACTGTATCATATTTCCCCACCATAATCATAAAGCCAACAATCGGTCTGAATTATTAACTTATTGGTGATAAGAAATGACCATGATCTGTGGATCTGGGTTAATATAAGACAAGTAGATTTTTTTTTTTTTACATCTATACACAGACATCTGGGCTTTACATTTCTTGAAATTTGAGAAAACATTACAAAAAGGTACAGATATACAGAGATTATGTAATATTTTTAAAAATATTGTTAGTGACAATTATATGTTTTAGATTTGATTCTGAGTTTTTTACATTTTCATTAAAAATGAAATTTTCAACTGAAAATGTGAAAATAATTTGATTGACACAAATTATTAACATTAACTAAAAAAGTTTTAAAAAAAAATCCAAAGCATTCTGTCTCAATTTGAAAAAGCAGTTTACCCCTTGATAAATAATGAACGAAGTTTGATTAAACACATTTTTGGAACAAGTACAATTTCCGATTAATACTAGATTAGATGTAAAAAAAAAATAAAAATCACTTAAAAATAATCTTTTTGGCATCATAAAGAAGAATAAAAGATTAGAAAAACATGTATCATACGTAGATCAAAATAAATCCAATAACAGAGATGAGAAACTGAATCACTTACAAAATCTCACATCTAAACAACTGTGAATAACAATAGTTAGCATTCATAAATGGAGTAAACCAAACAATAGTAAAAACTCATAGAAGTAGGTATCCAAAATCTGTGATATTAATATCTGCCTGATGATTTGAAGCATTTTACAAAAAAAACAAAAATAAGAAAACAGGGGAAACTTACCCTACTCTTCATCTAAAATGCACTAAAAACATAGAGACGTTTCATAAGAATTTGTACAAAAAAGCTGATAACAGAATAATTATGAGCCATCAACAAGTGTAGCTGATTATTTTGTTTTAGCTTTTAAAATATTGTTAAAACATCATCATCGTTCTTGTCTTCATCCAGGGGAGACTTTTTCTTTTGTTCACTCAGTATGGTTACCACTGTCGATATTGTGGCGTTGGGATCCAACAACTTCACCAGAGGCACATTGACTCCTCTCTCCTGAAACATCATATTCTGCAGAGTCATTGCCTGCATGGAGTCTATGCCTAAGGATGTCAGAGGGGTGTCATCACTCAGCTCACTCTGATCGATACCTATTGTCTCACTGAGCAGAGATAAAACATATTCTTTTGGTGAGACAGAGTCACTTTGTTCGGTTTTAGACTCTTCCTCTTGGGATTTTTGGAAAGCCTCATTGACTAATACAGAAAGACGTAAGGTCAAGGCTTTATTTTGAGAGAGGATGTTGTATCTGATGTTCCTGAAGTGAAACCTGCAGACAGCCTGCTGGGGTCGATTCAGGATTAGGCATTGCTCCAGGCTTTTATGGACTTCTACAACATCCAACACCATCATCCCCTTTGCTTCCAAAAAGCGATGGAAGTGTTCCTTGTTTAGGAGCAGACCGAGGTTCATAGCCCCCCAGTTGATGGACTGCCCAGGCAGCCCGAGTCTGCGCCTGAAGTGGCAGAACAAGTCAAGAAAAGAGTTGGCTGCTGCATAGTTTGTTTGGGATGCATTTCCAAGGAACGCTGAGATGGAGGAGAAACACACAAAGTAGTCCAGATGGCAGTGCTTTGTAGCATGGTGTAAATTTAACACCCCATTGACTTTGGGTTTACAAACCTTCTCATAAAGGGCTCTGTTAAGGGTTTCAATCAGACCGTCATGCAGGACAACCGCGCTGTGAAACACCCCTTTGATTGGGAAACCCTTAAACTTCTGCTGGATTTCAAGGATGACCTTGTGCACATGCTCAGAGACGGAAATGTCACACACCATGCTGGTGATGCTGTTTCCACATTGCTGTTGAATATTGAGTATTTCTTGCTGCACCTCTGCTGTGGGCCTGCTCCTGGAGAGAATCACGATGTACTCCCCTCCTCTTTGTGAGATAAACTTTACCGTTTCAAAGCCCAGGCCGGAGAGACCGCCTGTCACAAGGTACACCGCTCTCTTTCTGAACAACTGCTTTTTCACTGGCAGCAGCTGAATCTCAGTCACGGTGGTCTTGTCATCTTTTTCTAAAGCAATCACAGCAAGTTTCTTTGAACTGAAGTATGATGATAATATCTGTGGATTTACATCACTACCTTGAGATTTCACATTCTGAAAAGTGAAGTTTTCGATAACAAACTTCCTGCTGATGTTCAGCGACTTCAGCCAGTGATAAATGTGAGATGTGTGTGCTCTCAGATATCCCTTCTGCAAAACAGTTTGCATCTGAACTGTTTGCATATGAACACTTTCCTTTATGTTTTGGCACAGGTCCTGAACAAGCAGGGTTTGCATTTGAGATTCACAGAGTACTACGACATGCCGAGCCTGTGGGAAATCGCAAATTTTCACAATGAGAGACTCATCAAATGGTGGCAGGATAACAAATGCATCCAGTTGATTGAGATCTACAAAAGATCCATTACATTTTGTGCTTAAAATCACATTCCAACCAGATTTATGAGAAGTAAGTACAAAGACTTTCACAAGAGCTGAATCAGGGTTGGGGCAAATGATCCCTAAATTCTGTTTGGGTTTAGGCAAGACTCTATGAAGCATCTCCCAAGCCAACACAAAGTAGGAAACACAAGGCGTTTTTTGAAAATATGGGAACCTCTTTATGCTGTAGCATACGTCCTCTGGCACACGAACCTTACTTGCCGCCACAACTGGATAACAAGAGGCAACGGGGTCCCCAACTTTGAGTTTTCTGACATCTTTTCCAACTGCAGTGACAGTACCGCTAAAGTCAAGTGCGATTAACTTATGCTTCTGAGATGAGTGCTTGTTCCAGTAGAGTGTCTGACCAAAGTTTAGATGTGAGGCACTGACTGGAAAGTAATCAGATGAATGAACGCATATTTTACTTGGTTGAATTTCAACTGATGTGCCACTGATTGGATCCATTTCCTTGTCTTGAGGAATGGCATTCAGTTGACTCACTGTATGTGCGTCAGCCGTCTGAAAGTTGTAAGGTTTAGAAGTTGTGGAGGTGTAACTACTTTCTGTATGGTCAGTGACTTCCATTGGGGTTCGAACGATTGACGGTTTTAATATCAGCCCATCTTTTATGACCAATTCTGGGTACTTTTCACAAGAATGTGATCTCAGGACCTCAGAGAGAGCTTTAATGTCCTCAATAAAAATGGAGCCTATGTCAATCAGTTGAAACGAAAGATCAGGGATCTCTGCTGCAAAAGACCTGACCATTCCAGCCAGAGCAAAACCTGGACTTATGTGATCCACGGTAATGTCAGATGAGCGATAGGTCACTGCTCTGATGGCTTTGGGAAACTGAATCCTCTTCAGCTCCTGGACAATTTGCCGGAAAATCTCACAGCAGCTTGCAAGATTATGTAAGACAGCATCAGGTGATTGTGATGTAAGATCTTCTTTGCCCCACAAAAATAACACTTCATCAAAGTTTTTCTTAATATTCACAATGCTGAGGTTTGAAAGAAGAGACGGGAATCCATTGCTTAAAATATCCTTTGCATGTGTCAAGGAAACAAATCTAGATTCTTGGTCTAAATGCGGTTGTAGAGCCTTTGAGATGCCTAAAAGATCAGAGAACACCAAAGCCTTTGGAGGCCTTGTAGAAGAGGAGCTTTCAGGGACAATACTGAAGTCATTATGGTAGAAGTACTCTTCGACCACATGACAACGACTGCCGAGGAACTGGAATATCACGTGCTTCACCTCAACCAACACTCTGCCTTCCTTATCTGCAAAGCAGCCACAAACCTCAAAGTGATCTACACCCACATCAGTTGCTCTCAGGTAGATAATCATCTCATTCTGCAAGGGTTCAAATACAGCAAGGCTCCCTATTTTGGCAGGAAACCCCGGTCTGCCTGCAAATATATGCTCAATGGTGACAGGGAGAAGTTGCATTAAGTAATCCAACACAACAGGATGAATGCAGTAGTCATGCAAATGTGGTCGGAGCTCTTCTGGAACGGAAACAGCTGCAAAGGCCTCCTTTAGATCCTCACCATAGTGCACATTTGCTTTATTCTGAAAGACATCACCATACTGGAAGCCGCCTTGAGATAGATATCCATAAAACTCCTGAAAACTCATAACAGAGGAGCATCTTTTGGAGATCGAACTCACCGAAATGGCTTGTTCCTCAATCTGCCTCTCTCCCTTTGAAACCACCATGCCTGAAGCATACACTGTAGAAGAAGAAAACACTTTGAAGCCAGTTTCTTTTCCTTTTCGCTCTATTTGGACCTTCATTTCAGTAGAGTTCTGTGTCAAAATAAATGGGCTGTGAAACTTGACGCTGAGGTGCAGCGAGCTCAGGGGCACTTTTGGTTTAGTGGTGGCCATGACTGACGCTAGACCCAACTCAGCGTAGAAGGCGCCGGGGATGATGGGTATATTATTGTGCCTGTGCTCCTTCAAGTAGAAGGTTGAGTCAGATGTTAAATTACAGCTAAAAATGTTGCTTTCACTTCCAGTCTGACAGAGAACAGAATGAAAACTGGCTTTATTGTTCTGGGCAGCTCCAATGATCACATCTCTATCGGAGCAGTCAAACTGGTACTTTGGGAAAACCAGTGGTGTTGTCTCATAGCCTTTGTAGAAGACCGTCCAATCTACCTGAATGCCCAGTTCGAACAACTTGGGAACAACTGAGATGACTGATTCATAATCTTTCTTGGGTTCCACTGAGGCAACAACTGCTACATTGTTTCCAAGAGTTTCCATAATGTTTCTTTGCAGTGCTCTTCTTGGCCCTATCTCTACAAACACTACACCTTTCCTCCCTTTAGCTGCTGACCTCAAAGCTTGCTCAAAAGCAACAGGCTCACGGATGTTCCTCGCCCAGTATTCACCCGTGCTGAAATCTCTGATCTCGGCTTCCCTTCCTGTAACTGTTGAGAACAGCTCAGTGTCAAGCTCATTTGTATGCAAGGTGCCAAGGGTGTCCCTAATTTCCTGGAGAATTGGGTCCATCATGTGGCAGTGGTAAGCAGCAGGGACATCGAGCATACGGAGGAAGAGATTCTGATTGTTGGATGAGTTGCTTAGCTCTTTAAGGAAGCTCTCGATTGCATCTGCTTCTCCTGAAAGAGTGCAGGACTGTGGGCTGTTGAAGGCTGCAATGCCAAGTCTTCCAGAATACTTAGGGAGGATCAAAGCCACATCTGATACAGCCATGTTACTGACCGCAAGCATTTTACCACCAGCAACTTTCCTTTGAAGGGTGCTGCGGAAGAATATGACTTTCACAGCGTCTTCGAGAGACAAGAGGCCGGAGCAGTGAGCGGCAGCGACTTCACCAACCGAATGTCCGAGCACAGCATCAGGTTTGACACCCCAGTGTCTGAGAAGGGTGGCAATCCCAACCTGAATGGCAAAGAGGAGAGGCTGGACGACATCTGGGTTTTTGATGTCACTCCTTTCAAACTCACTCTCAAGTGTGTTCAGGATGTTTAGAGAGCTCATCCTTTGGAAAATGTGAGTGATTTCTTTGATTTTTTCTCTGAATACAGGCTGGTTTTTCAACAGCTGCTTGCACATGCCGTGGTAAGTGACACCATTTCCGCAGAAGACAAACACTAATCTTGGATCTGAGAGAGCCAAGCTGATGTTTTTGCCAGCACTGGTTATGAGCTTCTCCTTAAGATCGCCTACAGATGAAACTGCAATGGCCTTTCTATATTTATGCTTTTGGTGACTTCTCCTGCAGGCTGATGTGTACAAAACAGAACCAAAATCTACGGTGGTATCATTCTCCAACTGTTTGATGGTATCTTCTATCATCATAGTCAGAGATTTCTGTGAATTTGCTGACAGGACAAAGTATTTCACCTGCTTCTCACTGCTATGTTTTTTTAAGTTTGTCTGCATGTGCTGTTTGACGATGGCATGTGCATTCGTTCCCCCAAAACCAAAGTTGTTCACCCCTGCAACCCTCGCTGTGGTAGATTCCCATTTCTCAATATTCATAGGAATTTTAATATTCAGGGCTTTGGTATCAACACTGGAAGTTTCATCAGAGTAGAAAACAGATGGGACGATAGTTTCATGCTTCATCATCAACAGAACTTTAATTAGTCCGGCCACTCCTGCTGCTGACTCTGTGTGTCCAATGTTGCTCTTCACCGAGCCGATCAACAGAGTCCCTGACCCGGAAGGTCTGGCTTTGGCGATGATGTTGGAGATGCTTCCTGCCTCTGTCGGGTCTCCCACCTGGGTTCCAGTCCCATGGGCCTCGATGTACTGGACATTTGCAATGTCAGCGTCTGAGTAGGTTCTGCGCAGCAGTTCCTCTTGTTGAGTCGTGGAGGGTTTAGTAATCGGACTGACAGAGTGTCCATCTTGGTTGACTTCGGTTTTACTGATGATTCCCCAGATGTGGTCATGGTCTTGAAGAGCCTGCAAATTGAAAACAGGACCAGGAAATAAGGAAAAGAACATTGTCTAAATGTTTTATAGCACAGGTGTCAAAGTCCATTCCTCAAGGGCCGGTCTCCTGCAGTTTTTATATGTGCCACAGGTACAAAACACTGGAATGTAATGGCTTAATTACCTCTTCCTTGTGTAGATCAGTTCTCCAGAGCCTGGCTAATTATTCTATTCAGGTGTGGTGCAGCAGAGGCACATCTAAAAGTTGCAGGACACCGGCCCTTGAGGACTGGAGTTTGACATCCCTTTTTCATAGGGTCGGATATTTGTGGGATTAGGAAAATTGCTATCTGTAATTTTTAAATACAACACAACTTGTATAACATTTTAGCTAGTCCAGTGGACTAAAGTTAATGTAGTTAGATAGGTGGCAGATTTCATTCACTATAATTAATTAATTGTCAAAGGTTAGGGACATTGGGTGCATTTATAAAACTATCCAAAATCTTAAACATAGAAATCAGAACTTAATATTGTTGGACATTGGTAAAATAGAAACAGTTTCTTTAATCACTCTGAAAATCTTCACCTTTTTCAGTGGCTTCAGGAGAACCACACCACAGCCCTCTCCTCTCCCATAACCGTCTGCTCTGCTGGAGAACGGCTTGCTCGTCCCTTCAGGTGAAATCATCTTGGCCTTGCTGAGCGCCACAAACACTCTTGGCTCAATGATGCAGTTAACGCCCCCACAAACCGCCATTTCACAATCGCCTAGATAAGATAAATTTTTTAAATAGCACCAGTAATAAAGCTGCCTGTCGATTTGGGAGGCGAACCACTGCTGCAGGACAGACCTTGTTTAATGGCCTGGCAGGCGAGGTGAAGAGCCACAAGTGAGGAAGAGCAGGCGCAGTCTATGGAGAGTGACGGTCCGGTGAAGTTAAAGACATAGGAGACTCTGTTGGCTGCGATGCTCATGGCGAGTCCGGTTCCAGTCCAATGGTTGATCACAGTTGGGTGCACGTGTGCAGCATTAGTTTCGTAGTCCCTGTTCATTATTCCTACAATAAAAAAAGAAAAAGAATTATCTCAGCATGTGGTTGTCTGAATAGTTTTTAATGGGGGACAATTATTCAAAACTAATACTATGCACATTTCTATGCTTCTAAAAACACCCCAAATACTTGAAAAAACACCCCTCAGGTGTTTTGTTTTAGCAATAAATTAATGTGTTTTGGTACTATTTCCCTCCCAAAACCTTCTAGTTAAATCACAATGCTCCGTTACCTAGCAACCCAAGTGGAACTCAGTCCATCACCTAGCAACCCAAGAGGAGCTCCACCACATTTGGTCAGCTGGTTTTACCGCTGTGCAATGTTTTACTGCTGGAAAACACAAGTGTTTTGTTGTTGAGTTTTTATCCAGAAATCACTTTCTGGATCCTTGTTGGTTGTGCGGGAGGCTCTACTTCTGCTTTTCAATGATACACAGTTATATAATTTCCTGTCTGTTTGCAACCATTTTCATGTGCGAGTGTAAAACGTAGAGTGTGGGGGCGTGGCCAGCAGCAGCTTATTTGGATTTAGAGTGACAAGACACCCTAAAACACCTAATAATGGAAGGGGTTCAAAATGTTCAGAACTGACCAGATCAGAATCTCATAATCTAAGATGATTTATTGCAAAACATTTAATGAAAATGTTTTGTATAGCACATAAACCTATCCTAACCTGTTGAAGAAGCATAGTAGGTCATCTTAATGTGGAAGTGAGGGTCATATGTTTTCTGTGTTACCAATAAACACGCCTGTCCTGGTCCCACTGGCTCTCTCCATGGGAACTCCAGCGTTTTCCAGAGCTCTGTAGACACAATGAAGGAGCTGTTTCTGCTGAGGATCCATTTGCTCCACTTCACTATCGCTGATGCCAAAAAACTTGTGGTCAAATTCATTGAACCTGGGGGAAAAAATAAAAAATAAAAAATCTAAAATGTAGAACTGTATAAACAAGTTTAATTACATTATTTTAACATATAATTTGGACCTAAACAGCAAAAGTTAAAATTTCTAGATTGTTGTAATTGGAAATAATTTGATTTCTTTAGCCAATCATAGAGAAAAAAAATATGGATGTTAATTTTTCAGTCATGTTTTCAACATAAAATTATAAATATCAGAATTCAAAACCAAATACTTATATTTACGACCAAAATATTCAAACTGCTATGTTAGTAAATACAAGTTTACAAACTAAATATTTAATTTACAAACTGAATATTTAGCTTGTGAATACTTAATTTGCAAACTAAATGTTTACAGTACCGGTAGGTTTCAAATAAAATTTTCATCAGCTCCACATTTAGTATTTTATTTTTCTGACAAAATATTTAGTTCCATACAAAATATTTATTTTCTAATTAGACATTTAATTTTCAAGTTAAATATTTAGTTTGTAAGCTAAATATTTAGCAATCAAACTAAATATTTACTTTGAAAGTTAAATACTTAGCTCAAAATTACATATATAGTTTTAACTTATAAATATAGGAATAACATGGTGAACGTATGACTTTTTTAATGACAGGCGAAATTATTGCTGTTTTTTTTTTACAGTGTAACTTTACTCAAATGAGACCCCAATGACACTGAATAAAGAGCAAACATGTAAAGAACCTTTTCGATGAGGTTCGTACCCGTCAATCAGCGCGGCCCTGGCTGTGTGGGTTTTACCCGGTTTGGTGTCATCTGGGTCAAACCAGCTGCTAATGTCGAACCTCTCTCTGGGGATTGAAACAGAACAGTTCCTCCCCTCCACCAGAACCTTCCAGAAATTATCTAGACCTTCTCCTGTGGGTAAAAAAACCCCACAATATGTGGAGAGAAAATATTGCTTTAATTTTCAGTTACGTAGTCATATGTCTTCACATTGCACATCTAACACAATAAATCAAAACAATACATAGACATGATCGGTATCATTAGATAATACAGGTAATATAAAATGTATAGAATATTCACTGGACTTGTTTCTCAAAGTCACAAGAATCGTATTTTTAAAATCAAATGATTACTTTAAAGCTTAATCTGCCAGTTTATAATCTCTTCATCTGGTAAGACACAATAAAAAGACTTAACAGTTAATACTTAAACTGGAAAAAAAACTCTAAACAAGCAGCCAGAACTACAATGGAGTTGTTTCAATCAAAACATTTTAATGGCCCTGTCAAAGTACGGACTACAACACCTTGAAAATCTATGAGGACTCAAAAAATTTTATTATTTTACAAAGAAGTGTGGATAAACAGTTCAATCTCAAGATACACAAAAAATATATTTTTCTTTAAAAAAAAGTAAAAAAAACAACTTTTGTTTATATGTTGCTGAGTGATAAACTTTTTTGGTTGTTGCTTGTAAACACAAATATTTAATTTATTTATTGTGCTGAAATAAATAATTGAGGATAACAAAAATAAACAATTTTAAATAAACATCAACATTGTAAATATAGACCAAATGTCTAGTGATTCTGTGATTAATGTAATAATCTAATCATAAGAAAAACAAAAATATATTTGATTTAATGTTAATTGTTAACTCTATTGATATGTTTAAGTAACCTAAATATTGTTACTAAAAGAAAAAACCAAATTAAAAGAAGCTCTGAAATGATCTTTACCTCCTGGAAAGTTGCAGCCGATTCCCACCACA
Organism: Gambusia affinis; assembly: GCF_019740435.1. NCBI lineage: Eukaryota > Metazoa > Chordata > Actinopteri > Cyprinodontiformes > Poeciliidae > Gambusia > Gambusia affinis. Next base: position 5,561,440 of record NC_057888.1, read on the forward strand.
GCAACTCCATCCTCTGCTACTTCCATCCTAAAGCGCTTCAGAAAGTAAAAAAAAATAAAATCCTAAATCATGTTTTCATCACTCGAAAGCATCCTGGCAGCATTTAAACAGCAGTTGGTTTGAACTCTGTGTTTAAACGTTGAGAGCGGTTTAGTAACGCCTCGATGCTCTGCAGCATCCGTCCCTGTGGAGATCTTATCACGACTCGCTCTTATAGCAGCTACTTTTTGGTTATGAAACATTCATGATTGATTGTATATGTGGCCATGGAGATGAAGGACTCCAGTGAACACATTTAAGAGAGCCTGCAAGGGATTAGGCCAAGTTTAGTCAACGTGCTATACAACAGAGAGGCTGTGTGGGCCGTTTCACTAAAACCTGCTGTAACAGAACAGAACTCCGTCCAATGTGTTAAATATTTATAAATGTATGCAATACATATTTTGTGATGTAATTCAAATATGACAGATTTTAAATTTTAATAAATAAATAAGAATAACATAAAGAATCCTCTTGTTTTTGATTTTTACTTTAAAATCTGTTTTTTTTTTATGAGTTTCTGACTTATAAACTAATTATTTGTAAATACTTTGTTTGCCAAAAATGGCTGCTTTAATATTTATTTTTAAAAGACAAATTCCAGCTACAAAAACTCACTTTTCAGTGCTATCTGCCGTACTTATTTTTAACAAAACCAATCACTTGAAATATGTAGAAAAGTATAATAAATTATATATTATTTTAATAGAATATACTTTATTGATCCCGAAGGGGAAATTGGTTATTAGTTGACAAGCTGCTCCATCCAAGGTGTTAAATGTTAACAATACAAATATTCATACATTATTTATATAAAGAGTGATGTAATTCTAATATCACTGAATATGAAAAATTAAATAAATAAATATTAACATTAAGAATCCTTGTTTCTCATTTTTACATTAAAATCTTTTGTTGTTTTTTTTATGAGTTTCTGCCTTAGAAAATAATTCTTGCTGAACAACTTGTTTGCCAAAAATGGCTGCTTTATTATTTATTTTTATAGAAATTGTTCAGTTGTAAAAATTAATTATTTTTAAACCAATCACTTGAAATATGTAGACTTATGTGTACTTCCATAAAAAGAGTAAGTAAAAGATGCAAAAGCCAGAGTTGATACAATTATTATAGAATATACTTTATTGGTCACCTAAAGGGAGATTGCTGATTAATTGACAAGCTGCTTCATCCATAATGCAACATATTAGTTACCATAAGACATATGAATTTATAAAATATATATAGATAAGTGTGATGTAAGTAATTTAAATATGACTAAACATGAATAAAAAATAAATAAAAGCATGCATATGGAAATATATTAAATTTCAACACCTTTAAGTTTACATGTTTCTGCAACTGGTTCCAAGCAGAAACATAAGGAGATTATGAGTACATTTAAAATGAGGATGTTTAGAGTTTAATATTTGACTTAAAAAACCAAAGTTGGATCTGTAAGTTATAAAGACTCAGACTTTATGTCCTTCCTCCTCACTGGAGTGAATGTGGTTCAGCTGGAATGACGTCTAATTCATGAGATAAGAATGGAAACCTCTGTTTGGTTGATGCCGATTATGTTCTTGATCTCCAGATAATTTAGTTTTGGACTAGGCTGTCCTGGGCTTTATCTGCATTTCATTTTAATATATATATATTAAATACAGGATTAACACCAAACAACATTTATGTGATGCAGTGACACCTGAATTTCCCCTTTGTGGGAAAATAAAATCTATTTTTATTCTTTAGCCTGGCCTTCAGGTTTTTTCTTACAAAACATTTCCTCCTAAAACAAGTTTAATTTATTTAATGTGCATCGCTGCAAAAAACTTAATTTAAGCATTTTTGTCTGGTTTCTATTCCAGATACCAGTGTACTTGAAAGACAAATAACTTTTCAGATAAATTAGCTTGTTTCAAGTCAATAACTCTTGAATATTGATAAGTCATAGTTCCATTGGAAGATTATTTCAAAAGGAGCATAAAATGTCTTGTTGCAAGTAAAAATCTTCCAGTGAAATTATTTTTAAATATTAACCAATGATGCATCTGTATACCTAGAAGGTAAAAATAAAGCTTGATATTCAAGTTTGACTCAAACACACAAAGTTTTACATTTTAATCTTTAATTTATAAAAGTGCACAAAAATGACAGGTAGAAATTTGTACATAATGGGCCTGGATAAACCCGCCAGAACCAAATGAATCCAGTTATCAGCAGGCGCTCCTATGATAGAGTTTATAAACCTGGATCTTTTAAATAAGTATCCAGGTTTAATGTGCAACATGTAAACAGATGGGAGCAAATTCCCCACCCGTTTAGTCAAAAAGACCATGAAAAATTACTTTATAGCTGTATTTATTTAAAAAAAAAAGTTAGTAAAACCTTGTATTAACACAAACAGCAGGGAAAATGTTGTGTGTAACAAGTAGTTTTCTTTGAAGGCGTTAAGGAATGAGTTTGTGAAATAAATGGAATGAAAGGCTTTAGTCCCACGACAAGGACAGCATCTTGCAGCTCAACTCCCACAGCTTCTGTGCCAACACATCGTCTTTTCCAGCAGCGCAGCAGTTAGCAGGAGCGCAGCCACTGCAAACAACCAGAGGTTGAGAATAACTACTTTATACCCACATTTCATCACACAAATGGGTCATTTATTGAGATTATGCCCACAAAACCCACCGGTCATTAGCTGCTACCTTTGAACTGGACGTACCTGTAATATCCACCGCTCTCCTTTTCTAAAGATGGCTCCACGGCGCAGTAGATCGTGGTCTGAGCTCCCTCCACCGAGTCTTTGGTGAAAGGTTTGGCAATCTTCATGAAGAACCTCTCGGGGGCGCTCAGGTGGCGCCACAGGTCCGTCTGAACGACGCCAGGGTGGAGGGAGTAGGTGGTCACCCCGGTGCCTAAACGAGAACAAACAGCGTCCAACACATCAGGAGCTGAAATGTCTGCAGAATCTAATGATAGACGACGTTTTAAAGATTTAAAATTTTTATGCGAATTCGAGTTCCACTGGGGTTGCTAGGCAACGGCAACGCGAGACTTCTCAGGAACTTATTGAAACTTTCCAGACACCATGAAACGGTAATTTATTGGCAAAATACATTTTTATTAGGCATTTGGGATATTTTTAGAAGCAGTCGAGTTCCAAATGGAAGTACAAAAAAAAAAACATTCAGAGTGAATTTAGCATAATCAGTATCTCTGAATTTGCTGGAGTCTGTTTTTATTCTCACCAACTTCTAATTCTTTCACAAACCATTATTTTAAATCAATCATTTTATTCCTGGGAAATAAAATAAAGCTCCAAACAACAACTTTAAATGAACCGTATAATAACTCAAATGGCAGAGATGAGGTTGTGACAGACCTTCCAGTCTTTTGGCCAGTGAGCGGGTGAAGAGCACGTTAGCCAGCTTGCTCTGAGCGTAAGCTTTGCTCTTGTTGTAGCTTTTCTCGCTGTTGATGTCCTCCAGGTTGATGGAGCCCCAGGAATGAGCCATGGAGGACACGTTTACGATTCTGGCCGGGGCCGAACTTTTAATCAGGTCAATCAACAAGTAAGTCAGCAAGAAGTGACCTAAAGAAAGAAGAGGGACAACATTTCAACTTAAATTCGAATGTTTTACAGAAATAATGTTGAGAGCTAATATCAAACAGTCACATTAACAAACCTCTATTTTAAGAAACAAAAATGCTGTGTAATATTAATATTTGAATTATCTGATGTAACAATAGTCATGAATGTGTGTCATGTTGCTACATACCAAGTTTGTTTGCGATTGGTTATATTTACCAAAGTGATTGACTCCAATCTGCATCTCGAAGCCATCAGCTGTCTTCCCATACGGACAAACCATCACACCTGCATTGTTGATGAGGAGGTTGAGCTTCTGCTCATCTGCAGAGTAAAGAAAAAAATAAAGGTTTAAACTCTTGAAGCATTTAGGTAAATTTATATCTATTCCTCAGTTTACTTTGGTGGAGGTTTGTTGCAAACTCTCTGATCGATTTGGTGTCTGATAAATCCAATTTCATGGAGACGACATTGTCATTGCCGGAGCTTTTGATGATTTCAGTCAACGCCGTCTGGGCTTTCTCCATGTCCCGACACGCCAAGATCACTCTGGCTCCTAAATGGATACAAAAAAATTATTGAAAAACTGAAGTTTAGCATACTTTATAGGAGAGAGAAGGAAAACAAAAGCAATTAAAACATCCAATCACTTCACACACACAAAAATAAAGCCACACAACATCTGTATTAATGCAAAAATGTGAAGAAAAATTCTGAAGAAATTAATAGAGCGCCCTCTTGTGACCAAAAGTATGAAGGTTTCTCCTGAGGACCAGGTTATGTTTTGTTATTTTGGTCAGTTTGGACCTCCAAAGATCAAACTATGATAGAGTTAGGTTGTCTAAATATGATTCTACTTCCTCTCTTATGTCAGCCAGATCAAAGCTGCTGAACCACAGAAGTAGTTAGAATTGGAGTAAATATGTAAAACCACACTTTAAGGTTCCCACAGTGCTGCTTTTCATTCCCTTTTCCTGCAGAGGCACAAGCTAAAATAGTTTAGCATTCCCCATGGAAGGCCAATAATTCAACGGCAGCTTTAAGTTATATTCTAATCAGGTAGGGAACTTTTTATCTTCCAGGTTCTCCAAAACATGTAGAATTAAAACGACCATCCATTTAAACAAATTGCAAAGTAGCTTAAAAAAAAAAATTCCTAATTTATTATAGGGTTGAAATTATTAATATGACTCTTAACTAGTTTAGTAATCGATAACTGGAGTATAGAGACTCAAAAGGGGCAATTTCTTAAAAAGGCAGAGCAGTAATTAAGCCACAAATATACATTCATGTTGCAGTTAAGTTAAACACTGTTGTCTGTAAATAAGTTTTCCCAAAACTCCTTAAGTGACATCGTTTTAGCGTCACCTAGTTCAAATTCACTGCTTTTTAAATAACAAAATGTTTATTTTCTTTTTTTAAAACAGAAATTAAAGTATTTATTTGCATATTTTATTGTATTTATCAATGTGCCCATTTTTAATTTCGATTAATCATCGGAATAGTCCAGTAGAATGATCAATTACTAAAATAATCGCTAGTTGCAGCCATAAAAAGTTTTAAGAATGGCATTATTTTAATGTCTTTAGATTACTGCTCTGTTAGACCTTCATATCTTGACAAAATTATTTCCGTTTGTTGTAATGTCAAGATCATTTAAAGTACCTAATGTCAACCCAATAAAGATCAGAAACCAGGTTTGATTGAGCTGCTTACCTCTTTTAGCCAGATCGATGGCTGTCTCTTTGCCTATCCCGGTGTTTGCGCCTGTGATCACCGCAGTTTGCCCATCGAGCCTGACGTCAGAGGACCAGGGAGCCCCGAAGAGGTTTCTGGGGAAGTTATGAAATCTCAGCCGGTGTCTCAAGCAACGTAATGGGCGTGGACATTACTAAACTACCGCTAAACAAAACCATGACAGTTCGCATTCAAGCTTAAATGTTACAAACGAGACGCTAATAGCACTTAGTTTACAAACTGAAGTTGTTTGTTTGGCTAAAAGTTTACGTACAGCTTCAGATAGTCAACACTTTAAACAAACAACGTAAAATTAGGCGATTACAAACAGAACAGGAGCCTCACCTTAGAGCTTGCATGTTACTTCCACTCAGGCAGATGAAAATGTTACAAAAAAGACAAACAAAACCTGACAAACTGAGTAGCAGTTCTTCGACAGACCCACCACAGTGTTTCTCAATTAAAATGTAAGGCACAACTGTGACTAGACACTTATCCCCAACGGACAGGCCTTCTGACCAATCAGATGGGAGTTCGTCAGTGTTAGACACAGCTGATTGGTCAAACGCTTCTTCTTCTTGATTTTATTGGCGGTTGGCAACAAACTTTAAGTAGCATTACCGCCACTTACTAGTATGGAGTGTGGTTCTAGATGGACTATCAATTTATATAAATAATTTTATACTCCTACACATACCATTAATAGATAAATTTAAATAAATAAATTTCATAATTATATATGCATACATACTCTCATCCATTTTTATACATATCTCTATAATCCACCCCTCTAGATCATGCACATATTCACACACACACCTACTATAATCAAATTCTTTGAAATAATTTAGTTTTCTTTAAATATTTAATAATTATTTGTATATGTTTACTCCCCAAATTCTTCCTCAAAATATCTAACAAATTAATCTTTTCCTTAATACATTCAAACTCTCTTCTCATACATCTTCTTTCTCTTCCATACTTATGGCATTCTAACATAACATGTTCTATTGTTTCATATTTGTCACAGTAATCACATTTTCCATTAATATGCTTTTATATTTTAAAAAGTGTATAATTAAGTCCTGTATGCCCAAATATTAATCTTGTTATCACCCTTCCCTCCTTTCCATTTCTTCTTCCATTTCTTTTCTCTCTTACTATTTTCTGAATTTTATAAAACCATCTTCCTGTTTTTTCTTCATCCCACCTTTTTTGCCATTTTTCCATCAGTTTTTCTTTAACCATACTCTTTCCCTCAGATTTACTTGTTTTAACTGCAAAACTAATAGGATTATGAATTGCCCTCTTTGCCATTTTATCTGCCCTCTTGTTTCCTTCTACCCCAATATGTGCTGGAACCCACACAAATATAACTATTTTGGTCAAACTCTAAAATTGGTGTCACCCTTTTTGATTGGTCTGGTTGATTACGCATACCGGTAAACCAATGCAGCCATTTAAAAAAACATTTGTACCTTTTAAGGGAAATTATATTTAAAAAAATAATAATAATAATAAAAAAAAGAGAAGGTTAAAGAAGACGATATAACCAAAAATCTTAACTTTCAAAATTTTATTTAATTATATAAACGTTAAGAACATCTTTTTCTGTTTCATTTGTACTATATGTATGGATCATAATAGCAAAAGAAATCCCTGTCCAGACATTATTATCGTATGTAATGAAGGGCTAACTGTCATCAATTTCACTTTTCAATCGTTTGAAGTGGTTGGGTAAATAGTTAATAAAATGTTATGATCAGAAAATTTTTTTATTTTTAATGCTGATTAAAAGGAGTCAAAAGTTTCTTCACATTTCAGGGTTTCGTGCTGTTAGTTCCATAATTAAATAGCATGAGAAACGAAAATTTGCAAGATCATTTAATTCTGGTCCTGCCAACACAAAGTAAGCAGGTCTGGGATAACCAAATGATTCAGTCCTAAAAAAACAAACTACAAATGATAACTTTCCTTTTGTTTTTATACCCAAAACGCCACACTTGAACCACATTGATTCCGTAGTGCAGAATCATTACCAAAATAACATTTTTTAGTTATATTTTTAGCTATATTTAGTTATAGTGAACGTTTGGGGGTGGATTATATAAGATTTATTTTGAAATGACTCCGTTTCATTCAAAATTTTGGTCATGTCAACATGTGAGATGCACATTTTAAAATATAAATAACTGAAAAGAACAAATAAATAAATAAAATAGAAGATTTCTTGGAATGCTGTTGGATAGGAAATGTTTATCAGCCTCTCCAAAAGGTCACAAACTACCACAACTTCAAAAAGTAAAGAGTAAATTGTCTTCTCAACTTGTTTGGGTGCTTAGAAACACTTGCTCAGAATTGTGTTCATTGTAATATTGAAGTGATTAAAATTTTTTTAAACTTAAGGTATAAAAGCAAACTCTAGGAATGTTGCAACGTTTGTCCAGCAGGTGGCAGCACACGATCAGACACTGCTTTAAACCACCAGCGGAAGCATTTTTCTCTTTCACACCGTTAGCCCTTAGACGCGACTCTTCAGACAGATTAACAGGTTGGTATTTGGGTAAATCACGTCCTTGGCACTGATTCTCCGCTCTCCTCCCGGCCAACAATTAGCATGAAGTCTAATTATTCTTCAAGCCTCTTCAAAAAGATCTGCAGGAAACACCATGAATGGCTCATTCATGAGCTTCAGACATTATTGGCAGCAGCAACAGAGGGTCATTAGAGAAGGAAACACTGACTGCGCTGTTCTTCAGCTGATTGTGCGCAAGCAAACATTTTCTTCTCTTTTCTGTTTGTAAGATCAGTCATCAAAATTGTGTGTGTGCGTGTGTGGGCGTGGGTGTGTGTGTGTGTGTGTGTGTGTGTTTAGCATTTCAAGTGCATCTGTGGAAGAAGAAAAAGACTAAACCTGATAGGGAATATTACATTTTGAAGTAATTGGTAGTAATTGAGAGGCCTCTCCAGGAAATGCATGTAAATCAGCTTTTTTGGATTTTGTCAACAACTAAAACCAACAATCCTGCGATTATGTAACCTTTGGCCTCCAATATTTTCTTAAAGCAAAAACGAGATTTTCTACAACAATCAGTTTTTTCAGTATTTATTAATCTCTCATTCCACATCTGACTTGTTTATTATTTCCTTGCCAACTTCCCATTTGTGTTTGTTGTTTTTGTGTCATCGGACGAACGAAACAGTTGACCTAACCCCTTACCGGCGCCACAGTAGCAGCTTCCCGAAAGCCAAACACAATAGTGAGGCAGGAGGATGCACTGCATGAACAATGTGAACAATTTGTCAGCCATATTGGGAGTATTAATATTGCTATGACAGATGGAGACCCAGAGGATGCAGTTATTATTTATATGTAGGAGGCGAAGGGGAATAAATAAACAAATGAGAATTAGAGGAGAATAGCTTGTGCTGATTGCGATGAATTGACAATGGCTGTAATGATCTGATGGGCTAAAAATAAACCTGCTGCAGAGGAGAATACACAATAAAATAAAAAAGGGAAGGATACACCTGTAAAGGCAACTTCCCGTTTTTATCAGGGCCGGCCAAAACCTTTTTGGGGCCCTAAGCCGATTTTAATTTTGGGCCTTCCATATCAACATGCTAACACCAGATACTTTATCAATATGTGTAACATAGCTACTGTCATTAGCATAATTAACATTATGTCAGTGTTGTTATGGCTGTTGTCTTTAACCTTACAGGAGTAGCACACTTAAAAAAAGTTGTATTTTGAAATGCAGTTATTTAAATGCTCCATGTTATTTTACTTATTTATTAAGTAAAAATAATACTAAGAAAGTACATATTATTTAGTTTAGAGAAATGTGTTTTTTGTAAACACAAAATTTACAGTAAACGAGTTAAGAAGTTTTTAAAAGTAAAACGTAGCCATTCAAATATTTCCTCTGCAGTAGTAGAAACCAACAGAAGGAAGACATTAACTATTATTTTTGTAACTATAACTATATAAATAGTTTTTTCATGTGTAATAGAACTTATTTTATATTATTCAAAGTTATTTTTAATATATAAATATATTTTATCATGCTAACTTGGTGCTCTCGGGGGCCCCCTGGTGGTGTGGAAGTTCATTTCTTCTCTACAACAGTGAAACGGCAAATAACAGTGGCGTCAGCATAGCTGCTAATTCTCTATTTTTAAAGAATAAAATGTATTTTGAGGTAAGAATCCAGAATGAACCAGCAATCCTAAAACATTAGATCAAAAACTCTTGAAAAAAAGAAAAAAGTAACCAAAAGTTCAAATTTTTTGAAGACTTAAAAAAATCCCTTTGACAAAAAAGTAAAAGAGATATTCTTTGATCTTATTCAAACAGAAATATTTTTAGCGTAGCTTGAAAAAAAAAGTAAGATAAGTTTGTATCAATGTTTGTTAAACAGTTCAAAGCTGGAACAGAAACCACCCAAATGTTTATGTTACAACATTATCTGACCAAGGTCACTTTCTTTCTGCCTCCCCAGACACACTCACACAGGCGGCCAGCAGTCTGGACTCTCATCTCCAAAACCTGAAATTATCTGGAGCTCCGGGGGATGATAAGCATCTCCAAGTGTCCACATCTGCTGTCACCACCTCCCCTGGACAGACAGACATCTTTTCTAACATTTTTTTTTTAACCTTTCCCTCCTCCACCGCCTCCCTCACTTCTTTGAGCGGTTACGTAACACATGAACGCTGCTATTCATTTGCTTAAACTGTTCGCCTTTGCTGATACAATCTTTCTATACCTCCGTAATTACAGTTCCTTTTTTAAAAAAGTGGCCTTGTTGTACACCAGATGACAGAGTTCTCCTTCTCTCCAAGCTGCTGCCGACTGAAACATGTTGCATCGTTTAGCCACTCCACTTCCCTTTGATTGCTCAACGTGCATTTTTCATTTTCTCAGGGGAAATTAAACTTGGAGATCACTTTAAAGTTTTTAAGTCTTTTGAGAATTGAAAAAAATATCTATACAACTTGTCAAAGGACAATATAAACATCATTCGCCTTAACTTTTTTATGTTGACATTAAGTTTGTATCTTGTTCTGCAGTGCAGTATTTCTTTTTTGACTACCTCTATATTTGTGGATTTTGTTGCACCACTTTATTTCAAGTAGACTGATTAAATATATGCTCTAAAAGTAAAGAGATGATACGGAAGTCTGAATTGAGTTTTATTCTTCGTTCCTTTTATATACGTGCAGTATTTTGAATTCTGTTTCCTAGAATAAAACCCGTTGAAGGCCACAAAACACTCAAAACTGAAGTGGAGTTTTATCTTCCACCAGAACAACGACCCTAAACTTACAGCCAGAGCTGCAGCACAGAAATCCAAGCAACAATCAGAACCAAAAATAAGCATTCACAGACAGTCTCCAGTTAGGCAAATATTTCATCAAAATAAAAATTTACTGGTCCACAAAAGCTGAATACAAATGCACACCACACTTTCTAGATTTAAAAAGAGCTACATAATATCGTCATTACAACTCCTTAAAGCTGCAGAATTTAACTTTTGTAAAAAAAAAAAAAAATTAAAAATGTTTTTTTTAATCCGTATTTGTATTTTGTAACAGCATAATATGAAATAGATAATGTGTGAGAAAAATTGAGCTCCTCTGTCTTCTCCCAGTGCTCCCAGTACAAACTGCAGAAATACACCACTCAATCAGACAACCAATCAGAGCCAGGAGGCGGGTCTTAGTGCTGCCTCACCCTTATTCCCTTGCTCTCTGCTACGCTACAACTGTTTCACCACAAAATGCTAAAGCCATCAATTATGGTGGATAAACAGATTTTCTAGAACAGTGAGTTGTTTCTCCTCCATTAGCACATCAAGCAAGGCATACACAAGCTTGATTGACAGCGCTAACACCCGCATTGTAGCTCTGATTGGTTGTTTTTGACTGGAAGCGTTACATTTCTTCAGACTGATTTTCTTCAGATTATCTGTCTGACATGGTGACAGTTTCAGCAAATTTGGAAAAAAACAACATATTTTTTTGTAAAAGTTACATTTGCAGCTTTAAATCAAGGATATCCAGGTCCAGTCCTAAACAGCCGCTATCTTTTAGATGCATCCCTTCTCCAACACAAAGGTGTCCCAGGCGACTGCAGAGCTGAATGACACACTGATTAGGAAATTCAGCCGCTTGACTCAAGCGTGTTGGAGAAGAAATGCAAATAAAAGCTGCAGGATAGCAGCTGCTTTAATTCTTCAACTAAAACTCAATTTATATAATTATACATTAAAATAATAAGAGCATCCAGGTTTAAAGTGCATTGTGGTTCGACTCTTTGACTGTAGAGAAACAGTAGCTGATCAATACTCACTGCAGAGTCATTAGACGGAGACTGAAAAGCTGTTTTTACCTGATGTTGCTGGCTGTTAATAGCTTTTTACCCCGACAGTAAACTAAAGTCTAGAGTGGCGTTCTGATCGTAATTTAAATAATTTTATTTAGAAGACAACTGCAGTTAAAGTTTGGGTTTGAAGAAAAGTCCAACATTTTACTCTTAAATGTTAAATTTTTCTTCTTTTTAGGAGACAGTGATGGTTAATTGGATCATTTGTAGCATCATTTAACTGCAAATTTCTTCTCAAGGAACTTTACATTATGGGTGGGCATTTATCACATCGTTTATTATTTATCGTGATAAATTTATGATCACAATAACATTTTGTCATAATAAATTCCAGTAAATAATGTCTGGAAATCCCTAAACTTGTCTGTATCGTTGGGATTATTTTTACTATTCTATTCTGTTTGAGTATCAATAGTCTGTGACTGAAGTGGAAAGTAATAAAACTCAGATTTAATCTCATATAAATAGAAATACTGCAAAATTTCTTGTAAATATTTCTAAATTAGCCCCACCAAATGATTTCGATTGCAAAAAAAATCACAAAAACTATTGAAAAATCCTGGAGGGACTGAAAAGATGATCAATAATATCATTGAATGCAAAAACAGATACTTATTAATATTTTAATATTAATAAACTGGTACATTTTTTGAGTAGAATATCCAAAAAATGTACTCAAGTAGAAGTAGCACAACTTCAGTATAGTTTTACTGAAGTAAAAGTAAAAAGTATCCGTTTGAGAAATTACTCAAGTAAGAGTAAAAAAGTATTTGGTAAAAAGTTACTCAAGTACAGAGTAACTGGTCAAATTATCAATAATTTAAGAGTTAAAAATTACATTATGAGATGGACCAAAATATAAAGTTATATTGAAATTTTGGTATTTTAAACACCATAATGACAGTAATTAATTTAAGTAACAAAAAATAACAAAATCAGGCAAAACTGCTTAAATTTTTCTTAAAACGTGTTTGTTTTTTATTCAGTGGGTAGAAAATCCAGAAATGTTACTCAAGTAAGACTAGAAATACTTCAGTAATAAAATGACTACAGTAAAAGTAAAAAGTACAGTGTAGTGAAAATACTCCTTATTTTTACTCAAGTAATTGTAATTGAGTAAATGTAACTAGTTACAACCAAACTCTGGTTTCATCGGTACAGTGTGGCCCTTTGAGGACCTTCATGATCTCGATTTGGCCCAAAATGAAAACGAATTTGATGCCTCTGGTCTAAACTAAAAGCTACAGGATCTCCAGGATTTTCATCCTCCATGGATTGATCCTCACCATTTCATCGTGATGAAAGGATGAAAGGACATCAGCTCAATGTCACCTTGTTGCTCCAAACTGGACCAAACAAATGGGGTCCACTGTGTCCTTTTAACATCAATGTGATTAACGGATTCAAAGCGGCCCTTCAGGATGAAAGTGGGACAGACGGTGAATCTAGGTTGGGTTTCCCTTTGAAGGTGAGCAGAAGCTCGCTGCGGCTCTGCAGTGTCCTGCAGGAAACAGGCGAGCCGATCTATTTATAGAGACTTTTCAAGCAGCCAGAAGAGCTGTTAGAGTGGAGCAAAACAGAAGCCTCCGATTTCTGCATGAAATTTGAATCAGGATAAGAGATATACTGTGTCTTGATGTATTTTTAATCATTGCATTGCAAGCAGGATTTTGATGTTTTTCTTTATGCATATTAGAGAGAAATGGTTTATAAATCCTTTTAATTTTAAGGCGCTGAAACTCTAAGTGGTTTCTAGGGAGGATGGAAAGTAGTAAAGGACGACCCGATCTGATTCCAGTAGGCCAGAAACTCTGCAGGACACTTCAGAAATGGAAAAAAAAATGTTTTCCCTGAATAATTGTTTTATTTTATTACCATTCCCTTCCATCTGTTATCCATCATTCTGATTTCTCATCCTGATTTCTATGGAATATCAAAAATTGTATCTTTACATAAAGGGTATAAAAATAAATTTCATATCAATTCGAAAGGCTAATGAATAGATACAAGAAAACAAATGCTATTATGTCTATAATTTAATTAGTTTTACAAACGCACAAGTTAGTTTCAGTGAGCTATAGTTTGTCTCAATTTCAGTTTTCATTAGCTTTAGTTAACTTTTACAACCTTGTTTCCCACAGTGGGACAGACGTTTGTCTTCCAGATGTTCCCAGGTCTTTCTCAGGCCGTAAACGGGTTCATAAGGTTTACTAAACATAATCGACTTGAATGATTTGTGATCTTCCTCCAACAGTTTATCAAATGGGAAGTAACTCACAGGATTTGACATTTACCACTGTTTGTTTAGTTTTAATGCAGAACGCCGGGCAGCATGATTTCTGATAAAATGCATCACTGAGGGGTTTTATTCATGGATATTCATTTATTTAAATGCCAAGGTCTCAGTTTGGTAAACTTAGGACGACCTGAGAACGTTTGAGCTTTGAACTAAAGTTATTTTCTGGTCCACCTTAAATGGACATAAATGTTTTTATTTTAATGTAAAAATAGTTGTTGATTTAGCAAATAAACAGCTTGGGATGAATACTGTAGTTTGAAAAAATTGTTGCAGTTGAGACCAATTTAAATGAGCCACATCTTAAATTGCACGTCAGTTTTTGAGACTTATTTTCAAATTCCCAGCATTAATCAGAGAACAAGCAGCACTTTATGCAAAAGAAGCCTATGATGACACAGAAAAAAATACTTATTTTTAATCTGAAGAGCTAAATTTTAAACTTGCTAGGATGTTCATTATATAACAACATTAAGAGTAGAGGTTATCAGTTCTATTTACTGCATTTTAAACAACACTAATACTTCATACTTATCAGGCCATTAATCATAGATTCAATAGTTTTTTTAGGTTTTTTTTTTTGTTTTTTTTTTTTTTAGTTTTTTTACTTAGAAGAAAGAGTAAAATGGGAGATTTTTTTCTTGATTTCAACAAATTAAGCCGACAAACATGATGTTATTTTTAAGGAAGTGCTTAATTTCTCATGAGACATAATTGGTTCATCAGGTGTTCCACATCATGCTAATGAACCGGCCCTTGTACAAATACAACCAAGCACAAGGTTGGATCTTGTGTCTGGGCAGAGCAGAACAACTGAATACTTTCACTAGCATTCTGTTTTACGTTTTCATGCAAAATTATAGGTGACAAAATGTGACGCCTTGCATAAGAAGGCTGCAAAAGTATATATAGAGATTAATGGTTAATAATGTTTATGTTCTAGTGATGCATGTGGCTCTGTTTGCTAACTCATCTACTGCATTTTTAAAAGCTACCATCTAATTGCTACTCAAACACGTCACGCTTTTAATTTTCCTAAGGGCATGTTGTGTGGAGCACAAAGGCAAGACTGGGTGCATTTTGATTCGCTACAGAGATGGAGACTGATGTATAAGGGGAAAAAAAAAATAATCATACAGCTTGTTCTTAGAAAAACAAATCGCTCTGACCTCATCCGCCCTCTTCCATGACCCAATATGCCTCTCGGGCTGGCAGTGTCCAAAAATACCCGAGTCCTGATGATGCACTTGGTTTGGGGACAGTTCTTTATGTAATCCAACTTGTTTGGAGTTGGAAGAAAAAAAAATGCAAATCTGTGGTGTCTAATTGGTTTTTAGATTCAGGATATTATTGCTAAATATATCAATATCAGCATATTAATACTAATCTATTTGGAGTAAGATGTCTGAGTATCATCTCTAATAAAGAGGCCTTTGATTCAGACTCTGTCAGCTAAAAGGCATTTCAACAAATTCTCCAGGGCGTAGATTTGATTTTCTATGTTTTTCCTTTCAGGGATTACATTGGACGTCACATAATCCCAGTTTGTATGTAAACTAGATTTCTGGAGTGATCAGACAGATTAAAAGCTCTTTCAGGCTGAACAGCATTTCAGTGTTTTTACCATTAATTCACTTCTCCATTCCAAAATTCAATTTTTTTAATCTTTAAATATTTCCAGAAAATATCCTTGAGCTTAAAATACTATAATTACAACACTGATCACATAAAGTCTCTTTAATCTTCAATAAAAAAATCCACCACATTTAAGCAATGATAGACAAAAAAAGAAAAATAGTACAAAAAACAAATGATATTTACCAACACATTATTTTAATTTGTTAATGATAAGCATTTGAAGCCAAATTAAGATTTGTAAAAAAATTGACAAGTAAGCTTTCACATATAGTTAGGAAAACAGAGTAGAAAGGAAAAGTGTAGCTCAGTCAGAGTTGATAAAGGCTGAGGAAACCTTAGAGAGTTGCTCTTGGGATTGCTAACTAGACTCTTGGGTGTTCTTGTGGTCTCTTTGCAATTTTCTTGCAACACCTGAACAAATATTTCTCTCATGGATGAGTGACCCTGAGAAAGTTGATAAGAACTAAGCAGTAAATTGGGATACGGAGAAAAAACATCATTCAGAATGTTAGACAACTAAAGATAGACTGCAATTTACAAGAGGAAGAAGTAATGGCTTCAGTTAAACATTAAGATGTTACAGAAACATATTTTTGTCTTTAAAGGGCTGCGAAAGGAAAGCAGTCAAATAATGATTCAAAAAACATTAAAAAATTTGAAACCTGACTAGAGCCACTGCCTTTTTGTTGCTCAGCTCTCACTCTCAGTGGCTCCGCCCTACTCACTGCAGAACTTTGTTTTGATTGGCAGCATGGCATCCTTGTAGCCAATCACATGTGAGGATATAGGATCATACCATTGTGTGAAAATAGAGAGGGGGAAATGACAGTCAGAATCTGAGAATCTGCCTGCAGTTTAAGCATATATAATATATAAATTAAGGTTCTTTTCGGTAGATTTCTTTGCAGTGTTCATTTGTTTTTGTGTTGAATATAAACTAAATGTTTGATATAAATAATATAGTAAAGTAAGAATACCTGCTGTCGTCATCAAACAAATAAATAATATTAGACAAATATAAAATTTCTTATAAAAACATGAATTCAAAAGGATTCATTCACATGCAAAACATTCATATTTGCCACATTAAGCTCCAATATGAGGCTACAGTGAAATTGAATTAAGACAGTTGGGAGCCAAAAGATTTGGCTTTCTGATAAGAGCAAAACTTTGTATTACAGTGGTGATGAGAAAGACGCTGTTGAAGAAAACTATCACCAAGACTCGATTAGACTATGGTGAGAGTCCATGGTGAAGTGGTCTGATAAGACCAAAATGAAACCTTTTGCCATCAGACAAGATGATATGTTTAGCGGACATGGCCCAGTCAAATCACAGACCTTAATCTGATTGATTTTTAGCTAGGCTTAGAACCTTACAGAACTTGGAAGAATGGAGGAAAACGGCATCATCCAGATGAGACTAATAAAGATTTTTCCACACAGATTCCATGCTGTGATGGAGGAAAATACAACTAAATACTGTATATTTGTGCAAAATTTATTTTATGTTTTGTATTTTTATTTAATTAGCTTTGTTTTCATTACAAACTTGCGGAAAACTTTGTTGATATTCCTCCAATGTCGAAAAAATAAAAATTTACATAAAATTTAAATAAGAAATTTAATAGAAACACCACATTTAATTGAATTGAATTGAATTTTCATTTATTTAAGGAAACTTATTATTAATTTAATTTGGGATCAATAATTAAATTTTAAACACAATTAAAATCACGTGAATTTGTTTATCCTTACAACATGTCATTAATAAACATGCCGTCTTCTTTGTCATTTCTGCCAGAAGTAACATCCGATTGATATTAATTTCTATTGCATTTCCATTGCAGTTGTGCAAAATATAAAAAATGTGATAGTTCTGAAAAATCACCTCATCCAAACATAAAGAACTTTTTTTTTTAATTGAAAAACAAGATTTTCTTTTTAAACTTTCATGTTGCAGATTTGTCAGTATTTTGTAGAAATCCACTTTGACAAAGGATTTTATTTTGATTAGAGCCAAATTCAGAAACTCAGAACCCGGCTGGTTTCTGCATTCATGGAGTCCTGAAGACTCTGGGTGTAAAATCTTTTGGCCCTGTAGGGTCAATGCTGACTGGCACATTGTTGAAACGGACAGTAAAGTTCCTTTTGCTGTTCAGTGAACATAAATGAGCTGCAAGGGCCAGAATGAAAGGATAAAAGGAAACCATCCAGTCCTGTCCAGCTCTCAGAGAGAGAGCTGCAGGGTTCATATTCATCTAAATGAAGGCCTGACTTGATTCAAGCTGGGATTCATGCCAATTTTTTATTTTTTTTATTTTTTTGGTTTCCAGATGCAGCAGAATATAAGATCCAGACATGGATGGTTACTATTCTGGTCTGTTTACCAGTTTGGATCCATTTAGGAGGCAATGTTTGGTTCAATGTCTCCATAATTAAAGTTTTACTACCTTTTCTCTGAACCAAACGCATGGAATATTTTTAGTCTAGGCTTGACAAAGAAAGGAAAAACTTTCAGTTTTATGCACATGAGTGAAAAGATGCTTGGATTTTGTATGAAAAGGGAAAAACTCTTGAACACAATTTTCATATCCTGTTATCAGATATCGTGAACAGATGGAAGTATTGCTGCAGGCGTTCCTGGGCTTTTTATAGACAGATTACTGATTTGTGCCTCACTTTTTGAGCCTGTGTTGTCCTACATTGTCTTTTAAGGAGAATTGGCACCTGATGTGTGGACACTGAACCCAACCAGCAGCTGTTGGATTCAGCTTTTACCATTTCCCCTCCAGGTTACTGGACTGATTTCAGATTCCTGGGAAATGAAACAGGAGTCTGTTTGTTTTCTTTGAGATATTTCTTTGAGAACTCAAGACAGAAGAAAATAGCAAAACCTTTACTTCCACACATTCCTGTGATTTATGTACAATTTTGTGCTTTGTCAGGGTCTATTTAGTCGCCAATTTGTGTATCTATTTTGGATCTGTTGCGTTCATCCCTTTCAACTTTGATTTTATACCTGAAAGGATCTAAAATAGGTCTGGACAATATGGCTGAAAAAACTTCTAAATCAATATTAAAGTAATCGCTGAAAACCAAGTCATCAAATTTATTTAACTGAAGGTTAATCAGAGAAATAAAACAAAAAATCAGCATCCCTTTTATTAGACTTTATATAATAGTATCAAAAATATGAGTTGATTTCCTCCTTTGCAGTGCTTTCCTTCCACAAAGTATGGCTTCCTGTTTTGGATTAAATACTAAACTTTTACTGCTGCGATGACCTCATCAGTTACATAAATGTCTATCTTATCTTCACTAAGTTTAATACTTTGCCATGTCTGCAAGTTACTCATTCTGGTGCAGCTTTGAGCGCTTTCTGTGAGCGTGAGAATAAGAAAACTGACATAAAGCATGAAGTATCACGGTCGGTTTCGGGTGACATGTGAGAAACTATTTTGTAAAGGTTTTGTAGAAAATTGATCTAGTGTAGGGAATAAGTTTGAGATCTTTGGTGAAACAACCTTGAACTTTACAACAGGTTTTAAGAGGAGTAATTAAATCTGAATCCATGAAAAAGAAGAACAAGGGGAGAGCTATTTTAATGTTTTGCTTTCACTGAACACATAAAAAATAATTATAGAGATGTTCAATCAATCAAATCAAATTTTATTTTTGTAGCTCATTTCAGCAGCAAGGCATTTGAAAGTACTTTACATCAAATCAAACACAGAAACACAATGCAACATAGAACCAACAATCAAAACACGACATTAAGTCAAGTTCCGACAATAAATTTGTAATTGATTACGTTTCAAATACAACTCTAAAAAAGTGGGTTTTTAGTCAAGATTTAAAGGAAGTCACTGTTTCAGCTGTTTTACAGTTTTCTGGAAGTTTGTTCCAGATTTGTGGTGCATAGATGCTGAATGCTGCTTCTCCTCGTTTGGTTCTGGTTCTGGTTCTGCTCTGCATCCCCAGAACCAGAAGACTGGAGAGTTCTGGAAGGTTGATACAACAACACCAGATCTTTAATGTATTGTGGTGCTAAACCATTCAGTGATTTATAAACTAACAACAGTATTTTAAAGTCTATTCTTTGAGCTACAGGGAGCCAGTGGAGGGACTTTAAAACTGGTGTTATGTGCTCTATCTTCCTGGTTTTAGTGAGAACTCCAGCAGCAGCATTCTGGATCAGCTGCAGCTGTTTGATTTGTTGGACAGACCTGTGAAGACGCCGTTACAGTAATCAATACGACTGAAGATAAACGCATGGATGAGTTTCTCTAGATCTGGCTGAGACATTAGTCCTTTAATCCTACAAATGTTCTTCAGGTGATAGAAGGCCGACGTTGTAACCGTCTTTGTTAATTTTGTTGTTAATGTTGTTAATTTTCACCTGTCAATCAGAATGCCAGAATTAATTTTAGCATTGTGGAAAGTCTAGAAGTTTTTGTATAATAAACTGAACTGAATTTATTTATCATTGGATGAGTCAAACTGCATTTTCTGGTAAGAAGTTCAAACTATTAACCATTGTTATTTAAAATCAGAAAAACCACTCAGATATTTCATACCTTCCGGATATTTTTGGAGAAACATATCTGAAAGGATTTGTTCTGAAACTGGTGGGTTGTTGGTGCAAACACGGACTCCAACCATCTCAGCTGTTGTGTTTTTGGTTGTCGGAGTCAAAACACCGATTCAAGTATTTAAAAAAAAAAAAAATTGACAAAATTCTGTGCACATTTACAATGAAAATGCAGTTATTTTTACCAAAATGTCACCAAAGTACATGCAATTTGTTGCAGTACACTCTTTAACCACAGACCACTGTTTAAATCCCACTTAAAATGATGTAAAGAGTAAAATTAAGGAACCAGTTTTTATGAGACACTTTAAAAAACCCCTTTGCAATAACTTGATGTCATGCAGAGTTTAATTAAAGAAAATATCACCCAGGAATGCCACAAATCTGTGTAAGGGGTTTCACACACATCACGAAAGAAATACAAATAGAAATCCCCCAGATGTTTACATTTCTCAACAGTTCACATGCACCAATTACGGACTGAACTCCCACCTGGCATATCCACTTTCATTACAGTTAAAACTCAGTATTACATGAGCTGCAAACTGCATTCACACATTTAGCACAAACATGACATAGTAGGGATTGTTAACTGATTAAAACGTGTAAATCTGTTTGGGTTCAAGTAGAGTTAAATCATCATTTAGAAAAGATCTCAGCCACTATGTCTGCTGCCAATGATTTTACCAATCAGTTAAGTTGCAATCTGATAGCTTGTCAGTGTTTTCTCTGACGTTTTGGATTACAGTGGTGACGAACGATATTAAGATAATGAGATCTGTCTTTCAGGGACAGATATCCAGGAAACAGCAGCTCTGACCGACTACAGCGGCTCCAAAATGCTCAGAGCTGAAGGAGGTTTTGTTTTGAATTTAACCTTCAGCAAATCCTTTAATCAGCATCGAATTAACACAATGAAATCCTATTAAATCTTTGATTAATACGGACCTTTGTACATTCATTCATTCATTCCTCTAAATCTTGCTGGCCTAAGAAGAATAAAAAAACACCATGACCTCTGCAAATCTTCAAAGCTTATTGTGACCCAAAATATTAGCTTCCCAAACACCCTTTAAGCTTGTTGGCTGTAAGAGCAAGTTGACCCGTATTTATTGAAAGCCTCCCGAGTTCATGCATGACTACTGATAAAAAGAAAGCTGACATTTTTATTATTATTTTAGATTTTAGCAGATTTCTTTTTTTAATTTTTTTAATTTTCCTGAAACATTATTATTGAAGAGTAAATTTTGCTGTATTCTTGTTAAACGTAAAAAAAAAATTGCAGGATGGTGTCATGATTTGTGGAAGAGGTGATGAGGCAGAACGCAGTGGACCTTTCAACGCAGGTTGTGTTACATAAGGTATTGCATGAGTAGCGACTGGAAACAATGGACAAACATCAGAAATGACAGAAACGACAAGATCGACATACTGGTACGACAAGGACACAGAAACACAGGTGGCATTAAATACACTGAGGGTAATCACGGAACGAACAATCAAGGGGTAGACAGGACAACACGGAGACTCAAGACACAGAAACCCAAAACAAACACACAGAAAAACACATCAACACAGAGAAAACCCAATCCTGACAGATGGTCAGAAAATGTAAAGAAACAATAGCTTCTTTAAAAAGTCACAAAAGTCTACACCATTAAAGGTAACTTATAAAGAAATTAGTCTATATTTTACACCAAAAAGTTTAAAGTTGAGGTATTATACTTCTTTGAACAGGTCTGTGGGCTATAATAAACATTTTTATTACATTTTTTGCTCAAAATCCTTTCTAGATGATGAGATTTTAGTCTGCTCAGTTCTGCCTATTTCGAACTCCTTCCAGCTTGAGCTGTTTTAAGGCGTCTTGTCACTTTAAATAATTTAAACTCTCATGTGAAAATGGCTGCAAACAGATTATTCAAACGTTCATCTCTGAAAAGTGGATTCTGGATGGTTAGTCATAGTCAACAACTAACACTTCCGGGAGTCACTGTGCAGCGCATACAGTGGTAAAACCAGCTGACCAAACGTCCTGGAGCTCAGCTAGGGTTGCTAGGTAACGGGTGGCGCTCTGACGGGGTTGCTAGGTAACGGGGCAGATTTGTGAAGTTACATTCCAAAGTCTTTTGAAACAACAAATTTTCCAAACACCAAGAAAACATTAATTTATTACCAAAAATTGTCTGGGTGCTTTTTTTTAAAGCGTTTGGGTTGTTTGTAGAAGTAGCAGAATCCCAAATTTAAGCACAAAAATAAGTAAAATTTGGATTGTGATACGGTTGCATAAGTAAACCTGTCCTGCTTGTTGCTTCTGTCATGTAGCAGTAGGATGACCGTGATTGTCTGGCCTCTTACGCTTTCTGTTTTAACTTCAAATGAGCAAAGTATTTTCTGTTTGGTTTACCAACACAAACCTGACCTACATCTGTCTTTGGATCAAATAAAGATGATGTTTGGTGTCAAGTCAGTGGTGTGGGTCAGAGAAAAGTCATGCAACAATTAGTCTCCAGTAAAGTATATCTGTAGATATCGGCTTATCTTCAAAATGTCTGTTAGGAGCCTGGTACGGTGTCTAAAGCTAAACAAAGAGAAAGTAATGAATCCAGGTCAGTAAAGCAGACGGATGGTAGGTTCTCACACGAGAAGCCATAATAGAAAACAACATGCAGCCCAAACAGCTTCCTGATAATTAACTACAATCAGTATTATCAGCTAACAAATCAGAGCAGACAATCAAAGCTTACAGATTTACTCTTACTTAATTCAGTTTACTGGCGTTTTTTCACTCCCAGTCTCCATCCTCCTGTCATGGTTTGGTGTTTGTTTCGTTCCCACAAACTCAATTATGTTCAACATTCACTGGGAGACGGGAAAGCCATCCTTTCAAATTGTCTCTAAAACTGTTGTGAGCACCAAGTTTCGAAATCTTTTGAGTTGTACGTCCGGCTGAATGGGATCTGTGGGAAGTGTGGAAAAAAATCTTTATTCCAAGCACCAACAGAACAAACGACTGGCTTTATGTTAATCTGACAAAAACAATGAAAACACAAACTTCAACATTCATGAAAAAAAAAAATCAACTTTTTTGCAGATAAACTGTGTAAACTGGGCTTGAAGGGTGCTATCGTTATTATTTGTGCTCATGTAAACCTAAAACCATCTCAGTGCTGCCCTCTATGGGCTGAAAGGTGGCTACTGCAGCTGAATTTACATCAATAAATCATAAAATAGCTTCTATATTTCTGAAAAGTTGTTAAATATAGCGACAAAGTGCTAAGTTAGCTGACCACACCCCTTACAAATCCCCTCAGTTGACCACGCCCCCTAACGTATCTTGGCTCCGCCCACTTTGGTGATATTTTTCAACTCTGACCAGCTTCCATGACCTGCTGAAGAAATAAAATAAGGTGAACTGCATTGTTAGTTGTCCACTACACATTTCTGCATGTATTTTGCCTGAAGAAAACTACTGAAAGGACAAAACTTTTCCTTAAAATATCTATTTCTTGTCACCACGCTTCCACAAAGACCAGATTTAACAAGATCTAAATCTACATCAACGGTGGTTTTGAGTTCAGGAGGATTGACATCAGTTTATTTAGATTAGCATTCCACTGAATTTAAAGATTTATCTGTAAGATAATTAAAGCTCTCTTGTTTTCTTTCCATTGTATTTCTGATACTTGCTTTGAATGTGTGAACAGAGGAAAGTAACAGAAGCTGTAATCACTGTAATCACTCAGACAGTGTTTACATAACTGAGTGTTGCTTGATGACACAGGGTGAATTATGTACCACTGCTCAGTTTAACCTTCCTGGTTATGAGCTAAGAATGCTGCTGACCTTTCCACAGGTTCAGTTTCTACATGAACTGTAAAGAAATACAGAAAAACTGTGTGAGAGGAAGTAAATACTAAAGACAAAGGAATATATTAATGGTAATTCTAAGGAGTAAAATGTGAGTCTGTGGTCCAACCAGAGAGTAGAGTCACTACCTATATATTACCGTAGATATTGTGATTTTTACGTCACTGGAGTCCATGTATGTTACCAGGAAGAATCTGCAGGGGACGAAAAGTGAACCAGTTAGAAGAAGATGTGTTGTATCTGTCTGAGTTTATTGCTTTGAAATTTACAGCGCATTACTTGCAAATGTTTTTATTCCTATAACTTGTCAAATTTGGCCTGTAAAAAGTTACGTTATTACTCATTAACTTTTTGTTAGGCTTTGGTGAGAACAGGCAGGTAAAACATTAACACTCACTACTACACAGAGAAAATGTGAGGTTGCTTGCTTTTCCCAGAATGTTCTGCTGTGACTCAATAAATCCATCATCAAGTCAAACCTGGACAGCTGTTCTTCTAAAAATGGCAGCATTACTGGATAACAATGCCTTCTGGAAGAGGAAGAAATGGGTTCAATTTAGCAAATGCAAAATTTCAGAAACATTTCATGGAGTTCTCTGAGTTTGCACGTGAAGTTTTTAGCATTTTTTGTGTAACAAGCAAAAAGGAAATTGCACATTTCCCCTTTAGCCCATTAGCTCGTGGGAATCAGTTCAAATGTCATTTAACAAGAACTTTGTCTCAGACTTGGTGTCAAACCCACTTTAGCCACATGTCTGAAAACAACCACCCAACTTCCTCAAAGGACTGATCTTGAAACTTTGATTAACGTAATGAATCCTCAAAACGTTTTGGCACATTTGAGCTTAAAGTTCCTGTATATATTTTAAAAAGACCTAATTTTGCTTCTGTAAACGAGATCTCCCTGCTCTTTTGGACTCATCCATTTGGTAAAGAGTTTTACATTTAACTCTTAAATTAGAATAGATGATAGTTTGTATCAAAACAGATTTAATGTGTATGTTATATTCTTTTAGGCTTCATGCTAACCTGCTTTATAAATGGAAATACGGTGGCCGACAGGTGCAAATGCGCAGCAAAAGAGAAAACATGCAAACAAAAAAAAAAAGACACCCCCGAATGAAATGCAGCAAACAAAAAGAGAGACGCAAACAAAAAAGAAGACGCCCCCGAATGAAATGCAGCAAACAAAAAAGAAAACACCCCCGAATGAAATGCAGCAAACAAAAAGTGTTGAAAACGGAAGTGCTCCAGACCACTAGGGGGAGTCAAAGAAAATAGTATTCATTTCTATGTGACCAGATGCAAGATTCAGAGAAAGAAATTTGAAAGAAAGTAAAGGTACGTATTACTATATTTCTTTTCAGATACGCCGTCTTTTATAAAATTAGAAATATTATTATAATATAATATGTCTTCTTTAATAATATAATATGTCTTCTTTAATAATATAATATCTCTTCTTTAATAATATTAGAAATATTATTATAAATATTATTATAATATAATATGTCTTATTTAATAATATTAGAAATATTATTATAAATATTATTATAATATAATATGTCTTCTTTAATAATATTATAAATATTATTATAATATAATATCTCTTCTTTAATAATATTATAAATATTATTATAAATATTATTATAATATAATATGTCTCCTTTAATAATATAATATGTCTTCTTTAATAATATAATATCTCTTCTTTAATAATATAATATGTCTTCTTTAATAATATTAGAAATATTATTATAAATATTATTATAATATAATATGTCTTCTTTAATAATATAATATCTCTTCTTTTATAATATTTCCAATTTTATAAAAGAGAAATATAGTAATCTTCAAATTTCTTTCTCTGAATCTTGCATCTGGTCCCATAGAAATGAATACTATTTTCTTTGACTCCCCCTAGTGGTCTGGAGCACTTCCGTTTTCAACACTTTTTATTTGCTGCATTTCCTTCGGGCTTCTTCTTTTTGTTTCGTCTCTCTTTTTGTTTGCTGCATTTCATTCGGGGGTGTTTTCTTTTTTGTTTGCTGCATTTCATTCGGGGGCGTCTTCTTTTTTGTTTGCGTCTCTCTTTTTGTTTGCTGCATTTCATTCGGGGGTGTCTTTTTTTTTGTTTGCATGTTTTCTCTTTTGCTGCGCATTTGCACCTGTCGGCCACCGTATGGAAACAAACAAGATATTGTCCGTTTTGCTAGCAAAATGACAATAAAATCTTCTCATTTTCTTGGCAAAGACCAAACATTTATTCTGTCTGCAGCTTTATTTTGTGGCCCACATAAAGCTGAGGAAGAAGTGCAGCAGCAGTAAGAAATACTGCCACCTGTAGGTGGGAGTTAGCATGACATAAACAAAATGTTTTTGACCATTTTGGTGGAAAATTTGCAGTAAACTCGCAATTAAACATTATCACCAAAAAAAAAAAAAAGTGTAGGGATTTGATGATTTTTCACGATCGTGGAATCTTAAAAAAAAAAAAAAAAACTGGAGAGGCTGATGCAATTTGGCAGAATATGGATAAAAACTGCTTTTATTGAATAGATACAATCAAATCAAATTTATGTGTCCCTCTGGAGTCCAAAAGGCCACATAAATAGCTGCGTCAGACCAGATTTGGCCCCTGGGCCACGAGTTTGACACCTGTGATCTAATTGATTATTCAGTGAAGAGAAAATGTCACAGAAGCAGAGATAGGCAGAGCACCAAAAGATTGTACTGAAGTTAGAGTAGCATTACTTCTACACATTTTTATTCAAGTAAAAGTAAAAATCCAAGAATTACTAAAGTACCATCCATCCATCCATCCATCCATCCATCCATTTTCTTACAGCCTTCTTCCCTAATGGGGTTGGGAGGGTTGCTGGTTCCTCTCCAGCTGCGTTCTGGGCGAGAGGCGGGGTTCACCCTGGACAGGTCGCCAGTCTGTCGCAGGGCAACACAAAGACATACAAGACAAACAACCATTCACACTCACACCTAGGGAGAATTTAGAGAAACCAATTAACCTGACAGTCATGTTTTTGGACTGTGGGAGGAAGCCGGAGAACCCGGAGAGAACCCACGCATGCACAGGGAGAACATGCAAACTCCATGCGGAAAGATCCCGGGCCGGGAATCGAATACTAAAGTAACAGTAAAAAAGTATTTGGTGAAAAGTCTACTCAAGAGCTGAGTAACTGGTCAAGTTGTGATTTAATGTTTTAAAATTACATAATCAGACAGACCTAAATATAACGTTAAGTGGAAATTTTTGTATTTTAAGGACAAAAATTATAATAATTCATTTAAGTAACAAAAACATAACCAGCAGGAAAAAGAAAATTTTTCCAAATCATTTTATTTTAATAAAAAAAACTGATGAAACTTTAACAAAAACTGCAGGTTCTGTGTCTGGTTAATCTTTGGTAAAAATGTTAAAAGGGTTTTCATTCAGTTGGTAGAAAATTCATAAATTTTACTCAATTAAGAGTAGAAATACTTCATATTAGAATTACTCAAGTAAAAGTAAAAAGTGGCATAGTAAAAATACTCCTAAAATTCAAATTTTTTCAAAAAAGTAACTCCAGTAGATGTAACGGAGTAAATGTAACTAGTTACTACCCAACGCTGCGCAGAATAAACCTCGTCATGCTGTTGTTTATCAACATTTCATTTCAAAAGCAATGAAGACGTGACACTCAAAGAAAGCAGCAGACGAAATGTAATCACCACTTCAACCAGCCTGCCAAGGATTTTTGTTTGACATGTTGATAAATTTCGCCACATGTGGACGGCAGCGCTCGCATGCAGCACACGTGTATCCCCGCCACCAATTCAACCCCAATCTTTCCAACTTTCAGTCAGAATCTTGTTAATCATCTTTACTTGAGTTTCATCCTCCTGTAAATTAACGGTTTGTGCTCCATGAGTTCACAACCACTGTTACAACAAATGTTACTGCTGTTTTTCCTGTCTTCTTGCGGCTGTTTAAAGGACGATTTTCTCTGCTGTTGCACTTCCTCTGCTCATCACCCATTGCACCATCGCTCATTTCCTTACTGAGGTTATTTAAAGTTACAGTTATCAAAGACTCGATCTGTCTCTTCCTCTAAATGGCGCCAAATGTAAAGGACTCACATAAATGTTGAATTCTTTTCTTAGCTTTTCTTTAATTGGTTTTATTGTGTTGAATCTCTTCAGGTTTTATGTCATGTCTTTGTTTTTCTTCTTGTATTTTTTATATGGTATCCTTTGTTTCAGTAAGAGGAGTAAAAAAAAGAGGAATTTTCTTCGCTGTACAGGCTTTAGAAAATTGGTGGAAAGATGAGAAAAAAAAAATCTTAAATTTATCTGCTATTCATATTTCTCTTTTTTAAATAAAATATAAGTTAAATCATTTATTTAAATGTTATTTCTGATCCTCATTATATGATTAATTCAGGAAGCAAGAAATGGAAAACTGTGGAAGAACTGGGAATAAAATAAAATCTGATGTGATTAATATGAAATATTTTACATTTTCCTGTAATCAGAAGAGGCGATTGTGATGAAATATGTTGTTATCTGGTAATAAAGTCATAATATATTATCTGATAATAATATTTTATGCCACAGAACTCATAGAGACTTAAAATCAGAAGTTATGAGGCAGAATTTATGCTAGATTAAGGGTGTTCAAAGCGTGGTACGGGGGCTATTTGTGGCCTTTGGAACAATTTTGGGCGGCCCTTGAACACAGTTCAACAACAGCCTGATATTGGTTAGTTGATGCAAATCTGGATTTAACACCAATGTTGGTGAAATGTTCACTGATGCCAGGCTATAAAAAAAACAAAAACACACACATCAAAACCTGAAAATGTAATCAGCAACACAAAGTATTTTAATTTAATAATTTAACCTTTAATTTAATTTATCAGTAACAAGGACCAGAAAGGTGGAGGTTTTATTAAAATGGAGGCTTGGAAAGGGGCATTTAATAAACCTGTAAAAGTAAAACGAGAGTGAGCCACTGTTTTTGTAGCTAAAAAATTGCAAAAAATCTAGAAAAGCTGAAAAATGTAGCACATTATTTAGCCCTTTTATTTTAAATCTACAGAGAACTGCAGACATTTGACTGCTTTGTGTATTTCATTAAAATATTGTATGCTCAATTTGTTTAATTAGCAAGTAAAAATGTAAAAAATCAAATAGTTTTTGTGACTGTAATTAGAAAAAAACACAAAAATAATTACAACTTGAAATCTGTGACCCCACTGTGCGAGATGGATATAATAATTATTGAATATCGACTAGAAATTTCTAAAAGTTGATGTTTCTATTTATATTTTGCAGCACTGAGTTTTCACAGTGGTTCCCCAGCCAGAGGTCGTTGCATTTTGTGAACCACAGAACTAAAACCATTGAGTCGTCCTAACAGGATTCTGTTCTGACCGTCGGTAAAAGCTCTGGCTAACAGGTTGTAATGCGAGAGGCGTGACCTGCTGTCGCCCCAACAAGAAACCCAACTCCTGTCGGTAATGCTAACCAACATACCACAGAGAGCGGACTGGACTGCGAACAGAAATACGGCCCATTCTTCTATTAATCTGATTACATGGAGAAGAAAGAAAGAAAGTGGAGGAGAAAGGTAATCAGAAAATAGAAAAACAGGAGGAAATAGAGAAAAACATATCTGAGAAGAGGTTGGATCTGTGAGAAAACTATGTAAGCTAATTGAAAAAGGATAAAAAAAATAGAGTTAAGATTTGGACAAGTGTCACCTTTATTTATAACTGATTCTATGATTCCGTTTGGTAAATTGGTAAACATGAATTAATACTAAAGCAGCTTCATTGGATTTGATGTTGCAGGTTTTATGAGGATGACCGTCGGAGTCGGAGGAGGAGGGGTGAGGTTCGGTGTAGATGACCCAGATAACGTTACAACCGGGCCAAGCGAAGCGCAAACTACATACACTGCCGTTATCAGTGTATGAACTCTAAAAAGTAATTTGTTCACAAAACAGTTCATGGTAACTGTTTAGCAATCATTTCAGTTTGTCAGATTAAATGTAATATTTTTAAAAGTAAGGGGTTAAATCCTGTTCTTTCCACTTCCTGCAGGGCTGTGGCTTTAATTTGAACTCTGTGAATGAATTATGTGACCTCTAACCTGCTCAATTGACCTTGAGGAGCAGAAGAAACTCCTTTCCTGGATTAATCCTCCAGAGAGTCGTTCCTGATTCACTTCATGTATTGTTTATTGTTTCTTTCTTTCGCCTGGGGGAGGAATACGCTGTAATATTTGCATAATGGGTTATAATAAGAAGACAAAATGGTTCACAGTGTAAAGATCTATGGGGCTTATGGTTTAGTTGTTATAACTGACGGATACTTTGAGAAGTTTTGCAATAACATTCATACTTTGAATATCCTACTGAGCTCTGTTCAGACTACCATCCATAAAAGGAGCACCAAACCTACGAAAACATTTCTTTTGAAGAAAATATACTAATAGTTATTTCACCAAAAAGTCCCATTGAGATTTAAAATATCTAAAAATTTTAATGCAATAAAATTCTGGCAACCACTTTGAAATCGGTTTATTTTGCAAATATTTCAGTACACAGATTATTACTGAGACTCACCCGCAGCGTAGAGTCGCTGTCTGACGTCTGACAAGGAGATTATTAGTAGATAAATAGCCACTGAACTTGCTGTTCGCAGATTCACAGCGCTGTTGGTTGCTGCAGAGCTGCGGTCCTGACTCTGAGCCTGCAGGGATTTTCCCAGGATCCTGTTAAACTTAGAGCTGCGCTGCATTCACCTGTCACTATCAGTTTGGGGTTTCTGCATCTCTAACTGCAGCCATTTAGAGCAAAAGCCGTGAATAAAAAGGAGAAACATGAAAGGAAATGATGCAGTGTCACTTCAGCTGCATTTTCTACAAGACGTGTTTTGCTGCAAAACAGAAAGACAACAAAAATCACCAGGTCGAGTCATTTTTATACTCTATTTTCTGCAAGATGTTTGCACGCTCTCCACCTGGCTGAATGGGTTTTCTCCAGGCACTAAAAACACCACTGTTAGTTACTTTTAGAATAAAAAATACAAACAAACAATAAAACATAGGACAGAGGCACTTATAAAGGAAAGCACTCAGACGCTTCATAGTGGTTTTGTACAGCTATTGATCAATCTGGTTGCATCAGAGAAGAAACAGGACGAGCAGGTAATGAGAGCAGAGCGGTTTATGACACAAGCTACGCCTTCCTTGACACCGATGGTGTAAAAATTTGAAATCTAAATAAAGTAAGTAGTAAGGACAATTTGTTTATTTAGGGCCTTTAAATATAAAAGTCACAGAAGTTTTTATATTTGAACTCCACACATTTGGCCTTTATCTGCAACCTTCAGACCTAAACTGAATTGAGAAACTTTGGTTTGAGTTTCTCAATATTTATTTGTGAAATACTTAAAAAAACCATGTATTGCTTTTATTCAGCTTTTTGGCAGCTGCTATTAAATTACTGCCGCCCTCCATAACCTCCCTGTTAACCAATCATAAGACAGAAAATCACAGAAACTCTGATCGCAGTCATGCAGAAAGCAAGTAAAACCTGTTTGATGCACAAAGGACAAATTATATCTTTTATCCCATTTCTACACTCTTATGTCACAAATGGGAGCTTCCTGATTGGCCCATATATACAAAATGGCCACTGATGCATTTTAGGCATGACTTTATGTTGGCCTTCCACATGAACTCTCAATAAAATACATGCAAGTATCGTTTTAAATACGTATATTGCTTTAGTTGTGGGGTTGATCTTCACCTCTGTTGGTGTCACTTTTTCTTGGAGGCATTAAAAGAGTCCAAGGGGTAACAATGGATCATGTGGATGCTTTAAAAGTGGATTTTTGGGTCTTTTAAAAAGGATGCAGATAAATTAAAATCCTCCTAAAATGAAAAGCACAAACTGTTCATCTTTAATAACCATGTTTAACACATCTAGTGACTGAAATAAGAATAGCTAAATAAAGCAGGAGTTTTCAAGTAATCCTATTTTTGCAACTATGAATAAACAGGAAAAACGCAGATGAAAAATTCAGAAATTAGACATTCTATCTTTGTCTTCTTTTTTTTTAAACAGTAAAATAAGAGGCAGTTTCTGCTTAAGATCTGAAATGATTTACACATTCCGTCTCTACAAAAATCTAACTATGTTATTTGCTTCTTTAAAATATTTTGTACTATAAAATTGTTTTTGGTGGTTTTAATGAGTAAAAATAGCATTTTGTTGTATAGACCACTTTCACCTGGGCAGGTTTGGTACCAGTTAAAGTTTGGACATATTTGATGGACGCTCCTTCTTTTGTAGAAAAATGTCTCCGTGTATCTCTTAAATAGTGAAGTTTCTGTTTAAATCAGATTTTCCTTCATGCATTATCATGCAGTATCCCAAAGCTTTTAGTTCCTTTAGTTCATTCACGTTGTAGAAGAAAAAACCCACTGCTGTCAGAATTGAAGCAGGATATTTTAAAGCTTGTTGAAGGAGCACATCTTTCAAAGTTCCTGTTTACAGTAAGCTGTGATAAAGACTGAAGGAAGGAAATTACAGAGGAAATTTGTTACAGAAATATTTTACACCGGCGCCATTCTTTTTACAGTTTGACTAACTCTTTGTGACGCGTGGAAAGTTTCTTGGATTTTCTTGAACTTGTGACGACCAAATACTTGGAAATGTTTTCTGCTGAAGCAAAACTGAAATGAACTTGTCGCTCATTTGCATCTCAGATGCATCAGTGAGATTGCCTTATTTCTTTGTTTTTTCTTTGTAAAAACAAAGAAATAACATTAATTCTGTTAAAACCCTAAAGGAAAAGGAATCACTCCGCTACGATTAAGAATCAATACCAAACCAAAAGTCCACCATATGACTTTTATTGCCAAGTGAACATTTTGCTCGTATTTTTAACAAAGATTATGGATGACTACTGTGTTTGATTATTGGTATGCAGCCTTTCAGCTTATGGTGTGGATCTAATCAGTTTCACAACCTGTATACCATAGAGATAGAAACACAAATTACAGGTTGATGACAATGACAATGACTGGTTGTGCCTCCCTTTGTTAAAATAACCACCATCCAGAGTTTACAAAAACAAGCTGGTCTCCTACATCTCTATGTGTCGTGGGAATCGTCCACCAACTTTCCTCGTGTGAAAGAAATATGTTGGCCAGACAAAGCTAACCCTGATTCACTTGTTCTTAACCTAAGAGTTCAAAAATATGTATAAAAAAGCAGCATGCAGCCATCTTCTTCTTTTTTGTGTGTGTATTTGGTAAAGATCTTGGGGTTTTGTAACAGAACAATCAGACTGGGTGTTGTAGTTTTATTTGTATATTTGGGCAAAAAAGAGCTGAAACACGCACATTTTGTCAACATGTTGGCATCCGGTGGGACCTTTTCCTCTTTTCCAGCTGTCATAACAACAAAGAAGATGAAAGAGGCATCACAGAGGGCAGCGAACCAACAAAGAGGTAGCACCAAAATAGCATCCCGGGTTAAAGGTTAGGGGTTAAATAGCTAAAGGTTAGCTATTTAAATAATCCCAACACTGGAAGAAAACATAATTTGTTGGTTTTGGCTAGAAATCCCCCTAGAATTTTTTTATTTTGGTGGAATCTCCTCTTCTTATGTCTTTTGCAGCACCATTTTGATGTATTATTGTGTATAAAGCTTTAAATAAAATAAATGTATATTGTGGTACCATAATCCCTCACAGACAGTTTTAAAATAAAATCAAACCTATATGCATAGTATATTTATTCTGATAAAACTCCCAACCAACCAACCAAGATCCAAGCATGTTCATGTGTTAGAATGTCCTAGTCAAAGTTTAGTCCTAAATATAACTGAGAATTGATGGCATTAGTGGAAATTGATGCTTAAGAGTGTTTTCACACCTGATCGTACAGTAGGCTTGATCAGATTGGGAACCAAAGTTGCAACATTTGTTACCAAACTAAGTGAGAAACCTGTTCACTCCATCGCCTCTAGGGGTGCTGCACCAAGAACCACTGAAGGAAACAAGATAAAAGAAGAAGAGCACAACTTCCTTCTTCAGAAATTTTCTTTAGAAATTGTAGGATTTCTCTTTTCTCCTCACCAAAAGACCAAAAGCCTTTTCTCTTGCTAGTGCTAGACTCTCGTGTTTGTTTTGGCTGTATTTACCCAGAATGCCCTGAGTTGTAGTCCACTTCCTGCTTTTGGAGCGATCTCCGGTCCGCCTAGCGTTCACATATACATTCGAACCGCACTAGAGTTCATTTCAGTCAAACTAAGACCAGCTGTATTTGCAAAAAAGATATCTGTACAATGTACTGACTTTGGTTTTTCAGAATTGTAATTGTAAAAACGTTAAAAACTGTATAACTTTTCCTTCCATTTCAGAATTACTCACCAGTTCCTGTTGGTCTATCACACAAAATACCAATTAAATACAGTTTGAAAACGATTAAGGGACCTCTTGAAGTGATCAGTTTCTCCGATTCTATTTTTTTATAGGTATATGTTTGAGTAAAATGAACATTGTTCTTCTATTCTGTGAACTTCTGACAACATGTCTCTGAAATTCTACACAAAAATTTTGTATTTATTTGCAGAAAATGAGAAATGGTCAAAATAACAAAAAAGATGCAGGGCTTTCAGAACTCAAATAATGCAAAGAAAACAAGAAAGTATTCATTTAGAAACAACAACTATTTTGACTCAGGAAGAGTTCAGAAGTCAATATTTGGTGGAATAATCATGAGGTTTTCAATGGTTTTTCCAGAGTTGGTCATTTAGTTGTTGTAGTGTGAAAAAATATGAACGCGGTCCAGATGTGACCTCTACTCTCATAATTGCTGAAAAGCATACCATTAAAAACAAAACAGAGCATACTTTCCTGAAAAGAACCTAACAAACACGTTTGATATGCCTGACTGAAAGCAGTATTGTTTCTGGTTTAACTGGTTTTTGCTAAAAGACGGTAAGGAATGAGTCACTGAATGTCTCATCTCATTGCTAGCTTTCTCTGAACTTTGTGCAACACTACTAATGACATCTGTCCCAAAGCAAATTTTCCTCTCTTCTTTTTTTTTTGTTTTTATAGAGCTCTGTATCGACTCGACTGTGTTAATGAGATTGAAGCTTCACCACTCGATACTAGTTATTTATATTGATTTTCCAGGATGACATACATTTTATTTGTGTCACAGTGCAGCTCTGCTTTGAGTTAGACCAACTTTTTCAGTAAAGAGACACAAAAAGTGCCATAAAAAGAAAGAAGAGTGAAATTGTCTGCTCACATTTCCCCCGAATGTGAAGTTTAACTGCTGGTTAATATCTGCTGTGATCTGACATAGAGATGTTAACAAATACCAGCAGCTCATGCTGCATTTTAACTATCGCCAACAAATCAGTGCCTAGTCAGTGCTAATGCTACTCGAGCAGTTTAATGGACAAAATAGTCACTTTTTAGATTAAAAATTGCTCGGTAATAAACTCAGGAGCAGTAATTCATTTAATGAGAAACAAAAATCACTAAAGCGAGAAAGTTTCTCTGTGTTGTATTTTTTTTCATCTGGCTGCAAGGCAAATTCTGTGTTTAAGTGATGTTGGTGTCCTCATCACAACAATGGTATAGTACGGTGGCCGACAGGTGCATATGCGCAGCAAAAGAGAAAACATGCAAACCAAAAAAAGACACACGCACAAATTAAATGTGGCAAACAAAAAGCAAATAAAATGCAGCAAACAAAAAAGAAAACACCCCCGAATGAAATGCAGCAAACAAAAAAGAAAACACCCCCGAATGAAATGCAGGAAACAAAAAAGAAAACACCCCCGAATGAAATGCAGCAAACAAAAAAGAAAACACCCCCGAAGGAAATGCAGCAAACAAAAAAGAAAACACCCCCGAATGAAATGCAGCAAACAAAAAAGAAAACACCCCCGAATGAAATGCAGCAAACAAAAAAGAAAACACCACCGAATGAAATGCAGGAAACAAAAAAGAAAACACCCCCGAAGGAAATGCAGCAAACAAAAAAGAAAACACCCCCGAAGGAAATGCAGCAAACAAAAAAGAAAACACCCCCGAATGAAATGCAGGAAACAAAAAAGAAAACACCCCCGAAGGAAATGCAGCAAACAAAAAAGAAAACACCCCCGAATGAAATGCAGCAAACAAAAAGTGTTGAAAACGGAAGTGCTCCAGACCACTAGGGGGTGTTTTCTTTTTTGTTTGCTGCATTTCATTCGGGGGTGTTTTCCTTTTTGTTTGCCGCATTTAATTTGTGCGCGTGTCTTTTTTTTTGTATGTTTTCTCTTTTGCTGCGCATTTGCACCTGTCGGCCACCGTAGTATAGGCCACACACATTGGAGTAAATAGAAGATAATATTATCAAAGTATTTTTGCTACCAACTTATTGGCAGATTCCATATTAGTATGACAAAGTGGATTTCAAGCAAGAATTTAGTCATTTAGTCTTTAAAGGCGACCTCTTAAACTTCCTTGAACAGGTTTGGATAAATCTATGGCCACTACAAAATATATTCATTAATTTTTGTTTGCATAAAATCACTCATAGATTTTTAGCTGGGATTTTAGTCTAGTTAGTTCTCCTTTCAGAATGAAATGTATTAGGACCTCTCATCATTTTCCTTGCATGTGAAAAGGACGGCAAACAGATGTGCACTTCTACAACTTTGAAAAGCAGAAGTGGAGCCTCCTCCACAACTGACAAGAATGTAGCAAGTGGTTTCGGAATGGTAAGTTAAGGACAAAACACTTCTCTTTTCCTTCAGTCTTTCTACAGCATATACAGAGGTAAAACCAGCTGTGCTGGAGTTCAACTTTGGTTGCTAGGTAACGGAATGGGCTATACTGGCGTTGCTAGGTGACCGCTAGTGACTGCTGACTTGTTACGTTACGTTCTTGCTTACTTTCAAAAAAATAAAAAAAATAACAAACTGTTTTTTTTTTTAAAGCAGTAGAAACTCAAATGGAAGCAAAGAATTTGCAAAATCTTTTAAACCTTGAAGAATGATACATTTGACTAATATACTAATATATTAAGGTAAACTAAACAAGCACAGACACAAAAAAGAGTGGACACAAATTAATCTTAAAATGTATTTATTCAACTAAATGTCTATACCCAAAGAATAACATTACACACCTGGAACAGCTGCATTACTCATTCACATTTCTATTACATATATCATTAAAATCTTTCTGGAGGAACAAGTGCTGAACCCAGACGTCCTGAAGGGTGTTTTGTAAATCATTCTCCTGTAAAGAACACAAGGCTGACAGGACGTTCTTCTGTTTTTGGCAGATTCCTCTCATGTTTTCCTCTCAGGACGATTTCTTCATTGGCGTTTAATGCTAGCTGCTATGCTGTATGGCCACAGGGCTACAGTGCATCTATACGCAACAATTGTGTCAATATGCTCCTTACTGCTATAATTGTCAGGATTTAAGCAAAAAAAGAAGGTGATTTTTTTGTCACAATGCATTTTTTAAGAATTATTAAAAGAGCTGTCAGGATTTAAAAGACAATTCATCATAAAAATAAAGAAAATAGACCGTAAAAATAAAAGTTACAAGTTACTGTCATGGAGCTGTCAGCCATTATGCATAATTTGAACCAATAAGGAGGTCAATGCCTTCAGGCTGCATGTCTGCATGGGACTGCACGTGTGTGTATGTGTGTGTGTATCGGAGTGTGAGCCAGAGGAGGATTTTCTAAGTCAATCACTTGCAGTGGAGGCGGCTGCAGCGGTTCAGTAAGCTGCTGTGTTGCAGAGGCTGGCAGGCAGTTAGAGATTACAGCTAGATTGGCAGCGGGAGTGTCCTCATGTCTGTGTGTCCACGTTTGGCACCTTGTAACTCTCACATGGTGATATGCTGTTATCCTCCCCCATTAACTGGAGCTATGCAGCCTGTGGTTTCTGCAGCGCATCACTCTGGTGAAAATATTTAAGCCAACATGACATGTTTGACTTTAAAGAGGCAGCGTTGTGTAAAGATTTTGAGCTTGTTATAATGCTAATCCCTAATCCCTCATCAAAAACATAACTGGAGTGTTGGTTTGATTATTTTATGTGTATTTGAGAAATATTTTTACCTCCCCAGGCAGCCTTTTTGTGTGCAGAAACGCTTCAGGGAACTGAGCGGAGACTAATGTCAGCAGAAATTAGCAATGAGTCATTTTTCTGAGCTCATAATACAAACTATTTCTCAGTGAAATGCTGGTGAAAATGTTGCTATACAGGTTTGATGGAAAAACTTTGTTGTGATGACTTCCTGAAGGTGGAGTTTCCAAAAAAGCAGGAGCTTCTTAAAGAGACAGAGGCCCAATTCCAAGGTGTTAAATTGCAAAGTCAAATTTCTTTTCCTGACAGCATTTTATGGCACTATGTGTCCGAAAGTACATAATATTGCCCCTTTAAAAATAAACTTTAAGAGGTCATGCTTCTTGGGTTCAGAAATAAATTCAGCGGTTTTACAGGAGTTTGAGTTTTAGAGCTGGACAGAGAGAGATATGTCTTTTTTCCTATGGTTTGCAGCAGACAAAGGTCTTTCTGAAAGGGGGAAGGGAGGAAAAAGGGCAGGAGAGGGGGATGGGAACTACTTGAAGGAAGCACGGACAGTGCGACCTTTGAGTGGCTGCGGAGGGCGGTAGTTGTCCACCATACAGCATTTAGGCTCGCCCTCACAGGAGAAGAGGAGGCTGCGAAACTTGGCCATCTGTCAAACAGGAGGAGAAGAAGAAAAGTAGTCAGAGCAGCCCACCTGTGAT
This sequence comes from Gambusia affinis, assembly GCF_019740435.1. Classification (NCBI taxonomy): domain Eukaryota; kingdom Metazoa; phylum Chordata; class Actinopteri; order Cyprinodontiformes; family Poeciliidae; genus Gambusia; species Gambusia affinis. The sequence goes on from NC_057888.1 coordinate 5,600,419, forward strand.
TTACTTACACCGATTTAATCGCAGAGACACTGCCCACAGTTCACCGGAGCAGATTACTGTCATTTAAATCAGCTGCAAATCTACTTTCCCAAATTAGAGATGATCAAATTTGCAGTAAAAAAACCCTGAAAAGGTAATTTCTAGCGGATAAATAAAGTTTTTTGGGCAAAAGGAAAAGCTTAAAATAATGTAATCATATACGTTTTCTGTAATTTTTTTATGCCATGTTCAGTTTAGCTGTTCTTACTTATCTTAAATCTTGAGCATGTAAATGTCAAACCTTTTAAATTATTAATGAAATGGAACAAACAATAAAAATAAACAAAAATAACACTGATTTATCAGGCAACATATGCTTCAGAATCCACTGATTAGCATATAAATGTTACATTTTCCTTTGATTTTTGTAATCAAAAATACTTTAAAACAACAGCTAACAGCTAACCTGCTAAACTCAGGTTAGCTGCTAGCTTCCTACCCCTGTAATTACCAAATAACATAAACAAAAGTTACATTTTGTATTGATTTTGCAATAAAAATACATAAAAACAATAAGTTAACTTTCCAAAGTAATCAACATAGATGTTTTTTTTTTATTATTTAATCTTACCCATCTTTGTAATTTCTGAAAATATTTAAGTATTTTTGTAGCAAAGCAGCTATAATCTAACAAAACAGTTGCAACATGATTGTGTCAGATGATCTGTTGGAAGGATTTTCCATTAACGCTGGATAATGAGTTAATAATTTACACACTCCTTCACAAAGCTTCCGCTACATGAGGGAGTGCACATAGAAAGTTAATTATTATTATTATTTTTCATAGCTTTGACTGCATAATTTAAATGATAGTTTCAATCCCTTGTAATCAGCAGATTACAAGGGATTGATCAGATTATTGATGGGTAATCACTTACTTGCTTGAGTCCAAAGGTTATCCTGCACCTTTCGCGTCTTTACTCCAGGAAATGCAACTTGTGCATGCAGTGTTAGTTTTCACATGACTAAGGGACAAACTAATCTGAGTCAAACGTCTGCTGTGTTTGGTGCTCGTGGATAGACACAAATTATATTTACTGTAAACGCTGCAGAATCATGCTCTAACTACATCAAAGTCCCTTCAGTTTCAGACTTTCATGTGTGGGTTGAATATTTCCTGCTGACTCCCCCCACACATTCACTCGCACATTGTGGTAAGCCAGTAACGTCTGTGTGAACTCTCGTTTGAACTCTTTCTCTCGGTTGGCAGTGTCAATTTTTTCTCATTTGAGACTTAAACGGGGGGTGGGGGGAGTATTGGGTGTATTGCATTTCTTTCTTATTGTTCTTCTGGTTTCAGGAATGCCAGCAACACCAACAATTAGGCCCTTGATTCGGACCGTAGCAAAAAGGAGAAGGTTTGCTCACAGAGCCATGGAAGAATGGGCTCTTTAATTAGAAATACCTGCTCAGAGCTGACGCTGATTGGCTCTTTGCAGACGATCCAAGTGACGCTTTCCAGCAGAGGAGGCGTGGTCAGCGAGCCCTCGTACGTCCAGTAGTCCAGGCAACCAGGCAGCAACGTCTCAGGGTTGAAGTCAGCGAAGGGACATTGGCTGCCCTGAAAGTACATGACAGAAAAGTTAAAAAATTCATTGCTTCAGAAGATGAACAAGAGTGGTTCTGTAGATACGTACTTTGGTCTTGATTGAGTCAAATGCATCAATAAGTTTCTGGAGATTAGGATTTTCTTTACCAATCTGTAAGACAGGAAATAACAACATGCCAGTGTATATTTTTCTGAGGTGTTGAAGTTACACTGAATGACTTCAACCAATGATGTTTACCTTTAGGAAGACTCCGACTACAGCGAGCCCATCAGGTTGACTGGCGGCTTCCCCAAAGTTTGCATATTTAGTGTTCCAGTGCACCAGATGGAGCTGGAAATAATAATGAATACCAAATAATGACTTCTAAGCTGTTTCTGTGCCCCAGATTTCAGATCTCATTAGCTAGCTTAGAAAATAGAGAAATTTCTGTCCAAACACTACAAATAGTCCTTTAGATTGAGAGGTCTTAGCGCTCTCAATCAGTCTTGTGTGGTACTGCTCTCTACTATAGTCCGTTGTGAATGCTTAACATGCTTTTCTGAAACAGTACGTTGTTTCTCTGCCATTAGCACATGTAGAAGTGAGTACATGAGGAAGATTGACAGCGATAAGACCCGCCTCCTGCCTCTGATTGGTTGGTTTTGGTTGGGAATGGAAGTGGAGGAGCTCCATCTTTTCACAGATTGTCTGTCACACATAATACTGTCAGAACATGGTGACAGTTTTCACAGATATGTAAAATATATATGTATTTTTTAATAAAAGTTATGTACTGCACCTTTAGGATTTCGCAAACATGCATAAAAGAATCAAAGCAACACTCCAGGTATGTTTTTAATGAGATTAACATTTACATTTTATCATGATGTAAAGTTTACTTTAACTAACAGAATCCAGAACTACACCCTTTATATTCTAACTTCAGACTTTCATGATGTGATATTTTTATATTAGAGCATTCTTACTTCAGCTGGGTATTTGGTCCCGGCCACAGTGTGTTCAGACCCGTGGTCGTCTGAAGCCCCCCAGTGAAAATGAAACTGCTTCAGTCTGTGGTTAAATAAGACGGGTCCGTCTTTCAGAGCTGCAGAGAGGACAAAAGAGGAAGTACTCCTTAGTCAACTCAGCCTACACTCAGCATGAGTCAGCCACAGTGAGGGTTTGAATGTTGCACTTTGGTAGGTGAAACATAAACACACTGCAAAGGAAATACGTCCTTGAACAAAGATTATAAAAAGCAACCTAAATAAGATGAGACACAAACTTCCTTCCTGATGAAACAGGCTCAGTTCCTGTTGTGTAAAAACTCAGCAAACTAATGTCCAAAATACAGATCAAGTTGCACAATGTATTTACTCACTGAATACAAAGCAGTGGAAATATTTGAGACGCTCAAAACAGTAGTGACGCTTTGTTAAAAAAACAAATAGAGGTAGTCGACATGTTTCATGTTTTCCACAGGGTACATATGATGCATAATCATATCTGCAGACAAATGGAGGCTTCATGTAGAAGAAGTAGGAAGAAGATGAGCAATCCAACTTAACGACACAGAAATTACACTCTAATGTCAATTAAATGTGTAAATTAATTCAGAAAAATGGCAAACCAAGAAAACAAAGCCACCATAGATCGTGTACTTCTTGCAGAAAAACCCCCAACCCCCAACTTTTTTTTTTTCTTCTTCACTTTTTCACAATTGACCTCGCTGCCAGCTTAAAAGTTGCCATGGGAAACGGTTTCCAGGGGCTTTCTTTTCCAGGATCTGCATGCTTTGTACTTTTCTTTTCATTTACAGTTCAATAGAAGCAAGAAAATGTAAATCAAAATCTATTTGTGGGATTGTAAAAGAGCCAGTGAAATCTGTTCAACATCGGTGGAAATTCTGAAAATTATTAAATCATTTGTTCTTAATCTTAACCATTTAATTCCAAATGTACAATTTGTGATTCACATATTTGTATGAGACGATCTAAGGCCAGGATACTAGGAAGCTGCAAAGTCAACAAATAGAAAGTAAAATATAAATACCAATTGTATATGTCTACAGATAGAGAAAGAAAGTTGTCAGTAAGTTGTTTTAGTGTTTCTTAATTTCTGCCATGTTATTTTATTATACTTGATCAATTTTAGTTTGGTTTGCAAATTACAATTATAATATTAGTTATACAACAATGAAAAAATCCAGGTAGTAATAAAAATAATTGATTGATTAAAAACAATTTGTTTTAAACCTTTGTCACTTCAGTCCTTTTAGAGACTAGAATTAAAGTCTAAAATTACCGCACAAATCTTTACAAATCAGGTTTGCTTACACTTACAGCACACCATGACCTGCAGCCAATAATCTACATGACCGTTTGGGATCGGATTGGTTTAATATATTTTTGTATAACTGGTTGTAAATTTTACCTGCTTGTCTTGTAAAGCCCCTTAAGATTATCTTGCTGAATTAAATTAACATGAATTAGGCTGGAACGTGGAAATCTTAAATAACTGGAGGAATATTGCCCTGTTGACCTTAAGAATCCACGCAGCATTCAGATCTGGACACTAACTTGAGCTGTCGATGTCGTCTAGGAAGGTCACTTGGAAGGAATGGCCGTTGTTGAGGATCTCCAGGCAGGTGGACGGGTCGTACTTCAGGACGAGCGGCTTCAGCGCCGGGTCGTACGATGCTTTACCCGGAACGATGTCGATGGGAGACTGGCGGGGTCCGTTCGCGATTGGGAAGCTGTCAGCCCATTTGTCGGGTCCTGGATATCATGCGTATAGTAAAAAATAAAATTAATTGGATTAATTTCAAGAAGCTTTGTATGTATAAAATGCATTTTGGGGGAGGAATCTGTGCGTAAAATTCCCCAAAACGCATTAGTCATATTTTGATGACACAAAAATCTCCGCAGAGATCAGATGATGCGCATTATGCTTTAATTTATTCAGCACCCTTCTCGTTCCTATGACTGGTTCTAATATTAATTTCATTACTGCACCATCCAAACAGAGCCTCACCGGTATCCGCTCCGTATCCCCAAGCGTGAGACATTGCTAATGTGTTTTCTGCAGAAGCTGTGTAATCTCCCTGCGCAGAACAGAGCAATGCAGTGCAGAGCTGCCAGTGTCCTCCACCTGACAGCTGCCGAGCTTATATAGCCTGTGCGCAGCGCGTCTGCCAGGCTGGTGGTGGCCACATGATGCCCTCGTATAGTGACCGCGGGAGGAGTTGAGACGCGCTGAAGCGACCCTCCGTATCAATCCAAGGCTCCAAATTCCTCATTCATGCCGGAGAAACATGCAGATTGATGCACTTTCTGTTGTCATCTAATGGATTTTGCTGCGTATTACGCAATGATGTGACGCAGGGTGGCGGAACAAGGTGAAACCGGACTTCAATTATACCAGTAATTGTCAAATTACAAAAGCTAAAAGAAACATTATGCTGTAAAGGAAGAAGATTGTTTTTAGCTGATTTTTTGTTGCAATTTATAATCAATCTCAGATTGTTAATGCCTTAATTTAATAATAAAGTCACAATTTATTACACGAGCTCAACAAAATTACATTAAAATGGAAAACATGCATCTTTACGTCCATCTTTACACTAAATGCATAATAAATGTGACAACTCAAGGAAATTATTTCAGATAATTATTTATTCAGTCTCACTGAGAATTTCCACAGACCTTATTGATTATTATTTGCAGCCCAGCGGCAACTACTGCTCAGTGCAGCATGACATAATGAGGTTTGCATCGCCGTGCTGCGTGAAGATCGTGCAAGCTGGAGGGAAGGGGTAATTATTTGTGTAATGGCACCATCTGGTGGTGCTAAGCAAAACTGCAAGAGTTCTAGTACACCAGAACAGGCAAAATTGTATGTATTTTATAGGGCTTTTCTGTGGCAGACCAACACAAAGTATTGCTTTAATAGTTTTTACAATTAGCAATCTTAAAACAGTGGAATGGATTTGCATTCAGTGCATAAACTACCTTTTTATTTAACTGCTGCAAGCCTTTTTGGATACATTTTTACATACAGACATTAGATTATTTGACCGTACTTAGCAACAAGGAAGCAGAACTCTGAGATATTCAAAGTTTGCATTACTGTTTTACAACCTAATCTTGTTTTACACTTCTCTAAAATAATAGAATAGAATAGAATAGAATAGAATAGAATAGAATAGAATAGAATAGAATAGAATAGAATAGAATAGAGTCAAGTTAAAGGTCTCTTAAACTCACCTGACCAAGATGGCGCTCGCATTGACAGGTTTCACAATATCAGTCATTTTATTGCGTCGTCGCACGCAAGTGACGTAACTGGCAGGGCACGTTTGTAGCACATGAATTCACAAACATTGCTCCTCATATGAAAAAGGTATGAAAACTTTTCTTTTGTACTTCTATTTTCTGATTTTGATTTTTGGCTCCTACTTGGCTTCTCTATGGCTGTTAGTCTGTTTGGCTAAAATGTACGTTGTGACTACGCATTTGTTTACAACGTGGAAATGAAGAGCTGACAATAACGAGTTCGATACTAGTCAAAAAATTACATTGTATGAAAGGTTAATTGTTTTAGAATCACATTTATCAACTATTAAAACAACATTAAATAACATAAATATCTAACGGAACTTGAGCTGACCTGTTTTAGTAGTTTAATGCAACTACAAAATCAATCGTTAGAAACGCTTGATTACAGCTTTTTGTTTAAGTAAACGCTTCCAACATTTAGGATATGAAATGATTGTTATACAGATTTATTTCAGAAAATACATCTGCAAAATAACGACATCTGATTTATTTTTATTTTTGTTTGGGTTCATAAATATAGTTTAACTACCAGAATAAGAGAGAGAATTTACTAGTCTAGTTTATTACATTCTTTAAAGTCAGAAATTTGCATACAATAAGACTGCTGGGCCTTCAACCAGCTTGGGAAAAATCTGGATGATGATGATGATGATGATGTCAAAGCGTTAGAAGCTTCTTATAGGTTAATTAACAATAAAATAAATCAGCTGTAATGTGATATCTAGATACCTAAATGTACTATTTTAATACTTTTAAACAATTATATGCAAGTATGAACAACATAAGCATGTGAGAAGACATTTTTAGGATGCTGGAAAGAGACTAGTTTTGTTCTGAACTAGTCTGTTTTTTCTTAAACATTCCTCTGTTGCTCTTTTTGCATTTCCTTCAGGTAACATGGCGAAGAATAAACAGAAAGGAAAAAAACAGAAGAGTGTCTTCCAAGTAGCAAACAAGCACCTGAAGATGAAGAACAAAGCAAAACCTGTCACAACATCTCTAAAAAATGTGAGACTTTACCCTTCCCCCCTTAAATTATGCACATGTATTATTCATCCCCTCCATATATCTTATATATATCCAATTCAGTGTAGCGTTTACACCTGCTGCTTCGGTGTGTGTTGTGTTTGGACAGATCAATGCAATGAAAAATGAGAAGGTGGAAAACCTAAACCAGATATTTACAGAGGTGCAGAGGGATGTGAAGAGCATTTCCAAAGGTGTTGCTCCGCAAACAAAGAAACAAACACAGGTAGAGGAGGAAAATGTTTAATGCTTTAGATACTTTTATGACACAGATAATAACACGTATGTTTTGTGTTTTTTAGGGTCCGAAAGAGCCACCAAAGGAACCAGTAAATGTTGACAACGCTGCTCAGCTTTTCTCTCAGCTTTAATGCATCAGTCCTGATGACTGATTCAGTTTTTCTGATGGACTTTGTCAAAAGAGGAATGCAGATTTTCCTCCAGCCCCAGCATGTTGTTTAATCCTTTGTTGCAACTGAAGAAGTTTGTATATTAGCAGCAAAAACGAGACTGTCAACAATGAAACTCCTGTTTTTGTTTTTGACTAATTTTTCTAGGTTTGCACAGATTAATATAAAAAAACAAAAAAAAAGGAAATAAAAAAAAACAAGTGATTTCTTTGAATGAAACACCACTTCATATTTTTGGATATTTGTCCTTGTGAAACTGCAGTAACTGCTTTTGTTGAACCAGAACACGAACCAAACACAACTGAAGCTCTCATGAATATTTCAAGGTGTTTGCATTAATTAGTATTATAATTCAGAATCAATTTAAATTTATACAGCCAGTTCTTGTTTTTCTTAAGTCACTGAAGTTGTTTTATGCCTAAAAAATGTCCTGCTGGTTTGTCTCAAACCACCACACAGCCAAACTGGTTTAATTATCCCACTAACGCCTTTCGATGCAATTTCATATTGCCGTCGCTCTGTCGCCATCTAGCGGCTGGAATTACGCATAATTGTTCCAGTTTAGCCATTTTGCATATTAAATACCTAAATTTACATCTGGTTGTAGTATAACATGCCTCAACATTGAGTGATATCATGCTTTGCCTTTATGTAAATAAAAAATACAAAAAACAAACAAAACTATGTTCTATTCGTTTTTGCCATTTTCAGTGCTGGGGTGTAGGCTTAAAAACTAGTTCAACTTTTATTATGTAGATAAAAAGATAAAACAAAAAAAGCCAAAAAAAAAAAAAAGTGGCCATAGCCTTGTAGCAATGACAAAACAATAAAAATTCATATTGGACAGAAAGGCCACAAAAGCTAAGAAAGAGTTAATTAATACTGGGAGCAGCTGCACCTTCCCTCTTTTATTATTTAACATGTTTTGCTGTGACTTTTTGTAAATCTCAGTTGACTCCTGCTCCCATTGTTGATGGGTCAACCCAGCATTCATGACCTCCTGCCAGACAAACCCAGACAAGGAAGTTCATCAGGGAGTTCACAGTTTTTATTTCCTTCACTGTAAAACTATAGACTTGAAAAGGGATGTTCTCAGACACAATGCTTTCAAATGTTGATCTGCAAAAACACAAAATCTCACAAAGTAATTTGGTCTAGATTCTAGAAGAAGTATCTTAGTACACTTGAAATAAGATAAAACTAATTTCTAAGAAATCTTTCAGAAAGATAGAGGAGCGTGTTTTAAGTTAATAATTTCCTAATATTGATAAAAACTTACTAGTTCAGTTGGAATATATGAAAAAAAGATTATCATAAGTAGAACTAGTACTTCTTCATCAATTCTAAGGAATTATTGACTCAAATTAGCTAATATATGTTTCTGAGAAGTTACTTGTAATCTTATTTTCTCTTATTTCAAGTGTGCTAAGATATTTGCAGTAGAAACTAAACAAAATGACGTATATTATTTTGTGTTTTTGTAGTGTAGAGTGGCTTCTACAGAGTATTACACCTGAGAGGCTAAATATAATTTTAATTTTGTTCTCTGTCAAACCTTTTAGATTTGTTTAGAGCACAAATAAATTACAGCTTAAATGAAAGCCTTCAATTTGAACAAAGTGTCCTACTTTGGGTTGGACTATCAAAAAATTATGTAGAAAAAAAACCCCAACGGATTCCTGGACTTCACGCTGTCATTTCCATCTTGAGGGCACCTGAAGGTGGAGTATAGATTTTTTTTTTGCTCCACCATGGAGCTGCAGAGCTGTTATCAGTATTCTGCTGCTGCATACTTCTGGAGTAAGCTGACATCTGAGGTCACCGGTGCTCCATCGCCCTCCTGATTGCTCGTCTCCATGGCGACCTCTGACAGAGTCCAGCTGGTCAAAACATTTGGAATAAGCGTGATAAGAGGTCTATGGAAAACCCATGCAGGGCTGTGATGAAATAAAAAACATTACAGATTCAAAAATAAAGTTCTGATGAGTTAAGCGGTACATCATGACCTCATCGCTGATTTGGACTGATGGTAATCCATCTTGGTTTATATTAGTTGGAAATTTATTGTCTTTCTTGTAAATCTGCAACTTTGTATTCTGTTAATTCAGCTGTTTTTTGTTTTTAACAATTCTGGATTTAGCAGTGCTGAGTGTTGGAAAAACAAACAAATTTACAAATCTTAATTAGCAGGACATGGTTTGGCTGAAATCCTTCGCCTTGATCCCTTCTGGATAAAAGGTGCAAACGGGTGATGAGAAGAGTCTACTGGAGCTGTTTTTTAAAGCCGGTGCTTCCCACTGGGATCCAGATGGCAGCATCAGAACACAAGCGGAGGGTTTGCACCACTTTCACACCCCAGGGAAGCGGGTTTCATGCCAGAGCACGCACACATCGGATTGGATTGGGTTTTTAATCTACATGAGCTGGTTGGGTGTGTGTGTGTGTGTGTGTGTGTGTGTGTGTGTGTGTATCTGTGGGAAGGACGGTGAGGGTGTGTTTGTCGTACTAGAGGGTTTTGCTCCAAAAATACTAAAATCTTCAGCTGTTTCCTAATTCATATGATGCTTTAGAAGGAGATATAAGATGCAGTGTGACCAAAATGACCAAAATAAAAGCAATTTAGACAGAGAGATTTTGAAATATCCACAAGATGGCGCTGTGGATAACTCCATCAAGATGCAGAGAGAGGCGCAGAGAAGCGGGTCTGTGCGTTTGTTCTGGGCTCACAGATCGAGAAAGAAACAAGGGTTTGGCTCCCTGCATCCCAATGAGAATCCAAAGGCCCATTTGCAGCGTGACGTTCCCTCCACTCAGCTCTGTTTTTCACTCTGATGGGACCAACAGCAAAAGGTTACAGCATCTGCACTCCTCCGTGTGAGAGAATTGGGAATCGATGGGTGTGTTTGTGCAGGGTTGAGGCACACGGAGCACGTATATTATGGGTGTTGGCTGTTAATTCAGATTTGCTTTTTTAGAGAAATTTCAGAGTCATTTCAGATGCAGAGGTTGTCAGAACTCATGCAGGCTTTATTGTCAAACATCCACATTGTAATTTCGTCTGATTCCACTTTATGAAACTAAATTAAATTACAGATATATTTTTCGAGTGATGTTTTAAATTGGGTTAGACTATTTCCAAACCAATAAACTCACATAAATTATTGTGTTTTTAATTTTGTGTACTTATATATGAGTAAAATGGTCAAAAAACACTGAAGCAGGTTAATTTCCCTCATGTCACAGCAATCTGGATGTAAACAAGAAGAAGCTATTTTAGCTAAGCTAACAAAAACAGATAAGAAAAAAAAGGCAAAGTTTAAAATATAAACAGCAAGAAATGAAAGCAAAAAAATCTTATGAATAGCTTCTGTTTCTAGGCTAATGTAATGATGCTAGCTCATGTCTGTGTTGCTAATGCTAATGCCTGTTGCTGCCGCACCTTGGAGTGGCGCTGGACTAAAACGTTTGAGTGAATATGGCAAACTGTTTATCATACAATACACAGTTATCTTTGAAAGCAGTGAAATTATAATATAGTAGGTGTTTTGTACATTTAATGGCACCATTTTCTATGAATATTTCATTATAACATATGTAAAGTGGCTGCTTTCAGCTTTTTATGATAAACTGGATAAAATAAGTCAACAAAAAAAACTGCTTTGGCTTTGCTAAAATATGTTTTGAATATGAAAGCAGTACACTAATGGTCCTTAAAAGGTCAGAACTTAAATCAGAGGTATTTCCATCATGACTTATAGAAAATGCTATTAGGTAACACTAAGAAAGCTGGAAAACCTCTTTGTAATGTCTCAAAAAGTGAATTCATTAATGTTTATTTTCTTCTTCAAATGCACTAGTCTACTTAGTGGCTTTTAATCTCTTTTAATGTCTTTAAAGACCATTTGCCAACTTGTTAGATAGCCAAAATTTAAATTGTGATTTAAAGTTTTCCTCCTTAACCCCTGGAGCGACGTCTCACTCTGTCCTCAAGGTAACCTCAAATTAAAGTTTTATTTTATAAAAACTTACCTCAAAGGCACTTTGTTGCAAAATAGACAGTTTTCTTCACTCTGTTGTTGTAAATATTAAATATATTTTCTTCTATCGTCAGCAGAGAGAGATGATAACTCTAGTTTTGAAGGAGTGTATCATTCATTTTAATTTAGAAATTCATCTTTTAAAACATTTTTTTATACATGTGATTTGACTAAACATGGGGAAAAAAAGGACCTTCATGAAGATTTTGATTTAGTTTAATTGATGCAATCACTTCTGCTCTTAGTAACACCTCCGGTTTGTTTGAAAAGTCTTGATTAGCAGGACGCCTTGCTGAGTTCACGAAAGTATGACAGAGGTTACTGTGATGGAAATATGGAAATATTTTTTTAAGTCTTGGAAACATAGAAAAAGTGGTTTTTTGTTCATGTGGAAATGCATACAACACATTCTCCACTCCAGCAGCAAAGACACATCGGAGTAAATTATTTCAATATTTTAATATTAAATTATTGCAATAAGCGTCGTAGGCCTACTTAAGTTTCATATTTGGAGCTTATTTACAGATAATTTCCAATTTATTAAGATGCATTTATGATTGACGGAGTCATTAAAAAGCTTTTTGAGTTATTTTTTTAGAAACCTTAGCAGAGGATGGCTGTCAATCCAGTTGTGCAATGGCAAGCTGTGCAACAGTCCAATTAATACATCTGGGAGAATATTAGTCAATACTAACCAAAAATATAATAATGAAATTATGAGGAAAAAAGTCATAATATTTTGAGAATTTAGTTGGAACATTATTACTTTATTCTTGTATTATTTTGACTTTATTTTTGAACAAAATTATTCCCATAATTTTATGACTTTATTCCCATAATTTCATGACTTTCTTCCTGTAATTTTATTACTTTATTTTTGTAATTTCAGGACTTCTCGTAAAATTCTCGTAATTTTATTTATTTTTATTTCTTAGCATGGCCCTAATACTCCATCGTAATATTTCAGGTAAGCAGACAGCGTGACGTGATGAGTTTTGCGTTACTTGGATGACTGGTTTCCAATGTTTTTTGGCAGCGGTAGGAGACAGAGGATTCCTCTTCTTCCTGTGATTTGTTGTTTTATTCTGCAGCTTGTGTGTAATGTTCATTACTCAGTTTGAAGCAGTGAAGAGATTCAGCTGTTTTTTTTTGCTCCTGCATTGTGTCAAAGTGCCTTGAATCATCTGTTAAATGCTATAAAACATTTATTGTTATCCTCCTCTCTGCTGCCTCTAACGCAGCCCTGTTGTCTGAATGAGGATGGTGCAGCCGATAAACACTAAACAGAAGGTTGGAAATTTAAATCTCACTGATCAATGCATTCAGTTGCACAGATTTAGCGCTCTGTGTACAAGTGTCTGCCTCCATCTGGCAAACACCCTTTAAGAAAGATAATTCCTGCTTTTTAAAAATGTATTGCATTGATGGATCAGTGTTAAAGCAGCCATGTAATCCTTTTCCTGCTATTGCCGAATGGTCATAGGTTGTGTGCAACATGGTGCAATTCTTTTCAAAATTTTGTGTTGAAGAAAGATGACTTTGTGTAGGTGGCAAAAGCGCCTTGTGCTCTTCGTCTTTTCTATTCCACAAGGGGGGAAAAAAAAGAAAAGCATGAAAAGAAAGACTCCCCCCTTGGTGTGCAGCTGAATTTTTTCCTCTACAGGAAAGATCAACCCATCAGCCAGTATGACAGCTTTCATGTGTCACCTTTGGCAGCCAGCTACTGTCCAGAGATTAGTCAGTATAAACTGGAATAATATCAAAATTTTAAGGTTTGTAAAGGCTTTATTATTGTATTACCAACAATACAATATTGAAAAAGTATATATTTTGCCTTTAGCTGTTCATGTTTGTCATCAAATCTTTAATTCAGTGCGCAGTTTTCATGCAACGTCACACTTCAGTGGATTGTTGTGTCTAAGTTTTGAATCACTTTGTTTGAGCTTTAGAAAAACAAAGCAACAGCCTGACAGCAGAAATCCGTCTTTTAGAAAGCCACATTCTTAGTCGGTGACACCTTACAAAGGACGAGGGATGAACAGATGTACTTTGTTCATCCGTCTGACAGGTGTAGCAAGGCGCACTCCACTTTCTCTGTCTTCACTGACAAGCAAAACACGCTCTCCTGTCCTCTCCACACATCTCTCCTGATCCCCCCCTCCTCCTGCACTCAGCCACGGACCGGACCCTTTTACCTGCAGGTTGGGACCTCACCTGAGACTCCAGCATTGTGCCCAGGTTCCTATTGTTGAACACACACACACACACAAACACAAACACACGCACACTGTGTTTCTTCAAGTGTAAAGCCTATTTCATACCCAACCAAACAGCTTGAGGTGGCATGACGCTCTGCTGGTTCGGGGCAGATGGAAAATAGAGCTGCAGAAGCCTGGGATTGTTTGTTTGGGCATTTGATTGTTATCGAGATCCAGTTTGCTGCGTGTAAATGACTTGGCGGAGACCCAGCAGATTTTGATCTGCAAATGGTCACACTTCTCTGTAATTTGGAAATTTCTGACATCCTCATCAAATTGTAAATGAGGAATTTAGATCTAGTGACTTGTTATGTGTTAGGATACGGGCTGTACAGAATATGTTTATTAAATTTTTTTTTTTGCACAAAACTATTCTTAGAAAATGAAATTTTAGTCTGGTTATTTCAGCCTATTTTGAGCTGCTTTAGGGTCTCTTGTGGTGACCAAACTTTTTGTTACGGGGGCCAAAAATGTCACATTGAAACTACTCAGGAGCCAGAAAAGTTTTTTTTTTTTGTATTTTACTTTCCAATGGAAACTGCAAAAATTAATCTGTTTTTAAATGTTTAATAAACAACAAATTAAACACAGAACATTTTAATGACATAAGCAAATAAGTAAATTGGAAGGTTTGCAACACCAAAACAGTGAACAATATCCTAAATTGTTAATTTTTTTCTGGATTTTTAAAAATATCTTTTCAGCAGCAAGAACAGGATCTGGCTAATTTATTTTGCTAATTGTAATAAATGACCAAAATTGCATTTTAGGAAAAGCCACTGGATGTTTTAGGTCCGTTATTAAAAAATATGCATGAATGCCTTTTATTCCACCTTGAATTTTCTATTTCAATATTTTAATTGTGTATTTTCTGAATTTTACCTCAACATCAGCTGCATAAACTGGCAAACCAGATCCAGGCTATTCAGGAATTGTGAGGAAGGACCAAATTATTCAGAGGGCCGCAAATGGCCCCCAGGCCAAACTTTGGACACCCCTGCTTTAAATCCAAATAATTTTCTTCTGGTCACGCCCCCAACTCAACGTTTACACTCGCATGTGAAAATTGTTACAAAGTTTCTGAGATTAATCTCAAAATATCTGAGATTTTTCTAGCAAGTTTTTGACTTTTAAAACTAAAAAATGTCTGTTTTCTAGAAAAAGGAAATTTTCTTGCTTTTTTTCTTGAACATTTTTGAGATTAATCTCAAATTATCCCAATTTTTCATAGCAATTTTTTTATTCTTAAACTTAAAAAATCTGTGTTTTCTAAAGATTAATCTCAGAATATATTTTTTTCTTTTTAGTAAATTTTCATTTTTTTAAGGGTCAATAATTTTCTTGCTTTTTTTCTGGAAATTTCTGAGATTAATCTCAAATTCTTTTATTTTTTTTCTAGCAAATTTCTGAGCAATTTCCAAGACTTTCTAGAAAACCTTGGTGATTAATCTCAAAAGTTTTTTAGTTTGAAATGTACACCTAATATGCCTCCTTTATGTTTTCAACATGCTGTTAAAAAATCCACATTTAAGTGAGTTTTCTGCAAATAATCTCACTAAATACCGAACCACAAAAGTACCAGGGTTCCAGGTATTATTTATTTAAACATTTGAACCTTTTAAGTTTGGCCAAAAACAGCAGAAATCTGCAAGAGGGGGAAATACAGTTTTCACCTCACTGTCTTTATCGATTAATTTTCTTTTTGAAATGTAGGAGCCAACAGGACACCCAGTCGATTCCACAGCTTCGCCCAGCTTTGGTTTAGTGGTGAACACCGAGGGAAAGCGTCTCTGCTGAGCCTCCCAGCACTCCCAGCGTCTGCAGGAACAACCTTCTGCTGCGGCTCAGCTTCAGCCACTAAGAGCAGGACGCATCGATGTGTGCACACATAAACAAACTGCGTCTTCAGCCTAAGTAATGAACTGTGCAAAAACCCATCTGTGTTCCATTTTCAGTTTATAACATCTGCATCAACATTAATGAGCCCACAGACATATTGGTGAGCAACATAGTCTGCTTTGTAGCATATATTTCCTTCACACTTTTTCTTTGTGGTTATCAAAAATAACCCCCCCCAAAAAAAAAAACTGGATTTGGGAAAATGCAGTAGCTTTCTGAACAAGAGAACATTTAGAAACCATTTGAAAAGCCAATGAACTCATTAGTTCTGAAGCCATGAATGTGTTTTAAATAGCTACTATCATTAACAGGAAAAACTGCCTGAAGGGTTCATGATTTAGGAAACACAGATAAAAATACTTTTAATCTTGTTTTTATTATTTGAAGCTCCATTGGGACATGTAAAATCTGTAATAAATTATTGTAATTAAACTTTAATCATGATGGTGGAAACAAGACTAAGAATTTTCAACCTTAGTAACCTTAACGTTTTGGAAAAGCTTTAATTCATGTTTTTTAATTTTCTTTCCAAAGAGTCTCACGTTCTTGCAATCTTTTAAGGTGATTACGATCAATAGGCTTTCTAAAGGCCACAAAGTTTTTCTTTACATTTTAGCTCTAACCTGACATGATCTTGAACTCAATAGACTGAATATAAATGAATTAAACTGAAATAATACTATTTCCATGTGAGTAATAATACAAAAAAAAATAAAAAATAAAAAGGTAGATTTTAACTTCAAGAATAAGGACACAGATTTTTCCTTGCACCAAATATGTGCAAATCTCAAACTGGATTCAAAGGCAGATTTTCCAATTCAATGAAGCTAAGAAGTAAACATTTCTTTTTATTAATGTAGACGTTATGGATGCTGGTCGAATATTTATGGAGATGTGAACAAAAAAATAAGAAAGAAAAGTTACATTTGACTGACAGGAAATATTTTTTACTTGTTAAAACAAAAGTGAAAACAAGGTTTAATTGGATTCTAATGCATTAAATGTTATTTATATCAAAGGAAATTAAATGTCACTCATATACAAGTTGTCAATGAAAGGGTCTCCTGTAGCAGACAGTGTTACAGCAAATCTATAGAAGCCTCTGACAAGAGTATGCTCAGGGTTCTCAGCAATATTCTTAATTTTATGACAAATTCCTATTTGATTATTTTCCACTGGCATAAACAAAATCACTGATCGGTCTTCAATAATAATTGATGAAGGAGCAATTTCAGAAACTAGCTACCAACAGTTAGCAGCAAAGAAACTTCCTCCAAATAAAAATAAAAGCCAGTCTGTGGGAGTCTGATCACAATAAGCTATTAAAGTCGTTAACTGAGTTAATGTCTGTCTCTCAGTTTGCCTGCTGCAGCTTTCGAAGCAGCATTGTGTTGTTTTGTGAAGCGCTAACTCTCCCAGAGTTATTTTGCTCTGGCACCTCAGGGCCACCATGCCTCACAGGCGGATGTTTTGGAAGTAATGGGGAAAAAAAGGCTTCACAGAGTTTCAGAATGACTGTGAAGGCGTAGAAATTAATCAAGGCAGTGCAGCAGGAGCCACAGCGCCGAGGACATGAGAAGACTAAAGAAAAATACTTGTCTGGCTGGTAATAACCAGGAATTTATGGTATTTAATGAAAAAAAAATAAATGAGGGCGCTCATAACTCCTAATACAGTCGTGGGAAAATTAAATGAAACCTGTGATTTAATAATGTGCGGCAACGTTTAGTTGCAATAACCTGAAGAAATGATTTTCTCTATAACTTTATCACTCTCTCATATCACTGTGGAGGAATTGGCCTTCAGTTTATTGAGGTTTGCAGACATTTTTGTTTTCTCTGCAGCTCTCCTACGGTCCCACAACAGCAGCTCAGTTTGGACTTTGACAGTTTAATTGCAAACTGTTAATTCTTTTGTTTTTCGGCCTCATTGTTGAGGATTTGCAGCTTTGTTTGGTATCAGTCGAGCCGTTTGGGCCAAGATTGGTCTGTCGGACAGATGGCCTCACATTGGTCTCTGGAAAACTTTGGTATACAGAGGAGAGAGATTATGTTAACACAGTGACTCCAGGGATCTCAAGTCTATGGTTGTAAAGTTACACAGTAGAAAATTAACAGCAAATATCTGGTTTATTGTGAGTGTTAATTTTTCAAAGTTATAATTTTGCATAATAACCCTCATTTAAAGTAGCGAAAGAACTTTACATCTTCTCAAACTGAGATTATCACATTATAGATTTGTGTCAGCTGCTTTTAAATTAACTTTTCCATTCTGTGCTCTGCAGAGTTGGAAGATGAAAATAAACATCTATTTTAATGCTGGGAGAAGTTTGAGCTGCATGTTAGAATTAGAAAGCTAATTAGAGAATTTAACCAGGTGTATTTGCATCTACACTGGTTTAATTGTGTCTCCTTTACAAATTAAGTTGTTCTACCAAAACAGAAGAAGCAGATCGACTCAGACAGCTTCACACGGATAGCTAAATTACATCCAGACTATTTTCCCAGGCCTTCCTCTGGCGCTGGAGGCCATCTTCAGGATTCCTCCTTCCTCGCTGGATTCTCCATCGATCCCCCGTCACAAAGCCCCCACATCGCCCTGAGCATCTGTTTTGGAGAATCAAATTATGCATGGAGATATAATTCAAAAACCAGTGTCACCCCCTCAGCATAACTCATGATTTATTGATGCTTTAGAGCCCACATTAATATTCACACTATGAATAAAACTAATCTAACACGGTTTATGATTGTTAGCCATTCTGATGTCTTCATTATCTGCCCAGCGGTTTGCAGCGAGGTTAATCTGACTTTCAGACATGTGGTGTTTGTACAGTATGGGCTCCTCTTGTTATGCCTAACCTTTTAAAAGGTTGCAGCATTTCATCTGACATTTTAGAAACGGCTCATTTGCTTTTGCCGGCATGCCATAAGAGAAAGAAGACGTTGGGGTTTTAGCTGAAAACCTGCAGGGAAATGTTTTCTCTACTGGTTGAAATAAAATTTTATTGCCTGATCTAGTAGTTATTGTAGAAACTATGTTAGGTTTGGAGTAGTTCTGATTTGTTCTTTTTTATTCTTGATGTTTTTAGTTGAAGCGTTGCACGTCTGGTTTTTGATGCTGTGCAGCTAGAAGAGTTTTTACTTTTGTTCTTTTACTTTTCGGACGGTTGTGATGATGCGTAACCTTGGAAACAAGGTGTTGCTCTTACAACTGAGAGGAGCTAATTTGCAGGGAAGGAGGAGTTGCAACATTTCACTTTCATTTTGGATAAATAGGTGTTTTCAATTGAATTTAAACTAACATTAATATATTTTTAACTTTGCCTGTACCTGAACTTTACTTCAAACCCAATCTTCCGTTTATATTATCAGGATTTCATCTGATAGACTAGCAAAACCAATAAATAACTAATATTTCTATCTTTATATGTGTAAGACATGTAGTGACATGCCTGTACTTACTCACAGTAAAAATATATTGAAAGCATATTTCATGTTTTATTTCTTAAAAATCATTCAAAACCATTTCTTTTTCTTCCATTCCTCAAAGATATGCAATTTTGCATCAGTCTTCTATATAAAATCTCAATAAAGCACATTGATGTTTGTGGTTTTAGAGTGCAGAAATATGAAAAGATTCATTTGCACTGCAAAAATGCAAAATCTTACCAAGTAATTTTGTTTAGTTTCAAGTGCAAATATCTCAGTAAACGTGAAATAAGACAGAACTAACTCATAAGCGACTTATCATCAATTAATAGAAGCTTGTTGTAAGTCAATAATTCCTTAATAGTGATGAAAAAGTACTGTTAATTTTTACTTAAAACCAGACATTTTTCCCATGTTGTAATTTAAAGTAATCTACCAGTAGAACTAGTACTTTTTAAATTAATATTCAAGAATTATTTACTTAAAACAAGGTCCTATATCTTGATGAAAAGTTACCTGTAACCTTCTAGAACTAGAAACTGGACAAAAATATGTAACAAGATTTTGTGCTTTTGCAGTGCGACGCAAATACTGTGGAAAAAAGTGGAAAAAAAAGGATCAGGATTCCTAAACCAAATTCTTTCTATGATAAGACTTTGTGAGTCACGTTGCAGTTAAAACAGAGAAAACACATAAAATAATGATGGGAGTGACATTGCTGACGAGTATCATGAGAGAAAATGCATTTTAATTATAGATCAGAGATGTGAAGTGGGAGTAAAAGCAGCTTTGGCTGCAGTTTCACATTAATTATCAACAAACGTAGAAAGCTTCAAACACTTCAGAAAACTTCCATCAGTGAGTTCAAGCAAAGAAAAGTTCACAGAAGAATACAATTCTCATTCTTTTGCAAAACAAACGTGTGAATAATTAGATTTATTAAGTTAAATTTGAGCAGAAAGGCGTAAGTGCTCTGAAATTCAGAGGCACATTTTAGGAAATCAATTCCTTTTACTCAAACCAGTAAAAGCCACAGATGAGAATCCTTTGGAGAGAAAAAAAGCAATCAGAGAAACCGTTCATCTCTCGCTGGGTTGCATCAGAGAGGTTTTTCTTTTCTTCTTCCTGTTACCTGAAGCCGTCTCCTTCTCTGCTCTGCCAGAGCGCATCGAGACCTTCAACACGAGGGAATGGAGTAACAGCGCTGGTCTGTATCCCAACTTATGGCTAAAAAAATTCACCAAACGGTGTGGAGACCAGCGCTACTCTGAGTCAAACAAGCTCCTTTAAGAGGTTAAATCGGAATGTTCTTAAAGGGCCGGTTGTTCCAGAATGTGTTGATAAACCCATTAAACTGTTAAAATATCAATAAACAGCTGTTGTTTTAGAATTCAATGAGTTAAAATTAAATAATATTGAGGATTGTTTTTGTTTATGTGTTTTTTCTTTTGCAATCAAAGTCACAGATTTTGCGATGCTAATTTAGGAATATTTGTAAGGAATTTTTATAGCGTGTTCTAATGTATGCTGTTACATTAGCACAGCGTGCTTGAATAAAAATGATGTTCTATTAATTGCTTATTGCTCATGGACTATAACTTGACATCGGCTGAGGCAGTGGTCACTTAAACTCGATGTTTTTGGCCAATTTTGAGAAAAATTAGCAGTAAAAACTAGAGAAAATGTGGGAATCTGTAGATTTTCTATGAGCTTTGAGTGAATTTTGCAGATTTGTTAAAAAAACTGGAGGGACTTATTCATGCAATTTGGAGCCTAGAGGGCCACATAAAAAGCTAAGGCGGGCCACATTTGGCCCCCAGGCCTTGAGTTTGACACGTTTTCTATGTCTTGCTGAAAAGTTAGTTTTGTTTTACTAAGATATTTACAGTAGAAACTTGACAAAACTACTTGGCAAGATTTTGTGTTTTTGCAGTGTACTGATAATGTGCACACTGCCAGGCAGACAGACAGACACACACACACACACACGCACACACACACCTCCCATAACCTTGGTCCACCACGGCGTGCCTGGAATCAATCAGCACTGAGATATGGCCGCCGTCATGGCTGTGGCCAATTTTGGCATGCAAGGTTCCCCTTAATAGATAAAGAGATGAAGATCAATAGTCAATTTGGCCTTGGAATGAGGCTCCAAGGGATCAGGCAAAATTCATCTCTGAAAACTATATTTTCTCCTTTTTTTTTATCCTGGAGAAGTTGTAAAAAATGATGAATATTTAGAAACTGTACAGTAATAAGGAGTACAACTAAATACTAAATACAACTAAAACATTTGGAAACATTAAAGAAAATCTTTTCCTCTTGACCTTCTGACATTGTTTATTTTCTTTTTGTTTTTATGAGGTATTGTACTTTGAAATGCCTTGTTGCAAATTATTCAAATTTTTTTATTTTTTTTCCAAAACTGGTGTGTTTTCATTAAGAGAATTCATTTTTGTAATTTCCATTTCCTTAACTCTATAGTTAATGGAAACACAGGTAATGTGAACTATATTTCTGACAATTAGTCCTGTCACAATATAAAATTTTGCTGGACGATAAGTTGTTCCTGAAGTTATTGTGATAAACAGTAATACTGTTGTTTTAAGTAGTACTATAAATTCTAATCCACATTTAACTCTGGAACTGGATGACATTTTAAATACTCAAAATAAATACACAAAACAACAGAAACAACTAATAAAATGAGTCAGGACGTTTCTGTAAACAAAATTACTATTCATAAAAGAGACTAACGCATCAAGCTGAAGACCAATTTGGGTAGAAAGAGAGAGAGAGAGAAAAGAAAAACAATAAATCACAAATGACTGGTTTATTGTTATTTGTGACAAGCTTACTGACAATTACCGTATTTTCCGGACTATAGAGCACGCCTCACTATAAGCCACACCCACAAAACAAAAAAAGACAACAACAAAAAACTGGAAGCGTACATATATAAGCCGCGCCGGGCTATAAGTCGCTGGTATCTCCACCGCTCTCGGTTTTCCACAAGGACGCAGCGGAGGGCATTGTTCTAAATAAAAATCAGCCCTTTCTTCTCTGATTTCCAATTTTGACTTCCTATGATTCACTTCCTGCTACAGAGCCCCCTGGTGGTTGAAGAAAAATCCACTGAAAAGCCGCACCGGGCTACAAGCCGCATGGTTCAAAGCATGGGGAAAAAGTAGGGTCGAAAAATACTGTAGATTTAAATAAGCTTGGTCATCTTTAAACTGGTTTCCCTCTGGAAATATTTCAAGAGAGAATAAAACCAGTCACAAAACTCATTAGTGGTATTATTTCCAGCCTGATTCAGAATCGGTCTACATTCGCCGTTTTGAGTAGATGAAGCTGCTTATGCTTATGCTGGGTTATCATAGGTAGGCGTTGGAGGTATTTTTGATGTGACTGTAAATATGTCCCTGATCCCCGTCGACCTCTCCACAGAACAAAGGAAGTGATTCAATAACGACGCGACACCTCGAGCCATGCAGGCAAACCATGCAGCTTCAGAAGATACCAGTCATTATCCCTCCTCTCCTTTATCTCCTGTCTGCCTTCCTCACTCTCCTGCTCTCTGTTGCTCTTCAGACAGGTATTCCTCCAGACAGCAGCAGAAAACACAGATAAATGATTCTCATCTCCTCGATGGTCCTCGTGCTTTCAGTGTAACGGAGAATGTTCCTTTTGAATTAAATAGTTTCAGAGCAATTAGTGCAACACTGAGGGGATAACTCGGGTCCCATAGCTGTAGATCAAAGACCACTCCTTTATTAGCTACAGAGAGATGTGTTTTACTAAAATGGCTGACATTTCATTAGTGTTTCTAGATTTATACATCAACTTAGCTAATTTCTCTGGAAAGCATTTTGGGTTTTAAACGTGCCACAGAAATTATATTTTTTTTATAGAGCATTTCAGCAACAAGGCAGTTCAAAGTGCTAAAAAACACAACATTTTGTCAACTACCTGTGTTACGGCTTGGATTTGCCATATCAACCCCAACCTTAACTCAAGTAAGGCTGAGGCAGCAGCCACTTAAAGCCAGCAGTTTTCTGAAAGTTTGTTCCAGATTTGTGGTGCATACAAGGTGAATGCTGCTTTTCCATGTTTGGTTCTGGTTCTGGGGATGCAGACCAGAACCAGAACCAGAACCAGAAGGGAACAGAAGATTTTTAATGTATTGTGCTGCTAAGCTGTTCAGTGATTTATAAACTAACAGTATTTTAAAGTCTATTCTCTGAGCTGCAGGGAGCCAGTGAAGGACTTTAGAACCGGGTGATGTGCTCTGTCATCCTGGTTTTAGTCAGAACGCCAGCAGCAGCGTTCCGGACGATTGATTTTTTTTAGTTAGACCTGTAAAACACTGTTGCAGTAAGAAATGCGACTAAAGACAAATGCTTGGATGAGTTTCTATAGCTCTCGTAAGAGCTTTAGTCTTTTAATCCTGGAAATGTTCATCAGGTGATGGAAGGCCGACTTTGTAACTGTCTTTAAGTGCCTCTGAAGGCAAATAGTCATTTAAAGCTGCAAAAATGATAGATTTCAGTGAAGCAATGTTTACCTTTTTTCCTTTTCATTTGACATAATCTGTCGTATTTTATTTATTACATCAAAAATCTGTTAGGAACAATGATAGGAAGCCACTAAACTTTGCATGGTGGTCAGTTTCTATTAAGATCAAGAAGTTTTACCTTTTTGAGTCCCTAATCCCAACGTCATCCATCAAACGATGGTCTTCTCATGACTTGCATTTAGCAGAATTAACCATTACAATTCAGCCTGCTCTCCACTCTACCTTTGACATTCATCACTGTGTCGCGTTTTCAATTTCGAACCACATCATGATTGATTCCATCTGTAAAACCCGGTTGACTTTTCCATCCCAGGCCAGGGGAATTGATTGATCGCCGTTGCGACTGAATCAATGCGATATCATCTGGCAATAAAACAATTTGGGAAGATGTAGTGTGGCATTTAGATGCTTTCACGTCTGGTCATGTTCGGGGGAAGAAAAATTGAAACTATTATTAAGCTTTTGAGCCATTACAAATATCTGAAACGACAAAATGGGTTTCTGAGAGAGTTCATGGTGGGTTAGTTTAGTGTGTTGCTCCTCCAGTTGAACCTGGTGACTTTGCAACGTGTGATCTGTCACTGTTATCAATTTCATTAAAGCTTCTGCACAGATGAAAAAAAAATCTCACCTCGAAATGCGAGTAAATTAATTTGTTTATTAAATGAAACCTTGAAAGTATGCGCATCATACAACCCCCCACCCCCTAAGCTAATATAATATAAATGTTAATTACTTTTTGTGCAGTGAGCTGGAGAAACAAATGTTTACAATACAACAAATGCTCTCCAACTTTCAATGCCAGAATGGAAAAGGTCGCAGGTTGTTTCTCGACACTTGCTTAGCTTGAACAGAAAAAAACATATTTACAGACGATGATCTACCGCATAAATCTTTATTAAACATCTTGGTGAGCGCTGCTCTAAATTATGTTTACTTTCCATCACTGTATTCCATGCAATTTGAAAATGCAAATGCTTTTGCAGTCTCGCAGCTTGAGAGTGAACCAATCGCATAACGTGGCTCCCAAATGGAAATTAGATTTAGTGAAGTGAGTTAATAAACTCCTATAAACATGCAGATGTTACCATAGAGCCATTTTCTTTATGCATGTCCAAGATGATATCATCAGGGATGGCAAAAATTACTTCTGTAATGTTGTACCACAGAAATCCAGCCATGATTCATGTTTATAAGTCACGCTGTGATGATTTTCCATTTATGCTCCATTCCAGTTGTACTGGGAACTGGGAAATTCAGACTTCCCAGTCAAAAGAAATCAACTCCAACACTCTCTGAAGTCAGATTTCCTGCTGGGAAACTGGGAGCAACTCCAACTAACCCCCAGTTAGGACTTTGTGTTTCAACAGTGGGAACATGTTTATTTTTCAAGTCACACATGTAAGAGTGTCTTAAATCAACGTTACATGTTCACTGCAAAAACACAAACTCTATTTTTGGTCTAGTTTCTACTGCAAATACCTTAATACACTTGAAATAATACAAAAATAACGTACAATCAATTTCAGCAAGATAAAGGAGTTCGTTTTAAGGAAAAGTGTGATGAACTAGTTTCGCGGAGATTATTTCACCCGTATTCAAGCGATAAGTCGTTAAAACTTTAAACATTAAAAATCATCGTCCTCCATCTTTTTCAGAAGTAGTCACATCCGGTTGTTCATTACGACTTGTGTGATGTGAAAAAAAATAGCAGATTTGCAAAATACATTCATTTTGATTAGGGATGCACTGATTTATAAATCCCGATTTCCTTAATTACTACAAGAGAACGGTGATTGGCGGATTTTTACATGTGAGGCCGATCTTATCCACAGATCTTATCTACTTCAGCAAAGATCTAAAAATCCTCTTCTGGTTTGAGTAACAGACCGGCCCACACATTTACAGTTAACAATAGCCGCACCTCTGTTGCCAGTTCAGCAACTTCTTTGCTATATTAGGAAATATTTTGTGTTTTTGCAAAAAACAAAAAAAAAATGGCATGGACCAAAATTGGAATCGGCAGGTCAGGCTTTTAAACCAGCGATCGGTGCACCTCTAGTTTTGATACACCAAAAACCACCTCATCGTAGTGCAACAATGCTTTAAATAAAAAAAAAAATGTTTTTTTCAAAATGTACATGTTTGCATTAAGCAAATTTATTCATGCAATTTAAATTGGTACAATTATATAATCAGTGGAAACACAACTGCTATTAAAAAAACACTCAACTTTTCTGTAAAAACAGGTAAATATTTAGTTTCAACTTTGAAATTCTAATTCTTAACCATAAAATGTACTGTTGTGTGACAAAAAAAAGCAAAACTACACAAACCTAACACAATTTTGAATAACAAAATATTAAGGAGGTAGATTGATTTCCTTGGACTGCCACTTCACATTAATCCAAAACGGCTGAACAAACCTATCAATGGTGCAAATCTTGTTTCCTTTTCAATAAATAGTCGCTAACACAGTGTTTTACTTCTTTTACCTCAGAGTTTCCAGTCTTAACTATACAGATGAATAAACTGCAGAGCTTTAATAAGAAGTGAAAAGTTTCTCGTGTAGGTTAAACAGCTGTGCCCAGCAGGCTCGGCACCGGCGCTGTGGATTTTATTCAGCTGGCTAATTACATGTGAAGTTGGCCCTTATTAACCTTTAACCATTACCTTTTACTCAGAATAATTGGAGTGCTTTAAATCAGCCATCTGTTGCTGACAGTTCACCTTTGCAGAGTGTAAGTGACAAGTAATCAGAACGCAGAAAAAACTAGAAAGTCCTGTACCATCTATCTGAAAACACATTTATGAGACAGACTTCTGTAAGTCTGTTCATCTCACTGTTTTTTTTTTTAATTTCATGTTGGAAAACTAAACTCTTCAAAGCGGAGGTTTAAGCATAAAAATACTTAATTATTTAAGTAGCAATTTCAGTAAAAGTCCCCTTGAAATGGGTGAATTTACTTGGTGTGGTTATGGCAGCAGTAAACAAATGTCATCCTGCAGAAGCCTTAAAATCTTCCAAAAACAACATTTATATTCAGCCATTAAAATTACATTAGGAAGCAAATGGATTTGGTTTCTTATGTAGCATATTTTAAAGACAACTTTAGGATTTTCAGCCAGAAGCCATACACTTAAACTCATTTTATTAATTCTTTTAATTCTGTTTACAGTGTGATGGTTGTTTGTTGCATAATTTCAGGGTTTTATTATTATAATTTCAAAACTAATTGTTTAAAATGAAAATGAAAATCAATGAAACTGGATAGATTTAAATACAGGACACGATAGTTTTATTCACCAATAAGAACACAAAGTTATCTACAAGGACAACGACTCCAGCAGCCTCACAACAGTTAGAGTAATAATGAAAACTGAAAATACAAAGTTACAGTAAACATGCCGTTTGATAAAAATATCTTTACAAAAAAATGTACATTTCTATACAACAGTTGTCACTTACACGTCTCTACAAGTCCCACAATACTGGAGCGAGCCAGTTTTCAACAAACCGTCAGCACAGCGTCACTTTGCTACAAGTCGTCATCGGCTGAAATAAACATGGAAGGGATTAATTACAGCGAATGTGAACGCGTTGAGCCAGAAACGCTCCAAAGTGACCCAGATAAACGATGACAGATGAAAGAAAGGAGTGTTTCCTTTTTTTAAATTTTTCCTTTTCTTTGTGAGTGTGGTTATTTTTATTTTCAAAAGATGTGATGCATCACCATACTGCTTAATAATAAAACAAAAATAAAGAAAACATGAACCAGATCTCTCTCAATAAATGTGTCTTGATACAAAAATAGTGCTAAATATTACACTTTATCATTATTAAACAGACACTGAATGAGCTGAAGGCAGTTTCTTATTTTTCAAGCAGTTTTTTGGCAGCGCTGCGAGGACTGATGGGTTTGTTTATGAAAGTGAGAGACGTGAGCTTTCCTTCACATTCTGCTTTAAAGTTTAAACATCTGCTTCTCTTATTTTATTTTAATAAAGTAATGGCTACAAAGTCAAGAAATCAATTTCAATCTCACTTTAAGAAGAGAAATTTGTATTTTACTTAGGAATACAACATAATTGGACCTGTATTCCTGTTAGTTTTGATATTTATTTTGTCTTATAGCTAATGAAAAATCTCCCCAAATAAGAAATGTATTTAATTTGTTCACAGCAGTGGTGTCCAAATTCAAGGGCCGGGATCCTGCATGATGTAGCTCTTTCTCTGGTTCACACCTCGCGTCAATATGTGACGCATGGTCAGACGGCGTCCCAACTCGTCAATATATGACGAGTCGGGTGTGAGAATGTGTTGGAATCAGATGATGCTTTGGTAGCAGAACCTCTGCAGAACTTTGACATTTGAATCAGCTGCGTTGGAGTTAAAGTACATCTAAAACTGACAAAACATCGGCACTTAAAACCTGAAGTTGGACACCCAAAGTAAGAAAAGTAGGCAAAATGTAGTTTCTAAAGAAGCTGGGAAATTTAGCAAAAGGAAAAAAATGTGGCAGAAGTGACGGGGATAAATGCAGCCTTGAGGATTTTGAAGGGAGATAATTTAATTTTTCTGATGAAACTGACATTTTTATTTTATTAGTTGCAAATCCTACTCAAAATCATAATCAACCTTTAAAACCTCTGGAGCCAATTTTGCATTTGGTCCAGCTCAGCTAAATTTATTAAGAGCTGCATGACTCTGAATCAAAATGGGGTGCTTTTAATCGTATCTGCACTAACACACCTGAATCAAACGACGGTAATCACCAGGCAACTGGTTATAATTCATCTTATTTAGGGTTCATTATATTAAAATATAATGAATATGAAGATATTTAAACGTTCTAGAACCAAGTTTTATTGTGCTGGTCTGTCAAGTTAAATCCCAATAAAACTCACTGAAACTTACAATGGAGTATTAGGACCAGACTAAGAAAAATCTAAATAAATATGAAAATACAGTCATAAAATTGTGGGAATAAACTTGCATGAGAATAAACTTGTAGAATTATGAGAATAGAGTCATAAAAAAAAGAAGTCAAAATAATGTGAATAAAGTTGTAATGAGAATAAAGTCATAATATTATGGGAATAAAGTCAAAATAAGTGAATAAAGTTAAAATTAGGGGAATAAAGTCATATTATGAGGATAAACCTGCAGGAGAATGAATGCAATATTATAGGAAATAAAGCTGTAATATTAGAATAAAGTCATAAAAAATGAAGTTGAAATAATGTGAATAAGAGAATAAAGTTGAAATAATCTTATGAATAAAGTCAGAATATTATGAGATTAAGGTAATAAAATTCTGAGAATAAAATTGCATGACAATAAAGTTGCAGTATTACAAAAATAAAGTTGAAATAATATGTGAATAAAGTAGTAATATAACTATTCTTATAACACTACAACTTTAATGTTGTTTATTTCCACAATATTATGACTTTTATTCTCGTAACATGTATTTTTGGATTTTCTTAGTTTGGCCCTTACACTCCGTTGTAGAAACTTATGATTGTAACATGAAAAAAACAACAAAATCAAACCCTCGATCATTTTGAAAGCTCCTGCTTCGCTCTCTCGCCTGAATGAGACGCTGTGAATCAGTGCAGAATGTCGGAGATGGAGCGGGAGAACAGCAGCAGTGCATGTTGGGATGCATGGGGCCGAGTGGGCCCCTGCTTCCCCATCAGGAGGTCCCTGCCAGGCTTGGCTCGCTCCGCCACAGGAAGCCCTCGCTGCTTCTGAAACTTGGCAGGAGCGGAGATGCACGGTGGAACAGCCCCACAGGGACGCTTGTGTGATAAATGGATAAAGCTGGATGGCGTTTTGCTCACAGCTATTGGCTTATGCATGAGTCCAAATCCAAAAGCAGACGGCGGTGGCGGCGGCGTCTCATTTATTTTCTGAACACCACTCTGCGACCGGAGATTGTCCTTACCTTCACTTATACATTTGATGTTTGAGAAATAAAAACGCTTAAAGAAAGGAGTAGTAAGATTACAGCGCAAGCACATTTCATAAAAGCATCAACAAATATTTATAAATCTTCCTGTTTCCTTTCGTGCCGTGTGATATAAGCTGCTTTTTGATGTAAACTCCAGGAGAGAAACGTTAAAACAGGTCTTGGGTAAATTTTACTTTAACAGTTTGCGCTGCAAACACGACTTGGCATCTCCAAAACACAACTTACAGTCCCCGAATCCTCATCTTTCACAAATTCCTTTTATTCTGCCTCTTGAAGGTGATGATGAAATCTAAAACCTACAACCAGGAGAGCTTGCTTCTTTGCCCTGCAGAGGAAAAGAAGAAACACGGTGACCATTTCTCCTGCAGACCCACATGCTCCCTGTTTGTTTACACGGCGTAAATCTGAGGCGGATTAGGCAGAAATGTTAAAGCTTCCCGGTTATAAATAGACCTAAAAATGCAGGAACAGTTTCCCTGGCCTGCAAGTGAAACCATCCATGCATTCTGCCCAAACTCA
The DNA here is from genome assembly GCF_019740435.1 of Gambusia affinis. NCBI lineage: Eukaryota > Metazoa > Chordata > Actinopteri > Cyprinodontiformes > Poeciliidae > Gambusia > Gambusia affinis. Next base: position 5,630,464 of record NC_057888.1, read on the forward strand.
AGAGGGATTTTTCAGTTTTTAAATACATGTCATGCAAAGAGGCTTTCTGAAGTGAACTCTGACCAAAAAAAAAAAAAAAAATGGAAAGGATGTGGAAAGTACAAGTGTTATGTGATTTCTCTAGAGCTGGATAAAAGTGGGTCAAGCAGCTGCCAGAAGCAGCTCTGGGGTGAATATAATTATACCGAAGACAGAAGAAAAAAATCCACCTTTTGTTTTTAAACGTTTTGCCTTAAATTTAGAGAAAGTTTAACAGGAATAAAGGAGTTTAGAACAGTGATCTTTTAAGCATTTAGAAAAATAAAAGTTTACATACAGAATGATTGCTGTCTCTTTAAATAATGAGTCCTTTAGGCCACACACTCGATATAACATCAAGACCTTTAGTATCTTCAAGGACCAGTTGTGCCAGTATGTATTGATAAAACCCATTAAAAAGTTGTTAAAATATTCATAACTGGCTTCGATAAGTACGCTGCAGGATTTCACAATTATTTTTGCAAAAATCTGAATCACTAATTTTGATCAGAAATATCTGTGAGGAAGTTTGAAATATTTGTGCTTATGCAAGTCAGCAAATGTGACTTTTTGTTACTCGCCGTATCGATTACAACTTGACATCAAGTAAGACTGAGGAATGAGTGTAAAATTAAATAAATAGTGCCGCCTGACGGTGGGAATGAAACCAAATGTTTCTCACCATTTCACAGTAACCCATTAGTGTGAAAAATTGAACTAATGCAATTTTTTGCAGACCCAATTGCACTAAAATTGAATCTGTACATTTCCACGGCTGCAAAATTGTGAAAAACTGGATGAACTGATTGACGTAATTTGGTGTCTCGAGTTTGACAAGCGTGCTTTTTCTTTTTTTGGGAGGACTGTTCAAAAGTAACTTTGTTCTCTGTTGCAAACAAATATCTTGAGTTTAGTCCAAAGGCTTTTTGGAATTAACTGGAACAATGAATATACGTGGAAAAGTACCTCGTTGTTTTGGATATGTTTAGTTGAGGATGTGTGATGCTTTGGGTCTAAATTTCTTTAATAGGAACCTTTTCTGCCCGACTCCAAGTAGAAAAGTAAAAATGAGTCCTCACTGTTTTTTTTTAATAGGATACCAATAAATAATAACACAAAATGGCTTACCAGACTTAAAAAAAGAATAAAAATGCTGCTCAATTGGTAAAGAAGCAGAATTTACTCATTTTAAAGATTTGATTTAAAGATACTCCCACCGCACTAAAAGATTTAATAACTTTAAGGGTTTTTACACATCTGTATGAGGGATTGCCAAACTGTTACATGCACAGTATGACAGTCTTCTGTTTGAAAAGGAGAATTGGAGAAAATAACCAGCCAACGCATGGGGGAAAACTCTCCTGCATTATGCAAGCAAACATGAGAAGAGTGTCTGCCTTTCAACATGACAGCGATCCAAAGCACAGAGCCACGCTGACGGCAGCCCTGGAGAACAAAAGAGGGTGAACATCCCCGTATATCTGCTTCCATCCTAAATCCATGTGAGGATGTGAATCAGATGCAAATTGAACCGTTTTTTCCCTCACGAGGAGCAAATATTGATGAAGAAACTGAAGGCAGCAATTGAAGCTAAATTATTTTTTATAAACTATTAATAGAAACTGAAAAAAATCATTTTTCTTTAAGGACAATGAAGCTACAATTTGATAAAAAGGTGAAGCTTTTTTCTGTGTAATATGACGCAGGTTGTTTGAATGCAAATATATTTCTACACTGCAAAAACACAAAATCTTACCAAGTATTTTTGGTCTAGCTCAGTGTAAATATCTTAGTACTCTTCAAATAAGACAAAACTTACCTACAATTAGCTCTTTAGCAAGAAATAGAGGCTTATTTTAAGTAAATAATTCCTTAATATTGATGAAAAATTAATTGTTCTATTGACAGATTATTTAACTTATAGCAAGATTTTTTTCCCTGTGTTATAAACCAATTTAACTGCAAATTATTTTTCATCATCATTAAGGAATTATTGACTTAAAACAAGCCTCTATATTTTACTGAAAAGTTACTTTTAAGTTTGTTTGTCTTATTTCAAGTTTAGTGAGATATCTGTACTAGAAACCAGACCAAAAAAAAGATTTTGAGTTTTTGCAGTGTACTCACGTTTCACATTTTGTCAGATTAAATCCACACACTAATTTATGTTTCCTTGTGGTCTTATGTTATGGACGAACATATGAAGTAGTGCAGAACTGCGGCATTTTAATGCAAGTAGTTAAACCACCACAAATCAGCTGGATTTGTTCACACATGTGGATTGTTATTGATAATTAGCAATCTATTGAAGTCGATTTTATTCAAAAATAGCAGAGCGTAGAGGGCTGAATAGATGTAGCGCTGTAGATTTTTATTCGTAAAACTTTTTGAACATCATCTATCCTTTTCCTTCCACTTTATAGTTAAACATTAGTTTGTTGGTCTACTGCAGGGGTGTCAAACTCATTTTAGTTTTGGGCCAAATCAACATCATGAATGCTTTTAAAGGGCCGGTTGCGCCAGGATGTATTGACAAAACCCACTCACCAACTGTTAGAATATCAACAAATTCTTATAAATAAATAGTATTGAAATTTTCTTCAGTCTCTTCATTTACAATTGTTTTGCTATACATATCAAAGTGTTTGTGGTACTAATTTGGAAATATTTGCACTTATTTACGTCGGTAAATGCGACTTTTTATTACTCGCTGTGTAGATTATGGACAATAATCTGACATCAATTAAGGTTCAGGCAGCTGTTTAGTACAAGTGGGAAAGTTTTTTTTTACAATTTTTGAGAAAAATATGCAATAAACTCCCAATTATGCATTAATGTGAAAAAGTGCGGGGATTTGTTGATTTTGTGTGAATTTCCACAATAATTCGCAAGAAACCGGAGGGACTGATTAATATAATTTGGCAACAGATTAAAACTCCATTGATTTGATAGATAAAATAATATTTAAGCACACTTAGTGTTTAGTCTGAAAAATAATCTCTTAGTCTAGAATTTAGAGGGCCACATAAAAAGCTGTGACGGGCCGTATTTGGCCCACGGTCCTCGAGTTTAACACATGTGATATGTTGCATGTATAAATTGCATTGAATAAAATCCACTGAAGTGTTTTGAATGTGACAAAATGAAAACGTTTGAGTGTTTCAAAGTAGTACATATTTGATTTGTGAAACCAAGGTGGTAATGTCGATGCTGGATCATTATCCACACCATGCAGGCCATGATACTCTTTACTTTAGGCCAACCATTCACACCCCCTCACCTCACAATTCAATTATATGAATGTTGTTTATCGGCTGTTCTGCCCCATTGAAATGCCATTAATGCTCCCTCTGCTGAACTCCATATTAACTGCCCTTCAGCAAAGCCGGTTCTTTAAATGTCATGGACTTATGACTTCTGAGATGATTAACGAATGTTTAGAAATGCTCCACACACAGTTCAGTGGCTACGTTTTAATCTGGTCTGGATGCAAGTCTTTTTAACGAGGAGTTTTGTTGAACAACCGCACGCTGTAATGGTGGTAATGCAGACTTTTAAGTCCAGAGCTCTTACCTTATCTCAGTTGTCGATGTCCGATACGTGGTTCTCTATCTGAAAGGGAGAACATGAAGAGAAAGGGGCTGAGCTCAGTCGTTGTACTTTCAGTTTCTCTAAAGGTCACGGCTGATATAAGCTCAACCGGAGCAGCCACTTACAAAGCAGTCTTTGTGATACATTATCATAAATTGTAATCAAGAAACCTTCAGGGAGCAAAATTGCTTTAATATGTTGCTGAAAAATAATCTCAAACAGGAAGGTAGGGGAAGGTTTTATGAAGAAATGCACAGTTTTGTTTACTGGTTTAATACTCAGTCAATGTAAAAGAATAATAATGATTAAAAAAAATCAATTTTAGTGCTCTGATTACACAGATATAAACTGAAGATTTACCCTTCAAACAGCAAAAAAAATAAAAAATAGGTAGAAACAAGGCTGACAAAAACGCTAAAGCTACGTTAACACAGCAGATGTTAACGCTCAATTTTATTTTATTTTTTTTGCTGAAAAGCATGCATAAGAAGAGAAGTAATAATGGATCAATTTTAAACTTACTCAGAGCCGACAGTATGGCCACAAGATCATAGCAAGACAAAAGAATAAAATAAATACCATCTCAGAGAAAATTTGAAAAATATATAGATTTTTTTGCCTGGGTGTGACATGAAAAAAAAGATGCTGGAATATTGCATTTGGTGCATTGTGTGAGAGAATCTACAAATATCAGATGTATGAAGAGCAATAAGAAAACACCGATGGCGAGATTATTCCAGAAGCAAACGTGGTCCAATAACTGGATGTTCAAGATTACACTGCTGGTGTTGAATAGAGTCAACTCTGACATTTAACACCCGTAATTTTACGTTATCACACTTGTATTGAGTTATTTATGGTTAAAGCAACACTGAAGTCTCAAAACTGCACTCTAATAAGTACTAACGCTGAAATTTTAACTCCTCTAGGATGATTTTAAAGGAAAGGTTTAATTTGTGTTATAAGACTGGACAGAATTGATTTGTAATCACGACGGTTTTACATTGATGTGTATTGGGGACTATGTGACTTTTGTGGATGGGTTTAGGTAGATTTAAAAAAAACTTTGAGAAGCTTGAATTGTTCAGAGCAGTGCTCAGAATATATGGGGATTTGATGTGCTGTTCTCCTCCATTGAGCTCAGGACACAGAAGAACTCAACCGTCTTTGTTAAAAGGTTTTTCCATTTCAGCTCTGCAAGAAAAAGCCACAAGTAGGCAAAGAACCACTGTAAATCATTTACAGGAATAATGTTAAACACTAAAGGTTTTTTAAAAGCTCCAGCTTCAGAGCTCTCTTAATAATTTCAAAAACAAAATTTCAAGCCACAAGGACATCGATTTCTGCAAAACATATTAAAAAAAATACCAGAATTAAATTTAAAGCAACAATGACCTCCACCTTTTTAAATCTGCAGAAAACATGTAATCCATAAAAGAAAAGAAAATACAAACCAATCTAGTGAACCTGCAGGTTTATCTGTGGTTAGAAAAACCACATGCAGATAAAAATTGGCTTCTAGTTGCAGTTTGCCTTTGGAATCAATGTTGTGACAAATGAGCGTTGGGAGCGCGAGCTCACTGGGATCAAAAGGTTCAGTGAATTCAATCGATACCAGCTTTGAGAGAACAATCACATTAGAGGGAAGACTGATGAGACCCGCTTCTTCACTGAAGTTATCGATTGATTTAATTTTCTGTTTTCTACAATGTGGGATTCAAAACGTTTTTCTTTATTTGTGATGGAAAGCAGTAAAACACAATGTAATAACACCAACCTGGTCAAGAATTTAGAGTTTGTGGCACAAATTTATCATGACATTCTGTTTACATGTTACTGACTTAAAGCTGCAGTATGTAAAAATTTTTTATTTACATATTTGTTAAAACGGTTACCGTGACAAAACTGTTTGTTATGAAACAGATAATCTGTGAGAAGCTAAATTTCCCCTATCTCCTCCCTGATATACTATTGCCATCTGAAGAAATGCACAAAAACGACCAATTAGAGCCAGGAGGCGGGTCTTAACGCTGTCAATCAACCGCATTTATTATTCAAAAACCATTTATCTGCCATCATTGGTGGCTATGCTAACTAGCCTAGCATTCACAATAGGATCTGAAAACTGTAGCAGGGAGCACAGGTGGGGACGTGGAAGGAGATTGTGATTGACAGCACTAAGACCCGCCTCTGGTTGTGATTGGTTGTTTTTAGTCAGCAGTGGAGGATACAGAGGAACTCAATCTTTTTTTTTTCCACAAATTATCTGACTTATACCATATTGTTACTACCTGGTGATAGTCTCAAGAAATATGCAAAAAAAGAATAAAAGTTACATACTTCAGTTTTAAATGTGATTTTTGACTTTTTGTTCTTACACTGGTTTAAACCCAATAACTCCTGAAACAAGCATTCTGAGAATCTAATCTTTTCAAATCTGAACAGAAATCTCTTTCTGGTTTTCTTTCAGTGACCTTGTTGAAAAAAAGAATATTCTGCTGTTCTACATCCAGCACTTCACTGTAAATGTAGGCAATGCATTTGAAAAGGCTCCTGCTTTTACTGCATCGTATAAGTGTGCAGTGAGAGCCTCTGAAGAGCCTTTCTTCCATGGTTTCAGCCAGGGCAGACTGGAATAGAGTGTCGTTTGCTCATGCGAAGCCCTGATCTGTCAGAAATGTGCTCATGAATAATTCTGGAAGATTAGTTTTCAGTCAGTGAAGGCTGCGCCGAGTTGAAATCTCCCAAAGTGCGTCAGCCCTGTCAACCTTTTTCCACTTACCAGATGGTGGCTGCCCTCCTCGTCGTAGTCGTCCTCCCCTCCATCGGTCATCTCGCCCGCCTCCACGTCCAGTGCCCCTTCGCCTGCCTCCTCCCCAGAGTTTTCTGCTGTCTCCGACACAGACTCCTCATGCAGGGAGTCGCAGTTGTCTTCGTATTTTCTTTGAGCCTCTGAAACGGAGCAGGGTACAGAAAATGAGAACAGACTGCACCTTTCTTTCATTCAGAAGGCAGCAAGCACTTAGACTAACCAGGTAACCAGGTTAAACCTCTTCGCCTGTGGTGGCGCTGCACCAAGAACCACCAAATGAAACGACATGAAAATCTCAGAAGACAGTGAACTCAACTTCCTTCTTCACAAAATATAAACAGGAATGGAGTACAGTCAGATTTGAGCAGTTTTAGGATTTCTCTTTTGGCTTTAGTAAAAAAATAAACAAAAACAAAAACAAAAACAAAAAAAACTAAACAGGAGCCATTTCTCAAAATAGTGTTAGACATGCAGGTTTGCTTTGGTTGCATTTACCCAGAATGCCCTGCAGTATAATCCACTTCCTGCTTTTGGAGCAGTCTCTGATTTGCTTTACATTTACGCATTCATCCGAACCGAGAACCAGGTTCACTTGGTTGGTCTGGATTACACATTCACACTTCCCCAAACAAACCAAACTTTTTATGCAAGCAAACTAAAGTTCATTTTGGTTTGAAAGACAGGATTTGTCCATTTTAACTGTGAAATTTTTTTAAACATGATGCAAGGATCCCAAATGCAAGAAAAAAAAGAGAAATATCACAATTTTACTGCAGTTAGGATCCTAAACTAGATTAAAGCAATTTTAATTTGAAAAAAGATTATTATTCACAGGTCTGGAATAATTAAAACCTGCAATATGTGTCTTGTAGGAACAGCCAATGCATAATCAACACTCTGAGGGAATTTGTTGTTGCTTTAATCTGCATCTCGGGTCATAAACGGTGTAAAATGTATTTACATTACCGGCTAAAGACTTTAAAAAAGGCATTAAAAATAGAAACATTTTCTCTCTGTATTTGTGGAGACATTGGGAGGCGACAACTGTGCTTCCCACTAAGTTCAGGGGATTTTAGCAATTCAATTTAATGCAAATTAGTAGGGTGTAAATGATGCTCTTACAACAAAAACACAGAACTCTGGCTCTGTAATTTAAAGTTAATTGAAAACATAAATTGCAGAGTATAATCTGGGAGATGAATGAAATAAAAAAACCTTCATTTGTTGCCAGAAAATGGCTGGACTGTTTTTAGAGGCAGTAGAGACCCAAATGGAAGCACAAAAATTTGCAGAAAATTAATTTTGCATAAGAAGGTATACGAGTTTCTGCATTTTCATATTACACTTTGACTTATTTTTTTTTTGCCAATACCATTAGAAAATACAAAAGTAATTCACTTTAGCCAAACAGTAGCTAAGTAGGATACAATGATTATTGCTAACATGTTTCTGTTGTTTTGAAGCTTGTAGGTTAAGATATAATTATAAAAGGCAATTAATGTGTTCAGTTTTAAAAACTAAAATAAATTGACCTGCGATGATTTACAGGCAAACAATCTGGTTGAATCGTCTAACGTGGAGGCGTCTGGACACCCAAATAATTTGCATAAATGAAATTACAAAAATGAAACACAGTGAAAATGTGACCTACAATGTAGTACAGTGGACCCCCATCTATTTATGCTTCACCTTTCGCAGAATCAACTATTGGTGGATTTTTATTTTTATTTTTCTGGAACGTAATTTCAAATAATTTGCGATAAATTTGCCCATTTGTGGATCTGTTTGTAAGAGAATGCTGCTTGGGAAGCTGAAACATTGAGGCGTAATGCTACTTGACATCTATTGGCTGCTGTTTACAAACCAGCCAATCCAGGACTGCCCTTTATTTTTCTTCATGCTGATTGGCTGAACCCCTAAGAGCGGAAAAAAGGAAGTTAGTGCTAGAGCTAACACAGTTTCCACTCTGCGTATTAATAGAAATTAAGCTATATTTGGTGTTTGATCTATTAAAATAGACATTTATAAGGAGTATTTTCAGATTCCAGATATAGTTGTTGCCCCTAACCCACTGTGTAGCAACTGAGTAATCTGGAATTAAACATTCACTGTTTCTGTTTCTCAAAGTCTAAATTAACCTGTGTTTGATTTGCTCATTTATAAAGACCCACTGTTGGTTCTATCTACCTGCTCAGTATTTGTGTGTCTGTGTGGTCGTGTCTCGCTCCTTGTTAGTCTTTTTGTTTACCCATGTTCGACCAACCCAACCAATCAATGTGGCTGCTCCTCTTTCCCCTGAGCCAATGCGCCTCCACTCCTGCAATCACATGGACTGGAAGTGTTTGAGCTCCTTGCAAATTGTTTTCTCATCTGCATTTCCATGTCCTGCATATGGATCCTCCATCCACTTCACCAGGACAGCTTAATTGTCTTATTTCCAGTGATATATTAAGCTATCACGGAATATAAGGCTGCAGCTAAAGATTATTTTACTAATCTACTATTCATCTGGGTATCGATTATTCTGTTGATTAGGTGAGTAATTGGATAAAAAAAAGTGCCACATTCTGCAGATTTTTTTAACCACTTACAATCATTTCACATAATATTGCAAATAATTAAGAATTGCAACTAATTAAACTCCTTTTTTAAAATAAAAGGTAACAATTTCTCACCTAAAATTCAGTAACGGTATTCCTCTGGTGAACACTTGATCATTTTTAACAAAAGACGCATCTGCAGGTAAAAAACAAACTAACATCGACATATGGAGAGCTCAGTGCTTTTCTGCTTGACTTAACATCAGTACAGCATAGGGCTGCTCTGTTGACTGTTTTTTTTTTTAAATTAATAATTGGATAACAAAAGGTGCTTAAAAGGAATTTGAACCGAGTGAAGCTATTGATTTCTGGATGGAACATATTTACAGAAAAATAAAGTTTTTTTTTCTTAAATTCAAAATATATGTATTTTTTCTACAGTTTTTTTCTTAATTACTGCTCTGCTTTAGGACTAAACAATAAATTAAAAATAATATGTATCATGAATTAAGAGACTCAGTATTAAATTTATGGAATATTCACTGAACTCCGATCCAGAACCGCACGGCATTCTGGGATACGTAGGCAGAGGAAAGACTTTGGCTGCTCACCATCTCACAACTAGCAAAGCAGGTTTGAAGGCATCAACTATCTCACTTGCTTTTTGGTCGCCTAGCAACTCACTCATTCTATGGTTACCTAGCAACAACTTGCTGAGGAACGTGCACAGCAGCAGTCTAAGGTTCCGCCATTTTTCCTCATAACTTCTTAAAAATAAAAAAAAGACAGCATGAAGAGAAAACTGGATAAAACAGGAAAGGTCACAACACCCATTTGGTAGTATTTCAACTATTTAAAACAAAGAAACTAATCAATAGTTTTTTATATTGACTGATATAAAATTTATATAAAATTGAAACTGAAGTTACAGTTTTATCGAATACTAAATTAGTTGGCGAAATCTGAAGCTCTATGACAATATGTGAGGAATTAACATGAAATAAGCAATATTCTTGGTGGAAAATCACTTGACATGGCCTTTTCATTGCCTTTCCTGAATAACCTTCACAGTGATCTACTGTGAGGTTGTCCCACAGTGTAGGACATCTATAAAGACCTCATTTAAACAGAGTCAGCGTGGGGCTGACATCTGTCTGCTGATATGACAGAGAGCTCTGCCGCTCTTATCTCCCAACATGTCAAAAAGACTTATGGCCAACGTGAGCGTTTTAATTTCCGTTTCCGTAACCGCTCGCCGTGCTTCGGCCTCCTCCCTCCCTCCCTCCCTCCGCCCTGTGTCTGCCGCTCACCGGATTCTGTCCTCTGCTGCTTCTCAATCTTCTCCAGGCGTCCCAGTAAAGAGTCGATCTTCATTTTGATCTGGGTGAGCTCTCGTTTAATGGTCTGGAGCTGGTCCGTCTTCACTGTAAGCACAAGAAGGAACACCAAGGATTACCTCAGGTAGCCCTAAGTGGCTGGTTCTGATTCTGCAGTAATTTAATTTTACTGTTTGATGTTTCTCATTAATCCCCTCATCACACCGAGTCAAATCTTCCACGGGGAAAGAGCGTCTCAATCAGAACTTTACTGACAGGTTATCCAGCTAAGACTGAGGACGTGCTGTTTTTCAATTTAAAGATTAGTGCGCAGCTTACGCCCACCATGCTGTGCAACAGCATGTTTTCCCACAAGCAATGCCAGCATCTGAAAAAAAACGGGCTTTACAGTATGACATTGCAGACTCTAAAGCATGCATAATGTTGTTAAGGTGGATCTTTGACTTCTCAGTCTTAGAAGGAAGTATCTACAGATATTATGCAATTTTAGCAGGAAATAGGAGCTAATATTGACAGAACAGTACTAGTTCCATTGGCAGATTATTTCACTTATAACAAAACATTTTCCCATGTTATAAGTGAAATAATCTGCCAGTGAAACAAATACTTTAAAAAAAAATCAATTTTAAGGAATTATTTACTTAAAACAATCTCCTATATCTTGCTGAAAGTTACTTGTAAGTTAGTTTTGTCTTATTTCAAATGTACTAAGATATTTACACTAAAATACTTGGTAAGATTTTGTGTTTTTGCAGTGTATTACTTGGCTTATTACTTTCAGAAATTGTGGAGTACTAATTACTTCAGACCAAAATTTAGTTTTATACTTTTCATATCGGAGAACCCCACCTTAAAAATCTAAACTATCCTTCTTTATGTTCATTATTATTGGATTATGTTCATTAATCCAAGTCTGACAACTGTAAAATCAAAATTAGATGATTACATCTTAGGGAATAAATCATTTTATCAGTCAAAATGTCTTTAAATTCATAACATCCCACATATTTAGATATGTATCTTTATATTTTTACATAAATCGGTGTTGAAAGCTGCAGGATAATTTTACCTTCCACTCACTCACCCGACAGTGTCTGTTTACAGACTTTTTAGTAATTTGAGTTTAGGTCTCAAGCTGTCTCTCAACAACGCATAGAGGATTTAAGTTGAAGGGCTGAAGCATGACTGGATTATGTCAAAGTTTGAGACTTAACCTTGATATGTCATAAGGAAATAGGAAATAGCAGCTGAAAATAAAAGCACTTATCAGAGGAGCTGCCGCAATAAATTCAGACAGCTGAAACGAGGACGTGCTCGAGTTGAGCAGATTAAGGAACTCAGACCATGAGGTAATAACATAATCTTATTTCTCAACCCTCGGTGGATGAAGTGTGTCATATCTGAAGAGGCGGGCGGAAATACAGATGCTAAAAGTTGAGAAGAAAACAGAAAATTCGGCTTGACACCTATCAGATTCAATCTATAAACAAGCCCACAAGTTCCTGCAAAGCTTGAGCTGGAAACCAGACAAAGGAAACAGAAACACACTAGTTTGTTATCAAGAAAGTATCATTCTTTGATGTATGTGTATATCATCACTCATCATAACACAGATCTGTGAATAAGAAAAAATAAGATTAAGAAAAAAAAAAATCATGAATGAAACACAACCGTCTAAAAATAAAGAAACCAAAATGAATTCCCTCAGAGTGAGATGCATGCCTCCTAAAGCGCATTTTAATCTTTCACCAGTTTTCATACTGAAACACAACAAAACAGCTGTCCCAGCAGGATCCAGTTCCCTCTGCTACATATCCGTCAATGCAGGATGTTTTGTAGATGAAGCTGGAAGATTAATATGTTTATGTAAAACGGAAAGAAAGCCCAGCAAATATAGCTGCACTGATTAGAATCCAAAGGTAATATGTGATAGGAAACCGCAGGAGCTGTTCTCATATTGTTTTCTAAAGCTGCTACTTAAGAAGAGGAGGGAATAATAATGTGTTTCGGTATCTGTGAATACACTCTCTTTCTAAGTCCAGTGATATTCCAGTAATATTTCCGCCGGCTCTGGGAGGATCACTGGGAGTCCTTTGATGATAGAACAGAGTGGAACAGTTTTTAATTTATCTGGACCTCCAGGCCTCTTTCCTTTTGTGCTATCAACTGCTAAGCTGCTGAGAGGAAACGTATAAACTCGTATCTAGCAGATGATTCATCAACTGCATCTTAGATAGCTGTGCTTTCAAGGGAAAGATCCCGAAAAATCTGTTGTTATTTAGGAAGCTTCAGGAAAGCTTTAGGGGATGAGCAATTGGTCTAATTTTAGGCATTTTATGACCTCATTGTGACAAACAAATACCCTATTTGAGGAATACTCAGTAAATCCTGCAAAACCGCACAAGAATGGGATACTTAGTGACTTTTAAAACTACAAAATGGTAATCAGTGTTACACAAATTAATTGCACATCAGTAAAATTTGACCACACGATTGCAAATCCACACTAACAAGAACTTCAGCACTATATTATTCATGTCAGCTTTCCAGCAAAAATCCTGACCTGACTTTTTCATTATTTCAAATCCTCCAGACTTTGTTTTAATATCTCCATTATTGCTTCACTTCCTTACACCAAAACTACCAGGACAGGAAGCCTGAAAAGATGAGAATGTTCTGCTTTTATTGAGAAAATCAAGAACACAGAACTGAATATAACGTTTTGCAGTGAAAACTAAGAAAGATCAGTGAGAAAATGAATCATTACCTAAATAACCCACATCAGACGAGCAAGGTCAAACAGGCAGACTTATGTTACAGAACACGATGCATCATAATGCAGATAAAATCCTGGTCTTGTATCTTGTTTCATGGAGTTAAAAATCTAATCCAAGTGCATGAGTGCTCAGGCTTTCTTCAAGTCCAAAAATATGCATTTAATTTTAAAATAGAAGTGTGTGTATGTGTGTGTGCATGATGGTCTTGTCACGGTCAAGCAACCACTGAGATGGAGAACAGGCACAAGGAGAAGGCCGTGCATAAATGCACTCATCACTAGGTGCAATTTACAAAGACAAATTAATCCAACAAATTTGATACTTTGCAACTGTTAACAGTCGCTAGAAAGACATAAAATTAGTTATTCAAGAGTAGCTTCTTAAAAATATATGAATAAAAAAATGTTGTGCTTCTCTTTGGATGTTATTTGAAAGGATCTGACCTAAAGGAACTGAATCCCAAGAGAATTAGTTTGACAGCTATATATTTATCTAAAAAAAGTAAAAAATGCTTCTCATTGTCGTTTTTATCTCAATAGTACTACAAAATATTGTGATAAAACTTTTACTTCAGAGTGGTTAATAGGTTATTCCTCTATTTGTGAGATTTGGCCCAGCTTCCTGCAGTGGAAATGTTCCTAAAGCACAAATATAATTGAACAGATATTATTACTATTTTTTTTGTTATTTTGCTTTGTTTTCCTAAGGTGAATTATTAACTGTGCATCTATAACAGGTTAACCTGCCAGCAGACGGATTAGATATTCTAAATGTATTCTATTTTAGTCAAAGTCAATACAAACCAGGACTTTTCATGGTCTTGGCACAGAAAAATTAGTCTCCCCAATATACAGAAGTTCAGCTTAGACACAGCAGAGAATTTATTGACTTTTTCCCCAAAAGAAGAGGACAAGAGATTGGCTTTTCCCCCCCTATTGTGGCTGTAATACCAGCTGCAGCAGAGTCCTCCTGACAGAACTCACCAAGCTGCTAACGCTGATAACACTGGCTGAGACTGCCAACTGTGAAACAAACAATTACTAGATAGATAGAGACTAATGTTTGGGAAAGCACAGCTGACCCACAGAGATGTTCTCAATCTCGCTTTAATTACACCGAGCATGTTTTAATGCCTATCGAGTTAATTAGGGAAGCAAATTAGACCCAGATGTGTAAAGTCTAGCTGGAAAAACGACGAGAGTCGGCTCTGCGTTTTGGTTCAGCTTGTCCTGAACTGCAGGAGCACAGCTTGCAAAAATCGTAAGTGTAATTGGTGCAAAAAAAAAAATTACTAAAAAAAGAGTAGAGAAGTCTTGGTGTACGTACATTTGACACCTGAGGAGGAGGATGATGTTGGAGGTCTGGAGGATGAAGAGGAAGAAGAGGAGGATGTTTTGACAGGGAAGGAAGTCTTCCCACGGCGAGAGGAAGGAGCGAGGACCCTGGAGCGTTTCAGCGGGATCACAGCTCTGGGTGGGGGGGCCACTCTGCCGTGGTAATCGAAAAGCCTTGAGAGAAAGAAAAACCTATATTATTACACTTAAACTTTTTCTGTAAATCACAAGAGGCTCCATCATGTTGAGAGTCTGCGCATTTATTAGAGCTAAAAAGAGTTTCTATGGTTTAGCTCACATCAGCTCTTTTTAAAGTCGACGCTTTCTTTTTCCCAGTATTGCATTTCAAGATAGATTTACTCTCTGTTCTGTTTTTCAGACAGCAAAGGGAAACAAAGGGCAGAAATTAGCGATTAAATCTACCAATATCTTCCGTTTTTTTCGCCGTCGAGTTTCCAAGACCATTGAAAGGATGAGAGTTTCCCACTCCACAGATCCTCTGGATATGACGAGGATGAAAAGAAGAGGGTTCTAAATGTGAAATGAGGGCGTCATCTTTGATTGTTCTCAGTTACAAATGGTGCCGCAGCTCAACATCAACACGGCTGACATTTAGAAAATGGAAAGTGCCTCCACAGATAAGCACTCTGATTGCTGCTGCTGCATAAATGAGTGATAACAAAACGTTCCTTCATCAACATGTTTAAGTCAGGCGCTCACATGTCCAACTATTTTGAGAAGTTGACAGTTCCTATTTTCAAGTGACTGTAGTTGGCTAGACGTAGAATTTTAATCAGCCAGCTGCAAAAAAGTTGATTTTCCATTTGCTGGTCCCCACACAAAACAAAAAGGGTTCAGGAAAGGCCTCAAAGATTTGTTACATTTTCATTTGGTTCGCTTTCATACTGCACTGTGTCAAACTATCCGTTCCCC
Organism: Gambusia affinis; assembly: GCF_019740435.1. NCBI lineage: Eukaryota > Metazoa > Chordata > Actinopteri > Cyprinodontiformes > Poeciliidae > Gambusia > Gambusia affinis. The sequence continues at coordinate 5,645,806 of NC_057888.1, forward strand.
CTCCTCGCCTGTGGGGGTGCTGCATCAAGGACCACTGAAGGAAATGACATGAAAACCACAGAAGAAGACATGGAGCGCAGCGTCCTTCTTCATGAAATGTAAACGAAAATGGATTTGTGCCAAATTTGAATATTTATCGGATTTCTCTTTTGTCTTTGGCAAAAGACTTTGAGCGTTAGACTCACATGTTTGTTTTGGTTGCATTTACCCAGAATGCCCTGCGCTGTAGTCCACAGTCTCCTTGGCATTCAAACTGTATCAGAGTTCAGTTCCAACAAACAGAGAACTCCAATTTTAGGCGGACTGAAAGCTAACCAGAGTTCGATTGCGTGTTCACACCTCCCCAAACCAACTGGAGTTTGATTAAACTCTGGGCATAAACACAGAGGGAGGAACAGTACACAGACCAACAAACACACACATTTTTATTACATCATGCTGTGGGAATGCTAGCCTTTAGCGTTGACAGAGAAACCTGAGTTAATGGGAAGATCGATGGAGCTAAATACATGGGAATTGTCCTGTCAAAGTCCAGATTGAACTGAAAATATGTGGACTTGACTAGAAAACTGATACTCTGAGACACTCCATCCGGTCTGACTGAGCTCAAGCTATTTCACAAGAAAAAAAAACAACAAATCAGCCTCTGGATGTACGAAGCTGGTAGAGATTTATCACATAAGACTTAATTGTAGGCACAGTAAAACCTCCCTGCACTTGTAAGAATTGACAACTTGTCTTGGTCTGTCAAATAAATTCTCAATAAAACACACCAATGTTTGTGGTTGTAATGGGATAAAATATGACAGATGTTAAGGATTATAAATACTTCCTTTCACTGTATTTCAGTTTTACCTTCCTGCAACATTAACTGAGACGGGATTGGTTCGGGTAACGGGTGATAACAATATTAAGACATAAAAACGGATGACGCATACCTGCTGTAGAAATCATCCCTGTAGTATTCGTAATCAAACTCGTAACCGCTACAAGAGAAACAGAAAGAGAAAAACTCTCTTACTCTCTGTAAGGTCAGCTGCTTTGTTTTCATTTGCTGTAAGCCATAAATATCGCACTGAGAGAAAAAAAAAAAAAAACACTGTGTGTAATACACATTCTGTCTTATAAGAAATGTATCTTCACACCCTTAAATATTCAGCTGTATACTGAGAAATGTTCACATATCAAGTTGATTTACATCACAGGTAAAAAAAAATTCTTCATGGTTTCCTTGTTGCTTACCTGAGATGAAATCTAGCTTTCAGGCCATGCACTTTATGAGACTTTTAGAAAGAATATTTTTTTGCATATTTATTAAAACTGTCACTACATCTTGGCAGTAGAATGAGACGGATGACCTGTGAAAAAAAACAAACTTTTCCCAAGTGCTAAGTAGAGAAATACACAGCTCAGTCAGAAACAACCAATCAGAGCCAAGAGGGTGGTCTTAGTGCTGTCAATCAACCCGGTGTACATGCTGCTCATTACTTCCCCCTTACTCTCCGCTACGCTACAGCTGATTCTCCACACTGCAGACTGCTGTGAATACTCAGGGTTGTTAGCATTTTCACCGATGGCGGCGGAAAAACTGTTTTTCTGTAACGGTAAGTTGTTTCTCTGCCATTAGGATTTTGACCAGCGCATTCACAAGCATGATTGACAACCCTAAGACCTGCAGATGACAAAAGGAGGAGGTGGTAAACTTGATTTTCTGTCTTTCTAATATATTTATTTATTTATTTTTTTACAGATTATCTGTCTCTTAACATAGTGACAGTTTGAACAAATGTGTAAAAAATTAATTGTTTATATAATTTACATTCTGCAGCTTTAACATCAACATGAAGTAGGCTCAGTGAAGCTATTCTATTTTGGAGATTTCTTTTTTCATCTTGTGGACTGTTCTTGAGGGAACTTATTTGAATAGCCGGATCTCAGCACGTACGCTTTTATTTTCCATACAATAGAATGGATATTTTTATATTCTTTGGGGAAATCATTCAATCTTTTACCTGCTACTAAAAGCCTCAGTCAGGTCTTCTTATCTCAGAAGGAAACCAAACTACATGAGAAATGATGTTTGACTCACATTTGCCTGAGTAATTGTTGCCAATTTCCTTACCAGAAATTGATTTTTTTTAAATTAAATTTCACTTACAGTTTTAATGAATTTTTTTTGTTTGTTTTTGCTGTTTGTGTATTTTCTGTAATTTCCAAAAGGTTAGAAAAACAGTTTGACATTTTGAACTAGAACATTGAACTAACTTTTTAATGTCATTATGTTTTATTAATATGTACAATGGAACAGTTTTTTCTGTTAAAAAACTCCAGAAATAGAGAAAATAAATGATCTTAGGACATGAAAAATGTGGATGACGCCTGAAATGAAAAAAGAATGAAAATAAAACCGTCCAGTTTCTCATGCTTGAATTTAAATTAGGATTTATGGCGTTTCATTTTGGAGCAATCTCTCTCACTTGTGGTCCATAATTACTATTTCACATCCTTCTCGTAAGCAACAAAATGCAAATGAGGGTCCATGATAACACTACACAAGCTGATAAATTAGTTAAATAAGATGTGTAATGAAACTAGCAATAAAAGCAGGAGTCAATTGGTTGGAATGTTAACTTTAGGAAAGTATCAGGAAACATGAGAATGCCTTTGAATATTAAACAAATCTGGACCTTTGTCACGTAAGACGCCAGTAAACATGCAGTCAGGGTTCTTGCACGAAATGAAACGCGCACTGGGCAGAAAATCGGGGTCATGCTTAATGAAGCTCACACAACATTAATTCCTCTGAGCTTTCACTGCTTTTGCTGTATAAACTGAAGTCAGGCCTCAGAAATGCAAAAATCATGCCGTTAATTGGAAATGCAAGGTTCAAACGAGGGGAAGAAGGGAAGCATAATAAGGAATCCTCATATTTTAAAGATTACAGCAGATTTACATCAGCAGTAGCAGCTGGATGCGAAAGCAGGTTAATATTCATGACAGTGGTGAATGAACTCGCTGAATGTTGAAAGGAGGACGAGTCGTACCTGTAAACAGCCGAGAGCGGCCGCTTGGAGCCGCCTTTGGGCCTGTAAGGCTTGGGCTCGCCCGCCATGTTTATGTCTGCAAGAACAAAAAGAGAAAAAAACTCGTCAGTCAAGGTGCACCAAAGGAAGATTCCCAGATGACACTCCACACGGCAAAAGTCAAATGTTACCCTTCAATCTGGGTTGTCCAATTAAGGTGCAAAACGTCTTTGTGCAATGTGGAGTCTAAAAACGTCCCACATTTCTGCAAAAGCTGCTTCCAGAAATAGTATTTTTATCAGGCAGCTCAGATCATTTTCTGATAAATGCTTCACTGATTGTAAGGCCACTTATTTCTAACATGAGTCTGAATCATCCCGGCTTCAAAATACACATGGTTCAATTTATTGGCCTTACATTTCTAAGAAAAAAAAAGAGAAATAGTGAAAATGTGCAGAGGCTGTAGTCCTTGGTGTCGTCATTCTGAGCTTTGGACCATTTGCCACATGTCTTATCCTTCTTTCTCCAACCTGTTTTCTGTCAATTTACTGTTCAAAATGCAATACAGTCTAAAAGAAACAAAAGAGTAGAAATATCAGTTTAATATCTTAATCAGTAAAATTTCTTGTATCATTGGAAAACATGCTAAAGGAGAATCACCCATCATAACAGTTAACTACAGTTGAATATCTGTTAAACAGGTTAGCTATCCAGGCAAATATCCTGTCTGATTTAGCCCTACTAATATCAGTTTATTTTTGAACAAACAATGGTATTTATACATCACATTGACGCTTTAAAAGCACCAACTGTTGAATTTTTTTCTTCAGTTATTTGGCATAAATACCAGGAACATTGGTAACATTGGTATTTTTTTCACTGCACCGAGAGGATCTCATGTAAGCCCATAACAAAAACAACATGAGTAAAACAAATGTCTATTTTGCTCTTAAATACTAAACATTCCTATCAATGTACTTGTGATGGATTATTGTGATTATTAAGTGGTTACAGTGTTAACTAACCATAAAGTATTCACTTTAAAATGTATCTCTCAGAGAAATGGCTTAGGATTTTGACAATGGTGCTGAATGATGCTTAAGAAAAATCAGAAAGAAGTTCAACTCTATACTGTAAAAAGAGAAGATTTGTTTTTATACATGAGTCACTAACGGACAATGATCACACTCCAATATTATTAAGATTTACTTTGCTTATTTTGGATGCCAAATTTAATTTCCATGCAGCCAATAATATCTGAAGCAATAGTTTATGCACCTTTTAGATAAGCAGAGACAAAAATTATGAGCATCTGATAAAGATGATAAAGGATTAAAATAAGAGAGGAGATAAAAGGAATAAAAAAATGCAATAATGTCAGAGTTTGATTTAAAAAAATCCTTTTTAATACAATTGTAGAGATGCTGCCTCTTCCCCCACTATATTGTATTACGATTTAGTTTACAAAAAGTGATTGAAAATACACGATTCTGTGTTCTCTTTCTCCATGTAGATATTATTTATGCACAAAATTGTTTCAGACCAAATAAACGAATATTAGTTTTAATTTTATTCAACTTTATAGCAACACATGCAGTTTTAGCATCAGTATTTAAAGTTGCATTAAGTGAGCTAAAGTTTTATGCACAAGATGTAATATGGGCAGTGCAAATATTCTCTTTTAAATGTTAAATGATGCAATAAAAGCTGTGAAAAATGAAAGACTTGAAGCAAAAAGTGAGAAAAGTCTTTCCTTGTAAATTGACTAAAGGCAGTGCAAGAATCCCATTATATTCTTCTTTTATGTTGTCCCTGAGATCACACTTACAGAAGCACTCGAGAGGCTGCTTCATAACTGATTTAAGTTAATGACTTTACAGAAATATTGTCATGAACGTTGCAAAGAAACTTAAACCTTGTTGTAAAGTTATTTTAAATAAGAGCTCAGAATAAATCCCTTATAGACCTTAAAGACGCTCTCTGACACTTTTACCCTTCCAGCTGCACATATTTGCTTAAATATTTCATGCCTCTTGCTTTTCCGATGCCAAATAAAAGGAGGCGCCCAAATCCCTCAGAGTGGGATGGCACTGGGGTAGAAATAAGCTGCTGGCGAACTCCTTCTACCAGGAGAAAGAAGATTAAATCCGGGTAAGTAAACGTAGAAACGTTTTTCTACGTTTACTACTTAAGAGTGGAACAACCGGATGAGCGTGTTTTTTTGTGTCAACATGCTTGATAGAGTTTGACCTCAGTGCCGACTTACAAGATAATTACAGTTTTGCTCATTAACCTGGAGGTTTACCGACATCGGAGGCAAACCTTCAATTAGTGCCAGGCAGCCAGCATGGCAATTATATCATCCAAAGCCCAAAAGCAATTAAAAACAATACCAGACACAACAAGTTTGATTTTAAACAACATGTGCCTCATATCCCTCCTGTTCTGTGAAGCTGGGTAATACAGCTTCAGCATTCGCTGAGTGAAACACAGAGTTCAGTGCAGAAAGGCAAAGATTTCCTGGACCATCTAGTTTTTAACACTCGAATATGGTCACAAGATAAGGATCAGAACTGAAACTCAAGAACCACAACTACAGGCAGGTTCTTTCCTGAGCACCTGAGATCAACATTAGACATAAGATGAAGAGTAGAACCTCTGCTTCCCCTCTTAAAAATGAGGCTGCATTCACACAAGCCCTGTTTAGTTCTCTTTAATTGAACTTGAGTTGGTTTAACTAGAAAAACTGGTTCATTCGGGGAAGCGTGAATGTGAGATTGAACTCTGAATCTAGCTGGTTCAGTTCGAGTGGATGTGAACTCCAAGCGTCCTAGAGACCCCTTCAAAAGCCGGAAGTGGATTATAACACAAAGCATGCTGGGTAAATATAACCAAAACAAATGTGTGAATCTATCACTAATGGGAGAAATGTCTTCTTGTTGTCTTTTTACCAAAGACAAAAGAAAAATCCTACAACTGCTAAAATCTGACGCCAATCCATTTTTGCTTACATTTCATGAAGAAAAGGAAGATGCACTTGGTGATTCAGAGGTTTTGGTGCAGCGCCCCCACAGGTGAGGGAGTGGAACAAGTTTTTCAAAGGGTTTGGATCGTTTGACACAGTGGAAAGTGAACTTTGGTCTCCAATCGTATGAAATCCCAGACGATCAGGTGTGAAAACAGAAGTTGAGGCCATTTATGCATCGACTCAAGAATCCTTTCTGCAAGGAGTCGCAGTGACTGACCAAAACGTAACTAGAAGAACCGATCGCTTCTTTTTCAGAAACATCTCAAGGTCCATCAAGACCAAGGCAGAGGAGACACTGGTTTGATGAATTAATGAATGGATAAATAAATTGATGAATCAGAAAGATAAGACTGATACATGGGATAGATTGAAAGATGGATAAATGAATGGATGAGCTAAAGAACAGATGGACTGGACGTGTTGTGAAGACCAACTGCAGTTTATTCTCTCTGAACACGCTGCTCCCCTGCAGCCACAAACTCTCCCCGCTGTATGTATGAGCAGTTCCCTGGGTAAGTGACCACACTGGTTGCTTTTTTTCTTTACTTACTTTCCTCCCTTTGTTCTGACTTGTTTGGCAGCTCGATGTGCAGCTGGGGGAGCCACAGAAGGAGATGGAGCTGTTTGTGGTGCTGCATAAGTTAAAGAGGCTTCTTAAGGTTTCTGTCTCTGGTCTAAAAACAAAAAGACAGCTCCAGCTCGCAGCTATGTAAATGTGCACATGATGCAACGTGAATTTTGATGCCCTAACAACTTGCTTACGCAGGTTTGAGCTTGATTCTCCTTTACTGTTATTCTCAAAAGGAAGGTCCCTGTCTGTCAGCAGAGACTGCAACGAGCAGAGCATTGTTTCTTTAAGTGAGCATTGTTATGGGTAAAAAAAACAAGAGAAGAAGAGTAAAACTGCAGTGGAAAGACTGAGCCATGGAGTGTAAGTAATCACCCAGACAGGCTTGTGCTCCTCTGTCAGGAAAACAAGGATCCGTGACTCCCTGGAGGAAGCTGCCCATGTGTTTTATTGGTCTCATTTGTTGCCTTACATCTCCGTCTCCCTCACCCTCCTTTTCCTTGTGCATCCTTCTGTAACCTGAGCATCACCCAATCCTTCAACGTCTCCTCCATCTCCTTCGCACACACAAAAGACAATATCTAACCTCGATCACCCTCCGTCGCCCTATCAGACGGTGTTTTTCTTCTCTCCGTCTCTTCACACTGAGGCGGCTCATTATGAGATATTTCAGAGCTGCGGGGCCTTTTCTGTGCGACACCTGCACAGCAGAAGAAAGCTCCTACTTCCCATCTCCTTTCATTGACAAGGGTGGAAAAACAGCAGCGCAATAAAAAGAATGCGTTTCCCAATAAATCGAGGCCATAAGCCGAGATGTAAGACAATTCACTGGAAACAAAAACAGAAAAGGGAATGGAGGGAATGCAAATCTCATTCCTGGAGGGAGTGTGAGCTGTCGGACCAGAGGAAGCCACAACAAATCCGACTCTGTCTCCGCAGCTTTATTTTCCTCTCTGAAAATCTCTCTCCCTCCTTCAGACGGAACAAGGGGAACACCAGCTAATAGCCCGAGGCTCAGAGAGGAGCTAACAGGCGATGGCTAGCAGAAGTCAACAGAAGGTCAGAAGGGAAAGGATGGAGGTTATTTCAGCAACAACACTGCCACTTTTTATTGTTTAAGGTGTTTATTGAAAGATTTAAAGATTCCTGAGGCTCATTCTGCAAATCCAGAAATGACACTTAGTTTATTTGTGATTCAGTTAAATATATAATTATTTTAGTGACTGATTTTTCTATAGATTATTCAGACGACAAACTGGATAAAAAAAATAAAAAAAAATCGATACTTGCTGCAGGTGTTTCATTTAACCACTTTAATCATTTCTGTACAAAATTAGCCAAAAAATTTAAAAGTATTTCCTTTTTTAAATAAAAAAAATAAACACATATTGCTTAAAATCCAATGACACAGCATTCTTTTACAATCAGAGAAACTAATCATTTTAAGTCGTCTCTTAATTTTTCCATTGCTGTATATAATTTTATATAGTTTTGGCCAAATTTCTGCTCTAACTCTGTTGTTCTTTCAGAAAATAACCTTTTTCTGAGTCTGCATGCTCAAGTTAACGATTAATCGATAATCATAAAAAAATCAACAGTTGTAAATAGTTAAACATGTGGTTTTGATGTAGATACGAAGAACAGGTGTTTTGTTTTTGCCACATAAACATGACTTAGATCAACATATTTTAACAAAAACAACCTGAGAAAGTACAAAATGCAGTTAAAGAAAAAGCTAACCAAGCCCTATTTAAAAAAACAAAAGTAAAGAAAACAATTCCCAGTGAATTGTGTTAGTGATTTTAGCTCCAGGTATGCAACACTACTAACTGGATATTTTTAAAATTCAGGCCTATAGCACCACTCAACATCTAAAACAGAAATTGTTTGCAGCTCCAAGTAACCAACACAATTCTAATGAATGATTTCTCTATTCTAAATATATTCTTTTTGGTTTTTGTTTCTATTAAGAAAAGGATTAGAATCGAAATGAGTCAGCTGTATTTCATAATGATTAAACAAAAAAGAGAAAGAGAATGACCTTGTAAGGAATTACACCCACTGTAAGCCAGAAAGCGGCAATTTTCCTGCCAAGCTACCGTGTGTCGCTGTAAGAAAAATAAAAGAAATATCCAGCCTACTAAAAAACACCTTGGCAACTGACTTTGTTGGTTTCCGTTGCTGCAAATGACCTGTTTGTACACCAGCAGCGAAGAAACATAGAGGCTATAATTGAGACAATAGCTATTCATGTGTGTGTGTGTGTGTGTGTGTGTGTATTTAATATGTATTAGAATGTTTTTCTTTCTGTAGTGCTAAAGATCGCTTGTTGTCTAGATCTGATTAGAAAAATGTGACTTCCTTTAAATTTCTACAATAGTTTAATGTGAAGACTGGCAACCTAATGAGGGACAGGACACATGCAACCTCAAAAGGTCACCAGCAGGTCAAAGGGTCAATCTGAATTCACAGAACAATGTAAGCCTCATATTTCTGGGGTTCTGGGAGGGACTAGCAGGAAACCTTTGCCTCCATGGTGAACCGAGGCTGCAATCCATTAAAGCTTCTTAGTCAGGTGAAAAAGTGGGTACATTTGAGTAGGCAAAGGCAGGATTTTATTATTTATTTTTTAATTAAAAGTAATTTAGTAATTATCTGTATAGTTTTAAGCTTTAAGATGCATGAAGGAGCACCATTCATTTGTGAAAGCAATATTTGAAAAGAAAAAAAAACTAAGTAGTATACATCCTAGTAATGGAGTAATGGAGTGGCTACCTATTACTGCAAAAACACAAAATCTTACCAAGTATGTTGGTCTAGGTTCTAGTACAAGTTGGTACAATCGATAACAGCCACACAGGCACGCCCACTAGAAGGAAACAAAAGCACCCAGTACAACATTTTCATTCTATTGGCTGAGAGGTTGCTAGGCGACGGTACTTTTCTGCTCCAAGTGCAAGCAGAAAAGGATTTGCAAACGAGCAGATTTGATCTGAGCAGAGACAAGTTTTGAGCGCAAGGAGAAATGTTTGAGAGAGCACAGTGAATATTTGAAAGAGAGCAGAAGTTTTGAGTACAAGAATTACACGTTTTCAGAAGAAAGAAATTAAGTCCTGCTTTCAAACTGGAAAGGTAAGCGCAGGTATTAAACATTTTGAGAACAAAAGACACAAAATTCTGCTTTCAGGCTGAAAATATGTGCTAGCGAATTATGCAGAAAAATTCCCCCATAAAATAAGCTCCTATATCTTAATGAAAAGGTACTTGCAAGTTAGTTTTGTCTTATTTCAAGTGTGAAATGAGTTGTACTAGAAACTAGATTAAATGTTTTATGTGTTTGGAGGATGCAATAAAAACATTCCTGTACTATAATGAGTTGAACAGAAGAAGCCACTAACTCTGTTCCTTGGTCTAATGAAAAAAAATCAGAGCTTGTAAGAATACAAACATCATCCCAGAAAAGTGGCAGCATCATATCAGTAGTGTGTTTTGCTGAAGGAGAAAATACTGTACTTCACAAAATGCTGTTACCATGGCTGCATGAAGACTGGAACCCCTTGCAGGACGGCTTTTAGGAAGACTGATGAAATGCTTCTAAATATTCGTTCACTTTTTAATACCCACAATGCATAGGAATGATTTTCAAATCTGAAAACCAAAAATGCGCAAAATTGGCTTTCTCCAGCAGAGCATCCTGCTGTTAATGAGGTACAGAAAGTCTGTCTCCACCTGATTAAAGTGCCTTAGTACAGCCTGTGCAGCACATCAAATTTTAGACGTGCAGCACAAGTGATTGACTACAATGAGCCACCTTTGAGACATATCAGCTAGTGCCTTCAAGGAATGAGTAATGGCTCCTTTCTTTTCCAAAAACAGGAGAAAAAATAGTCTCAAATGAACCCTGCAAGGTGACTCCATATCACGATGTTCCCTTCTTTTATGCTTCTTTTATTCCTTTATAATGTTCCCCATTTCCAAGCAAGCGCCAGAAGTCATTTTGATGAGACAAACATTAAATGTAGAGGTGTAAAATAAAAAAAAAGCAGGACAGAAAGGGCTGCCAATCATCTGCTAAAGGAAATAGAAGCACATTATTTTCCAATAATTAAGTTAAAAAGTAATATTACGAAGTTTTTTCCAATCAAAGACACGAAGGAGCTGACAGAGATGGATGTTCAGAGGGCGATAGGTGGTGATATGGGGAATATTTCTTTGCTCCAGATTTAGCTCAGATGTCTTTGACACGCGTCTCTCGCTGAATTGTGAAGCTGGACAGGTGTGTGATGAAGGCAGGAGGCTGAGATAAAGAAATTGCTGCATCTAATAAGCGCTGAGGACCAGCAGCCGGTCTGGATCTCATAAAAGCTTTCATCTTTGCTCCACTAAAGGATTTCCAAGGGCAGATTTTCACTGAATCTCACAAGGGCAATAAAACGTGTTATCGATATTCTGGAGATGTAGACAAAGGTCTTTCTGCTTCTCTCAGACCTCACGCTTCCTTCCTTCACTCCCAACCCTTACTCTTAATTTCCTCTGCTTCCAGAGCCGCGAGTTAAGAGGAAAACATGCATCAGTCCCTTCAGACAGGAGAGTAAATATAACATGACATTTTCCCGAATCAGAATTTTTAAAATCTTACACATCGGCAGAAAATTGCCTTGTTTACCGACACCTCCCAGCAACAACAAAGGCTGGTTTTACTGCTGATCTAATTACATGGAAAAAGACAGCAGCGGAGCAGGAAGCTATCTGCATATCAAAGGTACTGCACGTCAAACCTTTGAAGATCAAACAAAGGAGAATGAGATCAAGCTGAAGTTTTCAATTGTGGATATGCTGTATTATTTCACAAACTATTGTGAAATTAGACTGAAGTCAGGAAAGGACGAATTTCATCGCAAAGTTGATCCATTTCAGTTCAAAGAGTGCTATAGATTCATTCTGTTATTTAAAAAGATTTTTGTTTATTTTGAATACACCAAATGAAGCCCAAAAACTCAGATTTTTCACAAAAAGTTTAATGTTACATAAGACCAATAGATGATTTTTAACAGTCATTAACACTTGTTAGCATTAGTGTAGCATGGCAAGCATGTAGTTAGCCTCCAGTGGTGCAGAGGTGCTAAGAACACATAGACTGCCCAGAATTTTCTAACATATTTTTCCTTCCACTCAACTTTCGAATAAAATACTTGGATTTATCTTTCTTTAGCTTGTTTCAGCAGCTTTTCGTGGCTCAAATTCCAGGATTTTACATGATTGTAAAGGAGAAATTTCCTGAGAAGCAAAACTTTGGGTTTTATTAACTGTAAAGCATAATTATTAGAATTAAAGAATAAATAAACAGTCAAAATAAATCAATTTATGTAAGGAATAAAATAAGTTATTTTTCTATTTAATTGTAAAAAAACTTAAACAAGAATCAAATGTATTGAGATGCTGAAAAACAACACAAACGAATTCAAACATAATTTGCTGTACAATAAATAATACAGCAGTATATAATAGTTTTAAAATATGTCCATATTTGTCATAATAGTTCAGGGTACTATATAAGAATAATTTATGTGCAATTAATTTAAGAAAATTAGCAGTTTCAAAACATCATATTGGGCTGTAAGGTTTAATGAGTTTCATAATTTATTTTATTACATTTTATGGACAGAGAAATTACTCAAAAGCAGAGATAAGACGGGCTGCAAACCTCCTCTGAACCTGGGAGGGGGAAAAAAATCCATTACTGCTTTGCTAATTAATTCATTTCTGTGACTGACACTTTAGTTTCTGTGCAAAAACACTGAAAGCACAAAATTAAGTTTCCAGTCCATTTACTGCAGCCAGTTCATAAAGTTAGCATCGTCTTTAACTTTCAATGTAAACTGACTACAGCTCCAGAGACCCAATTTATTTTTATAGACCATTTGAGAGGTTTTGATTTGATCATGCTTTTAGTAAGTGAGAAATGAATTAATTTATCACCGAACAAAAGAACAAATTTCTCGCCTGCAAGACAAATAAGAAAATGTCAATCATGTTAAGTGCTGCTAAAACAGCATTTTCCTTTTTCTATACTAACAAAGAAACCTGAGCAGGATTTGGTCTTTATGGAGAAAGAAAGAATTGGTAAATGTTAAAATTATTGATCTGGTCTCTCTTTCCAGTCCAAATATAGAAAGAGATATATAATTAGCAACCAATCAGATCTTGTTGCCAATTTGCTTTTTTTGCTTTTTGTGTTGCTTTGACCTGCTAATACTGACTTCAGTTGAACAGAAGAAGATATAAGAATAACAAATTGTCTTCCTGCAATTTGGACTTATTATTTATCATCATGAAATAAAACAAAACAAAAACATTTGCCCTCTTACAGATTTCTTGTTTTTGCTTTTCTCCCCAGATCATTTCTAAACAGAGCTACCAACAGCGAATACAAATCAACTGTGTGAAAAAGTAGTTTTATGAAGCAAGTGGCTTTGCTGGGCTGGACAGCGGCGCAGTTGGTAGCTCTGTTTTATTGGTATTTTTTTTCCCCCTGTCTAATCAATAGCCTGCATGAAATATTCCTTAAAGCAGAGCTAAACTACGTCCGTTAACTGGCATGCTAATGTAAGAGCTAAACGCTAACTAACTATTATTGATTTGGTTGTCTACAAAATAGCTTTGACTGTTTTAGCTGTAGCACTGGGGCACTGAACACAGTACCCTCAGTGCCTGTACTCTCCCATTCTCCCAAAATATGGGAGAATCGGCTCATAATCCACAGCACCTGCAGGCACTGGCTCAACACATAAAGGCACAGCATTAGTCTGAGATCCCATCTCTCCGTGTGACCCATAAACACCAGGAGCTGTCCAATGCAACTGAACAAAGAAGCACTCTTGGTTCTTAACATTTCAGGTCAATTTCATACTTTTTCAGGTCCCATGTTCCACAGCTCTTGTACCATTCTGCAAATTAAATGGTAGAATAAATACAAAGGCTCAAAAAGAGCTTCTTCTATGAAGATCAAGCTTTACAAACCCTGGAAGAATGGCTGTGTGGACAAAAGAATATAAAGGATGCAAGGATATACTAACTGATGGATGGAAATTATATTTCCATTTCACTTTCATTTATGTTTGATAAAATCATTTTAAGGGAACCTGCTATGAAAAAATTATATTTTGCACATTTTTGTACTTCCATTCGGGTCTTAACAATTTGTAAAAACACCCAGCTGGTATTTGGCAATCAGTTCATGTTTTTCGGTATCTGAAAAATTACCAGTTTCAAAAACCTCTGGAATGTAAAGTCGTAGGCCCAGCACCGTAACCAGTGCAGCTCTGCCCATCACCTAGCAGCCAAAGCAAAGTTCCGCCGTCACCTAGCAACCCAAGCAGAGCTCTAGCACACTTGGTGATTTGGTTTTAGCACAACAGGTCACCTTTAAGCTGGAAGTTTACATTTTTTTAAAAACTGGCCTGTTTTAGATAAAATAAAGTCTGGAAATACAAGCCGTTTTTCATGCAACATTGACTTTTTTTCCTTACTTATCCAGACCTGGAAAATATTTAAAGGTATTAAGTACAATTTTAAGTACTTAATACTTAAAGGTATTAAGTATTTTCCACATACTTAAATGTTTACATTTAAATATCTCAGATGTAGTAACTAAAAAGCAGAAAACTCAGGACAGATGAATGCAGAATGGAGAGGAAGGCTAGTGGTGGGAAACAAGACATAAAAATGATATTTAGCCAAAACAAACCGAGTATAGCAGTTTTCATTGTGAGAAAGCTAACTCTTTTATCTAGATAGACAGACAGATGTCTGTTTCTCATTAATTCTCCGTCTTTCTGTGTCACTACTAGATGTCTTGGCAGCCGGTGGTCCAAAGAGCCTTGATGATGCTGTTGGTGGGAAAGACTAGGGCTCTTCGGGAGCAACATCTTGTGACAGCTCTGTCACATTATTTCATCATCGACAAGGGAGGCACATTAGGTCTTCTCTGACAGATAGATAAAATCAGATTTCCACCACAGACAGTAGCGCGCCGCCTTCGGCTTGTGCAGAACTGAACCGAAAAAAAGGGATTCAGATTTTTGGCACAGCTGGAGTTTTTTTTTTTTTTTTTTAAGTAGCTGCATCTTGCATCTTATGTGAGAACTAAAATGTTCGGAACGGATTAAATCCTGGAATTGCTGGTGGCTTATTAAAGAGAAGTAGAGCTTCCCTCTCGAACCGCTACAGCATGGACTGTGTTGCGCTTGATTAGCATGCCTTCCCACGGACACGCACGCTGAAATTCTGGGCAAAGAAGTGTAGTCTGTGAAGACAGACAGCACAGTGTCACATACAAACTCTGAAACACAAAAAACTGTCCCAGAGGAAATCTGTCTGGAAATCTAGCAGCTTGCCCAGACATTTTAGACCAGCTAGTCTGTACATACCCGTAAAATCATTTGGCCTGTGCTGCCAACCACACGCATCTGTTACTAAGTTAATATTTTTTTATTAAAAAGGGTTTTGTAAACATTTTTTCAAATATCAGCCTTTGGTTGTGCTTGTGACAGAGCTCCAAAGTTTTCAAGCAAAGTCTAGGATCCATTCACTTGAGTTCAACCAGCTTTCTCTACACATACAGCTCACTTACATTTTTGTTAAGTGTTCTTGGCTATATAGCTCAAGCTCAGTTACAGTGAATGGAAAACATCTGTAAACATCAATTTTCAAGTCTTGAAAGCAGGAAGTGTCAGAAAAGTTTCCACAGGGATAACTGGCTCATGGCGGCCAAGCGTTCATAGCGACGTCGAGTTTTGGTCCTTTTTGATGTCGTCTCTTCCTATCTTTGTGAAGCAGAATTCACCAAGCATTGGATTGTTCCCCCACTAAAAGGGAATGTGAGCTGGGTTTAGACAAGTTAGTTTTACCCTGCTGATAATGTGTTGTTGCAACAGTAATCCTGCCCAGTTACATTCAAGTCTAGGCCATTCTGACATATGAATACAATTTGATCAAAACCATCCCATTGAAGCTCTGGCTTTACTCCTAGACCAATAGAATCAAGAAATTACTTAAAGAGAACCTGTCTGACAACATGAAGTAGGCTAAAAGATCTCAAAAAGTAACATAGCATGCCTAGATTAAGAACAGATACAAAACCACTCCCTCCTTTCCATAGACAACAGTGTATGCTATTATATTTTATGCTTAAACACCACAAAGGAATATCTTAAATTTGCCAAAGTAATCTTCATGATCCCTAAGACATTTGGGAAAATATGCTGTGGGCTGATGAGAAAAATGTGGAATGTTTTGGAAGACAGGTATCCTGCTACAGTTAGCAATAAATTAAATCAGCGTTTTTTAAATAAGTACAGACATAAAGTGTTGGGTAAGCACTTTTATTTGCTGGAAAAGTTTTTCTCATCCAGAAAAAATGGTCTCTCTCTTGTAAACATTTAAATTATTCAATGACAGACACAACCTAAAGCTAAAGGGGAAAGAAGAACATTTATGGCCACAGATAGTTGTACCAGAGTCAACAGCCAGACCATTAGAACAACCTCTTGGTTTGTTTATAATCATAAAGTCTCTCAGCTAAGAAAATGTGTTGCTTTGTGTCTCACCACAAAACATCTGCTGTCATTTATGGATTGATTTAATAAGTAAAGACTCACTCACTCCAAGCATTCCTTCTGCATGTTTTCACTCAATTATTTGCTCTAGATGAAACTTGTTTATTTCTCAACCTCTTAATCTATTGAACAGTTTATAAATCCGCATTCTCGCTGCGCTCCAAGCAGGTTTGTACAATGTCAGGAAAATATATAAGTGTGAACTGCTGAAAATCGCAACAATGTTAATTATATTAAATTTTTGCTTTTTATTTCATAGAGTAGAGTTTGAGCTTGAACATCACAGCTACTAAAACTATGCATCGAGTGCCAAATTCAATATTGATATGAAAAACTTGGCATTGCTGATCAACCATTGGATCCAAGCAGTTCTTTGCAGTTGTGATATGAATGGCTATGAGTGAGATTAAATAATATGCAGCTCTACATGTAGCAGATAAAACAAGAAACAAACAATATGAGAAAACCAGTGGCAGACTTTTAACATCAAAGTTGGAGTGAAAGCCAGTGTGCCTGAAATTATATCATGACAGATTCACTATTCTGAATCTTATCACTGGTGCACAGACTGATTATGTGTAGATCAGTGAGGCTTTCAGCATGTTCCATGTAGCATTACTTGCTAATATAAAAATGCTGGTCAGAACTGGAGCAGAAATCCCAACATCCATCTGATTGCTGCCTGAACTTCAGTGTTTTGTCATTTTTATCACTGTTCATTTACAGACTTAAATAGAGTCTGTGTTCATCACATAGTGATTTTAAATCCCTGGTTGGAGTTTTTTTTTTTTATTTCCTGCTGCTTTTATATAACATTTATCCTGACATCCTCCTCCTCTCTAGAGAAATCATCATATAAAACTTCCACCCATTAATTTCACTCAACCTGGAGACTTCCATATCACTACTGTTCTACAGGGTGGCCAATCTTATGCATTGATGCCCAATTCAGTGTTCTATCATTAATTCTGGGGAATTTTTATCAAAGTTTTTATTCTTTTTTTAAAAAAAACAAAACATATTTAACAACTTTGGAAGTAGAAATGGATATAAATCTCAGTCTGGACACAACTGAAAATAAAAAGTTGTGAAAATGGTTACATATGCCCTTTAAAGTTTCATGCTGATGCATTCTTAAAGTCGCTGACTGCTTTAGGGGAATGTTCAGTACAGGCGGATAAACAAGCCAAAAAGAAAGAAAACACACTCCTCTCTCTAAGAACACATTTTCATTCATCAGTCACAGCAACACCACGGCACTTTTTGATCATCTCACCCAGCTTGACATTGCTCACCCTTCAACATACTCTCCCTGCAATTCCTGCATATATATATATGTATATTCTGAGTATTGAACAAGCTGCATATGATGCTGAGAGTCAGTTAAGCTGTGAATTTACTAGACTATATGCAATTTGCAAAGAAAAACAAGAAAATAAAAGCAAACTGGCCGTTTTAAATCCTAAAAAGCAGCTGGAAACAGCTTTTTATCAATCTGACTCTGCACAGGTTTTTTTTGTCTCTGCCTCTTCTGCTTGAAAACACCTGAATGTTTTTGCCTTTTTTCTCTCTTAACACTTACTCCTCTGTGTATTGTCCAAATGTGTGCAGAACCAGAAAGAGGTAAAGCAGGGTCCATTTCTGCAGATTCAATTTTCTTTTGTCAAGCAAAAGCAGTGTACAGATCTCTCTTCCATGAACCACAGTTATTCTTTAAAGAAATTATACTATAAATGTGAAAATTTAAACCTAAAATATCCCAGATGAAAAGCTACAAAATATAACTGGAATAATTTGGATTAAAAATATTGCACATAAGCAGACGTTTATCCTCACTAACAGCCTAAATACTTTCCATCCCTCCAAAAATCTTGCAGTGTATGCAGTTTTTGAAATCAACACCAAAACAGAAGTAATTGTTTATCCCTCCATAGTCTTAATTAGCGCATGAAACCAACAAAAGCAGAAGCAGGTGCAATACAGACTGCAGCAAAAGTATTTCAGTGCAGATCAATTTATTACACAGACACAGTAGCAACTCATATTTGTCTCCTGAAGCAGTTTGCAGCTTCTAAGCAAAGCAAAGCAGCGCAGAGAAAATGTCCCCCGTGTTATTATCACCTGTCCGTTCAGGATGCTGTGCAAACTTACAGCGATGGTTGCGACGCTTCCCCTTGTACATGGTCATTATATACCGGTCCAGCTTTGCGCTTTTCACAGACAGGCAACAACAAGACAGGCAGGAAGGAGACGAGAGCGCGGCGTGCAGCAAGACTTTCCGGGGCAGAAGTGTGCCGTGAATCAGCCTCTCAGACTGCCAGACGGAGGAACTGAGGGCGCTTCTTCAGCGCGGATCGTACCATGATGTGACCGGGGAGAGGGGGCGGACCCGGGCAACAGTCAGAGCGTCTCCTCCGCGGACAAATCCGCAGCGCCATTCATGGTCCAAAGAAAGAGCGTAATCTGTATATTAGGTTAAAAATATCCCTGCAGTCAACTATGTGACATCAATTTCTGGTACATTAATGAAGTTCAGACAAAAGCGGAGGGTAATATCAATTGGATAATCGAAAATAAATTTTTTAATAACCAAGATTTTATTTTTTTCTCTGATCAAGGTTGGAGTACATAACAGGTCTACAAACTAAAAAACATAAAAATTGACATCAAATCGAACAAAAAAATATCGTTTTCTATTTTAGATCAGGTGGGATTAACAAAATAAATCTATTGTTTTTCTGTGGTTCATATTTATAAGTTTACATATCCCTATATTTGGAAGGACTCATTTTTAAACTGTATTAGATTAAGAGAAATTATCACACCTTTTTTACAATACTTTGCTGGATTTTTTTTGCCCATTCCCCTGTATGATATTTTTATGATTTCTTATTTTTGTGTTTGTATGATGTAAAGCACTTTGAACTGCCTTTTGCTGAAATGTGCTGCACAAATAAACCTGGTTGACTGATTGATTAATTGATATCACTGGTGTAACTGAGTCAGTTTATTACATTGGCTTGAATTATCTTGCAGATTGGATTGAGATATTGGAGTTTTATGATTGCATATATTTTCTTTTTAATCCTTACAAATTTGTAACAAAATTTCCAGCTTTCTCATGTTTTCTTTGTTTGGAAGATTCAATTGTAATGAAAGTTAAATTCCTGGCTGTTTCAATGTATTTTTTTTTTTCCTGCCGTATATTCACCCATTTTACACCTACTCTTTGTTCATCCCTGGGAGACAGAGCCTCTTGCTGAACAGTTATTTAAACCAATTAACATCACATTTTCAGGAGTCTGGACACAGGACCCAAGAATGAACGGGATTTAGGGAGTTTCACAACTCTATGAGTTGTAGCTTGGTTAAAAATCCAGAAGAGTTATTCCAGATACCGACCAAATGTATGTAAATTTCTGACATGTGTTCTCTAAGTATTGTGGCATTTAGCAAAAAGAAACAACTTTGGTTATTCTGCCTGACCTAAAGTGAAATGTTTTGGTCTGATTTAACTTCAAAAAGTGAGAAAATAAGGTGTGCATATTTTTATTTGGGGTATGTAAACCTCTGCTTTCAACTGCATGTGTAAAACAAAGTGACTTGAGAATGAGCTGTGGGGAACCCCACAGAAGTTTTGTTCTCTCAGATTTATTATTAAGTAGGATATGAACCAATTTTTTTTACTGTATCCAACAACTCCACAAACCTTTCCTGTCCATCCATCAACGTGTTGTAATCAGCTTTGTCAAAAGTTGATTACAACTAATTTATTAAAATAGATAGCCACTTAATCAGTGCCTGTATACTATAAAAACACCATAGTTGGACATAAAACACTTTATCTTCACAGCAACTAATGATAATGTTAGTAATGAAGACAAACTACTGATAAGATGATAATAAAAGCCTATTATCTTTCAGAGTAGCTCTTAATACCATTTATATTGTTCAGGATTCTGACGACATTTGAACATGGACCAGAATTTTACAACGATGCTGCTTCGATTAAACCACAATCCTTAAACTATGACTCAGCGCAAAGTTTCAACCACTGCCAGCTGGAACACCAGTCTTATTATCACACCAATGTGCAAACAATGTCACTGGGATAAAAGTGATTTAATAATAACCTCCAGCACATCACTAAAAAAGCGCTACTCATTTTGCTTGCAGAGGTAGACTGTGTTGCCAAGGAGATGAATGTACAAAAGCAGGCAGAATTTGTGTAATTTATTCCACTATATCACATTATTGCATTGTGGACTGAATACCAACAATTGTTTTTGGTTGGAACAGGATTAGATGTGTGGTGGAGTTAAAGCCAAGCATTTGGCATTTGCTTTGGCTCTCACATCACACCCGAATGAGAAAGTCTCCTTCTAACTTTTATGGCTTTAACGCCAAGAAAGAATGAAATCCCACAGAATGCACAGAATATGATTACAGCTCCATGCTTTGGGCTAGAGGTCAAAGGGATTTTTGGTAAACATTGTCTCCTTTATGCTGGGAATCTCAGCTAAAAACATTATTCTTAACTATAACTGGCATCTTTTGAACATGCTACATTCAGAATCAATCAATAGTGGAATAGAAGTGGTTTTATGAGTGAAGTGGGGACATCTGCTGTCCATTATAGATTACTGCATCCTGTAAATTTACATAATTCTTTTTTTCTGTGAACTATTGACAACATGTTTCCAAAATTCCAAGCAAAAATCTAGTATCTATTCGCAGAATATGAGAAATGGTCAAAATAACAAAAACGATCTGTAAAATAACTGCAACTTAAGTATTTTCTAAATGTAAGACTCATCATTTATTTTGTTATCAGAGTTCCTTGGAGCTTTAATTTAGCTGTTTCTTTGTGGTATAAATAAAATGTGACACAGATCCATTTCACTTTGCTTCAGACTAAACTCGCATAAGCATAAACCTTTTGAAACAAAAAATGAATATGTGGAAATGAATGTGATGCTGTGGGCTGATTATTAGTGAAATCTTTACATTTTTCCTGATTCTTGAAAACAAACACATTCTGAAGGACATGCTCTTTTGTCTTTTCCATTTTGAAGACGAACTTGTCTTTGGGACATTGATTACAACTAAGATGACTCCAACAGTCTCTAATCAACTTTAAAACTATGTATAAATAAGTAAAAACTAAATCTTCAGCTTATTTTTGATGAGGGATAACACAACTACATGAAGCAGATTTATTATAAGGTTTATTTTTTCTAAATACATTCATGCCAAGTGTGGAATGTGCTTAATATGAAGAGCTGGAATTTTCCCACATAACTGCATTAACTACTTCCCATTAAGCTAATTTCATAACAGCTCAGAATTATATTGAGTTATGACTGATGTAGATAAGCACACATGGGGCTTTAATATAATTTCTGAAACAATAAGCCATCTCTGAACTCCTGCAGCACATCATTACCCGACTCCGCCACAAAGAGCTACACAAAATACACACAAACTTCAGGCTGCTCTGAATCTCAATTGCTTTGCATTCTCAAACAGCACAACCAGCATTAAAGTGCCTTTTTAGAAGAAAAAAAAGAGCCTAATTTATGCAGGAGATAAAGGGAAACAGACGACGCCCTGGGGGAAGATTTCCTCCATGATAGATACAAGTTGCTCAAGCCATCGGATCATGTCGGCCTGCGACTTGCAGATCTTCTTAGCTCATTTGACAGCCGCTGCTTTTGGCTCTAAGTAATTACAAACATATCAACTGCTGAAGCCGATAGCAAACTGTCAGTGTTTGTTCACGTCACGCTTACAGAGGCCAGCCAACTCATCAGCTAAGCTTCAAGCCCTTCTGTGTCATAAATGTCCCGGTGCTCCCTGTAACAGTGAAATTTGGCCCCATTTTGAAGGACTTGGATGGTTCAGTTGCATGCGATATTTTATGCTGGAGTTGATGCAGCAAAAATCTGCAGAGCTACAAGGACAAAGAACGGCTTATGCAACACAAGAGCTACTAATAAGATTCCTGTCTGAGCTGAAGCTACAAGAAATATCGCCCCAAGCTTTTAATGGGAGGATTACTACGGCTCAGATGCTAACTGCAACCAAATCCTGTACAAGAGCACACCCTAGTGGTCAAAACAAAGCATGACAGTGAAAGTAGCTTAAAAAAAAAAAAGAGTTCCTGCAGATCTTGATGACATAAATGTGTAAAAAACCATCTTGTGTTTATCTTTGCTTAAATTTTTTTTTATGGTTTAGTATATAGGATGTTACATATTTCCATGTTTTCTTTAAGCTTCTCATCTGTTACTATGACAACATTATCCCTTAACTGAAGATTTATTGAGGAAAATACATAAAAAAGGCAATTCTGTCTCCATTGTAACAAAATGTACACTACGTTGAGATTTGAAATGAAAATCTGAAGATGCATATACAGAAAAAAACAGCTACATGTGTCATGTTGACTAATACATTTAAGTCTATATGCCGTGTTCAAATTTAGCCTCATTATTTTCTTTATACATTTTTATTCCCCAAAAAGTGAGCACAATAATAATAAAAAATGCATAAAAATCCAGTGATATATAAAATATGACCAACTGTACTTTTCCATTAAGTCTTTCTGCTGTAAAAATATTTCTTTCTGATTTCTGGATCAAACATGGACTTTCTGACACTGGAATAAAACCACAGACCTTCACTAACAAGTATGCACAGTTTACTTTCTTTCACTTTAAAACAGTTTCATAAAACATGGACCATTGGTTCTTGGTTTAGGGTTGGACCCAATTCCAACCCACCTTCCAACCCTCATCGGTGTGATGTCATGAGGCTACATGACTACATTTCATGAAAACCTACTAAATTTAGTCATTGCTAGACAACATACTATTAACAGCATTTAATCTGATATTAGCTTCCAGCTAACATTTTATACATTGCTATTTTAACAATTTAATGTTATGAAACACAGCAGTGACCCACGACAATTAGCATAATCTATAATATCCTTTAGCTAATTTCAGGTTACAACCTGCTCTGGACTAGATGATCTAAAAATATTTTTTCTTACTGTTTATATTCTTCAGAATATCAGAAAGTTTAGCATCAAAAGAAGATTGGAGACTATTTAACTTTTTTATGTTTCTGCTTATTACATTTCTGTATGGATTATATTACTATAGGTCATTATGCTAGTGCTAGCCTAGCTGCTATCATTATTATTTTTAGCTTGCTTTAGCTTTTTAGCTAATTTTAGCTTTTTAGCTAATTTTAGCTTTTTAGCTAATTTTAGCTTTAACATGGATGTTTTTATACTGCATGGAGTATGTTACTGTAGGTCAAGATGCTAGTCTTGACCTACAACTAGCGTTAGCTTTTCAGCACACTTTAGCTCATAAACTGTTGTGACCTTACAGATTTGTAAACAGCGTTCAGCACAAATTTCTAATATTATTTGGCTGGTATTTTTGCATTGACTGAAAGTTTTCACTCTTACAGTTTATCTCCAGTGTTTGTGTTTCACAGGCTTTTGATTTACTCTGTTGCTTCTCCATATTTCTTAGATTTTTGCATGTTTTCTGCAGTCGACTTCAAATGCTTCTGCAATTTTCACTAAAAATATTCAGCTTACAACATTCGCATTGTCTTTTCCCAGGAAATGCAAATTTTTCTAGCTGCAATTGGGATTCACACAAGCATTAACGCCTGCCAAATCTAATTCAGCTCTGACGCTATCGGTGTCGTGGTCGTTCATCCACTCAGCAGAGATAATAGAAGCCGCACAGGGTGGCCAGGGTTAGATAAATCCAATACGCATACAGTAACGTTTCCAGGACGTAATGAAGCTAGAAGACACAGAAGTGTTGCCTGCTGAATGATTTGAAGCAAACGGCCGTGAAAAGAAAGAGCGAGGCTGATGGATCTCACTTCATTTCTCCCTCTGACCTCCTGTATCTGAGATTAACAAGGCTGTAAATTCTTTGGCTGAGCTTGAAGAGCCATTAAAATAGTGAACAATGTGAACTGATTTAAGGGCATTTTAGTCATTAATGAACACAATAATGTTAATTCTTTGGGACTATAGTAGGAAGCAGGAGTACGCCGGGAAAACACCAACTTAAAGGTGGTCGGTCTGTGACAGCACCAACAGTGCAAAGTCCTTTTTTCACAGATTTGTGTTCTGTGAGAAAAACAAAAAAATCCTATGCATACCATAGAGTATTTTGGTCAATTTCAATATATATATTTGCTCCATGGAGCAAAATCAGCAAGTTAGGCCACAAATTTCCCAGTTAAAAATGCAAAACAATTTTATTGTGAATTCTTTTCTTTTTACCTGCTCAGAAACAAAACATGTATTTTAATCAAAAATGCCTGAAAAGGGTGTAAAAGTTGCACATGTTGGTAAAGATTTTAGTTCATTCCCTGCAGCAAAAATGAGCAACATTTGAAAACCCTAAACTGAATTTAGCCCGTTTTAGTTATTGGATGTGACTAAAAAAAATTGTTGGAGATTTTTGGCCCTGCTTATGACACTAAAACAAAACAATACAAACAAACAAAAAAAGATGCAGCTAATAAAAGAAAAACACTTGTTTTGTACCTAAAATTTATTATTTAAGATACACATTTCTTTTTCTATTAAAAATCTCACAAAGAAAACACAAAAAGTCATTTGTGGAAGTGCCATTTAGCCCATTCCTGAAATGCATTAAGGAGCCACAAAAAGCTCCTCCAAAGCCCACAATTGGCCCTTGGGTTGCACTTTGGACACCCCTACCTTAAATGGTTCATAACAGTTCTGATTCACTCGTCTTTGATTTAGTACTTTAATTGAGCCACACTGGAAAGTTTTCTAGTATAAATTGTCTTTTTTTATAGATATTTCACAGCAGATTAATCAGATTTGATTAAGACTTTGACTAGGTCACTCAAAAACCTTTCAATAGGTTTAGTGAATCATTTAGCGGCACACATGTTCACTGGATCCTCTTCTCGCTGATTAACCCAACGATGCTTCATCTGTCTATAAAAAATATTCACCCCCTTGGATACTACAGCTTTTTTATTACTTTTGCAAGTCATTTATTTATAAAACTATTGCATATTAGGGCCACTGCAAATAAAAAAATATAAAAATAACAGGAGTACATTTCTGCCAAAAATAAAATTTTTTAAGAACAAAATTAAATTTATGAGCTCCAAAAATTAAAAATTTGCTAGAAAAAAGTAATTTTGAGACCAACCTAAAAATGTTTTCAACAATTGCCCTAATGTACATATACTGTACATAAGTAGGACAATGCGTTAAAACATTAGTATTGTTGTTTCTAAATGAGTATGAACTTGTTTCGTCTTTTATTATTATTATTATTATTATTATTATTATTATTATTATTATTATTATTATTATTATTATTATTATTATTATTATTAATTACTTCAGGTCTGAAAGCTATTATTTTGACCATTTCTCATTTTCTGCAAATAAATACTACATTTTTGCTTAGAATTTCAGAGACATGCTGTCAGTAGTTCATAGAATAAAGAAACCATTTTAATTTTACTCAAACATATATACACGTACAAAGAGAAAAACCAGAGAGCTGAAAAATTAAAAGTGCTCTTAGTTTATTCCCATGCATATTTATAGGCATAAGTGCATCTATATCTATATCTATATATATAAAGTGATGGACGGCTGGGAGGTGCGGTGCAGGACATGCACAAGGTCAGCAGGAAGACAGCAGTGAGGTGTGTGGTGGGAGCGTCACATGGTTTCATGGATTCATGGATTCATGGTTTCATGGCTGTGAATACATCTGCAGCAGCCATGGGCCCCATTTTGTTTGCAGTGGTGATGGACAGGTTGACAGATGAAGTCATGCAGGATTCCTCATGGACAATGAAGTTCACAAATGATCCTGAGATCTGCAGTGAGAGTCAAAAAGAGAGAACTTCATCAATTTCACCTGGATTTTGTTAGAATATGGGATGTAAAACAATGTTGAACAAAAGCACAAGTTAGAAGTAGAAACTTCTTTTCCCAGCTGTACAGTAGTATTATCAGTAGTACTGGTTTATGGATAAAGTTAACATAAAAGAGTAGTAATATTCTAGCAATAAGAGAGTTGGAAGGAGCATCATTTGTATTGGAGTTTTTCATTCGTGTTTGTTTATTATTAAAGTATAGCATTTGATTTCCTTACAGTAGCCTCAAGCAAAATACTATTAAAAGTTTATTCTTTTTAAATAACTGATTTAACTAGGGTTATTATTGGTTCTTTTTCCAAAACAGCACTTTATTTTTTTTCTCGAAGTAGGAAAATAAAGTCGAAAAATAAACATATTTTTATGCTAATTTTAGTTGATTCAATATAACTGAAGCAGTTACATCACTTTTGAATGTAAAATAGGAACTAAAAGTTTTGAGGTAATACTATTATATGTAATATATTGTATAAATATTTCAGAAAATAGTACATTTGCATGACTATAAAGTAAAAAAATAAAGTAGAAAGGAAAATAAATAAAGGGAAAGGTTAGACATTAACCAAGCAAAGAAGAAAAGGAGGAAAACATGAAGAAAAAAAGCAAGTCGAGTACAAAGGAGGAAAAAAGGACTTGAGAAAGGCAGGTAGGTAGGAAGGACACAAGGAAGGAAGGGCAAATGCAAAGAAAGACATATTAAGTATAAGTAGTAAAAAGAACAAAAAAAAAGAAAACATACATAAGGAAGGAAGAAACCCCACAAAAAGTAGGAAAAATGTAAAGGAAAAAAAAAAGGACACAAAGATATGTCAAAAATGTGATGGATATGAAAAAAGGTGTCAAAGATATGAGTAGAAACACAAACCAGAAAATACTCAAATCAAATTCCAGGCTTTTCCAAGTGTGTTAAAACTCACAATAACAGAAAAACGCAAATATAAGATTTTCAATGAAAAAAATGACAATCTGTGCAGGACTGTAATAACTAGCAACCGACACAAGGTGGCAGTATGGGACCACACATTCAATGACAGCCTTCCCAAACAAATCGCTCCTGCCTCAATGAGACTCATGTAGCTCACATCCAACTGCGGCTGTCTTGACCCATCATTTCAACACAAATTAATACCTGATGAATTTGCCTTTTTTATGATAACAGGCGCTCATCTCGGCCGGGCATCAAATTTCACTTGACAGGACGGGCAGCACAAAGACAGCCCATCCTCCTCAGTTAGATGAGGCCCATAAATCCAGACAGAGCTCATTAATAGTTCTGTCACACAGGTGGGCTACTAAGCAAACGGTGACACACTTTAGATCCTGGAACCCATACGGTGCTTAGGTTTCGCAATAATCCACTTTAAATCACTTTGTTTTGGAGTGTCCATCAATTTAAAGACTTATGATGCACAAAATACCCACTTCATAATTAGTTTTGAAACCTGTTTCCCACCTTCTCTGTCGCAGCGTATTAAAGTGTGAACGAGCTACGAGGATTGGCCAAGGTCAGGACTGCTCCTCTAACCAGCTGCTATCTGCATCCGTAAAGCTGCTGCTTGTCCGTTTCCCCTCTGAGACACAACAGTCAACATCTGTGTGCTACTCTCCCCGTCTCCCAGCGCTTATTACTAATAAGGACGTCTTTGGTTCCAGCAACTCGACTCTTATCTGAGGCAAGTCTCAGCGAGTCAGCAGACAGTTCAGTGTCTTAATCAAATCTGCAGAGATTATGCAAAATACTCTGGACACTCTTTTACAAAGAGGTCAGTATAGGTGGAAGTCATCATCCCCCCCTTCTGAGTGATGTCCCTAATTAAATCCGTACAGTCGCAGAGAGGAGGTTGATAAACCACAAGAGGCTGAGTTGAGCGTAATACTTTTAAGCTTCCAGATAAGATTTTAATAGAAATAGGAGGAGGCTGCAAAACTGTATTTAACTAATGAAGTTCTGGTTGTAATTTATCAGAAAATAAGGTGGGAAAATTATCTCCATTACTTACAGCTCGTCTCAGTAGGTCAGGTAGCCATTTGTGTACATGCTCTGCTTCTGTAAAGGTTTTCTCTTACCTTTGAGTGACTCTAAAGCACCAGGACTATTAAACATTTTGGGATTGTTATGTTGAAACCAAAAGCATGAATGTATTTGGTAACACTTTATTTGACGGGTTGTGAATAAGACTGTCATGACACAGTCATAAACATGACGTAACACCTGTCATGAACATGAGTAAGTATTCATGAATATTTGTGACTGTTGTCATAAAGTGTCATTCGGTAAATCATGACACTTTTAATACAACGTTGATATTATTCAAAATGTCTTTGTTATGACAACTTGACATTAACTGAGAAATCATGATCTGACATAAATTTGTTATAAAAGTATTACTGATTAAACTTTAGCTTTAATAACATAAAGTTACATCATTTTTAAATCATTCAATCGTGGTGTTTTCATAAACTCAGTTTCATTGGGAAACATAATTGTTAAATTTTCAGTTGCTGTATTTCACTTACACAGTGCAATATGTCAATAAATCAAACCCTTTGAAAAATCTGTTACCTCCCTGGCCTGTGGTGGCGCTGTACCACAAACTGCTGATGGAAACAACAAGAAGATGTTGTTTATGAAGTGAACACAGGAAGGAAGAAGCACAACTTCTTCCGTCACAAAATGCAATGGTGTCATATTTCAGCGAATGTAGGATTTCTCTTTTGTCTTTGTTAAAAGATCCCAACCCAATTCAACTTCAAGTGCCACACTCTCGCGTTTGCTTTTGTTGCATTTACCCAGAATGCAGTGCGCTATAGTTCGCTTCCTGCTTTTGAAGTGGCCTCCGGTGCTGTTGTTCACAAATGCATTCAAACTCTACAAGAGTTCATTTTATTTGAACCAACACCAAGGTTTTTAGGTGCTTTAAGATTCATATCAGAGGTAGATTCACAGCTCCCCAGACGAACTAGAGTTTTGCTAATGCAGACTAAACATAGCTGGTATGAATTAAGCACCACTTTCTGTTGCTCTATCTCATAAAACCCCAATAAAATTTTAAATATATTAAGGTTTGTTGTAGTATCGCAACAAAATGTGGAGAAATTTTGCTGGATTCTGTTCAAAAGTGGTACAAACAGTTTTCCTGGTGCAGAAAAACTTCAGGCATCAAACCTGGTGTGATATGTATGAAAACACTGAAACACCCTGAATCTGGATTTCCTGCAGCAGGAAGTGGATGCCCTAAGTCACCAGTCCTCATCTCTGCAGTGTAATTAGTATGAGGGAATAAGAAAAGGCTGGAAGTCAACAACTGAGAGAGCAAGAGAGCAAAGACATGGAGGGAGAGTCGGTGGAAAGTCAGACAAGGAAATTTGGGGAGTAAACACATGAAGGAGCATGATACCGCTCTGGGCGAGGTTAGGGGCCGTTTTTAATTTTATTCTGTTTACCCTGATTTGATCCTCACTGATTCTTAAGTCGTGCACTTTAAGATAAAGGCAAAGTCAGAGGGTCTAGGCTTTGGGCCCTGGCGTCCCAGGAAATGCTCCAGGGCCCCAGTAATTACCCCTGCATGTGTAATCACAAGTCACAAATCATCACTCACGCACTGTATGCTCCTTGTTTCAAACGCCCGGGTTCCTCCTTCACATCCTGTGAGTCAACGTATGAATTAAGAGAAAGACACGACGAACCCCCTTTGACTTGTATGAAGTGTTAAAGGGCAGATTTTCCATGTCTGGGGTCCGTTATGAGGCTGCTCATTTAGTGAGGCTTTGAGTAAAGGTTGCACCACGGAGGTCTTCATCATATCACCTGCCACAAACACAACCGACTTACTGAAGTATTATCTCCCAGCATGCCCGAGTGAAGAACACTAATCCAACGTAAAAAACTCATTACTTTCAACGCACATCGCTGAGACTCGTAGATAAAGTCCCAGCGAATGCATAACTCTTATGTTAATGTGCTTATTTCAATTACGTTATCCAGTCGTTGCCCAAATTCATGTCTGCTGTTCGATATTGCTTTGATTGCATAGAAGTCCGGCTCAATCAGCCTGTGACTCCTTCATCCGGCTGCATCAGTAAGCCCCGGTTGTGAACCTGAACTCTCAACAGCACACCAGCATCTTTGATTATGCAGAGATGAGAATTATACAGCTCCGAGATCCCTTGTCAGCTCAACGCCTCTCCAAGCTCGTCGTCTTCCTCTCCTTTGCTTCTACAGATAGATGTAATATTAATGAACGCTTGCAGGATGCTTGTTAGTCTCAATGTTAATCCTGTTTCAGGCCATCTACACCACCCAGCTCAGAGCGGACCCCCACAGGCCTACTTAGCAACTGCTATCAACTAGAAAATACCTCAGTCGGTTAAAGGAAAGATGAATTTCTCTGGAATCTGAGGTGGCGAGCTGGTCAGCTGGAAGATATTAGGACATGAATGAAAAGTGATGCATCATGAAAGGACCTAGCTGTGAACTTCATACGACAACTTTATCACCTTCACTAGTGCTTCAACACATTTTTAATATCAAAGACAGTTAGAGTAAAAAATATGCTACCCAAACTAACCTGGCCCTGTGGGAAAAAGTAATCATGAGGTAACTGAGTTTATTTTCATGTTTTACTATGAGAGCTTCAAAAATAAGAAATCACTTATATTGAATCTTGCCTAAAATATCTCAAAAAGCAACATATCATGTCTGGAGATGAAGAAATCCATGAACAGATGAGAAAGTCATTGACATAAGAACTTTACAAGAACATTTATAAGGTTTTGGACCATTGACGTGCACCGAGGCACTAACTTAATCAAAGTCATAAGATCCTCTGCATGTTATTGTTTACATAGGGAAATTTCGCACATGCGGACAACATTGAAGGGCAAAAAGACTATATTTCACAAGCCATCCATAGCCATGCTGCCATGGTAGAATAATTCCATTAACTCAATGAAACTTGGAAATATAGATATTAATTTAGTGCTATGCTGTACAGCAAACTGTGCAGCATAGCAACCTGTTGAAGTACAACTCAAACCACCTTTTTCTCTCTTTCTGTTTCAGCCAAGCTACACGTAGACTCGTTGCGTGTAGCTTCACTTATTTACTGTATGACTAGCTCGTTGTTACTCTGTCTTACTCTGCAGCTGTGGATTCACAATGTCTGGGATCATGACCGCCCCCTGCCAGGAGGCAAGAAAACTGCCTGCCTCACCTCGAATCTGTTCTCTGCCGTTTCTGATCGCTCCTCAGCACACAAAACACGTTACACACACAGTTGGTGACAAAAACCACTGTACATTATATACATCTTCCATCCCCCATTCGTTGCTGATGCCATTCCAAAGTTAAAAACGTCACAAAACTTTCCTTGATCGAGCTGCTCTTGACATTCAAAATGGTATTGCAGTTGTAAGTTTTTAAGAATTTTGAATTAATATGAGTTATAGCAACATTTAATTCCCCTTTGGGATCAATGAAGTGTTTTTGGAATGAATTTGAATAACAGCCCAAATGTGCACAACATAAATTCAGCAAGCAATGGGAGCAATAATCATCAACCGTTTAGCTTTGTTAGCAAGACATGGTCTGCTTGCAAAAAGGCAAAATGTGAAAGAAACCAAACACAAAAGAAAAGTCTTCTTTTGGTCTGGACCAAACAAGCAGACTGAAGGTTTTCCTAGTGTGAATACACCCTTAATTCTGATAAAGCAGATTCATACATAGTTAAGTTATACTTCAAATATTCTAAGTATATACCTCCATTACATGTTTTAGATGAATTTGCACACAGAAAATGCAGCTGAAACAAACAGCCAGACCACCAGAACCTGTAGAGCCCGTAGAGTCGACTCTGATTCACAGCTCAGTGTTTCTCTACTGTTGAAACCTCGGTTTCTAATCAGAGAATTAGCCGCAGTGTCTGATGCCCAAATCCACACGGTAATCCATCTCACTTCCAGTCCACACAGTGGCTCTGGCCCAGCAAAGCATTTTGCCAGCATGTATGAAGCAGAGACAGAAAAAAAAAGAAGAAAAAAAAGCATCTTGCAGCCAAGGTAAATAGCAAACCGTAATAGCAAGCTTGATCGTTACAGCAGAAAAAGAAGCTTTGGTTTGGCATGACTATGAACCTGTGTGCAACTCGATACCTGGTGTTATATCTAGAGGCTTTTGTTAAGGACCTGGTCAGGTTAACTGTGCATTCAACGTCTGGGCCTCTCCTTCAGAGCGTGATTAATGAGGAAGCAGACAGACAACCGGGGTGCATTCTAATCACCCACAAGGACACAGAAAGATAGCAAGAGGGACTAAGAGCGGAAGGAGAAGAAATAGATTACATATTGATATAGCAATTTGTGGGGAGTAGTTCTTTTCTTTAATCGAATGAGGCACAAAGCTGAATTCTCGCATGGCTTCCTGCACACACATGCTCAGATGCATTAAATATTCCTATGGCCTCGGAGGCAAAGGAAGGGACATGAAAGATACCGAGACTTCCTCGTGGGGTTAGCTTTGGCACGGCTC
Organism: Gambusia affinis; assembly: GCF_019740435.1. Classification (NCBI taxonomy): domain Eukaryota; kingdom Metazoa; phylum Chordata; class Actinopteri; order Cyprinodontiformes; family Poeciliidae; genus Gambusia; species Gambusia affinis. The sequence continues at coordinate 5,678,546 of NC_057888.1, forward strand.
AGTCCAGCAGATCAGGAGGAATTGGCCCATCTCGCTGCAACGCCCACAGGGACTCTCACTCACGGCTGTTCATGCTTCAAAAAACTGGCACTCAAAGTTAAGTTAGTGAAGTGTGCAGCCATTGTAGACACCCTTTGAATTATCCGCACAAATATCAAAGCGGGGAGCGAGCCTGTGAATGCTGTTGGTGAAAATGGAAAGACTTACAACAGCCAGGTGGAGAAGACGAAGGAGGATTGGGCTGGATCGACATTAAAGAAGAAATCCCCCCGGGCTGTGGCGCTCACGCAATGTTAAGCCTGTGATATTTATTCACTGAGTCACACGAGTTTTATACCGAGGTGCTGCATTTTTCATTGCTGCCTCAACTGCCTAATATTTGTCTAGGTAAGTAGCCATTTCTTTTAAACTGTCTTTTCATCTTGCAATCATTTTACAAGTGAATTTGGTGTCATACTGAAGGAGATGGGCCCAGATCAATATCTTTTTCACAAGGCAAATCAGTAAAGTCACATGAAGCTGCGATAACTTTTATTATGTCAGTCTCTTGCTATGTTGTGGACCAAGATTTCTTTAAACCTCAATGTCTGCAAGGACGCAAACCCAACTTTTGATTTTATTTTATAACTTTTAATGAGGAGAAATACGGCGGTGATGGAAAGCAACCGTTAACCATAATGACAGGCAGCCCTCGCTGTAACCGCGGATTAGCAGCCAACATTTTTTACCAGAAGACTAAATTCATATACTTTATAAGTAAGCATGATTAGAAAGATATCAAATGTCGCATTATGGAGAAGGTAAGCGTCTAACCATTGGTAACCATGGAGACAATGCCGGACCAACATGTAGCATAGCATGTATGGAAAAAAACGGTTAGCATCTTGTCTTTTGTACGATTTTAAGGCTGCTCTGGTTTAGGGGGAAATGGTGTTCATGACATAGTGATATAAATCACGTGTTGTGAATTCAGGCAGTCTGTAATTTAGTCAACACGTCAGGACCGAGGAGTTACGGGTCGGTTTCTAAGCTAGCTGTTTCCAACTTTTGTAAACACCGCCGTCTATAAGCCCCAACCAGGAGTGTTACGTTCACAGACAAATTAGCTCAACTCGAACAAGTAGAAGCCATGAATAAACTGGAAAAAAATAACTTAGGAAAACAATTTCAGTCGCTCTGTTCAATACTCCCGACCCTCACTTCCAACGTCCATCATGGAGCCTTGAATGATTAAGTGATGTAGTTGCAAAGGGTCAATAGAAAGTGTCACCTATTTCCACAAAGCTAGTTCTTGGAGCTCCCACCTCACACGCACCTCCCCCATTCAACTCCTCCAGACTAGCAGCAGCGATTACTAAACTCCTGTAACTGAGCATCTACTGAGCTTATCATGCAAACTAATTCTCAGTGCAACTTCTATCATGGAGCAGCACTGATGTGGGAGTATCAGAAAGGGTTTCTTAGAGAGATAAAGGCCAATTTTAAGGCGTCAGATATAGCTATATTTCTTTTATTTATACAGCAGTTTTATAACAACTGACGGTGACATAACCTGGTTGATTGTGGTGTAAACTGACACTATGCGAATAGAAAATACATAACCACATTTAAAGAAAACAAAAGTCAGATGATATATTTACTCTAGCAGTTTAAAATCATGCTTTGTGAAAAAACCTTGATCTAATTTTCGACAGCTCTTTTATTTAATACTCAAGTTAATTAAAGCAAGATTTTTCCAAAAGATTTTGAAAAGTCATTGTTTGTGACAATTCTTTGTGTAAGGGTTTGCTTTAAAAGCTTGTTAATAATGAGGTAGTAAGTGTGACTATATACGCCATTCAGTTGCATACTCCTTGAATTTTCTGCCACTACCTGCCTCTGCTCATTCCTCTGCTGCTTACTCGTATAGTTCACTCTCAGGATCCTGCTTGCTATGCATCCTGTTGGCCCAAAATGACGATTGATTGCAGTGCCACTGCGTTTGTAATCCGCTTAGGATGGATTTTGCATCTAAATCACTTTATTATTTATGTGCCCAACTCTTGCCAATGCCATTTGGAGGCAGGATGATTGGTGATCCATCACACATTATCCTTCACTGTGGTCATTAATATTGTAATGGGATGGACCTTCACCATGAAACTTCCAGGTGAAGGGAATGCAGATCTCTTTAGGGAGGGTCAAGCTACTCAAAATAAGTCCACATCAGACAGATTATCATGCCTTGCTACTATAAAAGACAGGCTCTCTGGAGATGTTGCTAGAGGCCGAATCGTTCCGGTTTGCACAGTTCCTTTCACCTTTACACAAGGCCTCTCAGAAAAATGTAGGATGCTATTCTTTCATTGTCCTTTTCCATCAGGACTTCAATCACCTCCTGCCAATCACTCATCGGCCGGCTCAGGGCAGACACACAAAAAGCCACAACAAGACACGGCTGTAATAACCACCTTCAGAAATGGTAAAAACAAGACTGAAGCTCATTTCACCATAAATGAGACCAGAAGCTCCAGCAGTATTTGCTGAGAGCGCATGAAGCAGTGTGTTTAACATCAATTAACACAGAAAAAGTCTAAAAATGTTGAAAAACGGATTTTAATTCATGTAATTTGAGATTGAATGAGGTTTCTATTTTGTTCAGATCAGCAGTTTTTCCAAGTAAAATATTTTATTATCACTGCAGAAGCCCTATAAATCTAATGTATTGCAAAAGCAAGCAATAAAAGGCAGAAGGTTATCATATTGCCATTTTTTCTTCATATTTAGCTATCATTGAACAAGACTTTCTTGTAATGGTAAAACTTTCTGGAGGTTGTAATATTTTTGGGGGACCTTGGTTGGTTGCTGTTTTACTCATTTTCTGACTATTGTAACTATTCCGACCAAAGATTATAATTTCTTCAGACACAAACGGTGTTGAGAGACCAATTTGGATCGCATCTAACAGCACTTGGTAAGCAGAAGTTTGTCCCATAATGCTGTTAACAGTTATCTTGGGTTTAAGAAGCATCCAGTCTGATCAGAAGGAAAGTACCAAAGCCGATCAGTCACCTCCCTCCTCAGTCATAGGATCCAAGTGAACATGTAGTCATGTCCGAGTTGAGGTTTATTATGTACCCATATCTTTCCTGTGCAATTCTGGTCAATTCTCATCTTCCTACAGTGCTCTGTTGGTGCTTTCTCCCATTCACTTGGATTTCTCCCGAAGAATTTCTATCAGAGAAAAGAAGGAAATGTTGAGAATGATGATGTCAATTTTATGACATTTTTTGTAGTTTTACTAGTAGCAGCAGAGGAAGAGAACAAAGCCTTTCAGTCCATGTTGGTCATCCTTCCAAATATTGAATTAATGTCAACAGCTATCTTGTTCGGATCTCTTTATAGTGGAGGCAAATTCTAATAAACTTCAAAGCATCCAATTGGCACATCACATACATCTTTGGCCAAAAGGTAGCAAATGGATAAACGTTTAAATCTAAAATTAGTCCATACCTCCACTGGGTAATTGTTTTGTCTCTGGATGAAGCAAAGCGTAGAATAATGTGCCATTTTACACAGTCTAATACTAATGCAGTCCAAAAGGAATTTATTTTAAGTTCAATCGCACATCTTTAGTAGTTTGTAAATGTGTAGGAAGATGAATCTAGGACTGTGGTTATATCTAACAAACTAAATTAAAAGCAGACTTAAAAAGGCTGCACATTTCTATCAAAATACATAATCATCTTACTAAACAATTTGCTTATTACCGAAAAATGTTTGTTTACATCACATAGGCTTCTGATTTTTTTTTTTTGTTGAGTTTTTCATTTGGTTACATTTATAGATTTCTTTAACTGTATATTTTAGAGAGAGATGCATTTAAAAATATCTTACATCTTGCCTCATGCAAAGTACAATCTTCACCACAGAGGAGCAAAATGCTATTCAGTATAGCATTACACATAGCATTATTTAGTAATGAAAGTTGTTTTCTGAATCCAAGCTATGACGTCATTAACTCCTCTTCATACTTGACGGAGTAATGGACCATAGAGGTTTTCATTCAGCGCCAGTGGAAGGAGGTGCTTCCAGCTGTGTTACTGTAGAATATTTCATCCTGTTCTTCATCCTGATGCAGACAAACACATTCAGTTTCCACGCAGTCTCATTTCCAGTGGTGGGAGCATGCGATGACTCTGCAGTCTTATGTGTCACTGAGAGGAGAGGCACTTTTTAGTTTGTGTTTCTGAGCTCCTGAAAACAATTTCTGAAGTCAAAACAGCTGCTTCCTTTTCTAAAAAGTGCTTTTTCCACCTTTTTCTGCCTTCGGTCTGACTGAACTCAGTAAACATGCTCAATAATGTCTTGAAATCGAAAAATATGAGCGCTGTCCCTTCAGAAACAACAATATACGAGCTTACCTTTGAAACCGGCATGCAATCAACTTGCAAGTAATAACACTTTAATGAAATGTTTTTGTGCTAGAAGCCGCATCCTTTGCAGAGGTCCTTCCTCGACCCAAATCATTATATAGCCGATTCATTTCTCCACTGTGTTATTATTAGAAGGATCAGCTTGAGAGGATGAGGCCGAGTGTGGCTTTAATTGTCAATTAAGGACGTATCTCCCATCCCTGCCCCCGCCACCTAACTTGTAGATTGACTAATACGGAGAGGACGGAATCCCCTTGTTGGTGTGAACCAAACTCACTGGGGATAAAAGCACTTTCAATTCTATTTACTTTCTCAAATAATAAATGAAAAGAAAAAGCAGGCAATAAAACACGAGGAATGCAGAAGGACTTTTGCAAAGAAATCACAAGCTTTCCTGCTGCATGTTAGTTTCTGTCTTTTTATTGGTAAATATTACTTTTATACCAGCTGGTTTAGTTCTGGTGTCTGTTTTGGCAACAGCATTTCTAACATCAGCAAGTAAAAGGGATTGTTTTGATTTTTTAAGTGAGTTTCTGGTAAAACGTTATGACCATAAACATTATTTGTGCAGGTTTCAGTAAGGTGGATATATGGGTGGAGCGCCAATGAAATTTAAAAATACAGAGTGATATGTGTGAAGTGTTTATTCGTGGTAATTATGATGATCATGTCTAATGAAAACCTGAAATTCAGTTTTTGAGAAAATTATATTACGTAAAACCAGCAAAGGATATTTTGAATCATAAATGTTTTGGCCAACACAATCAAGCAGACAGTCATTGACACAATGACAGAAAGTAACAAAAGGTTCCTACTAAAGAAGATAGCTGTTCACAGAGTACTGTATCTAAAGACTATTAAAGGAAAGTTAATTGGATGGAAAAACTGGAACAAAAGCACCAGCAACCTGAGCTGCCATAAGTCTTACTAAAATAACTGAACAGTGGACAACCAACATTCACAACTGCCCATGAATAATGTACCATAATGTAAGATACCACCTGAACAAACAAAACGTCATCAAAATATAAAGAGGAGCAAAAGCTCTTTAAAAGCTACATTATGTAACTTTTAAAGAATATTTTTTTACATATTTATTAAACTTTTACTATGTTCTAATGAGATACAATATGAGACAGATTCTCTGTGAAAAGATCAAGCTCTTCTGTGAGCTTCCAGAAATATACAGCTCCCCGTCAGAAACAACCAATCAGAGCCAAGAGGTGGGTCTTAGCGCTGTTAGTCATCCTCATGTACTCTCTACTAAATGTGATAGTGGCAGAGACACAAAGCAACGTTTTACAAAACTGTTTATCTGCTGTCATTGTGGCCATGCTAACTAGTCTGGTTAGCATGGAAGAAGCTGTATCATACAAGAGGATGATTGATATCGCTAAGACCCTCCTTCTGGCTCTGATTGGTTGTTTCTAGTTAGTACTGGGAGAAGGCAGAGGAGCTTGATTTTATTTACATTTTATCTGTCTCATGAAAGTTATATACTCCAGCTTTAATTTTGGAGAGGAAAATCTGAACAACCAGGATTTTTTAATGCTTTCCAAATTTGTCTAATTTCTTTGGATATAATAAGAGAGAATAAATTGCAGCCTCAAAATACTCTGAAACAATCCGGTTCAAAGTCTGTGTGGAGGAGAAAAGGGAACTCTCACTGCAGCGATGTCCCAGGCCACTTAACATATCATGTTCTGCTCTAAATTGTTTGGTACGAGAGCTTTGACGTGCTGTTACCACATTGCTGTTTGGTAAATGATAAAATCAAGTCCCCCAAGTGGATGATTTACTCTTTCAGAGGGGATTTTCTCCAAAACAGCTTGACAACAAACAGACAGTTCAGTGGGTTCAGTACTTCAGAGACAATAGAGGTTCTAAACTTAAAGTCTGAGGAAAGCCTGAGGCATTTGGTGTTCTCAGGGGAGGCAGTCCTGTTCCCGGTTTGGCTGAAATGTTTTCTGTTTCAAGGGGAAAGTGCAGCAATGGCTGTAGTTCTCCACTCGCTCATTAGTTTCAAATGAAAACTGAAATGCAAGAAACGACTCACCTAGAGGCTGTCCAGCAATGATCCGGGCGTTTTCTCCTGCCACGGCAGCCCGGGCGTTCCTTTCGTTTATGTACTGTACAAACGCGTAACCTTTATGCACAGAGCAACCCACTATCTTCCCGTACTTGGCGAAGATGACCTCTATGTCGGTCTTCTTAACGATGGCTGTGTTGAGGTTCCCGATGAAGACTCTGGAGTTGAGGGAGCGAGGATCATTCTTATTGGTCACGTTGCTGGTCTGGGTTTTACCAGTCATTCTCCTCCAGTTGCCCTCCTGGGACACAGAGGAAGGAAGGAACGGAAGGGAAGAACTTTAGTGGCTGGACAGGCCAGCTCCAGCTTATTCTGCTCCTGAGAAAAATACACCAAGCATGTTTGATATTGAACAGCACAATCTTAAAATAAAATGTGAAATGTACCAAATGCTTTTAGCAGAGGGTGTCTAGGTTTGTTTTCTTAGGGGGATCAGGAAGGGGCACAAACTATAGAAGGGTGGCACACTAAATTAGCAATTTCATCTAAAGGCACTGATGTTTAGATTACATTGAATAGTGGGTTAAAAGTTGAATAACACAACTATTTATGTACCCAAACAAAATTAAATAAAAAATAAATTTTTCACACAGAGATCACTGCAGTGGACAGCTATCTAAAAGCCATTTTCTTATGTTTCCTGTAGATTTTTATGTTATAAATGCACACAACCACTGAAGTGGACACCAGTGCAACACACAATACACCATCAACTACTGGCCATCCACTTAAAATGCAATAAAATTTTGGTTAAATCCAATATGGCAGACAGACGAAAATGCAACTCAGAAGTATGCAGTTCAGGTAACAAAATAAAAAAATATTGTAACCCTGAAGTAACTTAGAGACTAATACTACTGGTGTATTTTCCAAATAACAACTTATTTTTTCCAAATAACTGTTTAATTGCCTCCTTTTCTCTTTTGAAGTGTTAATTGTGCAGTAGTATGAGGCTGCTTTTTCTTCTTCATATTAAATATAATAAAACCTGCCAATTGAAATTAGCCATTTGGCCACAATCTCAATTTATTTTGTTAGTTGGATCTTGAATCAGGTGGGATTTTGTGCTCAAAATGGCTTCCACAGGCTCCAGATACACTTTGCACTGGGAGTTTGTAGTTCTGATGGTTTATCTCTCATTAAATAAGTCAAACACATTGTACTGTGCAAAATCTGGTAATGAACAGAATCTCAGTGAGAAATACACCAACATCTCCTTCAGAACATTTAAATGATAATGAGATTGACAGAGAAACAAAGTAGCATGGAAATATAAACTTTTTTCAATATGCTATTTTTTTAAAATCTATTTACATTCAAACCTGAAAAAAAACAACTTTAAATTTCATTCAGACTTCTCCAGACTTTTTAGGATCTCTGCAAACTTCTCTGTTAAAGAAGAAGAGCAAAGAGTGGCATCATTTATTTCCAATCTTTTGTACACATTTTCACAGGAGATGCAATAGTTGAACAATCTGTCAGCTGATGAGCTAAATTTTACTGTAGCACTGCCTCCAAACTAACACTACTCTAGCAATTACATATTTCATTTTTATCCGTGTAACATGAAAAAGCCTGAGACTTCATGACACATGCTGAGTGTTTTGCCGGAAACTAAATGAAGTTAGACGCACTCTTGCTGAACGAGGGTCTTGTTAAGGATCCACTTTGGTTTCTGTAAATAATGTAAAGTGACACACGAGGTCATTGGCCAGTCAACTGTTTAACCATGCCACAGTGTTTTTTGCATGGCTGAAATGTTATTACTGGGTGACTGAGGGCAACACAAGAAGGAGCAACAATATGTGAATGTCGTGGTGGTTGTCTCTGCTTTGTGAGAAGCCAAACATAGAGGCCACCAGTTTGAAAGATTTCCTGTTTCAATGCTCGTATTGTTGTGTCCTTTTATCGAGTAAAAAATGAGGAGGCTGTAATTTGTGGTGCTGTTTTATTCAGACTTTTTGTTCGAGTCAACTCCACAGCAAACACCATCGTCTGCTTTTGTTAGAGCCCACTGCGATTATTTTTACTTTACTGGCTGTTTTCTTTTTCTTTATAACGGCATGAATGTTGTATTTTTATGATAGACGAGGAGCTGCAGGATCAGAAAAACTATTCCAGTCCATGGAAAGGATGCAACCTTACAGCTGTATCTGTGGTAGCTATTATTAAACCGATAGGAGCACGGATACAAGAAACTCTTCAATGCTTGTTTCACTTTAGCTGTAAAAATATAGGTTTTTATGACAGCTCATGCTCCCCGAATTGGATCCCTTTAGTGAATTAATCACTCAGAAGTGGTGTGGAGAAAACACTAAATATTCAATATTTACCTGCTCTGAGTCTCTGTTCCTGACACAGGGTGATAACAACTACTCAGCTTTGAGACTGAGAACCTAAATAATGGATCCAATCCTCAGCAAATAGGATTAGTAACCTAGGAAACACTGATGTTGGAATATCATGCTCACACAGACACACATTTCTCATACTTGTGTCTTTCTTCCTTTATTGCATACACTGTTTATGGTAAAACGACTCTTAGTTTATACAACTAGCCAAACAGTTTTCTCCTGTCAGGCACATACATTTTATTTTGATTTGTATTTTTTCCAACAGATAATTAGCTTTCTTTAACCCTCCGGGGAGAAATGTGGATTTAAGTGTATTTTGTAGCAGGAGACTGGAGACAATCTATCAATGCTAACTAATTTTAACAAAAATAGACAGTTGTGATTATTTGATTAATTTCTTTGTTGCAACACTGCTTGGGCTGCACAGTGGCGCAGTTGGTAGAGCTGTTGCCTTGCAGCAAGAAGGTCCTGGGTTCGATTCCCGGCCGGGGATCTTTCTGCATGGAGTTTGCATGTTCTCCCTGTGCATGGTGGGTTCTCTCCGGGTTCTCCGGCTTCTCCAGTCCAAAAACATGACTGTTAGGTTAATTGGGCTCTCTAAATTCTCCCTAGGTGTGAGTGTGTGTGTGAATGGTTGTGTGTCCTGTATGTCTCTGTGTTGCCCTGCGACAGACTGGCGACCTGTCAGGGTGTACCCCGCCTCTCGCCCGGAACGCAGCTGGAGATGTGTACCAGCAACCCTCCTGACCCCATTAGGGAAGAAGGGTGTAAGAAAATGGATGGATGGATGGATGGATGGGCAACACTGCTTTTTGGCAATAAATCTTACACCATTGGAAACCGACTTATTTCTAATTGGTGCCACATTTCTAGGGGAAGGACTTCCTCGGTTGCGCCCATAAAAACCTTGATAAATCCTCACTGCCAACTGATTTAAGTTAATAAAGGGGACATAAAGATATCAAAATATCAATGTGAGAAAGTAACTGCCTCCTTTATTAAAACAAGAAATGATTGATTAACCATGCTTCTTTTAATAAGCCGAGGTTGATTTTTGCAGGCGGTGTGGTTCTGTGATGGACAGCCTTCAGAGGGTAAAGTTTCCTTTCTGGGTTGGAGATGATGTGCAGAAGTTCCCAGATTAAGAGGAAGATAATGGAGGGATGGAGTAAAACGTTTTTCACGCCTGCAATATCATAAATTTATTTTCTGAACTTCTTTGTTAACACAAAGTTAATTAAATGATCTAAAAAGCAGAAAATGTTTTGCCCCAGTTTCAAGACATCCAAAAACATAATAAATAAAGCCAATGACTTTCATCAGTCTGGAGAAGATCTCCAGTGAGCCACGAAGAGAGAAAATGGCGAAAACATGGAATAGTGAGGGAACCTTTCCAGAAGTATACTGTCTACCAAACTTACTTACATCTGGCATATAAATACTGTAGTTATTAAGAAAAAAAGCAGTTAAATAACCTGGCATTATGGTGTTGATTGGATGTTTTGACGAGGTGTGATTAATGTCCACCAATCACATTGGGATCGAAGGCTGTTTTCACACCTTGTTGTCCAGTAGATTCAATTCGCTTTGGGACTAAAATTGCAACATTTTCCTCGAGGGACACGATCTAACACTTTCTCCAAGTCCACAGAACACATGTAGACCATTTGGGCAAACTCCCACTCACCCACCCACAAAAAATAAAAGTAAAACGTATAGAGTATACAGAGTATACTTTTGAAGCAGCAAAAACCACTGAAGAAAATGACACAAAAATCTCTTAAGAAGACGCTGAGTGCAACGTCCTTCATAAAATGTAGACCAAAATGTAGTGGCTTTGAGATTTAGCAGTTGTTAGATTTCTCTTCTGTAAAATGCCATGAGCCGTTTCTCCTGCTAGCACTAGACTCAGATGTTTGTATTGTTTGTATTTGCCCAGTAGCCAAGTACAAATATGCTGAACTAGCTCTACTTTTACTTGAGTACAATTTCTGGGTGCTCTACCCACTTCTGGAAAGTTATAGAATAACTAACCATTGTCTGGACAAAATCAAAATATCAGTTTAACATCGCATTTATTCATGCTGTCTTGATCTAATACCAAAATCGGTTTAAACTGAAATAGTGAAGAACACACTTTTTCACAGCAACGTGACTAAAACCAAAAAAAGAGGTAGCAAATAAAAGCTATAAGTCAAACACACGGTGACAATGATCTGCGGTTTTATGATCATGTGTGAAGGTTCAACACCTGACCCCTCTGACCTCTGAATGCTGCTTTTGCTGCCTCATAAATCGGAGGATCACCTTCCTCTGTGAGAGCCCAGCAAATGGCTTCAGACTAAATCCCTTTTAATGATTTTCCCCCCTTTCTTATATATGAAAACAGAAGCAACTCATCAGTAGATAAGAGATTGTGACGGCTGTTTTTCTGTACAACAATATGCCTGAGTGATGATGTTGCTCCAGTTTGTCGTTCCTCTGTGTGGGTTGGTGTGTGTGGGGGGAACCAGAGCTGCTCGCAGTCTGTCAAGTGGCCTTGATGTTTATCTGCAGCCGACGTCGAAAATTAATGTGCTTGCAGGTACACAGACGTACATGCTCCCCCTCCATCCTATAGCGGTTCCAACCAGCAGTCTGACACCAACTTCAAATTGATGTTTGCAGACAGGTCACAGCGAACATGACAAATCAGAGCAGAAGCGTTAGATTGCTTCTGTTGTCAGATAAATCAGGAGGGGTTGCTGGCTATTTTACAGCTCCGTACTGGTGTACTGCATGTCTGACTTTGTTGTTTTCTTAGGGGAAGGACGCACATTTATTTCATTGATGGTTCTCCATCTGACTGCTTTTTATTTTTTATTTTGTTACTAAAATTACAACCTCCATCAAGCATCTCATTCTCTGATGTGATCACATCATGATGAGAGTAGGAGGTGCATCCAAGAACCGTCTCAGAAAATTTAACATTTAAGTTAAGTTTCTACTGCCCCTTTAGTACTTCAAGGGGCAGTAGAATGTGTTTTCTAAGCACATGGGGCCATTTTACAGGACAATCAAGTAAGTGTGCTTCTTTCAGTTGTGATAAAATTGCTATATATGTCAAATTTGACTTTGTAATTTAACGCCTTGAAATTGGGCCTCTGTCTCTTTAAAAGCTCCTGCTCTTTCTGAAAGTTCACTTGCAGGAAGTTATCACAACGGCGCTCCTCTTTTAAACTTTCAGCAATGCTTTTTGCCAGCGTTGCACTGAGAAGTACAGTAACACATAACAGGCAGGTCTTTAGTTTTTTTTTCCATCCCAGGCTGCTCATGCATGCAAGGTTGTTTCAGTTTTTCAAAAGGCGGCTTCTCATTTTAAAAATTACAAAACACAAACGTCTGACACACGTTGACTTTCAGGTAATAAGCAGTTAAAATCAAACTTTTATACACGCTGCACAAAAAGACAAATAGCCTTTTTGTTCCCCCTACTGTTACACTGGAATAAATGTTTCATGTTGTCAGCGAGGATCATCAAAATTATTTCTAGAGACATGATGATAATTACAGATTTTTTTTTTATTTCCTCAAATTTAGCAGTGTACTCACATTTCCTAAGTATTTTAAATCAGTATGACTTGGACCAAATGTTTTTTAGAAAAGCTTCTTACAGCCATTTCATGGAATGGAGGTGGAGGAGTTCGATCTTTTCACACATCATTTGTCACGACATGGTGACAGTTTCAGCAGATATGGACAAAAGAAGTCACATACTGCAGCCTTAATTGACCTGGCCAGAACTGAGGCAAAGCTTTGAGGAAAGTGAGAGAAAATTCCTTCACAACAATTTGAGAGACTGATACGATCAGACAGAAAACGACTACTAAAGTGATTCAACAAGCCATTGCATCATGGATAGCAGTCACTCTTTTCATTATGGCTTAATCTTTATAAATCATTTTTATAATTTCCTCTAGCTGTCGATGTTGCACACGTAAGTACATGTCACCGTTCTTTATTTATTCCACATGTAGGGAGCTGACTGAATTGATTCCATTTCTCCTTGGCCACTCTGCTCTGATTGTTGCCAAGGCAGCTTGACTGGCGAGAGAAAGCTGGAGATGCTGCTTACTGACTCAGAACACTGAAAGGTAACCCGATACCCTTCTCCCATTGGTCCTGCTGCCATGTACTGCAGAGCTGAAATAATTGCCTCATGGGTTCTGTCCATTAACATCTTGTCTGTCTGCATGTTTCTGCACCAAAAGCAATGCGAACAGCTGTGAAAATGCTCCCCATCTATTTGTAAATCAATGTCTCTATTTGTATTATGGCCTCCAAAGCATCTCAGCGGCACAGAACGTCGTTTTTTTTGTGCACGTTTGTGGACCATGACTGAAAATGACTCGTCCCTACGAAGGTAACCTGCCGTTGCCACATTCTGCCTTACTTGGAGTTAGAAATTAAATCCAAGATGAGAAAAAAAAAGGAGGTACTAAATGAATTTTATGTCAAATTAGACATTTCACATATCAACCCCTAGCCTGAAAAATGGCTCCCGTCCGCAAGACGGAAAGACATAAAACTAATTTTCTCCACATTTTCAATCACCCAGTGCCTTTGGCTTTATGAGTAGAGGTGCACACTGCTGGGCTGGAATTCAATTCAAAATTTTAAAATGGCTAAGCAACATGGGTCTATAAAAAGAAGAAGGAACGGCTTGAATTTTCTCTTTAAAAGCTGTTTGAAGCTCAGTAAATGCGAGATAAATTACCCTTTATGGGACTATAATCCTACCTCAGTATTTTTGGTTATTATAAATCATCACTGAGGTTTTATTTATGTGTTTGATAGAGACGATGTAAAATGTACTTCCCATGAAACTGAACATATTATTTTTCCTCTTTCACTCTTGAGCTGATATCAAAATATATTACATCAAATAATCCAACTACAGAACTGAGTTTAGTCTATTATATACAGAGAAGAAATGTTTTTGTTTTATCAATAAAGACATTTCAATATTCAGAAAACCTGAGTCACAGCTGGCATCCAACATGGAAAGTGGTGAACATTCCTAAAAGTGATCAGACAAACAAGATTAAAATGTATTTAATGATATGAAACATTTAAAAGGATGGTACTGTGTATTTTTTTATAGCACAATCAAGTAACTATGTTACCTTCAGTCCTTATAAGAACGCTCTGCTTATCAAATATAACTTAAAAGAAATTTGACTTTGCAATTTGATGCCTTAACATTGGACTCTGTCTCTTTAAGAAGCTTCTACTCTTTCCGACACTCTGCCTTCAGCAGATCATAATACACTGACCTAAACAAAACAATGCTTCCCATGCTGTTCATTAATTATGTTTAAATCATTCTCAGCATGTGCAGGTGTGTTTTTCCAACAGGCTTTTGCAGGGTGTCTCTTATCTGCAAAATCTTTTATATCCATGCAGTTCAACCGCTTGTTTATTTTTGGCGTAAATATTTTCACTGACAATTACTAAAAATAATAGCATATATATGAAACTACGTATTTCCCCTTCCTAAGCTGCATTTTGTCCCCTTAATATTTTAGATATGCTCCACAAATAAATAAAAATAAAAAAATTACACAAATAGGAATGTTTCTGGTTATAAACCAAAACATGAAATAGCAAGGAGGATAATGTAAAACATGGATTCATATTTTCAGTGGAGGTGGCAGCCTAAATGAAAAGTAATCAAGTGTAAAAATCACAACAGTATTTTAGTTCCTGTATTACCTTTTCACCAGATTCTTTTATGATTAGAAAAAATGCTAGTCAAATCTATTTGTGTAAAAAAAGTCTATTTATATTTGGATTTATTCCCTCCAAAAGGCTTTGGATAAACATATACAAGTAGTGCAATCAAATAAACAGAGAAACAAGAAACTTGTTTGTCTTGTGTCATGGCAGCTTTCCACCAGCTGTGAGGATAAACAGCTTTCCTCCTTTCATGTGGAGCAGGTTTGTTGGCAATGTTGGAATTAGATGCTATATAAATCGTAATGCAGAGTCCCACAGAAAATTAAAAACACCAAAGGGTTTAACCGTCTCTCATGTCCAAAGGGAAAAATGTGAATCAAAGGTCTTAGAATATAAAATGATAAAAATATATATTATGAAATTAAGGCAGGGTGAAGGATCTTACAAAGTACTTTAGGTCTAATTTCTAGTGTAAATATCTGACTACACTTGAAATAAGAAAAAACAACAACAACAACTTGCAAGTAACTTTTTAGCAAGATATAGGAACTTGTTTTAAGTCAATAATTCCTTAATATTGATGAGAAAGGTCTAGTTTCAATGGCAAAATATTAACAATATATAACAAGAGATTTTTCCCTTGTTATAAGTTAATTTTTCATCAATACTAAGGAGTTATTTGCTTAAAGTTTCTTGTAAAAAATTTTTTGTAAGTTAGTTGTGTTTTATTTCAAGTGTACTAAGTGTACTAAACTAAAAATACTTGGTCAGATTTTGTGTTTTTTCAGTGAAAGAAACAAGTAAAGAGCAAAGAACAAAACTATGGAATAAAGAAACAGGAAAGGAGAAAGAAAAGGAGAGAGATGGAAAATAAGAAAGGGAGGAAACAAGGGAAAAAGAGAGGATATAGGAAGGGTGGTAGGACAGACAAAAGCAAGCAAGGTAGGAGACAAGGATAGAAATTATAAAAGATACAAATGAGGAAAGAAAGGAAGAAATGACAAGAAAGAAAGGTGAACACAAGAAGGAAATTGGAAGAAAGAAAATAAGGAAATAGGAACATGAGGAAGGAAGGATATAAGGAAGTGAAGAACAACAGAAATAAGGTCATGAGGGATGAAAGAGAAAGAAAAGAAGGACAAATGTTAGGAAATTAACAAAAAGGGGAGGAGGACACAGGAAAAGTGAGAAAAAAAGGTAAACAAGGACCAAATGAAGGAAGGAGAAAAGGTCATGAGAAGTGAAGGTCGAGGTGATGAGGGAGAAGGAAAAGAAAAACAGACAAAAGGATGGATGGATATAAAGACATAAGTGGAACAGGAAGGCAGGAAAGGTCAAAGGATGAAGCAATAAAACAAAAGAAAAAGGACATGAGGAAGGACAGAGAGAAGAGAATAAGAAAAAGAAGAAATGAAACCAAAGAGAGAAACATTGAGGAAGGACAGAACGAAAGTCAGATTTATTGTGAAAAATATTTTCACAATAAAGTGTGAAAATATTTTCCAATAGTCATATTTTATTTTCTATACTTTCCCAGAGTAAATGGGAACTATAACATTCTCAAACTGTTTCCATTCGTCCTTCAATCTGTTAAAGCATCTATAGAGACTAGACTCTTCATAATGATAACTGAGTGATGTATTGTGAGGTGCATCGACTGTGACATGGTACAAGTAGAAAAAACATTGGTCTTGTTTTCTCTAGAAGAGTTTTGGTGTTTATTCACTTAGGTTCATATTTTTAGCTACATTTATTTAGCAGCAGGTGATGTGAAATGAAACCGTAACAATGGAGCTCAAAGGCAACATTAAATGCAAAAGTTTGACCAAATAAATGCTCAGTGTTTTATATGTGCTTAATAATTCGTTTTTTTCTTCTTTTTCACTTGGGTGGTTATGGACTTGGGAGAAAGATTATACCATGTTTGCCTCATATATCTTTCCCAACTTCAATACCACAGCCCTTCACAGCAGGACCTCTTTTTCTTTTCACCTGCAGCAAATCCCATTTCACAACAAATAGTCGCTACATACTTTGAAGCTCCAGCCATTTTTATTCCCTCTGAACTCTGTTCCTTAGAAAATTCATTGACTATTAGGAAGCCTAGAGCAATGACACAATTAGCTAACATGCAAATGGAGTAATTTCTCTGCTGGCTCTCATTTACCTGCACCTGGGAGCTGGGAGAAACTCATCTATGCTGCAGAGTATTAGACATCAGGTGATAAGTGTGATTTTGATATTTCTTTGGTTCAAAGACAGTGTGCTGCTTGTTGGAGACAAGGAGGGTTTCAAAATTAATGACCAGATGGAAGTATGAAAATAATCTGGTCAGAATAAATAATTAGTGTTTTTAATTCAATCTGATTAACCAGAAAAAAATAACAATCTGTCTATTTTCTCCCTGGAATTTTATAAACACGAGTTTCAGTGCATTGTATAAAAAGACAGAAATAATTTTAGAATAGAAAAGTACAAAAATCTGTTTTCTATCTAGCAGCTCTACTTTATTTTTGATTGTTTTGTTTCTGCCTTAATTTTAACGTGGAAACTAATGGTCTCTTAAAAATACAAGAAAACAAAAAACATGTAGAAGCATGAACTTCTACATATTAGATGCAACAATAATAACATTACCATCAGCAAAATGTGCATAAACTATCTTCAAGCGGACATGTCCAGAGAAGCACAATTAGTGTAACAGAAGAAAGCATTTTGAAAGTTAGCTAACTGCTAACTACTTACTTAAAAGAATAATAAAAAATACAACACACAACATCCCAAAACAAACAATTTTACTGCAGCTCTTGTGATTCTATGAGCAATAAATAACATGATCAACTATTAAGCAGCATTACCAAGAATAAAGTGGATAGAGTGAGAGGTAGGGCGGCCATAAAATCTGGTGCTATAGGCGGCAATATGAACGTAAAGTTTGTGATAATAAAAAAAGTATTTTGAACTTCTTTTCTGTCTTTCTAGGCAACTGTATTGCTTTGACTGTATGTAACTACAAAATAATAAATAGGCGTCTTTAGGAAATGTATCCCTTATCACTAATCATATTTTAGAACTTATTGATATTTATTGATGGCCCCTTGGCAACATTGCTTGGCATAATCTGAGCTTTACACACTTCATTTAAAGTGAGCAAAATGACTGAGACAAATAAACCACAGAAGCATTTGGATCCACATTTCTGATTAAATAAACAGTAAAACAAAGTAACATTTTTGCCAGAAAAATATGTCAGATTTATAAAAGATGTTAACAACAAGCTACATGAGTCTACCAGTGAGATTTAACAGGTTGCTTCTAGCTAGCTACCTCAGCTAACAGCACAATGTCGGCCTTTTATCACCTGAAGAACATTTCCAGGATTAAAGGACTAATGTCTCAGCCAGATCTAGAGAAACTCATCCATGCGTTTATCTTCAGTCGTATTGATTATTGCAACAGCGTCTTCACAGGTCTGTCCAACAATACATTAAAAGATCTGCTGCTGTTGTATCAACCTTCCAGACCTCTCAGGTCTTCTGGTTCTGGTTCTGCTCTGCATCCCCAGAACTAGAACCAAATGAGGAGAAGCAGCATTTAGCATCTATGCACCACAAATCTGGAACAAACTTCCAGAAAACTGTAAAACAGCCGAAAAGCTGACTTCCTTTAAATCTCAACTAAAAACCCACTTGTTTAGAGTTGTATTTGAAACGTAATAAATTACAAATTTATTGACAGAATCTGACTTAGTGTTCTGTTTTGATTGTTGATTATATATTGCATTGTGTTTCTGTGTTTGATTTGATGTAAAGCACTTTGAAATGTCTTGCTGCTGAAATGTGCTACACAAATAAAATTTGATTGATTGTTATTTTACAGTGAAAAGGAAGAAAAACAAAAATTATTAAGATTTGGAAGTTTGCTTTAGAACTACAAGTAAAGCTGATTTTTACCATGGATTTTTATTACCAGGTTCCACCTGAATCTACACTTATTAGTGAAAAATAAAAACACTATTGTAATCAACAAGTTTTTGGCTCCAGGGTGTTTTGCTGGCATTTACTTCCACTTTCAATTTAGTGCTTGAGACGGAATAAAGCTTTAAGCTGTGGTCTTTTGACACCAATTTAAAATCGGTTTCATGAGTACATGAAATAACTCTCTTTCATACTTTCAGTCCAACCTAAAATTTTTTAAATAAAAGCCCTCATGGTAGATATTTCTAGAGATATCCAGCTTTGTGCAATTTGCATGCTTGTACACTTTTTTAATTTGAATTAAATCAGAATGTATGTTTGATGATATTGCATTTCATTAACATGAACAGGAGAAAGAAAAGTCAAACCAACACTAACACTAACTAAAATATTTAAATATTCTTGCAAGAATATAATTGTTGCAACTAGTAAACTTGCCAAATATGTCATCAGTTTTATGCTAGATTGCAGTTTCTCAGACATCATTCTGATAAATGCCGTTGAAAAACACCATTTATCATCTTCAGGAAAGATAAAAAATGCTAAATTGTTTCACTAAAAGCATCCATCTGAAATATATCGCATTAAACAGACAAGCTGCAGCCTGGGCTTCATCATCTCAGTCAGTCAGTGAATGTCACCACTGAATGGGGCATTTCATTTAATTTTGTTGTCAGCTCACTACAATTAACAGTTTGCAGAACAATTTATTGCTGCCTCTGAGAGCTGTGCACTCAGGAGCCTGTATTGTAAGACGACGACAGACATATTCTGGCTTCAAATGCTTGGCAACAGCAAAAAGGATTTTAAATAACCTTAAAATTAGTTTGCTTGCAGAATTACTATGAAGAAACCTAAAATATTATTAGCATAAGCGAAAAAACAAACAAAATCCTTTTTAAAAAAAAAATGCAGCTCGTCTTATTTGCAACCAGCAGTTTCCTCTGCTTATGAGTCAAATTTCAATAGGATACAAAGAAGATAAATTTGGCATGGCTTCTCCTCTGGTGGTGCAGCGCAGCACTGCTGGTCGGCCATCTGCACTGCTGCTGTGACCCAGAGGGTCAGCAGAGGCCGTGTCCAGCAGCTGCTGCCCTTGCCTGCAGCACAGCTGGATGCTGAAGCCGTTTGATCGGTTCACCGAGAGGCGAGGTTCTGCTGTGACATGCAGCCGGTCCAGACATACGTTCGCACCGCAAGCAGCACGATTTATCAAGTCGCTGGGATTTTATTAGTTTCATGTTGGAAGTACGAGGCCGGGGAAGTGTAGCGAAGCTGTGGACTTTTGGCCGAGAAACGTTGGCGCCGGCTTTCCTTTTGTGTGGCCGTTACTTTTCTGTAGGCAGATTTCTCTCATTTTGCTGTTTCCAATGTCAATTTTGTTTTTAGTCATAATCATTTAGCCAAGTGCAGAATATATGCAAAGTTTATGCCAGTTTCAAGGGAAGAATAAATATTAAGAAGGTATTAGCATTTAGATGGTGGGCCTGAGGTGAAAAACACACCAGTGGACAAATAAAAGCGTCTTAGAAAACACTATTGTGTTTATGGTTGTGTTGTTCTGTTTTCTAAGACGAGAAAAAAGAAGAATAAAATCTTGAGATGTGGTTTTAATTATGATTTCTGTGTCTTTTTCACTGACTTTTTTTTTTTTTACAAACAAGTTAAAATCCTGCAGCCCTGATTGAATTAACACTTTGACTTTTGAGAGGATTATTTCCTTATCACTGAATCAGGGGCTCTAAATCAGCCAATTACTTATGTCCTATGTATCTCCTTATGATTCATAAAATAGTAGTTGAAGTATTTTTTCCACATTTAAAAAGCCATTTAACACTTTTGCTCATCACATTATTATGCATAAAAGATCGAAATGTCCTAATCTCAAGTTTAGAATGGTTAAAAATATCCAGTGATCCCTGAATAATGTGTAGTTTGTTGAGGGTCCATCTGTAAACATAATATGAGTTTATGGGATGATTTCTGATTTTTTTTAAACTCCTTTTTGAACATCTTATGATTACTGTGGCTATAAATAAGTATCTATCTCTTGCCTTCCTTGTTTATGTTTGTTATTTTAAACTGTTTATGATGTCAGAAATAAAGAGTTTCCATTTTTCCGTCTTTTAATTAAACTGGCTAAATATCACACAGTCTTTGGAAAACCAGCACACAGGCCTGAGTGAAAGGACTGGAGACATCGAGCATATTTCTTTTCCCGCTCACTACTCGTTTCTGAGAAGCATACATAACATTTAAATCTGAACATGAGTAAATACAAGCTGAACAGGTTGTCATGTACCTGCGGTTCTCATAGCCAAGCAAAGTTTTGCTATGAAAAAATGACACTGACAGGTCAGTGTGAAGGGACCTGTAGCATCCGTACTCCGGTGTCTGAAACAGCTCTAAGATGGACTTTGATGATCCAAATCTCTTATCATGTTATGTTCATGCCTCTGACTGCTCCCTCCACTTATTCCTTAAATGTTCAAAGCTGGTCGAAACTTTGTGTTACACTTTGACAAGGTGGAAAGAAATAAATAAAATAAACCCCCCGACCAACCTTGCATCACAAACTTCAAAGAATCGGCAACACTTCAAAAGCTTCTTCACGCTTCAGTGACTAATCTTCAAAGTCACGCCAAGGATGGAACCGATAGCGGCGTGGCGTCAGGCAGCAGGTACAAACATGCTCGTCGTTGCCACTGAGGTGTGAGGCGTTGGGAGAGGAGATAAAAATGAGAGCTAATTGAGACAAAGTCTGTCCCTGGCTGGAGAGAAAGCACAAAGGCTCGCTGAAGACGTTCGGTAATTACACCCAGCAGAGAACCAATAAGTCAAATGAAATTCCCATTAGAGCTTGAAGCTGAACATTGAGGTGAACTGGGCTATTACTGGTGATCTGGGGGTTTAACTTTCTCACCCAAGAGCTTTCTGTATAAACTCTTCACTGCCTTCTGTGCAAAACTCTATAGTCTTGGTGTTACTATTCAGGCTCTTTGTTTTTTATACTGTAGTTTTCAACTCTCTCCCTGACAATTACCTGTAATTTCTAAGAGCTCTGAATTGCTGCATAAACTCTTAAATATATTACATCCTTAGTTTTGCTATTCCCTGTATTGTAAAATAATAATAATAACAATAATAATAATAATATTTATTTAACCAGATAAAAAACTTGTTGAGATCTACCATCTCTCTTTTTCTTAAGGGGAACCTGGAAGGATAGCAGCACCATGTACAAGTATCATCATTTACATTCATCCAGAAAAATAGATTTGTTTAGTTTTAAAATAATCAAAGCATGAAATAATTAAAACAGCTAATAAAACCATAACTATCAAAAGCAATGGCAGATAAAACTCTCTTCCGGACTGACTTTCAGCAATGCCTTTACCAGATCAGTCCTAACTCTGTAAATGATGTATCATTTTATCTCTCTCAAATTGTATTAATTTATGTCGTTTAATAATAATTTTCTGTCCAAAACTTTGTGTTTTGACCAACATAAATGAGAATAAAGTTAATGGTTTATCTGTGCTGTGCTTCTCGAGACAAAATGCTTCAAGTACAGTTTTCATTGGCGCAATAATTGAATTTGGTTGTGCTTAATTTAATTCTAAAATCAAAAAATATTAGAGCAGAGTGACGAATGAAGCTGGTAACAGTTTTATCCTTGTTATGGTTTGAGAGAGTAAACCAGAGAAACCAGAGAAAACGCATCGTTTGGTGAGCATTCAGTGATACATTTCTTTACTCTGAAGCAGAAAATATCTGCAATGTAATAAACAGAGACAGTTTGTCAGGTGAAATAATTTTCTGCTGGCAAAACAAAATTTATTTAGCTAGATTTTATTAGTGCTTCAGTGTGTATATCAAGCAAAAATATTTTGAATATATTCAATAAAATGTATCTCACATGTTGTTAAAATAGAAACCAAGACAGGACAATGTTTAAAAAAACTGAATGCACAATTTCTCCCCCACAAAAATAAACTATACTACAGTTATGACTTGCTAAATGGGAGTGATAGTTATTCATTTAGGACAGAAGTTTTCTGGTCCAACACACCTGAATTAAATGGCTGAATTACCTCCTCAGTACGCAGTCAAACTTCTCCACAGTTACTGCCTCATTATCTGAGTCAGGTGTGTCGAAACTTTTTTCTGACATTCAAGGTTTTTAAAGAGAAATTAGTATCAGCAGGTCAGAGATTTGGTGCAAAGTCGACTGTACTATCTCTGATCCGTCTCTCATCTGTGAATCAAAACTTTTAATTTTTTTGCAAAGAATGACAACATCCTTCAGTGACACGTATAATCGCCTTGGACTGAATGTTTGGTATGAATAAATGTATAACATAATGTATTCCTTTTCCAACTAAACTTCTCAGTTATTACTCATCCAATGTTGTCAACATACTTCTTCAGATAGAATATTGCATAGCTCCATCTGAGGTTTATTTATGTTATTACAAAGCAGGTCAAAGCCAAACCTAATCCTCAGTCCTGCTTCATCCCATTTTAAGCCCTTATAAGCTTTTAGAAAAGGTGTGCAAATCAAATATTTCTTTGCAATTTTGAATAAAAACCCAGACAAAAGCTGAGCTCACTAAGAGTTCAATTCAATTGATTTCTCTCCTTTCAGAAAGTGCATATCAGAGTAGCCTCTTGTGGTGAAGGGAAGAGCCTTTGCTGTCCCAAAGATTAAGAGTTGAATCTTAATACCACAAGGACCCAGTTGCTGTCGTTGCAGAGAAAATGGGCTTTTTGTATTCTCACCAATATGCTAAACGCTGGGAGCCTTGCAGGAGCAATTAAATGTGAAACAAAAAGAGATGACATGTGCAACAGCAGTTAAATCTATATTTAATATGGAGCATAAGGCTCCCTCCCTCTCCATCTGTAAACACTTCCAACACGCCTCTTACAACTCCATTCTTTTAAACTGCACAGATTTGGGGAAAACACACTTAAGAGTGTTAACCCATTTGCTTAAAGACAGTCAAAGAAGTCTTTGATCTGTTTACTTGATGCACAAACATTTTTCAATAGATGTTGACAGGAAGGATTAATAAGTGTGTGATATCAAAGTTTGGATTAAACAAGGGGTATGTCATAATTTAATTCAAACAAATCAAATTAAAATATTTCATGCAAGGTCCACTTCAACTTTTGCTGTTTACAACCTGAAAATGTATTTAATTTGAAGAGCTGAAGAGTAGAAAAATGTAGAAAATCTCAAACTCATTCCTTCATTTAAAAATATAAAATGTTAAAGTTCAAAGAACGAGACTTAATTACAGCACCTGCAAAAAAACAAGACAGGAAGACAGGATGGAAAAAGTGATGAAAAGAAGTTCGGAAAAGATGCAGACATGATGGAGGGAAAGAAATGAAGGACACAAGAAGGAAATGAGAAAGGAATGTGAGGTTAGAGGCAGGAAACAAGGACAAGAAGAGAAGGAAGGATGCAAGGACTTGAACTAGGACACAAGGAAGGAAGGCAGGACTGGAATGAACGAATAGGTAGAAAATAAAAGCAAAACCTTTGAGTGTATGATATTTAGTTTTTAATTAAAGAAAAAAAAAAGCACCATCAGGACTCTCGTGCACATGCCTAATTTCTGACTGTACATATTAAATTTCCATCTGTACTCAAAAGCAGAAACTGCAGCAGCTATCTGAGAATTTCCCAAGTGAACGGTGCTGGGTAATATCTCCATTTATCGGGCCTGTTTGTGGAGTATAATGTTAGTAAAGTGGATCAGAGGGTGAGGCTTGTTCACAAGAGGAAAACTCATAAACATTCAAGTCGAGTATATTCAAATACACACACATTGAGGAAGAAAATACACAAACATGAGCAGGAGTCCTGTAGTCACTCATACAGAACAGCGTACACAAACACCGCAGATATAAAAGAGACGGAGAACCCTTACACGGCAGGCCGATCACAAGCCTTGAAGTTTGAGTTTTGACAGTTTGACAGCACACGCTTGCTTTTTGTGTTGCGGCGGAGGCTTACAGAGTTTGCTGCCCTCGACACTTATTCTGCAACTACGAGTAGTAAAAGAAAAAAATTAATAAATAAACCTACGCCGCATCTGGCTTTGTGCACAACAAGCTCGGAAAACTTCAATAGGAAGCGAAGAAATAAACACAATAAATATAAATAGACACTGAAGAAAACTACCAACTCAGTGTCAGAGAGGGCATCATCATATGTATTTGAAACAGCTCTACTTGAAGTCAGACATCACTCTTTGTTAATGTTGTCATAAAAGAAAGTTTTGATGTTCATGGAAAAATGATTTGCAAATCTGTGAAATTATTTTTATCGCAGCAAGATATATTTCCTGTTTTGAAAGTAAAAAAAAAAAATAAAACAGGATCAAAAGTGTTTGAATGACGTATAATTCTTTAAGAACAACACCGGAAGATATTCAAAAACATTTTATAAAATAATAATGTTGTAGTTTTATGAAGAAGCAATTAATATACAACATTTAATGTGCAATAAAATGAGTCAAATGAAACTGAGAAGTCAAACCACTTTTGAAATTTGGAAATATTACAAAGTATACATGGATGCCATTAAAAGGGGGAAGAAAATCTCAAAACTATTAACCTGAAGGAGATATTTAGGGCCTGTCAGTTTAACCTGTCAGTGGCTCAGTTTTCAGTATCAGTATTTGTTTATTTTCTGGCTCTGCCCGTTTTAACTCAACCTGCACCGATAAGAGATTTAAAACACCCAAATCTCAGTCGATCAACAAAAAAGTAAACTGCAGCATGGTTTCCCCTTCTTCTTAAAGAGTCAGACTATGACCTAATAAACACAATTAAATAATTATTGAATACACAATTTATGTTTTATTAGGGGGTCTAGCTCTATTAGCTGATAAAAATTTGGATAAGTTTAACAGCAGACATTATGGTTTTCAAAATAATTGATGTGTCGTTTAGGGTTGCGACGTTAACATGTTAATTTGATTGCATATATTTTAACATATTAAAAATATTAACACGAGCTGGAACGTTTGTATTCACATGTTTCAAGCAACATCAGCAAACACCGATGGACGACAAAGCCGCCTTTTTTAGTTCCACTGGGGAATTAAGAAAGGTTTTTCACAACATAATCTGATGGGACGCTGGAAATAAAACTATTGTTGTGAGAAGGTTGTGCTAAAAGGAGTTAGCCTAACAACGGAGATATTCAAGGCTAAAATATCAACTCTATGCTAGACGTTGCAGCAGCACTGATGTTCCCAACGCTACTGTAACAGTTTGCATTTTTTTTCAAAGTTATATGGCTGATTCAGTGGTTCTTGAAAGTTGAATAGGTATAAAAGAACAGATTGATTAACCTGAATAACAAATTAAAAATAATGAATACCTTTGCATCAAAAAGGAAACGTGTCATTTCCTGTGTTGACACCAAAAATGCTTTAGTTGTCCAATAATATATACAGTAGATAGCATACTATTCCCTATCAATCTATGCATGGTGCTCCACCCTGATTATGAAAACCAAACTAATGTGCATAAATTAGGACTGTATGAATTTCCATATGTTTCTGTAACAGCTTGAGAAATCCAGACTGTCAAAATGAAAACAATATTTAGAAAATTTTAACTGAAACTAATGGAGAACAGTCAGAACTATGCATCGGAGCAAAGACTCCATGAAGAGACTTTTTTGACACAGAAAACGTTATTCATGAGGATTAGTAGCTGCATATCTGTCAAATACTAAAACAACTTGAGGTTAAATGAACTCTAAACCTTTGATCTTCCTCTCCCTGTCGCTCGTCTTCGTCACTGCCTCTTGTATTTTGCTTCGAGTGACACATTGTGCTGGGCCTCAAACGATAACTGTCAGGCCGTATAATCAGTGTAGGTGGAAATGTGGGTTAATTGTTATGTAAATAAACCAATGAGGCAGAAGGGTCACTAAGAGGTCAAAGAAGAGAAAATAGAGATTTTTTGTAAAAAATCTAAAATAAATAAGCTAAAAGTTTTCTCATCCTTCAGTCTTACAGAGGCCACAGAAAGCTCTGCAGTCATCATTTTTCTCTGCCTGTATGAAATGCAGAGCAATGCTTCATCATTACCCCTCCCCCACAGGTTGCTGCCTACTATCTAGTCAACCGGCAGAAAGAAGGTTATTACTCTTCTCTCTTACTTAGTCGTGTTGGAAATAAAAACATAAATATCTCTAAACAAGCTGTGTATTGTTTGAAGATTAACTGGCGAGTAGGAGGACGGCTGGAGCAAAGACTTAGTTCTAATTTTCCTGAGGCCAAAGAAGGAGTTCCTCAAGGCTCAGTCTTAGGATAATCTTCACCTACTACCACCCAGAATTGGACAATTATGACACAGAATGTGTGATCAGCAGGTAAAAATACTGACAAATCTGTTTATTATTCTTTTCTCTAAACTAAGAACTTCTACTTGTAAGTCCTCATTTCAACACTACATGTAAACAAAGTATTTGTTTAATATTTTGTGAAGGTATAAGGAAATGTTACAATACACCCATTCTGAGATGTTCCTCCTTCCTCTTTATGATTCTTAAGGTGTTTACAATCCTTTAATGATTGCAAATAAAATACCTTAAGTATCAAGTTCCTGCTTATCACCTGCTATTATTTGCCACTCGCAAAGTTACGGATTTACTTGAATAAAATCTATAAATACCGTAGTGTGATAATGAATGTGCACAGATTCCCTGCTTTGCCTTGCAGAGTTGAAGAGGATTAGGCTTGGGTTTCCTCAGCTAACCTAATAATATGTATGACACAGCTGCAGGCGGCTTATAGTGTTTACTGCCTCACATCTCTCAGAGGAGCTGAAAGCACGGCTTCGGCAGGCCCGATGTGTCTCCGTCTATCACCTCTGCTCCTCCTTAGCTCACTGATACCTGCTGCACTGCACCTCTCCTTTATTATATCAATGCAAACAGCTCCGTCGGACTGCAGGATTTCTGCTCTGGCTTATAGACCGCAGCAGTCCCCTTCGGAGAGATCCAACAGGACAGGAGACTGAAGGTCCGTTTTGGACGAATGGAAATGAAACATCAAAATTGCTATTATGCTTGGCTTGGCGATAAGAAAAAAAAAAAGGCCTATAATGATAAACATTTTTTATGGTATTTGATATTGATACATCACAATACAAGAGCAAATTTCTTATGTCAATCTTCAAAAGTTAGGACTGACCTATGGCCTACACAAAACATGTCTTTACATTTTTTTGCACAAAATCAGTTCTGTATTTTTATTTTGAGCTCCTTTCACAATGAGCTGGTTCAGGGCCTCTATGACATGCTGGCCGCGACCCCAACTCAATGTTTACACCCACACATAAAAATGTCTTCAGAGAGATTCTCAATTATACCACTGTGCATGTTTGAAAAGCAGAAATGGAGCCCCCTGCACAATCAACAAGAATGCTGCAAGGGAATTTTGGATGGTAAATCAACAACAAAACACTTATTTTGTCCAGCAGCCGTTGTACAGCGCATGCAGAGGTAAAACCAGCTGACCAAACGTGCTAGAACTCTGATTTGGTTGCTGAGCCTGTCAATTGTGATTCAACAATCTGAAATTTTTTGAAATGGCTCAATTTAGAGACACCAAGAAACATCAACTTATTGCCAAAATTCAGACGGCTGTTTTTTTAAGCAGTTGGGCTGCTCTTAGAAGCAGTTGAGACCCAAATCGTAGTTTAAAAACATGGAAAAAGTTGCATCATAAGTCCTCTTCTTGTACTATTAAGTGAAATTTGAAGATTTCAAATTGTTATTTTGGATTTTAAAGATGTATTTTTAAAAGTTTAACGTCTTGTCAAACATTATGTTGTTTTTCTGTTTTAATTTAAAGCAAGTAGATCATATTATGCATTTTTGTTTCAAAGTTTTGTGAGACAATATTGAATCGTGCCATTTAAAAAAAAAAAAAATTGATCCTACTATGAGAACCTCAGTGGGTTCAGCCAACAGAAGCACACAGCAAACATTTGCTGAGGTGTTTTGGGGACGATGCCTGGATAAGATGGTGAAAAAGGCCCAGCGCTGTGCTAGGCAAAGATTGTTTTTTGTCCCCGGGGCATTCAAACTTTTTTAACAAGTCTCTCATATCACATGTAGTGTGGTCTTTGGCCTGTGTTTTTAGAAACTAATTTATTATTATATTTATATTTCTCAAATTTTAAACAGTACCTTTGAAAATGTTTCTAATCTGTTGTTTAAATAGCATACATGTGAGTGGCTGGTGCAGAAGATAAATAATTTGGAACAGAAAACTCTTAATATTGAAGTTATGTGTTAATATTAGGAATGCACTGATCCATTTTTTTCATGGATACCAATATCTGCACTGCAAACACACAAAATCTTACCAAGTAGTTTCTACTGCAAATATCTTAGTAGACTTGAAATAGTACAAAATTAACATGCAACTAACTTTTCTGCAAGATATAAGAGCTTGCTTTAAGTAAGTAAATCCTTAATGTTGATAAAAAGGTTTCAATGACAGATTATTTTATTTGTAACATGGGAAAAAATGTGTTGTTATTAGTGAAATTATCTACCAATGGAACTAGTAATTTTTCATCAATATTAAGAAATTATTTACTGGAAACAAGCTGATAAATCTTACTGAAAAGTTATTTGTAAGTTAGTTTTTATGTTACTTCAAGTGTATTAAGATATTTACACCAGAAACTAAGCAAAAAAATACCTGGTGAAATTTTGTGTTTTTGCAATGCTAAGATTGGGATCGATATCGATCAGATACAGAAAAATGGAAAATGTTTCTTTATTTAAAACACAGACATAAATATGCTGTATTTCAAATGTATTTGATAACTCTGCTCCAGTATAGCACCAATAAGCTTTATAGGTTTGGTCAAACATGTAAAAACAACTTCATTTTGTTCAATCACGAGCGTAAAAACCAATTTAAAATAAATAATCAAACAATAGCTTGACTGCCTCCATCAAACATAAAAATAAACAGCAACAAACCTTCTTAGAAATGGCTCAGAAAGTGCAATTAGGAATTAAAAATATAATGTTTCTCAGAGCACAAAGCATAGAATTAGACTGAGTAGATCGAGCACATTGTCACCCAATATAGATCTTTTTCAATGTCGGACCAATACAGAGATTAATATTGAATTGTTGAATCTCTATTAGTTATGCACCACCATACTGACAAGCACAAACCATCACTGGAATAGAAGAAGGCAAATTATTCTGCAGGTTCAGAGCACAATTCAAATGTTTTGATTATTATTTTTTTTTTTACATCACATAAAGCAGAAATCTAACATTTTATCTGAGATTGAGCAAGAAGCCAAAGAAAATAAATGACATGCAACTGATTTTTCCTTTGTCACAAAACACTTAATTACTAGAAGAGTCACTTGTTATGGATCCACTCAACATGGTGCCACATTAATATTCATCCGCAGTCATGTTTGAAGTCATAGCTATGAATGTAAATTCAATATTTACTCTCCTTTTAGCCTTGCTTTAGTCGACACCTAAACCCCCAGGAAGATGTCTGCCTGCTCTTTACTGTGGCTGCTAAATCCTCTGCTACGGTCACTGGCTGCACGCTGGCTCTGTCTGTTGTTTTCTCCTGGGCAGATGGCATGCTGGGACTTTAACTTTTTTTTATGCAAAAACAGCATCTGGCATTGGATTAAAATTAGATGGAGTCGAATTTAAAATGCAATGTAACAGAGAAGCTGTTTCAAATTGAAGAAAAAATGTAAATTTACTGACTTTCTTTGATTTTTTTTGGGTAGTTTGTAAAATATAAATGCATGATCTGATTTAGCTGAATGAAAATGGAAAGAACAGCAGCGGTTCTGCGTGGTTCTAAAATGTGACGCTGGAGAGTTTGAGTGCCTCTTTGACACTACTGTCAGTTCAGATTAAATCCCAGATGATATGAAGGGTCACATAAAACAACATTCAAATGTGAGCAGCTTTTTGGCTTGAGGTATCCAATGTTCACTGACAAAAAACAAAACAAAACAAAACCAACACCCAAAATATTTTCGCTAAATCTAAAGCTCAAGATTTTGTCATAACTTGACTTGCCTGATAGAATATGGCTGAAGTGTCTTTTGATGGAGAATCAGGTAGTTAAACAGAAAGTACAGTAAAGACAATCTTTAAAACTAAAAATACTCAAAAAACAAAGGAACTTTCTTTATGTGTAAATCAGTGTATCTGCTTTAAATTCTCTTTAAAAGCTTTGTATCAGTAACATAATAACCTAAACTCAACCAACAGCTTATCAGCATCCCTTTGTAAGAATAAAAGGTTTTCATTACAACAATGTGCAACACCAAGCTTCACATTCTGTGCATTGATTTTAAGGTGTTTTAATATGGGTATTTTTGTCATTTCTTGACAAAAGCAAAGATGTTTCAATACCTTCACTTTTTGTTTCATTTTTATCTTATTTTATTTTTTACAGATCAGTGTGAACTGGTCACACCAAGACTCCAAAGCCAGTTATTTAATAATGTCACAGTGACAGAAGAAAATTTTCCATTTTCTTCTATAATACCAGCAAGTTGTGACTTCGTCTTTCTTCATCTCTTCTTCCTTCTCATTCTTCTTTTTTCCCAAAATATAAACTCGCAACTATGTTTACTCTCAGAAACTAAACATTCAGTTTAAATGTTTCCACACTAATGTAAAGTATTCATAGCTCCACTTAGAAGCAGCTTTGTAACAGCAAAAATGCAACGTAAGTGAATATCAACCGTTACCAGGAACATCAATAGATAGTCCTGATGCAAAGTGACATGGTTTCCTGCTTCTTTGCATGAATAATGGGTATTGAGAGGTTATCAGTAAGGTCAATGTACTACACTTATCATTTAAATTGGGTGTTGCATCTCAATTCCAAGTCTGAATGTTGCATATGTTCTGGATTCAATACATGACAGCCTCTTCTAAAAGCAGATGGGTTTCAGTGGAGCAGAGAACTATTATGTTGAAGTAGTTTTAGATCTGATCTACTTTGGGAACCACAAATAAAAGTAGAAATGTATAAACTGATTTAGACAACAACAGTCTTATAATGTGCTTACAAAGATAAAAACAGTTTGTAAATTTCTGAAGAAGAATAAATTATGTCTAAATGTAGGATCTTGTTTCTTTTATGCTGGCCATTGCTGCAACACAATACTGTTTATTTTTTTTATATAAGCACCAAATTTTAAGGTAATAAAAACACAATATTTTGACTAAATTGCATTTGGAGACCAATATAATAAAACATATTCTCCAAAATTCTTTAAAACAAACCCTTAGGTTGTTTTGAGACTAAATCTGTCGCTTCAAGCAATTAATCAATTAATTAAAATTAATTTGATCGCTTCCATTCTTATTATTTATATTTTTTGAAGGGCAGTTTTATTTACAGAGACAATTATGATCTATTTTATTTATGGTTTTGCTTGTAAATGGTTTATAATTCTGATATATTTACTGGTTTTTGGTTGCCATGTTTGTTTGTTTTTTAAATATCTTCCAGTTCCAGTATTAAGAGTTCTTTACAAAATTAAAACACAATTCCATTATTATGGCACCATCAAGATATTACTTGAAAATGGTCTAAAACAACAATATTATTGTTTATACTGAGACAATTTATTGTCACCAATTTGTCTCGTGCCCGCTATCTATTTTGAAAGAGAGCACAAGATGTTTACAGTAATACATCTATTAAAAATATCAGACAACATATTTAATTTAAAGCTATATGTGACAGAGAAATGGCACTATGTTGTGTCCACAACCCAAAATAGAACCTAAACCATTCAGACCAGAATAGTAAAGAAAAGAGATAATAAATCATTTATTCTCCCACAGTGGGAAACTGGAGATGCTAAGTCAGCAGCAAAATGATAGACAATCGATGAGCCTAGGTTCATACAAAGACAAAGTATAAAAATATATGACAAACAGATCTAATAAAAACATACTGCACAGTAGGGGCAAAATTACAACATAAATTATTTTGGGCCCAAACTAATGGGCTTTCAAACAGCAACTGAAATAATTGGGAATAAAACTCCTACAGCTGAGGCTGATGAGAGAGCAGTTTCCTGGAAATGGGTCCTTCGCAAATGCATAATGCAAAATTGTTGACATGCTGGGGGAGTCGGAAGAAAAATCTGAATATTAAATGAAACTAATGACTGTACTAGCTAATGTGGTGATAAAATAGGCTATTTGTTATTCTTATGGACACATAAAGCCCGGTGAAGTCAAGTCACCGTAGCATGATGTAAAATAATACTTCAAAAAAATCAACTGGATTACTTAGAACCACTTTGTTCCTTCTCTGTCACATTTTCCTGCTGTGCACTTTACAGCCAATTTCCAGTTTACATCCATATTTCTTGAAGCAGACTGTCAGGTGTTTTGAAAAAGCACCAAGTTATTGATTTTATGAGTTGTTAGTAGCAGACGGCTTTTGACAAACAGTGAGCGGCCTCTTAAGCATTTCACTTCTGTTCTTCTGAAATGTCTTTATTTTAGTAATAGAAAGTGTATTTCTTTCTATAAATACGACAGTATAATTTTCTAAATGCAGTGTATGTAAAATGTACTCGCACCCTTGGATGTTTTAGACTTTTTCTGTTTACATATCAATTATGTTCAACAAATTCTGACCAAAAAACATAAAAACCCTTTATAATGTCAAAGTGAAAAGTGATTTCTATGAAATATTGACAAATAAAAACATGTTTTGTTGCATGAATAGCCTCTCCCCCTTCAGGTCAGTATGTAGTCTGAGTCTGTGTGTATCTTCAACACTACAAAAACACAAATTCTTACCAAGAGATTTTAATCTAGATTCTAGTGCAGATATCATATTACACTTGAAATAAGTCAAACTAACTAAAAGTAATTGATTTATCCGTCAATGGAACTGGTACTTCTTCTTTAATATCGAGGAATTATTTACTCAGAACAAGCCTTTATGCATTGCTGAAAAGTTTCTTTTTAGTTTGTCTTATTTCAAGTGTACTAAGATATTTGCACTAGAAACTAGACAAAAATTACTTGATGAGATTTTGTTTTTTTTTGCAGTGAAGGCAAACAGAACAAAGATGTTAAAAATCCAAATTATTGGATACTATAATTTTTAGAAGAATCACTTAGACCTGGGTTGCTTTGTGATAACGCATACTTTTTAAAAATTTGAGCCACTTTTATAAATATTTGTCATGTAACTATTTACATAAGACAAGTTGTCCAGAGAGAATATATTTTCAGTATCTTGGCCCACTTTTCTTCACTTTGCTATTTTCCCCTACTGCTCTCCATATGCATAATTTGCATCTGAATTTTCTCTTTATTTTTGCTTGTTCTAGAAAGTACTCTTAACTTAATGCTTCTCTTCTTTACCAACAAACTAATTCACTTGTTATATAACATTCATGCAACATGGAAGTGTCCAGAAAGGGTTCATGTCTCAGTACTTCTGTGCTAAACCGTTTTTGTTGTAACCAGGGTTTGTACTTTGGCCGTAAACACATAGTGCAACAGCTGTTTAGTAAGTGGCAGCACACCAGGTCTTCTATAGGAAACAGACCACCAACCCCTGTGAATAACACCATTAACATACAGCTAAAGCTGCGTTTCAATTCTTGTAATTTAAAGAGGATTATTCTGAAATTCCCTCCTACGTAAGTGTTTTATTGATACTCTTTTGCAGTAAGTATTCACTTAACATCCATCTGAATATGTTTAGTTTTGTCTAAATGTAGGTTCATCAGCAGTCCACAGTGCCTCCAGGTGTCATTTTTTTAAAAGAGCATTTGTGACCCATGGTGCTTTCGCTAGCCAGGATTTATGTGTGTTTACTAAGCAGTGCAAAAAGCCCTATAAATCTCCAGTTACTGGGACGATAAATAACAGAAAAATAGTCAGGGAGCGCTCCAGTTTTCTTTGTAAAATGAAGCAGCAAGCTTACTTGTTTTCTTTTTATGTAAAATACATTTTAAAGGCAGAAATGTACGTTTTGTTGTATAAAATAGTTTTTTCTTTTTTGACATCGACTCCTCATCTGAATCATTTCTATTTTCAAACGGTCAAAAAGAGCATGAGCTCCTTAAAGAGTCAGAGGCCATTTTTTTATAACAACTGAAGGTAACACAGTTACTTGTACTAAAATGGGACTATGTGCCTGGAAAATACAAACAGACCTTTTAATTGTGTGGCTTAATCAATGAAATAAAAAATTAAGGAAGCATAAATAATGTGACTAGTTCTTACACAACTGTAATGTACCCTGCAAGGTAAGACTTGAGAGCAACAGGTACAACTGATCTCCATAGAAAAAAAAAAGAGCGTTCCCTGACCCTCTGCAGACGGTTCTGGAAATCCACTGTTCACTGTACTCCCATCATAGCAGTCTTTTATATTCACAAGGATTTAATTAAGGATGCTAATAAAACTCAACTTAGTATCCCCACAGAAAGATGACACAATAATTTCCCAGCCCCCATTCAAAGACAGCGTTTACAAATAACTCAGGAATTGCAAATTTATATTTAAATTTTGCAATTTTGTGTCTGAAAAAGTCAATAATGCAAATGCAAAATCACTATTTCATCTCATGAATACATGCTGACTCCCAGGGTCATTCGAATTTAAATTTAAAAAGTGTCAAAAAGACAGATTGCAACTTTAAAATGAGAGTCTTGTTTATTACACATTCTTTTGAGCCCAGAAACATAATCTGGAAGACATACACAATATCTGTGCATTAGGTTAGGCAGCAGGCACTGATTAGCTAATTAGTTTAAGGACTGGAAGCATAGGGATACAGCCGGCCTCTAAAAACTCGCTAATTAACTCATTTGTCTAATCTGTACTGGTAGCAAACTGTAAAACTGACATGTTGCGGTTTGCAGGAAGAAAGGTGCTGTAACAATTATCCCTTTAGGTCCTGCAGCCTGGCCAGAAGCTCCTGGTTGGCATCCCAGCAGCTGTTGATCAAGATGCATCATGTAGCGTTTTCATGCTGCAGCATGTCAGTTTTTTGTTTTTCTCGTGTCCTACTGAAAGAACATTGCAATGTAGCCGTAAGCGGGTTCTGCCTCTGTTTTAATTACTACATGCAAACTAGCGCTAACAGATGCCTGTGGGTGGTAAAATTGTCATGTAAAGTGACAGTTTGGTCCGTTTTGCATTGTCTAAATAAATCCATACATTGTCTGTAGATTTTGAAGGTTACATATTTACTATGCTTCCTTGAAGAGGTTTGGATAGATCTATAGGCTACAAAACACGATCATTGTGTTTGTTTGCAAAAATGTATGCCTAGATAATGAGATTTTAATCTGCTCAGTTCTGTCTATTTTGAGCTATTTTTGGAATGAGCAGTTTTAGGGCCTCTTGTCACTTTAACGTTTACACTCAAATGAAAACGGCTGCAAATAGAGATGCGAAATTATACAACTGTACATCTTTGAAAAGCAGAAGTAGAGCGTCCTGCACAACCAAAAAGAATGCAGGAAGTCGTTTCTGGACCAAGCAAGTCAACAACAAAACACTTGTCTTTTCCAGCAGCCATTGTACAGCTCATGGTTTGGGTTGCT
Source organism: Gambusia affinis (assembly GCF_019740435.1). Lineage (NCBI taxonomy): Eukaryota > Metazoa > Chordata > Actinopteri > Cyprinodontiformes > Poeciliidae > Gambusia > Gambusia affinis. The sequence goes on from NC_057888.1 coordinate 5,714,751, forward strand.
AGGTAACTGTGTCGATTGTGACTTAACATTTTGAAACGGCTCATTTTCCAGGCACCAAATAACATAAACTTATTGCCAAAAAATTATCCGTGTTAATTTAATGGGAAGTTTTTAGAAGCATTTGAGATCCAAATGGAAGCATAAAAATATGCAAATGTGAATTTTGCATAGTAGGTACCCTTTAAAGCTATGCAGAAAAGTTGGTAAAAGTGGTTGTTTCTATACTTAGAGGAAAGAGAAATCTGTGAATTTTATGGAAGGCAGTATAACTGGGAAAACTGAGGGCGGGAATATTTCGATTTAGAGCTATGGATGACTTCTGCTCTGTCTAAGCCTACGACAGGGGCTTGTGATCTATTTAGGGATCCAAGCAAACAACAGGATATGTAATTATCATCAAACACAAGTGTACACAATGGCTGCAATCAAGCCACCGCCGTCTGTCTGCCAGTCAAACCAAGGAAAGGTTAAGTTTCTCTCCTACTTCACAATTCACTGCTGACCTTTCTGGATTGACGTCTCTAACCCAGTAAGGTTTCTCTGGATTCCAGGACACCATTAAATCAGCCAAAACACAATCAGCAGAAAGGCCATTTAAAAATAAACCAAGTTCTATCTATACTGTGTCTGCTGCATCACAACAGCTCTCTTAAAAAGCAAGAAAAAAAAGCAGATCTCGACTCATTCCTCTCCAAAGTGTTGCAGGGATGAGACGATGACACATTCTGACACATTACTGTGACACTGGCAAAGATCCAAGCCAGGAGCCGGGACTTGAAGGCACGAGCAGGATACAGAAAGCCATCCTGAGAGTTTACATGAGGTATTTTTGCTGCTTCTGATGTGCTGATTTCCCATATGAGAGCACATGATTCAGCACTGCTTGAAAATGTTAAGCGTGTTTTGCTCTCTGAGGGTGCAGTTTGTTGGGGAAGTGAAGTATTGGGCTGTTTACAAATGTAGGCGAGTGATACAGAACGAGCCTCTGCAATAAGACGCAATGCCCAGCCCAGTGCAAAGCAGGAGTTTGATGCTGGACCCGAACCAAGACGTTCCCACATCCCTGAAGTCAGCAGACTCCCACAGCTGGACGCTGTGGAAAGGGCGAAAGGACAGCAGTCTCAATGTATGATTCTATACAGCACCTACTGCACTGAACGCCATTAAAAATCTCCTGGTTATTCAATCAAATATTGATATCTGAACTCTTCCCGAGTTAAAACAAGGAGAAAGAATGAGATGTTGACCAAGTACTGTCCTCCTGAGCGGCCTTCTATTAGCTGAAAGCCAAACAATATCGCATAAAGCCGCAGAAACAAGCTGAACCTGACTAAAACAACCTCGAAACCATTATTAGGTCTGAATTGTTTTTGTCCCAAAAGGCTTTTCTCTGGAAGGTGACCTTCTCCATTTAACCAGAGTGGCAAGACATACGCAGACGTTAGCCCTGTCGTGTGTTTAGAGTGTGGAAGGAGTTCTGATTTTTTTCCTTGAAATTTGCACAAAAAAGAAAAACCAAATTCAGAAAAGTCCTGTTGACAATGGTTGCTGTGGACGTGTAATGAGAAATACAACAGCAGAGGAACCGTGCTGGGTTCAATCCTGAGCCATAAAAAAGGATCATATTGTGACACTGCAGAAAGTCACAAAAGCTGGACAGAAAAGTGAAAAAGGAGAATAACTCCACTGAGCCAGCATGCCTTAGCTAAACAGTATAAAGTTTTTATGCAATGGGATTATTTTCTTTGCACACTTTGGGTCTTGAATCACCAACGTGAGCCGGGTTTAGATGAGACTGTTTGAGTGTTTCTGACGTTTTCTAGGATATAGTTGCAGTTTCATTGTAAACAAACGCAATCGAATAAAACTTGCGCAGGATAAGGTGAGAATTTAATCAGTAAAGGTTTAAGACATTGGTATCTAGAGTCTGACCTCAACAGCAGGTGTCCATCACTATGTAAATGAGCTGCATCACTAGCCAATCACAAACAGCCATTTTAATCCAGAGTACTCATTGCAAACACTGGATAAAGAAAAAACAACCAATCAAAATACTGTATCCAAAGGCAGACATTAACACAATAAATCCCAACTAATTATTTTTTGTAAGAAATTAAAATATTTATTGTTTTAAGCATGCAAATACTCATCATTGTCCAGTTTATGTATATATTTATTTCCTTTTAAATGTGAGCAGCCTTACGCAGCATGTTTCAAGGTCCACTGGCTAATAGGATTTTACTGAATTTACTTTATTTTAATTCTTCTATTAAATCACTATTTGTTTATTATTTAAAGGGCCGTGTTATGTAAAGTGCCCATAAAGTACATATGTTACCTTAAGTTGTTAAATTCAAATGAACACTGGAACTGGAAAGAATTTTGTAATTATTTGTAAAAATAATAATTTATTAATGCATAAAGAAAATAATAGCAACAACAAATAAAGTTAATTATAAAGTTTCTGAAAACAAAATTGTCCTAGTTGAGACCAAAAGTACCAGACTGAAGACTTTGGTCATCCAGTTTTTGGTAGAAAAAGAGAAAAAAGATAAATGATGCAATTAGAGATTATTGAGCTTCTTTTAATTTATCATGCAATTATTTGATTTAGTCCTTATTCCAACAGGTTGATATTTAACAACATTTTTACCAGCGTTGCACTGAGAAGGAGCTTGTATAATGTCTCAGCAGATGTGCAGGTCAACCAGGTGTTTGCTAATTGCTGCTGGCTAGTCTGAAGGAGCTGAGTGGGGGAGTCTCACAGGAGGGTACAGCTGCAGCGTTGAAGGTGCTGCTTGGTCCCCCAAACATTTAGGTACCCTCAAATGGTTGCTACAGGAGATTAAAGGATTTCTCCAGTATGAATAAAAGAATCAAAGCAAAACTCAGGTACGTTTTTGATGAGGAAATAACATTATAACATGAAGTAAAACTCAAAAATGTAATTTTTTTTTAAATAAAACTGCCCTTTTAAGTATTTTGTTTTTCACTTTGAAGAGACAACAATGACAAAATAATAGTATTTCGTTGTTACTTTGAAGTCTTGGATCAAAATGATTTGAAATCTACTAAAATGCCCTAAATTACATGCAGTGCTTTCTACTGTAGATAGAAGGAAATACAATCCATCCTGAATAATCTGAGAAAGGCTCAGCATGATCAGAAAACAAGCACCACCTTAGTATAACATGCAGTGAAGTGGAAGATAATGAATTTGCTCAGAATCCTGTAGAATCCATGAACTAAATTGCAGTTTTGCAGCAGAGTGAAGCTCTGGTAAAGACAAATCTTAGTGTGTGAAAATGAACGCAGCGTTCCCATTTCCACTGTTTTTCTTTAATATCACACCAGACGGTAAGAAGACAGGTAAGTGTGCCATTCCACTGAGGTATTGCAGGTATTTAATAAGTATTGCATGAGAAACTGAATGTTTGACACCAAAGGTTTCTTTAGTAAAATATGCATAAAAGGGTAGAAATGTCTTCTAAAACCCAACACATACCCACTCATCACGCTGTGTGCTCTTTAAAAGTTGCTGTAGGTAATTTCAGAATAAGACCAGCACTGCCTTCAACGTTTCTCCTCTGGCTTTAACTTTTCACCTTGGTTTAATGAGCATCTAGACCCATTTTCTTCACTCCTCCACACACTGAATAATATGCACATATAAAGTCCGAGTTTCTTCTTAGAGAAACTTTAAAGGTTTTGATATTTGATCAGTAAAGCGTGCTGCGTTGTCTTGTCTTTGGATGATCCTGTACAATCAATCAGGCCTTATTTCACTTCAATCAAATGTCCCTAAACTTCCTTCTGATTTTTGCTAAATTAATAAATTGCATGTTAACTTATGTGTTCACAGGTTGTAAATGTTTGGAGTTTGTTTTTATTTCTTCAATAAATGGAATGAAGCAAAACAAATTAATTCAAATAGCATATATAGCATATTCACATAAAGTGTTTTACCGGAAACAAAAGGAAAGAAAACTATTTTTTCAGTTCTGATCAGCCAATTAATATAATGAAGTATAACGGCCACACTAAGAAAAAATAAACATTTTAAAAATGAAATCACGAGAATAAAGTCATAATATTATGAGAATAAAGTCAATATTACAAGAGTAATGTTGTATGAGAATAAAGTCGAAATAATACAAGAATAAAGTTGTAGTATTACAAAAAAAGTCATAATATTACAAGAATAAAGCTGAAATAATATGAAAATAAAGTAACAATATTAGGAGACAAAAGCTTAAATAATATGAGAATAAAATTGTAATTTTATAAAAATAAAGTTGAAATAATTGAGAATAAAGTCCTTGAGAAAAGTCAATATTATAAAATTGTGACTTTTTAATTTTTATTACCATCACAGATTACAGACCAAAGTTTATCACTAGAATCACAATCTGACCTCTATCCATCTGACTGGTACATCTCTAGTTTAAAACACAAGTGAATCACGTTACAGCACTAAATGTTTAAAAATTAAAAATAACAGGGAGTTCTTATTTGACCAGCTGTTTTTGCAGAGTTCTGCATCTGAAGTTGACAACGTTTGTGTGTTGGAATCAAAAAGGCAGCGACCCGACATCCTCCTGTGGGGTCGCAGAGGAAATCAACTTAGATGGTGTTGGAGCCAGAGGGGGAGTGAGACAGGCAGCGGGAGGGGTGGCTTCATGTGTGCTTGCATAGAAATGGATGGATGTTGAATTGGATGCCACTTTGCCCATCTGCCATAACAGCTGGTGATGCTCTGACTTAAAGAGAGTACGAAAGAGAAAGCCAAGAAATAAAGCCGGGAGGCGGTTGATCTTGGCTTTCTGCAAGCCAACTTTATGCCTTTTCCTTTGCTTCGTTTTGCAGAATGCGTCGTCAGCTGAAATAAATGGCAGGATTTTTTAATCCTCTTTTTCTGTCAGCCATTATTTTCATCACCAACATTCGCATTAATGCAGTAAACACAAATCGGTTAGGTCATTCACGTTTTTCCCCTTGGTTTTAATGTCTGTACCATGATTTTAGTCTTTTCCTTCTCTATCGAATCAGAACTAACCTGCACAAAGTGGCTTGGCAGCAGATAAAGGCAGCGCGGCAGGCAGCTAAATAATCAGCCTGCAGAAGATCTGGCAGAGGAATGTAATTACAGAACGAACGGACAAAGCAGCTGTCTTTCTGGGTGAGATCTCTTAGACAGGGGATGTGAAGAAGTGCCGCAGGACGGACGGACGGACGGAAGGAAGGAAGTGAGAATCAGGATGACTTGAACAGAAAGGTGAGGAAGTACAAGACAAAACAAGTGTAGCAGGATCTCCAAGGACACATCACATTGTTTCAGCAGCTGTTTCATTGTAGTTTGGAAAAGTATTCTCATTTCAATCCAATGGAAAGAAACTGTTTACTTGTTATTGTTTGATTTGATAAATCCAGGACTGGCTCCCTGGCCAGGAAGCCCATTCTTATGCTATGTCGACAAAAAAAAAATAAAAAAATAAAAACTGACATATTTCAAGTGTTTATCCACAGGCTAATGCTGAACTCAGACCCATGTTTCCATGGTAACACCCAGAGGAAACTGCTGGCAAAAAGGGGGCAAACTTGTCCCACAATTACAAAACAATTTTTGTACCTGATAAAGTGAAGACACACAAGTTCTTAAGCACAATGGGGTGCAGTCCATTGTATATGTGGATATTATGTTGCAGAGCACCAGTGTTTAATTCACAAAGCAAACAGCATGAATGCCAATCAAAGCCGACCTATTATAATGCCCCAAACACAGCAGAATTAGTGTAAACATGGCTGCTACACAGCATGGAACAGTTTAGAAACAAGGAATTTAGATTTCTTCCAGATCTATAAAAGTTTGCAAAAATGTTTTTACTTCCAGAGTGTATTCCAAATCCCATTATCTATCTATGCATCCATTTATTCATCCACTGATCTGTTTGTTCAACATTAACTGAGCCACATATCTACAGCTCTGGAAGAAATTAAGAGACCACTTAAAATGATCAGTTTATCTGATTTTACTGTTTATAGGTACATGTTTGAGTAAAATGAACATTGTTCTTTTATTCTATGAACAACTGACAACATGTCTCTGAATATGCCAAGCAAAAATGTACTATTTGCTTGCAGAAACTGAGAAATGGTCAAAATAAGGAAAAAGATGCAGTGCTTTCAGATCTCAAGTAATGCAAAGAATTTATAATCATTTAGAAACAACAATACTGATGTTTTAACTCAGGAAGAGTTCAGAAATCAATATTTGGTGGAATAACCAGGAGGTTTTCAATGGGGTTCAGTGCAGTGGTCTCTTCATTTTTTCCAGAGCTGCGTTTGTTTATCACTAATCTGTTAATCATCCATTTATCCATCCAACCATCATTTACTGAATCAAATCCTGAAACCTTATTTTATTTACACAGTTGTGCGAAAACTGGAGCTTGCTTTTCAGAAGTCAGCAGTGGTGTACATCTTGAAGTTTAGCAATAGAAAATCAAAGACTGCTTACCAACTTCCTCAAGATTTCTCTTTGAAAATAGAAATCTTTCCATGGCGGCACCATATATGAATTATGGTGCCGCCCTAATTCGTTTACCTTTAAACTTGCACACTATGCTTCCAACTGTAACTTTAGGTGCATTCATGACCTTTGAAACCCATTTTAAACACACCTTCATAGTTTGCAATCATTCTCTCTGATCAAACAAAGAGAAACATTGTTCACAGCCTTGACCCCATTATACACACACTCTTCAGCAACAACACACATCAATCATAGTGACAAGGTTTCAGAAAATCTACTCCATTTCCCAACATGCAGCGATATTCACGTCCATATTTGCAGCTGCCATTTAAAAGTCATTTTCTTCATAAATAAACATATTATGGAATTTTAGCTGATATTTTGACTTTTTAAACTGAGACAGCTAAATAAACAACATCAGTTGTTTTTGGAAAAAAAGATGGTGCAATTTTTCTGTCTGGTTAGAAACTATTTATTTATTTTATCCCCAAAATGGTGACTGTCACATCTGAGTCAGTAGCTCTTGACAAATAATAACACAGCACTGCTTCATGATTTCCAGTAATTGTTGTCTATTTTCATGTGTGCCACTGTGTTATTGTGTCCTTCCTGTCCTTTCACGCACGTGGATCCCTTATTGGTCCCATTCTCTCAGTTTACAATTAATTGGAACTGAAATTGCTTTTCAGATTGTTTCAACTCGCACTGACTGACCTAATTAGTACAATGATTTTAACGCTGGCAGGAGATCCATGCCTAAACGATGTGGTTAATTTGAATGAGTATTCCAAACCCATGTCTGCAATTAATATCATTTACATATGTGATGCATCTTCTTGATTACTTAATTACGTATGCTCGCCCTGATGATGTCACTGACAGGTGTCTTGCAGAGAGAAGGATAGATGTGGAAATCTGTGCAGATGTTGCTCTGCATCTTGCAGGAACTGTGACTCCACCTGTAATGTGGAGCTGTCGAGCTCCTGCAGCTCCAGACTTTTACATCTATTCCTGTCAAGTACATTCGCCGTCATCTGCTGACTTGTGACAGACTGGCAGATATTGATTTTCTTTCCAGTTAGAATCTACAGAAAATATCTCTTTAGTGATCTGGTTGAAGCTATATAAAAAAGCTTAAAAAGTCAAATATTGTTCCCTATTGTTTTTGTTGCGTTTGTTTATACATGCACAAGTCTTCTCTTCTGACTTAAAAAGACTCCTATTTTCTCCATTTTTAGCCTAGATTCACACACTGCATAATCTTAAACAATCCTAAAAAGTGCACAGAAAATGGAAAGAGAACAACAAATCTTTATTTTGAACTATTCCAACTATTCGTCTGCCTGAAAAAGAGGAGTTCAAACATCTTGGAATCTAATGCAGGCAGTCCTTCTGTCTGGTGTAGTGAAAAACGAGCTGAGCTAAGTAGCAAGGCTCTTGATTTACCAGTGCACGTATGTCCCCGATGAAAAGAAAGGAAACACAAGTGAGAGGACAAGATCCAAGAGGGAAGAGGCTAAAAATGAGATTACTAGGTCAAGTGGACAAGCTCAGACTTTGAGAAAAGGTGAAGGTGAGATTATCTAAGTGGAGCTTGGAGTAAAACCGTTCCCTCTCTACATCACAAAGAGTCGGTTCAAGTGATTTGAGCGTCTGATCATGACGTCTCCAGGGTGGCTCCCAGGGGAGGGTCTCCAGGCACAACGCACTCAGAAGAGACACATAGGTAGGCCAAAAGTTTCCAAATGGAATCTTTGTATTCAGTCGTTTCTGGTACGACCGCAAGTCTGACGGACACACAATTGTGCAGCTTCTCTCTTGTTAATTTCTGCTTCAAAACCAATCTGACGGGACACTGAGAACGACAGTTGTTCTAAAGTGAGATTTGCCTAAAGTAGAAAGTCGATGATAAATCTGCAGCAGCAGGGCCGACATCCTGGAAACTAACGTCAGCGTCAACAGTCCATATTTTCACAGAATGATCAGGGATTATGGTGAATGAGCACAATAGATGTTTGAACCAATCTGATGGTTGAAAAACATGACAGATTAAAAACAATAAATATTTGTTATTGGAGTCATGTCCACTCAGAAATGTAGCAGCAAAATGGATTTTTGAATTGAAAATGTTATTTTCTTATAGAGTATTCAATTAAAATATAATTAATTACTAAACCTGTAATTTACTCGATTAAAAATTTTATTTTGTAGTGCCACTAATAAATACGAATTCTTCATAAAATAAAATAATAATAAAAAAAACATTACAGACAACTCTTAACACACAAATGTGCTACTTCAGTCCGAGGTTTCTCAAGAATTGTTGAGACCCAGACTGCTACAGGAAATCCTTCCTGCACTCAGCCATCAAACTTGAGTGACAAGATTTGATTTCCTTATGGGATTAATAAAGTACTTGCGAATTGAAGAAAATAAATTCTCCAGAATGATGACCTCTCACTAGTGCAGCAAAAAAAAAAAAAAAGAAAAAAGAAAAAAGATGGACAAGATTCTTAACAAGATTTGGAAAGCTTCTATCGGTGGTTTTCACACTTATTGCTAAGTAAGTTTAAATTATTTTCAAGGCGATTCCATTGAAAGTGCAAAAATGAGAGGAATTATGTCTAAGAAACTGAATTTTATGTTTTCATTTAGATTATTCTATAAATATTTTTCCTTTATGAGTTTCTAAATCTTCTTGTAGGCTTAAAATCAGAAGTGGCTGTCACCAACACAGCACACGTAGTGCAATGTATGGCTGGATTTCCTCTGATGTGACAACCTGCACCGCAGCAGCTGCAGTTAAAGTGTCTCTCTGCAAAGTCTTGACAGGCTAGTAATGTGTCTGAAGTGGACTCCTTCTTTGAAGCAAATTGGGAGAAATCAAGCAACAGAAGTTCTGCTTTAACCTTAAACCAAAGGGAGAGAGTTTCTCTTTTAAGTGCAGATTTCTCAGAGGAAACGGAGTCTGAGTTATCAGACGGCTCGGTAATCACAAAGTTGGAACGCCAAACTTTAATCTGTGAATCGAAGATATGCCAAGATCACTTTTGCTCTTAGACCAAAACAGAACATAAAAATCTAAGATAATGAAATAGATGTAGATAACTTTTCTAAGTTAGAAACTAAATCAGATTAAACCGCATGTGAATCTCTCCTGCCACTAAGCCCCGTGTTTATCCATATGCTGCATTCTGGAAAAGATTTGCTGTCAGCAGAAATCCAACTTTGAACGTGCGGAGGAATATATTTCCACCACCACTGACAGTCCCCTCTCTTCCCAGAGTGATCCGTTTGTTGGGGGAAACATAAAAAGGTTTGCTCGGTGAACATGTTTCTGCCCTCAGGGTTACACAAACTCAATAGCTAGCGTGCTAGCATAGCCTTCTCTCCTCGAGTGCACCTGTGCTTCTCTTACAGTGGCGGCGGCTGAAAATTGAGGTCATGCTCCTCGTGAGTATGCGAGTCAAGATGCCTCGATGTGGAAATGCTCGTCTTTATTCTCCGTTTCAGTGTGGATCTTTTTGAAATATCTATTTGGGGAATTTTCCCCACAGTTGCTCTGAGATATTTCAGTGTTTGGGGGCATCTTCTTAATTGTCCGAGTCTCTTTAAGTTCTGGTGTTGCAAAAAAATGCATAAAGTGTCAGTTTCAGTTTATATTCTCTTAGATGTGTAACATTTTATGACCTGAATTTATCAAAAGGGAATTGATCAAACAGATTTGTTCTTAAGTTAAAGAATTATTAAAAAACAAAACAAAAAAAAAACAAAAAAAAAAAACAACCTTCAACTGATCTTCTTTGCAGTGTTTCTGCTTTTTCACATTTTCAGTTTAATTACCTATTTCCACTCTAAGGAAGAGAGGTAACAATTTAAAATTGAAAAATTAAAGATCTAGCATCATAAACCACAACAAATACATGAAAAAGAGAGATTAACAGAGATGACTTTATTATAAAGCTTCTAATTAATTAGATTTTCATTTCAATTAAAAGATTATTAATAATTCCTAATTTTAAAACTGATCCAGCTTGAATATTACAGTGAATAATTATGGGGGATTATCCTTTAAGGTTTCTTCTCCAAGTCCAACACAGATCCCACAACTGTTTTGAGAGCGGACAAATATTTTGTTAGTCAAACTAAGAGTTAATTTTATGACTCAAAGTTCAGCTGGTTAGCTGAAGTGGGCAGAACGTCTCTGGAGATAAAAAGTCAAAATACAAAATCTGGATCTCAATACAGTATGACAAAAACATAACAGCAAAATTCTGTAGGAATTAGAAAACTTTAGCCAATTAAAGGACAAACCAGAATTGTTGAGATCACCTTTAAATTGAACAACAATCAAATGTGGCTCTCAACTGATGCTGTATAAATTACAACCTGAACAGTTTCACTTTAATTTCTTGTGCTGCACCAAACTCTGGGGGAAGTGTTTAATGTAAATACACCTGAGTCACTGGAGCAAATCCCTTTAAAAGCAGTGCAACAAAATTACCATCATTCCCCGTTCAATTTGCAGTCTGTGTGTAAGGGTTAGCTCTGTGTCTGATGCACTCCCACAAACGCTGAAAGACTAATTGAAATTTAAGTCCAAAGCGGTTTCTCCACTGAAGCGACAAGCAAGCACGATGTCCAGACAAAGCAAAGCAGCCGAGCCGAACCTCCAAACTGCCCCCGGATAGGTTTGTTTTGCATCTTTTAATTCTCTTCTTTTTCACAGTGATCTTGTCTTTTTAAGAAGATTTTTTTCAACTTACTTTAAGGTTACTTTCAAGTGATTCTTTGTGTTTTATTTAAATCTGTTTGCAGCCGTTTTGTGGGCCCCATGCAGCCCATTTGCATGCCTTTGTCATTTTGTGGCGCTCTGTAGTTATTTTCTGCCTCTTTGTGGTCATTTTGTGCTTCTCTGTGGGTGTTTTGTCTCTTGTGTATTTTTTCTATTCCTTAATGCTGGTTAGTATTTTATTAAAGCCATTATGTTGTAATATTTGGTCTGATTTTGGTCCCTTTGCAGGCATTTAGCTTGTTAACAGATAGTCTGTATCTCCGTGTGGACATTTTGTGGCCCCAGCAGCAGTTTAGTGATGCTGCGTGTTTTCTTCTCAGCTAGTGTTTCTTTCATACATAGTTTAACAACTATGGAGTAATTTATAGGTCTGCGTAAATATAGAGAAAGAAAATATATTGAAAGTAAATATTTACAAGTAGTATTATTTCACCAAAACCCATCCATTTGTCCATCCACACTGTAAATTGTAACATTAACTTGACTTTTGACAAGGTTTGGTAACACTCAATTAAAGTCCAGTGATTTTTTTTTTTTATGTATATTTAATTACAATGTTGAGTTTAATCAAATAGATTTGTGGATTTTACTTTTTTAATTCAGTTATAATAAGAACATGATTTAAATGAACTGAGGGGCTTTTGACGTAAAAAACATTTTAAAAATCAACTTACACTAACTGGCAACTAATTAAACCACCAGCAGCAACTAATTAAACCACTTTTTTATTTGTCACAAAAATTATTTTTGAGTTATTTAAAGCATCTCCAAAGCTTCATTTGCAGTCAGTTCATCAATAATGAGCCAACTTTAGAGGAATGCAGCTCTTATTAGTTATTTTTTTTGCTATTTATATTTGCATGCATGAAGCTGCACAATGAATGAGTAGTATGTTTATTTTTATAACCAACCTGCTCCGCCAAAGGGTGCAGCCTTGCATATGCTTTTGTCTGTTTAACTGGAAAAAGTGAGCAAACTTTTACTGCTTTATTTTCTGTCAAAGTTTGAGTAGAGAAGCAAATAAAAAGCAGAAGTCAGGTACTGCTTCAATTAGCTAATTTTCTTTTTATATATGTTTTTAAAAAGTGCCTTCAGAAAGCTTTGTGGTTTACGCAAAAAAAAAAAAAAAAAAAAAAAAAAAAAAGCTTTGGCTTTTGTTCAAGTCATTACAACATACCAGATTTAATTAATTGAAAGTTTTTGTACTTATGGTTTGAAGGATGGTTTAAGAAAGCTATGAGGACTCAGGAATAGCATGAAAATGAACCTTGAAGAATGTGTTTCCAAATCTTAGAGTTTTGTCTTTTTGGATCACTTTGCCATCACACTGCGTCTCGTCTTGGGTGATTTTCTGCAACACTGCAACTTTCAGAGATGAAGCTGGTCCAGAGGACAAACTGCACAGTCCAAGCCATAAATAAACCTGGCCGTCACGGCTGTCAATAATTTGGAAGGGTGTCAGTATGCAGACACATCCGCAGCCGGTCAGGAGCAGGTGAGGGACAGCTGAGGCCAGCAGCAGGCTGGAATGAACAGCTGATCCCTGCAGAACCGGCTGGACCGGACCCAGAGGAGGGGAGGACTCTCGCTGTAACCGGCATCCCTGTGGTAATCCAGGCAGGACATTATCTGCTTCGATGGCTCTCTGCAGCATCTGGAGGAGTTCACGCCACTACTCTGCCTCCCTTTTTCAGCTAACAGCATCACACAGCCATTTAGACACCATATGTGCCTGAAAAGCAGGTATGACGCTCTTGACTTGTGCTCTGCCGCCACAATCAGACCAGTCCTCTAACTGTCTCAGCTGAAATAATTGCTGTTAGCGATGCCCAATTGCTTCTACACTTGCAGACAGAAATGATCCCATCAATTAGATGTTGGTCGTACACTTACTACGTTCATGCTCTGGTCAGCTTGAAATGACCAGTATATTATTTGCTTTGCTTGACAGCAATAAAATAATTATGGAAGATTTGCCTCTTGGTCTATTCGCTTAAACAGAAATTAGCCTCCACTCCCAGACATATAATAATATAGAACTTTTAGAATTTTTATTTGTTTTTTGATCTTCAATACTTGATGTACCTTTAGATTCCAGTGATTTAAAAACCAACAACATATAAACTGCATGTGTTTTCTAATCTTGATGATCTTAACTTAATTATCAGGTGTTCACCATTTATTAAGCTAGTTATTTATTTATTTATTTATTATTTAAAAGAAGTGGCTTATAGTTCATAGGCATAATCTCAGAGTGGAATTTTACTTTAAATCCAACATTAAAAACTATTTTTTTTAACAAATCAACAGTGTTAGTTAATCAATTAACAGGAATGTCAGCAGTTCTTCAGAAAATTCACAAATACAACAGGGTGAAAATGCTAGCTCCACTAACCATGCTAATAATTACCTATTCAAGATGCTGGAGGGAGTTAAAGCTGCAGTATGTTCCTTTTATAAAAACATGTTTTTACATATTTAATAAAAATTGTCATTTTTATCTTGACAGTACAATATGAGACAATCTGTGAGAAAAAGTCAAGCTCCTGTGGTCCTGCTGCTGTACACCGCTTCCTGTCTGAAACAACCAATCAGAGCCAGGAGGAGGGTCTTAGCGCTGTCAATCAAGCTCATGTCTGCTGTTCACACCCTGCCCATTGCTCTCTCCTGGGCTGCAGCTCTCCACTACATGTAGAGGAGCCTATACTGTGAATGCGCATTCTAGCTAGCACTGCCAACAATAACTTTGGATAAACAGTTTTCTTGAAACATTAAATTTAAGAAAAAAAAAATTTAAATCAGGTTTTCTACTATCACATGTATAAACATGTGAAGTTTGCTAAATGCAACCTGAACTGTGTATGTTGTTCTGATGAGACTACAGTTAAGCTTTTCAAAATGAGTCCCTATCATAGGTTTAATGTGAAGCAGGATTAATCCACAGAAAAACACCTCATACTGTGAAGCTGTACGTCTTTTTAGTTTATTTAAGTGAAGAATCATAAACGTCTTGAAATACCGGGGCATTTTAAATAAATATATGCTTGTCTAGCAGAAAACACACCGTCATTAGATCCTTCTTCAGGATAAAACATTTGTCCACCTCATCTCAAAAATGGTTAAAATGACAAAAATCACAAAGCTAGACATAAATCCTATGTATTGCACGTTATAAGTCCTGTTTGCAAAAATTGCAGCATGTAGCACTGTTTGTGGCACATATAATGTAAAAATCTATATGGTAACTTTTATCACTCTGAATAAATTCCCCTCAAAAATGAAAAGATTAATTTTCTTCTTCATTGTGAGATTAGACTGCTGCATTAAAAGATACATTTATTTTAAAGTGTTTTGCACACCAACAGAATAATTTAATGATTTAAATGTTTTTCTTTGCTTTTGTTTGTCATATTTTCATCTCAATATTATTAAGAGTTTACAGTACAAATAGTTTTGATGCTCATTAAATAGTTTCTGCTTGCTCATTAAAAGTGAAATTAAATATAAATGATGTGAATAAAAGAGGAATAAAAAAATGTCGTGTTTTGAAGGACAGCAGATGCAAAACTTTCCTGAGCTTCTTTGTTTCTGTTGCTCTTTCTGTTGCTTTTGCATGTCTAAATTACTATACGGCTGGTTTTATGTCATGTTCACAGGTTTCACGGAGCAACGCTGACTTCTGTCACATCTCCAGACAATCCGCATGTACAGGAGCCAAGATTTCACATCATTTTCAGACAAGACAAGCACATGAAAAAACACAGGAGGGAATCATCTTTGGCAAGGTCACCCGCCTGCCTGCGGGTTAAACTTTAATGATCATATTTGGCAGACGGATGTGAGCAACACGCATTAATATGCCAAGAAGACTGATGGAGCAACATTTACACACAGGCAGACCATCATTCTCCAGCACTGCAGTTTAATTACAAGGAGCTGTGGCGAGAGTTTGTTGTGGTACCGACCAAGTCATCAGGAAACAATATGTATCGGGGACAGCGGCGCCAAATCTATATGTAATCTAAAAACACATTTTCATGTTTGAATCCCTGGTGATGCTGCCGCGGCCTGTAATTTGATTAAAAAGTTGTCCTGGATGTGTTAACTCGCCCCTCAACACAGATGTTGAAGTTGATCAATAACACTGGCATTTCTCACATCTAAGAAAAGATGATTGTGATTTGCACAAAATGAACTTTTTTTTATCTTTTCAGTCCTAAATTAATCAGGAACAAAACCAAATTTAAAAGTCTCTTTTTCACTAGGTAAAGGTAATTTTATTTATATAGCACATTTTCAACAACAAGGCAATACAAAGTGCTTTACAGGAATTAAAATAAACATTTGCCTTAATAATGCACCACACTTCCATCTCAGGATACAGAAACATGCCGCTAGGAATTCTGGGAAACATTTCCCACTCCTGTCCTTTTCTCCTGTCAGTTTTTTTTTTAAAGCCAACTTAAAAACTTGTTTATTCAACTTTTAGCAGTTTGACAAAATTAATAAAAAGTTAACGAAACTTACTACTGTAAATTTATCTTTCACAAACACTATTTAGGATCAAAATCTAAAACTGTGAATTTATTTGATTTAAACAGTAGGACATAGAAGAAAACTTAATGAAGCTCAAATATTTTACAGTGTAGAAGGTGCAACTGGCACAGAGTTTCTGTGTTTAGAAACCATTCCTCTTTAAGAGATAAAGTAATTAATTAAACAGTTATACAAATGAAAATAATAATGGCCAAATGCTTCCATGTCTTTTTTTTTTTTTATCCCATTGTTAATTCTCCAGACTCGGTGAGAATTGTGTTTGTTTTCTGTCTCCTTCCTGTCCAGATGCCTCCTCATAATAAGTGAGGTTTGCTGAAAATGTCATGTGTTGCAACACGTTTCCTAAGGTTGAAGCATTACAGCGCAGTCAAGGTTTGATTCAACCTGCTGCCTTTATTTATTTATTTTTTTTACTGGCAATTGCCATATTATGGTGTATTTTATTTCACTTTTTATTATAACTGCAATAAATTTGACTTGACATAAATGGATGTGAGCATACCTGCCTGGAATGAGTTTGATTATAGAATATCTGAATGTGAATAGACTGCACTCGCCTTGTAACAGTGCATTGTGAATTAGTTTTCCCTGCACAGGGGGAACCAGATGTAGCTCTTGCCTAATTAGTCCTTCCTAACCTCTAAACTAAGCAGTTTACACAAATACACACCACATGTACAGTATCTGTCTTGTTTTCTGTGAAAATCAAAAATTAAACGTCATTATAATAAGTTTCTTTACAAACCTGTCTCTATTATGTTGCCCATGAGGACACAGTCAGTGTTAATTAGTAATGAAACAAGCCAAAATTATATTTTCTGGTGTTATCCTGAAATTACAATCAGGCCTCAGCATGTCAGACAGCAGTATTCATTTCTCTGCTGTCCTGTATGTCGAAAGGAAGCAGTAAAAATGTGAGGAAGACATTCACTGTGATCCAGTTCTTTCAATACGGGTTTAATTGCCCAGAATATGAGCTGTGACATCCCCTCACTTATCAAATTAAGAGTTCGAAAAAGGGTAGTGAGGTGCTCAACACCCATCTGAACTGGGTGTTTTACGTTGAAACTGAAACATAAAATTTTAATAATGTAGCTAAAACATGCTTAATATATATTTTTTAGAATACGGGAGCCTAATGCAGTACGATTCCCCATGAAGTTATTCTTCAGTCCTTGTAGATTAGGTGGCACGTTCATCGCCCCAAATAAAGAATGCAACAGTATAAACACTGAGCGAACATCCAGCCGTACATGGAGGAGACGAGGGCGGCGTCTCAAAGAACGACATGTTTTAGTGCAAATCGAATTTAAAACAAGAGACTTGGTGAAGATGCCATCAGAAGCCACATTGTGATTGAAATGCCGCTCAGCAGGAAAGAAGATAACAGTCAAAGTTTAAGAAACACAGATTGCAGATTTCAAATCCACTTAAGGACGAAGACCTAATTTTTCCAGGTATGTCCTGCAGTTTAATCATTGCACAGTGGAAGTGTTTTGTACTTATTGTTAAATTAAGAGGTAAAAGAGTCAAAGCTACTTTGGAAAGGTTCAGCCAGAAGCTTCTACGTGTCAGAAAGGCTCAGTCTGAGTCTGGATCTAAATCCAGTTGGGAATCTGATGAAACACTAGAAAACCAACGTTCACAGACAATCTACATCATAAGATAAATGGATAAAAAATACATTATTTAGCTCCGTAAAGCTGGTAGAAACCCTAAGATTTGCAGCTGGAATTGAGGCAAAGAGTGCTTTTTTGTTTTGTTAACCCCAATAAAACACATTAACATTTGGGGTTGTAACATGATCATATGTAACTCAGTAAAAAGGACAGTAATGCTCTTAAATTACTGTCAAATACAGTATATATAAGAACAAAATAAATAGACAGCCGAGGCATGAGAGTCCCTCTTGCACCCCTAAACAAAAACAAAACAAAAAAACAGCAACAAACTATTGTTCCTTTTTTAACCGGGGTAAAAGTTCAGGAGGTTTCTGCTCATTCAGCGATCACATGCAGCTGACTGACAGCTGGCAGCAGCAGGCGGAGTAAGATGAGTGTTACTCAAGGTTACATCTGGCCCGAGGAAAACCCCCCACCGCCTCTGCCTTCCCACTAAAAGGAGTTTAAACTACAGGAAATGGTTTAAAAGAAGATTTCGTATGCTTTAAAAGAAAAACAGAAACACAGGCCTTGAAGATAAATGTATGTTTTTTAAAATCATGGAAAATAATCTTTGTAGAAAAGTCGAGGGCTGAAACTACAGTCTGTACAACTGAAAACCATTGTGGTAATACGGCTTAATTACAGCTCATTAGCTTTATATTAGAAGCAGCTTAGATACTATCTGCTGTAATAAATGCTTAGATGCTTCCATGAGTCTTATTTTTTTATAAAAAGTGATAACGCTTCATTGAGATGCTGTTTGGTTTTCTGCATTTTCTTTCATGATAAATAAGATTCATTATTTTGTTTTCATTTACAATATTGTACTAAACAAACAGACAGTGCAACTCGTAAACACAGATTGAAGTTGGATTATAAAATGGAGAAGACTGCAGACTTTTGAAGCCATGCTGCTCCGTTCAAATCAGGAAAAAAATACATGTTTTCCTGAATTCCTGCCGGCCTAATCTGCATTGAAATTTTCATCTTTAAGAAAAACAACTAAATGTAGCCAAAGCCAATTAAGATGACAGCTTTTTCTCCTGGTGACAGGGAAGGCAAAATAAACTCTGGAACGCATCGTTAATATGTAATTCTTTCCAAGATTTTGACAGAAATAGCAGTAAATGAGCAAATTCCCCTAAAGATGCCAAATTGAGTTCTTTCATGTATTCAATAATGTTACCAAAATGATTTTGACTCAAAACATTTTAAATCTGTGCTCCAAAATGAGAACGTTTATTCATATTTGCAGTTCTCTTCACTCTCAAATGCATTATCCACAATAAACAAAAAACATTAACTGGAGTGACCCATGTAAGACCCAAATCTGAATGCACTTTGGAGACAAACACCTGTATTCTTGCACACACATGAGAGAAAGAAATGTCTTTTTAAGTGTGATGCTGTGGGCCCGTCTCTTCCAAAAGACCCTGGGAACGTTCTTAAGACTGCCCATCATGATGAAATCTTCCAAATGCCAGGGGAATTTGAATTAAAATCTACTGGCATCTGTCTGAAGGGTGAAAAATTTTCATGATTCGTTTCTCTACAAAATTATGAACCGAGATATTTCTCAGAATCTACACAGAAATGAGACAAAATAAAATTCCTGTCATGGTAATCTGAGACCGAAATCCTGTAGAAAATATTTGAGCTGAGTTAAACATCTTTCTCGCGATAATGAACAATAACAGGATATTTCTTTTTACTATGACAACCTATAAAAGTTTAGGGCACAGGAAGCTCAAAGGCGACCCATTAGGATCGGTGCACGACTATACATTTTACATTTGCTGCACAAAATCATTCTTAGATAGAAACTTTAATCTGGTCTGTTCTGCCTATTTTCAGCTCCTTTCAGTTGTTTTAGGGTCTCTGTCACTTTAAATCCAAATAAGCTGCTGCCTACAAACTCAACGTTTACGCTTGCACATGAAAATGGCTGCAAACAGATGTGCAGTTATGCAACACTAAATCTTTGAAAAGCAGAAGTGGAGCTTCCTGCACAATCAACAAGAAAACAGCAAGTGGTTTCTGGATCAACAACAAAAGGCTTTTCCAGCAGCATAAAAGCAGTCGACCAAAGGTGATTTTACCCGCTGGGCTGCTAGGTAACGGGTTGGGCTTTACTGGCGTTGCTAGGTAACGGGCAGTGTATGCGGATTTATGTTCAGAAGGTTTTTGAAACAGCTCATTTTCCAGACACTAAAAAAAACATGAACTTATTGCCAAAATTGGGTGGTTTTTCTAAAGAGTTTAGAAACAGTAGAGACTCAAATGGATATACAAAAACACGCAAAATGTGAATTTTACATAAGTTAAAATTGTACCTATCTACCATTCTCATCTGATCCTGTCATAAATACACAGTAATTCGCTTTTTTTAACGATTTTTTTATGTGATCAAATGTGTTACCCCAAAACTCAATCTCTACTCACACCAACAAGCAGCCATGTGGTCACACTCACACCCGAGAGAGCCGAGGGCATGCTAGGTGCATACAGCAGATTCCTTCGTGATATTTTATTTATGCCAGTAGAGGTATGGCACACATGAGCTTTCATACCCTCCTCCTCTCTCTCTCTTTCTCTATCCGAGTCTCCTGTGCAGTTCTGGCTTGGCCCAGATAACAGCAAACCTGCCTGGAGGCGAGAGACACCAACACTGCAGGACGTAATGGAAGCTATCATAATGCTTAGCAGGAGCTCGGCTCATGGCGGCGAGACGGAAACGCCTCTCAGCTCGGAGTGTGAGGACACGTCGGTTTGTTTTGATGCAGTGGCTCAAGGTTTTAAAAGCTGACAAGATGGACTGATTTAGGTAAAGGGATGGGAAATGAGTAAAAGGACTATTGGCTGTGCAAAAATAGTGAATTTAAATCTCTTTTTAAATAACTTCTGGAAGTTGCTAAAAAAAATATCAAAGAGTGAATTTACTTCAGTGCAAGTTTATATATGATAAATTTCAGATTGATGTAGTTACTTTTGAGCTTTTGGTAGTGATTATAAAGGATCGTACAACAAAGTCAATCAATTTTAAAAACAAGAAGGAATTCATTAGGAACCAGAGTTACAATTAAAGGCTCAAATATCCAAATTTATCCCAATATTTGAATAAACATTCCCAAATGTGGGATTCTATCATGCATTCAACTCATATAAGTCAAAATTAATGTTTTAATGCAAGTCTCTTCATCTTTGTTGCTTTATTTTCCAGTAAAACACTTTGGATAAACATGAGTTTTAAATGGTGCTTTACATTAGGAAACCACTGGGATAGATGATGGATATTTAAAAAGTTTATCCTATTTTTCAACACCGTTGGACTCGGAACAAGCATAATGTTAGCCAGTTTTCACATGCTTGGGTCCATTGTCGAATCCGAACATCCAATTGGACCAATGCTACACTCATCTAACCCAAACTGTGTAAACAAAAATGCTTCAGATGTTCAAGACAAAGCCTAGCATCAATTCCAACACAAACAGAAGATGTTGAGAGAAGATTGAGTATAAATTAGACTATAAGTAAGAAGATACAACTCCTTCAAGCTTGATTGAAGTTTGCAGCTGCCAAATGTCTTCCGGTGAAAAACAAAGGTTCAGCTATTTACAAGATCAGAATTAATATAGACAAAGTGAGATATTTAAATCTAGGAGCATCGTACTGATAGGTAGGCATGGAGGTGGAAGCATCATGCTGAGGTCTGTTTCACTCTTAGCATAAATGATGCACTTCAAAGAGTGAATGGAAAAATGGAAGAGTGGGGCAGATTGTTTAACTTCACTTCAACAGCTTTAACTTGATATTGTACTTTTATGAACTGTGTTGGATCGGATTACGCTTTAAGAAATAACTGTACAGTTTTTTGTGTAATTTTGTCCCTGCTGTAGCGCCAGAGTACCAAACTCATTTTTATTCAAAATTATGAACCATTATACAATCAGATACAAAGGGGAGGCTGTGACAGAATCTAAAGGTAAAACAAATACATATTAACAACCTGTTAAACATGTTAGCCTTCGCTGCAACCTTACAATATGTAGCATCTTTTCAGATTTATGTAATTTGGCACTAGTCAAATAAAAACCGACTGATAAAATAAACCTCATCTTGAAGTTCTACTTATGTGGCTCTTTTTAGTCTTGATTTGACCTGCAGACCTTGAGTTTGACTCGTGCTGTAGAATATTTCATATTTAATCTGTTTTAATTTATGTTTCTGTCTCTGTGTGAATCTACATGCGTAGTTTGTCACTTTGCTACACCTGCGTTTGCCCTTTGTGGGACAAAGACTGATTGTAGTGTAATGTGCTTTGGAGTCCTTGGACTTGATAAAGAGATATAAAAGCACAGACCAATTACAGTTTAACAAAACCTGAGTTGAGAGTGTAACCTGATGTTTAATGAAACGTTAGTGGAGGCGTGTATGAATTTTACTGTGCGGATTACAGACAATACATAACACAAATCAAACTTGTGTCGCTCTGAAACAACTAAGGTAAGGTCACTATGGTAACTTTTACTGATAGTTTCAATCTTTTAGTCAGTCCAAACAAGTGAGCCCTGACTGATGATATACACTGCTTCTCAAATTACCTCGCAAATTAAAAGGCATTAAAACCAACCCCATCTTTTTATCTGCACCTGCTTTATGACCCGCATAGATTTAACAGACAGAAGCAGAATCAATACACACTAACAGCCTTTCAGCTCTGGATACAATGTTTAATTTAACTGCTCTAATTAGCCGGCTTTATTAAAAATGTAAGTTTACCCACAGAGTTCTGCATTCTGTATTTATCAATATTCAATTCCATTGGGAAAAAAAAAAAAAAGAGAAAGAAGTGCTCATTTCCGGTCTACTGCAGCGAGCTGTTTAATGACTCCCCGAGTTAACGGTCTATACACGGACTTAATGGTCCGCTCTCGTTTGTTTTATGGGTCCATATTATGGCGATGAAACCTTTGTTCTGTTCTGTCAAGCTGGATACATACGGAGAGTTAATTGGTGACGTTTAATAGCATTTAAAGCTGGATTCAAGGCAAACGGGAATAAACTTGTCATGAATTGACATAGTCTCCTGTTGGTTCAGTTACACTCCCTGCAAATCCCTCCTTCAACGCAACCATACAATGTCTTTTTTTACGTTTTCTGCAGCATACTGATAATCTGAAGTCAAACCTTCCTGTTGAGGGATTTATTTCCTCTAAGCCTCTCTCTTAGTCCTGTCTGTGGTTCTATTAATTTCCTGCAAAAATCTGATTTGACAAATCCAGAAAGTATTTTATGTATCTGCAGGGCTGGGAAAGCCGATTTGAGTTTGTCCAGCAGTGAGGAAGGTACTTATGAGTGGCGATATATTTGCTTCAGCTACTTATGCTTCCAACTCAAAGGAAATTGATTATTTCTGCCCCTTCCCGATCAATCTATAGATACAGCTTGGATACCAGTTTATAATCTCAGAGGTGCATCCTTTCCAAGGGTTTTGAAAAGAATTACTTAACGGAATTTATAACCTTTAAACTCTTTCAACATTTTATCAAAGTTGCAAACACAAACTTGAACATACTTTAATGGGATTTTAGGCAAGATTTTGTCTGAAGTCAACATGCAGATAAAGGTATCCTGATGAGATGAATTAAAAAGTCTTTATGACCTAACAGCAATAAGAACTGATCATCACTCTAAACCAGCTGCTCTTATGGTGAGAGATGGAGGTGGCAGCATCATCCTGTGGGGATGCAAAAAGGTCAAAACTAATGCAAAGCATGATGGGAAAAAATTGATAATCCTGGAAGAAATCCAGGTTCATACACAATTGCTATGGCCTGCAATAATTAGTAACATCAAGCTGTGTCTAATTATTATTTTAGTTACTTGGTTCAAATATCAACTTGGTTCAAATCTCAGATGATGACCAAACTTTAAAGGCAAGAAATCTTGAAATCTTTGTCTTACTAGTTTGTATTCGTACACATTTGTAGTCCAGACTTAAATCCCATCTACTACAAACTTGACAGTTTACTGAACGTTATCTGTCCAATCTAACAGCCTGAGCTTCTGTTCAAAGAAATATGGGCAAAAATATTTCAGTTCCTAGATGGAAAAATCTGGTAGAAATATACCAGCTCTGACAAGTGACAAACTTTGAACTCGGTTTACAAATTAGCCGACTTCTAAAGGCCATTAACTGCACTGGATTTTATTTAGGGGTGTCAGTTTTATTTTTTGAGAAACCATGCATCCTTCTTTAGAACTATGTCTTCGCAATCACTACTGCAAGTCAGCCCGTTGAGTCAAATCCCAGTAAAACACATTAAAGTTGGAGACTGTAAGGTGATAAAATATGAAAAAGTTCAAAGGATGTCAATATGTCTGCAAACTACTGTTGGAATCCGAATGAATAAAACTTGATTGTGATCTCAGCAGGTAACCTTCAGGTGAAATCAATGAAAATTGTTTGCTCTATTGAACAATTTTCATCAGCTTTACAAAATAACACATCAGCCACAGGTGCAGAATTCTGGTACCTCATTCTTTATTTCAAACATTTGTTAATGTACCTGCAAGTGGGAAAATGTCTGTTCATCCTCGTTGAAATAGAAAACAAGAAAAACGCACTGAACTCTCCCAAGAATCTAGTAAGAAAAAATTACATCCAAAAATACTTGACACTGCCATCTGCAAGAGTACAACAGGAAATAGGGGGGAAAAAAAGAGATAAAACAAAAAGCACAAACCTGTGAGCTCAGCTGCAAGAAAAGTGTCAGGTTAAAACGCCAGAGAGGGGATTTAAAAAGGATTGCCTTGTTTCTTTTTTTTGTAAAAGATAAAGAAAAGAGCAAAGTAAAAGCGAGAGGTTTCACCGGTGAGATTCATCAAAATCACAAACCACACTGCCAAAATGCAAACCAAAGCCACAGCAAAAGTCGACAGAAAACAACAACAAAAAAAATCAAAATAATAAAAAAAAAATGTCCCAAAACCCACCAGTAAATGCGCAGGAAAAAGAAAAATCTCTGTACTGATCAAATCTGCTCGGTTTCTGCAAAACTGCAAGCAAAGTGAGATGCTTTCTCAGAGACCGATAACGCACTCGTTTTCTTTCTTTTCTTTTTTTTCCTTCAATTTAAACCCTCTCGATCTGAATCACCGCATGCTGAAAACTTGAAGCCTGGATGGACTGACTGTAGAGGTGGGGGGGAAAAAACGCTTGAAACCAGCACGGCAAATGCTCAATTCAAACACCAGCAAAAGGAGGAAAAACAACCCAAAAAAAAGGAAAAAAGAAAAAGAAGGGGGTAAATTTAGAAGACCAAAAAAAATGTTTGTTTAGAAAAACAGAAAAAAAATAGCCAGTGGAAGTGTACTCACCGAGCGGGAGTAAAATGTTGCAATAAAAATGTGAAATGGCTCAAAAGAGGCTACAGTATGGCGGTGCGAGGCGGAATGCTGTGCCTTTTCCTCTCTCTAGCTCCCTGCCTCCAGTTCTGTCATGTGACTCCTTCAGCTCCGACTTCCAGCAATGAGAGTCCAACCTGGAACAGCTGATGATGCCGAATGCTCTCCTATAAAGGCTTGGCTTCTTACAAAAGTACGGGGAAGCAGAAAAAAAAAAAAAAAGAAAAAAAAAAAAAGAAAAGGGAAAAGAAAGAAAGATGCACGCCTTATCATGCTACGGTTACAACTGAGCTGGTTTTACGTTTCTCTGCTGCATTTTGAACATGCACAGCTCTCTCTTTGTGTCAGCGCCACGGGACGATCAAGTCATGCGGATTTTCTTTTTTTTTTATTCATTCGCTGGCATCGTGAGCTTGTACATAAAGGCATGGGTGGGAAAAGAAGAATCAGTCTGATGATGATCAGTGCATAAACAGTTAAGGGGGGAAAAACACTGAAGCATCATATTCTTAACAAAGCTTTGTCCTTTATGGTGAAGCCTTGATGCAGGTTAGAAAACACTTTGAGTTGTCAGCTAACATATGGATCCTAGATCAAAATCCTGTGGAATAAGAAGCAAAATTGAATAAATCAAACATACGTTTGGAAAGTATTCACACTTTATTCTATAACCTGATTCCAGGTTGTATTTAAGTAATCTATTTCCTCAAAACTCTTCACACTAATATCCCATTATGGCAATGTGGGGAAAAAAAGTTTAACATTTTCAAATTTATTGAAAGTAGAAAATCAAGAAGTCACATTCATATAAGTATAAGTATATTTATAATACGTTGTTGATTCATTTTCGGGATCAATGACAGTCGAGCTTTTTGAATTCTATTCCACCAGCTGAGCTCAGCCATCTTCAGGCGGTGTGATCCATTCTTCTCTGCTGGTCTTCTCCACCTCCTTCAGGTTGGATGGGAAACGTCTGTCAGCCATTTCCAGATCTCTCCAGAGACGTTCAGTCGGATTCACATTCTGAGATCTTGTCCGTGTGTTTTGAGTCTTCGTTCTGCTGAAAAATGAGAAGTCGCCCCAGTCTGAGGTCAAGGTGCTCTGCAGCAGGTTTTGATCCAAGACGTTGCTGCATTCGTCTTTTCCTCTATCCTGACTAGACTGTCAGTTGCTGTTGCTGCAAAACATCCACCTAGCATGATGCTGCTACCACCATGCTTCTCTATATAGGGAGCCTCCCCTGGTTTCCTCAAAACAATGACGCCTCACGTTCACAGCAAAGAGTTCAATCTGTGTCTCATCAGAGCGGAGAATCTCATTTCTCATGTTCCAAACTTCTTCCGTTTACCACTGAACTCATTGGGACTTTCTAAGCAGCAGAAATGTTTGTTTCTTCCCCTGATTTGTGCCACAAGACAGCCCTGTCTCAGAGTCTACAGGGAATTACTTTGATTTACTGCTTGGTGTTTGACCTCTGACCTGCACTGCCACCTATGAGCCCTTTCCCAATCAAGTCCAATCAGCTGGATTTACCTCAAGTGAACTCTGTTTAAGTTGTAGAAACATCTGAAGGATAATTAAGCTATTCTTCTTTCCTCAGTGTCATAATTTGTGTACAGAATCTTGAGGAAATAAATTCATTTAATAATATTTAGAGCAATAATCAAATCAGAACCATCTTGAAAACTTGCTCAGGTGGACAAATTGCTACAAATAAAAGCATTTTGATTTGAATAATTTGATTTATCATACATTTTTAGATAAATTAGTTCTTTTTTGTAAAATGTCTTAAGATGACATTTATTTTGAATTTAATTTAATTTAATTTAATTGAAATAAGTCTTTGGCTTACTTAAAAAAAAAAAAAACAACAACAGCTCATGGGGATTTTGATGTCTCCAGTTTTCCACCTTCCTGTAGCAGGTAGTTTGTTTCTGCTTCCTAAAAGCAACACAAGTACAATTTCAATCTACCAAATTTAATGTTAAACAGGAACTTTCAGGCCACATAGTCCTTGCTTTCCAGTTCCTAATAAGAAATTCAACACTTAAGCATAACACACTAGAGCACTGCTAACCTTGTCTATGACATTTAAATAATAATAAAAAAACGAACAAAAATGTTGTGTGCTTTCTAAGAATCAGAAACTAGGATGGATTATATAACAAAACAAATGCCTTGGCCCTTAACATGCGAGAGTAAAGCACACAAATCTAACCTCAGTGGTAAATTTAAAAGAGAAAAAAGTTTAATAGAGTCTCTTCAATGGTGGTGAAATTGTTCAGCACAGAAACAGTTAGTCTGCTGTCCATGGTGCTGAAACCCACAGAGCTCTGGGTGGTCGTATCATGGACGACGCTGAACAGCTCCAGAACAATTAGACCAAGCAATGTGTGGCTGACGCTCCGTCCCTGGTGCTGAAATTAAACTGGTGTAACACAATTTAGGCCTAAAGGTTGTGCTGGCTGTAATTCTGCACCCATATATGAGTGGTGCATTAGAAGCTAGACGTAATTGTTTTGGTGGAAGGTTGTTAAAATTGCTATGTTTAGACAAACTGTGATTTTGCCTAATTATGTATTTGTTTGTATTTTTTACATGAAAAGGGCCAAAGAATATCTAATATAAAGTCGTATCGTGTCATTCAAAGTTTCAAGCATCATCCCAACTTTCTTCATAGACCCCCCTCCACACACACACACATACATGCGTGTGTGTGCGCGCCCACCCACTCGCACACACACAGCTCTCCCGCTCTCATCTGTTAAATAAATACACCTGAGAAATGTAGGTTACCGCTGATGGCAACAGACAGAAAAGTAATAATGCGCTATTGATGCATTAGAGTCTGACTGCGGTTGTCAGACAGAATTCAGAACGAGTTTATGCAACACACAGCGTTGGAGACAACTGTCACCATTCATAAATCAGAGCGGAGGTCGGTGCAGTGCTCCCACCTTAAGCACTGTCTAATTTAATTCACGTTTCAAAACACATCCATGCCTGTGGGATGAACTAAGTAAAAAAAAAAGAAGCTCTGCCATCCCCAAAGAATACATTCCAGAACAGTGATCAAACTCTGGCAATTTTACCGCCGCATATATTTGCTTCCTTTCTTCATTTAGCCCTTGAAGCTGCTTAGAGGTCTCTTTTGCAGCATTTAGCAATGCTCATTCACTGTTTGTCTACTGTATGGCAGTCCAGGGCTTGAAACCTAAAGATAGTGGTCTGTGAGTCATTGTGCAGGACATCACTTTAATTGTTGATGCCTGAGGGTGCACATGGTCTGATTCAGGAACTGAACTGTTCATGGTTTATTGTGCCAACATGTAGGCAGGGAGGTAATGAAGAAAATTAAGGAATTAAAGCCCAGCTGCAATAGTTCCCTCCAACCAAATATGACACATTATAACAAAAGCCTGATGTTTTTGTTGACTCAAAGTTATAAATAGTTATCTGGAGTTCATAAAGTTTCTGTTCTCTGGCGTCTGCTAACAGCTTGTGATGCTGTTCTGGTTGTGATGCTGCTTCTACAGAAAGAAACAACCTGTATTTTCTCTCTTTTGCTCCTCTACAAAACATACTAACGAGAGGGTCAATCAATGCAACTGATGTTTTTGCATATTTTATGAAGCAGAAATAATGTGTCAGAATACCAGAATACCTAATACCAATAATGATTGGTATTATTCTAAGCATCTACTTCCTAATTAGCCGCTAGCATCTGGCTTTGCTGCTGTATTAACGAGAGCTTCTAAGTGACCTTGAATAACAAGTGAAGATTCAATATCTGTTGTAATATTTTATGTTCCTCGAAGCAACAAAAACTCAACAACCTAATGAGGCTTTGGATTACTTTTCAACAGTGTTAGTTTGTTTTTTCTTTTCGTGACAGCTAGCTGTGCTACTCCATTGCTAGCTTGAGCATGAAGATTAATAATGAATCATTTATTTTAACAATCGCTCAGCTATCTGTGTTTTTCAGAGAAAAAAACTAAAAAGGTTTCTGTCCATCTTGCACAGTCTATTTCTTGTCAATAAAACTTGTTTAACCACTTCTGGGCCGTTCTGGACCTGATTCCTACATTACCCATAAAGCAATAGTTCTGTACTGGATATGAACTAATTTTACATCCAGGTAGATTTGATTGCATGTTTAAATTTCAAATGGAGAAACAGCTGCAGTCATGACAATCGTTGCAACTACAATGATGGATATTTTTCTATCTCTTTCTAGTTTAATTCTTCATCATAATATTTTTTACTGGCTGTGTAATGGTTTAAAACTTTGAACGTTAGATGCAAGAACTCAGACTTCTAGGTTATAAAATCTTTTTCTTAAGACTCTTGAGAGACATTTACGCTGTTAAAGAATCTTAGATTTCATTAAACTTTATAGCCTGGTCATAAACCTTCCCTATTAGCCTGCAGCCTGGTTGTAGGATTTCTGTCCTTTAGATTGTTTAGTTTGGGTGTTTGTTTCACTTAATGAACTTTAATTATATCTTATTTTGACTAAAGTTTACATTTTTAATTGCCAGCAATTCTGCATTTGAATAAAATATGAAAGTAGTGCATTTTTACTACTGGGAGTGGAATAAAACCCCGTAGATATTTTATTGATATTAATCTGGTTTAACTTTGCATATTGACTCAATAAATCAGTGGAATCTGAATGCGTTGCTATACTAACGTCCTGTAGCCATGCTGCTTGTGATAAAGACACATAGATCTTATTCAGGTATTGGATGGTGCATAGATAGATGCAGCTGCCAAGATGTAGGCAGAGAGGTAATGAAGAAAATTAAGCAATTAAAGCACAGCCAAAATAATTCCATCTAATCCTGTACCGCACTCTATAATAAACTATGACTAATGCTTGACATCTTTATTGACTCAATGTTATTAACAGTCATTTGGCTTGAAATCATCTTTTCTTCCATTCTTAATATGCATAACTTTCGCACTGTGTGAAATATGCAGAGGAGTGAGGACTGAACCCGTCGCTCGACATGATTTACACATCAGGCTGTAAAACGCTGGAGAACGCTGTCACTTTTATGGTGAAGCTCGCTCCGGGTTTCTGGTCCGCTCCTGTTATCAGGGTTCTGCTTCCTCACCAGAAAGAGACTCGCAAGGTTAATGACCTTCGTGAATCTCTCAAATAAGACGTATCAATCATATCAACCTTTTGACACAGAGTCGGCACGGTCAGCAGGCTCAGCAAGCCCAGTAACGCGCTCAGTTTCACTGAACCTCTGCCTCGCCAAAATCACTTTCAATCCTTGTGTACATACTGCTGGATGTTTCTTGAGCTAAATAAGAAATGAAGCTAAAAAAAAAATTCATTACCTGAATTGAAATTGTGATAAGCAGACATACAGTGCAGAGACCACACGTTGCCTCTGGCCATAAAATAATTTCAATAGAGGCAAAGCTCAAAAACATTGGGGCTTTTGAGCTTTCTTGTTCCTCTTGAGGTTCACGAATCGATACATAATATTGCATTATTTATAGAAATAGTGTGCAACATGTAGTGAAAAAAAGAGAAAGTTGTGATTTAATTTCAGTCAAGTTTTACTCTGACCTCTGATAGGATAGTAGTGAAGGAAAAAAAATCTTCAAAGCTCAGGATGAAAATATAATAGCACAATATTCGCTTGCAGTCTAAACTTTCAATGTAGAATGAGATGAATTATTCTTCAGAAAGAGACATGACATTACTATCACCCATGCTACGTGGAGGACCACTTCATTGTGAGCCTGTTATGCACAAAAAAGGAAGGAATTAATGTCTTTATAAAGCTATGGAAGTATTTTCTGTTCTTTAATTAGCAATTGTCAAGAAGTCTGCATTGATTCTGCAAGATGTTTTAATTAAAAGTAAAATGAGTGTGCAGACACAACTGTAAGTGGATTTAACGCTCATTATAATAAATAGGTTGCTTTTACAAACTGGAGCTTGACATGGAAGGATTATGAAAAAAAAAACAACAAAAACACAAATATAAATAGATTCTGAAACCGTTTCTCATTGTTTGTGTTTGCAAATATAAGCAGTGGAGCATGGGCTCGGTAAAGAAATCGTTACAGGAAAAGATTTTTTGTCACCATGATGCATATTTTAAAAGGTTGGAATGTGCTGGTGCAGGCTAGGTCAGTGGGTATAATGTCAGCCTGTGCATTACATCCATCAGACTCGGCAGGATGCGTCTCCAAAGTGTTTATGTAGCAGCCTCATTTTCTTTCATCCTTGTCGATGCCTCAAATCTGAGGGAGCTGACTGACCCTTCTCAGTCTGCCGAGACCAAAGGCATGTTTACTGATGGATGAATAATAGTCAGAGTCTGAGTTTCTAACGTCTGCCTCTGGTGCAGTCTTACACCAACCATTAAGGTTTTACGACTTACTATAGACTGTTTTAGAAGGTTATTTAATTAAGAAACAGATGGTTTTAATTTTCCATAAAGAGATTATCTACAAGTTTCCCAAATCTTCTTTTCTTTTCTTTTCTTCAACACAAAAGCCATTCAGATTGTCACGTTATGTAATTTCCTCTGTATTTTGCTTTGTATTGTTTCTGCTGTTCCAGCACAGGATTTAAATCCACAAACTAAGTCCATGGAAAGAAAACAATGCTCACATGCAATCCACTGGTTAAATGAATTAATTATATTTAGTTTGATCTCAGTTGTGTCAAAATAATATTAAATCAATGCTCAATTACGACTGCATCACAACTCACTGTTAAAACTCACCTTAATGTCAATTATTACTTACAATAACCTGCAATAATAATAGTCATTTAAACAATATTACCACCTGTGAAATACTTAATATATTTGTTTTACTCCTATTGGATGCTATTACTACATCTTGACATTATAGCCAAACATTTCATTGCATTTTTGACTTTCTGTTAACCTGCATAACGACAAATAAACCAATCTGCAGTTTTACAAAACATTACACTCATTATATAGAGAAAAGATTTTAGACAACATAACATCAATCAGTCAGCATTTGTCTATAGAGAGTATTACACGTCCAAGGTGACCGAAGTGCTGTACAAGTCCATAAAATAAAACATAACCTATAAGACATCAGCACCGACAATAAATCAAGAAAGAGAGATGACAAAAATAAAGCACTCATGATAAGAACAGGCTAATATATTCTACCAAACCAGAATTTAAATAATTTTATGTATTAGCAATCCTTACAGTAAGAGGGATCTTGCTCTAGAATTTGAGAAAAAGAGCAGAAAAGCTTTATAAGACGAGCCTTAGAAACATCCAGAACCAACTAGAAGTTCTGAATTCACACTTTTCAGAAAACAGAGTTGGTTTAAACTATGTTCTATTAAATTAAAAGTTGCTTTTCCGTTTTCATCAGTTTGTCAAACAGCAGTTTAAATAAACTGCGAAGAAAGTAGACAACAACTGTTGTTCAGACAAACAAAATAAGGAAGATAAACAGCGTCTGAACTTCTTCCTCACATCTTAAACAAACGAACAAAAAAAAAAAAAAAAAAACCTGATAATGGAGCAGAGGGTGAATGTGAAGTGGCGAGGTCACGCTGAAAGAATGTGCACATTATGTACTTGGCTTGTTAACAGCTGTCGGCTTAATTGTCACATCGCACAGGGACGTTTCTATTTCAGCGTGGCGGTGGCAGGCACCAACAGAGACCGAGGCAGGCTGACCTTTTCAGCACAAAGTAACAGGACTCTCCTGAATTCACCACGGCAACCAGCAGTGTATGACTGACACAGGTTGATTATGCTTTGTGCTGCTCGGACCAGCATGATGATTAATTTATAGAAGAATATGACAGCTAATTTATTTTCACGCAGTGCCGCTGTTCTCATGTGCACATGTTTGGGACATATGGCAAGATGCAATATTTTAAAGAGGACTCTTTTGTTTGTTTGTTTCTTTTTTTTTAATGGAAGATATTCTTATTTTGGAAGATGAAAGCAAGATAACATTTTACTAGTCTGTTCACAGGACCATGAAATTGGTCCAGCTGTGACATCTGGGAATAAATTGTGTGGAAATGAAATGTGATAACTGGATTTTAATGTGTTTTGAAAAGTTTTTACCTGCTGCACATGTTAATCGGAGCAATGTCAAGAAAACAGGCAAACTTAAATCACAACTTCATGGGGGATTTTTTTCCCAGCTGTGCACTGTAAAATATTTTAGTCACATTTAGTTGTTTCCACCAAGTTCTACTCTTTACCTCAAAATAAATCTAGTAAGTTTTATATTTTGAGCTTCAATGTGTAAGTGAGAGCCTCTTATGCGTTACCAAGCCAAATGTCTATTTTATTGATACAATCAGTTTGCAATGGTTGGGGAAAGTGTCTTCTCACAGAGCTTGTGCCCGGTTCAAAGTAAAAGTTTGAGCAGAAATCAGAGCGATGTTTAATAAATTGGATCATCATATATTTTATTCAAGCCGAGTGAAAATTTTAAATTCTTCTAACTTAAAACAAGCAGATATTTTAACTTGAGGGCTGTTTTCCTGCATAATGTGAATTAATTATTTGGTCTAAATTTACAGTTTTATGTAATAACTCACTTCAATATTAATGAGGTATCAGGGTTTATAAAACAATATTCAGACAACTTGTGTCCTGTTAAATCAACTTAGTGGACTTTAATTTAAAGTAAATCAGTTCTCTAGTTGGCTTGTATTTTCAAGGCTGCTGGTGAAGCTTCATTTTCAATTTAAACCACCGTCAAATGTTTTACAGTGCGGTTTTCACTTTAATAATTAGCACAGCCGATTAAAGGAAGATGTAGTTTAGATTCTGGGATGTTTTGTGCAGAAACTGATAAGTTGATCAGTTTCTGTACCTGTTAACCCCAGGAAGGTTCACTACTGTTTTGTATTTTCTCCTTTTGTGGATAATGACTGAATATGGTTCACTGAAGTTCTAAAGCCTTAGAAATGACGTTGGCATTGATATTTATATTGTTGATCTTTATAAGGTTGGGGCATGAAGTGTTGCTTTTCCAGAACTTTCATCCTACTTCAAGTTGTCATACAATTTCTATTTAGGTGACTTCTTGATTCTGTTTGTGTGGCTGTAAATAGCAAAATTGAATTAAAATTGGGTTACTCACAATTCAACTATGGATATGAAGAGGTTTACTTGGCATTGTTTTACCCTTAAACATTTTTGTGTGACAAAAAAAAAAAAAAAAAAAAAAAAGCAGAAACATAGTAAATCTATGCAAGAGCAAACTAGTTGTTTTGTTGTAAAGACAGTAACTTTAATGGATTAGCTACATTTCAAAGTGTCATTTTGTTTTTCTTTTATTGTGGCACATTTTGCTCCTGGTTTTTCTCCTTGTTTTTCCAAGATAAAAGGTTTCGCTCAAACAGTAATCAAAGCAATCCTGGGCAGGACATGAACCGAACTGATTATGTCCGGCATTGAAGTGAAAAATGAAAAGAATATTTAATGTGGTCGAGTTGAAAGAAGCAGAAGTTGTGTAGATGTTTTTATTTTTCACAACTGTCTGAAATAAAGCAGGTCAGTTTTGGCTCAAACTCTGTTTTCCTTTAAGTTAGAACAAAGTTTCTAGCTGAGGAATTGACAAAACTTTGCTCACTCACTTCACTCTTTGCTGACAAGAAGACAGACTGTTTTCTCTGCAAAACATCAATGAGCTACAAAGCAGAATCTGGAAAAAAGCAAGCAGTTGTTTCTGCTGCATTAAAGTTTAAAAATACACAGAGCATTCATTCAGCAAAAAAAAAAAAAAAAAAAAAAAAAAAAAACTATGAGAAAAATTCAGAGTTAAAAAATAAAGTAATACAAGAAATCAAGTGTTTCTTTATGCATATGTACTCTGGTTTCCAGGCTGTTTGCTCTGCTGCTTCAGCCAAACCAGAATTTATTTGGCTCGCCAGTTCAGGTGCGTCTGGAAGAAGAGCTCCCAGCGGCCGTTGCAGGAGCCACAAAATCCTTCTTAATCAGATTCTGCTGAAGCTGATAGTGGAGGGAGACGATAGAAACAAAAAAAGGAAAGAAAGGAAGAAACACACATGAAAGAGGCCAACAGTAGTTTGGCAGCCACTTTGCAGAAAGAAGGGGGCAACAGTCTGCCCACAATTGTCCTTCCTAGTGAGGCCTCTTATTGGTAGCGAATGCCTTGCTGGTGCATTTGGCTTGTGATGCTAGTTGGGAAACGTCCAACCTGAGCTGTCTGCTACCTCAAACCTCTTGGCTCCAAGATGTAGAGAGTCTGTAGGGTGGGAGATTGCTGCAGGACCTCATGGAGTTGCAGAGTGAAGCTGTGTTGATGTTTAAAATTTACATTGATGACACTTTGTGTTACTGTTGTGTTTTATTGTGGTTTACAGTATTTTATAAATGATTTTATTGGTTAATTTTGCTACAAAGCTACTGTCTCTGCAGGGGGAATAAAGCAATGAAGTTGAGACTGACGTTTTATTTTTAGTTTTGTTGTAGCTCTGGTTGTCCTGTCCTCTTCTTCCATTTCAACCTCTATTATATTTTTCACTCTTTTTACAGCTTCATGTGTTTTTCTCCAACCTTATAAAGTCATATTCAATAAATTTGAATGCATTCGTGTGAATCTTTGTCAGATTAGGTTCCTTTTGAAAATAACCTTTAAGCATTTATTATGCATGAACTTCATTAAACCCACATTGACTTTTAACGGTATGATATAATGTTCTAATCGTGAATTTGTTTACATAAGCTGTAAGAAAAAAATCACCATTACTTAGACCACAACCAATGTCATCAAAAAGCAACAATAAAAAGTAAAGTAGAAAAAAAAGACAAGTCTTAAGTTTATTCAGGCGGGAGTTCATGCTGTAAAAACTGATTGGCTGCCTCTCATGAAGCACACCAGGAATGTAGATTTTTCTTAACTTAAATGAACTGGCAATGCAAGAAACATGATTTCAGTGCTTCTTTGTTGCAACTTTGTTTCAATATTTTCATCAAAATAAAAATAAGACAAGCAGGATTTGTATTTACTGTTTCTAAGAGGAAGATTGAGAGTTTTATTTTTCTGTCTTGTTTGTTCGACTTTGACTGCAATCATCAACAATCATCCAAAATTGTCCTCTCTGAGACACTTTCTTACATTGTTTTCAAAAAATTCTACCTTTGTGTAATTTGACATAATTGCAGAATATCTTTTTTTTTTTTTTTATAATGCAGGATAAAGTGGGAAATGTGGACAGCAATTCTTTTTCTTTCTGTTCCTCCACAAAAACAGACACTTCTAACAAGAACGATGCATTAAGTCAGCTGGGATTTGCACATGAATATTAACCGCGTCTGTATCTCTTTTTCTCTGTAAGCCTAACACCACCAAGGATATGTCAGATATGCATGAAAACAAATATTAAAATTAGAACAATTTCTTTTTGCGCTCCATTGACATCCTCCGACCATTTGTGCTTTAAAGTGTTTCTTTTAACAACCCCATCCATGGAAGATGAACGCCTTCAAGAGACTTTTCTTTAGGCGATACATGAATCATCAGAGCACAAGCAAAACAAATAGACGAACAACAAACTCTTTGTTATCGCTCCAGAGCTTTTCATCATGATGTAATTATGTACATATAACCCAGATTTTTTGATGTTGCTCGGTGTCTTCTCCTGGCTGTAATCTCAATTAGCTCATTGTTGACAAAATTGTGGTTGAAGCAATTTAAAACCTACACAAAGCTGTGACTGAGACTGGAACAGTTTCCTGATCATGAAAGACAACAACAAAATTCATTTAATGAAAGCTGGATATAAATAAGGAAGCATGTCACACGAAAATGTATCAGAGGAGGCATCACAGAAGCTTGCTGCTTTGTGTTGGAGGAAGGCAGAAAGATATTTCAACAATCTCTTAATATTTTATGTGCAGTTTTGGACTGATGTTTACTTACACTCAGTTTGGGCTTGAACGTCATTATTTTAAGGATTTTACTCAATTTGAGATATTTTTCAGGGTGAAGTTTTCAATAGTTGCAAACAGAACTTGTATTTTTCAAAAAAAAAAAAAAGATTTCTTTTTCAGCAGTATTAAATAATTCTCAGTCTTGAGGCATGCATGACACAGAGAGGTCCCGACAAATTCTTCCACCTGAGCTGGAGATCTCTGATTCCTCCAAAGCCACTATAGACCTCTTTGCTTCTCTACTGTCAGTTGAGGTGCAAAGTCACGTCTGGGTAGAGTTATTGTTGTGCATCTGTGTGATTCTATTTTATTGGCAAGCTCCAATAAGAGTTTACGAACAACTATTTGTCTGTTTAAAGGGGCAGGATCATGTAAAATTGACCTTTTGAGATTTACATAATGTTTAATGTTATTCCCTCATCAAAAACGTACTTGGAGTGTTGCTTTTATTCTTTCATACATGTTTGAGTAATTCTTTAGTCTCTCATAGCAACCATTCACTGGTGCTAAATGCCTCAGGGGACCTAGCCTCGCCTTCGAGACGCAGTTCCTCCTCAGAGCTGCAGTTTCCAAGTTTCTACCTCACAGAGCGACTCTCCGATTCTGCTCCTCCACACTAGCAAGCAGCAATTAGCAAACATCTGGTGGAACTGCACATCTGCTGAGCTCATTAAGCCAACTACTTCTCATTGCAACACTGCTAAAATTGTTTCTTCATTGTTAAAGAAGCCATGTCGTAATGACTTCCTGAAGGCAAAGTTTCAGGAAAAGCAGTAGTTTTTTAAAGAGACAGTGGCCCAATTTCAAGGCGTTAAATTACAAAGTAAAATTTACTTTAAGTCATATCTGATATATGTAGCCTTTTTTTAAAATAACTGAACTTAACAGTTAATTCACTGTGCTTTAAAATGCCATTATGTGCCTGAAAAATACAAAACACTTCCCCTTTAACAAAATGAGGTCCAGTAAAAGATCTCTGATTGTTTTGCCAAAGCAACTCACACAGAATGTAAAAAAAAAAAAAAAACTGCTATTAAAGCCTTTATAATTATATATTTTTTCATCATTATTCCATGTGGTCATCCAACCAGAACTTACAACAAACCTCAGGCAAAGTTGATGTACTTACAAAAACATTACAGAAAACTTTCATCACCAACATTGCTGTGAGACAGAAGAAAAATTAGGTTTCCAAAAAAACATAAAAAAATAAATAAAAAAATAGAGGATGGAGGCAACAGATGAGATATAATCACACTAAGCTGCTAATTAATTAGTCCTGCATGTCATATGCTTGCTGTGCAGAGGGACACAAACATTTCTCCATTTGCTAATTAGTTTTCTTTTGGGGCATTTTGTGTAAATACATATGAATAAAAAATTATTTAAATGCTTGTGCTCTTTCTAGATTGTCTTTGCCATAACCCAAAGCCTGGAGAGTTTTTTTTACAACCAGTATGTAGCAATACCAGTAAATATTTTGCAATTTGATGTCAGCTGTTCTGCATTTTAAAATGTGATGCAATTTTAAAACAAGACACGGTTGGAAAGGAAACATAATGAATATTTAAAGACAGAACCACTGAACCCATCTTCTTTTGGTTCTTGAAGAGCTTTCAGCCTTCCTCCAGAAATCTTTTTCCATTCTGCCTATTAGAAATGTGGCTTAAAAGAGTTTTTAAAAAGATTAGATTAAAAAAAATCATTTTTATAATAAAGATGTGTGTTTGAGGAATGACAGAGGTCTATCAAAAGATTATAAAACAATGAAAAAAGGAGTTTCGGTTTTGGAAAAATGTACGTCTTTATTTATATTTGACATAAAAAGACAGCCTATTTATGTAATATTCTGTGGAACATGACTCCATATTATTAATGTAAAATTTGTGAATTTTTTTGTTGGGCATATCTAAGACATTGCAGCTTGGAAAGCTGAAATACCTGAGCGCATCGTTACTTGACACCCTATTGGGGCCAATCAGATAGCGGCATTTATTTTCTTTGGTCCTTATTTTCTGAACCTCCAAGAGCAAAAATTATGAAAACTGTAGATATTAACTTTTGTAGTATAGTGCCAAAATTTAAAAGAAATAGACCTCAGATGACTCAGAGCAAGAAGGATTCTTGATTAAAATCCCTGCCAAGTTTATGTTCTGCAAGGAGTCTGCACCGTCTCCTGAGGCACACTTTGGTTCTCTTCTGGTACTCTAGCTTCCACCCACAATCAAAAAAACATTCATGTAGAATAATTGAACATTTTAAGGCAATCTGCTGAAAGTGTGTCTGCAAAAAGTTTCTTGCTTTTGGTTCTATGACCGACCGACGTGCGTTTCCTTCTTCCTCCAACAACTGCAGTGAACGCTCCCTGCATGTCCACCGCCAAGCAGAGGAAACCAGCTGCAAATCTGATCATTCATCGGCAGGATACACCGAACCAAAAGCAAAATCTGCTGTGCCAGGACAGTATGAAGGATCACAGCTGCTTTAACACAGCAAGTATTAGACGGATGGTTTTGATAGAGTGAAAATGCTCTTCGGTATTGGAACCACAAGGGGAAAAGAATCACTGGAAAATGCCCAGAAAATATATAAAAACCAATAAAGGTGAAGAGATGATGGAGCCCTGAGAGCTTTATTTCAATAAATAGCATTCATGACTGTCGAGTCTATCACCGTATGGATTTTCCCTAACATACTCTCTCATTGCCTGTTTAACAATCTGTCATCCAAACAGCTGACCTTTCTCAGTCTAATTGAAGCAAATCTTTTCCCAGTTTCCTCTCAGAAGTCTCTGCTCCTGTCCTACTTTGTATTCCATGCAGTGCTTCCTTCCAGCCTACATATTGCAGTAGTTTGCTTTACCCCCCGCTGAGTCTCAGCTGTTTGTTGAGCCATGCAATATGGATCATTTTCAAACAAGCGCAGATATATCTTTGACTTACTTTTCTGAGTCATTACATTTAATAAAAATGATCACAGAAAGATTAAGATTAACAGAACAAAATAAAAAATATGTTATGGAAGTTGTGTAAACTTTTCTATTGCTATAAAAAAAGTTTCAGCACTTATGGCATTCATCAAATCAGTTTGGTAATTAAAGCTGTAAATTTTAAGTTAATGCTTGACAGAGACTGGTTTCAACTCCAAAAGTTTGGAGTTTGATAAACTCCACTCTACTTTCAGATGTAGATAGAAAGGATGAAAAAGTGGAAGAGCTCCTCATATTCACAGTTGAGCATGGTGGAGGAGGTGTGATGTAATGGGACTGTTTTCTCCTCCAAACGCATGAGGAAAGTATTTACAGCAGGGGAGTTGGTTATAAATGAATCTACTCAGGTCAAAGATTGCATTTATCTAAAGTTATCAGTGCCATATCTGGATAATGCAGTCAAAGAAAAGGTGTGTAAAAGCACTAATTTAAGCCTCTTTACACACTCTTACTAGATGTGTCAGTAATTGCACAGATTGCCATGCAGTACTGGAAATGTAAATGTTAAATATTCTGTAACAGCTTTCTAAACATATGCAGTCTCCACAAAATGTGTTACACTCTGTTTCACATTCACCCACAGAGAAATGCAGAGAAGATTTGTTCCTCCGTGTTTACAAACTGAGTGTTGCTCTGCTGTTTATTTTTACAGTCATGCTCAATAAATTACAATACTTTTTGAAAATTATCTATATACAGATATTAGACATACTTTTTCTTGGGTTATCTTTCTGTTTTAGAAATAGTCTTGTTTGTTGTGTTTTCATTAGTCATTAGCAGAAAAACATCTTGACCAATAGAAAAGAAAATGGTGTAAAACATTGGTCTAAATTTTTTTAATGGATTTATATAAGTGACAAAGTAAAGCATTTATCAATGTTTTGGTTAAAGCAAATAAGGAAAAAAAAATTCCATTGTAGTTTTGCAAAATTCACTAATTTTGATACAACCAAAACACAACCTCATGCTAGAGCACACACAAACACACACACGCACACACACACAAAATAAAACTCACAGTTTTTGTGTCAATGGAAACACAACTGGTGGTTATTTCCTAAATGACGTATTTGTAGTTGTTTCAGGACATTCTGGACACAAAATATGCAGAAGTTTATATTTCCTGGTGATTGTTTCACCTGCAGGACCATACAGAGAAGGGAACTATTTACACTAGGAATGCCAACAATAAAGAAGAATGATGAGGCAGAACAAAAACAAAATCTGTGATCGAAATTTCAGCAACATGAAGGAAAAGTCAGAGGCAGAGGCAGAAATGCAATCAGAGCAGTTAGGAAACAGACAAAGGCAACCATTGTCAATTACATT
The DNA here is from genome assembly GCF_019740435.1 of Gambusia affinis. Classification (NCBI taxonomy): domain Eukaryota; kingdom Metazoa; phylum Chordata; class Actinopteri; order Cyprinodontiformes; family Poeciliidae; genus Gambusia; species Gambusia affinis. The sequence continues at coordinate 5,755,975 of NC_057888.1, forward strand.
GCCTTTGAGGTGCAGGTTTTAAATCCCTTGCACTAGAAGTTGCAGAAAACTTGAAACTGGGGTGAATATTAATGTGTAAAGACTTGAAAATATCTGTTCTCCATCCAATACAGTTGGGTTTGACTAGTTTCACAAAGACAACGTGGCAAATATGAGAGCCTAAAATTGTAAGAAATATACGATTAAAAACTTGCAGAATCCACAGAATATTGACTTTGCAAAGAAACACACACTTTTTAAATGCCTATTTTGCAAACATTTTGCAAACCATACATTAATTCCTTTCACTTTGAAATGATGTGCAACTCTGTGTTGGTCTATCACATAAAATACCTCAAAGGGTAGGAATACTTTTGCGAAGAACTCTACTGACAGAAAACGACATGAGAAAAAGAAAAAAGTTATTAAGGCACATATTTAAAGATGTTCAAACCTAAATGATTCACATTTTTACAAGGCCTGCCAACAGTTTTTCTGTAGATGTTATTCAATGGAGGTGTTAAAACTTGAAAGTGGAGGAACTTTTCTCAAGGACAAAATGGAAACACTTCTTCACATGAAAGAACAGTGGCACTGTGTTCTTCAGTCAGTTTCACTAAGAAAAAGTGTTTCATCTTTCCTAATCTCTGCTGCCTAACAGACTTTCGTTGGCTCAAGGAAGTTATATTATATCTCCATTATTGACAAGTTGTGATCAGTCACAAAGAGTTTCCAGTTTCTGAGTTGCTTGATTATGGGCTGCTCATCTTTCAATCTGGAACAAGGACTAATTGCGAGGGATCAGCTCTGGGAGTTTGTGACAAATGGAGGCTCGCAGATGGAGTATCACGTCTAAATGCGATTAAGAAGAAGACAAGTGTGTTGGAGTACAACAGTGAACTGTTTGTTTGTCTGAATGGAGGTGACGCATGTTAAAATTCCAGAGATTATCATCAGTTTCAGGTTTGTAAGCTAAAGGAAGACGGACAGAGCGGGAGAGGCAGGAGAGATTTTTCTACAAAGCCATGGAAGGACTGAAGGAAAGCTCTGATAAGGCCTGCGCGCATCTAAGTCTTTGCCAGGACTTGTGCCGCAGCGAAAATTGAATCATAACAGACAAGAAGAGATAAGCAAAGAAAATAATCATGCTTTTATGCTGCTCTGTGCAGCAGCATGACAGGACATCAGTTTCACCAGTGCAGCTATTAAAACTTGGAAAAGTACATAAAATTACACCCAAAGCTCATGTACTTTTAGTACCCACAGTGTAAAATGAATTGAATTATTTAATGTGAACTTTTGTAAAATGATTTTGACACGTAAAGCATACACTAATTTACATCAGATATGCTCACTGGGACAATTGCTAAGAGTGGCATCCAGATTATGCAGTCATTTTATATGCAGGCACATAAAATAGACTTGTACCCCAAGTACATTTTATTTCTTTTGCTCCTGTCCTGTTGGCACCCCTTGGTGTCGAGTAGGAAACCCCTGCCTACATTTGAGAATTAGCCGTGTATTAGAAAACACTGCTAACACACAAGTTTGCTAAGACACAGGCTACATGGGTGGTGAGGCACAAGTTATCCTGAGACTTCTCTTTAAGTTCTCTTAAGTTAAGTTGTTATCTTCACTACAACCAAATAAAAAGTTAGAATAATGTAGTTGTAGCAAAATGTGATGAAAAATTCCCATTTTACATGTTTTTACACTTCTATTTGGGTCTCAAATGCTCTTAAAAACAACCCAATCCCTGTTGCCAGCCAGTTTTTGGCAATAAATTATTGTTTTTTGGTGTCTGTAAAATGACCCATTTAAAAAAACTCTGGAACATAAAGTCAGCTTTGGTTGCCTGTCACCTACCAAAGCTGATTTGCAGCACCTTTGGTCAGTTAGTTTACAATGGCTGCTGGAGAAGGAATGTGTTTTGTTGTTGATTTGGCACTTAGAAACCACCTGCTGCATTATCATCGGCTGTGCAGGAGGCTACCCTTTTGCTTTTCAAAGATGTACGGTTGTGTAATTTTGCTCATTTATTTGCAGCCAATTTTACATGTGAGTGTAAATGTTTAGTTGGGACCCAGGGGTGTGTGACCAGCAGCAGCTTATTTGGATTTAAGGATTTAAATCTGATAAATAGATTCTGTGGAGATAACTGCAGACTATGGTGATAACTGCAGACTATGGTGATAACTGCAGACTATGGTGATAACTGCAGACTATGGTGATAACTGCAGACTATGGTGAAGGTAAGGAGGGTTTCCAACCTCAAAGGCGTGAAGTGTCGCGATAAATCAATTAATCATACGATAAATTAAAACTAACGACGTCATTTTAATTATCGCCTTTATCGTCTCTTCCAGCCTTTTTCTCTTTCTGTTGATGACACTAAATGAAAAAAGGCTCAACTCCGCTGCTCTCCACTGACCCTCCCTTCCTCATTTCCTTAGTGTAGTGTCTAGTTCACACTACACCATCCTAGAGCTCTCGGCCGATTGTCGGCCCATTTTCAAAACCTGAGAGATCACACAATAGCCGACAGAAATCCTAGGTATAAAGGTTCGATCAGGTTCTCTCATGCCGTGTGGCGTCCAACAATGGGCACAAAATCCAGTCCAGTTAACTCATTTTAAAACCAGGCATTAATCAATGCTTTACTACAATCTAAATGCAATGCATGTTTCAGCGTAGTGTCTGCGTAACATCCTGATTGAGTTAAATATTATTATAATCTATTTATGTCAAGTTAACGAAGAACACCTGAAAAGTTACCTGGTTCATCAGCTGCGTAGCAATTTCGCTCCAACTCCTCCCCTCGTCATTTCTATATTCTTTGCACGAAATGTTTTATAAACATTATTGTTGTTTCCACAAATCATCTTCAATGTCCGCTGGACTTGGGTTGCGCAGTGTCAGCTGTTTGGGATTCCCCTCTGTAATTTCCCCTCAGAAAGCAGGAGGAGAATCCGTGCTTTCTGATTGGCTACCTGTCACATTCAACAGGCTGCGTTAACGATCCCAGTCGGGGAAAAGCCCTGATTTAGATCGGAGCGGCCACAACGATCTAGCGTAACACACCACACACTACAGGATGATCACAAGCGACAATCTTAGAACGATCAAAGTTCTAAGATTGTCATAAGGGGAGAATGTAGGTGCGAACTAACGTGTAGTGTGAACTATTGCATCAGGTAGTCGATGTGCCCATCTTCTCTATTTAAATCTAATGATTACTGAAGGGCAATATGGTATACAGACTTCATAATCTGCACTCTTTTGGTTGAATGCAGTATTTATTTACACTTTGGTGTTTTTATTCAAGTACATGTTTGTTAATGTAGACTGAGAATCCATTTTATTTTTGTTTTTGGTTGTTTTGTTTATTTTATCAGTTCCAGTGTTGAGTGCTATTTTGAAAATAAAGTGTATAGATCTTTGACAGGAAATCGCATGCATTATTACGTCATTTCCATTAAATCAATGAAAAAGGTCTTCAAACTATATTATCGTCTATCACAATAGTTTTTGAGACGATTTATAGGCAAAATGTCTAGTTCTCATACATCCAACCAATCTCAAACATCACTTGTCAGTTGTGGCTTTGCTGACTAAATGATTCCACCCTTTGCAGAGAGAAAGAAAAATGTCTGACTGATGCTAAATAGAATGAAAGTGGTGACAGGAACTGTGAAGTATCAGTGGTCCTTTCACCACTGAGCTGGTGACTCAGCACTGGCCAGCAGCAAATTTCAATAAATCAAACCACTAACTGGACCCACGGGGCAGCCATGGGCAGAGTGTTTCTCATTACAGCTTTGTAAGTCTGCAATGAGCTGATTGACAGTTTGGAAAACGGCCCGGGAATAATCTCCAAACATTTCAGTTGGTAAGCAACTTTTCTGCTCGTTCTTTGTATCTGTTGTTTTTCCACATTGGCCTCTGGTTTTAGATGACTCATATCTTCCACCTACGCCAGTGTCTATAAACATTACTCATCTGAAAATGTTAAAACACTATAATAAAACTTGGTGGACAACATATTTGAACTTCAAAACAGACGTTATCAGTTTCATCCTCTCTGGTGATCCTGATGTCTTGGCATTTTGAGTACAGCTGATTTTGGTGTAACAACCCTTTCTCCAGTAATTACATAATTAAATGTAATGTCAAGACCAACAGACTTTAAATGGATTCATTTGAAATTAGTCAACATTGAGTTAAACAAAAATACATTTATATTAAAACTTTTTATGACAACGCCAGCATCACTTTGTATTATGAATTCAATCAATCTATGTTTAAACCCAGTTGTACCTCCAGGATGAGAAACACCACATGAACAGTGATTGGCAGCACCAAGACCCACCTCCTGGTTCTGATTGGTTGTTTCTAGTTAACACTGGGAAAAGGAAAAAGGAAATCTGTCCAAACCAACCTTACTCTACGGTTCATGATGGTTCAGGTAGAATTAAAACATTAAAAGAGATGTAATCACTTTAACACCACTCCATAAAGCCGCTGTCATTACAAACCCATTAGGGAAGGCCTACAATGAGTAGTGAAAGTACTTAAAGACATGGCATCTTGCTTCCAGCTCTGATGAAACTCCATTTCTCTTCCTAATGAGTGCAAAAGATGCGCAAACACCAGCAGAGGAAGCAAACAAAAATTACAAGCTCCGCTTAGACAAGTAAATATAATTAACAGGCACCAAATCTAACAGTGCACCTGTTGTAGTTCTGAGAAGCCATCCTGCCTGAGGCTTAAACGCTGCATATCTGCTCTTCCCAAAATGATGCTGCTATTTTAAAATTGGTAAATTGTTTCACTCTACAGCAATTTCCTGTACATGTTGCCATGTGGTGCATCGATGAGGCCCAATCTCATGCTTTTAGCAGATTTTTTTTTTTTTTTTTTTTTTGCCCTAGATGTTTATGGACCTGCATCCTGAGAGGCCACAGTTTTGGCTTTCCTGTGTGCATGCAACATTTGGGCATAATGAGCCTGGGAACTCTTGGGCGCTGCTCTAATAGCTGCACTCTAAGCCATCCCCCTCGGCTAAAGGGTGGCGCTGCGTCGATGGGAGCTGATGCGAGTGCCTGCACCCAGCAGCCTGCGGCCCAGCAATCTATCAGCACAGCTTAGGACATCGCCACTGCTCAGCACCGTGGCCGAGGCGCAGGGCCGACACACAGTGCCCCAACTGGAAATACACAGACAAATTGGATTTATAAAGCACATGTTGAGTTTCATCAACTAAGAGCAGCGTTGAAATGGAGTGAGAGCAGGAAAGATGCCCGAGCTACAGCTTGCTGGATCACATTCTGACATTTTTGTGAGCGTCCCACAAAACGCAGCGATTACTTAAATCCTCTCAGATTAATAGATTCTTTTACTACTGAAACTCTCTCCAAAAGAAGAGCTCTTAAAAAAATCCTTTCATTTAAAGCACAGGTGTCCAAAGTGCGGCCCAGGGGCCACAGATGGTCCCTGGAATAATTTTGTACGGCCCCCATTTGGTCCATAGATGCACATAGAGACTTTTAATTTGTAATCAGGGTAAAAATAGCTAACAACATAAAAAATTAGTAAATTCCTGCCAAAAACTCAGGAATCATGTGATTAATTAAGTTTTTGCTAGAAAATTTCTATCTATATTGGATTGTTTTGCTTGACTACAAGGTGGATTTTATAGCCTGTGTCTACGTTTGAGTCTGCAATTTTGTCCCACGTGACAAAAAGTTTGGACACCCCTTATTTAAAGCTAAAACAAAACTATAATATATTGTGGCAATATATTTATACCCGTATGACGTAAGGCAGTTCCTGTGTCGGTACTGTCAAGGTGAGTATTGTTCTGAGCTCATTACCATCATCTGGTCGGGCTTGATGAGAGCCAAACTGCAGTTTTTAAGAAGAGGCTGATATGTAAAGAGGAGATTAAGACGCTGTCAGCACGCTGGAGAAGAATCCAGACAAAGTCCCACGTAGCTGTCTGGGCCATCAGAGTTCATCTTTATTAAAGCATTTAATGAGATCATTTAGCTAATTCTAATAAATCACACAGGATTTATGGAACAGATGCAAAGTTTTTACTTTTTTTTTCTCCACTGAAACTTCAAATTAGAAACGGCTAGGTTGACACGCTAAAAGTCATTTCTGTAATTTATCTCAATGATGGCCACACACTAATAGTTCCTCCAGCTGTCATCTTCGCCTCTAGAATCTCAGGATTTCACTGTGATGTTGAAAAGTCATATCCTGTTAATGGGGCGCTGCATGGTTCAGTTGGTGGAACATGCACACCAGCCGAAGAAACTTTAGTCCTCAATGCTGCTCTTCTGGGTTCAATTCCCGGTCAAGGCCATTTGATGCACGTCTTCCTCCTCTATTTTTACAATGTTTTCTGTTAATTTGCAGTTTGATAAAAGCCACAGAGTCACAAAAAAGAATCTAAAATAAAAAATAAAAAAAACACTGATGAGGAAAGTAATTAAAAAGCTGACATTTGAGGCACAAATTAAATATTTAGAAATGCACTAATCAGAGAATTTCTGGTCTATTTTGTGGTGATCCAGATTTCAGCAAACTTCAATTTCTTCATAAATATAAATATACAAGTCTTACATTAAAAGTATTTCTTGAGTCCGTCCGGGATAAGTGTTAATTTTAAGAGATTATATTTTTTGGTTTAGACTAGCAGAAGCTACATCACAATTGTTTAGAGAGAGCAGTCATGGTGGAAAAGGGCATATCAATTGTTTTAAAAGAAATTTTAAAAATGTAAGAAGTATTTGCTTCTTTCATTAAACAATTCGCTTTTTTAAAATTTTCCATGGTGCCCTCCCGGGAACTATGAGGTCTAATCAGGCCATGCAGTGGTTCCTTTTAGGATGTCAGCAGAACTGACAAGCACAGACCGGCTGTGTTTTGTTTACATCCGTCTTAAAACAAAAAGTGCAGGGAACTCACAAAATACATTCCCTTCTAAAGTTTCATGGTAATTACCATGAAGGCAAATAAATAAATGTCACTTTTCTGTCACTTGCAGATATATCAGCATCTTAATCTCCTTCTTAAATAATGGGACACCTCCATAAAACATGACAAAAGCCTGAGGTAAGTATAGACATAAACTGCTGCCTTCGGGTACTTTAGCAATAATCGGATAAATCTTCACATAAAATAATTTCTCTCCTTGTAGCATGCATGAATAATCCTTCACGGTGACAGCAGAAGGAAGGGAGCCATGGGCATTGATCGTAGCTGTGATTGTAAGGAGGCACTGGATTGAGTCGCACAATCACCAGCAATTACATTGATTGGATGAATCTTCAATGGAGCATCATGGCTAAACAAAGAGGAAGCAGTTGGAGACTTGGGAGGACAGTGTGAGGTGATGAATGATTCACTGTGTATTCTGCACCTGTAATTTAGTTTGACAAGCTGATGAGACTGCACTGCGCGCCTCACTGAATGCTAATATGCTTCCTGCACACTCTGTTCCTCAGCCCAGATTAGAAACAGTCTCATAAGCTGTAAATCCGTGAAAAGTTCTGACATTTTTTATTTATTTACTTTTTACATGGTGGGGGTTTTAGTGAAACATCTAAGCTCACATCAGAAGCCTCTGCATGCAGAAGAACCAAATTCTGACATCTTTTGTTTGAGGTAGAAAGACAGATTGCTGTTCATCAACAAAACAATTTCATGTCCAAGTCTTATCTTTCCTTCACCTGTCCATCACTGTCTGCCAGTTTGCTCTCTGTCCAGAAATAACATTCACCTGTCCACCCTTCCAGGACCAACATGGCTATCTTCCTCAGGTTCACTTTAGATTCTTTCTAATAAACATAAATCCTTACATCTGTAAATCCGCTCCTATTTACTTCTTAAGAAATACACTGGATTGTGTCAAGATACGAATTAATCTCCTCAATGTATTACTTTCACTTTATAGCAGGTGTAAATTAAGATCCAGCAAGACACCATAAAAAATGTTTTTTTAATCGCAAAAATTTTTTCGACAACATTTTTCAGACTTGGTAATAAAGTTGCACCAAACAAAACTGTAAAAATTGGTTTCCATTCCAGCATCGGCGTTCTGATTTTGTTCTGAACCTTTTATCTCTGTTCTTTCAACTTTTAATTAGAAAAGAGGCGGGCATCGTCAGGTAACTGTGTCGCATTAACAGTTTCATCAGACTCTGACCTAATGCTCAGCTGGCTAAAATACCACATCTTACCTGCAGCAGTTAGTAAAAGATAAAGTTAATTAATTTCATTTCTGTAGATAATTTGACTGAAATAGCTCTGGTTGAAATAACTCCACACTCACAGCTAGGAAATTTGGCTCTAAATCATTTAGCACCCCAAAATAGATGATGAATCTGATGAAAAGACAAATTTTACTTGAGATGACTAAACTGCTATTTTTAGAAACATTCTAAAACATCTAAATGCAAAATACAAATGTGAAACAACACAACAGCTTTAAGCTTTTTTACTTTTGTACCACCGGATTTACGTATACTTTAAGCTATCAACGTTAAAAAAACAAAATTCATTTGTGAGCTCCTGAATCTGGACACACCCATGTTAAAATATATACATAATTATAGTAGCAGCATCTAGCCAAAAAAAAGAAGTTTAAGTAAAAATTGAAAGTTTCAGTGCATATTGTACTGTAACCAATTTGAAAAAAATAAAATAAAAAATACAGTATTCCCTCTTTGTAATCCACCACTGAATACACAAAGGGCAGAACGTTGCCACATAGAGTGAAAGGGTTTTTTTCTTCTTCCAATACAGAAAAAAGATGTCACAGTATGTGGCGATTTAGCATAATATTAATCAGGTTATGAAGGTATATGCTCACATTTTTAGATCTCTTATGATACATTAAGATATCTACAGCTACCTTTTTCCACATTACAACAAACCTCCCTGTAATTTTGGGGGAATTTTTGTGCGAAACATCAACACAAAGTATTTAATAGTATTAAAGTGGAATAGACTCGCCTACAGCCTATCTGTGTAACTTTCTATTAGTGCACATCCATCTGTTTGGTGAAGACTTTAGAGGTTAGAGAACATGAGAGAATGAACCACATCATGAAGATCAAGGAACAAATGTGAAAGATCAGGGCCAAAGTGGTGAAGAAGTTGAAACCAGAGATGGGTTTTACAACAATGATGTAAACTTGAAGATCTCAAGTAGCACAGTTCAAACCATTGTCTATAAATATAAAGAGTGAAACACAAATGTACTGAGACATGGCTGCTTTAGATCAAATTGTGTTTGTGTTAAAATGGACCATGCAAGGTCCAGACCTGGGATTTTATTTTTACTTTCTATATGTCCAAATCCACAGCTCGCAGCTGTTTTTCCAGAGGATGGGCGACTGAATGAAAAAGGATGGCAAAGCTATTATGAATCATGTGCACAAAATATTTTAAATGACATGCTATTTTCCTTCAACTTTACAGTAATGTATTACTTTTGGCCTATGACATAAAATCCAAGAAACTGTGTGGGTGTAACAGCAGAACTGCTGCAAGGTGCAACAGAAGAGGAAAATCTGTCAGAGAAGCTGTTGTGAGTTTTGCAATGCAATCACTAACCTTCAAAGGTTTTTAACAATAAAACCCCCAAACCAGAGTAGTTTTGTTGTTTTCTCTGCTTTTATCAGAAATAACTAGCAGTTATTTATTACAAATCAGAAGTCAGCTTTTCAACTCATCAAGGCTGTGGAAGTATATATGGTGTTTGATGATTTTCCAGTGACGTTGGAGGTCAGAATGATCAGTAGATGGTTCAAATGTGCCAAGGCCAGAAGCAAAACCTCCGGACGTAATTTCTCACCCGCTAAAAAGCCCATTATCACTTGCTCTTTGCAGTGCCATGTGTCCATTCTTTCATATCTTTTTCTTTCCCTTTTATGAAAGGTTAGCTGGAAATGTTGCCGAATCTTTGAGTTATGGTTCTTGTTTCCAACAACTTCCCCAGACAGAAAGCAACAGCAAATAGTTTTTAAGTCTCCCAACATTTTTCTTCTTCTTTACTTGTTGATTTTGAAAGAAACAAAAATAAAAAAAATACAACTGAACAAACAACCTGCAAGCAGTTATGAATCTGTTTAGTAAAACATATTTCTGAGGCATTTCACATTTCCCCCCACTTTGTAAAACAATTAACAATACATTTTTAGTTAGCTGGGTTAGAATTGCATTGATTACTATGTATTTTGTTCTGTCGATAGATATGCATCTCCCCTTATTATGAATCCAAAAATCTTGAAATGAAATTGCTGATCTGGAGATTTGGTGACTTCAAGATGATGCTCTTTCCTGCTATTTTCCAAAATAAAAGTGTTTTGTCTCCTTTGCAATTTTTTCTCAAGTTTGTCTTTCGTTAAACTCAACCCACTTCTTTTACAAAGGTCATAATTATTTCTACATTGTGAAGACCAGAAGTCACTTCCCATGTAAGGAAAATGAAAATATATAATGCAAACACCACAGAAGCATCTAACTGCGATTTATCCCAATGAAAAAAAAAAACACTCAGAATTTATGTCCTTCTATAAAACTTTAGTTTCATGACAATTTTTCCATCAATCTAGAAGAAGAAGTCCTGATTCTTTGACATGCGAGGCTGCAGTAACTCTTCAGCTGCTGTGAGAACTGGAATAAAATCTTCATTCAAGTGCAAATTTCCCAGGTAAAGTTTGAAAATTGCTGGGAGATGTTCACACCGAATCAGAACAAAGCTTCAGTTCTTCAAAATCGTAAGCTTTCAGCGCTCTGAGGTATTGGAAGAAAATCAAAAACACTTAACATCTTCCTCAAAAAATACATAGATAAGCGTTAAATTCATATTTTACATATATTTAAATATGTCTAAGGTACAAAATACAAAATGATCAAAAACAGACAACTGATATTTCTCATCTGTGCTTCTTGATCCGAGCTGTCCTTCCCCTGTTAAGTTAAGCAACTTTTAAATTAATGTTAGCATAAAACAAATGTTAGTCTGATTGATTGTGCCGTCCCCTGGCAAGATGTTTAAACAGCATTTCTCTCTTTTAGTGGAAGAAGAATTACATTTGAGGAAATGCGTGTCTTCCACCCACCTGGGCAAAATGTGGCAAATGAATCTGAGCTGCTTTCTTTACGCTCAAGAGAGAAAAACGAAATATATATGAAGCATTCTCCACAGTGTTCATTTAGCAGTTTTACTAGTGGGAGAAATATTTCTTCACTGATTATTTAAATTTGGTCAGAAAGGGCAAATGACGAATGAAGACAAATATGTGTTCACTTTGTAAGAATGACTGCTTGACTTGACTGTAAGGTACTAAGACTAACTAACCAGCTTAATTTAACTTTTTTTTAAAATACTGAAACATACAACTTTATATGTGGATGTTGTTTTTAAATTAAATGAAGCATTAGAAAATTACAAAGTCAACAGGAGCGTTTGCAGACTTGGAGGAAAGAGATGAGGGTGAAAACATGATAGTGTTTGCTACAGTCAGAGGTGGAGAAAACTCTGAAAATACAAACAAAATGCCAGGACTGGAAAGGATACGTACAGTAAGAAAGATGTCACAATAAGAGACGTCTCACATCTCTTATTGTGAGATGTTGTCATGTCAGAGGATTTAGTTCAGACAACTTAAAATATCTATAATATACATTGTAGCAATTAGATTATCTTCCTTACATAAAGTCGATTTAGTTTTCTCACCTTCCTCCAAACAAACATTCTCCAAGAGCAGTTTATTCAGCCACTTTGTTTAAGCTAGAAAATAACAGTAGCTTCACTGTATAAACTTTCATTTGAAGCTTTGTTTTGTTTTTTTAAAACACTTTACTCAATCTGAGTTAAATGTTGAACACAGAAAGATTCAAAAAGAAATGTGCCTTTCTGATGATTATTTTAAGCCCTAAATAAAATATGCAAAAGTCTAAATTATGCCAAATCCAACATCTAAATTATTCAAGTACTATAAAAAAAGAAGAATAAGAAAAAAATCCCCTCTATTATAGAGGAAGGCGTCCTCATCCTGTATCTGTATCCCATTGCTTCTGGTTACTTTAGCTGAAAAGACAATCATGATTAAGCTGCTTTAAATGGATAATTTGCGAGTAATGAGTGTAATTTTACAGGGTAATCTTCTCACAGAGTTCAGTTAGGAAAAAAAATCAAGACAGATAATCAGCAACTAAAGTCCTGTTATTAAAGTAATAGGTGCATCCTTAGGTATGCCTACTGCAAGTGCCAGTGGGTAAGACCCTGTCTTAGTCTAATTACAGTTCAAACCATATTTATTTCCATAAAATCACAAAATATTTGTGTTGCATATCTAATAATGGGATTGTTTTGGTTTAAAAAAATACGTCAACAAAACCGATAAAAAGATTTTAAACTGCTTGAGTTTTAAGGAATAATGCACAGAGGCGTCAGACCAAAGTGCAACATGCAACACATGAAATTCATAATGTTTAGTGCAAAAGACATGATTTCAGTTTAAAAATAAACAAATGAAAACTCAAATTTTGCAAAAAACAAAACAATAAAAACAATAAAAATAGGAACACACAACACTCCATTGAAAATGATTGATTTCTAGCTCATTACGCTTTACTGTCATTGATTTTGTAACACAAAAACTGAACTTGCTCAACCCTCTTAACATTTATCCAGACATCGTACATTTTAGATAGTCTCAAAAAAAATTTGCAATCAGAAAAAAACTACATATATGTAAATACAAAATGCTGTTTTTGGCCACATCAGTAAAGTTTTATCTCAAATTTTTGTAAAGTCTATCCATGAGGGCATGTTGTCAAAAAATAAGGGCATAACTGAGATGTAAAATTATGTGGGAGTAAAGGTGAATAAAGCAACAACAATTCTTCAGCATGTTCTGCATAATTCAACCACCTCCAAACCTGTTGAGGGTTGACTGAGGTGAATTCTCGCAAAAAGTTGTTAAAACTGGTTGGAGTAAAATTGCTCTTATCGGTTCATTCTCAGCCTGAGCAGTCTTCACCTGTTCTTCTTCTTCTTTTTTTTTAATTCTTAAGATTTCTTCTACCTGCAGGTATTTGGAGAGGTTTCGGGAAAGCAGGCAGACATGTCGTAAGCTGTGAAACATCGAGGCCAGTCTGTTAGGGCTGTCTCCCTCTGTCACAGTCTCAGCCGGTTCTCTGTTATCTGCACCGAACACATGTCCAACCGTGCTATTACACACTGACTGCTAATGGAGCATAAGACTGAGCTGGACCTCCCATTCACTGCTGGCTTCACTGCTGCCTCTCTGACTCCAACGCTTTTCTTAGTCTTGCTCAGAAAGAGACACAGAAAATGTGGCAAACAGCTTCGTCAAAATAAAAAAGGCGCCTACACAGTTTTCATGTGGAAAATTTGGACTTTTCCAGACTCATAACTCAGGAGTTCTCAGTTCTTTATGAGTATCTTAAAAGATCACGATGAATTTATGGCAGATAACTGTTCTTTTGATATGAAACTTCAAAAATAAAAACAAAAAAAGAAAACAGAAAAACTGGAATGAGAGACAGGTGGGAAGAAGTAAAGAAAGAAGGATGCATGAAAGGAAAAAAGTAATAAAAAGGACAAACACACATACACACATGAAAGACAGAAATGTAGAATAAAAATGGTAAGGAGGGAAAAAAGGATGAAAGAAAGAAAGGAAATATTGAAGACAGACAAAAGGAAAAAGGACAAAGGAAAGCTACATTGAAGGGGAAAGAAAGGAAAGAAAAGGATGACAAAATGACAAAAAAGCAAAAGGGGGGATGAAAGGTAAGGTGCAAGAAATCTAGAATACTAAGAAGTAAAGGAAGGAGGGAAACAATACATGCAGGAAATAAAATATTAAACAAAGATAAAAAGAAAAAAACATTGAGGAAGAATGAAAGAAAGGAAGGAAAGATTGAAGGAAGACATTTATTTTTATTTACTTATTTATTTTGAACATATTTTTGTACCACAATAATCTCAACGTGCTTGAAAAGAAGTAAAAAGAAGTGAACGCCTACAAACTCATCCCATATTTTCAGAAGGACCCTCATTCTTAAATCCAAACAAATTAATAAATAAACACAGGTTAATTAATTTTCCAATTTACCTGGATTTACATATGTCTAAACATATATATCCTTACAGCCATACTCACACACGCACGACAGAGCAAAAAACATGAGGGGCGGTGAGAAGGACTGAAGGAAGGAATAAGATAAGAGAACAAAATATGGTGGTACAAATAATCTTTCATATTGTGATTTTCTTTTTCCATCAACAATAAATACCTGGGAAACATAATAAAATTTATAAAAATATAACCCAATCCCATAACTTTATAAACGTTTCCAAACTGTAGAGAAATCCTGAAACTCAAACAATGTGAATAAAAAAAAAGAAAGAACAGAAAGAAACTCTTTATATAAAACGCTCAGAGCACTTTTTTCTATAAAAAGCCAGGTCGTTCAGAGTGTCAGAATAGAAATTGGTGAAGCTGCCTTTGTATCCGATTCCGTTTGGTCTGAATTTCTTTCTGCAGGTCGTGATTGGAGCCACAGCATATTCCAATTTCCTTCCTCTGTTTTTCTGACTGCCTCTAATAACACAGCGGGATGCTGCAGCGGAGACTGTTTACAGCCTGAAAAAGAGGCAAGTCGATGCATTTAATGTCACTCCATGATGTTTCGGTCTCGACTCTCATTCCCATGGCCACACACACCCGCACACACGCCAACACACGCACACGGACTGTCACTCTAATCCTTATCGTGGTTCTCTGTGATTGGAGTCTGTCCTCGGAGGTATTGGGAAGATGTCAGGGAAATATGCTGCACTGGTTATTAGGGCTCCGGAGAGCTGACATAGACAAAAATATGCACATTAAGAGGGGAGACCTGTTTATTCTTGTTTTAACGTTGTCCCCATGTAGCATCCCAAGGAAATTTATTAAAATTAGAGGCAAACAGTTTGTAGAAACACATCCAGCAGCAGGTACAAGCTTTTAGGAAAGTTTCTCCAATGTCTTTGCACATGTAGACACTGGAACTAATATTAATTATTTGTAAAAAGAGAAATATGTCAAGCTTAGTCAGCTTGCTCCATCTATATTTCCATCAACTGCTTGACCAGGTGAAAATAAAAACACCACCACAGCACAAAAAACGTAATCGCATTTAGCATATGAAGTTAAATTTTCTTCTTCCCTGATGTCTGTAAATAACCAGATTTAGGATGTGATCGTCTAACAGATTCTCTCACTTGAGCTCCTCCAGAGTTACCACGGACATTTAGGTAGCTTCTCTGATTATGCTCTTCTTGCCAGGCTTGTTGGTTTCACTGGACAGTCATTTCTTTATACGTTTTCTGTCAAATAATTTTCAGATAAAGGAATACCAGTGTGGCTTGTAAACGTCAGCGCTTGGGAAATTGTTTTATAGTGAACTCCCACCTGTCCGTGGTTCAGCATTCACAGATTTGTCTGTGGAACGCAAATCCAAATTATTTGTGGAACAATTTTATGTAGCACAAATCTAAAATATTCGAAAGAAAATGTAGCTTGGGAAGCTGAAATACCGAGATGCAATGCTAAACGCTACTGGCTGGTGTTTGCCGAGCAGCCAACACAGAAGTGCCGTTCTTCTCCTTGGTGCTAATTAGCTGAACACCAACGAGTCTTGAAAAGGTTTCCGCTGTGCATATCAACACTTAATAAGATATATTTAGTATTTAAACTATCTAAAAAAGGAAGTTTTAAGAGGAAGCCTCAAGTGTTTGTGGATTTTAGCTATTTGCTGGTGGCTGTGCTCCTGACAGCCTATGTATGTTTGGGGTTCACTGTAAATGTTAGCTTCCCAAATTCATCTCTGACCTCTGTCATTTGTCCTCTGGCATTTATGTTACACTTCATTCACCAACATTCTGTTTTTTTACACTGATTATGTTACTCACATGAAGAGTCCAGTGTTTAATTGAGATACTTTTTAATGCATTTCAATGCACTACATTTCATTTAGAGATATCAATGGCTAAATACATGAGCATATCACATTTTTTGTGATTGTTGTTTTGCATATTTTTCTCCACTTTACAATGATACACAATGTTGTTGTTTTGTCACATAAAATCCAATTGAAATACATTGAATCTGACTTGAAAACATGCAACATGCAGGATGCGGATAACATGCCAAAATGTTCATGGTATGTTTGCAAGGAGCAAACATTTGTTGTTTCCTTTATTTAGTTTGACCTTTTTTCTCTTAGTACATATCACAAGCCCACAATTTATAATTTATGTGTCTTCAGTCTTATTTTTATGCCTTTTACACCTTTTTTTGTGAGGTCTCTTTAACAAAACCATTAATAACAGTGGGTAGGAAAAACAAAGAAACATTACATGGGCGCATTCAGCATCACATTCATCATCGTTTCTGATTTATTCTTTGTGCCAAAAACATCCCTGAGGCCTGTTGCTCTAAACAAAAGTCAGCAGGAAGAAAAAGGACTTGGTGCATGACAGTGACCAATGAGCACAGCTGCAGCCTCTGGCTCAACCCTGGGCCCATCTAATCGCCGTTCCTCACTTTCTAATCAGTCCATGTGACAGGCTTAACATGCTTTCAGATCTGGCAAACTGCATCACAGCATTAATGCTGCTTTAATTTTCACAGAGTTACCAGATTTCTTATAAATGCAACTGTTTAGTGGAATCTGACCTAATTAGTGCTGATTTGCGTCAAAATACATTTTTAAAACTCACTTTCTTACACTTCCGAGCAGTAATTCAGCTTTGGAAAATCATTTTAGCCACAGCTGCTAATAGCTTTATCCAATATTCATAACATTATATGCAATATATTAATCATGTTTTGTAGATGATGCGTTTTGGAAAAAGGCATCTGAATTCTCCACTCTGTCTCTGAGATGTGTTGCATTATGTCTATTGGCTCCTGAGATTTGCTGAAATGACTTAATGTTTTAAAATATTTACACTTCTGTTCACTGCACTGTATTAGAGGATGGATTTGGAATAAGAAGTTTTGCTTCAATGCATTACAACAAGACAAATGAGCAAATTTTCCACATGAATATGCAGATCAAACCAGCCCTGGCAGTCAGAGGTCAGGAGGCACCTGGACAGGTCATCACTCCATCGCAGGGCTCTTCAGAAAGTTCACTGATTACAACTGGGGCTGGGAGGAAAGAAAACAACATTTAGATGATTAGATTACAAAATATAAATATCTGCTGTAAATCTGAGGCAGCCTGGCTTAGCTAGAAGTCATAATATTTGAGCTGAAGTATTAGATATAGTGGATTATATCAGCATACAGAGCTGGGCCTCTAGATCATCACAGGCCTCCGATTTATGCTTGAATGTCAACACAGTGCATTCTATAATTCTAGACTATAGAGCTAGAATTAATTGTTAATTGATAACATTAGTATTCAATTTGATTTGACAGCTTCAGCAGAGATAAATTAAGTTTTTAAATTCTTTAACTTTTGTATTTAATTTAAAGGGATCCATGGATAGTTGTTACAACAGACTTTATTTGAGAAACATTTATTTCAGATGTACCATAAAATACTGTAGACTCTTTAGCTTACATAAATATAAATAAACTATTGCCACCTCGATGTTGAAATGTTTACTCTGCAATGCATCCTGGGTAGTCGGCCTTTGCTAGTTGCTAAGCGACAGCTCTATTCTGCCAGAACAGTAATTTTATGGCAATAAAAGATGAAGAAATATATAGAACACTGTCTATTTTTCAAAGCATTATCAATACTTATAAGCAGAAACCATTAGGGTTGTTTCTATAGCTCCTATATTATTAAAGTAGGTAGGAAACATTTTCATTAGAAGTACTTTCTCTATTATCCAAAGGATTGGTGTTTTATGAGAAACTTTAAAAAAATGTTTCTTGCAAAGGAAGCCTTTGGCTAATTAAAGACCAGATCAGGTAATATAGAAATGAATTGGATTCTTCCCACCTCAGCCTTCAGTTCTTCTTTCTTTGCCAAATAAAATGATGCCGGTTGGATTGATGTGTTACTCACTTGGCTGCAGTTGTTCTAAAGTGATATTTTTACACAAATAAACAGAGATGTGGGCCTTGCTTGCCTTCCGGAGTCCATTGCCGGCCAATCATCTCCTCCCTCTTTCCAATTATTCCTCCAGATGACAGGAACAAAGCTGTGGTTTGACCTCTACATTGTATAAATAGGACTGGCTTCTGAAACAAACATTTTTTTTTTCCCTCTCTCTGAATACAGCTGCAAACAAGCCTTTCTGTTCTTTGCCGCTATCCATTTATCGTCTGCATAAATTCAGCCTCATTGTAGCAATCTGAACATGTCGCAGTGACTCTGAGAAGCTCTCCAGAGACAGTGGAAGAATAATTACCACTTCTATTCTGGGGTGAACAGCAAAAAGGGTCGTTCAGGAATTCTCTAGTGGTTTGGGAGCGCTAAGAGCCGACATGTGTGAGCTTTTAAAGCAATAAGGCAGGAACTGTTATTCATGATTCACTTAGTCCTGCATCTTCAGGTATTTGTCAACCTAGGGCTTTGGTTTTAAATTCTAAGTTCCTCTGAGATTTTTTAGAGATGTTCTTTATACATACAACTCAGATTTGGGAAATTTAAGTCCTTGCAAAACTTTTTACAAACCAGTTAAAGACCATGCACAGCACATGAGGTGCGACGACATAGTGGTACAGTTCATGCTGACCAGACAGGATTTTCCAACAGCTCCTCTTTTATGGTGCATTAGACTTCATAGTCTAAAAATCAAAACAGTAAAGTGTTTTAATTCTTAAATCCTTGCATTTTCTAACTAAATATTATTAATCAATAATATTTAGTTATTGACCATTTCAAAGTTGTGTAATTCATCCTAGAGTTTAAATCGAGCCTAAAAAAGACAACAAAAAAGTCTGACATTATGACTATTTTAGAGCCAATTAGAGACCCACTCCAGAATTAAATAATAAGTGGTCTAGAATAAGTAGGTGTGGAAGTTTGAACTGCCAGACCTAAAGACTTGGTTCTCTACTGGCTTATTAGTGTAACGTCTACTGTTTTTAGCTTTCTTTAAACACCTTCCAGTTCCGTTTTGTCGCTTGTTGTAACCTCAGGGTGAGTCCAGTGCAAACTTCTGGGATGTGTGATTGATAGGAGCGGAACAGGGTGTAGCCCAATCAAAGTTTAGGCTGACATTCAACTGAACGTCTGTGGCAAGACTTGGAAAAATTCATGTTCAGATTGTATGCGATGTGTCCAATGTTATTTTGCAGAGAATGAACACAAATGGACCTGTCCAGAGTGTATCCCGCCTTTCGCCCAGAACGTTAGCTGGAGATAGGCTCCTGATCCCATTAGGGACAAGGGTGTTAGAAAATGAATGGATGGATGAATGAACACAAATGTCAACATCTAGATTTGAGAAACTGATAACACCTACAGCTTTATTTCATATTCAGGAGAGTTAAACAAATGAACGAGATTTGACACAATGTTAAAACATGTTATTTCTGCTTTGCAAAACATTTCTGTGCTGGTGAATTAGACTTGAAAGATGTTTTCTTTTAAAGAATATTGGTCATAAAATGGATCAGAAACTATTATTTCTCTTACTGAAATCAGTATTTTTGGTGCTCCAGGGTTTTATTTGCTTACGAATTGATTAGATTGATTATATTTGCCAACAGTGTCTACCAGGCACGTTCCCATGAAAAGAACATTTTTATCACATTGATTATCTGCTCAGAGACATCTCATTTCATGATTGTCCTATACAGCTTTCCTATGTGAATAAATTAATCAAATCACAAACGTGTCTTCTAGCAAAAATCAGACGAGCTCAGACTCTCTTCGGGGAGGGGAAGTATCCATTAGTCAAGACTGTGATTTGATCTCTACTGTCAATGACAGCAATATGTGGAGAGCTTATTGCTTCGCTGAGCAGCATAAGGGGCATTTGCTGCAATCACACCGTGCCTCTGCAGAGCTGTTTGCTTTCTGGGCCAAAAGCAGCAGATCTTTGAGATCTTGTTACTGGTTGATGTTTAAGTCCAGCCTGTCCTTGAGACTCTGTGATATGTTGGATTGTTTCGCTGTGGCCTTCGAAAATGACTCAGCATTTCTAAGGGACCTGAAAAGAGCTTCGCTGTATTTCAGCCAACGGTCTCCTCAGTCAATTTAAGTTGATGGGTTGAAATGAGAAACTTGTGATTTATGTGTCCAGTGTTTGGCTTGATGTTCGTTATTGCAGTGCATCATTTCCAGGTCAGAAGCAACGTTTTCGTCGCTGAAGCAAATGAGGTCATGTTCAAAAATGTTCAGATCACTTTGACTGTCAGCCTCTGGGAAATTTGATAAGCACACTTTCTCCTCAGTGTCATTCTAGGAATATTTCTTTGCTTCTTGAAAATTGTGTTTGACGTATTTGGATTTCAGCAATTGAATTTTCTAGGTACAGCTCATTTTACTATTCCCTTGGCAGTTTTTGGTGTTTTTATTTTATGTTTTTTCATCATTATTTTGGGCATGTTGATGAGAACAGTTTTACATGTAACCCAGTTGTGAATTTTGGGGTAAATTTAAGCTTTTCCTTCATTTTTCTGCTCTCTCTCATTCACATCCTTTCATATTACATTTTGATGACTTTGGATGAAAAATGTAAATTAACCAGAATCAATGTTGCTTCCAGGTAAAAATTAATTTGCATTTATAGACTTTAATCACAAAAACATTCAATTCCTAAATAATTATTTAGTGATACATTGGATCCTAACTTTAATAAACGGTAAACTTTGGCCACATTGAACAGTTCCTTTCCCCTGTCAGTTGAATTTGGTACATTTGCACAAAATGCTGTCAGTCATGTGTCAGTTTCCTGTTCAGAATGTGGAACCTGGCCTGCATGTTTCTGCAGAGAAACATAATGAAGGAAAAAAGGTTACTGTACTATTTACAGAAGCAGTTCTCTGTAGACTCGGCGGGGAATATGCTTCTATGATTTACAGTTCTCATAAATGTGCTTTTAGTGATACTGCAGAGCTTGGAGGGAATTTGGTGAGGCACACATTTCAAATGAATTGTCCATCAAAGATATCTGCTCAGTCCTTGGTAGGCTGACCTGAGATAAAGGTCAAGGCGGGGAGCGGAGGAGGTAAGAAGGAAAGATAAAAGTATTCACAAGGTGTGGTTTCAGATTTTATCACCTTGCAACTGGTGAAAAACTGATTTATCATAGTTTTGGAAGAACATAAGCCTTAAATATCGAGTTTCTGGGAACCTTTAAAGAATGCACGACTTTCTTTTTACCTGCAATGGAAATATGATGCATTTTCTCTACTATTCAAACTGGGAAAGAAAGCAAAATACAAAATACCAGCCAACTAAGAAAAATGTGTGTTGATTTTTATAAGTCAGGAAAATTTCCAAATTTCACTGTTAGAAACTTGCAGAATAGAGTGATATTTTGGAGTCCCCGAGAGCATAAAAGCAATTTATTTTTAGGATATTGTACATATCTTAGCAGGACTGGCATTAATCATAAAGGGGGTAATGCATTTGTCCACGGGGCAGCCTATATGGTGAGAAAATTGGTCATAAATAAGTAATAAAGTAACCTCAGATTTATTTCTGGGGAAGATCTGCATCGAGGAATGGATGCAATTTGACCGAAGTTGGCCAAGAACTAGAGGAAACATCTGACCTCTAGAACAGTAGACAAAGGTTTGTGTACCAAAAAAAAAGGTTATAATTTTCTACTGCATCAAATTTTCATTTAACACAATAAAATACAAATTAATTATTTAAAAATCATACAATGCCATTTTCTGAAATTTATTTTATGGGCCGTCTCTCACAGTCGAAGTATAAAGTATAAAGTTATGATGAAAATTACAGACCTCTTCAGTCTTTGCAAGAAAAATCAATGGCATATCAAGTACCAATTTTCCCATTGTAAGTTACATGATTGTAGTTTTCCAGTTAGAGTTGTTACTTTCAACTGGTATTTCTGTCACTAAAACCAAAAATCAAAATGGGGGGTATATGTTAAAGTTCTCAAAATTCCTCCAATAAAACATGCATGCTGGGTTAGTAGGTCTTTGAACAATTAAATTAAAAGTGAAATTATTCTAACATTGTAAGTGTGAGATTCTCCTGCTGCAATAAGTGATTGTCTTTTTCAAGCCTTTTCACACATCTTCACCAGTGGTGTGTGGCACTGTGGAAAGGAGATGCTATTTTTACTAGTATAAGCAATTAAAAAGTATACAAATAACACTGCAGCATCTCTGTCATTAAGTTTTTATCATCTGATCGTCCTACTCCCTCCTGTTTGATAGCTGAAGAAGTTTATGAGGTGTGTCTGTGCTAAACTGAGTCAACACTCCTCTCGGCTTCCATGTCTTCGTCCTGCAGGCCGGTCAGAGTTTATCACCACGTGTGAGATGCTTTACACCAAAAAAAAAAAAAAAAAATTAAATTAAATAAAACAGCTGAGAAAATGATGGTTGCCCAGGAGCAGGTGCTAATAAGACTTCCACCTATATTCTCTGCTACTTGATTATGGCTTGTCGGGATGCGGGGTAGCGGTTTGGGCTGGTGGACGCCGGAGTTTTCACCTCCATGAGAACATGACTAAGAATAATAGCGCTCAGTGATGCGCTGCGGCTGCCCGCGCTGTTGTGCACAACAACACTGATTAGATTACGTCTCTGACTAATGGTCACTTCCCCTCCCTCCGAGGAGAAAGTGAATCTCTATCTGATAACCAGTCTTCCATTCAGCCCTGAATCTGTCCGCCATTTCCTTTAGCTGGACTATATCCATCCTGTGTGCGACATCAGACTTCATTTGATTTTATTCTCTTTTTTTGTCACAAAATAACAAATATGCGCATACAAGAGGTGCTTGCCATGTCTTCTCACGTGAAGAGGTACAACTCAATAACATCCACTATGCAGCCGAACACCGAGCCAACACGCAGTGCAGCTTGCTCTTTGCAAAGTGGTTCTAGCTGCTTGCATAAAATCCCTATTCCCTGCAGAGTCTAAAGAGTTTCACTCTCCCTGCACTCTAACCTTTACTTGTTATTTCTGAGTTTGTTTGCCCAGACATTATTCCCACCAGGATCCCTCAACATTTGGAGTTAAAACGTCAGCAGTATATGCTTATTGTTTACAGTGGATTGCAAAGATATTCATTGGTAGCAGAGTTGAGTAAATGGGCTGCAGTGATAAAAAAATGTGCCAAATCCTGATTAAATGCTTCTTGCTCTATAGTTGTCTAAATTTTGCATCGCGTTACTTGTTCCTCATCCATAAACTCAATTTAGTGGTGACATTTGGAGCAAAAATCGTTTCTTGTTCACTGAATTATTTTTCAATTATTTTGTTGTTCCCAGTCGTCAAAAGTTTCCAAGCAAATGTTGGACTTAACTTCACCAGCACTCGTGAAGAAACCTTATATGATCTCAATCAGCAAATAGTTAACATGTAAGGTTTACGAGGCGTCTTGGCAGGAGGTTTCTCATTCATTAATGAAAATTTGTTCAGATTTATTTGGGGATTTTAAAGCACTTTTTGGAAATATCGTCTGGGGTTTTCCAGTGGGTTGGATGTTTAATAGAAAACATCTGTTCCAGCTCCCCAGCATTATCACCAACAGTCTGTCGGTAGAGTTGACAAAAATTGGTAATTTGGCTGGAAAACACCCCGTGCAGAGCATGCAGCTCTATCTGGCCGCCATCTGAAACAGCTCCGCATTGGCTGGATGTGCGCGCGCCTATGTGTACATTTTTGTGCAAATGTTTGGCGTCTCCCGTCTGATGTTTGCTCGGTTAATCAATAGCAGCAATGCTCCACTCAGACGACAGCAATTCAGACATCCCTCTCAGCTAACCTCTATCAGATTAACACTGAGAATCAGCCATGTGTACACACTTGCCTCCTGGCTATGATTTGAAGCCCTGGGATGCTGGCTGCCTCACCACTGACGGAGAGAACAGCCTAAGATCTGCACAGCTAGCTGATAATTTCAACAGAATAACATCAGATTCAGATGAGAAGAACACAGTTACAGACTTATAAGCTCTAAGCTTAATTTTTTTTTTTCTGTAAATCAAACGTATACACTCGGTATTGAAGCTCTTCACAAAGCAGGTGTGTAAGATCTCACAGTAACTTTCTCTTGACTCCAGAAATGCATAAATGAGCAGCAGATATTATGTTCAAACTGGCAAATGGCTGAATACAAACATTAGCCGCAATCATAAAAGCCATTTCTTGGATGACTTCTATCAGCAAGAGACAATTGTGCGCAGCGTAGAGGCATCAGCGTGAACTGTCATTTCCAACAGGGTAAGAGAAAACACTTTTTCTCCTCTACATTTGGAATTGTTTCTTAATTCCATCCCTGCCTCCTCAGCCATGTAATGCCATTCTCTCATAATCAGTTGAGGATTTAATTTCACAGAAAGGATTCAAAACAAATGGCTCCAGAAGCTATTTGCCATTCACCACATTCATCCATCTCTTTCTCATTGAAAGACACTCGGCAAGGTTTTCCTGTTCTCCAGAAAGCCATTTAATTTACTGCACCCTTTCCTGCTGGTTTATTTTCCTTTTTTCGCTTTCCTCCCACGCTGCGTTTTGGACAAGGCTGGAATCTGAGTGCTCATTTTAGGAACAAACATAACAAAAAGAGAAAAAATAAATAAATAAATCAAACTTCTGCTGGTTTTTGCTTTCCCACTGGGAATCAGTTCCAGTTGACAAGTCAACACAGGCAGGTACTGACTAATCAAAAGGAAAGGCTGTGCAATAACCGTTAACAATGACAGCCAACACCGAGCAGCTAAGCACACGCTTTCACAACCTCACTTAACTTTAAGGCTCTCACATTATTATCTTTCAATCACGCTGAGATTCAATGCATTAGCAATCAATCACGGGGAAACTATTTCCTAAAATCTTTTTCATAAAAAAACCCCCCAAAAACAAGCTTAAAATCCTGTAGTAATAAACACTTGTGCACTGAAAAATAAATGAATCAAACAGATTTGAATTTATGAGGGTTGTAGAAAAATGTTTTGTTTTTTTATTTTTCTTGTTCTGGCTTTTAGTTTGTTTGACCTTCAACCAGAGGAGGAGGAAGATGAATAGTTCAGATGTGGAATTGATCATACCTGAAAAAGTTTTGCAAAGTAACGCCAAAATTGCATGAGTTCACATCACGCAGTAAAAATCGACATTATTTGTGTATTACTGTGTAGAAAGATCAACTGATCGATTTGGAAGCAGAAAGCTGGTCACGTATGAGCAGCACAAGCAACTCTGGGTTCAGGACCCATTTCAGCAGGAAGCTGACCTTGAGCATGATGGCGATTGATGAGACTCTCCTGGATCCTAAAAGCTTGCCAACGTTTGCCCACGAACAAGTTGCAGAGAATTCATTTTAATCCCAAAAGCAGCAGCAGGATCTCAGAGATTTGTTTTATTTCCCTATCAGACAGTCAGTGGCATTTAAGCAATGTAAATGAACATGGCAGTCCATTCATTTTACTACCTCATTATCAGTGCTACACAACCCTATTCAGCTGAACTCTACTGGGAATTGAACTTCTGTTTATTCATACTGACTGTCACATTCACCTCTGCTGTCAGTTGAAAAGAAAGCATCACTGAATTGCACAACTGCAACACAATTTCTCAAAAAGTTCATTTTCCACAGATAAGTGCTTCCTTCTCGCTTCTAATCACATATCAAGAGTCGGCGATGACTTTCTCCCCGCGCTGCTACATTAATTATGTATTCTCTGGTAATTTTCATTAATTACAGAAATGCCTGCAGTTAATCATCATTATTCTCTTTTTGTATTTGGGTTATTTTCTGCATTCAGAGGTCGGAGAAACTTGCACATGTTGATAAGAAATCATCACAGGGATCTTTTCAGTGAAGTATGAAGAGAAACCAGCTTCAGGAGCAGAAAGAGTGGAGCGACCTGCGGCGGCATAAATGACTCCTCTGCATCAAGCACACACCTAAGGTCTGTAAGCATGTGCTAAATTACAAAGTTGCTTGCTAGTATTTAATTATGTCTGACACACAAGAAGAAAAGTTCTGCACAACATCTTTAAAAGTAAATCCAGGCGTATTCTATATTGACAAAGAATTGTCAAGTCAAGGCTTGAAAGATTATTTGTTGGCAACTTGTTGAAAACTAATGACAAAATCTTGCTGTGGTAATCGGCGCACGTTGATGCCTTTAATTAGAGAGCTTTACTTTTTTCATCATAGGTAGTGAGGCTGTTGTGGAACTATTTGATTCTACTGGTTGTTATAGCGGGGATTTAAATTAGGGACAAACATGTTGATACCCTGCTGTGGGCATTTGGTGAATTATCAGATAAAATATGTTGTGTTTTGTGCAGCAGCCTTACAGAGGCTTAAGTCTTCAACTATATATTTGTATTCCAAATGCAAGGAATGAGGGAAAAAATTGGTGCCATGCGGTCAAGTTTCCCTTGACAATAAAAATAACAAATAAATAAATGTGATACAAAATCTAATTTTGATTAAAATAATGTTTTCAGAACTTTTTGACTAATCCGCTGCATCTCAGTGTGAGTCTGGAAATCTGAACCAACACTTTCGAGTGTTGATAATGATTTTTCGCTCAGTCTGACGGTCAGCAATCTTAAGTCCTCTGCCATAACTCATGATTACAATAACAGAACAATGCAGGTACATGCCACTGTTTATCATCTCCAGCTTTCAGATGCAAACCTTTGTGAGAACAAAAATGGCTTGTATCAGCAAGCATCAACCCCACAACAGGGGAAAATCCCAGCCTATTGTTTATGCTGCACTAATCCGGGCGTCGTCTCTTGCTGCCGGATTTATTCCACTTTGCTTCTAATTAGCATATTTGATTATGCAAAGGAATTCTCTTGATTTGCCGGGCCTTTCTGAGAGCCTTCATTAATTTCCACCGATGAGGATTACTCTGATCACAATAACGTGGTAATCGGTTGAGTGGTGCATCTGGAAATCACAGGCCGCCTTGTTGGGATGCAAGTTGTATCTGTCCTGAATGAATAGTGGTGATTTAGCTTGAAAGGTCACATCCACGCCGGGTGGAGGATCGGGCTCTTCATGGTGCATGTAGATTGCTGCTTTGCATAAATCATTCAGTCCTTCAAAGTGTGTTGAGACTGAACAAAATTCTTTCAATAACTTGTTCTGTAAAGAAAGTCTTTCATGCAATTTGTGCGTTCGGAATATGAAGAATGGCTCATTATCTGAAGGTTGACTGATGTCCTCAGACAAATTGAATTTTTTTGTGTGCAACATGTATTTTTACTGCTGGTAGGATAAAAAACATGTAATATTTGAGACCAAAAATCCTGACTTCTAACCAACTAAAAATATATAGAAATACTACATGAGCAGTGCAAACTGATTGGACAGTGAACACTCAAACTGACCAATCAGAAGAGAGATTATTTTTTTTAGCAGTTATATCTTGTCTGGCTTCATCTGCCTTGCTATGCTGTGATCCTTGTCTACTCACAAACTTTCCAGATTTAGCCATACAGGCTAATTTTCTTCTCCACTTCCCAACTGGTTGATGGTGGCAAGTTTGAGAATGGACTCTGAAACACAATTGGTCAAAATGGCAAGGCTTATTCTATCACATATAATGTACAGCGTGTCGTAACGCTAGTGTTACGATTTCAAAAAAGCAGCGAGAAATCTGATCGGTTCATCGTCACTGAAAATCAATGATGCTCTTTGAATATGCTGAAAAAAAACTAAAAACAAAGAGCAGTTACTTTGAGATCTCTTCAGATCTTGTCAAGCTGATCTTTAAAAGACTTACTTGTGGATATTCTGTTTTATTTCATTTTCATTTATTCTCTCCTATCTTTGACATTTCTTTTCCATTTTCTGCAGCTGAGGTGTCATTTATAACTTTTGAAAATAAGTAAAGATCACACAGGCTGTTGATTGATGAAAAAAGAAAATCATCCCTTAAACAACAAAAGGCAGTTCGTCTGCAATGTTTTCAGCTAACCACAAAGAAACCTCCAGAGCACCGAAAGCACGTCTCTGTTGGTTCCTGTCAGGCTGTTCAATTGAATGTGGAATGGAAGATCAACATTTTTGCTGCACACGGGGATTACTGCAACCTCTGGATGAACCGCACACTAACAGATGGGCTTTGCAAAAAATAAAAAATAAAATAAAATGTAAACCCAGAATCCGATTTCTCGGAAAACAAAATGCATGTCGCCACCGTTTCAGCCAGACAGGAAATTTACTTAGCCTCAAAATTCTTCCTACATTTCATATTTCTGTTCAGCAATTTTAAGAAGAGTTAGGCTCATCTTCTGATTTTTTAAAATAAAAATGTATATTTTCAAATAGCTTCTGTTCTGATTGATTTATAATTTTTCCCATTGACATAAAACTCATAGATTAATGGAAAATTTCACTTGACTACATAATTCTGCACCACTGTGTGTTAAAGTATATGGTTGTAACAACACAAATATAAAAGAAAGTTAAATCGGCCTTGACACTTTTGCAAGGCTTTGTGTTTAGAAATGTTGATTTCTTTCATGAGGATTTCTGAAAAAAAAAAGCAAATAAATCCCCTTTGGATCTCAAAATCAATCAATAAATAAAAAAGAAACATTTAGAAGAATCATTTCTAAGATTAAAACCATTTAAAAAGAATGAAAGAATACAGAGCCCAAATTTTGGAGAAAAAAAAAAGTGCTGCCTTCCTGACTCTGTTCTTTTCCTTCGTTTTGTTTAAACAGGGAACATCTCATAGAGTTGGAGTGTGGATGCTCTCAAAATGTCAGTACATTTCTAACTCATACCACCAGTGCTGGGAACTGCACTGGGAAATCAAACTCCACAGGGAACTCTGTTTGAGAGCACAGCATAAATTAGTTAAATTAGCCCCCCCCCCACCCCCAACTGCTCAAATTACAAAAAACTATTTTGCTTGTGTATTAGTGATAGTTTCATGCCACAATTAGCTAGACAGAAATTTCCAACAGCCTCATAAAGGTTAAGACTGTAGATATTTCCCCAGGTTAATTGAGACATTACATTACTTTGAGTTGCACAAGTGTTTCAGAAGGTGGGTGCATAATATCATGTGAAGTAATTGGCTGGGACAGAAGTTAAGGCAGAAATGAAATTGCAGCCTGTTCCATAGCGATAAAAACAGACAAACTAAACAGAGAAAAATGAAAAATGGAAATGATGCTGAAGGTGACTGAGAGACAGCTCCTGCAGAGCATTTCGCAAACGATGAGAGTGCAATATGAGTGCAGAACAAAAGGCGGTTATGTAAAACATGCTCATTTAGGAATAAAAAGCAGCGAATCCAGTGCATGCATAATATCACCCCTCCATTCACACTGTGCTCTCTGGATCAGGTCCAAGCTAAAGAGAGAGTTTGTGTTTAAAGACTGTGAATGCAGCTCCTGCACTAGTTGTGGGAGGAGAATGACATTATTTTGGCTTATGCTTTGTGCCGTAAAATGCATTCAATTACTGTAAAAGTTCCTCAGTCTGCGGCATTTTTTAAATGAAATGGATTAGGACTGCTTTAACCTAAAGCTTTATTGTAGATTAGAAGCTTTTTGCCCTCCAAGACCATCATGCAGCACTAAATCTAATTTTGCAACTAAGTCTCCATGTCCTTTGCAGGAATCTTTGTTAATTTAAATCCAAATTAAAACTACAAAAAATACATGAACCTGTTAAAATTTAATGGATTTGTATTCAATCCTATCTACTGCGATAACCCCAAACAAAATCTTAATTTACTTTAATCTCTGTATAAATCCAGGCATAAAGTTTGTTAGAGAACATTGGTGAACAAACTTCATAAAAGTTTAATCCAGGGTTTGGTTATAAAACTTTATATTAAACGTTATAAAGCATTGAACATCTCACACAACTCTGATCAATCTATCATCATATAATGGGAACAGAATTGAACAAAACCAGGGAAGCATACACCAGAGAAGCAGCCAAGAGACTTATAAAAACTTAGGAGGGGATGCACAGATCCACAACATGGGTGAAAGAAATTTGCCAACAGAACAACTATTAGTTGCTCGCCCTACAAATCTGGTCTTTATGGATGTGAAGCAAGAAGAAGGCAAAGAAATATCTGGACTGGGCCGGAGGTTCACCTTTCATCAGGTTGGCTGACACCAAAGCTACAGTGGAACAGATTAGATAAAATCTTATTCATGTGTCTAAATGGCTCAATCAAAGTCCAGACCTGGATCCAAAAGAGAATAGATGGCAAGACTTGAGAATAGATATTCACAGACATTTTGCCTCCAATCTGACTGAGATGGAGTTTTTTTGAATAGGAGAAATGGCAAAAATCTGAGCCAAATAATATCTAAAAAAAAAAACAACAAACTTTACGGAATGTGAATAAAATGTGAAAACATTTGAAGTGTGCAAATTCGTTCCAGGGCCATATACAAGTTGATGTTTAGCTTAAATTTTCTCATCATTCAATGTTTGCTGCATCCTATTGTGCTTTCACACTATCCAAATATTAGCATAATTACATCAGCCATTAGCTCTTTTCTCAAGCCAATCATTTTAATTTGGTTTAACACTGCCAGTTGTCCAAGCCTGAGACTGTTTGTCCAACTCCCGTCCTCAGGGCTCAGAGTCCTGCAGGTTTCAGAATACCTGAACTGAACGAATATGTGCAGCAGTCTCATAAGAACCGTCCCTGTTGAGGAGACAATTAACTCATCTGAATCTGGTGCGCTGCAGCAAGGACACTTGAAAGTTGCAGGCGACTGGCCGCAGGGGACTGCTGTTGGAGACTGATGTCTATAAGAGGAAATTCATACCTTACTGTCCACCCAACTCACTAAAATAAAAGAATCAGGTGGAGAGGGAAAGCAAAAGAGCACACAAGGACAGCAGCTTTCAAGAAATACCAGGTATTTAATGTTGTTCACTTTGCTCCCCATGCCTTCTTGAACTCGTTTCTTGATGGTTTTCCTTTTGGTTTTGCTACATCATCTAATAGATCTTGTTTATAATCATCTTCTTTCACAATAAAACAATTTTAGAGTTGTAAAATGTATTTCTTCAAATGCTCAGTAAAATAGACCAAGTTTCTTTTTTTTATGACCAAGCAATTCAACCTTTGGTAACCCAATTCCAGTCCCCTTTTTTGTTTTAATGTCAGAACTGTCCTTGGATAATTGTTTAAAAGCCAGTGCTATTTAGAAAGTACTACTTGCAGCTTTTCTTAGCAGCCAATTCGGTTTTAGTCAGCAGATGGATAGAAGTCAAAAGCCTCATCGATTTACAAGAGCTCAAGGAACATTGCGCAGGCTGACCTCAATCTGGGAGGTCAGAATGCAAACAGTTCAACACTTTTTTAACCAGACTCATGGAAAGATTAAAAGTTAAAGTAATGTTAGTGTTGCAGAGGGATTATTCCATCTATCCCTGAAACCAGTTTACAGGGATAACGAGATCGCAAGAAAATCCCCAGACATCTGAGATCAGCGACACTCTCCAGCTCATTCTGAGAACCCCAAGAAGTTCACATGCTGTTAGAAAATATAGTCAGGTTATTTTATCACACAGCAGTGGTTGATTAGCTGATTTAAACTCCTGCTCTACTGATGACTTGGAGTGTGGGTTGTACTCTTTCAGTGCTAACAGAACCAAAACACACTGAACTGAGCAGCACATGTTAAGGTTATCAAAGTCAATAGCAGGCTAGCAACAGTTAGGCTACCATAACTAACTCACTGCTCACCTTTTCAATATTTTCTCTTAATTAAAACTTTTGCCTCACCTGTTAAGTGTAAAACCCTTGAACCTTGTTTTCTATGTCTGTCATTTGGCCGCTAAACATTGCATCCTTTTTTCAGATTCTTTGAGTGATTGTGGTATTTTCCTGACCACAGACATTCCTGACTCAATGGACAGCAGTGGCGCATGTGTGGCTTACGATAAGTCACATAATATCTAATCCGGTAATACATATCCATCCATATACTGTATATCAATACTGCTGTCTCACCTTTGTCCTTTTCTTGCACTTCTCGCTACTTAGCAGTAGGTGTCAGGTTACATTGTGTTGCAGTCAATGTTGTCGGACAAAAGAGATTCATGCGCTTATTGTCCGATTTGCCATACCTATTTATTGAATTCATAATCACAAGGTGGGGTGGCAACAGGGGTGGCAAGGCTCTCATTTGGGGTGCCACCCCAGTAGATCCACCCCTGATTGAAGAGAAATACTAGAATAATTATAACTGTTTCTATGTCTTAAAACATCACCTAATCATTTTCTTCTCTCTGGTATAAAAAGAAAAAAATGATTTCAAAATAAAGTTGCTTGACTTCTACTCTGTCTTTTATCATGACGTACACATATATATGTACTGCGTACATCAAACTGGATACTTCTTCAAAGGCTCTGGACGTGTATTGCAAGTTTTATGGCTGACGTTGCAATGCCCAGAAATAACCTAAGGCAAAAGCAGAAGAGGCAGAAGGGACACTCATCTTCAGAATAATGGGAAATGACGCTGAGGGAACAGAAAAAGAGAGTGCAATACAAAAATAAAAGGAGAGAAGGAAAGGGGGTTCCAGAACAGCAGGCGATCCTGACGAGTATTATTCCTGCCTGATCACAAGGGTAGCTCTCTGATCAGATGCTGAACTCAGCACAAGAAAAGCAGCAGACATCACCATGGGAATAAAAAAAAAAAAATCTCCAATCCAAGGCAACATGCAGGAAAGCAGAGGAGGAAGAAGGCAGAATCAAAGATGTGGGGTAGAGCTAGAGATGGAGAGAGAGGACAGAAAAGTCTTCATCTCCTGCTAGTTTCTAAATCCACAGTAGGGAGAAAACTTGATGAATCCTGGGAATTTTTGAAGATGAGAAAGAATGAGGAAGAGAGCAGCAGGAAGGAGTGAGCGCCATTTGCATTTTCTAGTTTCATATTCATCCAGAACTGCTGCGTCCTGCCATAGGAGAGATCAGCATCTCTCTTAAACTCTTCTGCATTTTTTTTTTTTTTTGTTTCAACTAAAATAAAATTTGGTCTGTATTTTTGATCAACTGTTTTTTTAAACAATAATGTGAAAATTGTGCCTAGTCAGTCATACTCTGATGCTCATTAGAACGTGGTTGTATAAAGTACTGACCTATTGGGACAGACTGCTGCATCCTAAATGCACAAAGAAGCATCATCACAGATCCTTCCTCACAGCAGCTGTTAGACTCTACCAGCACCTCTGCTCCTAACAAATTAAATTAGTCTTCACATCCTACTGACACAACCATTTGCACTGTTTTACTTATTTTTAAATAACATTTCTGCTATTATTATAAAATTTTAAGTTTTTCTGTATTCTAAATAGCCTGTTGTCTTCTTAATGTTCAGTACACATGTTCACTTCAACTACTCAGTTGCAAATGCTTTGGATTGTGAGCACAATATTTGTATTTCTGATAATGGCACAATATAATAATTTTATACAGCATACTATTATTTGATTAGTTAATTTTGTTTTATATATATTTCTAACAGTTTATGACCTTTTTGATGCTGCGGTTCGACCTGAATCTATAGGAAATAAAGGCTATTTTATTCTGTAAATATAAATATAAAATTAAAATCATTACACAAAAACCTGTGCTGGTCTATCACATAAAATCCCAGTAAAATACAATGACGTTTCTAGTTGTAACAAGACAAATTGTTGAACAAGTTCATGGACTACAATTGGTATAGGAAGAATTTCTTACTCCGTAGACGTGACATATAGAAAGATGAATTCACATTAAAATATGAAAAGATGTTTAATTGTTGCAAAGTAGCTGACTCTGTGTCTTCATAGTGGTTCAAACAAAAGAGTTTTGTTGCCAGAGACCTAGAAATTCAATAACTAAGTGCAGAGAGACTTGATGTATGAACAGAGAATTAGGCTATCTACTCTATTTTTCTCAGTGTGAAAAGGGAGGTACAGAGGCCCAGCAGAAGGCCTGTGAAGACTCCTTTGTAAATGGTACCTATCAGG
Organism: Gambusia affinis; assembly: GCF_019740435.1. Taxonomy (NCBI): domain Eukaryota; kingdom Metazoa; phylum Chordata; class Actinopteri; order Cyprinodontiformes; family Poeciliidae; genus Gambusia; species Gambusia affinis. The sequence goes on from NC_057888.1 coordinate 5,790,145, forward strand.
TTTTCTTATGTTTGAGAAAAAATGAGTTTGAAGTAGCTGGAAACTCTGTGGTCCCTCATTTATTTGCAGCTGAATAGTCTCTAGTCTCTTGCTAGATGTTTTCCCCCCTTTTCTTTGTCATTTTGTCTTGAAAACATCTAATGTGTCCAGTTTTTTGTCTGGTAGACATAGAAGGATTGGCAATAATTGTAATAATATGTCTTATTTGACGTGGCCATTCCTGGATTGTGATAACTGCACATTCAACATCAAGAATAAAAATTACAATGTCAGCGTTTAAATTATACCTGATTTCACCCAACTTTTCTGAAAAAGAACGTTTATTGTCTGTTTCTTTATTATATGCATTTTACACTTAAATCCATACTCCATACACACCAAAAATTTTAATCAATGAGAAAAAACGGTCCAGTTAGAACACAGATGTCGACTTACATTACAGACAAGACTGAGAAGTAGTACATTTGAGAAGTTCAGCAGGTGTTTGCTAATTGCTGCTGCTTTGCATCATGTAATAATGTTATTCTTTCATCAATAACAAACCTGAAGTGTTGCTTTTATTCTTTTTTTGAGGATTCTTTGACTCTCCATGGCACCTAAATGCTTACTCCCACAAAGCTGCTCCCTGGAGCTGCAGTCCCCATCTCAGCTCCTGTCCCCCAGAACACACTGCGCCCCACTCTGCTCCTCCAGACTAGCAACAGCAGCAATTAGAAAACATCTGGTGGAAAAGCATATCTACTGAGCTTATCATATGAACTATAGTGCTCTTAAGAATGGTTGGAAATGGCGTCAATGGTAAGCATTGTTGGGAGGAAGTGTTGAAGGCGGCATTTTGGAAAGGGTAGGATGCTCTTAAAGAGACAGAAGTCAATTTCAAGGTGTTAAATACAGCTAAGATGCTAAGTTAAATGCTGCAGGATTTTCAAAGCAACTGAACATAACCTAATAATTGAGTGTGCTGTAAAATGGCATCATGTACCTGTAAATTACATAATACCCCACACAACTCTCCCCAGTCCCACCTATGAAACATTTGCATCTCCTGCTATGACCATTAAAAGATCAGAGATTCAGTTTTGATCTTCTTGAACCAGCTGATCTCTGAAGATGCTAAAAAATCAAACTATTTCCAGTAAGATACCTACAGCTCAAGCTCTCAACAGAACCTCACTTCTTCCAAACCATCAGAATGAGTGCTTTAACATCAAGCCAGTGATCAGGTCATACAGCAACATAAGCACAAGAACCAAGCAAATACCACGCCACAGCCAATACTGGAGAGAAAAAAAAAGCATTTTTATCTACCTTTGAGAGAGTGAGACACGTTCAGAGATTCTCAGCAGCAGACTGTCAGCAATTCTAATCAAGATGTCTAAGTAGATATCTAGGGACCAGGAGTTTAAACAGCCTGCCATTTCAAGTCAAACTGTGGTGAGGATTGCTCTTCAAAACGAAATGTCAAGGGCACAGGCAAAGTCACAGGATGGTGCCAGTGTACTGTAAGAATGTGAGTCATTTGTCACTGCTCTGCATCCTTTTACAGAGTCTCTAATTTGTAGCCTCAGCACAGCACCACACACACAAAAATCTCCTCCATCACCTAATATAGCTCTGATAATCTCTGCAAAGCTGTCGTAAATTTGTTCTCTGCTTCCCTTCTGCATGTCGGAGGCAGCGGTAAGACGCAGAGTGGAAAATGCTGCGAGGTTTTTTGATTTGAATCTGGTTTATTCGGGCGTAGAACATCTCTGCAGATTAACTTTGTTTTTCCTCTCTGCTCACCTGCAGGAATGTTTTATCCACTGAGAATCAGATCATCCCCCCCCACCTCCAGTTTTGCTGGCATATTTTCAGAAGTGGTCCCTGCTTCTTACAGCGTTACTTGAGCTCCAACAGGGTTCTCTGTATTTAGTGCTTCTTGATCAATGCTTCATGATGGAGCCTCTTTCTGGCTGCAGGCATTAGCACAGCCATTAAAGTCCTTCTGATGCAGCACTTTCTTCGTAAGTGGACAATTTTGCTGACTTTTTCCACTGCAGGTCGATAATAAATTGGATTCTAAGTAAACAGTGATGAAGCACCCAAAGCAGTTGGTATTGGCAGTCATAAGCCTCGCTCCATAACCCAGCGGTTCCTAGTCATCAGTGACAAATTTATTTAGGCGGACCTTTGGGGGCTCCCCTGACAGAAGCATTGTGTATACCTGAGATGAAGTCGACCTCGCTGCCCTCCTTACCCACTGCTGGCATTTATGGAGTCTATTTTCACGATAATCCACTGATCCGACAGTATCTCTGAACCCTTTCATAATAATCTTTCATGAGGACGACCTTTGATGCCACAGACGTCTTCACTGGGCTGTCTGATTTCTCTTCAGCATTCTGACAGCAGAGTAATCCTCCTCTCTTATCTCGGCTCGCTCTGATATAAGCTTTTTTTCTTCAAGATGTTGCTGTTCTGGCTAATCAGCCTGACTTTTTTCTTTTTCCTTACACAAGATTGGCGGTTAAAATATTCCAAAGGAAGATGTTGCTCTTGTTGTATCAGTCAAAGTTGTTCCAACAAGACGTGCCCTCAACTGCCCAGAAAACGAGGCCAAACCGTGACTGAAACACTGTGTGTGTTTACCATCTGCGGTGTGTTTCTGAAAACTTTCAGTGGTCAGAAATGCTGGTTTACTTTACGAAGAGCGTCAGAAAGTCTGAGACACTGACATGTTTAGAAGTGACTTTATGAAACGAAGATTTAACTGAAGGCAAAGGCAAAAACTGTAATTAATGTGGACAAATTATTTCCTTGAAATATGATGTCCTACATAAAGTTTGAACATTAAGGGAAATCAAAGTGAAAAATAAATGTTTTGTGACATTTTTAGTGTTTTCTGAACTAAATGTTTTTTCTTTTTTTTTTTTAAACTAACCAAACAGGTTCTATAATCTTTGGATCTGTGGGTTTTACATTTGTGCATTAGTCATTTTCCTGTTATTAATTTAAGTCTGTCAGGTCCAGCCATGGAGAATTATTTTTTCTGGGTTTGCTGTTAGTAAGGTGTTGCTGTGTGAGTTTAGTTTCAGAGTTAATTCTTTGGTTCTATTCATTGTGTATTGTGATTTATTTGGCTTTGATCACTTTTGAGTCTTAAGTTAACTTCCCTTGTGTTAATTAGTCTTATTTCCTCACTTTCTCTGCTTTCTATATACCACAGTTGTACAACATTACCGGTAGATCATTTTATCCTGGTTTTTCATTGTTCATGGCTGGATTCTTCCATTACACTCCCTGTATTTAATAACATGACTCTCCCTGGAAGTTTTTTTTTTTTGTTCCTTAATAAAATTCTCTATCTCTTCTAGCCACAGTCGGTCTCTGCTCATCCTAAACCCTGTAAAGACAACAGGCAAGGTGTTGAACCACAAAACCAAAGGGACAAATGATGCAGAGTGTAGAAATAAGGCTTCTGTTGAAGCTTGAACATGGATTGGGATTTTCTTTTTATGTTTGATATTCTGTGTATGTTCCTTCAAGTTTCTTCCATCTTTTTTACTGTCCTGTCTGTCAATCGCCTATCAGTGGGATGTATCATAATCATTATTTATTAAAGACATGACTAAAATGAATTCCAACAAGGAGAAACTAAAGCAGAAAAAACTGAAAGCAGATTTATGTTGTTTATATTTCAGAGACTAGCGCTTGTTTTTCTGTTCTCGTCTTTTGTATTTTCATGTTTTGCTCTGTGTCGTTTTTCACTTTTGAAATGTCATGCGCAATCATTTGTCTTCTCATTTATTATTTAGAAGCCAATGCTTTTTTTGTTGCATTTTTGTCAGTGTTTCTGCTGGAAAGTATATCTGATCTCTTTATAGCCCCCTGCTTCTGTTGCTGTAATTGCACAACAGTCAGCACAGTTTCTATTTCTGACCAGCACTTTGACCACTAGTGATCACTACTGTTAGCACCATTGTATGCTGAACGATTGTGACAGTGTTCTCAAGTTTAATGAATATAAGCCTTTAGTTTTTTTTATACTGATGGTGCAGAACGTGTCTCCTAGGAGTTGTACACAATGGTAAATATAGAAACTGCTGTTTGGAAATTCTCATTCCCATTTGTTTTCCTTTAGGAAGGTCAGCTGTATGTGACATTTCTGTTTAATTAGAGGTCGCTCTTTGATTCTCTTGAAGAGTTTCGTCCAAAGATTGATGATGATTGTGTTTTCAGAAATCTGTCAAGACAACCTCACAGGGTAAAAAGAAAGTACACCCTATTTCCGTTTCAAGGGGTTACATATCATCATAAAATGTTATTGATCGGGTTTTTTACAAGATTGTACATGGCATAAACCGAACTCCAAGGGAAGATTTAAACATGACTGAATCCATCCATTCTGCAGGAGGCTGGTGAAGTTTTAGGTGAGATTCACTGTGGAGATGACGCCGGTCCATCAAAGGCCAAAAGCTGTAGACAAACAAACACACACTTACACAACGCCAAACTAAACCGACCAACTAACTTTGATTGATTGTACTATTTATTAAATAAAGAGGAAGCCCAAAACTCAAAACACAATTGATGCTTTCATAAGATTTAATAGTGAAAGTTGCAGCCAGGTGTTGATAATCAAATTCACTTTATCCTCAGCAGGTTTGGCCGCCTTTCGTTTTTTAGCAGTTTGTAAGTCTGGAACACCCTGGTGAGTCAACACAATGCCAGAGGGGAGAGACATCATTTATGATCATAGAGAAGCAATTATTTATGAGTTGTAAGGTCATTTCCAAACAATTTGAGGTCTGTCATTCTGCAGAGTGAATTATTTTTTTTCCAAGCAGGAAATATTTAGAACAGATGCCAGTCTTAGAAGGAGTGAGCATCCTGGCACAATGACTCAGCTGTGAGAGGTTCAGAGGAACTGCAAAAAAAAGAAATAAAAGCTCCATCTCAGATTGGACAAGCTTTAATTAGCAGGTTAAGAGGTAAAGTTCTTAATAGGACAGATAGAGAGAGGGTAAACAAGTCTGGCCTGTTTGGAATGGCTGTTTGGAGAAACTCAGTTTCTAAAAAGAGATATGCAGTATGATTTGAATTAGAAAAATTGGACCCAATGAATAAATGAACACAACACATCTTGAACAATGTATTCTGGAGAAAGTAGAGGTGAGAAAAGATGTCTAATCATAATATACAGCTCCGTGTTTGGGGAAAAAACTAACAGCATATCAGCTCAAACACCTCTAACCAGCATTAAAGCACGGTGGTGGAGGAGTGATGAAAAAAACTATTTGACCTTAAGATAAAACTATACCGATGAAAAGGACATTGATTCTGAACTCAGCAGCAAATCTATGTCAAAAATAATAAATAATCATGGTGCTGCAATGTCCTAGTCCAAGGGTCTGCAACCCTTACAATCCAAAGTCATTTTTGTTTTCAGTTCAGCCAAAGAAAACTCATTTAGTCACAAACCTTTTAAATGTATATATTTTTTTACTTCTAAAGAAAAGGTTTTTTTCTGTTTTTGTAGACAACAATTTTACTTCAATTTCATTGGATTTCAGGGGGAAATGCCAAACAAAACAATTTCAAAAAGAGGATGAATGTAGTTCATTTTATGGGATGTTGTGATATGTAGAAAATGACATATGAAAAGCACTTAATTTGCCCTAATGACAAAAAAAAATGGCTTTTGAAAAACATTACTGGTACTTTTAGTGTGATTCTGTTGCACAAATTCAATCATATTAATCTATGAAAAAACTGCTAAACGCTTTTATTTTAAATATATTCCTATTTTTAAAAATTCTTGTTGGTTTTCTTCATTTTTAGCCATTGTGAAGGTCCATAGAGCCACTTGCGGATCTGCAGCAACAAGTTGCAGTCACTTACAGAGACGAGAACAGAAACACTTTAGGAATCTCAAACTGAAGTAATCTTTTAAAGATTTTGTGTCAGGATTTATTCCAAATAAAAAAACTCTAAACATTTCCTGATATTTAAAACACAAAAGTTAGAAACTGCATGTGCTTTGATTTCCATATCATTTTATTTCTAAGCAAGGACATTACAATCCTCCAGAAATGAAGAAAGAACATTTTTCCTTAGTTTCTTGCTCATTTTGAAGAAAAAAAAAAACACTTAACATGTACAAGAGTAATACTGAATCTTCCATCAGGGCAGTACATGTCAGCCATGCCACAGTGCCGAGCCGCCAGCCGTCTAAGCTGAGCTGATAGATGGCTGAGCTGCAGGCGTCACACCACCGCCAAGCATCAGCGCTCAGCACATTTGAATCTGGTTGCAGCCTTGGGATACACTGAAAAGAAGAGAGCTGCTGGAGCATTATCAGTATTCTTAAGATTAGAATGTCATTAAAAGCTTGTAACAGAGATTTGTACTTTGAGAACACACACACACACACACACTTTTAGAAGTTGCACTTTTAAATGAAATTATATTCACGCTGAGCCTCTAGTTCAGGGAGAGACACGCAGGTAATTTATTAACATTCCCGTCATGAATGTCACAGTCTGAGACTCACCGCTGAGCCAACATTACGCCCCAGAGTCTAGCAAAAGTCTTTTCAACGTGCAGCCGTTGCTTGAACTTTCAATTTTATATCACTGAAGTTAGGACAGAGATTAACACTTAATCTCGGGGCAGAGAGATCCAGACAAGGTGAAGAGGAACCTTCTGGCAAGTCATTTGAAGGCCATTCGTGGTAATCAGCAAGCGCAGCTGTTTGCTCTGGAGAGATGGCACAAACAGCCAGCCAGCGCCATATGTGTGGGCTATTAGTGTTCACTGTTTTAATTACTGTACAAATCAGTGCTGCTTCTGTACGGGAATGGGGGGGGGGATGTGAAAATGCGCCCTGCTGGTTTACCTGTAACAGATGGCAGAGTTGGATCCTAATAGAGCGGTGGGTTTTTTTTCTTCTTCTTGCATTTGAGGGGAATAGAAGTTCACATATCACATCCGAAATAATTCAAGTGAAACAATCCCCCAAAATAATCGACGCTCAGCTCTGTCTGGTGGGTGAAATATTGCATGGTGTCTTCTCCTCCGCCGCCTTCATGCCAATTGATGTAACGCCAACCTGTAATTCTCTTCTCTTCTCCAGATCTCCACTCTGACATCAAGTGAAACAAGTCCATCCCTCTTGCCTCCGGAGGCAGGCCGCCAAATTGTTCCATTAGCATGCCTGCGGAGGAAGGTAGGCCAGGCAATAACGTTCCTCATTCCCGGCGTGTCAGGAGGGAAAGTGCAACAGAGGTGCTGCAGAGTCCCGTTAGCAGGATGATTTTATTGCAATAAATGTAGACAAATAATCCACAACATACAGAGGAAATTTCCCCTTTCAGTACAAGCTGAACTTCTGTTCTTTTTGGATCTGACCTGAACTCAGCGATTCAATCTTTATACCATGAATGTTTCTATATTATGTAATGCTATGAACACAAAATTTGGTCAGTTGTTCCACTATATTTCATTCATTTTGGTTAATGAGAGCTTCTCTTCTTCATCAACCCACTCCCTCGGTTAATTAGCAATTGCTATTGTGCTAAGAATGCACAAAATCTTGAGTAGGTGCTAAAACTTGGAGTTAACAATTATACATACAGCAGCTACCAGCTCTACAGCAATGTCACGGATCAGTTATATTATCGTTTTTACTCGCCTCCACCTACTCTTCATATTTTCATGAATCATGCCAGAATCCGTTCTCCAAAAACTGATCAGTCTGGCATTACTACGGGGCTTACATGTTCTCGGATCATCTACTTATTTCCAATCTTCGTTTTCTTTTGGTTTGTCAAGAAAAATGTGTGCACTGCCGGTCGACAGCTCTCTCCGAGCACTGAGCTGAAAGCGCTTAGTTTCAAATCACGGCAAAGCCACCCACACTGCATGTGGATTTTTTTCACAAAGGAATTTGTGAACATTAATGAGGAGCCTGGAGGACTGACTTCTGACAGGAACCTTGCAGAGACTCTGCAGCTTTAACCAAGCATCTGAGATTCAGCATACACTCTTGTACTAACAGAGATTGTGGGTGGAAGAAATAAGGTGGTTTTTTTTTACATGCGCTGTGATAACATATAGAGTGCATCATGTATTTATTTCTAATGATATGTGCTTTTTTTTTTTATTATGTACTGGTGAGTATTAAACGTTTTCCATATCTTTAATGCGTTTTTTAAATGCATAAAATTTCAAGCAAATCTAATTAAAGTTATGCATGCCTTCTTTTTTGACACAATACATTTTTTGAAAACATTATGAAAAGAATGATAAAACTGATTTGAAGTAATAATCTACATTACGTTTCACTCTACAGCAGTAATAAATGAACTACAAAAGAGTACGCACACACGCACACACACGCACACACACACACACACACATATACATAGAGTATAAAAAGAGTATTTTTACATATACAAATGTTAGAAACAATTGTTTAATGCAGCTACAATAGAAGTTTTTTGAGGTCATGCCGCACCCTCTCAACCAAATTTAGGACGGGCTTTGAGAAGGACAACTTATTCTTTTCTTTTTCTTACACAGTATGTTTTAGGAAGTATAAGATGTGTTGTTGTTGATCAGCAGTTATTAACCTTGGAGCTCCCGTCTCTTTCCTCTTGTTGAATCATGAAAAGTTACCTTAACCGAGCCAAGTGTTAGTTTACTGAAATCAAGAGGCTCAGTGTGAAACATCTTGTTAGGGCAAGATGTTTACTTTTTTCCACTTAATGTTAATAACCAATGACTAAATTATTGAATGATTTTAAATACTGAAGTGTGACAAAATGTAGATGATCACAGATAGATTAAACAAATAGATCGACCTTTTCCTTTTTAGACAAAGTGAGCTGTGTCTACCCTAGAGCTATTTTTTTTGTATTCTTTGAAATATGAAGGCAGGAGAAAAAGTGTTGCAGAGAGTGCAGGTAGTCACTGGGAGAGTCCTTTTGTGGCCTGCTGGGCGTCTCATCAAATACATCAGAAAAACACATTAGGCTGCACGCGTGGCTGCCACCGTTGTGTCGATGAGCGGCGCCTCGAATGTACAGCAGGAGTACAAATCAAATGCTGCTTGTGTTTTATGTGCTGTAACCCACGTGTTTGCTAGAGGGCTGGAATAAAGACGGCGTTTGACATTCACTAGTTTAATTTCAAGGCTGGGCTTGCTGCACAAAAAACTACGTTGTGCAAAGCACTTTTAGGTTAAAAGAAAAACACTCTGATCACAGAGCCTGTTCTGAAGTGGGCATTCATAAAACTATCCGTCTAACCGCAACTAAAGAACCAGAGGAAGAGAGATGTCTAATAATACCTCAGGAAGTCAGTCAGCTCCCTGACGACAATGGGACAGATGAACCTCTCCTCAGTCCTTGACACCTTATTTAAATGTAGAAAAGGAACATCACTGTACATTAGGTTTAAACAATTTCACCGCTACGCTCCAGTGATGCCTGAGTCTGTCACTTCATAGTGAGACAAGAGACTTCTTTCAACTCCCAGTGCTCTGCAAAATGACCCCACCTGTGTGAAAAATGAGACAGGAAACATGTGAATTGACAAGTAGTGATCCAGAAATTATATCTTTGAATTTCACTAAATATCATAACCATGACTGTCAAAAACGTCGGCGTAGATTCTCATTCATCTGGGACAGGGTAACCTTGAGATTTATATATGAAAGAATCTGGACTTCTCTTGTTAGGTTGAAGATGTTTCACCTCTCATCCAAAAAGCTTCTTGGATGAAAATGGATTGTCTTTGTAAAAAGACAGAAGTCTAATTGCCTTCATAGATATTTCTCAAGACTGTTAAATATGAAGAAATGAAACACAAAGATGCATGATTAATTTCTTATTGCACAAACCTGCCAGGCATACAGATTGATCTGATTCTGCCCCTGATTAAATGATCTTACTTGTGGATTGCTAATGTGATGTGTTCATTGATGAAAATGACTAATATGAATCATTCAAAACATAATGGAGAAATCTGTGCATTAGCATCATTTATGTGTGTTTTGGGATTTGCTTCCAAAAACACACATTTCAGCAAAGTGAAAGGCAATTACAGACAAAAGACAAGCACAAAGGTAGAACATAAAATGTATATAAGAAACAGAGTGAAGAATAAAATACTGTGCAGTAAGGGCAAAATCTGTCAGCTTGACCAAATAACCACAATAAATGACAAATGACAAAAATATTCAAGATGAATTAAACTGTATCTTAATGTTTTTGTAAATATTTTTCACCCAAAGTCATCGTTATTTATGTTAGGAGAAATAAACCCATGCAATGGTTTGCCTACGATACACAATTAATATAATTTGGGGGCAAAATGGCAGCATTTTGCGCCATAAAAATCACTAAACTAGTATAGGCCAGTGTTTCTTTGTATGAACAGAAATGATAATATCCAATCTGATTTAGAAATATTGTTTCCTACTTTGACTTCCTATTGATCTTTTCAAACACCTGGAGCCAAATTATTTAGGTCATTTATTGTGCTTCTTGCTGTCACAGAATCTCATAATTTTAAACCGCTGAATAAAATCCTGCTCTGAATAAAAATCATAAATTCTTCCTTAAACGGTTCGCTGCATCCCAACAATGTAATTAAGTCACAGGCAACTTCACACAGAAATTGGCTTATCTCCCACTGCAGAGAGAACAATTAATGTATTTTACAAGGTAAACATAAAGTGCCTGGACAATCATCATTTCAGTTTTATCATTGCTACAGTGGATACAAGAAGTACACAGACTCCTCCTTCTTGTGGGAAAAGTGAGACCATGAGAAACTATTTTTGAAAACGTTTCCATCCTGTACTGTGAAATATTGTATATCCTACACTCAATGTTAGTTTTGCACCAAGCTTACAGTTAACACATTGTTTCAGGAGATTTTACGAAAGCTTAGCCCACTAAAAGTATCAGGAAACATGATTTGGCAAAGTGTCCTTTTCTTTATAAGATACTTACATTTTTCTTACATCACAAAACCTGGAATGACTACAGTGGTGTGTAGAGATTTTATGTCCTCTCAAAAAGAGTTTGCATTCACTCAACCGCTTCACTGCAGATGTGAGATTCTTTGACAAGTCAATGATTTACCACTTGACTTGTGAATAATGTAGTCAGGATGTGGATAAGATGGGACAGAGAGGTGCTCCGCTGAGAACAGCAGGTGGCTTTCAGGGCGACGACACCAGAAACAAGTTCGACTCAGCGGGGTGTTTGTTCGCCACAATAACAAATAAAGCAGAAGAGCATGAAATGCATGCATGTGGAGAGTGTGTGCGTCTGCAGATGTGGATGTAACACAGAAATAGAGGGAGAGGAATTACATCCTTCGGGAAATCGCCACCAAAATATGTGATACTTTACAGAGAAGCAGTTCTTGAGAGCTCTGTGCATGCATAGAGATGTGGAAGGCAACGCTTTTGTGTTTTCCTGCTTTTGAATAAACCAAGACATGGATATGAATATAGTCTATTATTTTCTAGATAATTTAAAAGGCATGCAAGATAAGTTTCATGCATACATCTACATACTGCACTTTGCAAAAGCTAACGTATTGCTCAGGTTTTACATTTAGGGTCCTTGAACTTATTTCATGCAAACCAAAAAGTTTAATTCTGGGTTTAATAAAGTTATCTGGTAATACATTTTCTGTTACTACTCTACTGTTATTAGTTGGAGAGCATGCATATGAATTACATTTATTTAGACTGAATCAAATGAAGCGGTCTTCTAATTTAGGTTAAATCTTTCAGGCTTAACATTTGTAGACCATTTTTAATTCTAACTCTAAGCTTTACCAGGGCGTTATGGGCAGTCTAAACATTTTTAGTGCTTTTCTTACATTTCAGGTTTGTACACTGCTTTATAAAAGCTCTTTAGCTGAAAGTTTGTGATAGACCATGGCAAAATGTGCAAAATTCCTGCATCTATCCATATTCTCTCAGACGCTGAACTGAAGCGAGAAGCTCCAGGACCCTGAAGTGAATCACATGAAGTTTAGAAGCATTGGCATTCCCTCGGTGAAGATCCAGTTTAACTTTTAATCACCCTTGAAACTCCCTTTGATATGGGTAACTGAGAGGAGAAGGAGAGGAAGAGATGAGACAATGAAGGCTTTCAGCGGCCTGTACCGCGTGATGATGCCTGATGTAGATAGCTCCTCTGTCTAATTACCTAAACTTCAGCTGCGATTTCCTTTGAAGATGACAGCCTTGCAGGCATGATCAGACTGTGACCGCGGGCTAAATCACTCTAACATTCACTTCATACACAGCCAGGACTGTTGGGGCGAATTGCTGCAGGAGATTTCAGAGATGATTTGTCATTTCTATGGTAATTTTAAATCTGAAGTTTGGGGGAATTGGGCTCTTTGATGCTGCATTACAGAAATGGGGTGAAGGGGTGTGAAGGGGTCTAGTCATGTAATCAAGATGAGGTTTAGTTGTTCGGCTTTGGAGATGTTTTCCCTTATCTCTCTGGGGTTCCTTCATTTTGTACGTTACGTTTCTTCCTTTTTTATGTTTGTAAATGCTATTGTTTACTTCAGTCTTCAATACAGCGTTCATATGTGTGTTTTTTAATACATTTTTACTGCTAAATAAGAAAAAATAAATAAAAACAAACAAACAAAAAAAACAGACCGGTTGAGCTGATTATTTTGGTGAGTTCATTAGGGAAAATGACTAATATAAATCAATTCAAACATTGACATCAAAGAGATGCAATAGACTCAACAATTAGAAATAAAACATGAAAAGGACATTAAAAACTAAGATTTCAGAAGCATTAATCAGTAATGCTTCTATCAACACAGGAAAATTAAACTGCTGTAGCCTCCGTTTAATCTACAGAGGGCAACACTAATGCAGTTCTATGCAAAATATTACAATATTAAACTATTTTTTAGGAAAATGTCTCAATTTGTCACTTGGGGTTTTGTTGCTTTTTAACCAGTTAGTTAAACTAGTCAGTTGTTGCAGATGTTCCACATTTAAAAAGCATTTTATGAAACATGCCAAAGCTTGAACCTGAGTCAATTTCCAGCATGCACATTCTTACTACACTGTTCTATGTAATGCTTTACAAATTCTTCTGATTTGCCTATTTTTGTTACACAACAATGTCCTGTTAGTACTTTTTGAAAATCTGCAAGTCCAGGCAACATTTTGGGGTCTTACTAAATTTAAATCCACAACAAGCCACACTGAAAGTGAAGTTGGCATTTTCCTCCATCCATCTTTCCATCGACTCTGACCAATTGAAGAAAAAATATCTCACGACTTGACTTTCTTTCAATTAATGTTTTTCCTTTGTGACACTCTACCATAAAGACCCAATTAATTACACTGACTAAGTTGTTTCATTTGAGTAACGAATCACTGATTCTTCTCCAGAGTCACCATCGACCTCTTCAATTTCTTTGCTGCTCTTCACAAGTACACATCACTTTGTTGTAATGACTGTGAATACTTGTCCTTGCATCTAGTTTTGATCTTTGATGTCAGTCTCAGAGGCATTTAAAAGTTAAACAATGTAAACAATTTGCTGACACTGATAGAGTAAAAGCAAACTCTGCCTCCAGGATCGTCACTACGAGCCATGTTCCCCCTTTTTCCTCTTTTCAACTTCATTCTACATCTATATTAATCTCTAGCAAATCAAATCACCGCCTCTGCCCTCATAAAACTCCTCCATCTGTTACTATGGAAACGAAGGACAGTGGTTATTATATGGCAGAGAGAGAGAGAGAGAGAGAGGTGGGCTGCATGGCGCAAATGTAGAGAACACGGCTTCGACTCACAGTAGGGGTCGCAGGTAAGGAAAGCCGGAGGTTGGGTCTGTTCATTTGTCACATGTGGCATCCCTTAGAGACAGTCACATTAAAGAGTAAGAGGCGGAAAAAAATCCAGCCAGAGGTGTGAAATTTCACTGAGATTGTACAATACATCTACATTATCTGTCTGCACTGCAGCTGTCTGCAGTTCACTTTTCTTTATCCGACTCACTGGAACCCCTGCTGAAAATATAACAAGAAAAACGCAGACAAAACACGAGAATCAGAATTTTTTTTTTTCTTTTTTCTCATATGGAGAAAGCTGAAACGTTTCTGTCCGCAACCCTGAATCATTCTATTTCTCCATGTGTTTTCATATGTAAAGAAACTAGCCTAGGACACATGTTGTGAAATGCAAACAGAAAGCATACGGAAAACGAGAAAAATTATTTAACACAGTCAAAACAAATATAGACGCGTGATATTTAATTCTTGTTATGCATTTTATTTGCTTAGCTAATTTCAGAAAACCAGCCAAGTAACATCGCTGTCACTTAGTCTATTAATCCAAGTTGCATCCAAAAACTCCATCCACATCGTTGCCATAGCGCCATTTTAATCGCCATTAAAATATGGTTAAAACTATTAGTTAAGATATATTTGGTTCTACTGAAAACTCCATAAAATCATGACCCCCCCCCAGACCACCAAGGGTAAAAATTGGCACTGGGTCTAACACAAAATAAAGTATCCTGAACAGTTGGCTTCAGTAGAAAAAAGATAATTTAATTGATAGTTCAACATAAAATCTCAGTCACAATAAACATGCACAGGGAAGCTTTTAGCTTCAGGGTCTCCAAGGCCAAAACAACAAACAAAACATCCCCCTTTTAATTATAAAATAAAAACACTTTCTAGAAGAGAACTGAATACAAAGTACAAAACCTGAACTCCCTGGCTAACCAAGAAACAGGAGAAAAACAGTTAAACAAAATGGCAGAGAACCCCTACCAGCTTCCACTGTGAAGAAAAACTAAATTATAACCACTTGAAGCTTCACACAAATGCTCACAGCAAAATTATCCAAAGTCTCAACAAAGTCAATGCACAGACATGATCACGTCAGATCAAGGCCCAGGGAAAAAAGGGATCTGACATCTCTGGTTTGGAGCTCTTTATGGGGTGGCTGACGAGCTCCAACACATTACACCTGTGGCAGCCAGGTGGAACTGAAACACAAAGAAAAAGCTCTCTCATAAAGAGAGCCCCTAGAGGTCAGTGACCGTAACAGCATGTCATGATAAATGTGTTTTTTAGGATGCAGTATGATTGGTCAACATAAAATCCTATTGAGTTTAATTGGGTGAAAATTGACAACAATAAAAAAAAAAGCATGTTTGGACAAGTCAATATTAAGAACAGAGACGAGAATACAGGAGAGAAAAAACTATCACCAGAATTTTCAAATTCATAAAATGAGACAGAAAAAGGAGACAATATCCATTATGTTGGCAGCCTAAACTCTTCTTGAAAGGTTTCCAAAAGACTCGGAGTGTTTTTGGAGGAATTTGATAACTGACTGACAAAGAATATCATCACATGAAAAACATAAATAAAACATAAATATCAAGTGTGCAAAGACAAACTGGCAAAATGAAGTTTATAATTTTAAATGAAAATAAGAACTTACAGAAGTAAATGGGGAAGGAGCAGGATAATGAATGAAACATGTCGACAGGCAGAATAATGGAAGGATCCGGTAAGAAACAACGACAATGTAGAAGCTTGAATACACAGGCAGAGGGAAAAATGACAATGAAACCAGACAAGCTAATCAGAGGCAAATGTGGAACAGCTGGTAAAAATGCTGACAGAAAAGTGATATGGCAAGATGTTTAGCATAAAAATAATAGCAGGGAACTGGATGAAACATGGCAACAACTAAACAGATAGAAATAAATAAAAACAAGGAAATGATCAAGACACCAAACAGAATAAAACTAGAACCCAATTTTTTTGTGACATGACTGTCAGATATGATGGTGACAGAATAATGGTGTAGAGCTCTTCACCAGAAGTCCTGGTGCATTTTAACTCCTAATTCTTGCTCTTCACCTCAAATCAGCAGCTCAGCGATCAGGAACAGACATCAAAACTGACTCTGAAACATCACTTCTGAAACTGTTTGGCCAAATTTTTTACTTCAACCTTGATAGAAAATTGTACATCTAAAACCAACTAGTGCAAATGCTCTGGAACGGTTTTTCCTGTAAGAGTAGTTCAGTATTCTACCAGACAAAAGAAAATCCAACATAAATTCTAATTTTTTACACATGTTTTCTTCTTCTATTACTATATAAGATTGTTTGTTACATAACTATTCCTTCCTGAAGATAAAAGCAGTTCAAATAAAAGATTGAAAGGTCGAAATAAATATGGCATTCATGTCCATGCTGAGTGTCTGTACATTAAATTGCAGAAAATTGCAGCATGTCCTCTTCCACACTGTGCTAGGATCCTTTTGTTGGAATACAAATTCAACTCGCAATACATTGAAAGAAAAACAAATTGTTTGGTTTAAAGCAAGTTTTTCCGCTAAGAGTTGTGCCTCAGGCAGCAGACAGAAGCTTAAAGGAGCAAAAAATAAAGGGGGAGAAATTGAAGTTCTGTTGACAAGGCTTTTCTCATGACAATAGAGCAAAAATATTCAATGTTACCTGTGCCTTGAAGCTGCCACAACCCTAATGGGTTATTTTACTGTGTTGATGATAAAGGTGCAAAACATTGAGCACAAGTCTGCTGTGTTGGCCGAACAGACTCCATGACCCATGCCCACTTCGTTGGATCTGGTTGCATAAAGTCAAAATTTGTGGAGGAGTCACGTTCTGCACTAATCTGGAGTGCGAGCGGCAAAAACAGGGTGAAATTAAGCCTCACTTCACACATCGAGGGCATTTTCACTGTAGATGATGTAAGTGTGACGTAAATCTTTAGAAGCAGCCAGCTGATGAAAAAAAATGAGTTCAGGTTACAAAACTGAAACTGGATCACCTCAGCTCAACCTGACGTGTGGAAATACACACCAAACTGTCCGGCTGCTATATTATTACAGACCAGTTGTGATTATTTTAAGAAATTATGAATAAATGCATTTTAAAACACAAAAATAAGAAACATTAACTTGAACTTGAGTATTGTTTGCTCAGTTATTTGAAGAGTTTTTATTTCTGCAGAGAAACTTTTGGAAAATGGTTGAAGGACTCAGAGTTTCTGTGAGGAGAGTTCACCGCAAGGCAATGCCTCAGCTTCACAGGACAATGAGATGCAGAGTTTCTCCTCGACAGATAACAATGGATTTAAAAATATTAAACTTGTGGTGAAAGAATTTCTTAAAGATTTTGCCATTAGTCTGAGCTCAGATTTTACTTCAGTCACAGAATTGAATTACAATAATTACATTACAGACAATGAAAATCATAAAATCTAAAGCTGAATTCCCCCAAATCTAAACATTCTGGAGCTGCGATTGTTTCAAATTGTATCAGCCGAGAAATATTCTAACGTTACCAAAGTAAATATCTGAAAGATGACTTTGAACTAAACATTACTCCTTTATTTGTATTTGAAAGAGTCACAGAATAAAAGTTAAGCTCAATCTGAGAGACTTGAATCAGAATCAGTTTTAAGGGCTTATATTGCGTAAACAAAAAGAAAATTTGAATTTGACTTGTCAAGCAGCGACACCATTCAGACAGGAAGTTTAAATGCATAAACTTTAGGGAAGTGTAGAAACAACATTCAGTGTTAAGCATCTTCTCATACAATTCCATCTTTGATTTTATTAGGGCAAGATTTGATCCACTTTAAAAAAAAAATTTCATTAGGATAATGATTGAAATCATTCAGGCAAATCAACAGATACATTGGCAAAGTGAATGTTCTTACATGCATTTTTTTTTAACATTTATTTATTAATGTATATAATATCTGATGCGACAGACTGGCGACCTGTCCAGGGTGACCCCGCCTCTCGCCCAGAAAGCAGCTGGAGAAGAACCAGCAACCCTCCCGACCCCATTAGGGACAAGGGTGAACAGAAAATGGATGGATGGATAATATTTGAGTGATATTTCCCTTTGATTAAGCAGATTTTGCTCATAAATATAAGTTAATCTGCTTTGATGGTTGTCACTTCAGACTTTTAAAAGAAATGTGCACTAGTAATTTGCAGAAACAAATATTTCAAGTATACTAAATGAGAGAGTGCAAACCTAACAAGGTCACACTTTTTTCTAATTATTTTAGTTGCAGAGCATTCAAGCAGATCTCTTTGACCTCATTTGACAGTTTTTCATGCTTTCCAAAGTCATTAATCAAATAAAAAAAGGTCCATGAGATCGGGTGTAATGCTGTATTCACAGTGCTTTTCATTTTGTCAGGTTTTTAATGACAAGTTCTGATGACAAACAAGAGAGAAAAATGATATTCATCAATATGACAGTTTGAGGCATTCAAAAGAAAGAGAAAAAAAAATCCTAAGGAGTTTTGATTCAAAATACTTCTCTTTTGCATTTTAAGGATTTCCTTCAGGCGGCATGAGGGCAGAACTAGGACACAAGATTTCCCAGCTGGCCTGAAAACACATCCCACACTCCAACATGAAAAATGACAGCAAATACGCTTGATTTCCTCTGGTGAATTGTAATCCATAGGCAGGGTAAATCCGGGGTAAGTGGCTGCAAAATGAACGGATTAATGGAGGATTGAAATAAAGATTACAAAACCAAACACTGGAGATGTTAATTCACTTTTGTCAATACTACAATCCTAAATTACTCAACCTGTTGCACGGTGCCAGAGGCACTGTGAACACTACCGTCTCTTTCGTGCTTTTTCTTTTTAGTATAAAAAGAAAAAACACAAAATGTAGGTTTATTTCATATGCCATTTGAGCAAATGAGATTTTTTTGATGGGGATGTTATTAGCCAAGCCTGGGAGTGATAAAAAATATGAATGGTTAAATAATAAATGCAAGCATAAACAGGCATCCTACTTTTCATGTATCTATAAACCGGAGATGAAAAGTAAATGACCTTATGAAGATATTGATATAGGCTGGTACAAGAAGGTCAGCATCCATAGTAAAACTAGTCCTGCAGTGACATGGGAGGAGAGGCCACTCAGTAAGGAAAAAATAATCACTCCAAAATTAAAAAAATAAATAAATAAAAAATGAGATCACAGTATGCCAGCTGTTATGACCTGGTTCAACCTGGTCGAAGAAGAAACAATGAAACCCAGATTTTAAAGGTTTAGCAGTAAACAGCTTATTGTTCAGTTATTTTTAAAACAAGAGTGGAAATTAATAAAAGTAAAATAAAATAAAAAATCCACAAAACTAAATTTGCATCTTAAAATAAGAGCTGTAAACCAGAGCTCTTAAAAAGAAAACTTGACCAAAAACTTCAGGCTGAACAAATCAAGAGTTTACAAACCAGTGTCAGCACAAAAGTCAAACAAATATTGAAAAAAAAGAATAAAACAAACTAAACTAATCGATTAGTATAACAATGTAATCAAAGAGTATGAAAAACCACAACAAGCAAAACACTCTCAAAGAAACAAACACAGACAGGAAGTAACAGAGGGGGAGGTCTGCACCCAGTTTTCACAGTGACACCAGCAGGCAGGGAGCTGCAACTGCAACTGAACAGAAGAAAACAAGAACAGAACTCAGGCCATAACACAAAGTCTCAGCTACAAAGACCTAAACCTTTAAAACATTAAAGTGACGTTAATGTGGAGGACCTCAATGGGTAGTTCAGGAGAGGGGGTCAGGACTTCCTGTTTGCGGGTGATGTGGTTCTGTTGGTATCGTCAGGCTGGTACTTTCTTGCATTAAAGCAACAGTGCCACCATGGAGCTTTACATAGGAGCAACAGAAACTAAATTTCTAAACAGCAGTTGAAAACTGTAATGAATATCCACTCAATTCTTGGTTTGTTTCATGCATTACTGCATGAACACATGAAGAAGTTCAGTGTGACTTGTAAGGTCGTAAAGAAGTTCAACTGGGTTTGATAGCAACCTCCAGCTGGTCTGTTTGTTTGCCCTGGTGTCTCTTATCTGGACAACACCCATAAGGTTTAGTTCTAGCCAGCATGTTAGAACAGAGAAGCATTTTATAAACTGTCTTTATTTGCTCCTGCAGTGATTCTGGACTTCATAAAACACAGTGAACCAACAGCGACCAAGGAAATGGTTTCCCCAAATCCTCACTGAAAGTTGAAACTTCACACTGGACCTTCTGTGTGTCTCCACTTTTCTTCTGACTCTGAGACACTGATTTCCAAATGAAATGCAATATTTATTTTCTATCACACGTTTTCCTTCCACTCAACTTTCTACTATGCTTGGACACAGCACTTGTTTAACAGGTAACTGTGTCAAAGACTTCTTAACTACTATCAAATCACAATGACACAATCATAGGGATGACTGCTGACTCAATTAAAAAGTGCTTTTGTTATTGATCTTACAGTTTAGTTAGTTTAATTAACTTAGTCATCATGATCAAAATGAACAGAAATACTTGAAGATACATAAAGAATCAATTTAAAATGAGTTTCACCTTTTTAACTGAAATAAATGCACTTTTTGATTAAAGTTTTCTTTTTTATTTTTAAAGTCATCAAAAGTATCATCTATTATAAACTGCGTCACTGCGACAATGCCAAAAGGAAAAGGAAAAAGAAAAGGAGAAGATCAAGATTATTAAAGTTTTATTAAAAAGCACCTGCATGACTTGTTTTGCAACAGCATTCTAAAGTTTAATCCGAAAGTAGACAAATAGACAAATATCAGCAGTTCAAACTTTCGTAGTGGATAAAATTAATGGAAAATGCACCACAGGTGCTTTACTGCAATAAATTACACTTTCTGATAAGGCTCTCTACAGCAGAGTCAAGAATAAAAGTCGTGACATGTTCTGAATTCATCTGTCATCATGTTAAAACAGGTCAAAGAGAGTGTCTCAGTGATGGCTCTAATTGGTACAAAAGATGATATATCACCACTCCTGACTGAAAGTTACAACCTGGAAGGTGGCGTGAAAAAAGGGTCTCAGCGGAGCAAAAATCAAAGCTTTAAAAGCTCACAGGGCTCCCATCCGTTGTCACCTGTCAGACTTTCCACCTCCGCTCCTGCTCTGATTATTTTTGCACAACTTGTCCTGTTTTTTTTTTTTTTCCTTTTTTGTCTCACCCACACTTACTTTTTAAAACCAAGAAGTTGATGCAGGTAATGGCAAGGGATGTTTTAATTTCCTCTCCGGGTGAAAAACGTTCCATTTTCCTGTCGTGAACCAGCATTTGCAGCAGCTCTTAAACCGAGCAGAGCTTTGCACACTCAATTCACGAGGGTTTTTTAAAATCCCTGTTCTTAACAGGTGATGTGTGAGAGGATTAAATCGCTGCAGAAATGGAATCACTCCGGCCATAATCAAGAAATAAAAGAAAAACACTCAAACGTGTAAACGCGATAAGCCAGAAAAGAGCTGGTGGCTGGCGAAGAAGGGATTATCTGGAATTATTAGAAATTAGAAAAAAATCCATTACAGGCTCCTGGATGATGAAATATGGGATGATTAGGAAGTGCCTTTATTAACACTATCGGCATTATTACTCAAATAAGGCGTTACATTAACTAGTTATACAAAATTATTATGTCAATAATTAGTTTGTTACCCACTTAGAGTAGGAGAACCTAAGCGAATATGTGTCCTGTTATCTGTCCTTATAGCATTGTGTTCTCACTTAGACACAGTATTGATGTATTTTTTAGTATTAGACATGAAATGGAAATTGATATTTAAAGCGTTACTAAGCACTATTCATACACAAAGTTTTACTGTCGAGGACAGCAAACAGGCAAAGTGCAGGAAGATGAATAATATAACAAAGGAAACTAAATTAGAAGCAAATAAACTACAAATCATGGGAAAAAAATATTATGTTCTAAAGTAAATAAATCCAAATGTGCCAAGAACAGAACACAAGAATAAGAGACTAAAATAAAGTAATGAACTTATATGGCAACATCTTCCAGCAATAATGAATACACAGTGAGAGATTGAGGCCTGTTGAACATAAATGAACAAGAAAATGATCAAAACACAAACAAAACAAAGATCCAAACTCTCCAGGATTGTGGGAATCTCATGATAACCATGGGACACGCACTCCTCCAAATTGCAGCCTGGCTTGGCTGTGTTGGGTGGTGGGTGATAAAAGGAAGTTGTGCATTTTTATAGTGTTTAGTTGTTTCCTGAAGAAGTCACTACAACTTCTTGAGAGTTTCATGGCCTTTCATGGTAGGGTCATTTATAGTATGTGCTTCTGAAGTACCGAGTGACGTGATGGTGAAGATAGAATCTACTTATGTTAAAGGTAGGAAGTCAAAATATATTTGGCAAACACAAAGGGTGCTTTTACTTTAAAGAAGCCACATTTATAATCGTTTATGAAAGTCATTCATGTCTTGCATTTGGTTGGATTCTCAATGTCATCAGTCAAGAGGAGAAAATATATTTCAAATTTTAAAAATACTTTTACAAAGGGTAGTGACAGTGAAAAGCATTTTAAAATAAAGAGTTTTCAGTTTCAGTTTGAACAACATGACAAAAAGTATTGATCAGCGCTTTTACATTTTTGTGTTGATAAGTTTTGTTTGGCTATTAAGGCTGTGATAGACTTTCGTTAGCTTTTCAAACACCCGTTTACTTTTGGTAAGATACTTATTATCCATAAATAACTCGGGGAACCCCACTTCAAAACAAACAACACAAAGTTTCCCTATTAGTTGCTTGAATTATTGAAATTTCCACTACTCTTCTTGGTTAAAGTGTGAACATATCCATCAGCTTCCACATGTTAAATTGTGCAATTAAATACAGTTATTTAAGGTCTACAATTATTATAATGTGATTGAGAAATTTGCACATCTCAAACAAACTGCTAGTTCATATAATTTATTTAATATTTTGATTATTTTAAATTAGAATAACAACTGTAGGAGGTTTCTATTTAGTTTTGCTGTCTTTGTTTAATCATGTTTAATAGACTGACTGTACCTGACAGCTGCTGAAAGGAAAGAGAAGGAAAAGAATCCAATTTATGTGTAACTGTCTCTAAAAATGCGAGACTGTAATATAAAGAATCCGACTCCTGTCTCAGGAGCTTTTGATGGTTCAGTAACTGCTTCTTTTTAGCTTGACATTTAAAAAAAAAAAAGATATCTATGATACAAGGAATGTGAAAGTTTCTGCTTTTATCACGACTTTTCTTATCATGCATTTAAAACCTCTACGCTTTCTTACTTCAGCTTGTTTATTTGGGTCATTTGTGTAAATTAAAGCTGAATATATTAGCTCATCCTTCCCGGCTTTGTCTTGCAGATTTTCACATCTGGTAGTAATTTCTTGGATAAACTGATATCATTAAACAGAATGAAGTTGTAATGAAAATGGACAAATATTTTCAGTAAATATATGTATATATATATGTAGAGCAACAATGATAAATCCAATGAAAAAGGTAACAGGAAACACGGTGAAAAAACAAAGAAAATAAAAGGGAAATAAGGGGATTAGATTGGAGGATCAAGCAAAGAGGACCTGAGAATGTGTTCTATATATATATATATATATATATAGTGGTGAGGCTGATTACTGAACAGGGAAGAGATGGACGATTAGAAACAGGTTGCAGGGGAGAGAGCAGAAGGCAGACTGAGGAGAGAAAGAAAGAAAGTGCCATAGGGGCTGAAGGAGAGTACACAGGGGACTAGGAAATAATTCTAATGTTAAAGAATAACTAGACCTTAGAAACATGATTAAACTAGAGTAACAAAAAATTATAACTACACACAAGAAATAACATAATAATCTAGAGTCACTTAGGAAGGTTTGAGCCAAAGTAAAACAGAAACAAGACTGATCTAATCAAAGAAAGACACTAAGGGACACAGAATTAGAATTAAATAATCAAAGCAACTCAAGATCCTGACATGTAATCCTTGTCTAAAATTTAATGCAGTTGTTTCTTCAACAAAATGATTGAAATGCATCCTTAAAAGCATTTTTTAGGCATCTTTGTACAACAAGAATGCATATAAACTTCGTAATGACTCAAAAACATTCATCAATGTGTTTTGCATACTGGTGGCACAACTTTCCGTGCCTTCAGCTTGACAAAATGGCGTTTTCTATTCAGGCAATAGAAAATAAGTAGCAGAGGAAAAAAAGGCTTGAATTTCCATGTCAAGGTCCAAATTACTGCACTTTCCTTTAATGCACAAGACATTTAGTGGCACTCACTGTGAGCACCGGGAGCAAAGGGGGTTATTTGGTATGAATGAAAACCAGGAGTGGAGTGACCAAGTAACTATTGGCCAAAGTTGGAATAAAATAATCCAACTCTCTGCCCTTTTGAGGCTCCCCCTCTGATACCCACAAGGCATTCTGAGAAACACAGACTTCAGTCACCTCTGAAACATTTCACATTGATTTAAATGAGTTGCACAGACATTCATGATGTATTTTGTGGAGCTGCACACAATGGGGTTATGAAATTGTCACTGAATGGGAACATTACATACACGAGGAGCCTTTGTGACAGAGCAGCTAAAAATCCTTGTACTTCAAGGTAAAGAGTGTTTTCTAAATGATGTTTTATAATTGCTTGCTATTGTGTGTTTAGGCTTTCTCTCTGCTGTGACCACTGTATTGAGTGCAAGCAAGGCCAATCCTATTTTCAATGAGGGAAAAAATGGATGCTGTGAGAGAATTATCTTTCTACTGATGCACATTTTCAGAATATTTTACCTTAAAATCAGAAGCATTAATACAATTCATAGCATGAATAATGTATGTAATCATCGCACGAGTGCCTGCTTTGTAAATATTGATATTGATTGTAAACGCACAGTTAGAGTGCAAAAGTATTCAGTGCCCACCACTGAATGGGCACATTTCCTCTAATAGTGTACAACACTAACAGTGAAGCTAATTCTTTGTTTATTACTTTAGTATTTTTGCTAACTTTGAAAATGTTTAACACATCAAATTAAATAAATAAATGAATTCTAAAGCGCTGATTTTCTTGGCTGTTTTGTAAACGTTCAGTTGAATAAATTCAACATCTGCGTCATCATCTATTAAGATTGCTTCAAGTAGTTATATTAGTGCTCATATTTTAAAGTAGGTGAAGACTGTTTATGTACCACTTCCATTTTCTCTCCTCATGTTCTCTAACCATGCTGCAGCAGATGATTTTTATTCTGTGCCCATAATGCATCACTGTGTTTCTACAACCTCTACAGTGAACAGGTAAAATCTGCTGATGTCTTGTATGTTTGCTGACCCTACCGCAGTCAAAGGACAAAATTATTGACAGAGTTAGCAATGCGCAACAACTATAAAATTGAAACCAGTCTGTTCTAAAGAATCAGCTCCTGAAGTGTAAGTAAATATAAAGTATCAAATGGTTGAATGTAGCATTAGCCTTTGTTAAATACCATATTGGTGCTATATTTTAGTGTTAGCAGACTTAATATTTATGATTAGTACAACTACAGTTAGCAGTGCCCACTACACTGACACTATTGAATAAAAAACCTTTGCAATTATAAAGCAAATCAGCCAGTCAGTCTATCAGCCTTGCGTGAAATCTTTTCCTCTCTTGCAAATGATTAGTGAGAGAATATACAGAAAGCCTAGCATGGAGGAAAACATGGAGAATCAAGACGTTGGAATGGCCCAGTGAATTTCCTAACCTGTGAATTTTCTGCTGGAAGTCCTGTGCAGAAAGGTGACCTAAAATCCTCCATAGAAGGTCATTTCTACCATGACTACAGATGTCCTCTGTGATCAATTTCTCCATATAAAATCAATTTGTATATCATACTTAAACAGCGTATCACCAAATGTTGTTCAGTTGTGTCTAAAACTTCATCCTCAGAATAGTTTTATTCAATAGGACATTCCCAGGAATGGTTAAATATTGGTGATACAATTAAAATATTTGCTGTTCATTTTCTTTCTAAACAATAACTGTTCAGAGTGAGGATCAAATCATAAATATTCAACAATACCTGGTGTAGATAGAGAACTCTGTAAGCAAATGTGCTAATATATTCTGTCTGATTATCATGTTTTCAGACCCTCCCTTGTGTAAAGTTGTTTTTTTTTTGTCTCTTTGACTCATTGCTCTTCCCATTTCATAACAAATGTTTTAACACAGCCAGAGGGAGGCAGGCAGATGGCTGAGACATTACGCGCTCTCGCTTTTAGTCACAGTTAAACAAATCCTCCATGGGATCCAAACTTGTATGTAATTTGTAGATGAGCGTATTGCCAAAGGAAAACTCATACAACTTGTTGTCATTAATAAGTGAATTAAAATGTGTTTAGACATATTGCACATAGAAATATATGCAATTCACCCAGATATTGAACTGGGTGCTTCCTAAAGACAACCCGGCTTCTTAGCCCCATCAAATCTGACCAGCTAAAAGAAAGGTATACCATCTTACATGACAACATATGTGTTTTTGCATTAATGCAAACATTTCCAATTCTGATTTCATCTGACCAGAGTACCTTCTCCAACAAGTTTGCTGGTGTGTCTGTGATGCTGTTTGATCTCTTCAACATCTGAGGTTTTTACACAACAGATTCATTTATTCTGAGATGAAATTACACACAGATGGATTTCAATAATTTGTTAGTTTTGTTCTTGATTTTATTTGAGGGTATCATTTTACTTCCATTATTTGTTCATAGGTCTGTCACACATAATTCCACCAAAAGTAATTGAAGTTTGCAACTGTGACAAAGCTAGTGAAAAACTTTTAGAAGTTTGAAAACTTGTAAGATTCCATAAGTGAATAATAAAGTAAAAGTAATTCGTTATTGTCACCAACTGAGCCGAAGCTACAGCATCAGTCTCGGAGCAAAACTTTGAGCCTATAAATAATGTAAAACTGAATACTTAAGAAAATCTGTGGGTAAAAAAAACTGGTGACCAAAAACAAAACTGTCCAAAACAAAATTTGAATAATAATTTTTCAAAAAGCACTTGTCTAGAAAGAGTAATATTATTAAAACTGTTACATCTGGAGTGACTCTGTCAACATATGTCAGGGGCTACTTTGGTGCTTTAGGACCTGGATGACTCGCCATAATTAATGGATAATAAATATTGGAGAGGAATGTCCAAATGTAAATTTCTAAAATTAAGATCAAGTACACTTGGATTTTCCAAAGCACACCATCAAGTCCAGATCTGAACAGTTGAAAAAGTAAATAAAGGTTTGGGATTGGCCTTAAATTGGATTTAAATCAGATTATGATGACCGGATTGTTCATGCTGTCAAATTCTCCATGTGGCACGATTAAAAAGAAAAAAAAAAAAAGAGTAGGTGAAAATTCAGTAGCCAGTTTGATTTGGATCAATTTTTTATTCATATAAGGGAAAAAATACTTTTTATATCAGTGTATTTTTGTGGTAGTTTGAAACTAAATGTTTAAAAAATTACAAAAAGAAGCACTTTCCACAGTGGTTTCAGGTCAGCAGCATGAGAAGATAACTGTGTTAAATTAATCCTGTCTTCCCGATAAGGGGTTGACTCTCTCAGTTCCGGCGCTGTTGATTTGGCAAAGTGCTGAGGGACAACTAACGAACCAGATGTCATTGTTCTCACCTGAAAAGACAGGGGAAAAAGGGGCACTCCGATCTCACATCCTTGTTCACACAGATAATAGGTTTTTTTTTAAACCTCTATTCTACTGCTTCACTAATCACATCAGTTTTGATCTTCGTCTTACTCAAGTGTTGCTGCTAGTGAACTCATAACCATGCGGAGAAGCACTGCTGCTGCAAATCTGTCCCAAAATAAAAGCATAAAAACAATGAGGCCATGTCACATTATTTACTCTGCTGCATACAAATTTCATGGCCACCTATTCTGAAAAAGATTAAAATGCAGATTAACAGATGCACAGGGGGCAACATTAACTTGTTAGACGCAGCCAGGGTTTTTGCTCACTTTAACCGTTAGGCTTGTTGTACTCATTTTACAGTTTTCACATATTTTGCATCATAATCAGTGTTGTGCATAAACAAAGAATGTCATGAACATGATTTATTTTTATTTTTTTTATCTTGAAGACAGATTAGTCATTTTAGTTTGAGACTATACCAAAATGTTTGCTTCATTAGTAGAAACGGCACAATGATATGAAGATGTGGGCTCTATGGCTACCAACCCAGGGTGTGATGTCATGGGGAAGCGGCGGGACAAACTCTTGGAGAGAGTTGAGGTCGTCTGCCACTTCCACCCTTTTTTTAACTGCCTATTTTAATAGTTAATATGCATCAATATGCACAGTGAAAGCTGTTACAATGCAGCCAATTTCTCTATGAAACAAATTGTTGAATAGGCACATTTTCCACAAATTCCACAGCAAACAGGTGAATCCAGATTACTGAACCGCGAATAAGCAGGTGTTCAATGCATTATCCCACCATATGTAATATACTGTAATAGAAGAAGTAAGCTGGTTGCTGCTATACCTGGATTTGGCTAATTATTGTAATAGAAATTTTTTTTTAGAAAACATTGATGAATATAGCATCTCTTTGTTAAGTTAAAAATGCCTGGGTGAAGCTGTTGAATAATCGTTCACATGTTAAATTTGGTGGTGAATTTTACAAAAAATATCGGAACTGCTTGAGAACGCTGGAATATAAAAATTTTATAAATATATACACACATATATATGTGTATATATATATATGTGTATATATACATATGTGTATATATATATATATATATATATATATATATATATATATATATATATATATATATATATATATATATATATATATATATATATATATATATATATATATTTTTTTTCTGTACTGTAAGTGATATGACCAAAGAACTTTGTTCCCTTTTCACATATCAAAGTTGTTTTTATTGCTGTTAGGAATTAGAGAAAGAGAAGTAAACACAGTTTGGTTCTGCTGCTGTCTGAACCCCCTGCCTCCTGTTTGGAGCGTCTAACTAAATAGGATTGGGCAAAAGGAAACACATTCCTTGTATCCATTAAAGCTGTGACATGGGGAGCTCTGCAACAACTTCAGAGGAAGAAGATAGATGATAGTGGAAACAACCCACTGTGAATGTTACAGATCCTGAATGACCACCGTCACAAACACAGTTTTCTCTGCCCAAACATGTTTGTTTGGAGTTACTGTCGGCGCATGTGGAAACTAAAGGATGGAGATGCATCCAAATCCAGCAAAAAATTGGTTTCTTCTCATCGTCAAGCAGAAGTCTGCAAAGTGGTCAAACTGGAAACAAAAAAGCGTTGCATCAGATTCGGCACATTTGATCTGTGATTACCTCCAGGGGTCTGAAAGGTCTCTTGAAGTATGAAAAATATTGAAATTACAGTGCAGAATACCACCTGACCAACCATGCCCTCATTACCCTGAGTGCTCCTGTTTTCTATTTTTAGACAAAAAAAAACATTTTTGCCATCAAGTGGCAACCTAATACCCCCTCTGGTGCCCATTAGCGCCCCGACGGTTGATTTAAGAGCTCTGCTGGTTGAGTGTAGTGGCTTTGCAAGGTGACCTCATCAGAAATTAACAAAAGCATAAAAGTCCTCATTTTATTTTTTTACTTTTTCTGCTGCTCATATAGAAATATATGCAAATTAAAAAAAATTGAAGACTTAAAACATTCTTTGACTGAACTGGTGACTTTTCAGTGCTGAGCCAATAAATACCATTTTTGACTAAGAAAGCAGCACAGGGTCTAAAGTTTCATTTTTACATTAAAATTTAACATGACTTGCTGCATATGTGTTGTCTAATATCTAAATATGTCACTGTAATTATGTTAATTCCAACCAATAAAAATGATGAGCAGCATATAATTAGTTAAGTTTTTTGTTGTGCACCATCTCACAGATGTTCAGACAATATTTTTCTGCCATTTAATATAAAACTGTAAAAACTGCATTACAGATTCTGAAATGTCAAAACTAATACAACAAACTTTAAAAGAATGTCTTTTACTAAGAATCTTATTGATAAGATCCTGAATAAGAGCTTTTTCAGAACCTTTTCAGTCCATGGCTGAAGTTTAATGGCAACCAACTCAAGGAAAAACAAAATGCATCGCTAAAGCAATCGCTATAGGTTGGTTTCAGTTGCCTAACGCTGGTTGCTGTGGGCTGAAACACAAGCTGCTGGCTCCAACAGAGCGAAACGATAAGCCCCATGACCTGCTCTGCAAAGAGTGACTCTAAATAACCACACTTCTCAAACTTCATGTTCTAACGTTTATTAAATTTTCTTCCAATTTACAATTTAAGAAGTTATACAATACTACCAGGATGTTTGGTGAAGTGCTAAGCTAGCTTAACGTCGCTTTCTCTCTACTTTAGACATTAAAAACTCAACTCATAGCATATTCTTTGTGCTGTTCCGATTAATTTTGTTTGGGAAAATCTTATTTAAAGAGTCTTTTTTCTGACACGTAAACCAAGTTCATCCTGCTTTCCCTCAGATTTCTTAGTTGAGCTTTAGCGAATCTTTTTGGGAGGCCTCCTGCTTAGGCTCGTTTGTCAGATTAAATTAAGCTTTTGAATAAAACCTTTACATAGGTATTAAACACACTTTTCATTGAGCCCAGAATTCAAGGTTTAAAATGTTTTTTATTGTTTTTTTCATTAATCTGATGGAATATTCTAATCTTGAGCTTAATTTTCCATATAATGCATTGACGTTCACTTACTAAAGTAGATCAACTTTTCAACAATTTTAAAATTTATTGAGATGATTCTGTAATTTCTGAACAATCACAGCAGAATTTATTTTAAAAACAACTGCTTTAGGCTCCTGAACAAATTTTCTCATGTTGTTTGTCTGGTTTCAGCTCATGGTGAAAAATGGGAAACCTCCCATGTTTTCTGGTGAAATTTCTTAGATTGTGGGAAAAATCTAGTTAACCGGATCTGGAGCCTGTTAGGTGTTCAGATTAAAGTAGGATTTCCTTCCCAATTATATAAGGTTTCCTGATAAGTCATAATCCAGTGAGATTTGAACTGTTGTGGACATCCTGTGGATCGCTGAATGTTTTAATAAAGAGAAAAGGAGGACTACAGTAACAAGCTGCAGTCAGTTTACCACAGCACCAGAAAATCCCTTGAATCACACACATTTACTACTATTTACACTCACCACATAATAATCGTTGCTTTCCCACATAACACACTTTTATTGAACGAATCAAAAAGCTCCAAAATCATCATTTTAGTGCTAATATTCAAACTTCTAAAGCTTAAAGCTGACACACTTGTACATCTTTGCCTTTGTCAAGCCAGCTGGCATTCACTGCTCGCTGCTCACTCTCCTCTCTGAATGGCATTTTGATAAGAGTTTTCAGTTGACCCGCATTACCATATTTCTTGCAGGGTGTTCTGACGCCTGCATTACTCTTTAGGATGGTTTGTCGGCCCTCCAGGCGGCTTCACTGTTATCTGGATCCAGCCAGACTCATGCAGGAAAGCTATAAATGAGCACTGAGAAATATGATAGCATGCATGTGGCCATACACTACCTTTACAGTCATAAATAAAATATGAAGAAATGTCAGTCGGCTCGGCAAGAAGTGCATGTCGGTCATTTATTGTAGCTGTATGCTCTGTGCCCATCCTATTTGTGTTTTATGCAGAAGAACTTTTTAATACAAAATGTGTGGAGTGTGACCCTCCTTATTCTTTTCCTTTATTTCCATTAGTTGTTTCTCCTTTTACTCCATACACCCCTCCAAGAGAAAAACAGCTTACCTTTGGCATGACCCATTCCACTTTAATAAGCGTTAAGTACTCCACTGCCCCACTTTTCAAATCCATTAATTTGATAAGTGAGAGGATCTCTCACTTAGCAATCATTCTGGACAATTAAACGCATATCTGAAGAATGGGGTCTATCTTGAGGGCTTTTTATTTCCAATTATGTGGAACCGTTTGACTCAGTATCTAATACTTTGTTGAAATGAGCCATTGTTCCCTGAGAGCATTGCCTATACTCTGACTTAGCATTAACCGAAGAATGGGGTCTGTCTTGCGGCCTTTTCTCTGACAATTATGTGGAACAGTGTGACTCAGTATCTAATTCAGCAATAAAATTAGCCACAGCTGTCAGAGAGCCATCACTAAACATTGGCACTGCATGCCGCCTTTGTTTCATTTCAATGAAAAGACTTTATTCTTTAATCTCAATGCTGTTTTATCCATATTTGAAAACAAATGTTTTCCCTTTATATATAATTAATGTTGAATGAGTTTACCCAACAATCATTAATTTGCTTTGAACGGGATAAAGTCTAAATAAAGGCCTTTTCCATATCAAAAGACTGATATTTTTGCTTATTGTTCACATTCAGTTGCAATGAAAAGAGATCATTTGGGAACTTGAGTTTTCAATTCTTTCCAAAAATTCTCAGCTGGATTTCGATCTGGACTTTAACTGGGCCATTGTGTCAAATGAATGTGATCTATCCCGTTCCCGTATGTTTAGGACTGCTGTCCTCGTAGATGGTCAACCTTCCCCCAAGAGAAAATCTTTTCAAGTCACAAATAGATCTTCTTCAACGATTGGCCATCAGTTAGCTCCATTGGTCCTCTCATGAAGTCTGATTCCCAAAACCCCAGTGAAGAAAAACACTCCCACTTTTAAATTGCGTTCAGGTGAAGGCAGGTCCATTCAGACTCAATTTCTTTATGAGAAAATCTGTAACCCTCTGATTTTCAGCCTTCAATCTCCTCCAGTTAAAGGTGCCAAATTTCTCTTCTCTCCAATATCCCCATTGTATCTCTCATCCTTTTGTAACACTTTATCAGTTTATCCAAATCCAGGTATAGCAGCAAACAGCTTACTTCTTCCTATCTACTGCTGGGTCTTTACCTTGTTTGGGTCTTGCCAGCAAGCAATACACCTGCCTTTCACAGTATCAGAAAGTCTAACCTTTAACCTGGCAGGATGCCTGAGTTTTCCTCTGAGGCCCTGTTAGGTATGAGGTCAGACATATGGATACTGAGATAGAATAGCATTAAGTAGCATTCCCCAGGTATTACAACTTCCCAAGCTGCATTTTCTTTAGAATATTTACAAACCAATCCTCAATTAGGTCAGACTTTCACCTAATTTGGAGTTACGTTCCACAAAAAAATCTATGAATCAATGAATACTGACCCTACAAATAATTGGAGGTTCTCATGCCTAAGCAAATCCGTTCAGTTGGTTTATCACATAATGCCCCCCTAAAATATTTGGAATATTTTAGCATGACATAACATAACAAAATATAGAAAAGTTTCAATGGTTATGGAAGCCTTGGTAGGACTGTGTGTTCAGTTTGCAGGTACATCGAGTGTTGTAACCTGAAATAACTTAGCCTGACCCGTGTTCAGACCTGCTGCTGGTGCTTCTTACTCTTCGACCAGCATGAAAAATTAAGAACAGTGAGACTTTTGGACAGCTGGATAAACACAAGCTGCACAGCCGTCACTCAAATGTCATCACCCTTTGACAGCATGAGCAAGGCAGGTCTCATGTTATAGTGATGAATGTTTCTTCTGCATTGATCTGAACCTTCAAGTCGATACAATCAAAGAAAAATAAAGAAGCACTGATTCCCAAGGATCAGACTTACTTACTTGATATTTTGAAAGTGTGTTGCACTGAACAGAATGAGTCACTTGCATGATCACAGTTTTGCATGTGACTGAAACTCTAAAGGCATCTCCCTGACTGTGATTAGACATTTGCGCTGTGAGTTTGAGTCACTCTGTGATTCAGAATGCTTGTCAAAAAATGAACAGCATGTTGTGATGACAAGATCCTGGAAGAGGGAGTTTTTTTTTTTCCCCTTTCACTTTAATGACTGAAACCTATTTGAAGGTTTCTGACTCAAACCACTCAACATGGAAGCAAAGCTGCAGCCATTCGCCTTTTATTCAGGTTTTAGCCACAATCAAAGCAGCTTTGAGTTCAATCTTTAAACGCCGGTCAGAACATTTCCGCTTTGTATTTTATCTGTAGAACAATCCACCTGGTTTCGGTAGACAAGATTAGACCATGATTCACTTCATGGAATCAATTTCACAGCGTATTACAGCAGCATCTCCTGCATGATCTCCCTGAATGTCATTCCGGGGAATGATTTGTCTCGCTCAGAGTTGTGCAAGCATCTCCCCACCCCTCCGTCACAGCGTACCTGTACTCCTCAGTTTATCATATTTGCCCTCGGAAAGCCTTTATTAGCGTGAAAGGCTTGCTCTGTGTCTCCTGGGAGAGAGCAAGCTGGCACCAGCGCGGTTGACAGCCAGCGGTTCCTTTCACACTCCTGTACCGTTGACAGACGTGAAAATAGTGCGGATCTGTCAGGAAGCGCTGCGGAACTCCACTACTTGAACCGCATCAGATATAAATATTTCAGGTGACAACATTCACGGCTGTTTATTATTCTCCGAGTTATCTAAGAAGTGTGACTGACTTGTTTTGAAGCAGTTGTTGTTGTGACAGATTTTAGAAAGACAGTGATCCTTCTCTGTCCTTATGCTGCGTGCATGCCAACGTTGTCTCTACCACCTGCTCTGTAAATGTACACAGTGAAGAGTTGAAACAGCAACAACTAAACAAAATGATGCATTCTTTTAAATTGTACAACAAAAGAGTTTAAAATCAGACATAAATAAACCTGAAAGCCTGGTTAAGATGTGTAAACATGTCTTAACCGATTATGTAAAACAATGAGTTTGACCTTTGCAATCTGGATCAAAAAACTGATCCAGAGTTTTCTGGACATTTCTTAGAACTCTTAATTACAAATTTTATTTAAAACAGTATTTAGTTACATAAAAACCTTCTGAGTTTTTTGCCTACAAAGCAAGCACTCCTGTTAAATTCACCTTCCTGCAATCTTCTCCTCCTCTGCTCTCAACACTTTCTAATAAATCATTGAAACCAAGATGACACTGACAAATCATCTTAACAATCGCATGACAAAATAATCTCAAAAAAATAAAATTTGTTCCTTCAAGTGTCACCTGAACCGTGGGATAAATTATGGAAAAAACAAACAACAGAATTGATCCATAGTACCTGAAAATACCTCAGACATGGCTAAATGTAATGTTTAGCAAATCAGGGTAAAAACCAAAACAAACATGGTGAAAAACAGGCGGGGAGGGGAAGCGTGAGGCCGACCTGGGCAGGTGGCAGAGCCGGCCAGATGCTGCAGAGACGCGCCGAAGCGAATAATGTCCTGCTTAGATTACCTCCGGGGCCTGATTAAAGTGGAGCGTCCTCATCTGGGTCGGCTCCAAGACAGTTCTGCAGGGATCAGCTGCTCCCACCGTCTCACATGACAGGTCTCATCTGTCCAGGCGCATGCAGGTCCGAAAACATCTCTATGCACAATAAAATTAAATCTCACTCTCGGAAATGTCACATATCCATTTAGGAGAACAGTAACAGGAAGTGGAGCTTATGCTGCATCGAATCTCTTAAATTGGCTTGTATTGTTTCTGTTTGTACGCTCTACATTTAGTTACATTCAGATCTTCAAAGATTTAGCACTGCTACTTACAGATAGCTCCAATTTCAAATTTACCTATGATACTTTTTACTATAGGGCAATGCTTAATTTAGCTTAAGTTATTTAATCTAACAGGCCCAGGTACTACTGTCCAGATAAATGTCAAAAAAGAACTTCATTTGATTACATGATTTCAATCATTTTTAAATAAATACTCTGTAAAACTGTAATGTTTGTGAGTCTTAAGACCTCATGAGTTGATTGTTTATAGAAGCATCTTTTTCTGCTTTCACAGCTGCAGGGTTTTGGCTCATTGCTGCCATCTTTGTGCATCTACAGACTGAAATACTGACGAAATGCACTGAGTGCATCTGTGAACCCAAATTTTCATGCATTGCCAAAAATTCTGAATTGTATTTAGTTCTGGGCTTTGATTAGGCCGTTCTAACACACTGCAGTATCCTGATCGGCTCTTACTCTGATTTCTTTTGGTTCATTATTCTGCTGGTAGATAATATCCTCCACTCCTTTCTCAAGTCTGTTTCAGATTCTCAGTGCAGTGAATCTCTGCATCTGTTCCAGATTTGCTATTGGCATCTTTTTCTGCTAAATGTTTATTTTTCATATAAATGTTCTCCTTCTTGAGCCTGCCAAACAATGAGTGCAATGTGTTTACGCTTGTGCCTCTTTTTATTATTGGATGATGGATTGAACAGAGCACTGTGAGATGTTCAAAGAGAGGGATAGTGTTTTATAATCTCATCACCCTGACCTGTTTGTTTGCTCAACTTACTCTGAGGCCAACAAAGAAAAGCTGATTTTATACTGACATTAAATTACAAACAGTTTTTGCTAATTAAGTGACTCACAGGGTTTTATTTTACTGGTATCTTAATCCAAGAGTATGCCACGCTTTAATAGTATTATTGCTCCCACAAATAGCACATGTTCACAATTATGGCAACATCTATCATAAATGTTAGCATTTAGATCACCAGTTTTATTAATAATTGCCATAAGGAATTATTTACATATATTCCTAATTTAATAAATCAGTAACTGCAGTAAAACAGAACTGATGTTGCTGAACAGAAGAGATTTTCTTTGGAGTTAACAGCTCTCCCTGTTTTCATTTTGGCTTAAGTAACTATTTAAAATCTTCTTCTAATAGATGAATTGTTGGCAACTAAACATCAGAGTTATTTTTCCATCAATCTTGCATCTATGCCAGAAATATGTTGTGTGTATGGAAAGAAAATGAGACTTGACTCTCAGACACTTGGCACCGCAGTCGTTAAGAGTGTGCAAACATAATTAACTAATCATGCTGGCTGACATGATACAAATACAGTTGTAACTGGCCTGCCAGTGTGAGTTTGAAATACTCAAACAGATGAGCTGCAACACTTAGACAGCGACTCTGCAGCGCACTCAATCCCAAAACTAATTGGGTCAGCCACTCCTCAAAGAGGCAATTTCTAAAGCAATTACAGTTTCCAGTTTGCTTATGAGCAACTGATAACCGAGCGAAACGTCTGAGGAATCTTTGCAAAATACAAGTTTGGTGTTTTCAAACGTGACTTTACCATTTTTAATCAATTCAGGGATCACAGGTAAAAGCCATGAATAGAGAGATATTACAGCTCCTGATGATGGAACCAACCGCGTTCTGTGGGAATGTGTCCGGTCCCATCATGCAATCCCATTATCATGAAAGGAAACGCTCCCTGGCTGCCACTGATCAAACACTGGATTTGTGTCTGTGAAGTTCACTGACTGACAAATCATCTGAAGCAGCTGAGAAATGGAGCGACTGGAATAAAAGGGTTAATGTAATGTAGACATACCCTGTCCAGCCTCTGCTGAATTTAAGTTAAAAGATTGTTGGGAAAAAAAAGATTTTCAACACATTTTCATTTAGCTTTCCATTTGTCAACTTGCTTAAAGTACCCAATGTTAGTCCTTCATGCTTATTTTACACATGGACAAATATTAAAAAAATATTAAAGGTAAAGGAAGGAAGAGGAGGAAGGAAAGAGGTGCACAAAGAAGGATGGAAGAAACAATCAAGAAAGTTCACAAGGTAAGAAAGAACGAAGATGAAAGGCAGGAAGGAAGGACACAAAGAAAGAAGGTTGGGGTTACAAGGAAGGAAAGAAGGGAGGAAGGTAGGGAACAAGGAAGAAAAGAAAAAGGATTAAAGGAAGGAAGGACAAAAAGAAAGTGAGTTGGGGCACAAGGAAGGAAAGAGGCTAGACAAGGAGGTGAAGAGAAGGAAGGAAGAACAAAAGGAATAAAGGAGGGGAGGAAGGACATGAGTAAAGAAGGAAGGAAGGACAGATTGGGGGATTTAAGGAGCTGCAGGATGATTCTTCACCTGAAGGTTCAACTCATCTGTAGTATCAAGCCACTCAAGACTACTAGAGTTTCCTCAAAGCCTCGTTTGAAGTATCTATGTTTTACTTCCCTTTGCTCCAGCTTGTCCCTCACTGTTAAAGATGGCCTTTCTGGATTCCTTCTCATGTTCCTCAGAACATTTCCACACCATGGTTAGTCATTCCCAAGCTTTCAGCTGCCTGCCCGCTCTCCAGCCCTCTGTTCACCGATCTCCTGGGTCTACTCACCAATCTTCCCACTATGAGCTATCTCTATCTTTAGTACACATTATTCTTAAGACAACTCTTTCATACTCAACATCAGGATCAGCTCAACTCCATCCTGCCTCAAAACCTGTAAGCCGGTGTCACTGCAGTACATTACTCAGTACTGCAGGAAGATCCCAGTGTCCACATTTTGTCCTATGCAACATTGAGTTGGCTCCAGCACTTACGACCCCATCATTTCCAGAGCCAGCATCTTGGGGTGGATATTATCTATTCTCAGTGTCTTGCTACTTTTTAACTATATTGCCGATGTCTGACTCCCTCTCCCTCCCTTCAGTACTCAAACTTTGAGGATTTCTTTTATCCGGTCACTGTGTCCTCATAAAAGAAGCAAAGTGCTCTGGAGTAATTTTGATCCTCTCAACAATCTGTTAATCTCTGTTGTCAGAATTTCATTACTGCGTATTGTAGCAAAAACAAATCTATTGTTAAGTTGCTCTTCTGATGGGAAATTACAATATACAGCCATTCAATTAGTTGTTAGAATATTATATAGTACCATGGGAATAGCACATTGCCTCAGCCATAAATCAAATGGAATTACAAACTAGACTTCACCCCAAACAAGAATGTGGAAATACATCCCTTCTCTAAACACACATCTCCATATTCCATCCATTCATTCGCTTCCATTTTCTCGTCCATCAGTGCATAGCGTGATAAAAATTAGTCACAACTGGGTGCCTTGAGTCGACTAATGCTCAGCTAAAATCATTAATTAGCTCCGATTAAAGAGGAGAAAACCTATTTCCGGCTCACACAGTCTCCGAAACAGCTGCGTTATAAGTTGTTGATTAAGTTTGTTCGTGGGCCTCTGTTCATTTGCATTTTTGAAGCTCCTTACGATTCTCCAAAATGCACCCAGAGTGAGCTGGCAGATGGCTGCTATTCAGTGTTCATCAAGCAACAGTAGCTTTTATGTCTTTAACTCTAGACTCCAGAGAATCATTATCATCACTCATTAGAAAGTATAGTGAAAGGCAGTTCAGAGGCTGAACACCTGTCAGCAAAAATTAATGACACCAGATTAATGTTATTTATTATACAGCTAATCCTATGGAAATGAGTTAAAAGTAGTAATTTAGAAGATTACGCAGCAACACGTTAGACTGATTTAGAAACTTTCACTCTGTTGGCTGTCCGGTGAAGATCCCACATGAGTTTGTGTAATTTTTTTCTTCTTCATGCTGTATTTATACCTCCATGATATAAGCTCATTTTCTTTCGTAACCAGGTTTTTTTCAGTGAAGGGTGACAGAGCCCGAGGCAAAACACACTGAAAACCATCAGAATAATTCAGATTGCCCAGAGATCTCATTAAAGAGCTGGAGAAGGACGCAAAGCTTTAGACTCTCAGTGTTGCCAGCAGAGATTCTCTGAAGGCATTGGTTTCTGCTGATTGACAGACTGAAGCATTTTTCTTTTTTTTTTGACAGACTGACTCCTCTTCATTTGGCCTCTGGTCCTCGTTCTCTTTATACATGTTCTGTTTTTGAACTCACAAGTTCTGATATCTGCTTTGATAATTCTTCATTTTAAATATGTGGGTACAAATGAATCTGCTAGTTTTTAATATTTTTAAAATTCGTCTATAAGCTTGACATTTTGGCATGTGAATATATAATTCCACTTGGAAGTTTATATGCATTTATCATAGGCCAACATTTAAGAGGAAATGTTTGAATTTATGATTGATTTTTTTCTACTCAGGGTCAAAGTAAACATGGAAACTTGAATATACTATAAATATAACTCCGCTGGTAACTGATGATATTTGGTGAAACAACCATGAGGAAGTTCCTCGTCAACACAGATATGATTCTAGATTGATATTTTGCAACTCTTTTAGGCAAAATTGGTACAGTTTGCATAAATTGTTTTATTTGTGCTTGGCATTGTTTGTTACCAAAACACAGAGAGACTTGAACTTCTCCTTTTGAGGCAAAGGGTTTTCCTCCATTTGGAGGAAAACAGTGTTTTTAAATTGAGAAATTGTCACACACTTACAGTCTCCATTGGCCTCCATCTAGTTGTGGAAAGAGCCCCACTGCTGTTTTAAGTTGAACATGAAACTCAAATGATGTTTTATGTTCAACTTAATACAGCAGCAGTTTCATGTAAGAACATCAACAATTTGTTTTGCACATTGATGCACACTAAGAGTTATCAAGAAGTAAAATGGAAAAAATATTTTAGTAGAAAACTCTTCAGTGCAGAGACAATAAGTCTCCCAAATCTATGATTCTTCAGTTCATGTTTACTTGTACCATATGCTTTTGACTTTAGTCCTATTTTATTTGAGTATTTTCATTATTTGGTTCTTATTTCCATTATCACCTGTTTAGCTTACATTTAACTTAGCTAGTTTTAAATGTTTTCTCAAACAGTAATCATCACTTCTGCTTTACCAGGTTTAGAAATGTTTAGTTGTTGAGTTTTTGACACATAAGAAAAGCTTTTTGATGATTTCTTTGATTATACTATGTGAAGAAGGAATAATGTGAATAGTCCTACGGCCTACTGTCTAGATATTTGACGCCTTCAGATTGAGCCGCTCTGTCCCTTTAACTTGTTGCTAAGAATGTCTGCATGTTTGACAAGAGTTTTTTCTTTTTTTTTTGCTTTTACTTTGTTAAAAGCCTCAGTGCAAATTGTGAATGGAAACATTAGGAAAAAAATCTTAAGTATAAATATTCTACTGAGCTGAATATCAAAAAAGCATTTCTTAAGACATCAAAGCTGCTTGTGGTCCCTCCAGTATTGGATTGTTTTCAATTACATAACAGTCTGGATGGATATGAATCCACATTCAAAAAGTTAACATGAACAATAAGGGGCTGCATAGAGCAAATGCAATGGATGGATGAAAAATAATGGTGGCTGTATTTGTTTCTCTAATGCTTTCTTGATAAATTAAAGCTATATTCTGAAAGATTCTGGGTTTTACTAACAAATTAAACGAGTCATATTCTCATCTTATGTTATCGCCAATCAAAAAAGGATTGCCTGTAAAATATTTCCCTCTTTCATTTTCATTTTGTTTATTCTTAATGAGTACATAGTCATTTGAAGAATTAAACAAGGTCATAATGACAACTTTTCTCTAACTGTTTAACAAGAGAGAGAACAGTTCCCCATTTTAAAAGCTGTTTTATTCTTAAAGGTCAGGAGATGAAGTCCTCAGAGTCTGCTGACCCACAGGGAGAATGTAGTTGGCAAGGCCAAACGACTTAAGGTAACAGTTCCTTTGGGTAAAGAGTTGGCACTAATGGGCAGCAGGCTGTGGTCTGTATTTGTACTGGGCAGCTCCCAAGTGTGAACATGTGTAACTTTACGCAGGAGAAAACCTTGACATGCTGTGAAGCTTGTGTGCTCAGCAAATCTTTCCCTGTATAATTAACGCTTAGAAAAGTGAACTTGGTGGGATGAGGTCAGCATGCTGTTGCCATCTGTGCATGGCTAAACTGTGCACTGAAGAATGCTCATGTTTACATGATGAAACCAAATATGTCCTCGAGATGCTTCAGTAGCACAAAGAATCTCTAAGTTCATAGTTACAAAATGGGTTTTCAAACATTTATATGATGTTGTGAATGTTTGGCCACTGGGTACAGTATGAAATTTAGAAAATCTGATGTTTTAGAAGAACTTGTTATCTTCACAAATCTACACAACTAAGCACCTCATGTATGCTAGATATTGATGTGGTCGAATTACAGCGAATATAAAAGTAATATTAAGGTAAAATCTTTGATCAAAAGGGATCATTATTTGAGTGCCAATCAAAAATGAGAAAGAGGATAGTTGTCAAAATTGACAAAGAAGTAGTGAGTGGACGCCAAAAAGAAACATGGAGAAGCAACATTCAGCTTCTATGCACCACAAATCTGGAACAAACTTTCTGCAAACTGCAAAACAGCTGAAACACTGACTTATAAATCCAGACTCAAAACCCACCTGTTTATAATATGAACACCAACAAGAGACACTAAATGGTAAAAATGATCAAAATGTTGATCTGTGAGCAGGGTGGCAGAGAGGTGAAGACGATCTCCGGCCAAAAATGTTGGCTGACGTAAAAGGAAATGTACAATACACGACTTTAAAAAAAATCCTACCTTTGGTTTTGAATGAGTGAATGAAACACTACAATGGAAAGAGCGTGTTGTGTGAAAGTAAGTTAGAAACCATGTCAAATTCTCTGCTGTGCTGCAATGCACCAAACGGCTCGTTCTGAATGTGTCATTGTGTTTACGTCTTTCCACGTTCACATGGAGCGTAACTAAATGAAACCATTTTGTTCACTCAGCACCGAGGCTTATCCACCGTCTGCTGCTCTGCTGGCTCCTCTGGCTTCGCTCCTCGCTTACTTCAATCTGTGCCAGGGGCTTTGCCTGTCCTGGAGATTCACTGCCGCGCACCAAGCCCATCGAGAGAGCCGTTTATTGTAAACAGAGGAAGCTCGGGTCCATAATGAGGTTTTTAGGCCAGGGGATGTGGAGAGGGTCATAACACAACAAATCAGCAGAGCCTGTACAGGATAACAGGAGCTGGATCACAGCCAAGGTATTACAGGAGAGGAGGAAAGAAAAGGTGAGGTGGTTAAACTTTTATTTGGGAGACAAAACATCAAACAATACAGAATGTTAAGCAATAGGTATCAAAAAGCTTCTGGTATCAATGCTCTTCAACCCAACTTCTTCTTCTCTTTGCATTTGAAGCTGGAAACTATAAACCCATCAGCAAGGGCAGTAAGATGACCCAATAATTGGTTTATGTGTTATACTTTAAGCCATCAGGCTGTTAACACAGAGAGCTGCTGCATCAGTCATCAATTATTTTATGCTTTTAAGTAACCACTGTTTATTTATGAGTCTGGACTCTAACTTCCTATAAATGTATTCATGGCCTGTTAATTTAAATTCATTATTTATTATTAGTGTGAGAATGGAGCGTCCAGTGATGAGCCTGAGATTTACTACATGTGTCTAATGTGCAATAAAGCAGAAAAGTAATCATAAAGCTGACAGATTTATATTCAAAAGTATTTTAATAAAATACAAGATTTGGTTTATGATATGAAATTAGGTTTACATCTCTAAAGAAATTTATTTTAAAAGGAAAATCATACATTTGGACATGAAATATGTTTTTCGATATTTCATTTAAAAATGGTATCTCAAAACTTACCTTGATCTTTTCTGTGAACGGGTGAGTGATTTATTTATTTTTGTCAATTAAAATGGCAACAATCAAATTATTCTTATGATCCAGATATTTGCCGGTTTCCATGGTGTTTTTGTTGTGGAGCCAAAAGTCTTTCAAGTTGGAAGAAGTTGCAGAGTTTGCAGATTTTCA
The DNA here is from genome assembly GCF_019740435.1 of Gambusia affinis. Lineage (NCBI taxonomy): Eukaryota > Metazoa > Chordata > Actinopteri > Cyprinodontiformes > Poeciliidae > Gambusia > Gambusia affinis. The sequence continues at coordinate 5,833,669 of NC_057888.1, forward strand.
ACCAGATTGAACTTTGTCTGGGTTACCTGGAAACGGTGACATTTACAGCGAGAAGGAACTTGTTAGTCAAATTAAATTAAACCTGAAACTGTCATCCATATGAATAATTTTTGTTTCAACTGTGTGAGTTAAAAAAAAAAAAGTTTTTGAATGTTTTGGTAATTTTCTGAAAATATTTCAAGAATAATTTCCATTTACATTTTATTCAGACTTTATCAAGGTCAGATTAAACAGTCCTAAAACAGGAAATTTCAGAATAGGCTAAAATATGACAAAATGTTAAAGCATCTATACCTATATAGAAAAGAAAAATTGGGAAATTATGCGTTTGGTCATTCTTAGTAAAGTTTTAAGTAACTGTTTTTGGCTTGAAAACAACTTTGTACATTACTTACACCTGGTGGTGGAGCTGGTAGAAAAAAAAGAGTTCAAAGTGAAAAACCAATTATGATCTTTGAATAAAATTGTCTAATAGAAATTAAAATGTAGTTTTAGATATTTCTAAATGACTCGAGATGATTTGCTTTGTTGCTGTTCAGTGTTTTTCAGTCACAGTGGAAGGATTTTTTTAGTGTCCTTTTTCCTTTTTTGTGTAAAGAACATGAACTACCTGAACTTTATTGTTTTGAAAACCTGTATATGTACATAAGAGAAGCAATAATTTGATTCAGTGCCAGGAGAACTTCTTGAGTATCAAGTACTAAGGAAAAGAAAAGCATAAAGCACAGGTGTCAAACTCCAGTCCTCAAGGGCCACTGCTTTGCAGCTTTTAGATGTGCCTCTGCTGCACCACACCTGAATATAATAATTAGGTCATTAAGGCTCTGGAAAACAAGGAGGAGGTAATTAAGCCATTTCATTCCAGTATTTTGTAGCTGTGGCACATCTAAAAACTGCAGGACAGCGGCCCTCGAGGCCTGGAGTTTGACACCCCTGGCATAAAGCATGTTTTTGTTATGAAATGGTGGATGAAGGCAGTGAGGCAAATGCCGTAAACCCAAGTTGAAGTGAGAAAAGAGTTTTAATGAGGGAAGAACACAATTCAAAGACCAAAATCCTGGCAGCACAGCAGAGTGGAAGGCAGAGGCTCAGCACTGGTAGCAACAGGACATACAGAGGACATACAGAGGACGTCAAACGGAGGGCAAACGGAGGGCAAACGGAGGGCAAACGGAGGGCAAACGGAGGGCAAACGGAGGGCAAACGGAGGGCAAACAGAGGGCAAACAGAGGGCAAACGACTGCTTAGACACCAAATGAGACAAAGACACAGAGACACAGGTGACACTAAATACACAGGAGGTAATCAGGGAACGAGACACAGCTGGGAACTAATCAAGGGGAGACAGGACAACATGGAGAGTCAGGAACTCAAAATAAACACAGAGAGAAACTCAAATCATGACAGTTTTGAAAAAACTGCATCTTGATAGTTTGAGAAATGTATCTGTAGGATATTGTTCAATAAATTCAGACAGAGAACCTCTCAATGAAAGGTTCTGTTTCATGAGAGCCATAAACCACTGGAACATCATCAACAATGTCTTCATTAAAGGTTAAAAACTTGCCCCAAGTTACACAGTTAGTTATGTTTAAACATTTATTCCTGAATATTCAGTTTTACTGCTTTAAAAGGTGTGCTAAAAGGAAGCAGAAAAAAAAGCAAATGAGTTTCGTGTTGGTTGAAAACATCTATAAAAAGATTACTTAATTTTTAATAATCATTTTTACATTTTGCTGTTTTAATTTTCAGTGTAATTATTGAGATAATCTCTGCTCTCATAGTTGAGTTATGATGTTTCCCATAATTTGAGTGGGTAATGTTTTGAAAGATAACATTTTTCTTCTTTCAGGGAGGCAATGCTCTGAATAAACCAATCAGACCCTTTACAATAAGGGGACTATATGACAGTTCCTCTTCCATAAAGGTATCTGTTCTGAAGTTATTTCCATTTTAGCTTATAGAAAATAAAAGTCCACTTGTGGATGTGAGTTTGGCCTCTTGGGCTAAATTCCTAAGAAAATGGAAATGAAGCCATCGGGTTGATTGCCTGTGCAAATCCCATTAGATATTTGACCCATCAAAACGAAATCTTTGGTAGCAGGCAAATAGAAATATGTGACTTCTGATGCATGTTAATCAGGAAAAAAAGATACATTGCTGTTCCCCTGAGATTAGCTGCCTGTGGCGTTTTCTGTAGGAGGCATTCTGAGGCAAAAATTGATGAGAAAATTACATCTTAATTGAGTTTTGTGTCTGAGAAAGGACCCATATTAGAGCCAACACTGTCACAGTGTTTTCTAAGGTGCTTTAAATGTAAATGTAAATAAAGAAAATTATACAACTAGAGGCAGTTTATTATAAATTGTAATTATATTTATTTTCTTTTTCAGATTTGGGAATTTTATAAGTTCTTAAATTAATCACATCACTTTTTCATGGTAAATTTCTACACATACCCAGATTAATTCATTCTTGTATACAAAATATCTTAAAGCAAAAACTGGTCTAGGCCTGTTCAACAAATGCCAAAAAGCTTCCCAAACATCTTAAATCTTGCTCCAAATCAAGTGTGTGTCTCTTCAGTCTCAGCAGAGAGCCAACATGTGTTTCCTCAGTCAGGAAATCCCTTCTGCAGGATTCTGCTAACACCTTCTATCACACAGCATCAGCAGGATGTTTATTTTCAACGCCCCGCTGCTGATTGTACTGTGGGTGATTTAATAAGCAGAGAGAAATTGACTTTGCAGGGTTTGATACTTCAACCCTGTGAGCTTAGCCAAAGTGGAAACCTTATTATTGGTGCGGGAGCAAGCTTGATGCATAGACCCCAAACGGCAGCCTGGAGTCTCAGCTGCAGCGAGTCTCCTCAAGGTGTTTGATTGCAGCAATCTCCCGCATCTGCCGGTAATCGCACATCAAGCTGTGTACAAGCCTCCCAATTTGTATATGATGGAGAGCGCAGTGTGACCCGCGGGACAACACCTGAGAGAATTGGAGGTATTAATTTGCCGTATTTGAGCTTGATTTTTCGAGCAGAAAAACAACAGAAAGTCCTTCTTGAAAAAAAAAAAAAACTTTTTCTTGAAAACACACATCCATGCCCTTTGTGCTGGTGTACTTATGTAGTGTTGAAGGTGTTCGTTCTTGCTAACCAACCAAAACTTATCACCAGGAGCAACAAATATTCATGCTGTGGCACCTTAAAGTGTTTAGAAAAAGTATTTTCATATCTGAAGTTTTCTTTTATGTTTTCTTTTAAACTTTATGCACAATTTATGTTTTAAATCAGAGATGCATGATTTCAGTCCTTGAGTGCTACTTCCTACAACTTTTGGATGAATCTGATTTTCAGTTTATGCAAGTTCCTGGTCTTTATGCGTTTGTTCTCTAGTGTTTTCCAAAAATAAAACTAAGATGAGATTAAAATTAGAGGAAAGTGAATTCTTATGAATGTCTGACTTTTTTGATCTTCACTTGTGAAACTTTTTGAAACCACACATTAGTTTCTTCCAGTTCCCAATTATTCACTACTTACTGTTGGTCTATCAAATCAAATTAAAATACGTTAAGGTTTTAGGTAGTTGTATGATAAAATGTCTCACAGGCATCTTTCCTTTGAGACTAAATGTGTCTTGGAAGTAATAATAAAATAAATACATAAATCTTTAATGCTCCATGTTTTGTTTACTTCTCAGTTCAGTTATGATAAGCAATATATCTTTTACATTATTATTGAAGGATTTTGACCCACTCTTCTTTGCACTAATGCATGAATCAAGCCACACTGGAGATGTTTCCAACATGGACAGTCTGTTTAAGAGTCATTCCAAAGCCTCTCAATTGGATTTGATTCTGCACTTTTCACTGGGATATTTCAGAACCTTAATTTTATTTCTTGTTTAGACCAAAAAACATTTCATGTTTCCAAATTGCACTGGAATTTAAGGTTATAAACTGATGCAAGACATTGAGGATCCTCTAATGGAAAACCAAATTCATGCAGGGAAGTAGGTCCAGACTATCATACTAATGAATCACCATGTTTGATTCGTAGCTTGATTAACTTCCTCTGAAATGCTGTGTTAAAGTTTTTAGAGACTGTGATGACGTTTTGTGGCAAATGTGAGATGACTTCTGTGTTCTTGCTGGTCAGCAATGCCTTAAAACTCTCTAATTCAGGCTGTTTTGTCCCTCAGTCTCTCATTCTTGTTGTTGAATCATGAACACTGGCCTTAACTCAGACATGTAAGACCTGTAGTGCTTTACTGGATGTTGTTTGTTACCTCCCGTTTGTGGATAATGTCTCTACTATACTTATGTCCTAAAGCCACAGAAATTGCTTTTTGAATGAAGAAGTCGAACACTTTTACTAAACTTGTGACAAACATAATTTACTGTGCAAATTAAACTTAGAGACGTTGTAATATCTGACGGTTTTGCTGCATGGAAACCATGTTTAGAGCTACAGAATGCGACACAAAAGTAAGCATAAAAATGGTAGTTACCACTATTCCAAGCCTCACTGGGGATGCAATTTATTGCTGAATTTACAGATCTAGTCTGCCATGCTAATTAAGACAATAGAGCTGAAGCAACATCCAAATCAGTGGGGATGCAGAAGAATCAGCAGTTGTTAAATACAACATTTTCCCAAGTGATGCAATGTTACAAAACAACTACCTGCTTTAGCTTTCAATACTTTATAAGGTTTTCTGTTGTGATTGGGCAGTAATTTCTTCTGCTTCTACTTCTAATCTGTTAGTTTGCTTCAGTCCATTCCCGCATTTACTTTTATTGACATTTCTGTGTACTGTCCACAGTAATGTGGGTCCAAAAGCTTATGGTGGTCTTTAGGGATGAACAGGAGGAAGGTCGGTACCATAAAACATGACCAGACCACTAACACTCTAATAACCAAGCTGTTTCGCTGAGCGGCGTCACGATGCAGTGGGGTCAGCTTCTGCCTGTACAGGTCAGAGGTCATCTCAGAACTGCATGTTATCATTCTGAGCTACCAGAGTAAGTAAATGCAATACCTTTATGATGAGAAGAGTGCAAGAACAGATCGATTTGATCTCAGCAAACAGCAGTACTGCTGCTGACCTTCTGCCTGCTGGGAGAACTTTACTGCTTCTAGAGACGACCCTTCTTATTTTACTTATTATAACAAGTAAAATCAACTGAAAAGTAGTAACGCATTTGTAGTTTTAGTTTTTCTGAGAAACAGAAACAGGTTATAAATGGGTGAACCAAGTGTCCCCTGACTATGAAGGATTCGGAGCAATGCCTTTTGGGATTAGAGGAGCTGCGGGTCGCCCCTGCAGAAGAGCTGGGTTCTGTTTGCCAATAGGAAGGAGGTGACATCAAACTGAGAGGATGAGATATGAGTGCAAAGGACCAGCCGCTGCAGAGAGCAAGCTCTCCTGCAAAGATTGAGTCAAACACCAACAAAGTCACTGGAATATCTCAGTATGTTCTTAATGACAAAGCAGAACCAACAATGTTTGGTGGCAGGGATTCTTCAGGCAAGATGTAAGTAAGGGACTGGACCTCTACTGCCACTTGTGAGCAATACACTCACCTTTATAAATTGTGAATGTCACACTCACTGAAAGAAATTACATTACATTGCCGGACACTGGTAATTCTCTTGGCAGCCGCCAAGCAGAAAGAGCAGCAGAGTTGAGTTTGAAAGGTTCATTCATTTTCATAGGATTCAGCAAACACAGAAGGAATATTACTTGAATGTTTCCTCTCATTCAGAAAATATAAACATAGCAACATGCTGTGTGGTCGGAAAGCACAAAATCGATACTCATTCTTGAGTTGTTTGCTTTCCAGTTTTGATTTATAATTTAGCAAGTATTTAAAGCTAGAAAGTGTCCAGAAAAATCCTCTTAAGATATCCATGTGTGTGAAATGACTGGACCCAAGCTGCCTGTAGACCGACCACCAAGTGTTTCAAGGCTTCTCAAAATGGATTAATAGCTTAATTACTGTGCTATTCACTTAGAAAAAGTGGCAATATGGCTCAGTTCCCAGAATGCAGATCCATCTACTGTAAAGAAGCAGCAAGGGGGCTTAATAAATACTCACCGAAACTTATTAACGTACTTTATAAAAGCACAAATTACTACGCATTTTTTTAAATGTGTAAAGATGACAGATTAACAGCCATTTTCTCTGCAGACTCAGTAGGAGAATGCATCAGGTGACTCCACAGCTCAGCAGTATTGACGAACCGGCCCTATTCACCTGCTTCACAGTCCCACAATGCCTGAATCAGCAGATCATCGTGTGCGAACAATGTCTGTGTGAGGATTTGTTGCCGCAATATCTAAAGCCATGTGGGTCAATAATTACATACCCAGTGGGACGCTAACGTGACCGTTTAATAGAGACAGAGTAAATCCCAATCTCTAGTCCTGGGAGAACAATCCTCCTCATCGCATGGCTCTAAAGATAAATTAAAGTTTCATTTTTCCCCCGGGAGCCAAACAGCTGCAACTTTGTGGCCTATTTAAAGGCAACTCAGGTATTATTTGTATTTAAATTATACTTCAGGATTGTGTACATTATGAGGCCCATGCCCAGTAGCAAAAAAGAGCACAAGACATAAAATGGATTCACTTAATAAGTAATTGAATCTAATTAACTGGTTAAAATGGCGACAATTACAATATCATCTACAATATCATCTTAAAACAACATTTAAATTTTATGATTTAAAGCAAGATTTTAAATCACACAATTTAAAATTTTGTTTATAAATTTAGTTAAAGAACAAGGAACCAGTTTGGCTGAATAGTTGTGAAATTTACTTTTTTATCTTTCTTTTTTTTTTACTTCTTTGCCTCCTTTGTTCACAAGGACAGTATGTTTTTAAGGTTGCATCATGTTTTATTTCTGCATATCCCTACTTTCACTGCTTTCGGTGTTCATTACTCAAATGGTGGCCACTAAATTAAAGCTGCTTGTGCTCTGAGAAAAAGAAAAGGAAAAAAAGAAACACTTTCTTGGTGGTGCAAGTTAATACACAAGCTGACATTTGATGTTCAAAAACTGGCTCTCACCAAAAGAGAAACTTCAAGGAAAGCAATACACTTCATAAATTATTGAAATTAGCATTTAAAATTGAAATCAAACAGCTTTTCTGTGCACTAGAGGAAGTGTAAAGAGGCAATCTATTTATTTGGACTTCACAAAACTTTTAATTAAGCTGGAATGACTATATAGTAGAACATCTTCAATCTCATGCTCCTTCATCTTCTGCCTAATACACACAAGTGCCCTTTCATAAATAAGCTGAAGCACAGGTCATTAATAACAGGAGGAAGTCATTACATCTTGCACGGGTGGTGAATAATTAAGATGCTGGTCGTCTCTTTGCTGTAAATATACTCAGAAGCTGATGTTTTTCCTTTTCTTTCTTCTTGGCTGGCTGTGTTTTGACCGAGGACACGCGCACGATCCCCGCCGTGCGCGGCCTTCAGCGGCGTTTTGGTTCGATGCGTCCCAACCTGAACGGACACGCTTAATTGGATTATTCGTCTGGATGCAGTGTCGGTGTGATGTCCTTGCAGAGGTGGGAGTGGCACACCTTTGATCCCCGATGAGGTAAACACAACCTGTTAACACGGATGAGCTAATCAGAGGGAACGGCCTCTGCCATTTTCCTCTCCTGCTCCTCCAGGTCATGTTATAGTGGAGGATGAAAAGAGCCTTTGAAGATTTCTAATTGCCATTCATACAGGAGAAAATGCTGCATGTAAAAACTAAAATTAAAGCCCTTCTGGACCAAATTTCCAGAGCACTGTGGTTTGTGTTTTGTTTATTAATTTAAAGGCCTTCAGATTAGGTACAGTAATGGAAAAAAACTAAGTGCAAACCATGACTCAACAGTTTAATAGCAACAATCCTAGTTGTTTTCTGCTTCATGATGTGGAAGAATTTTGTCCAACTCTACAACGTAATCTAAAATATTGCTTTGATCTCCAGGGTTCATACAGTCATAAACAGTCTAAAATTTGAATCAAGCTCTCTACAGATCTGAAAATATTTTAAAAAGTGCATATGTAATGCTGTATGATGATGTCATGAATGTTGTGACATGCTAACAGCAGAGGCAATTTCCACAGTAACATGACCTGGATGACATCAGCAGTTTTTGACTAGTTTTGCCACTCTTTTAAAATCTGTCTGGTCATGTTGGAGTCAGGATATGAATCTCACCCATTGTGATGGATGGAAGAGATGGTCTGAACTTCCTCCTCTCTCTGCATCATGAAGCCTCTTTATCATTATGCTACTAACACTTAGCACCGGCCGGAACACGGTGCACTAATCAATAAAACATCATTTAAAGATGCTTCGAGGCAAATAATTTAGGAATTTTAATAATCGAGGTACTCGAATCACTCGAGGAATCATAACAGCCCTAATAAGCATCCTTCCTGCTGCAAAACTAGAGGAAATGTTTAAAGAAGCAACGCCTCAACCAAAACATTCTAAACAAAAAGAAAGAACCAATCAGAAACTAACATAACAGAGTTACTCCAACATGGTGCCACCATCTTTTAGTCCTAGTCAGCCACTAAATGAGGATGCAGTTAGTTTTAGACATGACTGGACTGACAGTAAAGGTGCACAAAAGCACTGCAGGACAAAAATGCATTTTTAAAGATGCACCAATTGTTATTCTATGAGTACAAAGCATAACCTTTAAAACATTTAATTTTGTCCCTTTCATTAGAGCCGTGCTGAACAAATAACGAAAATGGATATGCAGTAATGATTCAGTGAGAGGATAGAGTTTGTCATGGACTGCTCCCTAGTACATCATTATGCAATGTGAGTAGCATAATGCAGAATAAATCAGCCTAAAGCTGCTGCTTTAATTTAGACTCCAATCAATTTTGCATTATTGTTTTTTACATTTGAATAAAAGCATTGTGCATGTGTGAGTCCATGCAGAAATTGAACGTTTTTCTTTCAGGATGAGTTGTCTTTGGGGAGAAAATTGCAATTTAATTCAATCATTTAAACATGAATATATTACTTTTTTATGCCTAACAAAGTTTGCTCCCTGGAGTTGCAAACAGAAGCAAACAACTTTTTCACTTAACTCTAAAATATTTAGCATTCATGCAGAAAGTTTAGTTTCCTGAAACTCTGCAACCTAAAACCTATCAAACATTGTCATTTTGTCGAAATGCATGGCATCTCTGACATCCTTTGGCATCGATGCCCCAGTGTAAAATGTGTCACTTTGTCAAAAAGAGAAAATTCTCAGGTGGTGGCTGGAGCGGGAAAACGACAAGCATCAGATTTAACTTTAGATTGGAAGAAGGATTTTGGTTCCTCCAAACCAACTACTGTGTCACTACATCTCTAACAAGGGATACACATGATGAGTGAAGTGGAGGACCCAGATGCAGAGAAGAGGCAAGAGGCAGGCCCTTGATAAATAAACAGCTATTTGCTAAAACTGAGGAAAATCAAAAACTCCAAGTAAAATTCAAAACAATAGTTCGCAGGAGTAACTTGACGACCAATGAAACAGGCTGGTGACAACAGCAGGAGGACCTGACATGAGAACCTCAACTAGCATTCATTAATGCTAGTTGGGATATTAATCACTGGAACCCAAGATATTGGTGGATTGATTTTATTTAGATGGGACAGTACAATGTTGTGGTAAATACACCGGATTTAGCAAAATGCTAATTTCCACCCACAGTCCCATAAGGGTAGGGGAGTTAATGAGAAAATGAGAGAGAGCTAGAGAGTGATGGGAAGGTAGTGGGTAAATCAGGAAACACAGAAAGAAAGCGTAGTGAGCTCAAGCTGATGGAAACTTTAAAACACACAGAAACTCCAAATACTTCTGTTCCTTCCTTGGCCTGAGTGGAAGAGGCACAAGGTGTGACGCAAATTGTTAAATGAGAAGCTATTAACTTAAAAACAACTTAAGTTGGCGTTACAGTGACTCATTTTTCTACTGGTTCAGGGCTTTGCAAACAGAAGGGAAGCAATAAACTTCAGGGCTTTCAATGCCACTCTAAAAAAAAAAAAAAAAAAATAATAATACAGTCCTAGTTTGAAAACAAAATCAGCTCTTATTTGACAAAACAAGTAAAATTTTTCAGAGATATATAAGATGAGTCTTTCTTCTTGCAACATGCTGGAGAAAAATAATTTTTTTTACAGCACTGCCTCCATTCAGTCACCACATCCACATATTTATCTAATTAGGTATAAAAACAATCTCCTGCTGACACGCTTCATCTGTGAAAGCAGAAACTGAGGAAAAGGTTTTAGCTTACCATGTAAGAAAGATTTAATTGGCAGTAAATCAAGATGTAGAGAAAGACTTAATTTTACATTGTTTGAAGTTGTTGTGTGATTATTCTTTCCTGAAAATTGTGAAGTATTGTGATTTCTTTTCTAAAACTACAAACAATGTGTCGTTCAAATTATTCTGTCAAGATTTTGCTGCAGTCATTTCCTTACCTTACTTAGTAAAACACTAAGGCTTCACAGAAATCATCTGAAAACTGGCTCTGAATAGTCAAGTCAACAAGCTGTGAGATTCTGACGCAGGAGCCTGTGATTCATATCCCGTCAATAATCTTATATTTAACTGTAACAGCATGACGGCATTACTCAAAACTCCTTTCCCTGCAATCCTTCAGCTTTTGCGAATTTGGGTTTGTTGCAGTTCGGCGAATAGTGACCAGTTCTCCAAATTAGCTTTGAATAAACAGGGATTTAGTTTACAAAATAGTATAAGGAGTTATGTTTAAAGGAAAAGGTCACCTACTTGTATTTACTTTTTGTGAGCATTTTGAACAAAACAGAAGGAAAGCTGAATAGAAACATTAGGAGCAGCTGAGTTATAATTTATGGCAAAGCTAAGTGCTTTTAAATGTAATTTGCTCAAAGCTGAGAGCGTCACATCTGAGCATCTGCTTTCCAATGAGAACAAGCAGATAAATCAAAAACATTGCAAATGCAGACAGAATTTTCTGGATGGGTAAAACCTGCTCCATTTGAATTGGAAAGGATGCATTTTTGCTTTTTGCTTGTGTGTTCTGTTTGAAAGAAACATCAAGGCAGCAGAAACAGTTGGATTTGTTTTGTTTTTGTTTACGTTTAAGTTCCCTTCAGTTTATTTTTATTTTATAAAATTTCCACAAACAAAAATCTAAATAAAAAAATTTCACTTTATGTAACTATTCATCTTGAGCAAGTACAAGACAACAGTGGGAGTAATGATCTTCTTTAAGCGGGAAGAAACCTGCAGCAGAACCGGAGAGACAGAAAGAAGAGAAAAGATTGACAAAGCCAATAACACTAATGCACTTTTAAAGCACATTTTTCTTAAAATAGTTCATGGGCTTGTAGATCATGACAGTTACAATAACTTTCAAAAATAAAATTGAAAAATTTGTAAAAAAAAAAAAAAAAAAAAAAAAAAAGAAATGTACATATATATATATATATCTTACGGCAAGAAGTGTTTGGAATACTGATGGTGCTTTTGGAGGGTGGCGAAGAAATCTGTCGCCTCCATCTATATTCTTTCACGGATCTCAAATTGTTCCTGCATAGTGTTTTTTAAGAGTACTCACGACATCCATAAACTAATAAAAATAAGTTGTTGTTTTTTTTTCCATCAGTCACAGCATTCTATTGTTGTGGTTTAAACAAATGGACGGTCAGAGTCTGGGATCTGCAGGTGGCCGGGCATAACTCCATCTATCCAGTTTCATAAAAACTAACCTCTAAAATAATTAATTATTCATTGTTTTCATTTAACATTTCTGAGGTTGTTTTTTTTTTTATAAAAAGTGGAAAACTAGATTATGAGTTTTTTTATGTCGTGATTTTTCAGGCTTTCTAGCACCAGCATATACAGGAAACTATTAAAGGGAAGGTTGATTCGAGCCTTTGAGCCCCCACTATAGAAGAAACAGTCAATAAAGTAAATTTTTGTGCTTTTTTCTGAAAATAGGCAGTAGACTACTTTAAGAAAACTCTTGTGCAACATTTAACAGCACCCCTATCAAGCAGTGACACATCAAGTCATTTTAAGCAATGGGTTTTTGTCCTTGTCTTGCTCTTCAGGAGACAAGATGTTCAATGTTTTCTGTCCTTTTTTTCTAATTTAAAAAGCCTTAAAAATCTCCCGCAGAGGAAGGGACATCTTGTTATGAAAAGGAAAAAAATGGCTGTGCTATTTCTGTCTGTCAAATCCGATACAGAAAAATGGTGGATGTTCATAATGTTCCTCTTTTTCTGCTGCTGACCGTCACAATTATCGGTTCTTTTGAGTGAAAGAGAACAGCAGCAACAGGGGGAAAGCAAACATTACTCTATATGATTTTCAACCAACAACAACAATTTTTTCTTTCCTGTTTATGTGAATATTTTAAGTGGTTATCCACCCACTAAAGATAACGCATGGATGAATGAATAATCAGTGATATGGTTTCCTGTTTTTACTGGGCTGCAAAGTTAATTAAACTGTCATGTCTGAGCGATAATCTTGGTGCAATCTCCAAACTGCACAAAACTTTAAAATCTAAATCTCTGATGAAACACAATTTAAAAGTAAGACTTTATTTTTTATGCAAACTACAGAGAGCAAAAAAAAAACATAATTGATGTCTAAGGCAAAAACTGTTAAAGCTTTGATGGCAAGTTTGTAAGCTGACTGTTGTCTTCTGAATATATTTGTGCAACAAATATTTTATGACTGGTGCAATATTTGCATCAGTGCAGTCATTGGGAGTATTTGCTCACGTTGCATCATGCCAGTTTGTTATAAAACTTGAAAAGCTCATCAGAGCACACTGGTGAAGAGGGGAAAAAAAAAGAGTTTTGTGAAAAATATAAATTCAAAACACAAGTTCACTTTTTGAACCTGCAGGAATGATGATAATGATATTGTTTTATTTTATTTTGCTGAAGCAAGAACTTACAGTAGATTAAGACATGCAATCATTCTTGGTCTTGTGAAATCAACAAACGTGAAAACAGGCAAAAACAATTAGCTTTGGGAAATATGGCACTTGAGAGTGAGAGACAAAACTCAGTATGGAGCGCATCACAAACTTCTGTCTGTTTATTGTCGGCATTTACTGGATGCAACTTTTGGGGATATGTCCCTCTCAACTGAAATAATGTCCAATCCATCTGTAAATAGCAAATGTAGGTCTTCATACTTTGCTTAACTTGTTCAAACAAAAGAGAATAAAAATAAATCGGATTTTTTTATTCAGAATTTTGAGAAGAAACTTGACACACTAGCAAACAATAATTTCTAGATTTATAAGGTTGTGCAGGAATTTCACAGCAATTTGCAAAATCACAAAACAACCTTTTCTTCAGATGGTTGATATCTTTTGCAAACTCTGTCAATTTTGTGTAATTTTGTTTACTTCAGTAATATTTGCTCATAAACTGTTCTAGTGTTACCCTCTTTGAGTTAAAGGTAGCTAAAGTTGCTAGATTTGTCTCATTTGAATAAAATTGCTCGATTGGTCTGAAAGGTTATTAAATATGTCAATGAAAAATGTTAAGATAGAAAAAATGCTTTCCCTCTTTGTGACTCCTCACTTTTGGCCACACTCCGATGCATCTTCTGGCTCCACCTACTTTGGACATAATTTTTCTAAACTTTTCTGGGTTCGGGATTATGCTTTTACATCAGGTTTAGTTTCTCGTTAAACTCTGTTCAGCTGCTCCTAGTGTTTCTGTGGCCGTATGTGATTTATTGAATAGTCTTAAGTCTTAGGAAAGCTGTTCTTGAGTCACTGAGTCTTGGCATCTACCTCATCTTCTGTGTGTCTCCTGAAGAAGAGCATCCTCACACCACAATGCTGCCCCTGCCGTGTTTCACAGTCAGGATGCCGTGTTCAGGGTGAAATGCGGTGTAACTTTTCTAACAGATTTGACATGAAAGTAAAACAGAACCAGTCACAAATGCGGACCACACTTTTCAGATACCTACTTGTATAAATGACACATTACTTAGTAAAATGTTTGTTTGTTACATAAAATTCCAGTAAAATAAACTGATTTTAATGTCTCCATCTGTTTGCTGTTCACCATATGCATGCTAAAAATAACACTCAGGTCAGTTCTGGAACTTTTCTTAATAACAAGCCCAGAAATATTTTTACGAACAACCTCGGCTGCAGGTATGAACAATTTCATAGCACAAAACCGACATAAAGATGAAGCCATAACATCTATTTCCTAGTGTTATCAGGTTCTGAATTCACCTCTTTTATGCCTTCCTGTCACCATGGCACCAGCAATAGGAAGCAGTTTGATAACTCAGTCGCTTTATCAGAAAAAAGCCCAGCTGACATTTGGACTGAGATGGCTGATATGACATTCATTTCACCCCCTTTCAGCCCACATGTACGTCTCTGTGTTCTCACAGACCAATAATAAGACTGCAAACAGATGTGTTGTGATAAAGCCTGTGAAAAGATCCTTATTATTTCTGTTTTGTTGTAAAGATTCAAAGTGCTGTCAGTGTTATTCAATGCAAGACGCTCATTCCATCTCACCCAAACTATATAAACTTCATCATATATGGAAGAATGTGTAAAAGGTTTTTATATGAATTATTGCAGAAACTTAACTTACTCCAGAAATTTAGTCACATTTTCCAGGAATCCTTTGTTACAGTTATTGATTAACATGCCTGACAATTTATAGAAAATGTATTTATGAACAATTTCATGCCGCAAAACCGACTTAAAGCCGCCAACGTTGTTCTTCAGAATACTTATTTTTAACAATAGAATTTCTTTTTCATACTTTTTTTATGTGAACCTTCTAATTAATAACCATTGACGACTAAATGTGACGTGACACAGACCAGTTCAGCTCCACCATTCTTCAAAATGTGAAAGACAAGCAAACATGTCATTCCCTAACTGCCCTGTAGCCGTGAAACCGGCATAAGAACATTTTTACAAAATAAATTCTTACAAAAAGCCATAGTGTCTTTAGGCTTTTAACGTGTTATCAAAAAATAATTGATTTAATTAGTTCAATAATTTAAACAGTTTAAATAATTAAAAGAGAAGTGTTGCAATATTTCCACCTCCATTTTTACCAGCTTGTGTTGAGCGCCGTCACGGTTGCCAGGCGACAGGATGTATGCCGAGGTAAGGGCAGGAATAAATCTGAATGCTAGACCGTCCAATTTCACAGCCGCTAACTTTTGGTCATCATGGTTGACGACGAAGGACCCGGCCTCTTCCAGGAACACTGCCCTTGAATTCAAACACACCTTAAATCTTATTACGGGGGCGTATTATGTATTTTTCCAGGTGCGTAGTGACATTTTATAGTACTATCAAGTAACTATGTTGCCTTTAGTTGTTATGAATGTACTGCATGTACCAAAACAACATAAAGGAAATTTGAGTTTGCATCATAGCCTCTTTAAGGAGCTCCTACCCTTTCAGTACGTTGTCACAACAATGACGTCCACTGATGCTGTTTACAATGGACGGCGTTGTAGTTCCTTCAGGTGTTTGCTAGTTGCTGCTGCCGCTAGTCTGATGGAGCAGAGTGGGGAAGGCTAAGTAGACTGAAGTTCCAAGGCGGAGATTTGGGTAATTGTATGAGCAAGCATTTAGGCACCCCAGAATGGTTGCCATGGGAGACTCAGTAATGATTTCTCATGAAAGAGTCAAAGCAACAACGAAGGTATGTTTTTGATGACAGAATTACATTATAACATGATATAAAGCTAAAAAGAAAAAAGTTGATTTACATAATACACCCCATTTATCCAAAATGTTGCAAATCAAGACAAAAACGTTTGACTTAAATCTGACTTTTATTTACAGTTGTAAATTGTTAAAACTGTCTTTTTCCAGATTCCATTTAATGCAGAAAGCTATCCATTATCATGGATTCAAATCAGCACTTGTAAATTATACCTAATTATCAAAGCCAATATAGAAAAACGATTTCTGATTTCCCTCTGATACTGATTATAAGTTGCTTATGTTCCCGTGTAGTTCTTTAGAAGAGCAACAATGTGAAATAACACGGAAGGAAAGTGACGCCTGAGGAGGACCGCACCAATTTAGCTAGAATTAAATTAGTCATGTTGAATGTGATAATTACTCTTGTTAAGCAAAATGATCATCCGACACGAGGCGCTGCCACAACGTGGCATGACTATAGCTTGTGGGCATTTTATTTTCTTACTCATAACAGTGGGGGATGGGCTGCCCCTAATTTAATAGCTTTAACGACTGGAAGCTTGGAAATTTTCCAACAGTCGCTGTGCAGTCAGGCATTGTGGGTACACATGTAGGTTCTTAAAATTGATCTGGTCGTACCACAACAAATATACCAGCATTAAATCCAAACTGATGTGATATAACAACCTGTTCTCGCTCCAAACTCATGACAACCAGACTGGCTTTATACAGGGCAGTAATGAAGCACAGTAGGTGACCTGTAATATCTGAAACAGATGCTCTGGGTCTCAAGCTGCTGGCTATGTCTACATGTGATTAATTCAGTTGACTTTATTTATTTAAAAGGCATCTCAAGGCATCTTGCATATTAAAATGTAACAACATTTAAAATGCAGATCTGAGCTTCTATAACAGCTTTCAGTCGCACTAATTCTCAGTAGCTGTTTTCTATACAACACTGTCATCTTCAGACTTTGTTGGGGAAGGATTTCGAAACTCGGGTTTTCATTCACTAAAACGGCAGTATATAAATATTTTTTTACAGATTACCTGTCTCATAAACTGTGACAGCATAAACAGTTTTAGCGAATATGTAAATATATATTTATATATATATATTATAAAAGTTACATATTGCATCTTTAAGAGAGAACTGTTTCTGCTTGTTGGGTTTTTTCTGTTTGTTGTGTCTGAACTTTGGCATGTTAACTGAAGCTGGTACAGTTTGAGGAGCAGCTGGATTTTTACAGTTTCTGTTAGCATTGCAGATGCTAAGAGAAATGCTTTAAAGTGGGGAACAATCAGGTGTGTTTGCTCAGCAACACCTGGCCAATTACTTTACCCTAATAGTCAAATATAAGCAGGAAAGTTGGTCACACATTGTTTCTGTATTATTGTTTCAAAAACACTGATTGTGTGGAATCTGCTGCTTTGATTTAAATAACTCGAGAACCAAGAGATGTCCTGATGCACAGAAGTTTGGAAATTTGGAAAGTATCTGATACCTTTCATGATGAATACAAAAACTTTATTTCATCCCACAACTTTTGTTACTTAGAGTTCCTATTTTTTATTGGAGACTTTAATCTTAAACTTTAATCAAAATTGATCCCAGAAATGATCCAAAATATGTTTTACCTGGAGCAACTCTGACAGACTGTAGATTTATATTTCAAATGTTGAAACTAAACTGAACCACTTTTGTATTTCTATTCATTTTATGCACTAAGAGAGAAATCCAATCACCAAACCAATCCTCAGATGCCCACGCTCTTCATTGATTTTAGGGTCAATATAACTCAAAGATGTTTGCCAATGCATGTCTTAGAAATTATTATCAAAGTCATCTTTTGCACAATAAGTTTCCATTTTGGAGGTTTTATTTAAAATACAGTTTAGGTTGAGTTAACAGAATTTCTACACTGCTTATATAAAGTTGGAAGTTGTTTTGTTTTTTGATTAAAATCTTTTTAATATGAACTAAAACCTGCTGTTAATCTAAAAGAATATGTTGCCTTCCTTACAAAAAAAAAACACAGACTACCGATACCATTAGATCATGAGGTATCTGCGCTTCAGCTCACATGGTTCTGAAACATAAACATAAACAAGGGTTTAAAAATCTGGAGACCTTCTGCTGCCACTCCTGCTTTACTTCTCTGTAAATCTAGCAAGGCTTCATCATATAACAGTCTGCATCAGTTGCTGAAAATGATCCTCCTGGCAGTCTGTGATCTCCTCAATCTGCCTGGAATAAAAAAAAAAAAAAACAGCTCTTAAAAAGGTCTTGTTTTATTTAAAGTCTGTTTCCTGGTTGAGTGAACAAAACGCCCCCATTTAAATTTATGATCACCCAGATGTTTCTCTGAGTGGTAAGTTGACAACATCTGTGATGTCACTCTTCTACCTGCAATTACTGTCTTATCATTTTGAGCTTTAGACATTTTTTATACAATTCTTGAGTCATCGTAGGCTGCTGATAATTATCTTAACTTATTTTTTATTATTTTTATGGGCAAGCAATTGTTAAAAATCTTTGATCAATTGTGATTTAAAACATTTCATTAGCTCTCTGGGAAAGATGGTGACCTCAAACTTTCAACATTTTCTTTGTTATAGTAAACTCTTGAGAACTTCTATTTTATAAGTTCCTAATAAATCTAATGACTAAAAAATGTATCAATTAATGAATCAATAAAAACATCCTGTTTTCACATAAAAATATATAAACAAATAATATTTTTTCTTCTAGACCTCTTATTATATACATTTTTCCCCTTTAATTCTGCTTTTTACAATGTAATATTTTGTGTTAATTAGTGATTTTATTGATTGATGAAACAAAAACTAGATTTTTCATTAAAATCATAATGCAGCTTTTGAGAGAAAGTATCCACACTGAGAAAGCAGTGGAGCTCTCACTGTATTTCTTTCAAAATAATCTTATTTTTTTGTTTTTTCTTCTTCTTCTTAAATACAACCAATGTTTTTTTATTCATTGTGTTTGTGCGCTGCTGCAAGTGCATATAAAATATGGCCTGCATGCTGACATCTGCAGAGACCCCAGTGAGAAGATACAGTTGACAAAAATATATTACATCACACAGGCGTTGCAGGTAAACAAACAACAAAGTGAAATAGGAGATATGGAGTAAAAGTAGAAGAATTAGATTTTAGATTAAGTCATGTGTTGCTACTATCATCAGACTGGAATATTTTATTTATAGGGACAAAGATTATTCAGGGTGTTTCAGCCAATCAAAAAATACGAAGCACCTACGAGCTGAAAGTCCCGAGAAAGTAACTTGTTCTCTAGCAAAACATGAATACTGAAAACATTTGGCTGAAAACTTCTCCAGAAAACAAAGTTTAAAGAATTAAAGGTCCAGTACTGCAAAAATGACTGTGCGTGACAAGGATACTTATTATCTCTGCCTGATTTAGCCGTGCAACCATTCAGGTTACTCTGAATAATTTAGAGCCCTAGTAATGTGGACTTGCATAACTTCTGCAGCAAGACTCAGATTCAGTCGCTGCAACATGATAATAATTATTATTATGACGCACGCAGCTGATGGTCAGCCTGAAGATTTGACTCCCGTGACTTTCTTTGAACTGCACAATTTTAGATTAGAGGGGGCTTAACTTTTTTCTACCAGGCTTTAACACCAAGCAGCAGGGTGAAAATGAGGTACAACAAGGCAGCAGCAGGAATGTCGAAGTTATAAAAACAGGCTTTATAGAGAGACAAACATGGCACAAATTGTCTTGTATGTCAGAAACCTGCTTTTAAAGAGTCTGGCTCTTGTAAAGCTATAATTACCTGGAGTCAATGTCCTCAGCATAGACAGAGGGTGGACTTTACTTCAATTAGCATCATCTGTTTCATCTTGCCAGTGTGGAGATGAGTGTTTGTCCCATGCACCTGCGTCAAGAGAGGCCAGCCTCTCCTCGACACAACAGAGAAATCCCGCAGAATGAAGCAGGCGGCTTTCAAACGCTCCCTTTGAAGTAAAAGCTTGCGTTTTGAAGTCTTGACGTGACACTCTGATGAAGAAGTGCAGCGGTGCAATCTGTGCGCAGCCTCTAGTAGAGTTTTGAATGCGGGGAGCTCTTTCAACTTCTCCTTTGTTCCAAATGGTCCCAGATACAATCAGTCTGTGGAACGCCAAGAGTGCCACAGTCTTGTTGTTTTGCAGCTTGTTTTAAATGTTCTCTGTCTGTTTAAAGATTTATGAATGAAAAGAAAGCTGCTTTTGTACTGCACCTTGCAAATGTATTCATTCATTCTTCCATCCTTCCATTTATTTTTATGGAGTTTTCTGTAATCGACCGACAAAGTTATGTGGAATTGTAAAGTGGAAAGAGAAGACCTGGTTTTCAAACTTTTTAGAAAATAGGAATCTGAAAGGTGCAAACTGCATTTAGACTCACACTCCTCAGGTAAAAATGTTGGACCCTCATATTATTGTTAGGGGTTATGAACCACAGCTGCCTGTGAATTGATAAAATTCATAAATACTTGAGATTGACTCTAAAAACACTAATAACTGCCTATTTAAATACATCATATGCTAAATATACTTTAACACGCATGAATATACAACATGAAAATCATCGTAGCACTACTACCAAAGTTCACATCTACAGTATTGGGGGTTTAGCCAATTTTCCTGGCAATGAAAATTATCAAGATTTGTAACTTTGCTGCTTTTCAAACATCAGCCTATAGCTTCTCCAGTAGTATGGTTCCCAGGCATTACAACTTCCCTGCTGTGTTTACTTTCAAACATTTTATACATGCTTTATGAAAAAAATCCACAAATAAGAGAATTATTAATGATTTATTTATTATTAATACTTTTAAATTGGTGAATCTGCGAATACTGTATGTCTTTCCCAACTTTGCACACCTGGACACCAAGTTCAAGCTCATTGAAAGTATCTGTGAACACCGATTTTAAAGTCTTGTTCAGTTAGATTTAAATCTGAACTTGGACTAAACCAACATATAAATAACTGAAGCATTTCATTGAACTCCTGCAGGAAGTTCAACATCTGGCCCAGGACTCAAGTCTTTCTATAAAATGCACATGTTAAATAAATATCAACATGAAGAGTGGCTGTTAAATCCAGTATAATAAAAGCACTGCAATGAGAAGTAATATTCTGTTTTGTAACTTTAAGCAGTGCATGTGTATGTAGTTAAAAAAAGAGCAAAGTTTGTCGCAAGGTTGGGTATGAATGTAAACTTAAATTTTGCCTTATTCCTTCTTGAACATGCAGCTTTAAAAAGGTGAGAAATAACAAATAATAAATATGGTGGATGTGTTTTTCTTGCATCCCTTCAAAGTAATGTTACCAACACCAAGCTTCACCATAGAGACGATGTGTTAAAAGTGATGTGAAGTTTAAGATTTATGTTGCAATTTATTTAGAGTAAAAGAGGCTAAATGCAAATATACACCACATGTTTCAGTTTTGTATAAGAAAAAATTAAGAGCAATGTTTTTTGGCTTTTTTTTTTTTTTCCATGTTACAGTTAAAATATATTTAGGTAAAATTCAAACAAATTCAGCAACTGTGAATATTTTTGCAAAAACACTGCATATTTTGTAAATTAAAAGGTATTGACAGGTGACAAAATCTGACCTCCTTTTGGCATTATCATATATAAAATGAACCACCAGCAGCAGTTTGATGGTCCCTATGCTACTTTTTCACAATGTTCCAACATAACCCGTAAAAGCTCAGGAAAAGTGAAAAGGCAGAGCTGTCATCACAACAGCGAAACAGGGCGTCAAAAAGGCTGGCAGCACCACAGGCAAGGTCTGACACTGCTCTATGGGCCCCAGGAAGAACAAGCCAAATCAACAAATGCCTTTCTAGCCCTTCACACACACAAAGAAGAGAACAGAGTTGGAATGTGTAACACAGCACCTGAATCAGGTGAGGTTTTTACGCTGAAATATGACACACAGGATGACTTGTCCTCTACTTTCACACCACAGAGAAATTTCCCTGCTGCAGGAAAAAAAAGAGAAACGCTCCAGACTTGGGTGCAAAGACTTCTACCACTCTGAATTTAAATAGGCATTTTCAAGCTTAATAGGCATGTTGTCTGCAACTACAGAAATGTGATGTGATGCCTCCATGCTGCTTTTATGTAGAACAGTGCTCAGGTAGACGCTAACAACCAAACTCTGGCACTGGCTATTTTCAGCCCTGCCTGTTGCATTGTCTGAACAAAGGCGCAAAATCCAAACCGAAGTACCTCAGCGCAGTGTTGCTTATGCTTTATTTCATAGTGACACTTCATACAAAAACGTTTTAGAGCATAAAATAGCCTGAACTGTGGATACAAGGCAGGATGGATCCAAGCTTTTATGTTGTTGATACCAAATTCTGACTCTACCATCCGAATATCGAGACGATACTTTAAAATCTCACCTTGTTCTCATGAGTTGAATTTTATGCTAAAATACATACATTAACCAGGTTGTCTCCTGTCATTGTTCCCAACAACACTTTAAACAAAGGAGTACGACAACAGGATTAACTGAAACCATTGTACTAACAATCTGATCCAGAGTTGCTTTCTCTGCTCAACAGCTAAAATATTTCCACAATTATAATTCAGACACTTTAATACCCTAAAACATTTGCTTTCCATTGTGCCGTGGTGAGAATGCAAAGTGCCACGAAATCCATCGTTAACTCATTTTAAAATATCGCTGCAGGCAGGTGCTAAATTCGCCTCCCACACTGTTTTTGGAGGCTTGGTGAGCGCTGACACCATATGGCATTAAATGAAGCACTGAGAGAAATATGGCAGCTGTGTGCGAGCCTGGCTGCAGAGGGCAGCCCGGGGCGAGAACTATGTAGCTGAAGATATGTTTACGGCCCCTAATGGATCGGAGCAGGTCCAAGGAATCTAAAACGAAGCCAGAAGTTGAGGTCAGAACGGTCAGCAGAGTAAAATGTTCAGGTTTAATTATGATGTTGTGAATCACTGAAGGGCAACCAGAACTTTCACTCCAGGAGAAAATTTATTAGTAGGCAGTTGGTGGATCATGTGAGGGTTTTGAAGCCTGTTTCTGATTCTTTTCTAATACAACCACCAAGCAGTTCATGTGTTTAATATTCAAAACTCTGCATACTTGAAAAATTTGCATCCTCTGTTCCTCCTAAAACTTTAAAATACTGCCCATTGCCTCCCCCTTTGCAGGTGACAAGCTCAAATGAGAGATAGCTTCATTAGCTTCCTATAGCTAATTGGATTAGCGCTTCAGGCACTACAATAACGACTGAATTTAGTGAGGCAGGCTGAGAGAATGGGGATGAAGGGGGGAGCCAATTTTCCAGTGAAATGAGCTTTGCTTCAGGTAAAGCCAAAAACTCCTGCAAAGAAATAAAGAAGCTGAGTGTTGAAGCATTTTCTCCTAGCAGGCTCAGTAATGAGGCACAGAATTTACGTTCAGTGTGTCACAAAAAAGGACACCCGGCTGCAAATTGCTTGACTGCATCTAGTGTCATAATGCAACACAAGAACTGAGACGCGTGACAAATTGTGTCAGTTATTTCAAGGCTACGAGAGTTATACTCTGATTTTTTTTATACACTGTAAAACAAGGCTTTGCTGGTTTGTTAGCTTAACTAGTGGATCATTTCCAAAAACAGACATTGCTAAATTGTCAAACTGTTTTTAAGAGTTTGAACAGTAAAGCAATAAATTTTAAAATAATGGAAATTAATTTTAAAGAATCTTAGGATGATAATCTCAGTCTAAACTTTAGAAAAAATATGAAATATTCTTTTGATTTAGAGTTCCGGGACAAACCAAGTGTTTCTTTGATGAAAACGTTTAAGATTATGATAGATTTAGTGAGTTGTTTGCTTCAGTGACACAAAATATGTTTGAATGAGTCAATGTGAGGCAAATGTAAGAGCATTGCACTAGCTGTAAGGCATGGTGATGGCAGCATCATGCCGTGGGTCTGTTTGACTGTCAGTGGTACTGTTGCTAAACTAAATAAAGATCTCCAAATTTAAAACATAAACAAAAATCAAAACTGGTTTTAAATGGATCAGGCAGATAAATATTACAATTTTGGAATAACTCAGACATCAACTCTATTGAAAATGAATGGAAAAATTATTAAAATTTAAGTTTGTGATTAACTCAACTAACTAGCTAACCAGTTATTTTTGAGAGGAAGACTTCAGTTACTCAAGATGATCCAAAACGTTGGTGGGTGGTTGTAAAATGTTTTCTCTTCAACTTGTCAATGATTATTTAGAATACAAGTCATATATATTTGCATATATTTGTGCATTTATGTAGGATTTGGACAATAAATTTGGCCTTAAATTAAAATTTGTGCAGCGCGTTTTTAGGAATCATCAAGGTTATGTTCAGCACAATTTCCCACTGGCGAAATAAAGGTTCAAATGCATCTTTAAAAGCCAAAAATGAATAAGAAATTCATGCCTAAGAGGTGTGTGTGAGCTTCTTTTTGAACTGTACAGAGCAGATACTGAACAAGAGAGCAAGATCAGCACTTTTCCTTTAATTTATGGCTGGTCTTCATGCCTGTTCTCCTGATTTGAATAGGAGTTAGTGTTGAGGCCTTAAATAACTCCCAGATGCCCATTAGGAACCAGAACTCTGCATCAGTTTGGTCTGTCTTGGTGTTTCTCTGTGCATCTGCCAGTAAAAACCAAGGCCTTGTGGTGATTTGTGTTGCAGAACCTTAATCAACAAGAGGAATGATTTTTCAGTCTTTCCTTGTCTCTCTCACACACACACACACACCCACACCCACGCACACACTCCTACATGAACCAGAGGGGAAAACACTTCGCTCTCCTTGAAGCCACCTTCTTAAAACCACAAGTCTCCTGGTGCACAACGTAAAATAAATCAAAGAATGTTGCTGCGCAGATAGAACATGAAATAGTGTGCTCACAATAGGATGATCAAAGGGCAGAAAAAGCAATAAAAGAAGTGTGTCCATCCATCAGCGGGCGGCTGAACGCCCAGAATGATCGGAGTCTCAGGTGGACCGGCTACCTGACAGGGAAGCTTCTTTCTAAATCACAGAGCTGCTCTCTTATTTGCTGGATGACTGCGCAGTTTCTCCCCTCGGCTACGCTCAAGAAACAAGCAACTTCTGAAAGCGGGAAAAAAAAACTTTGCCAGTCAGTCAACGTGACTCAGGTTTATGTATTATTGATTTTTTTTTTGTTTATTTGTTTATTTGTTCTTGTTCACAGCTATCAGTGCATGTTATGAGGCTTGGAGTACAAATGAAAGTCTGTCCCCACATTGCAAAGGCAACGCATTTCATGTATTTGCCTCTGCTGTAAAGTGAGTCTTTTTTTTTATTAGTTTTCACAGTAAATAAAAACAGAAAGGACACATTTGTACATCACCTTTGAGAGAAACAACTTCATTTAAGTTCAAAAATAAGTTTAAATTATTCCAGATATTCTTTAGCTCATAATAGTAGTGCTTTTTCAAGTTTCTCCACTTACAAAGAATGGAGAGGTCTTTAATTCTCACTTCAGCTGCAAGAGATATAATGTAAAATTAAATTCACATTGTATAATTTTAAAATTTTCAAAAAAATTCATCTTTATGACACTTAAATCCAATTTGCATAATAATTTGGAACACGGTGCAGAAACGTCCACTGGTCCATATTTGTAACAAACATATTTGTTACAAATATGTGTAACAAACGACTGCTGCTTCTGGAGAGGATTTATTTAAAAACAACAAAAAAAAGGTTTTAGGAGTTTAATCTTTTAAAGAAACTGCTAAGGATCTAAGATTTATGTCTGTTGTCGTTACACCTTACACAGCCCAGTAACTCATGTAGGAACATTTCAGAGCCACCGCTGTTGCTAGCAGAGGAACGCGGCGCGGTGTGAGTAATCAGGGTTTTGTTTGGCAGTGTCTCTGAAGTCTTTTGCCTCTCTAGATAATCCTTACAGGAAAACACAATGCATTTGTCTGAGCTATGAGGGAACTGTGAACTCAGGCCTGGGCCTGGAAGCTGCCTGTGAAGAAAATGAATGAACACCCACATCTGAGACAAAGCGCACAGTTAGAGAAGTAAGCAGGAAGAGCTAAAGAGAGGCAGAACACACTGCTGTACTGCAAGTTTTGTGTCACAAAACTTGAATTTGAAGCCAATTTATGTTCTAAAACGGAGCTAGTTTTAGATTTTTTTCATTTTTCTAACATTTAAATACTTCTAAACACCCAAAGACAACCAAACTTCAAAGACAGCAGTGAGTTGGGGAAGATCACTGGTGGGAAACGAAGCTGAGAACAGGAAAATAAAGGCTTCACAGGTAATTGGTAGAAACAGGTTCAACCATTACAAATCAGCAGCTGTGAGGAGAGCAACAACACAGGGCTGAAGGAAATTGACTAATGACACAGATCTGTGAAGAGAATGCAAGCAAAGGGATAATCACAAAATAATAAAATCTACAACTAAACACAAATGAGAAAGACAAGAGGCAAATATTCAAAACAGAGGATTAAGACAAAATCAAAGTCAAGATCAATGGGGTCACAGGCACCTGGACAGTGGAGCAACTGCTGGCCAGCTTTTTTTCCATCACTCCCTGAAGATGATAAAATTCACAAAGTCCTTTTTGTCATTGTAGTTTTTTAAATTAGCAAAACTAAAAATAGTTATGAGAAATTAGTGCTAAGTTCAACACTTCTCCAACTCACAGCACAAAATTAGTTTGGATGTAATGTAATTTGTAATGAAGAGGAAACGAAGCATTTCAATCAGCTCTTACTGCAAATGATCTTTTTCATTTGCAGTAAGAGTGATAAAATACGATATAAAACTTTCTACGTTACAACACAGCTACCAGCCATTGACATTCACCAGGAGGGACAAACATCTGCTGTTCCTCCCTACCTTTGAAAACAGAATGTAATAGATTACTTTAGAAAGTTATCTCACTGTAAACTCTTTGAATCGACCTAAACAACAAGGTCTCAAAACCAGGGTCAGGGTAAAATTTAAAACCTCAACACAGTCCTCACCTCCAGGAAGGAACCGTTTCAATAGCCAGGAGCCCAGACCCTCTGTAAAAAGCAACTGGTGTAAAATTGTTTTATAAAGCTTTGTTTTTCCATGCTGCTCCATTGTCATCACTAAATACAAAACCAGAATTGCTCTTTGCCTGGTTGTGCTCAGACTGTAATCATTGCATGAGGCCAACTTGGCAAGTTTTTGTTCAAATTCTCATTCTCAAGCCAAGGTGCTCCAACCAGGCTCCCCAATTCAGTTGCCAGGATCACAAAATGTGACCACCATGATAATAAACCTTGATAATCTCACCTCAGACATTTCCTGCACCAAGGCCTTGACGCATCCCAGCAAGACCCTTCAGAAACCGCCCTCAATCCGGTTGACCTTTAAGCTAGTTTTTCCCAACACAAATCCGATGCTTGAAACAGCAACTGCACTTTGATAAGAGAGAAAAAGAAAAGAAGCAACCTTTAAGCAAAGTATGAAAACTGAAAGACAACATTCACACCAAGCTAACAGCCTTTTCATTAAAACTTTCTGCGGACTCTGCATTGTAGCCTCACGTCTGCAGTAAATGTTTATGTGCCGATATGCCTTTCTGGATGGTGGATGATAGCTCATGTGTCACGGCTGCAGGCCTATCCCCTGCTTAGTTTCCTGCAGTGTGAGCCAATATGTTCAGCAGACATAGATGTGGGCATTGCCTAATGGAATCCAGTCAGCACGCCTGATACAATCACCAAGTCACACTGCCAAGCCTCGATAACGCCGGGCTCTCTCCCTCTTTGGAGCCAAAGCAAGTGTCCTGGAGAGCCCTGCAAGATGTTACATATTAATACTTCTCAACAAACGTCGGCTGATAAGCAGCCTGGGTATAAATTTTTCTTTTACCGCAATCACTTCGCCACAGGTTCCCAACAATATCTCGGTCTTTTTTTTTTTTTTTCTTCCATGGACTCGTATCTGAAAACAAATGCTTTGACCTTGGTAACCCGTACTTCCTAAAAAAATCCATCTTCACACAAAAGAGATAGTGGAATGTCTTTCAGAGTATTTTGGGAAAAGAGTCGGGTATATGATTGTTTTACTAAAAGAAGCGTTTGGTAGATCATGGGAGTGAAGTTGCAGAACGTAATAATTCAGGAGTCTTCAACTGACAATCACAAACTGCAGCTTTTAGATGTATTAGTGACTCAACACATTGAGACGTCTCACATTTAATCAGACAATGTGGAAAAAGAAGACATCCTTATTTTGTCACGTTTTAACCACAGCCTTCAATATATTTAGGTCAACACAATGTAACAGAAAATTTCAAATTTGGGGGAAAAGAATTCAAGCTTTTCACCATCAACAGCTAATGTGTGTGGGTTTTTTTTGTCTTTTTACCTCCTTGGAGCTGGGCTGTTTGAATGTAAAATGAAAAGTGAAACAAAAATAAATAAATAAGTAACCACCCAGCTCCTTGACTCACTCCATTTTTCTTTCACCAAGAGTAAGTAAAAATCATACTCTACCCCTCATCAAATATGAATTGCAGTTTATAAGATCACATTTAAAATTCCGACTCACAGTTCACGCTTTCCCAAATGTTGTTGGTAATCGTTGCTGCTTTTTATGTGTATACGTTTCAGGGGCCAAACACACAAAAAGGCAGAGCTTGCATACAAATTTGTATCCTTTCACGCTCACGCAAACACAACTATGACGGTGTTAAATGATGAAATAACAGAGAGGAACTGCTGTATTTGAGTGGATATGTATTTAAATGTGTGCTCCAACTATCCCGGCGCTGCATGAGTTATGAGACCGCCTGATCACTTGTCACTGGCTGGCGTAAGGGAATGGGGCATGTGTCATATCTTGTTTAAGCAGCCTGATGCAGTGTGTTGGCGTGTAGGCGTGTGTGTGAGTGTGTCGACGGTTCACGCCGACTCCTCTGCTTCTAGTTGCAGCTCCTGTTATTCAACGGTTCCTCCCCTCCGGCTGTTAGCTGACTTGGGAAGTTTCCCGCCGGATACAGTGACGACAGCTGGCATCCATGTTTTGCAGGGAGGTAAAAAGGGAGGTCAGCTGAGGAGACGTCGCAAGTGTACCTTTCGTTTCCTCTGGCTCGGCCTCTGTCTGTACGTGAGACAGGTTCCCTGTAGCCTTCAAACTATCCTGCGATGCGGTTTACATCTCAAGAGGGCCAAAGCCCGACATCAATTCCAGCGCACGTGTGCCAGGAGACCGGTGCGGCTTGTGCTGGTATCTTCTCTAAATCCAATCCTTGTGGGTCTAGAAGTCCTTTAAACTCCCCCCAAAAAAAAAAAAAAAAAAAACCCAAGAGGAAAACAAAGTAGATGCAAAAAAGTTTGCATCTCCCTGTTAGTGGCCCGCTGCATGAAATGATCAAAACACATTAATTATTCACGACACAGAGGAGATTCTGGATCTGTGATGTGTGGAAAGCATCAGTGGGATACTTGAAACTGTGATTTTGCTTCCTGGTCTATGTGAAATATATAATAACCTTTCTAAAAATGCTTATAGCTGCTTATTGTAATACTTCAAACACTACATTTACCTTAATATGCAAAGTGGAAACAGTCTCGGCACTACAGCAGAAGTTATCTTCCACAGACTTCCTTCCTCATCTCTGCTCTTGGGACTACAGCCAATCAGCTCCAAGGAAAATAAATTCCGCTTTTGCAATGGCTGTTTTTGCAGACACCTGCCAATAGCATATCAAAATACCATTAAGTGGAGGTATCTCTAAGGTATTTTGGATTCCCAAGTTGCAATTCTTTTTTTCTCAGATATTTTAGATGTGCTCTACAGAAACGTTCTGAATGGCATTACTTGTAAGCAGGTGTTGTCAATAAATGGATGCATTAATTTTCCACTTCAAAGTTAATTATCTGTAACTTAAAATCACGACTAATTACATTGAAGCTTGTGATTGTAACACAATATTAAAATGTTGAAGCGCCAGGCTTTTGCAGGGCATCGTACAAAGATTCACCCAACAAAAGAATTGTTTTCATGACATCAAATTATTTTAGAGGTTTGCTTTCTTATGATGAACTCTTCCCACCATGAGCACAAAACATAGAGCATAGGTTTTCCATTAATACTTTATCTCCTAAGTGAACTGAGCAAAACAATGCCTAATGATGTCATTTCATTCATAGTTTTCTCTTGACGCTTATCTTTACTGTGTCTCTTTTGTCTGCTTCAGGCACTGGGAGTAATGCACTAGAAAAGATGAATAGCCCAGTACATATTTCAAGATCATGGCAGGCAGAATAACACGTACGGCTTCATCTGGTAACGAACGACGCAGGAGAACAATTTGGTTGCTTGCAACTGCGTGATGTTTCTCCTGAGGCACGTTTACATCAGTTTTATGTCTCTTCACTGAGTTTTACAGAAAGAAAATAAAATCTGTAAAAAGTAGTCAATCTAAAGTTACAGCTTCCTCTACAAAAACTACATTATATTTCATTGCGGAAGAGCAAGCTGTCATGGTTTGTATTGTAATTGACCCATATGCAGGCAGAGCAGAAGCAGCATTGGAGTGAAAAAGGATTCAATGTTCAACTGTTCAGGATTTCACAGTTACAGCACAGCAGGAAGGGAACAGAAGGTAAGAGCAGAATCCAGCAAGGATCAATGAAAACCAAGCAGCTTAAATACAGAGGAGGTGTGATTAGTGACATGGAAACCAGATGGGGCTAATTAGGATAATGCTGAACAGCTGAGCAGGAGAGGCGGTTGAAGGAGGCTAACAAACACAGAGAGTTGAACTTAGACACAAAATGATCCACAAATCGATCCACAAATCAATAGAAAAAATATGAAAACAACTCAACACCAATTCAAAATATGCACAGATAAAGAAGACAGGAAAAAAAAACTAAACACAAAGGAATTCAACTATATGGAAACACCGTAACAACAAAAATAAACAACTGAAATGAACTGAGTAAGGTAAGATCTTACCAACAATAATAAAAAGATTTGAAAATTATTTTAATGGCGTACAAAATCACATTTAACATTTTTAAACAATGTAAAATAATCCCCCTAAAAATTAAGTAATCAATTGGTAAAAGTTGCTAAAAAACATTAAATTTATTAGGTAAACCCTGCAATGTAAAAAAAAACATTAAATTTATTAGGTAAACCCTGCAATGTAAAAAAACATTAAATTTATTAGGTAAACCCTGCAATGTAAAAAAACATTAAATTTTTCAGGTAAACCCTGCAATGTAAAAAAACATTAAATTTATTAGGTAAACCCTGCAATGTCAACTGAGTTTGTCCCCTTGGTGGACAGCTGTTTGCTAAGAAGCAATAACTTTGATTTAATCTTCCTGAAAGACATGAATGATGATCTTGTAATATATAAGTCAAAAGGAAAACAAAGATATATACAAAAACAGGTAATTATATCACATAGTAAATCTGCACACCAGTCTCAAGCAAAAGGTTTTCTCTTCATTAATTCATTCATTTATTGATAGAAGGGCAGTTCAAGATGAATCAAAAGTGACAATGGAGCAAAATGGTGCCGCAAAGACCCGGCGGCGTGAATAACAATCTAAATCAAATATTAAATTCATTCAAAAGGCGATGACAGTGGCACTGACAGTGTAATCAATTCACATTCTGGTCTGATCAATTGTGGAACAGCTCAAACAAAAGAGGCCAAATGAAGAAAGAAGTCGATTCCTCCACTGCTCTGAACACCATCTCTCTCTCCATCGTTCCCCCGCCTGTTCTCGCCTGTTTATTAATGTTTCCTTTCACTCATTTTTTAACTTTCTGGCCAGTATTTTCCATTTTTGTTCAACCACATGAAACAGTCTGCCGTTTAAGAGCAGTTTGTCTGTGTCTCACAACAAAGGAGAATGTGAATGCTTTATAATTCACTCTGTGATGTATTCCATCCTTTTGATATCAGTCTTTCTTGTCAGTTTGGGCCTCATTTCTTGCAAAATTGAATGAAAAGTTCAGAATTTATTCACAAAGTGACAACACTTATAAATAAAAAATTGTGATGACTGGTGATTCCATTGTTCTCACATAAAAGTATTTTGTATTACACAGGTAAGAAGGCTCCAGTTTGACCCCGCCTCCAATTTTAGATAACAGGTAACAGAGAGAGCATTTGTTTCATTTTTAATTACTTCCCTGGATTTTTACACAAAACATTGAGTTATTTCTTAATTGCATAAACATTATTATAATTCTTCAATTTTGCTAATGCAAGAAGAAATTAAAGCTCCAAATGCTTTAGTTACCTTAATGTGGGGCAGTTCAGTTTGATGAATATATTGTTAAAAGTATATACAGTGTGTGAGGTTTTTGGCAGATTTATTTGGATAAAAAAAAAAAAGCTTTGACACCAAAAGCTGGAAACATTACAGAGCAGAAAATGTTATTTTATCTCCAACTGAAGCTAAATTTAGTTATAGAATAACAGCCAAAAACAGAGATTATACGATGTTCCACTGATAGTGGCCCTTTGCACTTTCAGTATTCAGTTCAGTATTTATGAATTATGTAACTCCAAATTATTCACAGATAACTCCTATTTGTGAAAGGTAACATGTATTTTTATTTTATTTTATTTATTAGATTTTGAGTGCTGCTAATGTGCTGCGTACAAGTATGGCAATTTCTAGAATCAGTATGTTGTTTCCATTATTGGTTCCACTTAAGTCTTTTTCAGATTTAAGACAGCTGAAGCTATTAGCAGGCAGACATTTCTTCACACCCCCAGTTTCACTCTATCACTCTTTGTCCTTGTGGGTGATTAGAATGTACTCTGCTTGTCTGTCTGCCTGCTCATTAATCACACTGCGAATGACTGGGTCCAACACTAAATATACAGTTTGTCCTCATCTGGGCTCTCAACACAAAGTGCTTCTGCAGCAGAAACCTTCTGGTCAGAAGTGCGGGTTTGGGAGTCTGCCAGTGCAGAAGTGAGAGCTAACATCTGGATAAAACAGGGGGAAATAATGTGGACGAAATCTTGAGTGGACCCACTAGATGTAATACTTCCTCTGTCTAAGAAAACAACAGTGTTCTCATGACAGAAGGATTCTGCACAAATTAGAATGGGAACTAAATTTTTATCCTTGCAGCATCCTTATCAATATTCCAATCTCTCAAATGCAAATCAGTCTGACAAGGAGAGCGGAGGCTTCTGGAAAGCTCAAAGGATTAAAGTACAAGTCTACTTTATGTATCATTGGCACGGTTCTGCATTTGCACATTTTTAACACCACTTTAGACTCATTTAATTGAATCCAGAATTTTCCATTTTGTAATTTATGATTTTCCTGTGCAGGCTGATGCCAGTCGGAGGGGCAAGGATAAACACACGCATGATGAAAAACACTTATAGTCTATTTTGATGAAGTAACACACTTTAGTTTGTCACCAGAAACATGATATACCTATGATCCCTGAGGGGGATTATCACTGCTTCAGTTTCAGGTCAAATTTCTTCACAAATAAAGGAGATGCGACTAATTAAGTCTGAAAAAATAGTCAGGCTCATAATAGTGGAAAATCGCAACTGGTAGATTAGATGTTTTCTTGTACTAAAGTAAAAGAGAGGGAAGCAAAACATTTTATTGGAAATTCATCTCCATTTGAACAGAGTTAAGGTGTTTACACAGGTTCAAGCTGTTCTGAAAGAAACTATACATAAAGTTAAGCCCAAAAGTATTCAGAACCTTGATAAATTTTAGTTTAAAGTACGGTTCTTCTGACTGGAAGTAATACTGGGGTTCAGAGCTGGACACCCAACTTGAATCTAATAAATAATCTTTACAGGAAGTTAAAGATTAGTATGACCTCATCACTTAAAGATAAATTATTAAATTAACAGTGGTAGCATGCTAACAACTGGTCAGCAACAAGTAGAGTTTGATTGCCTCAATCAAGTTTTTTATTTATTATTTCACAGACAATTGAATTTGCCATGAATTTTTTTAATGGAATGTAGAAAAATAAATAATAATTCTACATTATCTTTAAAAAATACAAACAGCAAAGACCAAAAGTCAGCAGCTGTGAAACTGGCCTTCAGATTTAATCCCACTCTTACTTGGCATATTTTTTTTTTATGTGTTGTTTTCTTGCAACTGTTAAAGTGCTAAAAACAAGCTGGTAAAAATTAAGATACAAATCTTGTCAGGTTTTTTAATTGCTTAGGTACTCTTTTAAAATTAGTAGCTAACTTTGTTTGATAAAATGATATTACAGAAGTTGTATAAGACTATTTTTGCTAGCCCTCTACGCTAGTTGTTTAGTTACTGGGACAGAACTATGCTAACTGCAAGGACAAACCCGCTCTATCCGATTTAAGCTAGCATAACTCTGTCACGTCAGACTTGGATTTAATCAGTCTTGGAGCAAACAAAGGTGGCAAAAGATGCAAACATTGACGCTGATGTTTCACAGGAAAATACACCTGCTGTAATGAGAGCAGACATTTCGCTCTCATGCTCCAGTGGTGCCAACAGCTTATGACAGTTAAACAACAAAAAAGCATACTTGTGATTCAGAAGAGAGCATTCATCAGTCAGCTTCACATGAAATTCAAATAAATTGACAATGTGCCTGATGAACTTAATCACTCAACTGCCAAATCAGATCAAGTCTTCTGGGAGAAGATGTTTTTTACATAAAGCCGAATGCCAGCTGATGTGTAATCTCTTGCGACTGGTGGAAATGATTAAAAACCAAGGACACTTTAATGAGGACCTTTTATAATAATATGCCTTTTTTGTAATTATCATACTTTAATAGGTGTCTGCATTTAAATGCCAGCTCAGGGGCAGGCACTTACCTGCAGCTAAAGCCCACATAAGCCATTACCTCTGGATGAATCACTGTCAGAGCAAATGAGGTTTCCACATTAATATAAATCTAAACAAACTAATTTCTTTTTAGACTATTACATGTTTGATGAGTCACCCACCAGCTGAGGAGGAGAAAACAGTGCTGGGATGTTGAGTTCTCAATGTCTGTTCTCTGATAAATCTAAATAAAAACATCCACATCTGGCCCATCAAACACAGATTTATCTCGTGAGATATATTTATCCTCTAAAGGACCTCTCTTGGACAATCACTCTTAAGGGGAGAAAAGAATCAGGGAAAGGGGAGACATTAGCTTGTGTGCCAGTCGAATGCATTAAAAGTATTAGAAATGTGGGGAAAATATAGATGTTTTATGGCTGCAGATGGCCCTGGTGTGGTAAAAAATGCATTTGCATCATTTTAGATTGTATTGGAGACATCCTAACTAAACTGAGGACCACACTGTAAAAATTCAGCCACATCAACGAGTTAAATTTTGATGAACTATTAGGATATATTATAATCTGTTGCATTGCAATTTGTGGATGGTATAACAAATAAAACTAATCAAATCAAAAAACCTCAAAATAAAATAAAAAATGTCTTCTATATGTAGTCCAAAATGGACTATAGACTAGATTCTTTCTTTGGCAAACATGTTTTAATTAAACCAGAATAACGTCTTCTTTTGCCTTGTTGTAAAAAGACCTAGAGAAAAATTATTGTCTTTAAGGAAACAGAAATTGTTCCAAAGTCTCAAAAAAGTCAGTAAAACTTTTTTAATCTGTAGCATCTTTAAATAAATTGGTTGCAAACCATTAAACATAAGTGAATAGTTCATCATAATCTTAAAAATTTTCATATCACAGAAACGTAAATTATCTTCCTAATTGGCTCTGATACAATCTGATTCTGTCATCATTATGAAAGATAATTTTATAAAACAGTGTCATTCATAGTGATTGGGCTATTTAAATATTTTTCTACTAAAAACAACAGCAACAATCTTTGCTTATTTTGCTGTTATGATGAGTTTAAGAGCCTCTGGGGTGAATTTTTGCTCCAGGTAATCATCAGTTTCTAGGTGAGTGGAGGTGTGTTTTCCTCTGACAGGTTCTGTTACTCAGGAGGATATCGGCGGTTCACTTGCAGCTCGGGCAGATGGATAAGAAGCCTGAAAAGTCAACATGGAAACGTTGCATTTCTGCAGGAGTCGGCAGAGAAACAAGTCTCCGAACAGGATATTTGAAGTCACTGCAGCTCCATGTACGTCTTCCAGCGCAGGGTTAAGGTTATAAAATCAGAGCCGCTGAGTTCAAACAGTAAAACGCTTTCGGGCAAGGCTGAAACTACCGAGGGTGCTTCATAACCAAGATATCTTATTTGCCTTTATGCATGTCGGTGTGGTTGTCACCCCGACTCCTACACTCCCCCGTGACATTTCAATTTGAGCCACAATAATTCTCTGGATTGCAACTCACATTTCACACATGATTTCACATTTCCCTTCATATTTCTTGAAGAACACTTGTGTTTGCTTGAGCTATTCCCATTAATAGCGCCGCAGATTGTTTTTGCTGTGGATTGGACAGCCATAATGTGTAGGAAGTCACTTCATAAACCAGCTTTACTCTGTTTCACAGGTCATATAGCTTTGGAGATGTGAGACTTTGCATGGCCTGGAGCAAAGGGATTTGTTGAAAAACGTAGCATTGTACCAGGAGGAGCAACTTTACACACTCTTAATAGAAATTAAAGACATAAAGTAACATAAGTAACCAGATTCTTTCAAGTCTAACATTATTTTACTAGTTCTGACAAATTATGTAGTCAAATGTTTAAACACATCTGACTTAAAGAGGCTTTCTCTCATGGAAAAATCAAAAGAAATCATCCAAGATATCAGCAGAGGAAATTCAGATCTCTACACATCTGGGTTAACCATGGATGCAATTTGCAAATGTCTGACGGTGACAATTTCATCTGTTGAAACAATTGCATGCTAATATAAATAATGTGAGAATGTCTAACTATCATAATGTTCAGGAAGGTGTTTTGAGTCCCAGAGAGATGTGTTTTGGTGTAAAACGTGTGTATCAACACCAGAACAAAAGCAAAAGACTGGTGAGAGAATATCATCTACAGTAAAACAATTTCTGTAATGTACCCAGGCTGAAAGGCCACCCAAAGAGAAAGAAGCCTGGTTAAAATTTGGAAACACTCTGAAACAAAGGAGGTATGTCATGTTGGACAGAGTCTCAAATGTTTGGCCATAATGACTGTTGCTTTATTTGGAGGAAAATTTTGAAACGAGCAAGCCTATGAACTTCCTCCCTACTAGGAAATATGATACCATGTTGTGCAGGAGGAACTGGTGCACTTCAAAAAAAGATTACATCATGAGCGCAAAACTTTATGTATAAATATTAAAGACATCCAGCACACAACATGGACACAAAGATGTCCAATTACCCTGTAGCCAGATTAGCTACAAAGTAGCTTAAGGACAATAAGGTTAATATTTCAAAGTGGCACTCATCTCAGTCTTTTAGATGATTTTGTGATGACTGCAAGAGGTGTGTGTGAGCAAGAACACACTGGTTATGTCAAGAGGAATGAGCCAAAGGTCCCTCTGTGGATCAGGGATGTCAAATTCTACTCCTTCAGAGCTGATGTCCTGCAACCTTTTGCAAGACCGACACACCTGAATCTGGGGACTGATTTACCTCGTCATACACTCAGGTTCTCCAGGGTTCTGCAAATGATCTAATTATGTAATTTGGGTGTCTCGACAAAGTTTCAAGATGCCGGCTGTTGAGGATTGGAGTTTGACACCTTTGCGTTTAGATACCCAGAATGTTTTTTAATGGTTTGCAGTTTGTGGAAGCTTTTTTTCCCTCCCCAACTGATTTGTTTGATTTTCAGTTGACTTTTCCATGATATTTAAGGAGCGTGAGGTCTTCATAGCTCCTGGAGAGCCAGGTTAACTTTTAAAGTGACTTATATTGACCTTACACTTCAAAGGTAAAGTCTAATAGTAGGTTGAGAATGACATTTCTGGGTAATATCTGCTGTGTGTGATTTGCGAGCCCTTTGTCTTCCTGTATGGAGTTAATGGAGATGTCAGTGAAAAGCTAGAGCTTGACCTGATGTGAAATAACGCATTCTGTGAAGCAAATTTAGCAGATCATCCTCTACAAAACAGATTTGGAGAGACTCTGACCTTTTCGTCGACGTGATGTCTTGAGTAACCGGTGGTTATCTCTGCCACCATGTGAGGTAAAGGTTGGTGCTCGATAACCTTTTAAGAAGTGTCACCTTGCTCCTGACCTCGCAGATCTGATGCACAGCGCCAAGAGACGAAAGGCAGCCCTTTGACACGCCATCATTCCTGATTGGCTCTGACGGCAAAGAGAACATCAAGCCAGTCTAGGATCTCTGTCTGTAACACACTTCCTTCAAAACCCGGCCACTCATTAGAGGAGATTAACACCCCGTAATGCAGTCCCGTTAATGGCTGGTGTTGCACGCCAGCTGTAATAATATGCATCATACTGTAATTACTGACACCATAAGAGGGTTTGGGTGTGCATGCATGTGGAAGACTGCACCTTCATTGTTTCCTCTCCACTACTTTTAGATTCTGCATTTTAATTAAAATGAAATAAATAAATAAGGACAGAAGTGAACGCAGCACCGCGAGGGAAATTGCTTGGAAAGAAAAACAAGAATGCATTTCCTCTGTTCCTCTCTCTAAACACACACAGACACGCAAAAAGAAAACAAGGTTTGACCCGGAGCCATGAAGCTCCCATTATTTCAGCTTACTCACCCCGTCAAGGAGCCACTGGCACCAAGATGCACTCTCATATTATGGATCTCAAAGGTTTATTCAAGGTCAGCATGTTTATTTCTCAATAAATTACCCTGGACTCCTAATTATTTTCCTTCCACATTTCAGCACCAACCAACCCACTACGTGGTACTTCTTCTTGTCATTGGGTTTCTCAAAATAGTACTGAGTTAGCAAACTACATAAACCTGACAAGGTCGACCAGATGTCTTGAAGAAAGAAAACCACTCCGCCACGATTAAACCACAATGATGGGGATTAATATGCAGCGCCTCCGTTTCCAGAAACTGAAGCATTCAGATTCATGGGTTATTGCTCAAGGATGAGAAGTACAACTCATCCTTTACACTTCCATGAAATATATGAAATTTTGTTGGGATGATGAGGGACTTCTGGTATCCATTTAGCCGCCTGTCCTGCAGCACCACTCTGTGGATTCACTGGGCATGACAGTTGTTTTATTTTGGGGGGGGGGGTTTTTTGTATATTTGTAGTGTTACAGTCAAAAATATGCTGTGTATTTTAAACAGTACTTTATGCAATAAACAAACACAAAGTAGCACAAAATCTATAAGAAAGTAAGATATGAGTCCAAGTCCCTCTGCAACAAACATCACTTGACATATTGCAGTCAGGTGAGACACAATATTTTAGTTATCAATTACTCTATTGATTTTTCTCATGATTAATCGATTAAAAAGATTTTTAAAATGGCACTTTCTGAAGATTTTTCATTTAACCACTTTAACTACTTATTTTACACAATATTACACAATATATACTAAAATGTGCAAAATAAATAATTCCATCCCCTTTTAAATAAGAAAATAAACATGTTAGTGCCTGAAACACAGCATTCATCTAAAGCATGCTTGACCATTTGTAGCAAAGAGTGCATCTGCAGCCTAAAAAAATACTTCTAGCATCAACATGTGAAAAGTTCAGCCCTTTCTGCTTGACTTAACATCAGCACATCGTAGGGCTGATCTGTTGATTATTTTTAGATGAACCGGTAGATTAATTGGACAGCCAAATATCTTTTTATTTCCAGAACTTAAACCAGGTGAAGCTAAAACAATGCCAGTGAAAAGGGTTTTTCTTCATCTTAAATGCAAAATGTATATATTTTTGTAAATGTGTGGCCCCGTTACTGCTCTGAATTTGTTGTTCTTTCATCAGTTGACCTGTTTTTGAGTCTGACTCTGCATACTTCGAATTGCATTAGAAACAATTAAAAGATTCTGATTTCTACATTGAACTAAAACAACAATTTCTAGTTTTTCTGCACCCTGAGACATTCACTCATTGGAAGTATTGGAAAGTGAATGAAATGATAGGATTGGCAATTTAGTAAAAACAGTTTTCAGTTTTCTTTTTTATTTGTACATTCTCTGAAATGAAATTAAAAAAAATGCTCTACTAAAGTGTTTTAAGTGACCAAAGTTAATTTTCCTCATCATCCAGTTTTGTCTTTAACATCACTAAAAAACTCAGTTCGTTACAAATTTCTAATTTGAGGTGGAGTTGAGGAATTTCATCCACACAGCCACTCACAGCAAAACAGACCCCCAGCATTATGCTGCCACCACTATACCTGGTAGGTATAGTGGTGGTGTAAAAGTGTTTAGAGGATTTGAAAGCATCCTCTAAACACTTTTACAAACAGGACAAAATGTTTTAATGAACCGTGTAGTTTTAATGAACTACACGGTTCATTAAAACTGTGTAGGTGTTTCATGTCCTGTAGGGATTTTATTAAAAATATTTATATTACTTTGCTGATTTCAGCTCTGCAACCAGCACTGACTGCTGAGAAAAGCAAAAAATAATACTACAGTAAAAAGCAATAAGACTAAATATTTCAGTAAATGAAATATTATGCCAGATGAAGTTAACTTCACACTCTGTAATGATTTCCCACAAGGTTCAAGCAGTTTGTGGGTCATAATTTAATTAAAAAAAAAAAAAAAAAAAAAGATAAAAATTGCCACAGTTGACTGTATTTCCTCCATCCACATAAGCTCTTTAAATTCTACTGGAAACAGAGCGATGATGCCGGTCTCACTGAAGGCATCGTAAACTTTCAGCAATCCATCATCCACACTGTATTAATCACAGACTCTGTGCTGTCCATGTTCTGAATCAGCTTTGCTGAACAGATCCCATCAAGAGATAATGACTTTTTTATCACCAGCAATAAAATGTGTGGGGGCGTGAGGGGGCGGTTGAGTAAAACAAAACAGATGCATGAAAACTCCCTATAATAACATGAAGCTTTAGTTTAAGTTGTGTTCTTAGCTAGTGTCAGTCTTTTAAAACAGTTAATGGCTAGCTTCCCATGTAAAAGTATTTTTCCTTCTTTTCAAATGAATTCCCAAGAAATCTGAAATATCTTTTATTTCAGAAATTAAGCTGATTCTGAGTGAACAGACCAATCGTTCTAAATCTAATGTGCAGCGGAATATTGTGGACAAAATAACCTGATTTTAATGACAGACAAAGCGTGATATACTTCAAGAATCTGCTTCAGTTCATTTTGATAAATATGGCTTACAAAGAATTAAAACCCAAAATGCAGAATCCTCTGAAGAGCAGAGCCAATACAATGGATTTTCAGTACAGGAATATTATTTGATACAAGATTTTGTGAATCATTGCTGATTTATCACAAGGAGGCCAAGCCAAAAAACGTTATTGCCTATGATGCTGGCTGTGATCTCATAATATTGCTAGAATGTTTAGTGGAAGGAAAATGTAAACATTCTATGTCAAAAAAATGCTACCTGTACAATGGCATTTTTTGAAAATATTCCTGATTCTAATTTAAATTCACTTTAAATTACAAAATCCTTAAAAATCTCTGTTTACAATTTTCAAGACATCAAGGGAGTCAAATAAGAGCAAGAAGCCAGTAAATCTGAGTCACTGCTTCAGCAAAACAATGCACGTCTGTGTGGAGATGCTTGGCCCCATACTGCCCCCATGTGGTGGGGTTCAGCACAAGACAAACTTAGAAATAAAATTAAAAAAAAGAAAGAAAAACAAAGACACATTGTTGGCATTTCTTTAATAAACATTTGTCAAAGGACAAGGGAGGAGGACAAATCATTTTAGTACAAAAGAAAACTCTCCTTTTTAAATTCTGGATCAGTTTGCTTCGCTCATCGACGTTTCATTTTTTCTACAGTGCCCAGGATTCCCATGGAACTCCAAGACTTCGTGATGGAAAATCGGGTGTGCTGCGGTCGAACAAGTGCTACCCAGACCCAGTCCTTGAATATGCTCCCCGCTCCGGCGCCTCATTCTTCAGCCATCGACTTCAAGACGGAAAAGACGACACCTCGTCATCAGTCATGTTCCAAGTGTGCATCAATCTCCTTTCATAGCCAAAATAGTTTCTGCCTACTTTGGTCAGTAGTGCAAAACATTAATACCACTCTGCCTGGGAAAAATTACAGAAAGGCTAAAGGGTAGAGATTAAAAATTTTACCCGGCCTGACGCTGTACATCCCAAAAACAAAACAAACAGCAAAAGAAAAAAAAAGAAAAATAAAGGTAAAAGTTTAATTTAAAAGACAGCAGAATAGATTACAAAAAAATATGAAAACAGTACGAGCGAGAAAAGCTCCTGGTGTTATTCATTTGTCCTTCTGCAACATATTCCAGATTAAGGAAAAAATACAATGCTTTACACAGACTTAAGTTAATAAAACTGAGAGTGCATCTCCAGATCTGACACGGTCTAGAAAAACGGCTCCACAACGCCACTCCCTTCAGATTCCAGGCTTTCAGAAAGGCAGCCCTCGTCCTCTGATTGTTGCTGTAGAATTCACGTGTGGAACAAATCCGAGGGGAAGAGGCGGCGCCCCGACTTGGGACGGGGAGCCCCAGGGTTGTCCCGGCGCCGGGATGGGAGGCGGACCCACGTCCTTCCTGGCCAGGGCGTGGTTGTACATGTGGATGGCGGCGGGGTTGGGCTGCCCCTCCACGGCTAACGGACTGTGATTGTACTCGAAACGGTGGTCCTTGTCCCCACTGAACAGAAGGCTGCCGGGGCCAGGAGCCGCCGCCGCTGGGGGGAAAGGCTCCGGGTGGGCCGGCGGAAGAACCCCAGCGCTGTTCGAGGAGCCAGCGCCTGGACCACTGAACACTTCCCTCAGAGCGTGGGGCGGCAGGCCTCCGCCCAGCATGTGGCCCATGTAGCTGTCAGCAAAGCCAGCGGGAGTGAAGGGGGGAGGAGGGGGAGGTGGGTGGCTGTAGGCAGACCCCTCTGCAGAGGGAGGAAGTGGAGGGTAGTCCGGCTCTGGGGGCCGACCTCCTTCGTCTCCGCTGGCAGAGGCGATAGGGGGGGCGTGACCCGCCTTAGGCTCAGGCGGTGGCTGGCGGTAGTCCAAATCGGCGTGTGGGGGGGGCTCTGGGGGCTCAGGGGGTCGCTGGTCCGGGGGCAGAATGGACACACCCCCAACCTCAGACACTGAGGAAGAAAAAAAATTATGATCAGAAACATCCGATTTATTTATTTTGATTTAAAACTGGTTGATTGTTTACAGAGCTGTGAGGAACTAGAAAGTTGAGAGAAAGAAAAAACTGAGCTGCCATCTACCAAGAGAGTTCAGAAGGTCGCTATTAAAGCCACCTGGACTTCCTCAACGCTTCCACTGAGCATCATTTTCTTCCATGCTCAGAGGACTGATGGAGGAATAATGCAAGACATGCAGACTAATTACTGAGTTATGACTGAATAGTATAGATGAAGTGGCATTTCTGTATTGTCCATGACAAACATTTATTCTTTAGGAAAAAGAGCAAAAAAAAATTGCTTCAATAAGTCATGTCAGGACAGTGACAGTTTTAGCAAATTTATAAAAAAATCTATTTTTATATTCAAGTTACATAGTGCAGCTTTAATACTAAGTCCATCTCTGGCTGCTGGACTTTTTCCGGTTCTGGTTTTAATGGAGTGCTGCTCTCTCACCTGGAGAAACAGGGCTGGGTTCTGGAGGCGGCTTGACCTCTGGAGGTGGAAGCGCTGGAGGCGGGGCCGCGGCGCTGCTGCTCTCCGCTCCTTCCCCGCTGTCGGCCGCTTCCTGCCTCTGAGCCTGCTGAGCCTGCAGCAGCTGGGCCAGCAGCATGGTCACGGCCGTGTGAGTGGCGGCTGCGGCTTCGCCCTCAGGAATAACCGGCGGGGCAGATATGGGGGGCGAAGGAGGCTTTGGCATGGGGGGAGTACGCGGGACTCCGGCTGGGGCGGGAGGCTGGGGGGGTTTGGCGGGAGTGGGTTGGGGCGCAGGTTCTGACGGGTCAGAGGGAGCCAAGGCTTTAGTGAGCTGCTGCAGTGCCTCCTGGTTAACCTTTGTGCTCATGGACTGGACAAACTGGGCGGGGTTGATTGCACTCTTGGGCTGGCCAAATATGTTCAAGAGGACGGCCAGCTGCTCCTGGGTGAACTGGGAGTTTGGACCCTTTGGTTCTGTGACAAGACACAAAAGAGCATCAAATGGTTTTCTGATAGAAAACACATTTAGGAAAGTAGGATGTCCAGGAAAAACCGAAAAGTATTCACACATCTTTGTTTTAAAATCACTTTGATTCCACTATTAACTTCCATCAATCAACTACAATGGAGTATTACAGCCAGGTTAAGAAAAAATATTAATTACGAGAAAATGTAAAACTTCTGTCATCTGGCTGAACTGGATTTTATTTATTTGGGGACATTAGAGTAAAGTGAGTCAAGACCAAATTTCCATTTGTAAAGCTGTTGAAAACCATGTAAGATTATTCTTCTCCATCACATAATGCAGCGTGTTGTTAGACTATAAAATCCCAGTAAAAGACCCTGAAGCTTGTAGTTGGAACATGTAAAAATGAGGCAGAATTTTCTGGAGCCTGGGTCAACTCCCAGGAGGGTTTTATGGGTGACCCTCAAGCAAATTACAGAACAGCAAACATAGTTAAACTGACCCAGAAGTGCAGAAGCAGCTGCATTCTGCGTCTTGATGCCTCCCGGAGCGGTGAAGCCCTGCGGCGTGTTGCTGCGGCTGTCATCGAGGCCCAGCTCCTTGCGGGGGGCTTTGGGGGCCACCAGCTCCTCTGGCATCTGCTTCTGCCGGCGACGTTTCTTACTCCACAGCTCATGACAGTCCTGCCAAAGGGGAAGGCTGCAGAGACAGAAAAACATGAACGATCTGATGATGCTAAAAACAATCGGTGCGTGGGAACTATGCGGACGGAGAGCCGTACTCTGGAGGAGGCATCTTGTCCGGATCCACGTCCTTGAGGAACTCACTGCCCAGAGCTTGTTCAGCTGTGCAGCGCTTGCTGGGGTCCAGGTTCAGCATGTGG
The DNA here is from genome assembly GCF_019740435.1 of Gambusia affinis. Taxonomy (NCBI): domain Eukaryota; kingdom Metazoa; phylum Chordata; class Actinopteri; order Cyprinodontiformes; family Poeciliidae; genus Gambusia; species Gambusia affinis. Next base: position 5,878,544 of record NC_057888.1, read on the forward strand.
TCGAAGAGATCCAGGGCGGACGGAGGGATGCTGAGCGGCAAAACAGAACAGCTGGAGAGCAGCTCCCAGAAATATACAACAACACTTCAGGTTTAACTTACAAAGCAAACTCCTCCCTCAGGCGTCTCCGGTACTGCTTCTTTGGCTTCATGGTGTTGAAAAAGGGAAGCTTTATGACATCTGGCCAAACAGCAGGACAGGGGCTGCCGCAGATCCGGCTACAAGAACATTTATTTATTTATTGTAGCAAAAATGCAGTGACATGAAAATGTAATTGACAATAAACTACAGCTAAACTCTGTCCTTTCCCTTTCCCCATCATGAAGAAACAACAGTGTTCCTTTTAAGTTCAATCAAAAAGAAGCCACAAAACTCACCACCTCTAATCACTGAATCTAACTGAAATAAGTCATACTATAAATGTATTTTATTCTCTTCATGAAGTCCTGGTAAAAACTAATCATATTCTGTCTGAACATTTTGAGTCTCCATGAAAAACTAACAAACATGATCGCTGCTGTGTGACGCCTACATTCTTCTTCTGCTCACACAGGACTCTTTGGAGGTCTAAACTGTTCATACAGAAGTCTGATTTTGTCAGTCAGTAGTATGAACAGTTTTCATTTAACTATTAATTTCCAGGAACTCCCTCAAGATGGAATCTTGAGGGAGTACACCGGTGTATGTTATACAACACCACAAATAAAAGGTACAATTTAAACATAAGATTCACCTAAGTACATACAAAATAAAAAACTATCAAAAATAGAACATGGAATTAAGACTTCATAAAATGATTTTAAAAAGTTTAAGAACAGCGTTTACACTTGTTAGTTAAACTAAAAAAAGAGTTTCCTGTAAATCCAGCCTGAATCTCGCAGGGCAATGCTGCTGTAGTTCGATCTAAGAAGTGCTAAACTTATCGGGCCATTTCTAAGTAATTTTAGGTCCATCATTCAACAATGAGGAAGGTAAACAGAAATGCCTGAAAAATCACAACTTGTGTTTTATACTTCTGCAATATTTACTGAAGTGTTAATAAGAGCACCATGTTTGGAGAAAACAGCTGACTGTAGATATTAGCTTCCATTGTGGCGCTAAGATAGTTTCCACTGTGTGTGTTAATGCATATTAAGATATATTTGGTGAAATGACTATTTCATGAATACAAGTTGACTTACCTGATGAGTTCTAACTGTGCAAGCTCCTGGTTAGCTTGAAATATTGGTTTCTTTGTGAAGAGTTCACCCAGAATGCATCTGTAATAAACAGTAGACCTCTTCAAACATGAACGTACAAGTTATAAGACACGTGTTAAGTACAAGTAAAAAAAGGACGATCACCTACCCACAGCTCCACACGTCAATAGCCGGAGTGTACCGCTCTTCCCCCAACAGCAGCTCCGGGGGGCGGTACCACAGTGTGATCACTTTATTGGTGTATGGTCGACTGGAGAAGCAGGTGTGTTCATTACTGACATACTCTAGCTAAAAAGCTGGGCTAATAAAGTTAGACTCAAAATCAAAACAATTGTGCCAAGAACACAAGACTCACCTCTCTTCAGAATTGTAGAGTCGAGCAAGTCCAAAGTCTGCCAGCTTGATTTGACCTCTGATTAAAATGAGAAAAACATTGATTAACGACTGTTGGGGGAAAAATCTTCACTAAACAGAGGCTGGTTCTTTCTTTGTCTCACTTGTTATTGAGGAGTATGTTGGAGCACTTGATGTCTCTGTGAAGAAAGTTCTTCTTGTGGCAGTAATCGAGGCCCTCCAGCAGCTGTCGCATGAAGGACTTTATGTGGTTCTCGTTGAAATGGACCAGACCGGACTCCAGAAGACCCATCAGGTCGTGGTCCATGTACTCGAACACGAGGTAAAAAGCACCTGGGACGATAACGAAGCTTCAGTCAGCACGGAGACGGTAAACAGCCAGTAACATGAGTGACTGGAAAAACATTGTTACCTTTATCATTCTTGAAGTCCAGAGCATCCTCCTTGTCAGTGACAATCTCCTTCATGTTTATGATGCTCTTGTGATTGAGCTGTCGCAGAATTTTAATTTCTCTAATGGCTGTGATTGGGAAGCCCTCTTTTTCATTGTCTAGTCGAACTTTCTTCAAAGCCACCATCTCACCTGGAGGATGGAAGTCAAGAGCAGCTGCTGACAAAAGTCCTAGAAACTGTCTTTGACAGGGTTACCTGGTGGCTAAAAACTTCCTGGTTCCCCAACATTGTTTTCATTACAAACTTCAACTTTCAAGAGTTTTCTATCATTTTTAAAATCTGGACGGACAAATGGACAAGCGTTTGGACGGGTGGATAGACAAATGGTTGGAATGGCAAACAACTTTTAAGTCTGAACTTTTAAGTCCAGACTAGAAAATATTCCAGACTTTTTCAGTCTGCTGGAAAGTTGATCCTTCTAGAATAAAACATGTGTGTTGATGTGAAATCTCACCAGTGTCTTTGTCTTTAGCCTTGTACACTTGACCATAGGTCCCTTCTCCCGTTATTCCAATGATCTCAAACTTGTCCACACAACGTTTTCCCCAATACATCTCTGTTTCTTTAATTTCACCGTGTCTTGGGCCACAAATTCTGGGGAACCACAAAAAACATTTATAAAAGATTAAGAAAAAAAAGCACACTTACTGTGAAATACAGTAAAATGAACTGTTTGAGCAAACCTTGGTCTTCGACGAAGCGTTTGGGACTTTTTGTCCTCCAGTGGGCTGTGGGGCGAAGACATGCCGCCAGGAAGCTCGGGGGGAAGAGGTAAGTCGGTCAGGAGCTGACGGGATTTCTTCTCTAATTTCTTCTTTGTTGAGGCGTCCTTTAAGCTGAAGATAAAATCAGAAAGTGCTTGAGCAAATCTGAGTGATGACATAAAAACCTAAAGAAGTACTCAAAACAGTATGAAGTAAACCCAAACCTTTCTCCTTTATCAAAGTTCTCAATGACAGGGGGCAAAGGTAGCGCTGGCAGTGTGGAAATAATCGGAGCAGTGGATCGCTCCTTGTCTTTGCTTGGTCCAGATGTTGCCACTTTCCTTTTGTCCTGGTGTATCGAATCATCTCTGCCCTTCCCGTCTCTGTCCTTGCTGGTCTGGCGTTCTGTGGTCTTCTTGGACAACTTGTCTGCAGGGGACTGCGGCTGGCTGGATTGCGGAGTTCTGGGTCCCTTCTCTGGTGGAGGTGGAGAGGGAGGACGACCCTTCCTGGAGGTGTGGTTAGACTTGGGGCTCGGCTGAGGAGCCGAGGAAGAACCTTTGGTCGGAGTAGATGTATTGCTCGAGTTCTTGGCCTTGGCGGCAGCCTCTGCTGCTTTCACTTTTTTCTGCTTGCTGAGCTCGGCGGCGAGGCTGCTTTTGAACGTGAGCGTGCTCGGCGAGAGACTGGAGTGGCGACTGCGGGAACGAGAGTGCCGGTGGCGGCTGTGAGAGCGTGAATGTCTTGAGGTTGAATATGGACTTCTGCTACGTGACTTAGCAGGTCGTCTGGAAGAGTAACAAAAATATATTTAGACCTAAAAGAATTCAATAGCAAAGGCATCCAGTTTGTCTAAACTGGATGTTTATCATTTCACCCATTTACTGTGCCTTTATTGTTCTTTCACACCCACGTGAAGCTATGCCACAAAATATTTCGCACTGCTCATGCTTCCCTTCATAAACATTTAAGTGCCAGAGCCAGGGAATAAATACAGTAGTAGCATCTCATTAAAACAAGAAACATCCTTGTTTAAGCAAAGTAAAAAACTAGTTATGACATGTTTTATATCTTATTAAACCAAAAAGATAGAACAAAAATAGGTTTTCATTTCAACAAGAAAGGTTGTAACAGTAAAACATTGTGAGATGTTTGGAGAAGCCAATGTTTTAGGACAGAATATTCTGTCAGAAGAATGTATTTTATGTTGTTAAAATTTAAAATGTTCTCATTTAAAATAGTTTTTTTTTGGTTTCAACGAGATCATGCTCCTGAATTCAGTTCGTAGCTCTGGCAGTTAAACACCTCCGTACCCAACTTGAGGACATTACGGCGCCTGTTTTTAAAACCTAAAGTAACTTTCCATTACCCACTAGGTCTACAGTGAGGCAATATGGTAGGAGGATGCTTAGCTTTGTTTTGATTTAAGATAGTCAAAAATGGACCCAAACAAGAATTTATACACAATTTATAATTATGTGCATTTAGAGTCTTTTTATGATTACAAAGTACCCCATTACCAAAAGTAATAAGATGGTGCACTATGTTTAAGTGCATGGGTACAAAATGGAGGTCTGTTGGAACATAATGTTAATGTGTCTGAAAACAAACTGGTGAAAGGTTGGATTGACCCACCCTGAATGACTTGTATTCTGAAAATGGTCACATAAACACACACAAAACCTGCTCAGGTAAGTTATTCTAATCTTTCCCATGTCTGTAAAAACAAACAGCATCTAACAATAATTTTTTCTTTCAAATTCTAAAAGTGATTCAAAAACAACAGACACAGGTGATGATGAATATTATTATTAAAAGCAATGTTAGTATTTTAATGACTATGCTAAAACAGTTAAAATTGGACAAACAAAACAGCATAAAGATAAATGGAACTTTCATTTATATTCTTCACTAGTACAAATAGACTTGTTAATAAGGTCAGCATGAGCTTTCTTCCTGATGCTTTCTATCTCTTTTTTCCATCCCCATAAAACAATTTAAGAATATTTATAAAGTGACAGTATTCTGAAACTGACCCAAGTAAAAATATTAAAGGCTTCACAATATCACAAAAAACTCCAAACCACTAAATGCATCATTCTTAAAAGCCAGCTGACAGGCAGTCTGCAGCAATAAGTGTGGGATGAACAGCAAGATGTAGTAACCAAGTCAATGCCTAACTGGATTCTAATAACAAATTTTAATCCTAGATCAGCTACATTTTAGGAGCTCACCTGACATCTGGACTTGGACTCATGGACTTCCTGTAGGGGCTTCGGGATCTTCTGCGATTTCCATTGGGACTTGAGACGAACTCTCCTTGTTCGTATGGGCTATGCCTGCCGAAACTGGGCGACCTGCGCCAGTTAACTGGACTGGATGGAGATCGCTTCCTCTTGTTGCTGGAGTACGAACTAGGTGACTTTGAAACACCATATGCTCCGTACACGTCCAAGTCTCGACTATAATAAGTGGAACTGGGTGAGGGTCTTTTACTTATGAAAGTTGGACTTCTTCTAGATATTACCTGGTTGAACCCACCAGGAGACTGGTAGTTGTATGAGTAAGATGGCCCATAGGGACTGTCTGCTTTAAAACCAGGACTTCTCCTGTATGCCCTGAGGTCATTGCGGTCATCTCTGTAAGCCTGTGGAGCTTCTCTGTATGCAGACGGAGGCTCTTTTTCAGACCTCGTTTTACTTTTGTGCCTTTTTGAATCTTTTTTGTCTGCGGACTGGGAAGTCAGAGATGTGGAAGTCTTTTTGCCATTCCTGTCACCGCTCTTTGCAGCGTCCCTGTGATTTTTAGAGCCACCTAGGCTACCCCCACTCCTAACTTTTGAGGGGTCTCTCTCACGGCTGCGACGGACTTTCTTTCTACTTATCTCTTTCCCTTGTTTGTTCTTCACGGATGGTCCTCTTGTTATGCTATCCTTACTAAGGCACACCGCCTCCCGGCCCTCCAGTTGACTTCTAACTGGGGATGCTGGTCCGTTAAACTCCCCCAAGTCAACATCGCTAAGTCGATCCACTGCCAGCCCGTCAGGGTGAGGATAAAGTTTAGGAGAGGGGCTTCCAGAGAACCGCTCCGACTGGGAGCTAACGTCATCATATTCCACTAGCGTCCGAAGTTCGAGCTCCTTATCAAAAGCGCCCTTTCGATTATTTTCTGCTTTTTCTGTCGCACCAATGGGCCACAGATTTCTGTTCTTCCCCTGCCTGCGTTTCTTCTTTCGGGCAGCCGACGAGCGCCTCTTCTCCCGGTGCCGCTCTCGCTGTGTCCCACCGCTCCCCGGCTTACTCCGCCTGTCCTGTCTGTTAGCATGTCGCTGTTCAGAGGGGCTCCGTCCGCGACCCTCGCGAAGCACCTCTGAATTGGGCATTTATCTTCCAAATAAATCACAGCTACCACAAAGTCCAGAATAACAGTACAGAATGTTCTTTCAAAACTATGTCCCCTTATATGCTGCTAAACAAAACATTGGGCTAGCGGTGTAACAGGCTACTTAGCTGACGTCTCTCAATTAGACAGCCTGTTGGCTAGCAGGATCAAAAGCTTAACGTTTCCATTGTAAAACCAGCACAACAAAGAGCCCAAACCGAGTGCGTTCCTACAAATGATGACAATTGGTGGCAAAAAAAAAATAAAAATCCGCCACACTCAAATAATATTGTGTTGCAGAGTCATAAAATAAGACGGTACTCAACCATTGTACTCCAGAATGGCTGTCTCCCAGATTGGATAGCCAATGCTAATCGCTTAAATCAGCTAGCTCAAGCTAGCTAACTGTTCTGGTCCACAATCGCATTCCATTGAATCACCTACAGAGGCCCAAAATTACTCCAGTTATTAAAAAGCGTGTTCTTCTTTACCGCTACAATCCACGCGATGCTTTAAATCCATCCACCAGACAGTGTTACATTGTAAAAATTAAAAATCGTCCCCTTAGAAACTTCTTCTCGTCTTCCAACACACTCCAGTGTACAACAAGGAAGTAGATAGCCTGCTAGCAGCTTAGCTCCGCTAGCTCTCCTTTCTCCTTGCATGGAGTTCAAGGCAAATCAGTCGGGACAACAAAGCCATTCAAAACACGCTGTTCTTTAAACAAATCCAACCGGACTGATGATGCGTCTCCTCAAAACATCATCCAAATACAGCAGACACCCTGACATAGAAAGCTTCTCGTAAACACTTTGGGTTCATCTCAAGATATAATAAGTTTGTGCGTAACGTGGCTAACGGTTCAGATCGTCGAGGCCGTGCAGCGTTCGAACTACAGGCCTCGTGCGACGACGTAAACCAATCGAGTCCGCGTGCGTAATCCAGACAAGAGCTGACGTCAACGTGAAGGGAAACCCTTGCCTTCAAAATAGAACAAAGTTAACAATTATAAAACACCTAAGATTTTCAGAAATGATAACAAATTATTAGATCACGTTTTTGCTAACAGATTAAAATATGAATAACACTAATAATTTTTAAAACTCGACCAGGTTCACTCTAAGATTACAAGTACGTCTAAATTATTAAGAATGTCTTAATAATAAGGTGAGTTTGTTCCTGTTTTGTGGTTTTCATGCAATAATCCAGTTGTCAGAGTAACTCAATTTTGGGCCTTCATTATCTGTAAGCCACAGTCATCACAGCTGGTTGACTGGGGTCATATAATTCTGTGTATTTTCAGTAGATGAATGAATAGACTACAGAAAATTGCTTAATCAATTGTTAAAGCAGTTACAAAATAACCCAAGAACACTTTCTAGTTTGAAAAATCCTGTGGAGATTCCATACCTGTTTTTTCCACAAATAATGTGGTATTTATCTTACACAATAAGACAAACACATCAGGTAAAAGGAAATTAAATCCACAGAGAAAGTGAAATAACTTACTTGTTAACTATTTTTTTCTTTTTTTGTTGAAACCCCTGCTACTCATTTAGCATTTAGTCAACTGTCACCCTGTCACATCTTCACTTAGCAGTATTTGTCCAATTCACCTTGCGTACATTTTCAGCATATCAGTTCGTAACATTTTCTGTCAGATTTAGTTCTGGATTCCACCTAAACCATTCCAAAACTTTGTTCGTCCTCTTACAAAGTAATTAATTTGTGGATTTAGATGTATGTTTGAACTCACTATGATGCTAATGAAATTCCTTTCTGTCCTTAACTTTCTGGAAGATCTTGAGTCGCAACAAACTGACTTTTAGAAATTGAAAAATTTCCTCCAGCATGACAAAACCCTGCTGCATGTACAGAAAGTAATCCCAGAGCATAACTGTGTTTGTATGTGTCGTTCAGTGCTGTTTTCATGTCAAACTTACCTTTTACAATTATGGACCAAAATGTAATGTTCAGTTCCATCAGATTTTAACATAGATCCAGGATTTTAGCCGATTTTAGCCATACCTACAACATAATTCAAATATATGGACATTACAGAAGATATTTGCCCCAGGTAGGAGTGTATATATATCATTAACATTGATATTGGTTGATGATAGTTAATGTTTAACATATCAATATTGGCTAGATAAGAAAAAAAACGTTATCACTGATACACATTTGCCATCTTGTTGGGTTTTTTTGTATCCGTTTTCAGCCAAAGAACATTTGGTGTTTTTTTTATGTTCACATAACAGTGAGAATGGTGGAAGATTGTCGGGTGTTTATCTGAAGCAGCAGAGCAATGTCAGCATTGTGGTCATTTTTTCAGTGTTAAAAGGAAAGTGAAATATATGTGATATATATAACATATTACTCCAGGAATAATATGGATTTAATTGTAAAAGGTAATACGCTATACCGCTTCATCTCTAATCCCATGCAAAGCTTAACCAGCATTTGTTGGAAATGTGGCCTCTTGGTAGCATCCAAGTCTGATTCCGGCTTTGTCTTAGCTTTCATTTCTGAGATATTTCCAATGTTCTCCATTTTAATTATCAAAATTAATTTGAAAGAGGAGTGTGACACTTTTTAGAGCCACTATAACTATTTTTTTCAAACCCCACCCCCAATGCTTGCTGCAGGTAGATCACTGGATCAAGGAGAAGCTTTGATCTAATGTCATGGTTCCCTTAAATAAATATTTTACTTGCCAGCAGGAATTTCCCAGTAAACTGAACATGAAGATAATTAATAATGGTGACTAAAAAGAGTAAACATAGCTAGATGTGACGTTTTGTTGTGACTGAGTATGATTACAAATTATTCATCTGAAATCCACGTTTTTGTAATTATCTGCAGCCAAAAATTTAGGGAAGTGAAGCAGATGACATGCTGTGACGCATTCCCTAATGTCAATGACAAAAAAAAAGAAGAAATAATCTAGCATGTGATATAATTTTGTTTGAAATATCAAGGTCAGGAGGTTGCAGAGATTCAGGATATTCGCAAAAAGAAACAAAAACAAACAGCCGAAAGGCGAAGTGTTCCTAAGGGAGCTCTTCATTTTAAAGGTCAGCCAATCTTTTCAGAGTAAACGAAACATGACCACAGTAAGAGACCAGCTGTTTCACAAGATCTCACAAACACATCTCCAAATGTTATTAGTAATATCCACTTTATTTGCCATTTCCAAATTACTCACAAAAAATGAATTGAAATGTAAGCTTCACCTCTTGCATTCACAAACAGGCTACATTAGTGGTTATGCTCAAAATAAGTAAACATGAAGGAGACATTTAACCGATGGCATACGTACAACAACCATCCAATCCAAGACGTAAATATCTGTCATCATTCCAAGGGCATTAATAGAAAAATGTAAAGCAAGTTAATTAAAAGCCCCAGTAGGACATTCTGCTTGCAGCTGTTCACACAATATCTGCTTTAGAGTCCTGCAGAGGTGTTGGCCTGTGAAGTTTGTTACATGAAAATGAAGCAAAAAAACAAAACAAAACAGGAACAGTGTAGGGGAAGGCCTGCTCAAAACAAAATGGGGTCTGTCTTAGTTTCATCCCAAGTCTCACTAACTTTTTGGGAAGGGCCCAATCTGTGTGATGCGCCGAAGATTAGCCCTTAGAACATCTGTAACCGCTTTGTGTTCTGATGTAATGGCTTCCCAACATTTTGGGTCTAGCCTCCTTCTCTCCAGAGTCCAACTCTTTTCCTCTGTGTGCTTAATGCTCAACATGCGTCACGTTTCTATCAGGAAACACAACTGTGCATTTTCTATACATTAGCTCGGGGAATCAATGAACTTGCACTGAGTCACTTTAAATCTAATAAGATGCATAACTTTTAGATGATGCTGAGTTTTCCGAGCTGAAATCGGATCCCTACTGAGAGCTTTAGAGCTGACGTGCTTTCACTGTGCTTCGCCTTTTTGAAAGGTAATTTAAAAGACAGAGATGGTATTTTGAAATTTTTTTACATTCCCTCGTTCCAGTTCCAAAAAACCTTTTGCATAGACATCACATACAGTTTTGGACAGAAGTTTAGATCAATTTTTCATGGGCATGGATGCGACACTAATACTAGATCTTCATAATTGACCTAAAGTGGGTTTTCTTCTGTCACTTGGTTAATCAAGCACACTACTTTAATGCATTTTAAAAACTACAATATAATGCACAGGTTTGAATTTATCAAATTTATACATACAGGCTATAAAGAAATTCAAAACCCACAGTAACGACTGACAGCTAAACGTTTCCCTCAGAATGATGCTGCTTTCACCAAGCCTGATAAAAACTTCGGAAGTGCCAAACTGACTTGTGGAAAAATAGTTCAATCGCTGCACCTAAATCCAATTTTTAAATTTACTTAAGTTGTATGTTTAATAATCATTCCACTCTGCAAAGATAAAGGATTAAATAAAGAATTTAAAGCCCTAAATAAGTATAATATCCATGCCCATGAGAAGTGTCTGACCAGAACTGTATTTACGCTCACATCAATAGTTTAAAACATAATCAGACTGGATGTTAGCAACAACCTTTGTGTGGCTGTTGGAGGGGAAAAAAAAGTGTAAACATTTTAAATAAATGTCTTAAGAATTAGAGCCTCAGTCTTAAGAATTAAGAATAGAAGGGTTTAGTTGGTGGTTTTCCTTCTTTTCTTGGTCAAATGTAGCTATTGCTAAATTTGCTGAAAAGCAGCCAGTTCCTTTCTGTGCTATTCAAACATCAACTTTCCTCTCAAACCATCCAGTTACTAGAGCGCATGAAGTTTTTGTCAACATGTTACAGAGAGGCCTTGCCACAGGATGCAGCTGATGGAACAACAAAAAAAAAAGTAGAACGTCGATGACTTCTATGCTCTGCAAAGCACTGGCAGTTTAGGATTACAGGATGAGTAAGAAGGGATCATTCACATTCACGACGGACAGAGAGGCAACCGTGACGCACTGCACAAGAATTACAAAAGCCCTCAGAACCTTCCATTTCTCACACCAATTAAACTGTTTCTCTTCCCCCTTGTCGATCCTCTGCTAAGGTTGTTTTTACACAATGCTGTAGTGCTGATCGGTTAATGCTCACCATGGAAATTTCTCATTCACTGGAATTAACAACTGGGCACTTACTTCAGGGTTCCTACACATTTTTCATTTGAAAAATCCAGACCCAAATTTTTTAATTGCTCAATCGTGTTTTAGGTCATTTTTGGCATGTAGGTAGAAGCTAAGAAGTATTTTTTTGAAACATTTATAATCAGTATTTTCCTTACACAAAACACTAGAAACCTGCTGCCCATGATCCACGGTAAGCTGCAAGACCGTGGGCGCGGTTCTGTTAAACAACGTTAAACTGCATGGCTGGTGTAGCGCTCCAACCGAAAGGGACTTCACTAACAAAGACTTGCAAGGATTTCCAACCCAAACATTCACACAAACAAATCCAGATGAATAAAACTGCGAGTGCAAATGGATCCACACACGTTTCTCTCTGTTCATTAGCTTATTATTTTGCAAAAAACAAGATTCTTTCATTTTAATGTGCAAAAAAGTTTTTTTTGTTTTCTAACAGTTTTATTATATTGTTTTCTGAGAAAAAGAATTGTTTTTGTGTTAGCAGTTTAAAGATAATTTATTTAAACAAACTGTTATTTGTAGAAAGGTCTGGAATGAAGATTTTGGAATAAAGGAACAAATAAGAGTCTATGAAGACAAATGTTTTTCTAGACAAGTTGATTTCATCAATACCGGTTCAGAATTTTGAAGACGGTGTAGGAACCCTGTTATTTGTATTACCTAGCAGTTTTCTTTGGTTGCTGACGGCAACATTTTTGGAAAGAGGAAATCGTAATTCAATCTTTGCTTTTGTTTGTTTCCATCCTCTAACTCCTCCTTCTGTTAAGCAATTCCTAAATAAGAGATACATTTAAATGAAGACTAGTGTAATATAAAGTTGCTAATTAAAAGTCTGAGCCAAGAAAAAGTTAAGTTGTCTGGAAGCAATTTTTTTAAGTATTGAGCTGCATGTAGTGTTATGGAATCACCTTCTTTTTTTTTTTTTTTTTTTTTTAAATCAGAGCACCAGGGATTCCTCAATCACAAAAAGGCAATGAAATTCCTTAGCCGAGCGAGGTAACACTTCTAAAACATTAGGACTGAAAAATGTTCAAGTGTTGCATAAATTCCTTTGAGGATTCAGGGTAGTGATCAGTGTTGTTTGTGCATTTTTAGAAGACAAACTGACAGGAAGAAGTGAAGGAAATGAAAAAATTGTGTGCCTATTTTACAGTGTTTCATGTGGAGGAGAATAAATAAAAAAAAAAGAAAATAGTGTTTAAAAGCATGTTATCACACAAAAAACAAGTAGGAATGGCAACAAATGTGGGCACCTGCTTAGAAAAGGGAGGCGTTAATTCAATACAATCCTTTCCAGATTAACCAGTGGAAATTATATTTACTTGGTGGCATTTGAACCAGACGTTCACGCTGCAATGCTGAGTATTTCCAAGCAAAGGTGGTGGACTCTATTTATGGTCTGGGGGTTTTCCTGACTACACCTTCCCCGTTTAAGCCTTGGCTCTGAAAACATCTCAGTCTTTCTCTATTGAACATACACCTGTACAGCTGTCTGAAGATAATATGAATACACTTTACAACTAAAATGTTGTTTTTTTTCTTGGACATTTTAGGGCTTCTTGGCAAGCTCAGGCCTAAAATTAAAACACCACTCATCTATTAAAACTCTGTCATGTGTAAGAGTAAGAAAAAAGAGATTACATAAATCATAAATTATTTGGAGTGTCAGCACATAAAAAGTTAAGAGCTAAAAATGATGTATGAAGTGCCACCTCACTACTTCCTAACACACGGTCAGAGGTCCTGCTTTAGCCAGGAACAGAAAGTCATGGTCAGGTCTGGGCACAAAAGAAATGCAAAAGTCTGAGAAATGTACATGTACACTAGCAGCTAGCCTGCTCTCCTTCATCACTATAAAATGCAACATCTCTCTCTAATTCTTTTAGCCAGGCTTTTACTTTTCTTCTTCCCGTTCTTCTCTTTGCTGTCTTCCATTTTTCTTGCTCGGATCTCTCGCATCAGGTCAAAAAACACCTGAAAACAAACAAAAAAAAAGTTTACATTTTTTTTAATTTAAATTTCAAACAGTGAGCTCGTTCAACCAGGAGGGGGCAACAAACCTTATCCACGTTGGCACGGGTTTTGGCAGAAGTCTCCACGTAACACACGCCCCACTGCTCTGCACGCGCCTTCGCTTCGTCTGCACTGACCTGCCGTCGGTCGTCCAAGTCCGATTTATTGCCGACCAAGAGGAAGGGCACATTCTCGTCCTCCTTCACTCGCAGAATCTGCTCTCTGCAAAAACAGTCATGGAGCTTGTACAGCTACAATGGAATGTGCATCTTAATTACAAGTACCTTTTTGGAAATAACAACCGCTAAGCAGGTATTGAAGATATGCTTCCTTAAGTCCACAGTTCCATTTTAAAACTGTCTTAGTTTTAAGGCGAATATCGATAACTCCTGGTGTCACACCCTAATCAGCTAATGAACTCCTGCAAAAGATTCCTGAGCCTCTAAACGTTCTCACCATGGCAGTAGTTTTCTTTTTTTATTGACTGCTTTTTCCAAGTATACTCAAAAAAAGTTAAGTGGAAGGAAAAAGTGTGGGTGTTCATGTAGATATGCTCTCTCGCACCTGAAGTCTACTGTTGCTGCAAAAGACTCCAGCTCTGTGATGGAAAATACGCAGAGGAACCCCTCGCCGCTGCGGAAGTAGTTGTCCCGGATGGCGGCGTAGTCCTCCTGGCCGGCCGTGTCCAGTATGTCTATCTGCACCTCCTCTCCGTCCAGCACTACTTTCTTCCTGTAGCTGTCTGCTTTAGTAGGCTCGTAGTCTTCAACAAACTGGGGAATAAAAGTAGATTTGACTTGTTACAGGTGGAAGAAACGTGTCTGCTTCACATGCCTGCTGAAATGCGAGACACTGACCTCATCATACATGAACTGGAGGGTGAGGGCTGATTTCCCCACCCCTCCGCTGCCCACCATGATCACTTTGTGGAGGGCCAGAGAGTTCTGTCCTTTGGGCTTCGCAGCGGCCATGGCTCGGCGTAGATGTCAAGGGCGGGGGGGTGAAAGGTCAAGGCAGCGGGTGAATGGATGGGATCGCAAAAAGAAGATTGTAAAAGGATTCCGGGTGTGACAAAGTGCAGGGTAAAAATTCCTGTTAAAAGTACAGCGAGAAGGAAAAAATAATAAAAATATTGCATCATAATTTCCACAGCCTCCTTGTTCCCTGTCTGCAGGTTGATGGATTTGTCAGGAGAGACGGATGTTACACTTAAACAAGCTGCGGAGAGCAATTGTTTCAGACCGCACCAGTTAAATTAAACTGTCTCCATTTTATTCCCTCTCTTCGAATATGCTTTCTTCCTTTTTTCACTGAAATAATTTAATTATTCATCTTTTTAATGCCAACGAAGAAGATAAATATATTTGATTGCTGGTACAAATTACTCATTTAGCAGCATTTATCATTAAACTAAGACAAAATAATTTAAAAGAAAGAAAATTACATTGTGTCTGCTCCGTTTATGATTTTCTCATTTTTCTACTTTACAGCTACAAACTTTTCTGTATTTTGCTGGAATTTTATGCGATACACCAACACAAAGGCATGATAAGGTGGTAGGAAAACAAAGCGTGCATTTTTTTTCTTTATAAATTAAAGCATATTGTGCAATTGAATTCGGACTTTACTTTCTAGTAAGTATTTCATAGAACCACCTTTTGCTGTAATTTCACAAGAGCGGTTTTTAGGGGTATGTTTCCACTATCTTTGACCATCTACGGACTAAAAAGTTTCCCAACTTTCCTTTCTAAAATAGCTTTCTATCAGTCAGAACAGATGGAAAATGACTGAAGATTCATCTTGAAGTTTTGCCTCCGATTCTGTACTTTGACACAAAACACAGTCAAGCTTCAATGTAGTTTGGTTGTGTGTTTAATGTTGTCTAGCTGGAAGGTGAATCTCAGAAGGAAAGACCGCTGCAGAGTATGACCCTGCCACCACCATGTTTTACAGTGGCAATAGTTTCCAGTGTGATGTCCAGTTTATTTAATCACCTTCTCCCACGTTTGCTGTTTCTTTACCTGGTTTTCTTTCAGCACCGGCTTTTTTTCTTACCATTGTTCCAGGTTTTACACTATTTGTGATTAATAGTTGCTGTGCTGTTTCCTCTGACTCTTTGTGAAAGCAATGCATGCAGCAGACAAAGTGTGCAAAAATAAGATTCACTGAATGCAAAATAGTCTCTTTATGCAAAGAAGGACAAGACTGAAAGGCAACTATGATTCACAAGGTTTCCAGTGGAGATGTGTTAAAGGTATACTGACCAGTATGTGCAATTCTTGTGGGAATTTAAATAATTTATGATGGATTGAGGTAAAACAATTCAGGATTTTCGGAATAAGAGGCAAAACATCTCAACACTGCATTAACACACACTGGAATTAAAACATTACTAAAGTGCATCAACATTTAATTTTTAACTGCATCTTTTTTTTTTTTTTTACATTAAAGGTATAACAGTTTGGAAATTCACAGAATGTAGCAGGAACATGCTTTTAAGCGCATGTTCCTGTAGTTGATGAAGGATTATTGATACACATTTGTATCATAAAACTTTTTTTATTATGATTAATATTTCTAGGCAGCATCTGGTGATGTTTTTTTTCCAAATCTGACATCTGCAAGAGCAATTTAGTGGTCAGAACTAATGCATCGAGACCATAAGGGAATCATGATGTATAGAAATGAGTGGGTGAAGGCCCATTCCCAGCACAGGCCAAGGCAAACCACTTGGAAGCAGGATTAAACATGGGAATTCTGCCAATACGTCATTAGACAAATTAACAAAAGCTAATTTGCAGCGTCAGCTGTCAGTCAATACAACGATTTAGCATTTAATGTAATGCTCACCTATTATTTACTTAAGTGCAAATAATAAAAGGCGAATATTTAAAATTGTGAACTATAAACGACTTGTCTCATTCTCTTGATAAAACGATTAAATTATGCTATTTTGACTTACTGTCTTACTGGTTTATGTTTATAAACCAGTAAAAGAAATAAATTAGCACTGAAATGACGACAATAACAAGTCAAGAGCAGTTTCTGGTAACTGAGCAATCTATAGTTGAGCAAACTAATAAAAGAGGATATGGAAAACATGAACAAACCCGTTAACATATGATTAGAGTAGGAATTCACAAACTAAATACTCTAAAAATCCAAGCCTGGAGGCTATTAAAGTGGGCGATGTGGCTAAGCGAGCAGCTACCTAAACCGCACGGAGCAGGTAAACATGTCACCTGACGTTTAATTAGCAGCTGGGGAAGCTCAGGCTGATTGAAACGCCTCTAAAATCAAATCTATATTATCCTGACACCCAGCAACAGATGCTTACACCGTTGAACAGCTCTGTCGATAGCAGAAGGGAAAAAAAGAGGAGCTAGCAGCAAGCGGTTGGTACCACAGCAGCTAATCACAACTAACACAAAAAAAAGGGGAGAAACCGGTTGCCGCGGTTAAAAGACGCTGTAATAGAACAACATACCTGCAAATTAACTGGTTTTCCCTCGGGGCAGAATGATAGACGGAAAGTGAGTGAGAGGAGGCAAAATAAAAACACTCTGCTTCCTGTGCTTGTTAGCTCATGGCTAGCTCGGTGGCTAACTCCAGGGACTCTGGTGGTAGCTGTTAGCAGCGGACTGACTGAACGTCCTGTGGGCTTGGCTCTGTCTGACAACGCCCGCCCGCCAGGGACACTCTCCCGGCTCTGCGTTTTACTTTTAAATTTAAACTGATTCTTCTGTCTCTAAAAAAAAATCACTTTATTTTGATGCTACTAACTTTAATAATTTTCGTGAAGCTTATGATATGAAATGGGCCAATTTACCTAAGTGGGGAAACATTGGAGAGACACTAAGATGGCCAAATAGCTACTAGAGGTGTTGTTAAAAAGTGCTGAACATTTAATTACACTTTCCTGCTATAAAAGCCAGCCCTAGCTGCTACAGTAATAATGTACTGTAAAATAAGCTCATGTGCCAGTGTTGACATTTTCTGCTTTGGTTTTCTTTCAGTAATGAAAAAAAATACCGGAATTTCTAACTTGCACTGCAAGTTTGCAGAGAAACGTTGGAATCACACATTTCAGCTTGTCCGCAGATGCATGGTAAGGCAATCTATGGTTAAGGCAAACCTTTTGTCCTTTTAAGCGCATGTTCATTTAAAAGAATAAAAAAAACTACCTTACCGTTTTGTTGAGTCAGTTTGGGATGGGCCCTTTAACAATCCTATTAGATCATCCATAGTGGGATACTTGAGCCTTTGTTTGATCATTACTATGGGCACTGATGTGCTTCTGATGTTTTTTTAGTCTCGCTTGCCATCTACATTAGAATGTAATGTTATGTAAACGCCTTAGAATTAATTTGTATTATTACAGAAGCTCACACTCAAACTATTTAAGTGCATTCAGTGATAACTATAGCCTCAGTGAGAAATATTTCTTGTAAAAAAAGTTGCCAGTTCTGCACTTTTACTTCCATCACTAACTTAAATGTAGGACGTTTGCTAGTGTGTTATTGTTGGCAATAAACACAGTCATAAAAATGAGCCAACAGCTAAGTGTAGTTGAGGTTCTGTGATGCTGTGGGACTGTTTCTTTTCGACCAAGTGGGAATCTACATGATATTAGGAAGTCTTTGAACTAAAGTAATAAAAATGTGATTGATTCCACTAGAAACCTGAAAACGAGTAATTATACATGGTGATGATCCAATCTACATGGCCAGTCGACAGAGAAATAGCTCATTGGACACAAATTTAACCTTGTTCTGTGACCAGCTCAGTCCCCGCATATTGAAATATATTCAAATGTTTAAAACATTTTTTTTGTGTGTAATGCAGAATGGTGGAACAGAACTCAGAACTTGAGAGGTATAGTGTGGTTGTGAACAATATGATATAAAAGTTTAAGAACAAAGGGTTGAATGTGCAAATGTTTATTATGCAGTCCAATAATGCTGTTTTTAAATATACTGAAGCTAGTCTGGCCTTCCTGCGCTGTTCAATTGATTCAAATCTCTTTTACAGCTCAGTCCGCGTTTTCTCCCGTTTACTTGGATTCCCTCTTGTAGAATTTCTACCAGGCTAATCAGGGAACAGAAGAAGTTGTGAAATCGATTTTCTGTGTTGCTTTAGAATTGTAGTCTTTTGTAGGTCTTTTGTATCAATTGTATGTTTCGCCTACTTTTACTAATGGCAGCAGCGTAATTGTACAAAGCCGTTCGGTGTTGGCCACGCTTCATCATGTTGAACAGCCATTTGGTTCGGATAGGCACTTCTCTTTTTGCAGTGAAGGATGGTTAAGGTTAGCTATGTTTATAGCTAATGTGTTGCGTGAGGAGGCGCGCGCCAACTCCGCTCACACGCATTGGCATCGCGCGCTATCTGGTCATGCACTTTTGGATTTTTGGATCTGGGCGCGGATCCCACTCCATTCATGAAAAAAAAAAAAATCTGTGCGATTACGAAGGTGCTCTAGTAGGGCAGATGCCTTTCTACTGTCATTTTTATACACCCGCCTTTGATGGTTCATTTTATGAGAATAGTCGACAATAAACACTGTAAACTTCAGTAAACTGGGACATTACATACGTCACAGAAAGACGTGAACGATTGGGTAAAATTTAAAACTTAAACAGTGTCTGCGCCTGTCAGAGGCGCTAATGCACCGACTTTGCTGTTTGTCAATTTCCAAAAAACATAGAAGAAGAGTCCACGCCTCCAGGACACAATAGACCTTCTGTCCGAGGCAAAGTGTGGTGTAAGGGGGCTGTTTTTTTTTTTTTTTTGTTTAGTTTTTTTACCTGGCTACGACAAAGCTAACCCGCGTGCAGAGAGTCTGGAAGTAGAAGACGGTTGAGTTTTCTTTAGATTTTCATGGGTGGAGCCCTAAGAGAGGAGAATATTTGTGGATTTATTTAAAGTGGAGTTTGGCAGGGGTCAGTCTCCAGAGTATGGTAAGGCAATCTTGATTACTTGGTGGTCTAAAGTGATGTGTGGCCCAAAGGGATACTGCAGCTGGGGCTGGTTATACAATACTGACCAGCAAGGATTATGAAGAAATTAGATTCTCAAACCAAAGGATGAGTTCACAGTATATTTGCCCTCTGTTTAAAACTCTATGTAAAGGATCCTCAGTGTCAATATTTTCCTTGCTGTGGTATCATGCAGCTCGTGTTCGTTGAGGGCAGACAGCACTAGACTGTGAGACAAGCCTCACACTGTTGCACAACACATCCTTTGTTGGGTTTTCACTTTGTCCCACAATAGGAGAAATCCAGGGATGAATCCAAACCTTGTGAGCCGCTTGTAAGATCTTTGGACAGACTCCAGGAAGAGCTTCAGGGTAAACAAATATTCCTGTGATTCATTTTTCTGCTTTCTAGCACAGTAATATTGGTAACATTATTTTTTCTTTAATTTTCAGCACCAACTATGAACAACATGAAATCCAGACTGGAAATGATCGCCAAACAACAAGGGTAAATGCATTTGGTTGTAATATGACAAAATAATAATAATAATAATAAAAAAAAAAAAAAAACTTTGTGAGCTGGTGGATAAAAGTGTTTATATCTCAGATCTAGGTCTCTTGTAGTCGATGCATCATTTATTGTAGTGTCTAACCTTTATTCATATATAATTATTTTTTAGGATGGGTTTTCACTTTACTGAGGCCACCTGCTACCTGACAGCTGACTTTTTCTACCTGGAAGTGTTGCTGCTGCCGTCTGGTGAGGTGCAGGAGGTAAAGGTGGCTCTACATGGAGAACACCCCACTGTAAGCAGATTCTGGCCTTCAGACAATATGAAGCTATCCCTCTTTTTCGAATTTTGTTCTCTAATGCACTAAAATTGCTTTGCAGCCCAGCAGGTCCCTTTTGCATCTTCTTAGGTAAGTAATGACGGTATGTTCAATTTACGTTTCTGACATCTTGTCAGCCAAAACAGGCAATTTATCGCCAACAACTTTGGATGACAACTACAGTTTCAGCCGTTAGATGAGGGATTTACCTGCAAATGCTAATTCTCCTTTTTTTCTGGATAATTTAAAGATCCAATAACTTTTCAGATTTTGCCATGAGGCTGGGAGAACTGTTTGCTCAATACAACATTCCTGGAGACAAGTAGGTTTTCCTAAGACGTTCACAATTCACTTTTAAATTCTGGAATAGTTACCATTTAGCCTCTCATCTCTTGCTTTCACAGTGAAACAAAATCGAATAAGTTGAAATCACTACAATGCCTCTGGAAAGACCTTCAGCAAATATCAGATATGCCAAAGTAAGTAACAAAAAAAATCACAGGTTAACAATAAACCTGGGATTTTTAGCAGTTACTATTAAAAATAGCAGTAACAGCTTACACTGCTTATGGACAACTTGAATTAAACTGTTTATGCCTTAATTATGTTTTCTTTCTTTTAGTGAACCAAAGTGCTTTGAAGCCCAAATGGGCTTAATAAACAGTGGTAGGGTTGGCTTTTTAATGGCTGAAAAACAAGGTACAAATTGGAACCTTTACAGTAAATCATACATGTGGACTTGTTTTCTTTTTAGGATCTGATTCTTATTTTTTTTATTTTTCTCAGATTATCCTCCATCTCTTTACTTCTATATGTCACCAAATGATTGCCTGAAGAACTCAGAGTTGTGTAAGAGTCTGATTTCTCTTCTCAATTCAATGTCTGATCATGCAGCAGATTCAAAGTTGCATCTTTTATTTATTTTTTTTATGTCATAGCATTTGAGGAATTATTGGAGTTCAAACCAGCTGTCCAGGCAGCCCAGGCTACAATCGGAGTCAGCGACTTGACTCGCAAGCTTCAGATGACATCTCTAATCTCAGAGCCTCCTCAGCTGGACACTCAGAAGTTTGTATTTTATTTTAGTCTCTCATTCAGTCGAATAATGTGAAAGTCCCAGCTGCTGGTTAACAATAAATCTGCATCTTGGAGCCAGTTGTCCTGCGGTTGCTGCTTTCAGTGAGGTTTCGAATGAGATGCTTCCCACGTGTTTCCTGCTCAGACTGAAGACACCAATACCTGTGCTTTCTCATATTGTGGAGAGAGTTGGACAAATCACAGGTTGGGAACTTTTCCTAGAAAAAAAAAAAATCAAAAGCTTGTTTTCAAAAGCTCCACACTCATTTCATTGTTTCTCCAGGCGTGACTATACCAGATTGTGACCTCCAGTGGGCACCATTACCCAAGCTTCTGATAAAAGCTTCTGCAAGTGAAAAAAGCCCCTCAGAGCCATTAGATGGACAGGAGATCTTTTCAGTGGTACGAGTCTACTTTTACCTTCATTTATTTCTTTGTCAATTTGAATTCATGCTGAGGGAGAATTGAAACGTCTCGTCCAGGTTTTTCCTGAGGGTGGAATGCACACGTATGTTCTCCCTAATTCTTCATGGGATGTTCCCACACAAAGAGCAGCTTTGCTGGCCAGCGTTCCTTTCACCCAGCCGGCTCACGTCTCAGCCGTGCTGGAGCTGCTGCGTCACCAGTGTGCCTTTAACACCCTGCTGAGGAGCTGCTTGACTCAGAGTGCCAGCCCAGGTGCGAGGATGTTCATGGGGTAGAATTATATCCAATATGAAGGAAGGGATGCTGCCAAGAAGACTTGTAATGCTCTTATTATATTTATGTTTTGTTTTGCTTTATTTCTGTGAATTCCTACCAGCTTCAGTTTGTGACCTGCACTTCGAAGTCCGCCCAGAGTACACCACCAGCATTTCTGTGACTTTCCGTCAACCCCACATTGACCGTCTTGCTGTCTGTAAGCATTTTTTAACAGAATTTTATGGGGGGAAAAAGCCAGTTAATTTAAGTATTTTTCAGGTCTGGATAAGTATAGGAGGAAAATGGTGTGGAAAATGTTTGAATTTCCAGACTTGATCTCATATGGTTTTTGATTCCTGCAGGTTTGGTATTTAAGGTCTGTCCTTTGCAGTAATTTCTGTCATAAATTGATAGAGAACATTGTGTTCTGTAAATTCAAAAGAACTGTAGTGGGTGAGTTTAGTTTAGAAATACTCTGTTAAGCATTTTGAATCTGCCTTAGCTATTAACATCATTAGATTATATGTAGTGTAAAAGTGGCGTATATTACTATACTACTCCTGTTGCTGCTAAAACTACCGATTTTTAAATGAAATAAAAAATGACTGAACTGTAAATGTGAATCTGAGAGTGTGCAACTTTAACAAGAAATATCTATGAACCGCGTTTATTGGTAAACGTTTTGCTTCAAAATGTAAGGAAAGTAAAACAAATATGTAACTACAAAATATTTAGTTCATTTATGTACACCTTAAAATTTGTGGGCTAATTTTTCAGAGTGGTATAATTGGTGTCTGTGAAATGAGTCTTAAAGATGATGAGATTGCCCGCTCAGGCCAACTGTCGGCTGCAAACTTCTTTCTTAACATAGTTTCTTTATTGCAACTGAAACACATATACCTTATAACCTCTACAGAACTACTTAGAAAACATATGGACTCATGTGCTTTTCTGTCACCAGTGCTGGTCAACATGCCTAATCCCCGTCAGATCACCTGCCAGTTGTTTGGAGGAGGATTTTATGATTTATCTTCTGCCATACTGGACGAATATATCTCCATACTTCTGACTAAGTTTGTTTTGTACTATTGCAAAAATACTCATTTTAATCATTGTTTTTAGTTTGATTCCTTGCATAATACTTATGTGTGTATTTTTTTTTTTTATCTCAGATGTATGTCCATTCCTGTGGCCATGAGGGCATTATACAGCAGGCTCGAGAAAACCACCAGCTGCCCCACCACCGCAGTAGCTGAAAACGACCGACTGAGTCCTGTGATGGACACCGATGGCCAGTCGCCTGCAGCCTCCCAAAGCGCAGAGCATGACGGTGTTCCTGGTTCAGTTCGCGGTGCCATATCTGCCTCTAAATCTGAGCTTCATCCTGACATGACCGCCAGCATGCCTGACGACCCTCACCCATTCGTTCCTGTGGCTCCAATGGCAAACTGTCAGAGCTGATCCCAACATAAAGAGGGTTTAGCAGCTGCTTGCGTCACAGATTATTGGACTTTATTAAGAAACTGGCCGCTGTGTAACAATTTGAGATGCTGATGGTTGAATCTGTCTCACTATGCATTCCAGTGTGGTAGGGATGGCTGGCTATAAAGGTTTTAGAGGTCTGGCAGTGGGCCTCCAAAGGGCAGGAAACCAGTTGCTTGTTACCATGTGAGCCAGTAAGTCCTGGATTAAATGTCTCCATATTGGCTTGTGGAAACCAATTTTTGTCAGCTTTGAAAAAAATGAAAACTTTGTTGAATAAAGAAACAATTTGGTTTGAATAGAGAAATGAAAGCTAGAAGAAATTTCTTGATTACAGTTGAGGACCATCTTGCTTTTCCTAGACTCCTGCCAGGACTTGTACAAATATAGGACAAATGCCTACAGCCTGTACAATCGAAGAAGAAATGTTTATATGACTACAGAGGAGACAATGTGATTTTAACTGCATTATAGATCTTTCCATACAATTTTCTAAACTTACTGAAATGGAGGAGGATTTTTCCTTTTTTTTTTTTTTTTTTTACACATATTTAGAATATTTGATCCAACTGTTGACAGTAGACAACTGGCTTTGTCTGTATGCATATCCAGTGACCTGTGTGACTGCTATTCATAGAAGCAGCCAAACATGTGGGCTTAGAAACGCTCTCTTCTTTCAGAGGAACTGTGTACATGAAATATTTGTTTTGAGAACGTTCACAAAAGGAGCGCATGGTGATGCTGGATTTTAAATAACTGTCCAAGCTTTTGTAAACCTGGTTGGATGCTTAGTCTAATGAGCATAAATGTCTTCTGATACTCTTGACAAAATTTGAATCGTTCTTTCATGGGTAGAAGGATCATAGGATGTATGTGCATTTATATATATATATATATATATAAGTTGCAAAAGTATGAACATCTTTTGTGGTCAGCTGAGAAAGAAATGTAGCCATTTACACAGAATAGCGGAAAGTGTGTTTGTAGGGGTCTTGGTAGTAAACTGAACACACACGTGGCCAGCTGGTGGTGGCAGCATCATAATGTTGGGCATTGCAAATCTTTACTTCAAATTACCATGTAGAATATTGAAACAAAGATACGGGGCAATGTTCTTGTAAAACAATAATAGGAGGGCAACAGGAGCGAATTTAAAATATATTTTCACTATATAATGTATTACAACTAAAAATTAGAATATTAGATCAAATATTGAGCTTCAAAGTTTGACCATTCTAAAGGATATGCTTTCTTACCTCTAATACTAATAAAGACTGAATATTAGTCCACTACTGTTGTTTTTTGTTTGTTTTTGTACAAATCAAATAAAGGTTTCATAACTCCAAAGAAATTTCTGTTTAAAGATCTGTTTTTAGTCCAAAACTATTCAAATAATTTTTGATCAGACACTAAAGTATTATTAACCACCTGCCAAGCAAGATTATGGTCTTTCAATCAAAATTGGCTCTATTTGCTACGTTTGTGCTCCATAACACTTTACTCTCAATATTTAAAATGTAAATCTGAATGTATACATTTGTAACACTGAACTGAAGGCAAACAGCTAAACAGTTTGTCTTCAGGATATGAGGGATCTGCATATTTATCTGCCCTTTTTTCCTGAACCTAGACTTGTAAAAGAAGGTAAGCCCTGAAGGTCGTTTCTGTAGCTCTAATTATTCATTAGTCTAATCTTGCTTTGTTTTGTTTATGAAAGTAGGATATATGTGCAATAGATTTATACATCTGTCTCTTAACTGGACACAAACTGTAATAACATAAAGGTCTACAATTTTCTTATACTTGTGCCATCCCCTCGTTCTTTTCACCCTGGGAGGTGAGCCACATCACTCCTATCAAACACATCTGTAGGTGGAGATTATTGACCAGAATTGTATATACAATATATAGAACTGTAACTATTTTAAAGTCGCATTCTTGGCCTATTTTAAGGAAATCCTAAAAGGGGGAGAAAAAGGTCTCCTTTCTTGGTCTGCGGTCTCTTTAAATCCCAAACCAGTGGACGGGATCTGCGCGTCCTCACAAAGCCTGTCTGGACTCTCCACTCATCCTGATAAACAGCTGCTTACCATTTAAGGGGGAACTTCTCAGGAAAAAAAGGGAAAAAAAGTTTTCCTTGGACCTCCTCTGGAATCGGGACTTTTGTCTGCGGATGTTCGGATTTAGAGTCTGCAACGCTGCAAAACGCACCAAATCTGGACTCTCGAGGTTTTTTTTTGCGCAATGCTGCGCCGTCCTCAGTTCAACATCTGGATTAACTATTTGAAGTCGGATCTAACGGCAACAGCAAACTTCAACTTTAAAGCAGCCTGCCTCCTTTGTGTTTTCCTCTGGAGTTCAGCCTGATAAACCCGAGTGCCTGCTCGTAGATTATGTATTCTTTAAAATGGGTGCGAACAATGGAAAACAGTATGGAAGCGAGGGTAAGTGAAGCGATGATAACTTCTAAACACGCTTTAGGTTGAATCTGTTGATTTCATCTGTAATTCTCGGCGTAGTTGGTATGAAAATCCCGTTATGTGCGCGTTTTGTCCCGTAGTAAACTAAAAATAGAAGACCACGCAGGGTTGGTTGAGTTGGAGCTTTCTTCTCTCTCTCCACACATCTTTAGTTTTCTTGGTCTTTTTCGACCTTTAACGGCTATTTTATTAGATGCAACATTTTTTATAAAGTTTTTCAAAAAACCAGAGTGACATCTGCTGGTCATCTCATTTTTAAATGTAGAATTTGTTGAACATAAGCGCAAGTTTACCTAAATAAATTAACTCCTCTTCATCTTATTTCTGTTTCTAACCCAATTATAATCAGTTTGCATTCTTCTTTATGAAGTGAAGCTAAACAGTTGACTGTTGCAGACACTGGCTGTGATATCTTGAGTTCAAATTCAGTATCACCTCACATAATTACCTGCCTTGGCAAGGCAACATAGTCATCTGTCAACACAACTGCTGTAATGTATGGCCTTTTTTGTTTTAAAAGGAAAAAGCCTTCTCTTGCTGGTTTACTGACGGTAGATATGAAGACAAAATATTGTGGTTTGGGCACCTTATCTTGACAAGAAACAGCTTCTGAGATTTTTCTTCCCAATCTTAAGGCTTGGAAGCCATTTTATGGATAATACTCACCTCATTTGGTCTGGGGTGTTTTATGTTATAGAGGAAAAACGTGAGCAGGGTCTAAAATTATTCTAAAATTAAATCTGTTGCCCAGTGTGCATCTAGTTTGGCGAGAATGATTCAAAATTGTTAAAGTTTATTTTTATTCAGGGTAAAATTATTATTACAATGGAAAATGTTAAGAACAACAAAACGTTTCTTTGTTTTCTTTTTCAACCAAACTCGTAACAAATAGAACCACACACAAATCCTGTTTTTAAACCTAAGAATAATTTTGTTCAACTGAGCCTTTAATACACCAAATGTATTTTAGGCTCACCAAATGTGGAAAAATCATTTTTAAGTTTTGGATCTCTGCAATGAATAACCCCTTTTCTAATAGAAATGAATGTCAGGGTGCTTTTGTTTTGCTTGATTTCAGTTTTTAATTCATTTTTTGTCTTGGCCCATAATTACTTTTGGTCCAATGATTTTGACAAAACGTTTGGACAGCCCTGGTTTACGGGCTGCATGGTGGGGCAGTTAGTAGCACTGTTGCTATGCAGCAAAACGAACTTGGGGAAGACAAAACTGTGGATCTTGAATCTTGTAGATCCGCCTTTAGCAACAGCTATTTCAAAGTTTTTGCATTTTAGCGTATCTTTATCAGCCTCTCCCATCGTTGTGGAGGAAAGTTTCCCCACTGTTTACTTTTCTTCAATGTTTTCACAACTCAAATTCGTGCAAACTGCAACTGTCAGGTAGGTATTTTCCTCACATGCTTCAGCGATGGCAGAATAAGCTCAAATCATCACCCCTTCAACACTGTGTTTAAGTCTCTGTGCTGATGTGTTTTGTGTGGCTTCCTCCAAATATGGAGGTGTTCACTATGCCCAAGCACCTACACTTTGGAACTGAACTCTCAACCCTTCTAAACAAGTAATATTGGTTATATAACATGCTATCTAAGTCCTATGTAACATCTGGTATTAGGAATTGGTGAAATAAGCTGTGAAAGGTTTTCTCTAATCGTTGAATTATGGTCAGATATCTTCACTTTGGTCAGTGTGGTGTCTTCAATCTGTGTCACTGCGGTGAGACAGAGCTGTGTCCTCCAGATCTACAAACATACTTCTGCTTTTGACACATTTGCTGATTATCAGTTTAGTTAATTTGATTAACAACAAATGGACTAATCCACTTTCAGAGGATTCCTTTTAAAAACAAAATAAGCAGAATAAGACTTTCCTCAGCATTCTTTTTTTTTTTTTTTTTAGTTTTACTTAAACTTTGAAAGTATGCGATCTCTTGCAGAATAACTAATGATGGAAAGCCATCTTTATGTTTATTAGTTTTGTGATAAGAGGATTCCTGCAGCTGATTATTACCATAAATGTGGTGATGTGTGGAGCATCAATGATTAGAGCTGGGATAGAAAATATGAACAAAAAAGTGATTATCAAATATTTGAAGGTAAATCCAAAAATTATAACAGCTTTGGAAATAGAAAAAAATAATATATAAACTGTCCAATTCATACAACTTTTTTTAAATCTACAGAACTCAAACTGAACTTGACTCAACTTCCTTTTTATCAAATTGCTGTCATCTGTTGACTCTCATACCATAAAATGATTACACCTCTTCCATGTGGCTTTAATAATCCTGGAATATCAGCGCAGATGGACAGTCTGTGTCATCTTTATTACCATAAATAACATTTTACTTGCATTTTGGGCATAGCATATTAAAGTCGCTGTCCAGAGCAGCCAAATGCATTATTTCTGGCCCCAGAGCAGTGATGTTTGTATAAATAACATTCCAATGAGCTCTCTTCCAAAGTCAATAAGTGCAGAGAAATGCCTGAACCCCGTGATTAAAAACCAAAAAAACCAAAACGTGGTCCTTCTCCACCTTTGATTTTATCATGTTAAGCTTTACCAGTGGCTTTTCTAATTGAGTTGAAGTTGCTCTTTTAGCTCCGCAGAAGGGATTCTGCTTGAAAATGTGATTAAACCAAACCATTGTATGTATTTAATATCAAATAAATAGATTTACAATGAAACTGAAATCCCTGTTTAACTGAGGAGACAATTTGAAATTGTATTCTAATAGTGCTTCATCAGAAAAATTGTATAGGCACCATTTAACATTGCAAACAGCATTAGTTCACTCTTCAGTAGACATTTATCTGATATTAATACAACTCGGAGGTACATCAAAATACAAGCTCTTTTTGGTTCGATGCATTTAATGAATAGATCAGCCTGAACCTATCAAGGAAAAACTGGCCAATTAATGGCTGGTGCAGTGGATATAACCTAAACATTACATGATTGTAAAATCAACACACATCTTTTTAAATGCTCCAATAATTGAAGTTCAGCTCTAGCAGTTTAGATAAAGATCCAGATGTTGTGTGATGGGAAGATTTATCTTACTAAGAAAGATGAAACGCATTGAGAAGATGGAAAATCCACTTCCTTCAGACTCGCTCAGACTGATTGTTAGACTCAGCTAATGCTGATTCACTCTTCGTCACTTTAGCATAGGAGGGTAACAATAAATGTAGCTGAAGGAAATGAGGCTTTAGATGGTAGTGGGTGTACAAGAACTATAGCAATATTTACTGTTTTTATTATCATTGACCCTTTCTACGTACTGCTGTAGGGCAAGTGTTTCAAATCTCTCGCTAACGTTAGCTTAGCTTCTGCAGGCTATTAAGAGTAGTTTTGTCTATTAAAACTAGAGTAATGTTTAACATTAAGCCTTACGATTAGGGGATGTTTGAAAGAATATGTAAGCTGAGCAAAATATTAATTTCAGGTTAAAACAATGTAAGTAGTTTAGATTTTCTACTTCAAATAAGAAGCTGTAAATTGAATACCAATTCAGTATTGTTATTTACGGATATATGTCTTTTTTTTCCATCATGTTTACAAACCACTTGTTTTCTCTGTCACTTTGTTACCTCTTCTTGGTTCTATTGGGTTCACATGATTCTAACTCTAACCCTGGAAATAATTTAAATATGGATTCATACCATTTTTGCCCAGCCTCTTGGAATTATGATCACTGACCTTAAGTGACCCTGAGGGAGGTCTGCAGTACAGGAGTAATCCTGGTAGGCTAGCTACTCCTGTTAAGGTCCACCTGTGTTCCAAGTTTTCTCCAGATAAAAGTCTTTGCTGTGAGTCCCAAAATGTTTTAAAGCTGCAATACATAACTTTTATAATTTTTTTAGTTTTAATTTTTTTACAGCAAGAAGGTCCTGGGTTCGATTCCAGGCCCGGGGTCTTTCTGCATGGAGTTTGCATGTTCTCCCTGTGCATGTGTGAGTTCTCTCCGGGTTCTCCGGCTTCCTCCCACAGTCCAAAAACATGACTGTCAGGTTAATTGGTGTCTCTAAATTCTCCCTAGGTGTGTGTGAATGGTTGTGTGTCCTGTCTGTTTTCTGTTGCCCTGCGACAGACTGGCGACCTGTCCAGGGTGAACCCGCCTCTCGCCCAGAACGTATCTGGAGATAAGAACCAGCAACCCTCCCAACCCCATTAAGAACAAAAGGTGTATAGAAAATGGATGGATGGATGGATGGGATTCCTGGCATGGCCTCCCCCTCACCATGATACTGCCACCAAAATACTTGAGCATTAGTACAGTACCATGTTGAAAAACCTCATCCTTCTTCTCACTGTGGCCAAACAGCTCCATCTTTGTCTTGTCTGATTATAAAACTTTTACAGTTTAAAATCGTCTGTGTTAATTTTTTTACAGAAGTATAATTTCTGCTTCGAAATCCACAAGAGCTGTGCTTCTTATTTACAAGAAGAGAATTCTTCAGGGCTTCGGTCCACATCTGTTTTCAAGTCTATCTCCACAATTAATTACACACTGGTAACAAGTATGCAGCAAACCATCCACAAGGAAACAAGCAGAACCTTTTCCAAAACTTGTTTTTTTGCCCCCAACCAAACCCCCTCCCCCAACCCCACCCCCCCCAAAAAAAAAACAAGACAGCTAGACAAAACACTAAATTAAATTTTTTTTTCAACCTGAAGTTCTCTTTGGGGGCGTTTGTTTCATATGAAGGCGTTTGCATTCTACTTGTACATTTTGCTGTGTCTTTGGTGTTCATTTCTTGTGACCTGTATTAGTCATAATGTGCTTTTAAATTTTTTTCTGCACCCTTGAAATGACTGCTTCTTTCACGAGGAGTTTATTTTATGAAAGTGACTGTTCTTTGGGCATCACTCCTTGCAAACACCTCTCCAGCCTGAAGACCACAAAGCTGCTTTTATATCCCGACAAAGGAACGAAACGCCAAATGCAACATTTCCAAGCATGCAAAAAGCAGCCTGCAGCCACCACTCTAGCAGCAGAGGCACTCTTTCATAGTGATATCCCTTTGTCCATAACGTCTATAGTCATTACAAAGAAATTTAAACCAAATATCTATAAAGACAAACATAACTCATACAGAAAGACTTAGGAATTCATGTAAACTCAGTGAAACTGCTTTGATGTGGCAGTTTAGAGAAGAGACCGTGACCTAAGAAATATGCTGCGGAAGAGCTGTAGTCATTTATTAAATGCTTTTGTCTTCCTCTGGAGCGTTTCCTCAATCGTCGTGTGTGAAAATGAAGACTGGGGAAAGGTTTCAGTGGACTTAGTTCCTCCTCCGAATATCTAAAAAATGAAAAATAAAAACAGATACTCAGTTAAACAGAGCAGCCCAGACTTTTTGCATGTGCCAAGAGGAGATATTTATCCTCAACTGAGCAACATAAACGTCATAAAAGCAGAGAGTGGTGGCTTTTTCTCGTTTCCTTACACTTGAATTGCATTAAGGTTGTCATACAAGTGGAATTATCTCTTGTTTTCTTACAGAGAAACAATCATTTTCAGCAACTGTTGGGCACAGATTTCCTAAGATTAGTGATGCATCAATCTGAAAAAGTCAACTTGTCTTCTCAGCTGTCAAGCTAAAGTCCATTTGTTTTTCATTTCTGCAGGTAAAGGGAGCTCAAGCATCTCCTCTGACATAAGCTCGAGCACAGATCACACACCAACTAAGGCTCTGAAGAATGTGGCTACCACTGAAGGTAAGGCATCTGGTGCTCATTAACCAAACTGCCCTCCCTTTTTCCTCCTCTTCTTCTCTCCTCCTCCTCGTGCGCTGCCCTTTTTGGGACAGAAACCTGTGTGTTTCCTGGTTCCAGCTCCCATCAGAACCAAGAAAATATTTCAGAAGATGGAGGAAAAAATACACAGAGTTCTGGCTCCTCATAGTGAAAGAATGCTTATCCAAACTGAGGTTGTATCAGGCTCAAAGTGCTGCCCGGCAGGGAGGGAGACGCACGGCTGCAGGAGAGGTTTTCTCTTTGTTGTTGTAAAGATGAAGACAGTCCAAAGAGTAAATATGAGGTTGAGGAACTTAAACTTCACTCGGTTAGGTCTGGTTTCCTCTTCTCTCTTCATAATTTTCTGTTTGCTTACCCCAACAAAATGACAAACCACAGATTGCCTTGGAAAAGTATTAAAACCCCTTAATCTTTTGCAGGGCTTGCAACCACAAAATTCAGGGTTTGTTTTGTTGCTGTTGTGGTGCGTATTTGTCAACAGCTTCCTCAAAGCATGGCACTGCCACCACTGTGTTTTACAAAAGGAAGGGTGTGTTCAGGGTGATTTACAATTTTTTAACCATACATTTGATCCCCTATTTTTACTCTCGCAGTAAAACGTTATGCCCTGCTGCTAGTATAGTTCCAAAATAAGGAACCATACTTGGGCATGACACTCAGCCCGTATCTGCTGATACGTGCTGGGTTCTGGTGTTCATACTTTCTTTTTTGTGGGTAAAACCGACGCCCTCAGCAACGCAGCCACGCCCCAAAGAAGGCAGTGATGTCAAAGTCACACTGCTGAGGGGCAAAGTCACAGATTCATTCCAAGAGTATAAAAACATTTAGTGAACAGTGATATCTCAACTGAAAAGGCTGATTTCACCACAGATACGTCTGTGCTGTGTCAAATATTACAGAATGTTTGCTGTAAATGCTCCTTACGTTCAATTTTCATTCATAAAGATATTATTGATTTTCATTTTGAACAATTATATGACAAAATGACACCTGCTCAAAGTTATGACTTTATCCCTTGATCCTTTGTGTTTCTTTGTTTGTTAATGTTTTCCAATACATCCCTGAGGTTACACTGATGAATTTTAATTCGGAGAACTGAAGTAAACAAGAATGAATAAAATTTTTTGGGATTTTTGCTAGTAAAACAATTTGATCATAACTCATAATCTTTGTTTGTATAGCTTCCTTAAACATTTGTGGTTTCAACTTGACAAACTGTGAAAAAATTATGGTTATTTGTAACAAACATATCATTAGGAGGCATTAAGTTTCAAAACTCAAAGTAACTGATCAGTTCTGATTGAAGCTTCATGCAGTTTCTTCCGGCTGAGCCGTGACTCATTGCCTGTTTTACTCACTCATGCATATACAGAGCACACTCACCCGGCTGCTGTCAGCCATTGTCATCACCAATCTCAAATGTGCTCTGGCATGGTGAACGCAATATTCCTGTGGTTTGGCGCTGCCCACTCAAAAACAAATAGCAGCTGGAGACTGTTTATAACCATCGCTCGGCAGAAAGATACTAGGTGTTTCTCAGGGAGCAGAAGTTAAGGACTAAAGAGGAAGAAAATCCCTGGCAAACTCACGATGCATTGGCTGGTTTTAGTTTTGCACAATTCACCCGTTTAACCTTTACGATTCAGAGTGAGCAGAATCCAATTATTTCCGCACGTTTAGCTGGTCTGGAATCGCTGACTCATTCGGATCTGTCCACCTAAAGGAGCTTGAGGAAATAAACCCAGGCAGTTGTATAATTGTCCTGAATACGTCTCCTCTGAGCACAACCTGTGCAGATACGGGCTGAGTGAGTAACAGACCGTAGACAACTGCGTCCAAACCATAATTCTCAACTGTGTTTTGACTGAAATTGTTATTTTTTTCTCCATGCTAAGTGGGAGTAATTACATGGTCTACAACCACCACAGCCACAGTCAAATCCCCCCTCCTTAGAAAGACACGCACACACTAAGCGAGCACAGGCACAAGCGCACACAGGCCTTGCAGACCCCTGTACAGATACTTGCTTGCAGTGGCAGATCAGGCAGCTCTGGCCCACACAGTCCTGTGGTCCACTAAACTAATCAGGAAGCAGTCTGGGCTGTTTCCCCACCGCACACTGGGAGTATTCATACCGTCCCAGAGCTGTACTACGGCCACCGCTGCTTTTTATCTCAGCATCAAGCATCACGATTTAATTAGACTTTTTCTGCTGCCACTGTATTTAACTGAACTGGAACTACACATGTCAGGCGTTCAAAAACATCAAGTGATTCTAAAGTATTCTGTTAAAGTAAGCAAATCAGTAATCGGATAAAGAGAAACATTTCTAATTTCTCCAGCACAAGTTGGCGCTGCTACAGTCACAGGTTTTTGTTTATCGGCCAGCAGGCATTGACTGGTTTCTGATTCATGATAAACAACACTGTTTTAAACATTTGCAATTTTTTCTGCAGTGTAAAATGTTTTATTGGCATCACAGAGTGTGCAGATTTTTCTCTGCTCGAACAAGACATAGAAGAGAACTTCCTTGACCCATTGTATGCAAGCCATCAGCCATCTGCGTATGTGTAGAGTGGCACCCTGGTATTTGTGGGGGTTGGGGGTAACAGCTGTCCTTGAACAGTTAACATCCACAAATATTTGAGACCCCCCTCTAAAAACATGTCTATTTTAATAGTTCACTCACTAAATATTCCCAAATATGCGTTATTACACACAGTGGAAACCTTCTTAGCACTATTACACAAGCTAACATCTACAGTCTTCTGTATCTCCGCTCTTGGGCGAACGGCAAGAAACTAAATGCTACTTCTGGAGTGGCTGCTTTGCAAACACCAGCTAATAGCGTGTCAAATTGTGTTGAGCCCAGGCATTTTGTTTTGAATATTTTAGATTCGCTGTACAAAAAAATCAATGAATTTGTGAATTTTCCGCTTTTAATTAAGAGCTACGTTATACAGAAAATTTCATAAGTAGGCAGATCTCCCTTCATCCAGCTGCTGCTCTAAGCTGTCAGACAGCTAAAAAATATTACAACATTCAAAGTGTCAATTTCATGAAGGAGAATTTTTTGATTTTTTTTTAGTTTTTTTTTTCCCACATCTGATCAACAAGTCATATCAAACATGCTAGCTTGCGCATAGCACGTCTAGTCACGTGTATCTTTACTAACGGTCACAAAGCTTTGCATGTTTTTGGTGATGCTATCAAAACATGAAAAAAGATTTTTATAACTAAATCCTTGTTGAAGCTATATACTTTCCTGAAGAAACTCCGGTAAAAAATAAAATATTTGTTGCTAACAAGGAAAAGAAAGAAAGAGGCACACAATCAGAATTGTAAAGTGGAGCATGTGGTATTTTGACTGAGAATGAAAACATCTTCAATGATAAGTTTCAACACCAGAGGTATCATCAGTTTGTTTTTGTACTGGCATTTGTCCTGGGTATACTTTTTTCAGATTTTAATTCTAGTTTTTGTTTCCTTACTTTGACACCATGCTGTCTAAGCTCAAAATTATCACTACCAAAATATTACACCAGTTTGTGTCTGTTCACCAACAAACTGCCATTTTTTAAATCACAAGTTTATTCCTTGGAACAGCATTGCAGCTCTTTTGGAAATATATTCATTCTCTACCAGATATTCACTAACGTTTTGAGCATATTATGATTCTGTGTGGTGAGGGGAAACAGAGACTTGGACTTGCAGTGTCTGTTTTGTGAAGTTTATCTAATTACTGAGTGAAATAGGAGTCTGGTATTAACAGCGTGCAGCCACAAGTAATACTAGAAGTTCAAATTCAATTTGACCTTCTTCAATATATTAGTAATTTTCTTTGCTTTTAGAGGATATAGTTTTAGTAGCCACTGTGTCTAGGATTCTAACCAGAGATGCTGTTAGAGAGAGCATCAGTTTTCATTTTTCTGTTAAAAATAATCTATTCCATGACAATAATTTGAAGGAAAGATTTTCTTTAAGACTCAACAAAAACTAAGTTATTGGCCTGCATTAATATCAGTCAGCTAATGAGAACCAGGGCACTGCCTGTTGTCTTTTGTCAATCCTGCATGCATTCCCAGAAAATACGCATGAGGAAGTTGCACTCGCTCTTCTGTTGAAAATAAACAGTCGGGCAGGGAGGTGTGCATTTCTGCTTTCAGTTATTATTTAGGCAAGTCTGAGGTAGCCTGACCTAGTTTAGCTTCCTATTAGCTGTAGACTCAACAGGCACAGTCCTGGACAGTAAATCCTTCCTCTGGGATGAAATTGAGTATTTCTCAGCAGGGGTTACATTTAGACCCTATCTGGGCCTCCGGGATTTGTCCAAGTCAGGGTACCTGAGGAATGCGGCCCAGACAAAGTGGGAGCCCAACAGGATGTTGTGTGGTTTGACATTTGTAGGCAGTTTTGTATCAGCTGGAGATTTTGTTTAAATTTTAAACACTGATGTAACACAGACCCGCTGTGGGTGTTGGGAACCTCAGAGGAGAAGTTTGAGGTCAGTTTCTTCAACCGTTTATAGTGGCACCAAGAAGGTGGGAAGCAGAGGGAACAATGAACAGGCCGACTTCCTCTCTGGAGTCAAGGACCAAAGAAGCTGTGATAACGGCGACACAGAAAAGCTTCCCTACAGCCTCAACCGAGCCATACGAGTCTGCACAGATTTACATGGAGTAGAGGTCAGATGTTTACATATGCTCGTCCATTGAGCTTATTTTGTCTTTGTTTTTTTGGTCCAGGTGAATCAATAATACAACAAATAACTTTAATAAATTTTTAAACAGTATTTGAATGCACAGGTTTAAATTTATTGTGGATTTTTTTTAATTTTTAATAAGATGTAAGCAAGGTCAGATGTATACGAACATCATTTGCTTTGAAGTCTCTAATTTGGTCCCATAAAAGCTCATTCTAAAATAATTAAATATACTTTTTGAAATATTATCATTATGCCAACAGGTCATGCTCAGTATTCGTCTGTCATGAGTCGCGTTACTTTCTCTGTCACCTTTTGAGTCTGGGAGCAACGGGAAGTCAGCTACCTCAATCATCTCAGTGTCCATAAAGTCCAACCATGCATTCAGTTTCTATAACTGTTTTATTCTTTTTTGGGCTTCAGGGAAGGCCTACCCCAGCAATTAACGGGTCGCCAGACTATTCCAAGCTCACCAGTAAAGTACTAATTGTGAAAACTGCTCAAAAACTCTTACCATTCACTAAAATAAAACATAAATTTTAATGCCCCAAAAAGCTGGGAAACAGAGCAAGAGCGACTAATTAACGCAAGGGAGGTGAACTGAGACTGAAACTATAAACTAGAGGAAAAGTACAACACTGACCTATGAGAACTAAGTCTAAATGCACCAAGAATAGAAAATAAGGATAAACTAAGAAGAGACCAAGCAATGAACTCCAATGGCAAAAACCCCTAATGAGAGTAACAATTAAATGTGGCAAGACCCTTATTACAATTATAAACCCACAAATGATGAAAACACAAACCCAAATGAAATCCAAAACATAAACACCGGTGAATGGTTAAAAAAAAAGTACATTTTTTCAGTGTAAACAATATGCTCTGATTTTGGCACCAACTTTCCTCCTTAAGCATACATTATCGAAGTAGCACACTGATAGGAAAATACAGGTTCGGTGAGAGGGATCCAAATAACTCCAAGAAAGATTATAATCTTTAATTATTCAAGATGCACAGTCAAGCACTATAAATCTTCAAATATGGCAATAAACCAGAATCCCTTGACATTTCTATTACAGTTCCACATCATCAGCGCAATTTTTCTCTTCTGTTAAAATAACGTAGAATCCTATAAATAATTATAAGTGACAGACTCATGCTTCAGTGTGAAATATGTATGAAAATAAAGCCTCCTAACACCCCCACAGTGATGTGTTGAAGGCAGTGTAAAGGTCAGAAGTGAAGTCTAAACAGCTCTGCTATGAAAACTCCCTTCTTACAACATGTTCAATTTCTCCAACCTTCCAGGGGCAACGAATCCGTCACACTTTACCCATAAACTAACCTCGAGTACCGACGAACTGTTTACTCGTGTTTGCTCAGCCAGATATATAGTGTTTCACTGTTGACTTTTGCTGCGCCAAGGCTAAAATACTCCTTACAGAGAGATGTTTGCATGTGTGTCATTGCCACTGGGACATTTTTTTACTGTAGAGAGACGATTTGGGTTGGAGTTGCTCTGTTGCTGCACCGGAGCTCTGTTATGTTTGCATCCAAACAGAGAAGTTTGTTTAAATGCGGATGCATCTGTTTCTTTGGATGTTTGAACTTCTCACCTTACAGAGCAAATACTAACTTGAGTTGCTTTGAATTTTTTTATGCTTAGAAATGTGTTTTTTTTCTTCTTTTTTCCACTTCAGAGCATTTTGAATCAACCAGTAGCTGAAGCTGTCTCGTGAATTTATAGCAAATTTCATTGGAAGTGTAAAGTGTAAAGGTTTTGCTTCTGGGACTTGTCCATGTAAAGAACACAGAAGAGAAAAACATTCAGTGCTGCTTTCCTCACGTTTTCTCCATCAGCTGTCCTCACTCCTCCTCCTTTTTCTTTCGGCCTGCCACAGCCAGGAAATCGAAGCAAAAAAGCTTAGAACAAGAGTGGAAAAAAATGCAAAACAATTGCAAGCAGATTTCCAGAAAAAGGAGGAGGCGAAGGAAAGATACACCAGCGCAAAGAGGAGATCTCTCTGTCTCATAACTCTTCGCTGATTACTGCTCAGTCTTCCCATCCTCTATATTTGACAGGCAGAGAATGCGGACCCTGTAGTTTTGAGAGTGTTTGAATTTTTGAGTTACGTTTCCCGGGTCTCAACAGAAGCACATTTGAAAGGATTTGGCAGTGACACCACCTGGCTTTGCTTCCTGTAAGATCCTGGCTCGGGTTGTTATGTTTCTGATGTAATCCACCTGGGTCTTTGGGACGTGTAAGTGGCAGCATGACCACAGCTATGGACCAGCTGAGCCAACACATTAGACTCTTTTCTTCTCACTTTGTGGTGTGTGTCATTACGTAAGCTTGGATGTGTCAGCTGTGGTTGAATCGGCAATGGTACAAAAATGAGAAGCAGTTTTTATAATTCCACAGGGAGCCTTGGATGGGTTTCTGTTTTGCATGGTGACAGATTAAAGAATAAACACAGACAGATGAATATTATTACAATAGAGGATTGGTGTTTCACAAGGAAAGGACCCGATTGGATACACCACTCATAATACTATTAGAATACAAACCATCACAATGCAGATATAACTCCAGGGCGGTGCAGTCAAACAAACGTAACCCCTATTGTCTAGAAGACAATATAGATATGGGTTTTATTGCTGTTTATTCAGTCCTACCATCTGAAGCACTCCACACCAAACAAATGCAAGAATGCCTGATGACATATTCATCCCAGTTGTGTTGGGAAGTTTTTGTTCCATAAATTCTAGCATACATTTTTGAGAAGAAATTGTCCTGTTCTAACTCCAAAATCTTTTTTTTTTTATATATTCCTTGCACTTTTTTAAAGTCCACACCTCAACTTTGATCTGTCCTTACTCACTTTGAGTGAAGCTAAGAGAGAAAGGCTACAATTTGTAAATGAAAGATTGGACTAGAGTAATGTAAAAAGGTCATGTGGCCTGATGAATCCAGATTTATCTTCTTAAATCAGGGTAAGAGGGGAGACAGATGAAATGATCCACCCAACATGCCTATTGTCGGCTGTAGCAGCCTGTGGGGGAAGTGTAAGGATCTGGGGTTGCTGCAGTTGCTCATGTCAAAGTTCAGCAACACTATGAGGTCAACTGACTACCTGAATATACTGAATGACCAAATTATTCCATCAGTGAATATTTTCTTTGCTGATGACTCAGTGATATTCCAAGATGCTTGGATTCATTGGGCTCAAATCGTAAAACAATAGTTCAGGGATCAGGAGACGTTATTTTTCTTTACCCAGTTGAGAATCTTTGGGATTTTCTGCTGAAGGCTTTCCACAATGGACAGACTCTCCTTTAATCCATTCAAGATCAATGAGTTGACTGTGCCTTGTAAAATGGATCAGCCTGTCCACAGATTTATAGGTAACGTAGCTCATAAGTATCATGCGGTTTCATGAAGGGCTGTTCAAAATGAAAAGGACACAGGATAAGATGTAGAGCTAGAAAGATGACTGTAATAACGCTCATTTAAACTGAATCCTTTTTGTCAGGAGTTTAGAGCCCCAAATGTTGGAACCCTTCCCCCATTTTCTGTTGCTTTAACCACATAAGATCACAACATTTGCTACTCATCATCACCAAATCAAGCATTTGGGCCCAGTTTTCCTTTTCCATTTCTGCTTGGTGAGGAGTTCTTCTGGGTGCCATGTGTAACCACATTTCCATCCTTCATCATTCAACATGATTTTCCTCCTTGCGCTAAACCTCGTCACGCAACTCCACCGACATGAATGAACTGTACAGAGAGGCACACTGTGATCTTTACTCCTCCTCCTGACTTCATCAACCTTCGTCTTTGGCATTCCATTTGAATAAACGTTTAGGAATGACATAATTTCCCAAAAAGCCTGCTCCTTTTTTTTTTCTTTTTTGATTGATGCCAAATTACTTGCTTCTTCCATATGTGTGCTGGAAATGTGGGGTGGACAGACAACACAAAAATGGATTTATGAAAAGAGGTGAAATCTGAGTATGGAGAGTTTTAAAGAGCTCAAGTTGGAAACAAGTTGCACTGTGGAAAAAAGAAAACTTTGTGGTTTCTGCAAATCTGCTTTAGCGCAGTATCTTGAGACTGTGAGAAACGCTGCTACCTTTAAGTAAAAGCACAACAGGGAGGCTTTCTCAGTGAGAAGAGGTCTGTTTCCTGCCCAAGTGTGCACATTGTGAAGGAACTAGCAGGTCCCATTGTTTTCCAGGTCGTGCAGTGCCATCTGTGCTTCCTGTAGTGCTGATAGCCAAGCCGCCACACTGTACTCTAATATCAACTTCCATGTATTCAATAAAACCCGAGACAGACCCAGATGTTTTTCATCCCAGCAGTTCTTTTTCCTCAGATGTTTGGTTTGAAATAAAACTGGAGCATGTAACCATCCACTGCTGATAAATCATTTGTGTTTGGTTTAGTTAAATCCAACGCCTGTAGCTTTCTGTTTTCTGAAAATTAGGGTTTGCGATTTGGAGGATCCACCTGATTCCTTTACATTCCTGGCCTCAAGGGCCCTAAGGAACCTTGCAGAGCAGTAACATGTCTCAGAGCTAATGGCACAGAAGTAATAGAAAGGTCCATTCTGCCAGATGCAGCAGTAATAATCCTTGGAGCACCAGACAGGGTTTTAGCAGGGCTTCGACGCGCTGAAAGATTCTGAGTAGAATCCCCCTGACTCCTGGTTTATGACCAAAGTCTGGACTGACCGTTCCGTTGCACTTGTCTCCATCTCTGGTAAAGTCTGCAGGTTTTTTTTTCCAATTTATCTTCTCTTTTGCCCAGTATTCTCTTTAAAAGTCCCATGCCTTAAACCTGCTCTTTTATTCTTTTTTTTTTTTTTAATCATTTAGGTTTTTATCATTAAAACCACATCACCCTGTACATCTGAGGCCTCTTGGCTCTTTAGTGATTCCCCTGATTGATTTACATTAAACTTCTAGTATGAAAGCACCATCCAGATGTGCCTCAGAACCAAGGCTAAGTTAATGTTAATGAGATCCTGGTGCAGCACTGCCGTGCATAAGCACAGATCGCACATTAGCGGCGAACGGTTTCAGCCAAGTATGCCTTGCTGTGGCTATGTGTGCATTCAGAACGCATGAGATTTTCTTTCACTTCACCAGAGCTCAGTTGTTCTTCATCCAGGGTAAAGACCAGATGTTCCACTGTTCTCCTCTGATTTCCGAAACCAAGCTGAGTCGTCCACCAGCTGCACTTGCAGCGCCTTCAAAAAAGAGTTCAACAGCTGCGTGGTATTTGTTGGGATAATGATACACAGATATAAAACATGACACTCCTGGTTAGCTCATTCAAAGACTTCTTTTTTGCAGCAACTGAAAACTTAACCTTTGATACTGAGAATTTGGAGTGAATGTTTAGTTTTCTGCTGTTTCTTTGTGATCAGTTTTTATTTTTGTTAAGATTAGAAATCAGAAAATGTTTTTCGGATTTTGTATCCACACCTACGTAAGCCATAAGTGTTTTGTACAGATTTTGGTTACATTGTCTTGTATAACTAGTCCACATTTGTTCATAATGACACTGCAACGTTATTGTATTTTATTTATTAGGTAATGCTACACAAAATGGAAGGAAAATGATCATTTGGCTGTATGTTTATAGTTAAAAGGTGAATTTTTACCTTGGTTTTATGCTTTTTTAATCTTATTGTAGGTTTTCTGTCCTGTTTTTATTTAGTTTCAGTATTCAATTCTCCTCTTGAACAATTTGTCTTCCAGGCTGTTTTACTTTTTGTTATCATAGCACTTATGGATCTGTAAGCTTAAACTGACAATTAAAGTGACCGTTGTCAGTAAAATGTCAAGGAAAGTTTCATAAAACACTAAAAAGTCCCATCAACTGGAGTCAGATTAAGAATCCCACAGCATCCACACAAAAGTGAAGCCGACTTTACTCATTTGTATCTCAGAATGAGTGGTTGGTGTGATTAGTGTCCAACCACTCATGTAAATGTAAAAAGCCGAAGCCGCCCTTTGATCAGTCACACATGTAATCACACCAACTGGAAGTTACTCTTTAGGCAGCTGCAGATGGTTTGCATACAGAATCTACAGCATTACTTCAGCTTGGAACTGAGTAAGAGCCATGCCTCATCCATCAGGAACTAATGACTCAGAGGTTGTTTAGATCCGATGTTTTGCTTTAATGTACTTTTAATACTGTTGCTTGAAAATTAGCCTGTTAACCTTAAAAACTAACAGCGTTCCCCCAATTTCTGGAGTATTTCTCTGCAGCCTGAGATTCTTTTTCATGTCTTCACAAACATGACGTAATAAAAGACGAAGCCATTAAAATTTTGAAATTCTGCATATAAAAACTGCAGTGCCATTACTGTCAGGATATATTTGAACAGCTGTGTGAACTTCACAATGGAGGATTTGTTTGTAATGACATCAGCCTATTAAAGTCTTCTGCATGAAGCTGAAAAAATTTATTATTGTTTAAAATATGTATTTGCCAAAATAAGCCAGATGACCTCAGGCAAACTGAACTTAATCTTTTACAGACCACCTGCAGAAATGTGAAGCATGAAAATGCTGCGATTTTCCAACTTCCGATCTTTGTTTCACCTGTTTGGTTGCAAGTCAGCAGAGGAATGGCGTTTTTTTTTTTTTCTAGCATAGTCGTGAATCAGACAACATGCTCCTGAGTCTGCGGATGTCATCAGAGCCCAGAGCCAGGAGGCCAACTGAGACGCTGGTCTGGAATAGAGATCTGCGAGGGCGGCGCCACCGCCCAGCTGTCAGACCCGGCTCACGCATCCACGTGACGGACGGGATGGCGCACATTTGTCATTTATGTCGACATCCGGTGTGTAAACAACTGACTGTTGGTCCAGTGGAAAACATTTATCAACTTAGTTCTAGCAATGATAGATGTCTTCCTTTTTTTT
This sequence comes from Gambusia affinis, assembly GCF_019740435.1. Lineage (NCBI taxonomy): Eukaryota > Metazoa > Chordata > Actinopteri > Cyprinodontiformes > Poeciliidae > Gambusia > Gambusia affinis. Next base: position 5,921,748 of record NC_057888.1, read on the forward strand.
TTCTTTTTTGTCTCAGTTAATAGTTTCAGAAAATCAAACGTTATTACCAGATCAAGAACACTTGGGTGAATACAAAAACATTCATTAAAGGTGCAGTATTGTGTTTTCCAAGCCCATAGTGCCATTTTATAGGACAATCAAGCTATGATGTTACCTTCAGTGGTTACAAAAATATTACATACATCAAATATGACTTAAACCATAATTCAAAGCCTTGAAATTGGACCATTTTCTCTAAGGAATTCTTGCTCTTTTTGAAACTCTGTCTTCAGAAGGTGAAAACAACATAGCTCCTGTTTTAACTGTTTAACATTATTTTTATCATCTTGCATTGAGAAGTAGCTCCTGTGGAGTTCAGCAGTTCCACCAGGTGTTTGCTAATTGCTGCTGGCTAGTCTGAAGGAGCTGAGTGGTGGAGTGATGAGGGAGGTTGCTCTGTGAGGCAGAAGGTCAAACATTTGGAAACTGCAGACACGCCTTGAGGGCGGATCTAGATCCACCCAGCTGTTTTGCACAGCTGGATGGTTGCCACAGGAGATTAAAGGATTTCTCAATCATGAATGAAAGAATCAAAGCAAAACTCCAAGTACATTTTTGATGAGGAAATGACAATATAATAAGACCTAATGGTTAGAAAAAGCTTTTGCATGCAGTAAAAGTACATGCCCTGCATAAAGGCTGTGAATACTTTATGCAAGCTTCTGTGTTTCTGGTGGAAGCATCATTCTAGTAAGGTGTAATTTTCTGTTCCGAAGCTGCATCCAGATGCAGTCAAAGAGGACTGTGCATAAGGGAGGACTGTGGCATTGTGACTCTGGGTATGTGGCAATATAATTGACTTGCAGATGCAAACAATTGCAGGAAAAACCTTTTTTGTGAGTTTTCCAAGAATGGCAGCATTTTGATTGCTCTCTCTGAAGAAATTTCTAGATTTCGAATTATGTAACAGGTTAGTGGTTTTGCAGCATAAAGGCACTCTATCCAATAGCTATATGGAGGTAATAGTTACGTTAACAGACTGAAAATGTATAACATCTGGGTTTTGGAATACCAGGAGCTGAAAACTGAGTTGATTTCTTCATGAGTCAGAAAGTTTTTCTGACATTTGTTTGGAAGTAGCTCGCTTTTCTCTTGCGTCAGAGTAATTTTTCCAATAATATTGCTCCACAGTTTCATTTTTTCAGTGTTGTTATAAAAACCTTAGCAGGTCTAACACTCTGTAAATCCTTCCTGAGGATGGGTTCCAGGGAAAAAAAAAAATCCCAGCATAACCTCAATAGCTCATACAAGATGATTAATCACCTCATTGTTTTTGCCAAAACGCCCATAGAGTGAAAGTTGAAGTACAAATGATGAATATCAGGATGCATGAGAGGAGTTTACATGGCGTCTCGGATTAATAGAGAAGAATCTGAGCGATCAGGTCGGAGGCTTTGGCAGAGGAAGGATTTTGTCGTCTCATGCCACGGTGACAGGATCTAACGATTGCTCATTACTGCTGCATCTACGCACAATCGGCACATAATATTTCAGACTGGGAAGACCTCGACCTATACAAAGGTCTGGCTGCACTTTGGCAGCTGCAGCAGCAAACGCTTCTGATGCTTTGAAGCCTCTCAGCTTATCTGATGGAGAGGCCCTGCCAGTGCTTCAGCAAACGCCTGGTGTATAATTTGATTTGTTTTTTCCTTCAAACGTCCCAAAACGTGATAATGAGATCCACAGAAACTGTATTACATTTAAGATAAGTGATGCTGGTGTGACTTGCTCTTCTAACCATTACTGTGAAAGTTTGTCACTTCAAACACAGAAACATAGAAGAAATAATTTATTCTTTAAAAACTTCTTATCCTTTGCCTACTCCTTATTGGTGGTTATATTTTCAATGTATTTCCGAGGTATATTAATTTCTTTCTACTTTTAATTCCATAAAAATTCTTGACTATTGATCAGTATTTATTACTAAGCTTGTGTTGGTTTAAAGAAAAAGAAAACAGTGCTGATGGTGTAAAAAGAAACTGAGGCTCTAATGGAAAGATTCTTCAAGGATGTTGTTCAGTCCTTCAACAAATCACTTAAACAGGACCTGCTTCAACAGTGGTGGACCTTATCAGGAGCGGTCAGCCTACCAAAATTACACACCGCTGACTCATCCAAGAGGCCACAGGAGAACCCACAGAACAACACCTAATCTACTGCAGGGTTAACTCGCCCCATTTAAGGTGTTCACTTAGGAAAGAAAAACAACAGTAAATAAAATGCTGTTTCACTCATCTGTTTGAATATTTAAAATATTAAAAGGTACAGTATGCTTCATAATAATACAACGGTATGCAAAACATTTGCTTTTGCATTTTCAGTCTGTGTGACATGTACTTAAATAAGATAAAAAAATATATTAGCAAATCAAAAATACTTGGGTGTGGTTTCCAGGCAGACCTTGGGGTATTAAGGTTAATATGTTTCCTTGTACTGTTTTATTGATAATGCATCTTATTGAACTGACTCAACCTAAGGGTGTGTACTCTCAGCCCTGTTGTTCATTTTGTATACCAATATGTGTCAGAGTGTTTTCAAAGATCGCAATGACTCAGTAATTGTCAGTTTTCTCTGAGGCAATGAGAGCAGCCATTGTCCACTCATTGACTCTTTCATCAGGTGGTGTGAAGCGTCAGGTGTGCAAATCAACACGTCAAAAACAGACAACATGGCCACTGATTTCAGAAATTCATCAATAGTCTTCAGAGTCATTTTGGTGCTGATGGAAGTTGAATCAAATAGGTTTTCCGGTAGTGATTATTCTTATGACGTATCATGTTTAAAGTCTTTTTATATAAAGATAAAAATCAGCCATATTGGGCTTAGTGTTCATTGTTGAGGAGAATCACAGATTTACATCAGTTAATTGCAGGAAAAGATCGGCACAGCAAACACAGAACAATTGTAGAGAAAAGCGTGTTAGGGGCCGGGATATCAACATAGCCAGAGCTAAATCCCAATGAAAAAATAAAATCTAAAGATTTGTACAGCAGCTAGTAACTTTACAAATTTGCTATTGTTCATCTTCTTCTGTTTTTCTTCTTCTCAGGTTTGGAGACGGGCACCAGAACACTAAGCACCCCCAGCCCAGGTCTGATCTTACCGTCCAAGTCCTCGTCTCTCTCCTCACCCGCCCTTTCAAGTAATGGCAATGAAACAAACTCTTCATCCTCTTCTTCCGCCCATACTGAGACGGTGGCCGTGATCCACCCTCAGCCTGGTGTCCACTCCCGCTCTAGACAGTCCAAATCCCACCACTATGCCCCTATCAACCTGCTCCCCGACCACGCCCTCCTTCAGATCTTCTCCCACCTCCCAACCAACCAGCTCTGTCGATGCGCTCGCGTATGCCGCCGCTGGTACAACCTGGCATGGGATCCCCGGCTGTGGAGCACCATCCGGCTCACGGGAGAGCTGCTGCATGCCGACCGCGCCATCCGAGTCTTGACCCACAGGCTGTGCCAGGACACCCCCAATGTGTGCCTGACTTTGGAAACAGTGGTGGTCAATGGCTGCAAGAGGCTCACCGACCGCGGCCTGCACATCCTGGCCCAGTGCTGTCCGGAGCTGCGACGCCTGGAGGTCGCCGGCTGTTATAACATCTCAAATGATGCCGTGTTTGAGGTAGTGTCCCGCTGTCCCAACCTGGAACACCTGGACCTCTCAGGTAAGAAGACAAACACTAAAGACAGTAGAACCAAACAGCAGATGTTTGTAACTTAATGGCGCTGCTCGAATTCTTAGGGTATGTTTGATATATTCTGCAGAATATACGAAAGATCGCAAGTGTAAGACCACAGCTCGACTTGACTCTCAACTACTTTTCAGGCATTGCTTCATTCATCAATTACACTGGACTTTCATCTGGATTAATATTTGTGGATTCACCTGTTCATGGATTTTAACGTAGAGCATATCTAAAGTATTAAAAAAAAATTTAATTAGCTAAATAAGCTGAAATACCAATGTGCAGTGCTGCTGGACATGCTATTGGGTGGTGTTTGCAAAGGAACAAATCCAGGTGTGGCTTTTATTTTCTGTGGCACTGATTGGCTGAACCCCCAAGAAGCAGAGATAAGGAAGACTGTTAGCTTCTCTGGTTGTGCTAAAACGGTTTCTAATGTATCAATGCACATAAAGATATATTTGATATATTTTTAACTACTAAAATAGGCTTCTATAAACGTTTATAGACTATCAACTGGCTAAAAATGACTGAAAACGTTGTGCGGTGCCAAGTCTGCAAAACTCAACATAAGAAAAATTCAGTTATTCATGGTATTTGCACAATTTTATGACTTTCCTCCTCCATAATTCATAAAAATTCTCATCTACAAACAAACCAAATGATATGCATCAGCTAAGGGCATAGGTATGAACTGATTTGTTTACTGGTTTGAAACGGAAGTCAGAGGAGCCAAACTGGCAACAAGTGGGTCAAAATTGGAGCACAATTTAGTGAACGAGCGAATTGGCCTGGAGCCCCAATCATTCCATTCAGGTTAAATTAAGAAGTGGCTGCTTCCTTATGTTGTACACGTGTGGATTTATCTCCAGTCTCTGGTTTTCAGTTATTTCTTGTAAAGCTGGTAAAAGCATTAGAGTTACGGGAGTAGCTCTGCCAACCTTCAGTCCCCCTCTGGGAGAAGAAAGTCTTTCTTTAACCGAAAGCAGAGGCTTCTGCAACTTGAACGATGAGTCTGCTGCTTTCATTAAGGAAGTGACACAAATAACGTCGACTTGGAACATCATTGCACCACTAAATCAGTACAATGCAAGCAAACACTTTCACACTGAGTGAGTTGGATTGGAAGAAAAACAATCAGAATCATTTTAAATACTCAAGCTGATGATGTATTCCACTTCTGACTGAATATTAAACTTCTCTGTTGAAATGTAACAAAACATACCAAACTCTCTGGCGCCCCCATGTGGCACACCTGTAAAATAAAGCCCCGTCTCACAATTTTGGTTGCTGTGATGATTCCTTCTATCCTCAGCAGCCTTTATGAGATTCCCTCCTGACTGAGTTTGAATGCTAAGTGATTCAAGACAAAACCCACAGACCCATTCTGTTCAAAAATAACTGCCAAGCATCAGTTTAATTTATTCCGTGGTGGATCAAGTGGGCATCTTCAAAGAATTAAGTCTTTTTCAAGTTTCCCACTCATGCTTTCTGGATGAATAGCGCTATAGACGAGACTTTGAAATAAAATCTGCATCATAGTTTGGGTTCCTTCTACTGTATGACCACTGAGTCTGTGTGCTTGAGGAAAGCTGCAGTTGAAAGCCAGAGAGAATGAAAGCAAATGCACACATAGTAGCTCTAGCATGCACTAAGAAAACTGTTTGGTTTGAAAAAGAAATAGCAATTAAAATCTAACTAATTAAACCACAGTTTACAAAAAAAGAGTTAAGTCAAGATTATTTGTGTAGCACATTTCAGGAGCAAGGCAGTTCAAAGCAATTTACTTCATAAAAACATCATATAGTCACTAGGTATGAAACAAACAATAAACATTACATTTTGCCAACATCAAAATCATAAAGCAAATACACACTGCATAGGGAAAAAGTAATCACACCTTGGTGTTTCCTCATTATGGGCATTTTGAGTTTTTCAGACTCATTTTTACAGAAATGAAAACGTGTCAATGTACATTCATTTACTGTGCAATCCCACTGCTGGCCACTAAGCAGACTTAAAAACTTCTATGATTCGCTCAAATCATTTTCTAAGGGAGAATTGACTGTCATCAGCAGTCATTTTTAAAGATTCATTTGATTAGTTTTACTTTGTAATTTTGTATTCAATTATTTTTTATTCATTTAATATTTTTACAAGTCTCTAAATCTTTGTTTCATCAAGTTTTATCTTTTTATTTAAAATATGTCCCAGTTAGAAGTCATTATTAAAATTACAAAATAAGCTAGTGTTAGATCCCTGTGGAACTCCCTGGTGTATAGTTCATGCCCAGGCATGTTCTGTATTAAGAATCAGCTGAAAATGACAACTAGCAGTCTATCTCGCTTAATTTTATTTATTTATTTATTTATTTATTTATTTATTTATTTATTTATTTATTTATTTATTTATTTATTTTTTTATTTATTTTTTTATTTATTTTTTTGACCAGGTTGCTCCAAGGTGACCTGCATCAGCCTTACCCAGGAGGCCTCACTCCAGCTGTCCCCCATGCATGGCCAGCAGATCTCCATCCACTTCCTGGACATGACCGATTGCTTTTCGCTCGAGGACGAGGGTTTACGAACTATCGCCTCGCACTGCCCTCGCCTCACTCACCTGTACCTGCGCCGCTGCAGCAGACTGACAGACGAAGCCCTGCGCCACCTCGCTCTCCACTGCCCGTCGATACGGGAGCTGAGTCTCAGTGACTGCCGCCTGGTGGGGGACTTTGGCCTGCGTGAGGTGGCCCGCCTGGAGGGCTGCCTGCGCTACCTGAGCGTAGCCCACTGCACCCGAATCACAGATGTGGGCGTCCGCTACGTGGCCCGCTACTGCCCCAGACTGCGCTACCTGAACGCAAGGGGCTGCGAGGGGCTAACGGATCACGGTCTGGGCCACCTGGCCAGGAGTTGCCCCAAACTGAAATCTCTGGACGTGGGGAAATGCCCACTGGTGTCGGACAGTGGGCTGGAGCAGCTGGCCATGTACTGCCAGGGCCTGAGGCGGGTAAGCCTGCGGGCCTGCGAGAGCGTGACGGGCAGAGGGCTGAAAGCTCTGGCGGCCAACTGCTGCGAGCTGCAGCTTCTCAACGTTCAGGACTGCGAGGTGTCGCCAGAAGCTCTGCGCTTCGTCCGGCGCCACTGCCGCCGCTGCATCATCGAGCACACGAACCCGGCTTTCTACTGACGCAGAGAGCGGGTCGATCTGGCTGGCGTTTGTCTTTTTAAGTCAGCGGCGGTAAATCTTCAGCAGAATGTATTTAACATATTTATCTGTAAAAAGGCAGAAAAGTACAGTATTTCTCTTAGGTGGCATCTTCCCCCAGCATCATAATTAGCATTGTAACAACACTGAGCACTGAGTACAGCTGCATTTGCATTTAAAGCCTATTAATATATATTTCTACTTTAAATTGAATTCAATTTAAGGCCATATCATGCAATATTCTATTCATAGTCACACTTTGTCAAAGTAAGTCATTGAGAATGTAGCCAAAAAGTATCACAAGGATTGATTTCTGTGTGTTTTGTGCAGATGCACTTTACGCTGTTGCGCTGACAATCATTTCAACTGAGCTCAAAGTGTCAAAACTTACAGTTTTTGTGTTTGTTAAAGGTTACTGTTGCATGAGAGGAATTTCACCGCAATGTTATTGCGAGACCCTCACCAGAAGGGTCTTTATGGTGAGACCAATGTCAGAAATAAGCAGGGACACATTGCTGCTAGAACTGTGCCAATAAATTTCTTCCAAAAATATTTATTTTGTGTGAGTCGTAACTGAGAATATTTAGTGAGAAGATGAGTAAAAGTTTAAGGGGCGTGGACTCCTGGTGGAACTGTGACCATGACGGTTCTTCCCAAAGTTTTTCTTTTCTTTTTTAACCTTTCTTTTTGTTAAAAATCAAATGTAACTTGAGAAAGCATCTTGACCAAAATATTTCGGTTTTAACAAAATTTTTATCGCTGCGCATCTTTTAATGGAAAAACTAAATCTGGATGTTTCTGTCTCTTCCTAAGACTCACCACTAGAGGTCACTAGAGGCTCGGTGGTGTTTTTCGATGAAGTTACGTTCTGGTTTCTGGGTCAGATTGGGCAGAAGTTTGTTCAGTAGTATTTTATTTTGTTTTTCCAAACGAAAGCTTATTATGTACTGTGTTGAAAAAATGTTAAATCTTTAATAAATCTCAAAAGCTTTTTTTTTCCGGATCACAGTTTAATTCTTTCCTTTATGTTTTTCTTGGACAGAATTGGTTTTTCACTTTTTGTCACAAAGCTGATATTCCAAAGCCTTCAGCTAAGTGTGCATCCACCCTGCAGGTACCTTTTCACAGTTAAGTGAAGAAGAAGGAAAATTGTACATGTATTCACTCCTTTTTTGATTTCATCTTCAGAACTGGCCATCATCTCTCTTTGCAGCAGCACTTTTGGCTTCAGTAAAAGCTCTAAAAGCTTTTGGAAAGCTTCACTATTTTTTTGGACATTTTCTTTTGCAAAACAACTCAAGCGCAGTCAGATTTAATGGCTGCATCAGTGAACATCTATTTGGAAAAATGTTGTGGCTTTTTTTCCCCACAGCATTTATGGAATGTTTATAGTTCAAGAAGTATAAAAGCTTTTGCAAGGCACTGCTTCCAAGTATGTTGTCCAGTTTCCTTTTTGTATCTTTTCTTAAGAAATCAGATTAAGGAACGGAGAAAAATTAACATGTTATTTGGTCATTCAACTGAACTGTAAATGAGTTAAAAAATAACTGATACCAAACGTGTGTTTTAGTTCTATGCACAGAATAAATAATTTTAATTTAACCCTTTCATACATAGTGGTCACTACATTGGAGCGCTATCTAAAAGCCATTTTCTTGTGCGTCTTGTGGATTTGTATGTTATAAATGCACGCAGACCACTGAATTGGACACTAATGCATCATAAAATACATTATCAACTACTGGCCATCAGCTGCAAATGCAAGAAATTCTTTTTGTTAAATCCATTATGGGTGACAGACAAAAACGCATGCCGACGACTCTTGCAGGTAAAAAAAATATTGTGACATCAGAGAACCCCTAATTTACAATACTACTGATGTATTTTTCAAATAACAACTTTGTATTTGGAGAAAATTCCAATTGATCACCTAAAAAAAATAAAAAATTTTTTTTTTCTTTTTTGCAAATTTTTTCCCTACCTTTTTTTATGCCTAATGAAAATAAAAAAAATTCTAAAATATTCTGACACAAAGAATCATAATTTATGCATGAAAGGGTTAAAGTAAAATATAGAAATCTATATACATAGTCAGCAATATTTCTTGAATGATATGCAGAGTCAAAACGTAAAGAAAAAAGTTTATTTTCATCATAAATAAACAACTGTGGAAAATACAAGTGCCATTAAATCCATCAAACCTAAATAAATAAATATACTGTATAAAATAAAACTTTTCTTAAAAAAAAAAAAACTACACAAAGTACTTCATTGAGTTTCTTTTTTGTCTTTTTTCAATCTTTAAAAGCAAAATGTGAGGTCCTAAAAGTGGTTAATTGTTAATAGTGTATAGGAAGTCGGATGCTATAAGCCAGGGGTGTCAAACTCCAGTCCTCAAGGGCCGACGTCCTGCACCGGCGCTTGAGGGCAGTGTTGATTTTTGGAAGTAACACTACAAACAGGGGTTACCCACATTGTCTTAAAAAGATTTTAAAAACAGCTTTTTAGATGTGCCTCTGCTGCACCACACCTAAATAGAATAATTAGGTCATTAGCAAGGCTCTGGAGAATTTATCTACACAAGGAGGAGGTAATTAAGCCATTTCATTCCAGTGTTTTGTACCTGTGGCACATCTAAAAACTGAAGGACAGCGGCCCTTGAGGACTGGAGTTTGAGGACTGGAGTGCTATAAGCTGTAGTTACAGCATAGATTCAGCTCCTTTTCCTTACTATGTGATAAAGCAAACAATTATGGTTGTGTTTTATTCCTTCCTTTCTTGCAGACATATTAATATGCCCTAAAACATTCCCCAGAAGTCTTACATCCGTCATAGTGTTTTGACAGCACAACATTTTCTGCGTCTTCAGTAACATGAAGCTGCTGCAGCTTGTCCTACTGAAGGCTCTTCTGTCAGGACCTCCTCCTCCACTGAGATCCACTGAAACATCATCGTTCAAACTCTAAACGTTTCGTTCAGTCTTTGCTGCAGAAAGTGTAGCGTTGTTGCTGCTGGACGTGCTGGTGCTCCCTGTCCGGCTGTTTGGGTCGATTCGTGCAGGAACAGCAGTGCACCGGCTGCGCCAAAGTCACCTGGAAGAGCGAAAGTGCCACGTCAGCATCCGTTGGGTTCGACTTGGAGAATTACAAGTGGAAAAAAACAGCTACAGTTTGAAGTACCTGGGATTTGAAGACACGCAGCTCGTCATGAACCTTTTTATATCGCTTCTCCAGTTCCAGATTTTTCCCCTTCAGCTTCTCCCGGTCCCTGCGCTCTTTCAGAAAGTCTTCCTTGTAGACTTCAGCCTAAAACAGATAACAATGACAACATGTCCTAACATCAGTGGAAATCAGTGGATTGAGTGGAGATGATTCAGTCTGTTGTAGCAGCACTTTATTTTTTTTTTTTAAAGGTTTTGTTGGCTTGAGTGGCCTTTATTTGAAAGTAGCTTGACAGGAAACAGGGAGAAGACATGCAGCAAATATCACCAGGCCGGGAATTGAACCTGCGACCTCCGCCACAAGGACTAAGGCCTCAACATGTGGGTCGTGCTTTGCCCCTGTGCCACCACAGCACCCCCAGCAGCACTTTATTTTGACTCTGTCCTCCCTGATATGAAGATTTTTATTTAAAAACACTTTATGGCCTAGAGTGTCTATGAAGATCTTAATTAGATTTTTGGAAGCAACATTACAAACAGGGGTTACCCACATTGTCTTAAACAGATTTTAAAAACAGCTTTATATTTTTTCACAGTTTGTAAATCAAAATGTATGCTGTGTTTATAAATCCTGTCATGAACAGTGATTGTGATCTGACGCCAGTAAACAGGAGATTATGAATGGATCTCTCCTCACAATACAAAGCAAATAATAATACATTTTTTCTTAATATTTAACCTCTTAAGTGCCAATTTCAGCAATCCAAACACCTGACACCCACCTTTGAGATTTGAATAAAGAAAAAGAAGAATTTCTGCATAATATTATCAACTCAGCCAAAGTTATGCTAAAATAACACAAAAAATCCCAAAAGATGCGCATTCTCTGAGTACTTTGAGGAGCAGACAGTAATCATTTCTCACCTGATGTTTCCAGATGTCTTGTAGTGTTTCACTGCTGTTCTCCAGAGGCTCAGATCTCTGAATCGTCTCCTCTAAGGCCTGTGGGAGACACATTGAAGCTGATGTTACAGCCGGTAAACACGCCTCTGTGCTGAATCGAGGAGTAAAGTGTTTGAAACTGAGTTCTGACCTTGTTGAGCCTCCTGATCTCCTCCTGCTGATGCTGCCACCTACGGGTCAGAGTGTGGTTCTGCGCTCGCAGCTCTTCGGTTTCCTCCTCTGCAGTCCGTAACTCGGTTCGAACTCTGTCTTTTCCAGGCTGGATTAAAAAAAATTGATAGAGCTTAGAAATGAAAAAATAAAACCTATAATGTTGGAAACTTGTCTGGTGCATTTAACTGGGTGTCTTTATGGACCTTTTCAGTTTTACAGAATGTGACAGGCCTCTCTTCTTCATCACTTCTCTCCTCTTCAGAGACACCATCTTGTTTTAATGCTTTTAAAAACTGGACCTGTGAATAAAGTACAGAGCATGAAGCTGAAATAACCTTAAATTAAATAAAAAGTACAGTGTGGAAAGTATTCAACCCCCTTGTACTTATCTAATTTTCATCACATTGCAGCACCAAACTGCTTTGACATTTGCTGGGAATTTATAGCAAAACACAAAGTAGTGCATGTTTGTTATGTAGAAGGAAAATTATACATGGTTTGAATCTAAACATGGGCGTGTGTTGTTGCATTTGGGGTTAAGTTATATTATAGATAGGTCATAAGGTTTGAACATGTCTGGACAGAAGATGGACGAAGCAAGCAGGTGACCTGTGGAGGAGCTGCAGAGATCCAAATCTAAAGCTAATCTGTCAACAAGATAACTATCACTCATTTACTCTTCAAATATAATCTTCATGGAAGAAAGTTATTGTTGAAAGAAACTAACAAGAAGTTCCAACAACCATGTGGGAAACACAGCAGACATGGTGAACATGGTTCTCTGGTTAGATGACACCAACACTTGGCCGACATGCAAGATGCCAAAGATGTGGCCCAAAACAAACTTTTCACATTCCACTCAGCATACCAACCACAGGATGAAACATCAAACCGTGGGAATACTTTTTACCAACATAGAAGAAGAAAATTTGCAGAGCTTGCACAAAAAAAAAAAAAAAAAAAAAAAAAAAAAGAACTTTGTTCATCGCCCAGCTGAATAAAATCCCCAAACATCCAGATCCAAATCAGGTCAAAGACTATTTATGAGTAGGAATGGCCTAGTCAAAGTTCAAATCGACTTGAAAAGTGATGTTTCCAGACACATTCAATCTGGTTGAGTTTCAGCTGCTTATGCCAACGAGAATGGGCAAAAATGTAAAACTCCTGACCATCAAAGGTGACAAAGACAAAAGGTTTAACGCTGTAACTGCAGCAAAACAATGGCTCTAAAACCACATCAGTCAGTTTTTCATGTGTATAACATGTTGAAAATCAAAGGAAAATCCCCCCAAAAAAGGCAGAATCCCAAAAAGTTCAAAAGGTGTGTATGTATTGTATGAGAAAATTTCTTTGCAGTCCTTACCTTCTTCTTGTAATACTGCACCATTGTTCTGTACTCTTTTGCCCACTTATTGTTAATAGCAAGAAGCTGAATAAAAAACGAAAACTCTGTTAGCAACAAAACTTAATGCGTGAGTTGATCCAACTCAATTCTGAAATGTTCACACCTCTTTATTCTGCTGCTCCATGATGAGAATCTGTTCTTTCATGGCGTAATAACCACTGACCGGCTCTTCCAACTGAATCACACCGATGAGAGAAAAATGAGGAAACATTAATATGCAGCATTCTAGAGTGAGGCGTTTGTGCAACATAAAACTTCCTTTTACACAGTTTGGGAAGTTTTGCTGTACTGTTGCAGCAAAGGGAGAATCATGAGACTGAAAAACTGCCCGCTTGCACCAACCTGTGTGTCTTTCTGCTCATTGTGACTCTCAGCAGCTGCACAAAGTTTTTCCCCAGTAGAGCCGAGTGGCAAGCAAACCTCAAATCTAGAGAAATAAAAAAAATACATGTTTTGGTTTCAAAGCAATAAATCTGTCATCTCAGATTCAGGAGGTGATGTAAAGAGTCTCACCTGTTTATGTTTGGCAGTGTTGGATACAGTATGTGGGTTTGTTTGTGTTGTGTGGCCTCCGACGTCTTAACAGTCGAACTGTCTCCTGTGTTTTTATGCATAGACTGTAAGAATACAAAACAAGGCAAATCCAAACTGATGAAATATTACATAAAGACCTGAACATAAAAAAGAAAAAAAGACTAAATACTTTTGCCATCATCTTTACTCTCCCACTGGCTGTAGATAATAAAACGTTTTACAGAAAATTCAACGTTGTGCATTTGTGTTTAGTTTCAGCAATATCCAGCAAATCATAGTTCAGCATTACAACAGATGAGCTCAGAACCTGCAGGGGTGCTGCTGGTGCAAAAACAACTCGAACGTGATTCAGAGTAAGATCCGGTTCAAACCCACAGAAAATTATCTCACCTCCACATGTTTGCTTCATCGTGGCAGTTCAGATATTTCCATTTAGACATTACGAAAGGCTTTGAGTCATCCCTTATTTCGCAGTCTGTCTCACTCAGGATAGGTTTTAAACTGTATCGAGCAACTCGCTCAAATAACCTCTTTCAAATTTTATGTTTGAAATTAAATTTAATTGGATGTAATTTTAAACTTTTTAGCCATTTTAGCCTTAAGAATTTACTATACATAACACTTATGTTAGATAACTTCAAGATAATATATAAAAATAAATAAAAAATATACTAAAATATATAAAAAAAATATAAGAACAAATCATATTATTGTTGCGATTTTCTTAATATTTATTACGCTAAAATAATTAAATTAAAAACAATACAGATTACTATAAATTCTACATCTGATACCATTAATCAGTCAGAATTAAAAGTACAGTGCATTAACTCACCATGCTGTAATTCCGAGGCGTCTTCAACCAGTTCAGGTATCTGTTTTAGCGCCTCTGCTTCCACTGCGCCTCGCCTCTGCCGTTCAAATTTAATCCTGCAGCCCTGTGACGTGTTAAAACCGACGCCGTCCAATCAGCAGCGCCGGGGTTCCCTCACGAGCGGTCGCTGACACAGTTTGAGAAGGAAAGGAAAGTACAAACTGCGCGTGCGGTAATGTGCCAAGTGTTTACAGTATTAATCGATGACTAAGAGAAAAGTCTGCAATCACACTGCAAAAAGTTACGTAAATAAAACACGGAGGTTTGAAAGCAGCTGTTCAGGAGGTTTTGTTTGGTTGTCATTTGCTTTGAATTTACGCAATAAAAAAAAAATGTATTCACACTTTTATTTAAGTACTTATGTATAGTTCGCACACATTTTGTAGGAAACGACAACAAAAGGATCACAAGACATAAATGTAGGAGAACAGAGTACCTCAGTAAAACATATTGGTGGCAGCAACATGATGTTGGAATAGCTTTTTCTTTTTTAGCTAATTTTTACTTGAGCTAAACATGGGGAAGTCTTTCAAAACCAACAAACATTGTCAGAGGCTGCAAAAATCTTGAAACTCAGATGGAGGTTATAAAACTTCCACCTAAGTTTGACTGGGTCAAACGTGATAATCAGATAAGAGAGAGAAAAAAAATCCGTTTGTAGATGCTCTCCATCCAACCTTGAACACTTTTTAAAGAAAAATGGGAACCATGTGTAATCACCATTTATTTCCAAATAGCAGCAGCAACATTTTTGCTTAATATGGGAGCACAAACAAAGCGTGCCAAACAGAAATATGAATGTACAATGTTTAAAAGGTTGAAAGCAACATTAAAACGAGGAAGCTAATTTTCAAAAACAAACAAACAAACAAACAAACAAACAACACAAGTGCTTATCAGTTTTCACAATCACTTTTAGCATGTAAACATCTCTATTTTTCACAGTAGTTAGAGCTTGAGTGTCAACTGCGTCAGCACCACTTCTTTTCGACTTCCTGAGTGGTTTGACTGCAGCTGCTCAGCCAACACAAAACGTTTCAGAGCCACTAATACTGAAATGAAACTGTCCAAAAAAAGTAAACTACAGAGCGGTGGGTTAAGGGAAAAATCACACGTCGCTCAGGCTAATCTTATTGCATAATCTAAACTCACAGCCTGTTCTCAAATTTGCTGAGTCAGAGCAGCCTTGTTTCAGGGAAGAAGGAGAGGGGAAAATACGTCACCGCTCCTCCTCCAGTAAACTCGGTGGCTGGGGACTGGACCCAGAGATGCTCTTTACCATTGCTTGTGGAAACATGTATAAGCAGAGGATCCGTGGCCTTTCATTGCCCTACGTAGAGAAAAATGGTCCCCCTTTCATCTTGTGCAGACAGATAGAGTAAAGGATCAATTATCTGGATCATCATCCTTTGGTTGGAGTTTTTTTTTCACAGAAACAAGCAACCAAACATGTATTTTCCCAAGGATACTGGATTAAAACTCACAGAAACACACATTATGCTTTGTTGGAGTGTGTGTCAAACCACCCAGCCTGAGACATTCCAACGTCTCAGGCTGGGTGGACAAAAGACATTTAGGAATTTTTGTTTTATTATTTCTCAAAATGTCAAACAAAAGAGAGAGAGAAACAAGAAAAACTCCAGCAAATAAGAGAAACATGCTCCTTTCCAGTTGTGCCAAATTGGACAACAAAAGAAAAATATAAAACAGTTCAGAAATATTCAGTGTTTTTAAAAGTGAATTAGCAGAACCACATAAATAAAGGGAAGTTAAAAAGTATTGGCACCTTTGAACACAGCTTCTGTTTGTCTCACTCTTAAATATTTTAGATCTTCAGATAGATTTTAAACTCAGACAATGATAACCTGTGTAAATACAAAGTATATATTTAAATTAATTTATTTTATTTATCAGGGTAAAAATGAAAGCAATCCAGAGTAACTTGGCCCTATCAGTAGTTAATTTTATTGTCACATCTGCAGAATGAAAAAAGAAAAATTCCCAAAACAGTACTTTTCTGATAAGATGAGGTAGGATAAATCATTGTCAAAAATCAGCAAATCATTTCCTGATCGAAATAAACTAAATGAAGATGAGAAACAAAGTTACTGGCATCTGTAACTTAAAAATTAAGAGGTGTGACCTCATGTTAAGGTTGACTAAAGGGTTATGATACAGGGGAATAATCCAAATCAGACCATAAAGTCCACCTTTGGATGGAACAAAACGAGCAAAAGGGTGCAAACTTAAACAGGCTAAAAATGAAACGTCTGGCTGAGGCTGAATTAAAACATTTTGGCAAAGAAGAATAGGCCAAAACTCTCTCACAGTGATCTAAAAGGCTGGTTGGCATTTATTGCGAAGACTGATGAAAGTTTGCTGATGGATGTTTAGGGAACAATAATTTCTTTCTCATTGGCACAGATTTGCTTGGATAGTGTTTTCTTTTAAAAGCACGTTCAAAGGTTTTGGATGCTAACTCTTTGGAGCTAACATCACACAGACTAATGTTCAGCTTGGAAAAAAAGGGCAGACAAAACTGTAGCATCCCATAGCTGTGAAGATAACCATTGTATTTTGTTTTGGTAAGGATTTGTTTTTATTGCTGAAACTTTATGAGCAAAAAGAAATTACTGGCCTAAAACAGAAAAGGTGTAATTTGTTTTAAAGTCAGAAACTTAGAAGAAATGGTGTTATGAGTTTTTATAGTAAATATCTGGTGTCATGTGTACATTAAAACTACAATAGTACAACTTTGTTTCTTAGTTAGACAACTGTAATTAGTTAATGCAGTGAATTTACATCCCTATCTTGTATGAGGTCAGCCGATGCCCTTTTTGACTCTTAATTTACAGTTTCCCATGGAACCTTGTGGTTTTGCATATTCTCACCAAATCACTTTTGGCTAATATTTCCAGTATGCTCTAACGGGCCCACAGATTCGTTTACGAAATATTAAAAATCTCAGATTCTCCTTAATGTCCCCATCTAATTCACGCTGACACACCAATGTGGCAACATATCCTATTTTAAAAATAAAACATACTTGCATAAGCAGGCAGTACCAGTTACTGGTGTACTTCCACTAACCCTAAAAACTACATATATAGTTTTCAGAAATTACATTTCTGATAACTTCCCAAAATCTAGGTGGCAACACAGTTTGTGATCAGAAGTAAGGTCACTATTCAAATGCAAGATTTTAGTCTGGTGTGGATAATGTGTTGCATTTTGAAACACCCTTATAAGAACATTTTGCTAAAATTATTAATAGTTTTAATTCAAAGTAAAAACAGTAAATCCCCAATACATTTGTACCAAAGAAAACAACAAAACAATGGAAAACAGGCATCAGTTTTGAAAAGAAAATACCAAATCTGCATAAAGAAATGGCATATCAAGAATGATTACAAATAATCACTTAAAAAATATTTATAGTCATCACATCATTCTAATAATTACTTACTTGCTGTTTTGCTTTCTTCCACTGGTATATATAACTACCGGTATTTATAATTTCTGCCATCATCCTAAACTTTTATTGCCTCCACAGGTTCAAATCCAAACTCCTGTAAGTCATATGAATAATTTTGGGCTTAACTCTACATAATGTTATGCATTCTTGTTTAAAACTGGTTTTGAACACCATCATATAGATTTTTTGCCTAAGCAAAATGATAGAAACAAAAAAATTAGAGGAAAACTAGCAAATTTGACAAAATAATAGAAACGAGTTGTAAGGTTATGATTACAGCCTTATGCTTATTACTTCTTATATGCTGCAAACACAAGCAAGGTGACCTGAGGCATGCAGAAGTATGTGGAAGCTGTAATATTGTAATTTCCATTGTTTTTTTATTTAGCAAATTGGCTAAAAACACTTGTATATATTGTTCCGTTATTCTTCTTTTATTTTCTTTAAAGTTTATATATTTATAGTTTATGTCTGGGCAAGTCATATTCCTTGTTTTTTACATATAATCTTGGCAAACAAATAAGATTTTGATTCTTCCTAAAACTAATCTTCAAAATGTGCCAAAACCTTTCATCGCAGCACTTAACTTCAGCTCTGCTCTATGAACTCGTCCCGTCTGCTGTGGGTTTCTCTTTCATTTTCTGACTTTCTGCTCGTGTTTGTGTAAATGTCTTCCTACGTGAAGCAAGTCGTATTTTCACCCTCCTTTGAGCCGCCCTCTCCCCACCATACAGGTTTTTCTGTTTTCTTCTGAGAAAGCTACAAACAGTCCAGATCAGTGGTTCAATGACCATTTTGGAAAATCCACAACATTCACTAAGAAATGTAACCTCATGAGTAACTAGGTGAATTACCTCTTCCTGGTTCTCGGTTTGAGACAAAATAAAAATGATCACTGGAAGTCTCTTTGCTTTGGGTTGTGTTGGATTTAAGTATGAGACGCTTTCACAGTCATTCTGATCAGGCTTAACCTGAAGTAAATTTTCTGCTTTTGTCAAAGTCCCTGTGCCTAAAAGAAGCCGTAAAGCTTTTCCAATTAACTACATGAGTAATTCTTGCTCGTAAAACAAGAGGCTGTAGAAAGGAAGATGGTAGTGATTTAAAAATAAAGTTCAGATTCATGTCAGCGAGAACAAATATTCACGAATGTCGAAAAATTACATCATAGCTTTCAGTAATGCCACATCAGCACTTTGCCATTGTCTCAAAAGCAGAACATAAAAAAAAACACATTTAAAATGAATGTTGCTTTATGAGTGACTCAAACTGCCACCGTGTTTACCGACATTACAATACATCACAGAGGGCCATGTTGTGGTTTTTATGAAGGGGCCTTCTTAATGCGGCACCTGGGTGGCGACAACCCCGAACGTTTGTTCCCAGCACCGACTCAGGCCCCTTTTACGGTACTTGTGACACACCAGCAAGTCACCAGAAAGGAAAGAGGAGGTTCAGCCCATGTCAGTGAGCCTCCTTCTTCCTGCCGCAACACTCCCACTGCGAGGGACTCACACACATTTCTCTGCGCACTCGTTTTGATCTTGTCAACTGCACAACAGGCGCTCCCTTTTGTTTACACATGAAACGGAGCGAGACCTTTTGTAGACAACGCCTCCGGTTGAAGCCCTGAAGTGAGTGGGACCGGAGAGTTTGTTGGAAGACTTTCTAGTCTCTCTGGCGGTTTAGCAGGTTCACGCATATTTATACGCTCAAGTCTGCAACCCTTTTTGGTTTCAAGCTGCAGTTTCACAAGAACAAAGAAAGAAAGCAGACACTCATCGTGTCTGGATGTCAAAGTGGTTTCTTAATAATCAATATCTTGTAACAATAGGTAACTTATCAGGTCTGGCTTATTCATTTACACCAGTGCAAACTTGGTCAGAAACTGTGATTCCTTAATTAAAGAATAGAAACACTCCATAAAAATAATGTTTTGTATGGAGATATTTTCATTTGATTACATTTTAGTCCCTTGAAAAAAAACTATGAATAAACCATTTTCCTGTTACCACCACAAATTGTGCAGAAAATACATGTAGATATAAAAACCTAGTTTTCTATATTTATGTTTTCTCTAGAACCTCCATTAACTGTAATTTAGACCTGGGTGATGGATTTAAAGTTGTATTCTGATATTTTGTGTTACTACCATGATAATAGAAGTGACAATAAAATCTATTTATTCTTTTTAAATTAACTGTTTATTCTGACACATAAATAATATTTATCCCATTATATGTTTGTCCTGCTGGAAGCTGACCCTCGTCTCCAGTTTCAGTTCTTTTGCCAGCTTCTAACAGGTTCTCTGCAGGATTGACCTGTATTTAGCTGTATCCAGCTAAATACAAATTATGAATGGTAATAAAAAATATTACATGTAATTAACCCTCCTGTTATGTTTGTTTATGAGGTACAGCAAAAATGTTCGTGGGTCAATTTACCCTGATCCACTAACACACCATGTCACACCATGTCAGCCCATCCATGATGTTCCCTAACGGAGTGTTCACCAGGGAGACGAAATGATTTCTTCCCTTACAGAACTGATGCACCAGATCTTTTGTGTCGCCCCAGAACATTGTCTGAAGCAAGAAGGAGATAAGAAAGTTAAAACTTGTAAATTATGCCTGGATGTTCTACACTGACAGCTTTATAACCAGAATCAATGACCTTGTCACATGAATGTGTGAAGGGGTTCTCCACAAAGAGCGGATGGTTAGCTTCATCTGGAAAGTTACATGGATCTTTTCCGACATAGGCTTCCTCAAATGTACTTAATAACTGTTCACATCTGAAAATCAAAGCAGAACCAAACAACACTGCAACTTTGCTTTGCATGCATTTTTAAAAACTGAAGAGAGGTTTTACCTTTGGCTGGTTTCTGGGAAAACCTGATATTTCTGCCTGAATGTTGCCCTGAACCGGGACGTTCGAGGAGAAAGGAGATCAACTTAGTATTTTTATAACTAAATGTAAGCAAAGGAGTTTAAATAACTATTTTTTTTTAAAATCCTGCTAATATAATTGCTATTAAAAGAATGTGGGGGGCATTAGCATGAAAGTATTCACACTTACGTAACCAGTTTGTTGATGGGTTTTTTATTTTATTTCACCTTTAAATGGTTTGTTTTCCGGTAGAGAAGAGACATTAAAAATTGAAAAAGTTGTCAAAATAATAATTTTCTTATAAAATGTTCACTTAGAAATTCTGCAACAGGATGATAATGCAAGGATTGCACGTTTTTTTGAAGCTTACAAAACAGGTTGCATTTTGACATAATCTATCATAAATGTTGATATAATTTTTGTAGTTTTTACAACTTTATTTTGATGCAGCAACTCATTTGGTTGTTGAGTGGCCAGAGTTTATCTCCATCAGACAAGAGGCAGGTTACACCAGAAGGTCACCAGAAAGGACTAAAATAACACATGCAGACGTTAGAGCAATTTAGATATACTAAACACCTGAAACATTAAAGGCTTAGCATAAGGAATAATCCAAAATAAAGTACTAAATCTACCTTTGAAAAAGGAAACCCAACACATTCAGGCAATGACATGAGCTAACCAAAAACAAGTGAAACGAGGACCTCTGGTGGCTGTGGAAGGATAAAGAACAAATCTCACAAATAGAACAACAAAAACAATTCAAGCCAGAAATACTTCAAACCCCAAAGGGAAATCAATTTCTGATTTTATTCACATTATCCAAGTATCATCAAAGAGTTGCAGATGACTCTGGGCAGGAAGGATCTCCTGTAGCAGTCTGTATAACAGCGGCCGAGATAAAGTCTCTTGACTGAAGATAGATTGTTTCATAGGAGGTTCATGAAGTTGATCCTGTGGGTCGTCCGTAATGTTCTTCAATTTATAAAGAATTTATAGATTCCACATAATAATAATAATAATAATAATAATAATAATAATAATAATAATAATAATAATAATAATAATAATAATAATTCCCTATTTACAACCTTGATAATAAAAAGACATGATCCGTGCTGTACTGACCAACAAATATTAAAAGATTGTTAAGATTGGTTTAAAATAGTTCCATGTGTTGGTTCTTTCAGTATCACCAACAGGTACCACAAGGTTTCTCCAGGTCAGAGCCACACTCCTCAATTTGAGACCTTGAACAGAAAAATCAGTAAAATTTGATTGATTGTTATGAGAAAACATAACGATCAATCAATCAAATTTTATTTGTATAGCACATTTCAGCAGCAAGGCATTTCAAAGTGCTTTACATCATAACAAACACAAAAACACAATGCAACATAGAATCAACAACCAAAACACAACATTAAGTCAAGTTCCATCAATAGATTCGTAATCGATTACGTTTCAAATACAACTCTAAACAAGTGGGTTTTTAGTTGATATTTAAAGGAAGTCAGTGTTTCAGCTGTTTTACAGTTTTCTGGAAGTTTGTTCCAAATTTGTGGTGCGTAGAAGCTGAATGATGTTTCATCCGTTCATGTTACTCATACAGTATTTTACTCACCTGGGCACTTCCAAGCAGCTGTAACTGATCCCTTTGTCCAACTCCTTCACCACGTTTTGTAAAGATGGATTTGTGCAGTTTGTTCTGAGAAAGTAAAAGACAGAAATATGTTTTTTCCTCCATTTCTGCTAATAGTGTTAAATCAGACAGCTATGTTTGATGAATCTTACACAGAGTTCCTCTGGATGACCAGAACAACATTCAGGTTTTTCACCCTGGGAGACTTAAACCTCTTCACCTCAATGCTGCCAAAAATACTGAAAACAAAAATAAAAGAGAATTAATTTAAGTCATTGAGCAGCATCTATAGCAGAAACCAACAGCAAACAACGACCCTTAATAGCCGGTTGAACATCTGATTACATTTATATACTAAAAGTGAATGTAGAGTTGGAAAATGTAAAACATATCTTTTGCTTTTAAGTGTTTTTGACAAAAAAATTAGCAAGTTTTAGATCTGGGATTGATCATTTGAAAAGTTGATTTCTTTATGTTACCTACAATATAAACACTAACAATTGCAAACTTGCTGCCACTCTGTGTTGCTTTGTGTTTTTGCGTTGATTTGTGGCAGGCTTTATAAGTGTGAATAAAGTAAAAATTAAATAAATAAATAAATAAATAAATAAATAAATAAAATAAAAATTGCAATTGACCTAAATTTGCCAATGTCTATATTCAGAGCAACACTTTCACAGCTTGGACTGTGACAAATGAGAGGAATAATCTGCCTGAAAGCACAGTTTTTAATCCCCCTCTGTATTCTGGGTTTTCTATTGTGTACTTTCTTGTCTGGTAGCCAAAACTACCCCTAACCCTAACCTCAATTTTTAAAACTACATTGATAAGTTTCAGTCTGTGGATCCTTAGAGTTAGTTTGGTTCTCAGAGATTTCTTGAGATACTACTACAAACCAAACTGGACATGATACCAAATTTATCTCATTATTATGTGTGCAGGATTGTACAAGAAAAAAAAAAAAAGAAAAGAAAAGTCCATTCTCACAGTTGGAGAACAGAAGCAAAGCCTGGCATCCTGAGGTCACAGAGTCTCCATAACAACCACTAGATGCAATCTGCATGCCAGCTGGTTGTTTTGGAGAATATTCTGACATTATTACATTTTACAGAAGAAGACTATATGCTGCTGTATTATCAAAAGGATAACGAAAGGGGATTCACAAGGTTGTTTAAAGTCAACTCAGTGGACAAACATGGACAAACACTGTCTCATTGTCCTCACTTTCATAGCACTGCATCACTTAATGCACAAAAAAGTTATCAAAATTGGTTGCGATAGTTAGCTTTAACTGATCAGTTTGATTACTTGCTCCTGGCTTTAAAATTGGAATACAATGCAGGTCAGGTGAAGCACAAAATATAATGTAATATGTTTGAAGTGCCTTTCAAGAGGAATTATTTACATATATAAAAAGCATCAAAAGAGACTTCTAAGAGTGTCAAACCCACCTTTTGGGATCGAACGGCATTATGATGGAACCGTTTAGCATCGCGGTGACGTTTCCACAGGCAGCGTCTCCAAACTGAAATGAAATCCTGTTTAGTAGTCAAAATATTGCCATTGTCAGAAAGATCATTGCATGGCCAATTGAAGAGCTTACTTTTAAATAAAAAACATGATCAAATAAGTAAATAAATAAATGCAAACAAACCTGTAAAGGACAACATTCATGTAACATATTTAAATGAAGAAGAAAAACCATCAAAAGACTGCAAAGAACTAGACTTTTCTAGAAAGGAACCCAATTGTTTAACAGTTGATCTCTGTGTCGCTGCATTTTAGTCTCTCTAAAATAGTTCTGAAATATTCTTCCACAAACTAAATGTAATATCATTCTAGCTATTACTTTTTCTTCAAAACTACTGTGTAAAAGCAGAAGTGAATTTGGGTTAATTTATACACATTTTCTGAGGTTCATTGATTTATTTAGCGTCTTTGCAGCCAAACCAAGAAGCGGCCTCTGAATGTGTGGGCTGCTGCTTTCTCAGGAGGGAGCAGTGCAATGCGGCTCCATGGAGACCCAGACAAAGCCTTATTGATGAAGACCTTTTTCTGTTCTCCTCTACATTGTTATCAGCAGAGGACTGCAAAGCCACGTGGAGTTGTTACCCTTCAATGGCCCAAACTCACAGCTGTGTTATTTCCTGGAGTAAAAAACATGTAACTTGCTCTTCTTGACTCACCGCAGTCGAGACTCTTCTCCAGAAAGAGCGAGGAGGATTGTTCTCACAGTCAAGCCATCCAGGGCAGTCAGTGGTAAGCGTTTCTATAACAACACCACCAAGACAGTTAGGCTCTCACATAAAAAGTGAACTGAAACTACAGAATGTGATGTCCAAACACTGTAGTAATAATATATATTTGAAGAATAAAATAGAAAAAATTAAAAAACAATTTCAGGCTCCCAAAGTACTCCAGAGGATTTTTCATATTTATCATAAATATAAAAAAATTACCCAATTTTTTCCTCAGTAAAATGCTGAGTATATATATATGTACAATTTTAACCATATTTGTTACAGAGTAATGACACCAAACTCCACAAGCAGAATAACAACAAACATTTGGACATTTAAAGACACAGAAAGAGCAGCTGGAGAACTAGTGAAAGTGAGCACATAAAAAATGAAGAGGGCATATATTTCTGCGATTGCAGCTAAAAGTATTTTGGTTTATATTCCTTTCTGCTTTACACATCTAGACATTGAAATTATGAACAACTCTCTAAGCAAAAATAACTTCAACTCACTGACTGGATAGAAATTGTCTGCAAATATCAAATCTAAATCCTTCACACAGATTCTCAATTAAACTTAGATTTGAACTTTGACTAGGCCATGCGAACACATAGACATAAGCTTTGTTTTAAACTTTTCCAGTGCGGTTCTGGGTGTGTGTTTAGAGTCTTTGTCCTCCATCCCAGTACCAAGCCCTTTAGCCTCAAACAGGTTTTCCTTTACAGTTGCCTCATCCTTCATGCATCTCTCCATCAACTGTGACAAGCTTCCTTGTTCCAGCAGAAGAAAAGCATCTCCATAGCATGATGTCACAACATAAAAAAGTCCCTATAAAATACATTAAAGTTTGTCTGTAATGAGACAAAGTGCGAATAAGAACAAGCAGCGTCCATACGTCTGCAAAACACTGTATCTGCTGTCTTAGTATAACATGTGACGTTTCTAGGAAGCCAAGTCAGTTCCAACCCTCAACTTCAGCTTTCTGAATGTTCCATGTGAAAATGAAAATAAATTAATATCTAAAACAACAAAAAATACAAAAACCTGTCTGACAAAACAAACAAGATGTCAGTACCTGCTCAATGGATCTTTGTACAAGTAAATCAAGCACTCAAAAAGGTAAAACAAAAAACAAAAACAAAACCGACTCTTGCCCTCCACTATTCTTACCATTGCTGCCCTTCTTTCCACACCAGGTCATGCTGTTCAGGACTGATCCTAGCAGGGTTTCCTCCACAGTCTGAAAACAGTCGTTCTTCCTAGCAAAGCCTTGGACCACGTCATTTGTTTTGCTCCAGAACAACAGCTTTGCCGAAACACAATCAACACGATGCAATCACAACATGTGGCATAAAGGAGAATTAAGATATGTGATTTTGATCAGTTTTACTCTGTTGCATGAAGATTCCAAGGGAGCTGCAGCAATAAGGGGATCGTAGGCGTTTGGGGGAACTTCACAAGGATCTTGGTTCACGTAGGCTTGCTGAAATAATTCCCATATACGTTTGCAGTCATACCTGAAAGGGAAAGGTCAGAGTTAGGCTTTCAAATGTTGTGGAGATGAAGTTTGTCAACCTACATCTTAATGAGAATTCCCGTGTTTCCAAACAAAAATATGAAAAAGATTTTATTTTTTTGTACAGTGTTCCTACAGTGAACTAGATGACACTCTCCAATTTCCTTCAGTTAATAAAATGCTGAAGTTCAATGTACATTTACAGAACTTTTCTCTACTTTATCTTAAAACAACATTAAACTGTTGGCTAAATTAAGCGAATACTACTTGTGTTCTAATTTTTATGATCTAAAAATTTCCAGGAAAGCTTTTCCCAAACTGTTCAACTCCAGTCCTTTTTCTGAAAACTAACTGGACCAGCTAGTTTTCAGAAAAAGTTGATACTTTGTCACAACTGACCAGAACACCTTGGCCAACTGAGTCCACTTTCTAGCTTGTAGCCAACTGCAAACTGGACTTCTTTCTTATTGTTCTCACTTTAACAGGAAGGTGGTTGCATAGAACTTGTCTAATTGGCTCAAATATGTGGGGAGCGGAGAATAACAGCGACAGGTGAAAGTCATCACTGGTGCAATAACAATGCCAATATCACAAATTTCATTTCACTCTGATAGTGGCCTTTATTTTCTAGTGACATTTATTTTGTAGTAGATCTATTGGAAAGTGGGTTGTGACAGAGGGGGAAGACAAATGGCAAAGTCAACGGCTGCATCAAGGCCGGTCTACCCACCTCCGCGCCCTTCAGCATTTAAAACCTAATCCGTTAAATCTCTCTACAACTTTCTGGACCAACTTGTTTTAGACAGGCGATTTTGCATCAAAACTAGGAACACTCAACATTTTCTGTGTATTAATGCAAGAACTGAGGTCATCTATTTTGCACATACATTTTGGTACAAAATTATTGAAAATCTTGCAAGTTTTAGCATTTTTCTTTTGGATCCAAACTACTTTTCCTATCAGGCAATCCGTTGTTTTACTTTAAGTCTTACTGTCCTTCAGTAAAAGCTGGAATCAGAACATCAGAAAACACAAAATCAATAGCAAACAGGAAAAGCCTGATCAGTGCATCAACTTAGTGTTTAATCAGTATTTATTGATCACTGTTTTGACACAGTATGTTAAGCGATTTCATGTAAAGTGATTATTTATTGCTCAACAGCTGGTCCCCTGTTGAACGATTTGAAGCAATATTGGCAGGTTTTTTCAGCGTCTTAAGTTGTTGCTGATTTCTTCCACTGAGATCAGCATCTTGAAGTCCGCCAGCGCTTAAAAATAGCAACACTTACCCTTTGAACTTCTGACATCTCTCCATGAACGTGTCTTTAAACTCTTCTCTTCCCCGACTTAGGGTCACTCCTAACACAACAGCGAGGATAATCACAAGAAGGACCACCGCGGTCACAGCCAGAATGAAGCAGCGTCTTCTGCGCTTCTTTTCCGAGTCGCGGATCTCCCCGCTCTCCATATCTTTGACCCCGTGGGAGCGTCACAAATTAGCGCAGGGGTCACTTCTCAGCTTGTGTATTCTCACTTCTACTTGACTCGCGGTCAGGATGTCTTTTTATAGGCGCGCCGCGCGTGAACAACAGTGACGTGACGCGAGTGAAGAGAATTTTTAGGACTGTGGGATTTACCAGAGCAGCTTCTCGCAGTATGAGGACTTTGCAGGTGCACTAGGGGGGACCCCAAGCCACCGGCTTGGTTCTAGCATATGGTATTCTAGAAATTACTTTATCCATGTACAAATTCATTCACTCCGAGTTAAATTTGTGGGAAATAAGTTCTAAATTACCAACAGAGATCAGGGAAGGCAAATATAAAGTGACTAAATACATAACACAGCTTTAAAATTTGATTTCATTCATAAAAGGGAGAAAAAATCATCTTGTTCCTGCATGTCGTTTGCAGCAACATGCAGATAGTCATTTTGTCCCCCATCACCAAGACTCATAAACTATCTCCAAGGGTAGTGAGACTTTTGAGCAACAGCAACCTGACCTAGGGGTATAATCTGTCAGTAAAATTTAGTCTGGACTTTGACTAGACCAGTCTTAAGCCTTGTACTTGATCATATGATTATGAACTGACAGTACAACTTTATTCCTCAGAATTCTTTTGCTGAAGAAATCATTGGTTCATTAATTATGGGAAGTCGTCCTGAAGCATGTGAAAGTTAGTTATAACTTTTAGCAAACATTTCACAAAATTTTATATCTACAACAAATGCATTTTAGTTTTTGCAGGATGCTGTTGTTCATGATGCGATACATCTCTCAGGAATTATATTTATTGATTGTTGTGTCAAATTAAGCTGTTTTTCACTAAGCATTTCTGAATATCTTCACAACTGCACTGCAAGATACATAAAGGTTGAACAAAAATCCAAATATTTTGCACTTCAGAACAGTCGTTTGTTTTTATGTCGTCATGTAATTTAAATACTAAATATATAACTAACAAAGTAAATAATTCAATACTGGTGTAAATACAAACTCATGCAAAAATGGATGTGCACAAGATTTAATTTGCCACAGGAGGTTAAACATTCAGCTTGGCGACTTAGACAGAGGGTTGGGTTGGGTTGCACGTCATGGAAGGAATAAAGCTGGGTGGTAGTGCAGCATAGTGCAATTGAATGAGAAAGCAATAGATGAAAGTATCTACAGTAACCTGCGTCATATTCCCAGCATATCCAGAAGTTATATGGAATTGCAACTGCTAGCCTTTCAAAAGCCCCAATTTCATGATCCATCAAGTGTCGATAATGCCATGGAAATCCAGAAATTTGAATATTTAGTGAAGGATTTATTAACAAGAACTTGCAAAACTATCATAAGGACACAAAGAAAGGACAGGAACAAAAATTAACTAGGTATATGGAAGAAATAAAATGGCGATATAACAGGAGGAACCAGCAAGGAATGAGTGAAAGAGAAGTAGTTAAATACTGAGAGTGAACTGGAAGAATAAACCAGAATGATTGGCTAACAGGTAACAGGTGTGATGGGAGAGAACAGATGGCAGACTGAGGAACACAAGAAGGCCAGGGTGAGCAAACAAACAGAGGAACTAGGAAAATGAATCTAAGAGTAACACAATGAATGATAAACATAATCTAAAATACCTAAGAGCTGTCTGAAAATAAATAAAGAAAAAGAAACTGAGGAATACAGAATAACAAATAATCAAAAGAATGAACCCTAAGATCCTGACAGATAATGCTGCTTAAGGCTACAAAGCATCAACCTGATAACACCGTCGCTCCACTGGGGATGATTGCACGCACATCTGGTATCCTCACAATTGTGGAGTTTTGCATAAAAAAGAATGATGTCTCCAGATGTTCAAGCCCAAACTTGTTTATTCTTAAACGTTAGAATCAAACAGAAGGATGTGAACCTCTTAAGCTGTGCTTTGAAAATGACACAATGTGATAAAATATATGACAAAATAAACAGGAATTTCTTAAAAACAACAGCTTGTGTAGGAGACAGGCCTCTTAACGATGAAAGGCGAAACTGCTGTTTTCTTACGTAATTCATTGGAAGCTTAAAATGGAGAACATGTTCACAAGTACAATGGTGGTTGCAAGTTAAATATTGAACTTCTAGTTGTGGTTTCAATTCAAGCTAGAACTCCAGGAGAACAGCTCAGATGTACATTGTTCACACACCCATGCAAGTATCGTGTTTGCGTAGGTGTGTTAAAGCTCAAGACTTTATTTTTAAAAAGTGTACATAAGAATGATAAGCACTGTGGAAATATATAAGTATTAAATGTTAGTAGGTCTGCCGAACCATTTTGAAATCAGGCTAATTAAATTAGCCATCTGACTCTGATTACCCCCTAAATCATGTACTGATTGTTATGAATGCTCATCAAATGTTTTGTTTGTTTTAGTTTAGTTTATTTATTTCAAACATATTCACATTCACAATTTAATTACCACAATATTGTTGCACCTAAAACCTGAATCCTCTGTGATGTTCGGCAGTTATGTCTGTAAGCTGCAGCTGTGTGCATGTGTTAGCTAAGAAAGAGAGAGAGGTTAAACACCAAACATTGATACAAAAATCTATAATACTAACAAAACATATTTTGATAAGTATTTGTTTGAAAAAGAGGTAGGCAGAAGTTTAAACCTTTTTAATCCTGCCCCTTTTCCATCTCTAGAAGGTTTGGAAAGAAAATGTTAACCATTAAATTAGTTTCACTGCCAGGCAGACATATTTTAAAGCTTAACACATGGTTTCAAAATATGATTCATGTGGATGTTTAGTTCTTTTGCTGCAACATGCTGCTTGCCAACATCTGGCAACTGGGCTGATTTAGGTCCTGGATACACTGAAGAATCACCAAGGTCCTGTGAAAAAAAAATAAAAAATTGGTTAAGTTGGTTTCTCACAGCTGACAGTTGGGCTCAAAATCCTTAGAAAAAGATATTTCCACCATGTAGCCACCAAGTCCAAATGGTCCCAAGAACAGACCTTATATGCCAAATTATTGGCATAAAAAGTGAAAAGGCAAAACGTATCCCTAAACTCACCTTTTAGGAAGCTACGACTTTATTGCAACACATATGCACTATAAATAAAGTGAATGTTTCATAATATTCACCATAAAGATTTTTTTTAATCAGTTCCTCCCAAACAATCTTCCAAAATTGTGCAAGGATGAAAAGTCTTCAAATGTCACTTACAGGTCACTATCGGTACAGGTCCATCGGAAACCTCGTGACCAGAGTATTTGGATGAGCTCTACGATAGATCCTTGACTGCATGATTCTCTGCAGGAAAGTCAAATAACATAACAGTTTGAAATATTTTAGTAACTAATTATAAAAAAGAAATAAATGACTCTAGGTAGTTTTAAACTGTTCAGCTGGAACTAGACAGTGACATTTTTAAAAAATGAAATAGGAAGAAAATCTAAATTTTAATGATTCAAACTAAAACAGAATTAATTTTTTCCATTACAGCACCTGATTATAATATGTTGGTACTATAAAAGTGCTCTAATGCTCCAGATTTTAAATCCACTTGGACTGGATGATTTTTTATATCATAGTACAATCCCAACAAAACACTGAAACAAAAGCAACAACTCTATAGTGAGTATGAACCCATTTTATTTTATGAATTTTTTTTAAACAAAGTGAACTTCTCTTTCTGACATGTCTGAACAAAAAGTGATCATAATGTGTGATCTTATCAGACAGTCACATCAATTAAATCAGATTAACAGACCCTGAAACTCAGAGTGTTACAAAGGAGATGAACTTCATGGAAATCTGCAACTGAAGCATGACGTGAAGAAATTCATCTTTCATTGCCCTTTACTCACCTCTTCTGGCAAACCATTAAAAAACAAAGAGTGAGTCACCTAAACTGTCTCAATTTACTTTCTTTGTCTTTTTGCTTTTTACTTTTGTCGGTGAAAAGTGAGCATGATCTATTCTGGTTTTCATACAAAATAGATACCATCTACTACCAGCACATTTTTAAGTCTTATCTCAACCAATTTGACTGGACTTTGACTGAACCATTTGAAAACATGAACATGTTTTGATCCAAACCATTGCATAATAGCTCTGGTGTCTGGAAGGTTATCCTCTGTCCCATGTTGGAGTCTTTTTCAGCATCTAACAGGTTTTCTGTCAGGACTATCCTGTGTTTAACTCCTTTTACCTCCTTCTGTTTTGTAGTAATTGTAATAATGCTTGTTGTGAATTTGTTCAATTCAGCTAGAGGTCCTGTTTTAGAAGCTAATCCAAGGCACTTCTCTTTGATTTTTCATTAGATAATTTTTTTAAATAGGTAACTTTTGCTCTCCCTTTCTCAGTTACACTTTGTGTTGAGCTAACCAGAGGTACAATCCCAATACATTAATTTCCATTTGATGCTTGTCACGTGACAAAATGTTAAATAATTCATAGAAATAAAGGAAACTAGTGATCTCCCGTTGAGCAGCTTCATGACCATTATGACAATAAATCACCTGCCGGATAAAGTCTGCCTGATTCCTGGTTTTGTGGTGGACATCCTGTTTGTTGAAGATTACTTTCTGATCCACAGAGCACATAGAAACTGAAACAACATACATCACTGCTGGAATACAGGCGTTTGCCAATAACTTCTGTTTTATTTCTGCTGCAACACCTTCTGCACTAAATCATCACCTCTGGACGTGGTCAATTGATGCATGTTGCAGCCAAAAAAGCTCTTTATCATAGCAATGTGCTTGAGGCAATATTTAAAAAGAAAAGAAAAAAAGTTAGTGTTTGTGCTTACATGTGAGGTCCTTCTGGATTTGTCACCACCTTTATGTTGACATAGTTCACTCTCTGAGGATTCAGGCTGTCCAGTTCAATGCTTCCAAACATGCTATGAAATAAAAAGTCAAACAGTTTAGTTTTGAACACGTTTTCAGTAACTTACTCCTGTCATCTTACCTCTTCCTGTTGAATGCATTTGTAATAGACCCATTCAGCAACACGGTAATGTTCCCACATGCCATCTCTGCAAACTAACAAATGAGAACCCAGTGAGAGCAAATTGACACGCGAGATTCTGAAGGAAAAGTTGCATGCTGAAGAACAAAGAAACTTTACGTTTTGTGAGGCTCGCTTCCATAAAGAGTAAACTGGATGGGTTCTGCATGTTGACCACGCTGGACAAGAGTTGAAATCAAAGTCTGCATTAAACAAATTATATTTATGTTACTTTTCAACAAAGTACACATGAATCACTTTGGAATATTAGTCTAAATAGGTGTACACCAGTATTTTTACAGTTCAGCAGTAGATTATGGAAAGTGTGGTAGAAGAAATACCACACAAAAACCAAACAAGCTAAATTGTCCAGTTTGACCAGACCTAATGCTGAAATTAATGCTTTAAATATTTTGAAATCCTGGAGTGAGACTTAGCAAAGCCATGAGAAGTTCTGTTTGTAGTTTGTCACGTAGCAGACACTGAAACCATGTGAAAGAAAGTGTTGTGAAGCACAGCAGTAACAGCATGTTAAATGATAAATGGTAGTAGATACATAATCCTATAGAAAACAAAAACTGTTTTCTATAGGAAAACAGTTTTTGACTATAGAAAACAGAGAAAATGACTCAACTTCTAGCAGGGAAATGACCATAAACTTATGGCGGTTTTTAAATGTCTATGTGGTAAAAATGAATCCATTGTTTACAGATTTTCATTTCTGAAATATCTGAAAAACATGCATCCTTTTCTTTTCTTTTCACGGCCCAAATATGCACATTATTGTGTCAGCTTACCCTATAAAATCATAATAAAATGCATTGATGTTCAAGGTTAGGCTGTGATTGAGTTTGAACAAAATTATAAGTCACTGTATTCATAATTCTTTTTAAAAGCTCTTCTTTATAGGAGATAAAGATCAACCAACCAGAGTCTTCCTCCTGGCCACACCAGATCAGGTCATTGAACAGGAAACCAACCAACGTGTCTTCCAGTGTCCAGAAATGCCGAAAAACAGCCGCATAGCTGTGCACCAACATCCTGGTTTTGCTCCAAAAAAGAAACTGAACAGATAAAAGGAAACCGCTGTTTGCCAAATGATTTAAGAACTCATTTATTAAAACTCCAGTTTCAACACTCACCCTATCACATGGCCAGACCTGTGGCATCATGTTAAACATCTCACAATAATGCTCTTCTGTCACATTACAAGAGGCATGCTGGACAACAGCCTTCTCAAACTGCCTCCAGATTTCCTCACAGTCATACCTGAATATAAAACAATTGATCACAAAAATAACTGCTGATGAAAGACTTGCAATTGTTCAGTAAAATGTTAGAAATTGACCAAAAGGGTAATTTATTTGAGCAATTTTAGCAACTATTAAGTTTAATGTACTTGTTCCTCAGAAATACCCAAAATTCAGTTTATAAGAAGCTTAAAATATCACATTGCTTGTGGAAATTTTTCTGAGTTTTTCCTTCCACCTAACTTTCCATTTCTCTGTGAGCAGCCAGCTTTGGCAGCAGTGAGGTTTAGAGCCGTACCTTCCTGGGCTTAAAGTGAGTGTGGGTGGCTGATGGCTTGTCAGCTGAACAAAGGAACATGTCATTTAGGCAGGGCACTGACTTCTTTATCTTTACGTGTAAGGACATGGATACAAGAAAAATAATAACTACCCGCTTAAATGTGTCTGAGCAATAATTAAAAACAACTGGCGTTATGACAAACAAGTCACAGTTAAGAGGATGACAAAGGAGGCATAACATAGCTTTTCCAAAGCTTACTGTTAGAGAAATACAGGAAACTGTGTCATCTTTGGGTCACAGAGTGTGAGAACCAATCACTTATTTTTTGGTTCTTGATGCAAGTGGAAGGTGACTTTACACTCTAGAACATTTGGGAGAATGAACCAAATAACTCCAGCAGTTAATCTAAGTAAAATCAATATTTCTGGTTTTAGAGTGGCTTAGTCAAAGTTTGGACTATAATCCCATTGAGATGCTGTGGTATGAAATGGCCAGTTTGTGTCAATGGTGCTGCATTGAAACAATTGTGCAAAAAGAGTGGACTGAAATTCAAATACAGTAATAAGAAAGACTCATTGATAGTCATGGCAAATGCTAGATGGCAGTTTATCGCCATTTTACCAAGAGTGGCAAAAACAGTTGTTAAACTCATAGGAAGCAGTTACTTTAAAAAAATATATATTATTTTACATATAATCAGGTTGATTTCTTTATTTTTTCGTTTGTTTTTTTCAATATTAAATAAAATCATTTATTGAGACATGTATTTTGCAATTCCAGAGATTATCTTGTGATGAAATGATTTACAATTTGAGACATTTAAATGCAACAATAAAAGCAACCTCATAAAAAGTCTGTAAACACAAGCTGGTTGATTTCTGACATGTAAATGACTTACTACAAATCCATCAACGTTAATCACTGCTTTCTTTTCAAGCTCTTTCATTCTTCATACAGGAGCTAAGCTCACATATTAACCCATCAAATCTTAAAGCCACCTTCACGTGCATTGACTTATTTAATAAGTCACATCTGCTGATGCCAAACAGCAGATGTGACTGCTCCCTAGGCTTCAGAACATAATTAAGTCAGGAAAGATGTTTTACTCTTAGTCAAGGTGCATAATGTGTCTATTAACACATTGTGCTATTTGTTAATGGTACATTACCATAAGCCAGGCTGAACCAGTGTGGTGTAAGTGAAGCATCTTCCTATCACAATGTGCTTAATGTTTGGAGTTGTCCCAAACATGGCTTGTACGGGACAGAGGCAGAGCTGAGGCACAATAATCCCTTTGAGTCAGGCACAGAGGTCAAAGAAAAAAAAAGAAAAAAAAAAGACAGTATTTGATACATTTAGGAGTGGTTCACTTTGTGAAAGAA
The DNA here is from genome assembly GCF_019740435.1 of Gambusia affinis. Lineage (NCBI taxonomy): Eukaryota > Metazoa > Chordata > Actinopteri > Cyprinodontiformes > Poeciliidae > Gambusia > Gambusia affinis. Next base: position 5,956,932 of record NC_057888.1, read on the forward strand.
TGTCACGAGAACATAGGAGAGAATTACTTACATATTGTGACTATTAAGGAGCAAGCTGATTTAACAGAAGGCATAATCGTGGAAACCTTGATCGCACCGTAGTTCTTTAAAAGAGACATGTTTCAACTTGCCATTGTGATGATAAGGCTCCCTGAAAAGGAAGGTATTACAGAATGTAGCTGCAAAGTACAACATTTAATTCTGAAGACTCAAAAGATGTCTGTCATTGGCTGACATATATTTATTATTTTTGAACAGCTAACAGCTTTCAACTGCTTTATTTTACTTTTTGCACTCATGCAATAAGTGCAAAAAGTAAGTTTTGTTAGTGCAGCTCTAACAAAGTCACCAGCGTGTCAAGCACTCAATAAAAAGACTTCAAATGAATGTAAGAGTCGGTTACAGAAATACATTTTTTTAAACTTTTTTCTTCCTTAAAGTACATGAAGTTAAAAATATTGTGTACAAATTTCTGGAAAAGTGTCAAGCTTACCACCTTCCATTTTCTAGTAATGGCCTGCAAAATGCTCCCACAGTTGCAGTGGGAAGCAGTTGATTCTTGATTTCCAGCTTATTGGTATGTCCAATAGGTCCATGCATCCAACAATTTCCTTATGGGACTAAGAGTTGTTGAGGTTGTTTTCACTGGTCAACAACCATGTCTCCTTACTATGACCAAGGCATTCTTGAAAAACGTTTTTTTTTCCACCCCCATTTTCCAAAAGAAGATCCACATGACTCCTATTAGGATGCTGGTAGGAATGTCCCAAACAAAGTGTCTGCTGTACTCTGAAAATGTGCACCATAATCTGGGAGATAATATATATTAAGTCCTCAAGAATGTTTTTGAGTAAAATATCCAATCAGTTAAATTTTGCTAGTTTTTCTCTGCTGACAAAATCAGTTCTATGCAATTAAAGTTCTCAACATCAGTTTGCATATCTTCAAAGCCCAGCATAACTTTTAGACATACGTTTGTTGTTTTTACCAGTGATGCTGCTGCCACCTGTTGGTTTAAATCAGGAGTTTTCTGCATTTGAACACTTTTAGTAAAGGAAAATAAATAGAAATATGGTAAAAAATTGGAAGGAAAATAAGAAAGGAAAAACATTGTGTAGAATACCAGAATTTGGAAAAAAAAATAATTGGCTGAGAAGAAAAGAGAAGGGAAGATGTAATAATGAGAATAATTATTTATAATAGGGACAAAGAAAAACAACAAATGTGACGTTTGCGGGGAGAAAGAAAGTGCTGATCATGTTTTGATGAAGCATATTAAATATGCAGCTAAAAGAAATATAACAATAGGAAATATTATAAGTGATGAATAAAGAATTATTCATTATTTTTACATTAGACAAAGTAAGAATACAGTGAGTGGAGATGATGAGGTCACAGTCATGTACACTAGGGGGCGGTATGCACCTCTGAAGTTGTTTTCAATCCGCCAGGAAGAAGAAAACGAAGCGGAAGCTTCAGTCTCCCACGGCTAAACGTCAATGTTGTGGCGGTGTCTCATTCTGCAGGTTGGTTAAATTAGCTTGAGATCCCTCAAAGTGTGCACTCAAAGGCGGAAATTAAATCAAATCCACAATTGTTTGAGAAATTATCTGACGGTGTTTTGGTACATGACATCTAATCGTCCTGCACTAAATCTGTGAAGCTACAAACTACCTTAGAAATCTAACCTATGCTAAAACTAATATTTCCCTCTTTTTTTATTCAAAACATGTTGTTAACCAATTTAAAATATTTTATATTACGGTTGCTGTCTTAAAGGACTGTTAACTAGACGGACTGGATGTTGCTGTGTTTTAGTAAAGCCTCCCTTTATCTTCCAGGTATCTTAATCTTTATTCTTCGCTCCTCTTCATCAACATGAGCGATCCTTGGCAGGAATGTATGGACTTCTGTTTAGATGTCACCAAACAGGCAGGAAAGGTAAGCAAAGTATTTATGAGGATAATAATTTAATTAACACATAACCAGGTTTATTGATTTTACCAGAAAGCTTTCCAACATAATGCCTCTGCAGTAAGGTCTAATCAGTTTCTTTCACTAAGAAAGTGGCTTCAGGACAGCAAAGTCAATATTTTGGAGTAGCCATCAGAAACTTGTTATTTGTATTTTACTTTATTTTAGACACTTTTGTATTTAAGAGCAAATCAGAAGACAAATCTGCCTCAAACATACCAGTTCTGTCAGGAGGATTGGGTCAGAACCCCATGAAATTATTGTGATAAGCTTGGTGAAGGAAAACCCAAACATTTAACCCAAGTAATACAGTTTAAAAGGCAGTTCTTCCATTTACTAATGTGTGCAAACCTTTCAAATTTATAAGAAAATAACATAAAATTACCTCTTATAATTCTGACATTCAGCTGATAGAAATTATCTGATCAATACTATTTGACATAAAGCGTGAAAAGTTTAGATTAGTTTAATTCTAGGGAGGAAAAAACAGAGTATGTCTCTTTGTTATGTGTCTCTACATGTCTATTTCATAGAAGTAAAAAACAAAAGAAAAAGATAATTAAATATAAAACCACTGATTGGAAATACATAATATTAAACCAGTTCATTGTTTCATCGCACATCGAAAAGCAAAGCAAAAACAAAACTGTGCTTCTTTGGAGAAATATTATCAGTTAGATTTAGTGAAGGCAGTGTTGATGTTGGAGAACTGTTGTAAAGAGTGGCTTCCTGGGGTCACTAAGTCTCCATAGCAACCAGTTGTTTGGGAAGCATGACGGGAAAAAGGCTTTTCTGTCTCATCATCTCAAATGTAAACATGTGTAGTTTGCTGAAGAGCTCTGGAGTTACTTGAGACTAAGATTAAATTTTTCAGTAACAAACACACCTCCAGCCCCAATTCCCTATGTTTTGTATTGTAAAGGATCTGTGATGCTGTGGGCCTGGTTTTCTTCTAGAGAATTTAGTGAAGTTCTGCAATAAAATTCAATTTATTTAAGGCTTTCTCTTTAAAAGGTGCAGATAGTCCTGCTTTTTGTATGCAAGTTGTCATTTGCATTTTTTCTGCTCCCAAAGTGCTCATTATGGAATTCGTTCCTCGGTACTAACATGTTACAGAATGAACATAATGTTGCACTAAAGGAAACCCCAGGCGGAATAAATTTATGAACCTACAGAGCTCAGACACATTGTCGTCTGTGGCCAACCCTTGCCAACAATCTGTCACCATGACGCTCATCACATGGGGCTAATTAGAGCAGCAGATGTGTTCAGTCGTTGCCATGTTTCTGACAGATGATCCGCGAGGCGCTGCAGAAGGACATCACCATCATGCAGAAGAGCTCTCCGGTTGACCTGGTGACCGAGACGGACCAAAAAGTGGAGCAGCTCATTATATCTTCCTTAAAAAAGAAGTATCCCACACACAGGTGCGCTGCTGTTATGGAAAATCTGCGATGCATGAGTTGTTTTTTAACCCATCTGAAGAACAACCGCTTCCAGAGGACATAAGAGGAATGGAGCGATGAATTATTTTGCAAGTTTGCAGGGTTTCAAATCTGCAGTTGCTTTTGCTATTCGTGGCATTTTCCCTCTTGCTTCTACAGTATTTCCTGTGGTTGCAGCATTGTGTCTGCGGTAGCCGCTGTTTTCTGTGATTGCAGTATTTTGTCTATTTACAGCTTTTTCCTGATGCAAAAGTTTTTCACCCAGTGTTTTGGGTATTTTCAGCTGGTTTTGCCGTTGTCAAGTGATTTGGCAGCTGCCAATAATGTGTTGCTCAACTCGAGTTGCCTGCTGTTGTGCCATTAGGCGCCTGTTCTAGATGTGCCGGCTGCTTGTAAACCAGATCACTTGCACACACATCGCCGGTCTGCACGTGGAGCAAATTATGACCAAAATTATGTTTGTTGTTTGTACATGCACAACAGATTAAACCTTTGTAGTTAACCATGTCACCTTTTTCGCTCACTAAGAGTAACTCTCTTTTTTTCTATTTTCTGAAAACACACTAGCATAAAGTCTCAGGTAATTTGTAATTTTCAAGGATTAAGCATTATGTTACAAATTTAAAGGAGGAAAAAAATCTGAACTTACACATTTTTTAAAAGTTTTTTTGTGCTCCCATGCTACAGTAGAGCGAGAATGGAGAATTTGTGTCAATGCAAGCAGGCGGCTCTCTGTTTAACAAGGTTGAGAACCTCTGTACCCGCTAAATATGCTTTATGCTAAAGGCTAATGCCAGCAGACCATGCTTATATAATTACACATATAAAGTGTTGGTCATTTCAGACCCTGTCAAGCTCTGTAAACTATTTATTAATGTGTGTGTTAAACATATGAATAATAATTCATATGCTCCTAAAAGAGACGGGACGATTTCAAGTAGTCAAATTACAAAGTCACATTTATTTTGTGTCATGTTTGATATATATATATATATATATATATATATATATATATATATATATATATATATATATATATATATCATATATATATCAGTTGTTATTAAGATATATATGTATATATATATACATATATATATATCTTAATAACAACTGAAGGTAACATAGTTACTTGATTGCGCCATAAAATAGCTGTTTTCCTGGAAAATGCATAACACCGCCCCTTTAAGTGTTACAAAAATCGAAAGCTTAAAGCAGGTGTGTTAGGTTTTTGTTATTTTACTTAGACATGCTTCATAATACAATTTTTGTCAAAGATCTTCATATCAAATCAATTTAGTAATTAAAAACCGCTGCCGTTTTATCTGTTTTCTTTTGTTTTTTATCTCTAAGCTTCATCGGTGAGGAGTCGGTAGCCGCTGGTGCTCCCAGCATCCTCACCGACGATCCCACTTGGATCATCGACCCCATTGACGGCACCACCAACTTTGTGCACAGGTACTCTTAACCAGGATGTAAGGCTCTCCCTGGAAGCCTGAAACTGCTCTGAATCCGTTTCATCTCAGTCCCTCCTTAACTATTTTTATCTTTTAATTAGCTTCCCTTTCTTGGATTGTCCTCTCTTGGATTGTCTTCAGGGATAATTAGATGAAAATGAACTGATGATAGAAGCTCGCTTCTTAGAGCCTGACTCCTACTGGGAGTTGATTAAACGGATGTTTTATATTGTACATTTCTGTTGGGTAGGTTCCCCTTTGTGTCTGTATCAATCGGCTTCACAGTGAAGAAAGAGGTAGGTCTTAATGTATGCAAATCTCATGTTTATTCCCCTGCTGTGATTTCTTGATTATAATAGACATTAACTCCATTGTCGCCTTGTGAATCTCTGAATAGTGATGCTGAAAAATCCTCCTTGTTATGCAGCTGCTGCTCTGTTTTTAGCCCTCCTCCCACACAGCTTCAATCATCAGCGTGTTTTCTGCACTGCCTTTTGCTCTCAGATAGAGTTTGGGATTGTCTACAGCTGCATTGAGGACAAAATGTACACGGCGCGGAAGGGCAAGGGGGCATTTTGCAACGGAAACCTCATCAAAGTGTCCGGGCAGAAAGGTGATTCTGTACTACACATGATTGGTACTGTAGTTGCAAATCAATCCACTAGGTGGAGCTGGACGTCCGCTGTTGATCCCGTTTGTTTCAGGAATGAATGGATTTCTTTTTGTTTCCTTTTTTGAAGACATTAGCAAGTCTTTGGTGCTGACTGAAATGGGCTTTAAGGAGGAAGCTGAGCACTTCAACATTATGTTGGCCAACATCAAGACTATCCTCACCATACCTGTTCATGGGTAAATATTAACCTATGGAGTGTTGCAGCAATTAATGTAGGAGAAGGCAAAACCGACATACTTCTCAGAAGCCTGACATTTCAGTATAAAATGTCATTTTTGTATCTTCTTAAACTCTTTCTTTTGTTGTTTTCATTGTCTGTAAGCCATAATTGTCAAAATTAGAAAAAATATGGCATATTGTTTTTCACTGTATGTGAGATGATTCCATATAATGTCTAAGGTTCAGTTTCTCCAATGAGTGACAAAAATTATTGACCTTTTTTATTAAAAAAATGGTTCCAGCTGAGTCAAGCTTAGCAAACTTCACATGTTTAGGTTTGTGATAGAAAAACGGGAAAGGTTTTTCTTTTCTGGCATGAGTCAGGAACAGGTGGCTGCAGTAACGGTTTAGCTGGAAACTTGCCGACTTCAAGGCATTTCCATTATGTTACTTGAAAATGGTCTCAAAACAACAATTTTATCATTTATCGCAATAACTTCTGGAACAATTTATCGTCCAGCAAAATTTGTTATTGTGCTCCAACTGTTTAAAATTTTTTATTTACTTTTGAGTAGTTATTTTATTCTGCATTTAGCACAAAATACCTCTCAAAATAAAATAAAAAACATTGAAATGGAAACTTCTACACCTTCACACTCCATATCTTTACCCCTTCAAGGTCTCATTCAGCAGTATGATATTGTACATCTTGTAAAACAAACACTGATTAGCTTTTATTTTTTGTTTTGTTTAGAGTGAAGACTCAAAAATAGGAATTTACCTAAAAGCTCTTTTTTTCATAGACCCATCCCTCTTTAGTATTCTGTGATGCATTTTTTAAATAACCTCAAAGTGCCTGAACCCTCCCAGTGGGAGGTTTGTATAAATGGTCTTACCCTCTTCAGTTTTAATCTTTTGACCTGAATTAGATCAAAACGTTGTCTATTAATAAATCATATGGAAGCTGCTGCTGCCCTCCACCTTCTTCTCCCTTGTTGTTGTGTACACAGCAACCTTTTTTTATCTGTCTTTTCTAACAATAAAAGCCGCCTCTTGTTAGTGTTTTCTCAAAATTAAAGTAAGTTGTGCTTTTTTCTCTTCAGAAAAAAAGGAAAAGTTGAAAAAGCAACAATATGCACAGTAACGTAATGAACTGTTAAGCAGGGGATGATTGCTGCTCATTTATTCCCACTGCAAACTGAAACTAAATGTCCTGTTTCCAGGATCCGCTCCCCAGGCAGCGCAGCCATCAACATGTGCCTAGTGGCGTCCGGTTCGGCCGACGCTTACTATCACATGGGGATCCATTGCTGGGATATGGCTGGAGGGGCGGCCATCGTGACTGAAGCTGGAGGAGTCATCATGGACATTTCAGGTGAGTCACAGAGATAACTGGACGTCTTCAAACAGGGATTCTGCTGAAAACGTACTGAAGTATCTGTCAAAGAGACCAATTAAATGTGTACTTTAGGGACTTTTCTACTAATTTAGTGTCAGTTCACAACAAATGTCATCTTGAGACACTTTAAGAGATTGGCCAATTGAGCCTAGTTATCAAGCAGTGCATTAAGTTTAGTTTATTATTTTATCTTTCTGTAGTAATGAAAGGGAAACGTTAATAGCAGGATAGGAAGAATGATGAGTTGACTGCAGGATATCTCAAGCGGTGCCCTCTTCCAGGCCAGGTGTGGCTTCTATGGAGAGAAAAACCTGAGAGAAAATAAGTTAGTTTTTGTTTGTATGTATCTTTCTTTTTGTGGGGTGAATGTTTGCCTGTTTTTTGATGTTACTTCCTGATGCATTTCGGTCTGCGGAGCTGCTGTCAGTCGGTTGCCATGACAACGGGTTTGTTATACATAACAGTCATCAAAAAGGATGAAATATTTTATAAAGTATAGTAGCCGCAGTTTTTTTTTTTTTTTACCTTAACAGACTATGGCTACTAAAATTAAATTATTGTATTTGATTAGTCGTCTCTTGCATCTTGACAGAACTGACTGAAACCAAACTGTTTATAGATTTATATTTAGGGAGAATAGTTATTTTACATCTTAAAACAGATGCAATTTTCTCATGTTTTAATTAAACCATATTTTAAAGAAATCAGATAATAAATAAGAGTGCGTCAACTATTTCTTTTGACAGATTCACACTCATCCCACTTTGGACCACTATAGTCTCTGTGGATATTATTCAGTGCACAGTAATGGCGCCTCAGGTGTGTGTCACTAGCTACAGCGGCTAATAGGCCTTGTCCAGTCCAGTGACATATTGATGCTCCCTACAAAGCTTATCCCCTAAAACACCCGTAACCCTGTCATTCATTTCAACTTCTTTAACAATGCATTAACTGATTTGTCTGGTAGATACTCAAAACTTCTCCTTGCGATCAATATTTGCAATCTGGCCAGTGAGCTGGATGACTGCTGCAGTTTGCTCTTCTGGAAAATCTCCAAAGGGAGCCTGGCCTCATCGAAGCTTACACACTTCCTAGACAAACTGCTTCCCCTCTCCCCGGTTTCACTCCTTTTCTCCCAGCTTTTGGGATCGTCATGGCAAACTCAAGAAGGGGCTCAGCCTGAGAACAATCGACACATCCTTGCTTAAAAACTGAAACCAGTTTGTCCAATCAGGTGAGGGAGGTGTTTGGACATGGAGCTGATTCCCTGATAGCTCACCGCCCACAGGGGCAGATTCTGCAGGTGGTTTCTTTGAGGTAAAGGCCCCTCTTCTCTCTGAACCCTCACCTACGCTGCATGTGCTGTGCATCAAGGGGTTTGCTCTTAGGAAAGTGAAAGCAACCTTTGCGCTGTGCCGAGCATGCTGCGATGTACAGCGAGACACGTAGAGGCAGGAAATCTCTCGCTGCTCTTCTCTAAGCCAAAAGTAGCCGGTCACTGTGGAAACGGAGCTCTGTCTCCAGCACCAGCTCTGTGAATCATAGCTTCACGACTTTTTCACTTTTTTTTTTACTTGCTGTTCATCTTACTAGCGAGAACTTAAGTTATTTAAAAAATGCAACTTATGCTTCACTTTTCCAGATTTGGAGTGTAGGGGTCACTGTTGCATCAAGAAACAAGCTCAGCAAAATGTTATTTCTGGTCTGACAGATCTGCTATAGGACTTAATAAACATTCATCGTAGACAAATTAGACACATAATGGTTACTGTATGCTTCCCAAACAATTTTAGGGATGTTTTTGATGATTTTTACTGAACATTATCCAAGTGTCACCCCATTATGTAAACACCTTGGTTTCCTTCCATGTAAACAGAAATGTCAAGATGTGAGGCAGCAGCATGTGTCGAGATATTCACAAGCCCCCCCCCTGGCTGAGCACAGCTGTGTTCGTGGTTTCTGCAGAATAGAAAATGTCACCTTAGAGTACTTGATCTTCTTTTTCTGTCAAAGTTTTTCACCGTCTTCTTCTATTCTCGTCTCTCGTTTGGGCCACATTTCCTATGAGCCGCAAAAGATAGTCAAGGTAAATCGAAAGTGCACCTGGTTTCAGGTCAAGAGTTTTACATCTAGGGACAAAATAAAAATAATCTGGTCTTTCTTGCAGTCTGGAAAAGTGTGGAGTTTTTATTTTTCCCTTTTCTAGGTCTGCATTTTATTCTCATTTTAATCAAAACTATATATTGGCAAAACAAGCAATATTTTCTGTTCAAAAACTTTGCTGCTAAGCCAAATATAAAGTCCTTTGTTATTGAATAAAGAAATTTATTGTTTCTAATATGTCCTTTAGGTTCTTCAACTATTTGGTATAGATTATTATACTCATTCAGCTTTCAAGTGCTTCAGGTACCCCTGATCATTCATAAAACTTTAAAAAATATACTTTTGTAGAAATGTGATCTGTGGACTTCTAAAGGCAACATGTTATTGAATCATTCATTTGTTTTCACACACACACTTCTCTGTTAATCATTTCTTTTCTTATCATATTGAGAAAAAAAAGTTCTTATTTTTACGTCTCTCCTTTAACCAGGCGGGCCGTTTGATCTGATGTCTCGCAGGCTGATTGTTGCCAGCAGCAGGACGATAGCTGAACGAATTACCAAGGAGATAACAGAGTTCCCCGTTGGCAGGGACGACGCAGAAGGCCTCTAAACCTCCACAGCCAGCTGAAGCCGAGTAAAAACACACAGCTGCTTTCTGTGTAACAAGTGTTGAGCCTGTTTTTGCCTTAAGAACCAAAACGATAGTTACCTCTGAACAACAGCAGGCGGATTCGTTAAGCATTTTATTCTCCTGCATATCAGTACTTAGTCATACACACATACTTTTGTGTTGTTGAGTTGTTTGCACTGTGTTGTATTTTATTGAATCACTCAGGCATTTTTTTTTATTATTCAAACACAAAAAATAAATTTTTATTAATAGGTAACTCAAAACAGCATCATTACAGGCATAGAAATATTAACATCAAGGTTCATGCTTATTTCTAAAGATGTTTAAACTAAGAATATTTATCAGTTGGGGGAAAAAAGTCACATGTAAAAAAATGTAACAATTTTTTTTTTAGACATATACTCATACAAGTAATTCACAATATCTTTTTAAACTTCAAAAGATATTTATCATCATTCTGGTCTGTCTTGGTCTGTCTTTCCCAATTTAAAAATGGGAAAGACAGCAGAGCTCTGAATTCAATCCATATTGGTTGACTGGTTGGTTAGGAATGGCTACAAGAGAAGATGTGCTGAGTCTAAACTTGCCCATATCTGCAGTCAGAGCCATAAAACCCCCAAAATCTACAAACACTCTGCAGAAAAGAGCGGCGTCTTGGGCTCAGTATGTCTTCTTTGCAGCGAGCACATGCTATCTACATGCTAACCAGTTTTTGCAGGTCCCTGAAAAAGATGTCCTATTTGTAATAACCTCCATTTTATGGCCTTAAAAAGTCTTGTGATTTCTTGTTCTAGGTCTGAAATCTAGTAGGAGACGGTATGTCTTAGATTATTTATTTACTGCTTAATTCATCATCAATTACTGAATTTGAGAGCCAAAATTCATCAACTTAATTTGGCATTCATATTTAGCTTGGTAAGTAAAGTTATAAATCAATTAAGCTAAGTCTCTCTTTTTCTTTTTTGTAATTCATGTCGCTCCTGTATTAAACTATTTCTGCTCCTAAAAAGTCTTATATGTAACTTACTGAAACTTGTAGAAACCCTTATTTTGACAGTGGCACCATAGAAAGTCTTCCTAAATGTAAATTATTTCATTATTCTTTAACTGGAAGTGGTGCTTTGGCTACATGAAACAAAGCGTTAGCTTTTCAGTATCAACCACTGAGAGTAGGATTGGTGTGACATAAAGCATTATTAAGTAGAAAGACAACTGAAACCTATTGGTGGGTATGGTGGAAGATGTGTGATTCTGGGGGCTGTTTTCCTTTCCAATGCCTCTGAGTCGTTGTTGGAGTGGTCGGTATTGTTAAGTCTTTGAAAAGCCTCGAAAATGTATGTCAAATTCTCTCAAGAGGATCAGGATTTCTAAACGTGACCAAACCAACACAGAAACGGTTCACAGGACGCAATTATTTCTAAATGTTGGATTCTATTTTTTCCCTCCTTGGAAGAAATATAATTTTGGGTTTTATTGAAATTGTTCAGTCTGAGATTATTTGATCTCAATAATTTCATTTCTATGTAATTTAAGGGTTTTTAGACATCTTCTCCAGAAAGCGCTGTACCTGTTTTAAGAGTGAATTTAGTTTGCACTTTCCACAATTCACCACATGACTAACTCCTGTACTGTATATCTATTTTTTCTGTACTGTATGGCTCCTTATCAAGTCTAGAATAAAAAAAAAAGTGACATGTGTATCTTTAATGTGTTTTTTTTAAAGTTTTAAAAAAATCCCCTTAAATATAGTTTCTGCATCCTTGCCTCTGTATTTCAGTTTCATAGATTGACTCGTTTAGCTGCAGCTGAGGCTGGTGTCGACCTGCACAGACACGCCATTGTTGTAATCCACAGATGTAATAGACAACTGGCAGCAGAAATAAGAGCCTGTGTATGAACATTTCTACAGGAAATATGCTGACTGAGCAGATGGCAAGCTTCATGACTAAATATGGGAGCTCAGTGTCATGACTCATCCCTGCAGGAAAATAGAAATGAACAGTTAGTGGAAGGGGAAAAAAAAAGAGATCAAATCTGTCAAGATGCCTCTCATTTCTGTTTTGCATCATTTAGACATTCCCGTTAAATTCTTGCTTCCTTTGTGTAAATAAAGTTATTCACACCTCTTCAATTTCATCATATTGCTGGGAACCTTGGTATGTTTTACTCAGGTTTTCTGTGCAAAACCAACTCAAAATAATGCAAAATGGTGAGAAGAAAGGGAACGTATAATCGACTCACTTTTTTTTTTTAACAAATGTAATCTTGAAAGTGTGGCGTGCATTTGATATGCCTACATAAATCCAGGGCAACCAAATGAACCGACAGACTTTGCAAGAAAAGCATTGATTGGATAAGCAGCCAAGAGAGCTTTGGTAACTGAAGGAGCTGCAGAGATCCAACCAGAGCAACGACAAAATGGTTTGGATCGAATCATATCCGTTGGCATGCGCGGCCTCGTTATAAATCAAATTCAGAATCTACTTCAAGACTTAAAAATTTATATTTTGTCTTGCTGCAGTTACCGTAAGAGATGGTTTTAATTGTATTGTGGCTGAACATGTACACTCCAACCATATTACCAGGTTTGACTCGCTTCATTATGCTTAAAAAGAGCTTCCCCACAGCATGCTGCTGCCACTACCAGCTGGGATGGTGCATTAAGGGGGTCTTCTGTTAATTTCCTGAACACACATAGCATTTTATTTGTACTTTTGCAGAGGATCTAACTACAATTACATGCTAGACTAACCCATTAAAATGCAATGTAACATCCCCAAAAATGAAATGTTGGAAGATTTATCACCAGTTTTGCAGAGAACTGTTGAGTTAAGCGTCTGTGTGAAAAATTTGTTCTGTATCCCAGCTTCCCAACACCCAGGCGCAGTAACTTGAATCCACAAAGTGTGGCTTTGACCTAGAAAAGGGATAAATCTATAAAGTGAAGGCACGAACAAGAAAAAAATGTCTCTGGTGACTAACTGAAAACAGGCCTCTGGACACGCAGTAAAAACAGTCACAGCTACTGTTGTGATTTAGGAAAGAGATAAAAGCCATTACAGCATGTAAAGTTGTGTGCTGCGTTTCCCCTGCCCTTTCAGTCAGAGCTGCAAACGGTTCACCCCCCATCCTCGGCTGATATGCTCTATAAAATAAGCCTCCATGGGCTCTTTTTTTTTCTTCTCCCCTCCAGCTTGTGTTTGCTGATGACTAACAAATGGTTTTAAAACACTTTACTCGAGCAAACCCAGACTTTATGTGTTCTGGAAGCCAGTGGTGCATGCTCGTATGCAGGCGGGGAGTTTGGCGGAGTCGTTATCACCGGTTTTTCTCCAGCGGCTCTGCAGCAATCCTGCCAGATCCCTGCGTCTTTAAATTTTCATGCTCTCTTATTGTTTACGGAGTCATTAATACCTCAACCAACCACGTCCTCATTCTCCAACTTTATGACCCGGTAACCTCCAACAAGTGGCAGGCATTGTTCTCTGCCGAAGCTATGATTTCCTGGCTTATCCCAACAAATTTACCCCAAGTGCTTTTGAGAGTGGTGTACTAAATATAGTTATGCAATGTTAACACACATTCAGCACGAGCCTATTAATTTGTGATCTTTTGGCATTGAGATGAGGCTTTCAAATAAATACTGTAATACTGTAATTCAATGTCACAGTATGATATGCAGTAGAATTGGACAAAAAGATCAAGCAAATCCATAGTGACAGCAAGGTGAGTTCTCAAAGGGGGTATTACGTAAAATCAAGTTTTTTGAGCTTTATATTACGTTATGTTACCCCCTCATAAAAAAAATTAATTAATTAAAAAAAAACATACCCAGAGTGGTGTTTGGATTATTTTTGCATGTTTGAGGAATCCTTGAATCTCCCACGGCAACCATTCAGGGGTGCTTAATCAATAGTTCTGACAAAGTGTCGCCTTTTCCACAAAACTCGTCGTGAGCTTCTGCCTTACAGAGCATCGCTCCCCCAAACAACTCCTCCAGACTAGCGGCAGCAGCGATTAGCAAGCACCTGCTGGAACTTCAAGTCCACTGAGGTTGTCCTACAAATTATTACTCAGTCCAACACTCCTGAGAACGTGTGTAAATGGCATAATGAGAAGCATTGTTGTGATCAGTGTCATAAAGAGCAGGAGCTTCTTAAAGAAACAGAAGCTAAAATGTAGGTATCAATTTGCAGAGTCAAAACTATTATGTTTGATACATTTTTATTATATAAGGGAGACAAATTTACTTCTTGGTGATTCTACAGCTGTAGATTGTAGGATAGATTGTAGATTTATTATTTTGTAAAGAGTTGGACAAGTAAGATTTGTGCTGTACCACTTGCTTTTACCACGCTCTGTTTGGTTCCTATTTATGTCACTACACTGGCCCAGTGGAGTTCTTTTGTGCTTTTTATCCCCATTTCATCTTCTGTACTTTTAGTCATAATAACTCATTTTAGTTGTTCTTTGTTGTATGTGTTTACTCTGAGGTTTATCTACATCTTTCTGTCCTTAGCTTTAACTTCTTCATGGTGCTGTATCCACTATGAATACCTCTTAGCACATGAGATTAATAAGAAATAGAAATGAGTCAAGAATTTATTAAATAACAAGATTGTTTAATTTCATAAACTTTAAAAAATGTTTTGTTCTTTTCAAGGATAAATTTTCCAGGCAAAATCGTTTCAGAAAAAGCTTCTGTTTTGTTTCTTACTTTGATCTACTAATTTATAACAGTGCTTGGTAGGCTATGTGTGGGACCAGGCTAAGACTGTAAAGGTGGCATTGCTGTTGTCTTCTTCCCTTCTTCCCTAAAAAAATCCCCATCTTGCTCTGGCTGTTAGCCTGAGCAAACTCTGCTCGCTTTTCCTGCTTCACCAGAAAATCAAAATGTCAACCATGTCACCAGTAAAACCCCCCGAGAGCAAAATGAGATATGCAGAATTCTACGCAGTTTCCCAAGAAATTTATAACTTCAGGCTTTGCGAGGCCACACAGGTTTGGAAGACTCAATCAAGATGAGGATAGTATTTGGTAGAAACTTTAGGGGCATGATAGAAAGAAGAAACGGTCTCTGAATTCACACAGCAGTTTAAATTGAGATCTGTTGCAGATTAAAACACAACACGTGATAGATGAATTTAACCTTAAAAAGTATTTTTAGATTCCAACCTGAATGTTTATTCATTCAGTTTCAGTCATGTCCATGACTATTTTTAGAAGAATACTCACTTAGCTTGCTAAAACAGGGTGTACCATATGTAAATGCTGCTGGGATAGTAGATCATCGATTGGAGGATGACTCACCTTCCACATCTTATTTCAGGTCTTTGCTGGATTTTTCTTTACTATATTCTGGAAAAACATGATTTTCAGATACTTTTTTGTGTGCTTTTTTTTAGGCCTAGCACTTAAAAAAAGGAGAGATGACAAATTGATACTGGTACTTTTTTAAAGAACAAGGTACACAATCCACTGTTATGGTTTGGTAAACTGAAACTGAACGGAAAAATTTAACCAACGTCCAAAGAAAAACAAGACCGCTTTGAGAATCACACAAGGAAATTTGGTTTCTTGGCAGGAAATTTGAGAAAAAGCAAGTGTGTTAAAACTAGAACATCCTTCTCCTTCTATCTCAAAATTATACAATACTTTGTGTTGCTCTATCACATAAAATCCTAATAAAATACATTCAAGTGTCTGGATGCATCAAAGCAAATTGGGAAAAAAAACTTCAAAGTGTATAAAAATGCTTTTAAGGGTATTGTAAGTATAGGAGAACAACAAAATACTATTCTGTTTCTTTTCTGTAGTGACTGGACAAGTCATAGTCAAGAACAATTAATCTATTTTATTTCTATCTTTTGAATTTTATCTGTCTAATTCAGAAAGGTTTTCAACACTTAGTTATAATAGTTATATAGGTGGATGAAAACATCTTATCAGGTCAATTATTTACTCATTCTACACATACACTCTCAATTTTTTTTTTCTTTTTTAATAGCTTTTAATATCCATACGTTTTCATCATGTGTCCAGAATTCAGCTTTCCTGTCTGAGTCCCCAAATGTTTTCTGAAACGTGTCATTTCCTGGAGGTAAACTCCTCCTTCACTCTCAACCTCATGTATTATTCTGCACTTGGAGGCAAATACTTGTTAGGGGTTTTAGTGAAATTCCATATATTCTGAATTTCAGGAAAAACGGGAAATACCAATAAAGTCTTATCAGGCTCACACTCCGATGGGACCAAAGGGTCTTTTGAGGAGCCTGAGGAGTGTTAAGAAGACGGTAATACAATTTTTCATGGTTACCAAATTGAAGTAATAGTGATGCTGGAGGTAAAGTAAGGCCAAATATTTGTATGAAAGAAGTGTGCGTTTATAGTTGGTGACTGTCATGTAATTTGCATGTAAGTTTTGAGTTCTCCTCACAAAGGTTACAACAAAAGTACCCTTCACAATCTGCCATTGGTTCTTACAAATACATGTGTCCAGTGCTATCAATACTTCCTATCAATTTTAAGCATAGTAGAACTCTAAAACCAGTCTTAGCAAGTAACCAGGAATGGATGGATGGATGTTTTTTCTCTAGTTCGCCCCTAGGCAGGATGATGCTGCGCATTCTGTCCTTTTGTTATTATGGGTTTCAGCCATGGCGACAGGCTGGTCCAGGCTGGGCCTTCACTAATGGGTCTAGCAGAAGTGCCGGGAGGTATCGGGTGTGTCACTGCTGTCGGGGTGCCTACTGTCTGCCTGCCTGGGCTGCTGCACCCTTCAAGTAGCGCATTATTACTGATCTTCTCACAAATCAAACAACTCTGCATCTCCAAGCGACAAATTTACGATGGTGAGAGCAGTGAGACCAGGTACATCATAAGTTTAGTGATTCTGACTTCATCCCCAAGTTTAGGAATCTAAAACTGTAAGTTTCACAAAAGTGTTGCACAAAGGTGGTTTTACTCAAGAATCCTGTTGAGTAATTTAGATAAAACACTACAAAACTCAGACACAGTACAAAACATATGGTTGGCAACATTGCTTCATCATGTAACTTAAAGAAGCCACTGCCCGACAATGGTGTGTTCAGGACACCTTGAAGTGCTTCATTATCCTGTTGTAGCTCACATAATTGGCTGCAGATAAAAAAGGCCTCGCTTTCTTCACGTCAGCAAACTGAAGTTCACATTATGCCCTAGAAGAACCTCTAGAAAGTCCTACCAGAACTAGAACTTTGTGTTAAATAACTCATCAGGGTTTCAAAGACTATCATTCAGAGTGAACCGCTGACCTTCAGCAGTTTCCCACCACCACATCAGTGCCTCAATTTTGCAGCTGTGATCCCGGGGAACCAAACATCCAAAACATCCGTCATCCCGGATAAATTATTCATAACAGAGCTGCCACAGAGACGGCAGGACTGATGCATTTGTTTTGCTTGTCCCATCACTTCCTCTCCACTTGTCTCTCAACATCTCAGAGACTCTTATGTTCGGTGCACAACGGGGACAACAGGGTGACAACGCCTCTCCTGCTGCTCTCCTCCTTCACTCTCAAACAAAACTTTCAACATGATAACCCGCACTGATCTGTCTAAATCTAACGCCAGTTTGTTTATTTCAGCTGCAGCCGGTGCATTAGGATTTCCTGTAGATCTGCAACTTGTTTACTGGAATGGATCTGCGGTTTCTGCCGGCTTTGCTGCTGTTTAACAAAGCTGTCGCCAATGAAATTTGAGATCAGACGTAGAACTTCCTCTGGGAGGGCTCTGATGCGGCCCCGCGCTGCCGTTACCAGCTCAACATTTATGGCTACACAACAAACATGAGTCTAACATGTTGCGACACACATGAAGCGAAGCTATGCAAGGTGTGGTCGCATTCAGCTTCATGTCAGAACGTGTTCGTCTCTCCTTTTTCTGACACAGGCACAGAATATTAGACAGTGATGCCATCTTTCCTGTGTCTGAGCACAAGCACAGAATAATATATCTTGCAGTAATAGAAGCAAAAAGAAAGATGCAACGTCATTTTCTTGAGTCATGCAACATTTAGCACCAATTGAACGACTTTTCCTGCAGCAAGGTGTGACTTTATATAACTGTCAACAGTTTCAGGAGAAGCTTGACGATCCAGAAAATATCCTCTGGTCCCTTAGGACTTAACTGCTGCATGCATTTGAATAATAAAATGCAAACTATGTCACCCGCGGGCAAAAAACCTCAAGTAAATACCATCCTGGACGAAGAGTCAACACAATCTATTGTTTAGCTTCGAGGGTTGAATGATTGCGATGGCTGATTTTCTTTTTCAAGCAACAGGGATACTAAGAAATGCAGACTCTGACTTAAAGACACAGATATGGGCTCTATTCACACTATCTGTGTGGAAATTCGCATGGTTTGTGAATGTGTTGTCAAGACTTTATCCAGCTTCCGGCAGGCTCTCTGAGAAACAGATACTTGTTCTACATGGGCTCACCAGGGGATCTTTCCACCACTGGAAAACAATAAAAGAGAATGAAGCAGGAAAGCTGTCAGGAAATCTAAAACTGTCAAGCAGCTTTGTTTGCTATGACACAGCGCCTTGCAACAGTATTCAAAACCCCCAAACCCTTTTGTTTTAAACCTTTTTAGCATCTATACATAAGCTTCGGTGTACTGTATCAAGAGTTTATGTGACAATCCAACAGAAATACTGCACAATTGTGAAGTGGAAGTAGAAATGATCCTCATCCCCCACCCCAAGGGTAAAAAGCAGGGGCCAGCTGCATTGTATGAGATGGTATTTGACAAAAAACTGATATGCGGAGGCACTTCATCGGTCACCCCCAAGGCTGAGGAGGCTCTGTGGCTTCTCTGATAACAGACACACACACACACACACACGCACACGCACGCACACACACACACACGCAGGGGAGCGGATGCATTAACCACACACATACATACATAATCTTCTTTTTTTTTTTTGTCATTGTGTATTAATACACTATCTTAAATGATAACATCTACTGCGTCAAGAAACTATCCGAAAAGTAATAATAAAAATAATCTGAATCGGGGCAGAGATATAGAAAGAGGTTAGATCTTCACTTGTTTGGACCACTAATCTATTTTTCTTCCATATCTTCTGTCGTATTAAACATGTTTGCCTTCTATGATTGTATTCTGGGATACTTTGCATCGCCACAGCATTATGTTGCCATCACCGTGCTTCAAAGTGAAGATGGTGTATTCAGGGTGATGCACAGAAACCTGAATAGGAGTGGAAAGAGAAAGATTGTTTACCGATTTAATTTTGCTAACGAATACTTTGTTTGAAACTTGTACATTCTTTGTACCTAAATTTTGTATTAGTAAATCTTTGACTAGACCTTTAAACCCCCTTTATATGTTGAAATTTAAGTTATGGAATAATCTAGAGCAACAGGTTTTCTTCCTCACGTGTCAACTCTGACCAGCTTCCCTGAAACATGTTGTGACATCAACCTTCAGAAATTCAGCCATTATTTAAAAACCTCTCATGTCAGTTGTTGCGTTGAATCATGTGAGGGCGGGTGTGTGTTTCTGTTTCACCTCCACCAGAGTGAGAGGAAGGCTCCCTTAAAATTTTCCACTTTTTTACTCAACCCTAGCTGCTCTCAGCTGAGAGCAAATGGGACATCATGATGTTTCAGGTCTGCCTTTTTGAAAGACAGGAAGCTGTTTTTTTCCTTTGCGCTGATGAGAATGAAACTCCTGGGGGCATCTAGTACTTTTCCCCATGTCGTCATGCCAACTTTGTAAGGTGCCTCGCCTCCACAGTGAGTCAATTTAAAGGTTTGGGCCTTTCAAACAAGCATCGGTAGCACCTGAAGGCTTACCTGGCTGCACATCTTCTCCTCAAGGTGAGTTTTTCTTTCACTATTTCTACTGTTTCTTATCAAACTGGACACAAAATGATGAGCTCTCCTGTTAGGGTTCCACTCGGTCTTAAATGCTGTCTTGCTGCCATTTACCTCAACTTTTAGTTGGTGACTTAATCTTTATAATGAAATCATCATGGAATTTTCATTAATAATTATTGCCTATAATATTTTTAATAGAATTATCAGTGTCATCTTACTCACCAGTTGTCAGATCTCAGATGAAAGAAGAGAGGATGGGAAATGGTACTTGATAGACGGACATGAGATATTATTAATCACAGAAACTGACTTCATATGAGCGTCACAGAACAACATTCCTTCCCTGAAGCTGCATATTTCTTAAAAACAACTCAATATTTATTAAAATCTAATGCTATACGTATCCAGTTCTTTTGAGATAATGTAAACAAACCAATCTACCTCATAGCAGACGTAGCATTAAAATCTAACTTAAGGAGTTTCCTTCACATGAAAGTTGTCACTTAAGCCAGTTTTCTTCCATAATATTGTTGCAGATATTGTTGGATACAGTCACAAAAACCATGTCCTAACTCAAACTAAGCCTTTTTTTTGTCTCTATCTCTAATTAACAAGCAATATAAGGACACATTCCAACACAGTGTGTTGCAATCCTGGTTTGTGGTGGTGGTTCGGAGCAATGCTGGCAGACTTTAATGCAGAAGAAGTCTTACATAATGTATGTAAGGATTTTATCTTGCTGAAATGAAAGTGTACTAATTGTGAGGCAGGTCTGTGGTGGTGATGTTGTATTCTTTTGCTCACCTCAGAGTCACTGAGGCTCCAGTCGCTAATAATCCTTTTTACAGGCATATTTTTCCATACATTAAGCCGTATTTGCATGTTGTCCGAATAATGACCCACGTTTTATGGGATGTTGTTGCAATTTTACAGTCTTTGTTTTATTTTACAGACTCTTCCAAACAACCTTGTAGCAGAAATAAAATGGAGGACCCTTGGCAAAAGGCTTATGACTTTGCAGTTGCTGTTGCAAAAAAGGCTGGAGAGGTACAGTTTGTAACTTTGTTTTTCTTTTTTCGACATAGCAACAATAAATCACCAAATAGCTGAAGTGTGGGTGACATTGAGAGTAATTCTGTTCTACTTACAATCTGAACAATAAGGAAATTCGAAAAGCTGGCGAGAGTGAAATAAGAGTGATGACCAAGAGCTCTACTGTGGATCTTGTCACCAAGACTGACGAGAGGGTGGAGAAAATCATCATTGGGTCTCTGAAGCAGGAATTTGGAGAAGGAACACACTGGTGAGCAATGCATAAAGACATACTGTATGTGAGAATCACAAAGGCTTAACTATGATATCCTTCATTTAATTTTGTTCCTCTTCCTCCTCTGTGCTGTAGTTTCATTGGGGAAGAGTCTGTTGCAAACGGTGAGCCGTGCATCTTGACCGACCAACCTACGTGGATCATTGACCCAGTAGACGGCACCACAAACTTTGTGCATGGGTATGGTGACACATTTTGTGCAACAGAGATGCTGATGTTTGGCAACCATGTTATGTAATATACAAATTTGGCAAAAATCCATGATGTACAAGAATCTCAAGTAACCAGGAAGTCAGTTTTCTTGCAGTTTGATTGTATTTTTTGAGGGAAAAAACAAACATGAAGAAAAATTTACTAGGAAAAATCTCAAGAAATGAGCCCAAATTAAAAAAAAAAATTATCCCTAAACAGATTAAATTAAAAGACCAACAATATTTAGACAAGCAGATAATGAACATGTGCAGTGTGTGCTTGAGGTAAAATCTTTTAACTAAAAAGCCAATCAGCGTCTCATTAACTTTGTACAGCAATGCAATGACCCATTATTTGTATCTAAATGCTACTATTTATTTCCAGGTTCCCATTCGTGGCAGTTTCTATTGCCTTTGCTGTCAATAAACAGGTAGGTGAAAAGACACAAAAATTCACATTTCATTCTCACCGCTTGATGTGACACTTTAATAAATGATTTCTGCTTATAGTTGGAGTTTGGTGTGGTGTACAGCTGCTTGGAGGACAAGATGTATAAAGCAAGAAAAGGGAAAGGTGCATTCTGCAATGACGAACCCATTCAAGTTTCTGATGTAACAGGTAAAACTAGAATTCACACTTTAATATTTAGATTAAAATTGCCATGTATATATCAAGCGAAAGTGTTAAATCTCTCTGACCTTCTGTTGTTGTAGATATCCACAAGTCCATTATCATTTCTGAACATGGAATTGATAGGAGTCCAGAGAAAGTGACCAAAATCTTCTCCACCATGCAAAAGATTCTGTGCATCCCAGTTCATGGGTAAATTGAATGACATGTCTGCAATTTAATCCTGAAACACCGATGGGTTAAAGACCAAATTTTGTCATTTTAAAATTAGGTAAACAATAAAAACCTCTCACAATGGATCTAAAAACACATTTAGATTTGACTTTTCGTTTTAGAAGAGTCAACAGTAAGAACATAAAATTAACTCCTTAAATCCAGATGTATTATTTTTAAGGATAAGTATATGTTACTAATGACATTATTTTTACATCTGAAATAAAGCACAATCAGAGGCATTAAACTGTATCAGTGTGAAAAAAACTTCACCCAACTGCTAGCGTTGCTAAATCAAGTTTTTTGCTAGCAAGTCAGTAGTAATCACACAGACAGTAATAATCATTTGTTTATGCAACAATTGTTGACAAAATGACATTTGTCACTCTGCTTTTACTCTTAAGTATTTTTAACTGCGGTTTGAAAAATCTCCTTTGCCAATAAAAATGCAAAAACATCAATTAGTGAATTGATTGGGCGATCATCAAACTGTGTTAAATATTTTTTCTTTTCTCTTTTAGCTGTCTAAAAGGTCATACAAAGCAAGCTTATCTTTTAATATATGGTTCAAAATAGAGATTCACATGAATAAGTAAAAGTATTAAAGTTACACTAACAAAAACTACTTGGAGCAACTGGTGCGCTAAGGCTACATACATAGCTACCTCTAGCTGTGGTAAAGCCAGATATTACATTAGTCTTAATTTTGCTTTGTGCTTCCATCTTGAAATGAAACCTACTAACCTGAAAAAAATTATATAAAAAACCGAAAAATTTGACAAAAAACACAGAAATAAAAATTTAATTCCTCTGGGTTCAACAATTCCTCTTAGCATAGATGGAATATGTTTCTTTCCTGGACATCTTTGCCTGTTGTTGATTGTTGATTGTTACCCGCCTGAGTTAACGTTTTCTATTTTCTGTTTTTTTCAAGGCTCCGAGGGTCAGGAACAGCTGCTACCAACATGTGTCTAGTGGCAACCGGGGCGGTGGAGGCCTTCTTTGAGATCGGGATCCACTGCTGGGATATCGCCGCTGGAGCAGTTATAGTCCAAGAAGCTGGAGGAATCCTTCTGGATGTTGATGGTATATTCACTTTTAAAATCGTGCTACAAAACATTAGTTTTTAATCCTGGGGATTCATCACTGTAAATATCAGCGTTGCACTTCTTAACAAAAGCTTTGTTTTAAACTTAGGCGGGCCATTTGACTTGATGTCTCGAAGGATGGTCTCAGCAAACAACGATGTCATTGCCAAACGGATCATCAAGGAAATTGAAATATTCCCCTCAACGAGGGATGACGCACCAATTGAGAAAAAGTGAGAAGATCTTTAAAGGTTGGCTGCTCTGAATTTGCATATGGACTGAAAAATGAGACAACAGAAAAGTACGTTTTCTACATGTCTAAATTAAGTTACTAAACCACAATCATTCCTGATTGTCTAAATCTGAAAGCTTGGTGTGATTTGTTGGTTGCATATTTTGCCCAATCATATCATTTTATCAACCTTGCATTAAATTTGATTGCCTCTCTGTTTTGTGTCTATCAAATATTTTGATTAAAGAAGAAGATGGTTGTATCTTGTATTTGATCAATTTTTTTGTTGCTGACTAACCATGTTTCACTTTGCTTTGACAATAAAACCTTTAATCAGCAATCACCTCCATTGCTTAATCTTAGCCCTTACCTTCTGAAATCTCTCCAAGACTAATTTTTGAGAATTAAAATGATGTCAGTTTGATTGAAAAGGCTTGTTTTTTTAAAAAATCTGTATTTAGAGGGTAATAATATGACATTGAATTCTACCTATTCTCACAAAAAACTTTCGTTGCTTGATTTTATTCATTTCACATTCCAAACCAACCACTAGAGGTCAGTAATGGTTCGGAAACTAAATTTTCCTGCAGCCAGCGTTTCAAGTTATATTGTTGTATGCTTTACTGTTCTAATGATGCTCTTGAGTGTTTTCTCAGTGTCCTTCGCAAACACATTTCCTATCCTATAAAACACCGGTCAAACACTTGAGATCACTCATGACATCTATTAAATCATTACATTTCTTCCTGGTAACCCCTCAATGAACAATTGACTTTGGCCACAACAGGGAGAGAAGATGGAGGTGAGAGATGAGAAAACAGCTGCAGTTGTAAATAAAACAAGATAAACAATCAGAGATAGCAGCACCAACAATAAAAATAACAGCAGGAGGTCAGGTAAAAGGCTGCGGGGGCGACGTGCCTCAGAACATGCTTACATTGCTGCCTTTCAAACAGCAGGATGGGGTGTAAAAGGATTCTGTGCTCATGTTGCTCAAGAGGGTTTTAAGATGGCAAAATGTTAGTTACATTTCATCTTCTAATGTGCAATATGAGGATAATTCTCTAACAGAGACAGTAATAGTTGCAATTAATAGTTGCAGTTTTACTTTTGCCCCAACTTTCAGAACAGATGCCAGAGATTTCTATTGTACATGCAACTCAAGTCGAAGATTTCCACACAAATTCTCAAAGTTATTGTATTTTGCAAATGTATTCATGGAGCGTTGATGATTTATTTTTATTTTATTTTTTTACAATGTATCAAGTTACAGCCTCCTCAAAGGATGAATTTTCGTGATTGAGCAACACAACACAGTGCATCCCTGTGAGGTTTTCAATATAAAAAATTCAGAAGAGTGTGTCATGTAGATTTAGTATGCTCACCTGAGTAAATACATTTTAAAAACAGCTTTCCCTATTCATGTTTGCAAAACAGCTCCAACTAAAACCAATCGGACATGGAGCAACCGTGAACAGCAATGTTCGAGCCTTGCCACAGTTTTTCGAGGTCTGAACTTTGACAGGGCCATTTTGACTGATCTCAATGAAAGCACTGAATTGCAGTTGTCATTACCTTTCAAGGTTTTTCATATCTTCCTCACAAAATACAGCTTAGGTGCAGTTGTTGTAGAAGGTTACAACATTTCAGGTAGCACAGAATGAAACTCTGCGTGCCAAAAACGTGTTTGTCCAGACAGATAGACATTTATGGCCCACATAAATGTCTATCTTAATTGCAAAAATATCTCAGTTTTTAACAATAACATAGCAATTTCATGTTTTCCAATTATTCAACCCCAATTTTATTAACAGGTTTTCTTCTAGGATTGTCCTTTATCCATCAGCCCACTGATTTTAAAGAGCTTCCATTTTCCTTCTGAATAAACCACGAAGCTGCTTCCTCCATGTTTCACTGTTCTCTGCAATGTGTTTGTTTTCTGCCATGCACAGCAATTTAAAGCTATTTTCTAGTACGGTTTACTGTTTTCTAACATATTCCTTGCTTTAGAACAGCTAGATTTATATTGAGTGTAAATTCCACCTGGGTGGACTCAGTAGTACCGTTTTTAGCATCAATCAGTTTTAAAATAAATAGGAGTTCCAGTTTTTACATCACAACATGACGACAACATAAAATCAGCTTCATCGTACAGCGGTATTGTATCTGTAACAATAATAAGCAGCTTATAAAGAGACATGAATGATTTATAATTCGGTGCGGTGTAGCTGCAAGCAATTACACAGACATTAAAAATTCTACTGCCATTCATCAACGTCGACGGATTCTTCTATGTCTAATGGATGTGTGTGGAAAGATAATGAGTTATCGACAATGACATAATGGTGCATTTGTCAATAAGCATAACTTGTTCTTAGAATAATTAACAAAGGGATATACACTCAGTTATTGAGTGCCAAAAGACAAACAAAAAGCTTTAGACGGAGATATACAATACACTTATAGGTGGATATGATTGAAATGTCTCATTAAAGCAGCATTTACTCACTTTTCATGACCAAGTTACAGAATTTATAAATCAGAGGGGAGAAAGCACATTTTGACAGTACAGCTGGAACCAGACGTTTACATGCACAAAATAAAAACATTTTCTTCTCAATGTTTGAAGTTAAATCAGACTAAACTTCTCTTGCTTTAGATAAGTTAGAATCAACAAATTGATTTCTATTTACTAGAGGCCAGAAAAGGTTTTAGACATTGTTTTTTCAATAACTTTTGAATTTTGAAGCTTACATGCAGTATCAGTATCGGGGACTGATACTGATACTGACTCAAAATTTGTAATGAGTCAAATTTAGTTTTTTTTGTTTTTTGTGCACAAGTTTCTCACAATTGCTTGCTGGTGTTCCGACTCACTCCTTTGGTCAGAACTGCCACCATGTAGTTATTACAAATCAGTTTCATTTTGTTCATAATTAAGCATTTTAATAAATAACGGAGTTAAATACTGTAATTCAAGTTATATTTTGCTCGTGTAATATTTTCTGAATACAATTTGCCAAAGTACAGCATATGGATGATATTATTGTGCTTATTTTTATTAAATTTTTCACGTTTTTTCAGTTACTTCAAGGGAAGATTAAACAAAAATATATCAGGAAAAATAGTAATGACCTACAAAGCTCATTATTAACCATTTACAGAAATTAATAATCTAAGTTGATCAAAGTGAATTTGATGATAATTTTGTTCATAATCGAGCAGACCTACTATAAGTTTGTTGTTTTAGAAAGTGAACCTCCACCCCAGTATCAAGTCTTTTACAGCCTCCACAGAATTTGGGGACTAAGACGCTGAAGCTAATTGACCACAGAGGGGAACTTTTGTTGGCAGGGAAATGAGGGTTAGGGTCAAAATAATATTGCAATTTCATATTTACCTTGTATCATTGAGCCTACCCTAAAGCATTCCTCTGTAGCTGTGGCTGTATGTTTACTGTCATTATTATGGCCACTTTATCTTCCCTCCCCGCAGCATGATTCTGCCATCACCATGTTTGTTGTTTTCAGGGTGTGACTATTCTGCATTGGTTTCTCACAAGAAAACCAAAAATTTGAATTATGGCTTCTTCCAACCAGAGCATCTACAGGTTTGCTGCCCCCTGCATGCCTTATGGCAAACTTCAAACATGACAATTTGACAGCTTTTAAAAGTTACTGATTTATTCAGACTATTCTCCTTCTCAGTTCTGGATCAAACCAACTTTTTGAGCCCCAAATTAACCCCTAACCCTGTTATCAATATCCAGGCTGCTTTTAATGTCATTCAATTTAATTTCTCTCCACCGAAATCAAGTTGCTTGGCCGCTCAAACAGTTCAGGACATCAGAGGTAAAGGGGGACAAATTTTTCTCTCACATGGGACCAAGACTCGCCTGACACTTCTGTTTCCAATGCATGTTGAAATATAATAAAAATGGTTGCTCACTTCTGTTGAACACAGATTTCCCAGAGGAGCGTCTGGCGGCCTATATTAAAGCCATGGAGACAATGTTGACATGACATTTTCTGCTCTACATGTAATATATAGTTAACAATGTTCCATATTTACTCCTGACATAACTGTGCCACAGGGAAATTGCAATTCAAAATACATTGTGGTCGTATATTGATTTAAGATGTGAAGCTATGTGACATGCAAGCTATGATGGAGATTTAAAGTGCTCGGGCTACAAGTTAGTAGCTGTGTGATAATCTCACTCATATGCACATTCTGCTGTCTGTTACCATAGCGGTTCCTTTAAGAAAATTAAATTTTTTTTTTCTTCTTTTGATTTTCATCCATTTGATTCATGTCAAGAGGGAATAAAACCTTGCATCTTTGGTTTTTATTTTAAAGTTTTCACTGACTCCTCTACAGTGAATGCATAAGACACTGTAAAAAGAGAACATTAGTAGAATCCCCACAATAATTCATATATCTGGTTAGACAACTGCAAATGGGCACGTCTGCCATAATATGTTTTAATGACTTGTTGGAATGTATTTTTCAACGTGGAACAAACAGCAAACAAAATAAAGTTGTTTTTTTTTAAAACAAGAAGAAAATACTCTTTAAATTCAACTGGTACTGAGTCAGACAGAGTTGCCCTGTTGTTGAGTCATGCAGTAACCTTAATTAAACACATATTTTGTAAAGCTGAGATCAGTTTTCCTGACCTTACGGACCTCCAGGCGTCCTGGTCAGAAAGCGTGTTTAGATGGGAAGTTTGATTGGGGTTCTTTTAACTAACACTGTTCTCTGGCCATCCAGGGAGCTCAGGAACTGTAACTTTTGTTTTTATTTAGATATGAGTTGACTTTCTTTTCCAGCCAGAAGGAGTGTATTTTTGTTATTTGGCTTTGGAAACCTTGAAGATTGTTTTCTGCTTTCATTCTATTTGTAAAGCCCAGAGCAGATGGGGAAATAATTGAGATACTCAGTTGAGATGTTTTCAGTTCTTGCCTTCACGTTTCATTTACAATTTGTGCTCCATCTGAGACTTAATCTAAGGGTTGTAACACACATGATAGCTGCCACGCACGTAGAATCAGCAAACCACCTAAACAGAACCAGCCTGACAACATGAAGTCGTCACGATTCTGGGGTGTTTGTACCTTCATCTTTTCCTTGTAGCCTAAATATGTGCAAAAGATCTTGGTGTAAAAATGTTGCCATATATGTTTAAGCCTTTATGATTAGTTTCTTGGTTTATTCTTGTGAATTTGTATTCATTATCAGTGTTATTTTCTCTATTGGTTCTGAATCAGTCTTTGAATATACCTTTAAAATGGTATATTCAGCTCCATCACACCTGAAATAAATGAATGACTCATTACGTTGCTTCAGCAGAGCTGAATGACATGCCAATGAGGGAATTGTGCCATTTGATTCAAGTGTTAAAAAAGGAATCCTTCTAAAAGTTGCTCTTGAGGACTAAACTTGGACTCTCCTGTTGTAGATCCTTTCAGTCTTTTTTCAGCTCCTTCTGTTTTATTATTCATCTTCTCTGAGTTTACCTGTTTGTCTTCTCTCCCAGCTGCACCTTATTTATAATTAACCACCTGCATCCTTTCAGAAATCACAGTATCAAGGCTGCTGGATTTTCATTGTTGGTCAAAGCATCCTTCCGTTGCCCTGTCTGTCTGCTGCCTGTGTTTCAACTGCAAGGTCCCATTTTAAGTTGTTTTCTCCATTTTTACTGATGTTTTGTTTACTTGTGTAGGAGATAGCCCTCACCACAGCAACATGCATCATGCTAGTGATGACCAAATGAAGCCTGGTGAAGCAGTAAGGCTTCCCAGGCCATTGCTTTGCCTGAAGGTTCATTACTTGATAATTCATTCATTGCTCACTAGCGACATCTGCTGCTGCTGCTGCTACACTGCACAATTTGCTTCTTGCCATCTATTACAGTCTCATTCCTAATTGACAGTGGAGGCTGAGACGTCGTTTGAGGAGTTTTAAAGTAGCGTCTTCTCTCATCCAGTGAATACTGTCTGCTGCCAATCAAATCATTTGCGTAAATGAACTGGTTAAATCCATACCTCCAGATAAGGGGCTTTAGTTTGTTGGGAGTCTAGCTGTTGATTCAGATGCAGTATGCTTTGTGTTTGTGACTTGCTTCCTGAAAATGCTCCCTTTTTGCTTCAGATGTCCCGTCACTACATTGTGCCTCAATCCATAGAAACAAAGTTATTAATACTTTTTAATTTATAAAGGTTTTAAAAACCATTTCTCACGCTATGGGACTTCAAAGAACCTCAGAGAGAGACTTCATTGATGAATGGAGAAAACATGGAACAATTTTGAACCTTCAGAACAGATACTGGCCTTACCAAATTTACTTCAGAAATGCATCAGTGATTCATCCAGTAGTACACAAAACATCTTCTAAAGAACTACGGGCTTGATGTTCATGATTCAACAGCAGAAACAGACTGTGCAAAAATGGCATCCACACAGGAGAGCCAAACTGATAACAACTGCTAATCCAAAAGAACACAAAGGACCATTTGAGGTTTACTGAAAATCCTAAAGGTTCTTGTGACCATTTACATTGGAGCCATGGTTTAAGAGTGGAACGGTAGCTCCAAAATAAAGTGGCCTGGTCAACATTTGGGCTTAAATTAGATTCAGAAGCTGTGGCATGACCTTGGATAGGCTTGGATTCAATTAAATGTGGTCGAAATGAAACATTTCTGCAAGGAAAAGCTTGCCTAAACTCCTGTACTGTGATGTTGGAGAATTGCCAATTATTGCAAAAGCTTCATTATAGTTGTTGCCACCAAGAGCTCAAGTTTGGATAGGAATTATTTTCTCTCTTAGAGCCAAGTTTGTTTGGATAACTTTATTATCTTGGCAAATGAATCAACATTTTTTTGATGTTGCTGCTTTTTATATTTACTTTGTCTTTATAGGACACTAAAATATTTAAGGGTGACAAAATAACAAAATCATTTTCAGACTATTGTAGATGTTGAAGGATTTCAAATGTTATTTAATTCTTTAGTTTGTAGCTGTTGATCAGTATTGCCTGGGCCTGGTTTTTCTTTATTAGCAATAAAATGAATTGCTCAGTACATTAGAAAAATACTGAAAACAACAGAAAGGGAACACAATAAAAATCCAAGGAGATGCAAAAGCTGTAGTAACATTTTCTTGGCAAACACTGACTAATCAGTTCAAAGAATTCCACATCAAGTAAAAGTTATTTTTGATGTATCTTTTCTACTTTGCCAAAGTGTGACAAAAGACTGAAAGTCTGACTTTAGGTGAAAATAAATTGCGTTTAACAAACACTAAAATCGAACAGGAAGATATTACTCATTAGAAATGAATAATAAAACTGATGATATTGGTGCGTATAAGAAATCACACTGCTTTTTCTTTTTTCAATTTCTAAAAATTAAATTTTTCTAGAAGTAGAAACCACTTTTCATGAGAGAATGAGATGAGAGAAGACAGACAGGAAGTTACCAAATTACTGGACAACTATTGTTTTCTAAATGAATTTGTTTCCTATTGTATAGGAAGTGGGAAATAATTTTGTTATAAATGTCCATTGGACTAAAGCTCAGTTATTAAACTGCATATATTCAAAGCTACTGGATGCACAAAAGAAATATGGTGGAGATGTTCAAGACAAGTCCACAAATGAGCTTTCTTCTTGTCTGAATGTCTTTTATGTTTTTCAGATAAAGCTAACTACTGGCAGCTGCAAGTTTAGATATTGAGTTTTACTCTAAAAAACATTCCATCAACCACGCTTTAAACATTTCAATTTATCTTAGCATAGAAGCTGAGAGTGCCAGATCCTTGTTTGTTGGTTTATTCAATACTTAATTTTTGTTTCTTTTTGTCTTTATACATTCTTGTACAACCTTCATTTGTTTTGTATTATCCTTTTCACACCTGGTCTTAACTTGCTAATTGCTACACCTACAAAGTGTCAAATGTCACCATCTTTAAAAATGTCCTCTTGATTTTCTTTGTTCTTTCTCAGACGCTTATCTTTTGTTTACCTCCATCTGAAGTTTAGACGTTGTTTGAATTGCTCTCTCTCTCTCGTTCCTTTGATTGTTCTGTTCAAGCAACACCTTTTATTTTTGGTTTATTCAATTAAACCCTTTCAGTTTTCTCACCTCTCTGTTGCTTGCAAACTTTGTTTTGAGCTCTTAATGCGTGTAACTATAACAGCTAGAGTGTCTGACACTTTGGATGCCTCTCAGTAAATTAGAATATAATCTAAGACTTAATTCATTTGAGTGAATAAATATGAATGCTACAACAAAAACAGTACATATATTCATTACGGCATAATACAATGTAATTTTTAAATTTCTTTTTATGGCTTACAGCTAATGAGTTTCTAGCAATTGTTTTAATACATAAGAACAATACAAATATTTTTAATGCAGAATTGCTTTGCTAAAACCAACAAAGACTGCAGAAAGTTGTGCAAGATGCTGATCCATCAAAGATCATTATAGAAGAAGCTCACTGCTCAGAGTTCTGTACCTAGAGGCGGTCTTGGCCTTTATGGTGCCCTGGGCAAACCACCTTTCTGCCCCCACCAACCCTCAGCGCACACACCAAACTGTTGACCAATTTGCATAACGCCTAGTTCACATGGCCTGTTTTTTTCTTTCTTTTTTGCTGCGATTTTTCACCAGTGTTACACACCTGCCGTGTGTGGTGTGTTAAGACCAATTGGGTTCAGTCGGTACAACGTTGGGCTCTTGCTGCCCACCATGAGATGTTGCCCTGAGTGGTTGCCCATGTCACCCATGTCAGAAACTGCCACTACCTGTACCCAAGCATGTAAATAGAAAGTTTAATGAATGGAAAGACTATGATTGAAAAGAGTTGACAAGCAACAGGAAAGCTGCCACAGCCTTGGGAGGACTGTGGCACTTCTACTCTTTATTTATTTTTTCTGTGTGTGTGTTTGGGGGAGATTCTCAGATAATGGGGACTGAGTGCAGTTGCAGTTGGAGCTTCAAGAGCTGCGGACAAATCTAGGATGTGTGTTGTCCTTGGCAGGCTTCTTGTTTGAGCCAGTTTAGAGTAGATTATTCTAAATAAAACAAGGAATCTGCCATTGGCTGCTATTTGCAAATCAACCAATCCAAGTGGGCGATTTATTTTCCTTGGTGCTGATTGGTTGTATTCCCCAAAAGCAAAAGTAAGACTCCAAATATTAGCTTCTGTGGTTGTTTGACTGTGGATATTAAAGTGCATTTAGTGTTATCGTAGAAATAGATACTTATCTATGGCTATGGTCTCTCCTTTCCCTGTAAATGCATGAGATAAAGTGTAATCTTGTAACACCATCAGTTGTTTCCAGTGCAAGAGGAATCTCAAATCATTGGTTCAAAACAACACAGCTACTATTTTATTCCCCCCCCTAATTTCATCCCATTAATGTCAGTGAGTGAGGCGACAATAGGAAAGCATTTCAAGCAGGAAAAGTCTCAGATTTCCCTCTGAGGATCCAGGATTATGAAGCCAAAAACAAAACCAGCTACATGAGACTGAGCTACCAGATCCCAGGAGTTCAACATGGAGAACCACTACAAACATGATCAAAAGGAGGAATCAAACCCTTTCAGTTTTGACTATTTTACTTCAATTATCATTAGGTTATAGTGCTCTAAAATTTCTTTGAATGCATGACAGGAATAATGTGCAGTGCCATGTCCAGTCAAGCCCAGCTGCCTGTTGGTTATTGGCAGTGATTGTAATACACAATGTGGCCCTCTTCCATTCCTGCCTCTGTCTGTGCTTATTCTGCGAGTATGTTCAACTCGTGTTATGCAAAGCATCTGAGGCCAAAGAAATTAGCTCGTCCTGGCCAGCAGCCATATTGACTTGGGAAGAGGGCGGTGTGCTCAGAGTCCCGGTTGTTTTTGATGCACTATTACTCCAATATAAAATTTGAGCTGCATTTCATCAAAGCGTGGACTGAACTCGTGCTTCCTGTCTGGGAGCAAATCGATGTTCCCAACGCTCCTTGAGGAAATGAAAGAACCGTCTGGACGGTGTAATGAAATCTAAAACTGGGGATTTTATGAGATGCAGCGTTTGAGTGGCGTCTATCAAAAGCGTCTAAAAACAAAGTGGAGAGTCAATATGGATATTAACGATACTCTCCCACACAGATGTAGACAAATCAATGATGATAATCTCAAGTAATATCCCTGGAAGCTGTTCTTGCATTTATTTTAACTGAATTATCGTTATCCCTGTGAGGTTTCCGTGACATATTAATTGCTTGCCTAAGTGTTCTGTTTTCTAAGCACTTTGATTAATTGTCTTTGTCTTATCTGTCCATCATTATTGATCCATTAAACACACACTTAATCTTTGCTTTTTGGAACTAGAGATTTAATTACATCCGCCGATGCTGTACTTTCTGCCTAAGCACATTCCTTGCTCACCAAACACTTGTCACCTGTCTTTGCCCGTTACGATCCAGGGAGTTTTCTGCCTGTACTGCTAGCAAAGCAGTAAGTGTACATATGCAAACAACCCAAGTAAATGGACGTCCTCCAGCTGCGAGTCTCAGTGACGTGGTTTTTGTACACAGTAGGGGACTTTCCCTCTGTTCTCTGAGGTGTTTTCTCTGTTCTCAAATGGTCCTCAGGCTATTTTAGAACAAAGTGGCTGTAATGCTACATAAGGAAGTATGTACAATCATGGTGCACATTTAATTTGAGGCAATTTTTCTTATTTTTTTTTATGGCGCTTGCTCACAAAAATTAGATTGCTTATAAATATATTCTGCCCCCCCCAAAAAAAACCAAACATGTGTCCGCCGGCCAGTAATTTTTTTTTATTGCAGGCAAGACCTGGGCGTTTTTTTGTGCTCCTAAAGATGTTTTCACACTTTATAGCCCCAATCCCCGCCTGTGGTGGCGCTGCACCAAGAACTACTGAAGGAAAGTACACAAAGATGTCTGAAGAAGCCCCTAATTGCAACGTCCTCCTTTGCAAAATGTCAACAAAAATGGAGAGGCGTCACTTATGAGGTTTTAGGATTTAACTTTTGTCTTTGGTAATAGACCACCTGCCTTTTCTCCTGCTGGTGTCTTTATAACAGGTTAAAATGTTACTTAATTCCAGGACAATGCAGCTGAAATGTGTGAGCAGAAAAGACACACCTCATGGTCCCTCATGGTGGCTGCTCTGTCATGTTAGCTGTGATTTCTTCTGTTTTTAGACTTTAGTTACTATTTTTAAGGGGCCGGGGGGTTGAGGTACTACATATTTGGACAACCATTTCCTCTAGTTTTGGATGCTGTGCAGCTGCAAGGATTTTTGCTCTCACTTTTTTCCTCCCGGACAGTGGCTATAATGCGCAACCTTAACAACAGTGCATCGTTTTTACAACTGGGAGCGACTGATTAGCATCTGAAAAGTCAAGTAATTCCTGAACTGTGACCCTAAATCTCACAGGAGTTTAAATGTTGGTCTTTAAGCAATTTTTTAAAATTTTTTTAGTTGGTTGCAGAGTTTTGAAAAATACATCAGTAGAAAAAAAGGGAATCCTGGATCTCTGATTGAAAATACTTGCTCCGGCTTTTTTAGGGGGAAAAAAAGTCCCCATGATGGTGTTCTCACCAGGTAAATACATAAGTAGAGAGAACACAGCTGAGAGTAAGGGCTTCACTCATGAGCAGAGGAAGCTTGAGAGTCAGACGCAGGATTCAAACTGCACTAACACATCAAATCTGATTTTAGAAACACATTTTTAGAAAACAGCATTGTAAGAAATATGTTTTAATCGGAAAGCAGATTTTTGAGTGAGAGCACCTCTCTTGACATACGAGAGGCAAAGTAAGAGATATTTCCCACAAACTAATGTTCTTAGATTCTAAAAAGAATAAGTCCTTCATATTTTACTGCTAACTTCAGAGAGTCACTCAGGATGTTTAAGATAAAGAATCAATATCCCAGGAGCTTGTGCAAAGGTTTTGAAACGTAGCAGTTAACACATACTAGATTAGTGGAGATATATCAAAATAAAAGAGGACTCTCTCTTTTTATTAAATAATAGCTTTAGGAATAACTACAAAAGATTTACCAAGCTCAGGCACTTTGGCACATTTAATCATTTTGGTGGACCTCAAATATTTCTGTGTGAATTAATTCATGTCAAAGCAATTTATTTTCTTTACATAAATCTGTGTGAAGCCAAGGTCAGACTGCTACTATCTACACCGAACAAAAGTTTGCAAAAATTGTTGATTGAAACTGCAGCAGAATTGAGCAGAAACAAAGGAAGAACAAAACACAAAGCAGGTCGGTGAACTCAGTATGATAGATTTATTTCACACCTCAACACTTTTTAAGAACTTATTCAGCTGCACTTGTAGTGAGATTTTACACAGTTGCACAAAAAATTTAATTAGGGAATTTATAAAGAAATGTATTTTTTTTTTTGTTTATGTAGGGTGGATGACTGGGTATTGGAGTAAACACAATTTGAGATTTAATTCTAAAAAAAGGGAAAACAAATCTTTTGACTTCAAGATGAATTTGTGTTTGCAATTATAATCTTGATTAAAATACACTGAAGTTTATGATGAAAATGACAGTTTAAGGTACATGTAGACATTAACAAAGCCATGTATATTTCCGCACTAACTTGCTAATTCACCTGGTAAACATGCATTGCTTCTATTTAAGTCTAAGACATAATTTTCCACTTGCATCTGTGGTTTCAACAGTTATTACTGGACTGAACACCAGATATTTGGTTAGTAATATTCACTAACATTATATAGCCCAGCACTAGATGTAACGAATAGTGTGAACATGTTTCAGACAAATTATTTACAGTTTTTTTTCCTTTTCTATTTTTCAAGCAAAGTGGATGTCTTTGAATGGAGCTAATTGGCTTGGCACTGAGAGCCAGAGGCAGCCTGCAGAAGTCAAACATAAGTTTCCACTCTATCCAACAAGCTTTTCTTCCAGCTTTGAAATGGCCTGAAGTCTCTTAGGAGAAGTTTGTCACGTAGGTGGTCAAATGGTAGCTTTACTGAGTTGATATGTAAACGTATAATTTTCACTTTTTCAGAGTACCAAACAACAGCTTTTTTTTTGGTAAATGCCTTCACTGGTTTCAGGTCTACTAAAGTAACAGCATTAGATTAAAACTGAAAGCTTCAGTCAGACAGGTTAGAAACACCAACAGAGAAAGACCTTTTTCAAACTAACTCTAGTTGTAGCCAATCAACATTTCACTGATGCAGGCAAAAAAGGATGGGAAAAAAAATGAGGCAAACATTTAAAGCTAAAACATCAGTAGTAGGCCATACAAGAGAGGCTAAGTGTCAACACCACTTACTCATCAATTTGTACCAATCAGATGGGACTCTTCCCACCGTACCCGAGTTAAGAAGGGAAATGGTTGTCAGGATGAAGAAGTGCTTGTACCTTTTTCTTTTCATTCAAGAAAGTCTGAGTCGAAGGCTACAAGGCAGAAACTGAAACTCCAATAATAAGGACTTGGAGCTGTCACAAAGAATGGCATTAGTCTTCCTGATTGTCTATTGAACAAATCTGTAAGGTCTTCCTGATTGTCTATTGAACAAATCTGTAAGTGCTCACTGTTCAACACCCAGAATCGTATTACCTGTCTTTATCACTCTGATTAGTGTTTTTTTTTTTTTGACCTGATGTTAAGGTTGCCAAACCACCAGAGGTGAGAAAAGGTTGGAACAGAGTTGATGTGTGATCTATAAAATAGAATCATCAGGGACTTATCGATCTGAAACTTTAAGGGTCTTCTCAGACAAGAGAGTTGCTGCTGTTCCCTTTCTTGCAGGTTCTCTGAATGACAGGTAAAATTTTACTTGTCACCCAGAATTGTCACACGGTAATTGTAATTTTCAACAGTATTCACTTTGATTACTGTTTCTTGACTGGTGTTGTGACGCCTTTGTCTGAAATCATTGCACAAGTCTTTAGTTTTTTTTGTTTTGTTTTTTCACATTTATTTAGAGAAGGGACCCCCAACTCCTGTCCTCAAGGGCTACCATCCTGCAATTTTTAGATGCATCTACGTTGAAACACACCTGGATCAAATAAACTGCTTATTACCAGCCAATTGCAGAGCTGATTGGATGCTGGTGAGGGAATTCAGACATTTTGGAAAAGTTGCAGGACGGTAGCCCTTGAGGACTGGAGTTGGGGACCCTTGATTTAGAGGAACGTTCTAGACCTCTATGGCACCAAACGTGCACGTTCCACTGCATCAGAGTTTAATGTATAGATCACTGCAGCATTGCTCTCATTTACCTAAATTTGCATCCCCAATATGTGGCACATATTTGGGATGTTAGTGACAGGTCCTGCATGTCATGAAGATGGCATTCTTCCCCCTCTGCATGTGTGGCTTCTCTCTGGGTACTCTGGCTTCCTCAGAAAGTCCAAAATCAAAATCATTTAATTTGCTGCATAGTAGTTTGTACTGTGTTGCTTTGTGATGGACTGGTGACTGAGTGTGGATCAAGATGCTAGTAAACTGTTAAGAAAAACAAGTTCCATCCAGTGTAATGTCTTAGAAATGAAGCATTGCAAGAAATTCTGCCATTGTTTTTTGTTTTTTTTGTTTTTTTAAATCCACCATAACTGCTTCATAAACAAAAGATGTATAATTAATTTGGTGTCAAACAGCAGGTACTGTTGTTTTTAAGT
The DNA here is from genome assembly GCF_019740435.1 of Gambusia affinis. Classification (NCBI taxonomy): domain Eukaryota; kingdom Metazoa; phylum Chordata; class Actinopteri; order Cyprinodontiformes; family Poeciliidae; genus Gambusia; species Gambusia affinis. Next base: position 5,995,052 of record NC_057888.1, read on the forward strand.
CTTGTTTTATTATTGAAATGTACTGTAATCTTTTTTGTATTGTTTAATAAACAGCTCTTACCTTTTTATAGAACTAGAAGTGAAGCTCATAAATAGTACGGTGATTTAATTAGTGTTAGTTGGTAACACTTCGGTGATACAGTGACAACGGTTGTCTTTCCGGTGATAAATGGTGTTTTCCTGTGATAAACATGTGAAGCCTGGAGCAGAGCTTAGTTTATTAATTACATCGTTAAACACAGAGAAGATAGAGTTGTTTTACACATTTGTGATGCTTTACAATTTCACAAAGCTGTATCTTGGTTAGCTGAAACACCAAAGCCTGTGTGCCATATCCCTAGAACACCCCAGCAACCAGAAAAGATGATGATTTTTGCATTTTTGGCAAACTTTGCAGAGTTCTGATGACAAACGGGCTATTTTTATGTCTTGTGTGGGTGGTACACCGATTAGAATGTGTCACCTTGTGTCACCCGACTGTCTGAAACAGTCATCACCCTTTTCCCCCTCTGGAGTCACTGATGCACCGCCCAACCAGGGGCTCCAGAAGGGGAAACACGGCACAAGAGGTTTATTACACACGGAGGCTGATCACAGCTTGGGAGCAGGGCGACCCTAAAGGCGAGGCATCCATGCATTTAAATAATCTATTGGGCCAACTCCTGCATTTGCATATCTGGGCACTTCCATGCCACTGGGGCACTATGATTCACTTCCCCACACCAGACAGTGCTCTTACGAGTATAAAAAAAGGAGGATATAAAGCTTGTTTGACTGCTTGTTTCTTCTTTCTTCTTAAGCCGTGTGTAATAGACGTAAAGACATCTGACCGTGGAATTATTTTGCAGTTTCACTCTGGAAAGCAGGCGTTTTGTTCACAAGGAGGTACCTGACAGGCCTTTAAATGGAGAAGAAGACTGACATGCGTGTCAATTTAACAATTTGCCGGTTTCAGTTCGGAGGGGTGGTTTTGTGGTGTGCAATGAAGCAGCAACACATGCTCTCTGCTTCTCACCTACCTCTCATGGATACTGTAATAGATACAGCCTCTGAAGGACTTGGGGATGGTCAGACTGCTCACCTGTTAAAACTGACTTTCTCAGTCAATCTTTGACAAAGTATGCCGCCCGTTCTGCAAGCAAAGGATCTTGGGATTATTGGAGGGTATTTATTATTTGGAGTTGTAGCTGTACGTGACACACAATGGGAAGTAATTAAATCTGAATTCTGACCTTATGTGGTGCTACAACAATTCCCTGTTGTGTACTTCAAGTGTTTTTCTTAACAAATGTCGAGTGCTGATATCCAGCGGAGCACAACACCGACTCAACAGCAAGCGACGGGAAGGGAACGTGGGGTAGTCATGCTCACACCACTGAGGCTATTGTGAGGATTGTCAGGGAAGAAGAAGAGCACAGAGGAGCAACAGAAATGAAAGATGTTAGTCTGCCAGTTTGTCACAAAGGCGGTGTGCTCCTGTGTGATAGACTGGCAGACCGTACCAGCTCTATATCCTCTGGGACATGCAGGCGTCTGTTGTAGAGTGACATTCTTTAAAGAAGCTCTTCTTGCTTTATGAGGGCAGAGGGAAGCTGCTGGTTGTGTGTCTTATTAGGGCTGCTTGTGTCTGCAAAAGGTTTATGACCTGAAACGGACAGAAAGCCCACAATCAACATGATGACCTAGTGGATGGCAGCAGCAACGATACAGCAGATGGATTCTCTAAGTGGCGTCTGAGCGCATCTGAAAAGCTGAAACCTCTGTATAATGACAAGCAGAAACAAGGGTACTGCAGAGAGAAAAGAAATTGGAAAAGAGTTCAGATCAATCAACCAGTCATTATGGTGTGTGACAAAACAATTAGATTCTTCGGTGCAGTTTTGTTTTAAGTCATCATCTAAATGCATGCATTTGTGTTTACTGAATCAATTTTTGCATAGTATTTGTTTTGATGATATAAATTATTTACAATAAGTGTGACAAAAATTCACTGGTATGAAAGTCTTATCTAAAGTAGACTATGCAAATGTCTTTGTTTTACTTAAACTTTTACATTGAATGTTTCAAAAAAATAAAATGAATGCTACTTTGTTTCTTTTTTATACAAAAAATCACTACTGTGCTGATCATAAGATCCTGATTTTTGCTTAAGTTTATTAAGGAAACAGATCACTGGACTTCATACACACTTTTTAATGATTTCCTCTCACTTTTCCATTTTATATTGACTTCAGCTTAACTGTTTGATTTTGTAGCATGTTTGCAAATGATCCAATGGCAAAACTGTAATTTGAAGGAATAACTCAAACAACAAAGATGTTCTTGTTTTCTCCCTAACAGTGGGCACAGTCTCTGAATCTCAATTATGGGGATTCAGTTGAGATTGCAATTGAGTTTAGAGCCTGGCTTTCCGAATTTAACCCAATTCAAATACACTAGTATTAGAAGACGATTAACTGGCTAGAAGGCAGTGTTCCAAAAACATCTCTAAGGTGTCAGATGGAGCGTTAGAAAAGGCTCTGAGCCTTATTCAACTTCTGCTATAAAACTCTTTATAGGTAAACAATTTTTTTTTCAAGGACTCTATGCTTTGTACTTGCCTGTTTCAAGTTAAACCATGGAAGAAGAGAAGTGAGAGAACCTTTAACACTGGGAGACAGAGAAAAAGTAGAGATTTCGGTGCGTAACATATCTTTACAGGGAAGAAAGAAATGTCTCAAAACTAAGCTTGATGGCGGCAGGAGCTTGGGTTTTATCTGAAGTTATTACTGTTCAGTTTTTCAATTGTATGATGTCAAAATACAACCTTTAATAATTAAGCTCAGATGCTCTGAATGTTCTGCAAAAAAAAAAAAAAAATCCCCTCAGAGAAGTTTTTAAAATCTCCTTTGTGAGACTATAGATATATTATTAATATGTCCATGACAAATGATGACTTTACATGGACTTTTGCTGTTGAGAAAGAATTTGTGCATTTCTCTCCTTTTAAACAGCACATGAGGAGATCTCTTGTGTAAATGCTTGAACAGCTGCCAGTAACAATCCTGCTTCCTTAAATCAAAACACCGTATTTTCAAAATCCTTATTTCAATGTTTTGCTGAACATTTCTTCGCTTTTGTATCTTTTTTTATTTATTTATTTATTTTTTGCTGTTGTATGTCGGTGTCTAGGGGCAAAACAAGTTTATGAATGTATGAATATGAATGTATTTAATAGTTTGGAAAAATATCTCAGGAAAGCAAAAACATGTTGTGTCCTGCAGAGTAAAAAATAATAGCTATGGAGAGTATATCCATGGCAGAGGTCAACGCCCCACTAAATACCTTCCTTCACTTTATGTGCTCTAACTTTTTCTCAGATACTGTTTGTCTTTCCTAGTTACTGATCCTAATTAACAGTCTCCAGTGTATAAGCTTGCAAGCTTCTATGAGCCACATTTTTTGACTGTGATGATGCTTATATAATGCATTCAAAAGGTATGTATTTCTACTACAAACTTCAACGTTTACCAGAATTGTATATAAACGTTCAACACAACGTATCTGGGATGACAAAGAAAAAGTATGCATGCTCTTTTGTGCAAAATGCCTTCATTTTAATCACCTTGGATGGCGATGTGTCTGTGGACGGCAATTGTGATGTCGTGTTATAGATTCACATCGGGTTTAGATCTGGACTTTTTTGTAAATGACTCTGGCTGTATGTTTAGGGGTTGTTTTCCTGTTGGTCAACCACTTCACCCACATTCTGAGTGTTTTGCACCCTGTAACAGACTGTCATTTATTCACATTGATTCATCTTCCCATAAACTTTTACCAATTTTGTTGTCAATGTTGATGAAAAAACATCTTATTCCGTTCAAAAACCTTCAAATAATTTTGGCCTATCTGACTTCAGGCTATGGCAAAAAGCAGGACTAGAAATGATTGAGGACACTTAACTCAACAATGCATGTTCACTTCTTACCTATATTCTGTCACCATTGTTGGTAAACCTTGAAACTTGGAAACTGAATTGAAAATACATGTTAGATAAGAGCTCAGCATTAAGAAAGCACTACCTCCATCAATTTTGTGAAGTGGGATAAAAAAAGAAAAGGAAGTCACATCGGCAGAAATGATTTCTTATTCTGTAGATGAAGAATTTTAGAATTCCAAATGCAATGCTTTCTGACTGCGTATTTTTAAATGGATGTCAATTGATGTTCTATAAAATGAATATTCTGCTGATTTATAAACCGGGAAGAGTTTAAGTATTTGCATTCTTGTTTCTGATATTTTGTTAGTAACTTTAAAGTAAGGGGTGTGTCTGCTAGCTTTCCTTTCGGTCCCGATCTCTGAAAATGTAAACATTGTAGTGTGGTATAACAATGTACCAGGAGCATGTTTATTCTAAACTCCCTTGCGCCTGATGATTGATTTCTGTTAGCTCTAAGTGCTGACTCAGTTGAAAGAAGAAAGTCGTCTGAAGGGGGAACAAATGGGCTGAGAGATGCACACACAGAACCATTAAAGACGTTGAGCTCAGACTAACTACAATGGCTTTGATCTGCCTGCAAAATACTTTGCATTATTCTCAGTCATTGCAATTTGTTTTCGTTCACAGTCTAATCTTTAAGTTTCAGTCGACTACGTTTGTTTTGCCTTCACACACCTACCTGGAGGCCAAAACTCAGCTCATGCAGCAAGATTACTCTTGTACTGTTTTATAATTTGTAAAAAAATCCATATGAACAAACCACCAAAATATTCAGAGGCCAGTGCCAGAGAACCAAATGTACCTCACATTGATCTTATTTTTTTTTCTTCTCTTTTCCTTCAAAGGTTCTTCAACTTTTGGACATTTATTTAATACTCCAAATTGTCCCTGAAAACCTAGAATTCACCTCTGAGAGAGATAGGAAGAAAGACATTTGAATAAAGTTAAATGTTTATCCACCTGTAGAAGTTTACTTTATTTACATTCTTGTTTTAATATTGAACTAACTGAAATATACTTGATACTACAAAATAATAATTGACCCTATAAGTGATCAGATGCAATATGATCTGATCACTCAAAGTGCCAATATTTGTATTTTGTGAATTTATATTTTTATATGTCTTGTTCCTTTCTATTACGTGTACAATTAAGTCTTGCTTTCGAAGTTTTTAAGATTTCTAATAGATGCATACAACTGAGTGGCTTATCAATGCCTACAGTTTGGAGATTTATAAAACCTTGAACATTCATCATTTTCCTTCCACTTTACCAATGTGTCTTACTTTGTGTTGATAAAAGTGAAATCCCAATAAAATAAATTTTGCAGTTGTAGAGTGACAAAAAAGTTAAATGAATTTTCAATGCACGGCTTATGCAACTTAAAAAAATATATTTTCCCAGTTTGCTGAAATACCAAAAAAGCTGCTTGTCTATTGAAAAGGCAAAACCTGTGTCCATGAATTTGCTTGTGATGGTCACTGATAAATAACTACTGTAAACACTCCTTTTGTGATAGCCGTTTTCCACTTACTAACTTTTCACTGTGGTATAAAGTGACCATGGTAAATCATTTCACTACTTTTTCTCAATCAGTGAAACTTCTTTGTAATTCCTGAAAGCCGGAATGCTTCCCCCAGGACCTCAGCTCTTTCAGTGATTAGGGTAGCTGAACTCTTGCACAGTGGGCTTTTTGAATTAAGCCCCCCGCCTCTTTGCGGTAGACCACTCACCAGGCTGATGTTGCAGGCTAATTGGCCTCAGGGCTGGTGAGCAGTGTTCACCAACGGTCCTCAGGGATCAGGATAAACCGGTAGAAGGAAAGGGTTGCTGTGCATCCCCTACTGTCAGTGGCCACTCAAGGCATGGACTGCTAGTCCTTATAACTAACCCCTGCTGTGTGTGGTCAGGACCCGGGCTTTAGCCGTAAGAAAAACTGGAAATTATTCAGTTCATGTTGGAGGAGATAAAAATAAAAAATAAAGTAACAAGAGATGCAGGATAAGACACTGTGGACTACTAATTGCAGACTGCAAAAGTTAGAAATGTAACTTTTGTGCAGTTAACAGACTAAATATTGTAGAAGAATAACCCCTTTACCATCTTAATTCAGTCTATTTTTCCAACTCTCTTGGAAAAATGGACTGAACTTGTATGGTACTTTTCTAGTTATGTTGACCACTTAAGGACGTTTACGCTAAATGTCACATTCACACAGCAAATGACATACAACATGCCAACATGCAGCATTTTACCCAACAGATCTCTAGACTATAACTAACCAGAGTACACCCAAGCTGTCTTAGGCTCTTTTTTTAAACATGTTTTTAAATGTCATTCTCAAAATTAATTTGCTAGAAGTCCAAACATTTAAGCAGTTGGATATTGGATTAAATTCTTAGTTCTTAATCTCTGCTCAAATATCTTTAAGGCGAGACCCAACGGATCTCTAATGCAGAGGTTTAGACTTTTCCTTGTGAAAGATTATGGTAACACATGCAAAAAACACATTTTTGGTTTCTGTTTTTGCTAAATTATTTTTACTAATTGTGTTGTGTAAATAGAAAGCACACACACAAAACAAACATTGCAAGTGGCCCAGAAAGCTCCATTAGCTGTGGAAATGGTCTCCCCTAAACTTTGAACCTAAGATTCAAAATCCAAACTTTGCTCCCCATCCTTGCATTATAAGGATAGTTGATCCTAACCCCAATAAGCTTCCATTCAGGACAAACAGCTCCTTTAGAATACCTTAAGAAGCACAAACATAAAGGTCTCCTAGTGGTAATTACAGGTTTGAAGACCTGAGGGCATACCCACATCTCCAGACCCTTTTTACTGCAGTACATGGCCTACCATTTAATACGCAGGCAGTATAGAACAGTATAACAGTAATGAGGGCAATCATTTTATGCTAGTACCAAACCTTGTTTAACTGGAATCACAAGCTGAAATGACGAGCAGAAGAATCATGTCGGAGTGTGTGTGAAGGCACCAGTTAAATTTACGGTGCAGTAAACAAGGCATGAGAAGGCAGTATAGCAAAGACTCTACCATGGTATGAGAAAGTATTTCACCCCTCGCAGTTTTCTTCTTTTGTTGCTCTTTTTTTTGTCACAGTCCAAGAAACTTTCAGATCAAAACTCTGGGTAGATGTGAAAATGTTTAAGTAATTTAATTTAATAAATTGAGGGGGGGAAAAGCAACATGCTGTGTCCAGGAAAGCGAAATTGATACTATACACCACTATGTGTATTTCAACTTCACTGTTGGCAATCAGAGCTGGCGAAATATGACAATAGCTGCATAACAGTGGTTGCATTAATGTAAATACTGCAGTGGCAAAATTTTATTTTAAAGGATATGGATTTTTATTCACAAGAGATATGTTAATTGATTAACATGATATTCAATTATTTAAATATCATGTTGATCACGCTCGCTTGATTCACAAGCATGAATCAAGCAAGACAGATCTTTAAACTTTGAACTGGTTGAGAGAGCAATTAATAAATACAGCACCAGTCACATCTGTCAGTTTTATTTAGACAACTGTTTGCTATATTCACTCCTTCTTTCTTATGACCCTAAATTATATAGTCTGTCACACACAAGGATTTAAAAGAGGAATGAAGTCAGATGAGACTGTTCACACAGAGGTCACTTTTTGGAAAAAAGTCAAATGAGTATATAATTTAGAACCACGCATTAAAAAACATCTTTTGATTAGGAAAAAAAAATAAAATTGTGCTGTTCATACTGTCATATTAAAAATATCAGAAAAAGGTCTCATATGGGCAAAAAAATTTTAGATTTTTTCCATTTTTGTCTGGTGCTCCATAAATTAATCTAGATAGATTATGGAACACCAGCAAAACACAATAAGGGCCATTATTTAGATGGAAACATAGAACAATGAAAAACCAAGTAAATCCAAGAGTGGATTTTTTTTAGTGACTGACCCAAAACAACGTTTAAATAACTGCAGGCCTCACTGAGTTGAGGTCAGTGTTACAGTGTTCAGGAATTAAGAAAAAGTTTATTTGTACCGCACTGTTTCACAAATAGACAGGCACTTGGTCTTCTGTAACATTTGAAAAAGTTGGAACTTATAACCTTGCATGTTGTATGCACTGGTATAAAATATTCAATATTTTTTCACGTAATATCTGTGGCCTGAAGGTTGAGAGGCGGTCATAGCTGAAGTCTATCCTTGGAAAGGTGGACGCAGTCTGAAAAGAACTTTTACTATTTAGTATAATGCTATTGTACTGGATTCTCAGCAGCAAAATCAGGCGGTAGTGATGGACAGCTGAAAAGGAAAGTAGCTTGAAAGTTGGCGAAAAACATGGGTGTTTTTTTCTTTTTTTCCCCTTTCCTCAACAGATTCCACAGGAATTTTAAATAAGAAAAAGCACATTGAAACTGTCTAGATTTGTGGAGATGCATTATTAGAGGTGATGATGAAATGGGAGCAGAATGCTGTAGAAGGTGACTTTGAGAGCTTAATTTACTGTCAGGAGGAAAATAAAAGGGGTGACAGGTGAGAGAGAACATCATAAAGATGAAGCTGAGGGAGCAGCTGTCAAAGTGTTTCTGTATTTTATGAAACATGCAAAGACTCCTATGCTTACAGTTATGTCTGTACTCACCCGACGTAAAGTTCTTGGAGAAATGAAAAATGGAGAAGGATGTAACCAAAAAAAAACTGTCAGAGGGAAATGTAATTACAACTAAAAAAGCTTGACTTCTTTAAACTAATATTTCATCAAAGCACATTTTCATCCAGTTGCATCAGTGATCTTTGTCAGGAGTCCATCAGCATGCCACATCTTGACTCAAAATTTGACCGCTCTTCCTTGCAAAAGTTCTCCAATTTCATATTATGTGATGCCACATCATGTCCATGGTCTTCTTTAGAGCTGTTTTTCTGTCGCACCACTTTCCTTCCAGTAGATCCATCCATTTTGTGATTTGGATGCTGACTTTGCCTCCTCCTTATCTTAAGCTTTCCAGCAGAACCTGAAGGTTTACGTGATAAAACACTACAGAAATATTCTAAACTTTATCATTTACAAAAGAGTTTCAGCTGAAGAAAATCAAACCCACAACATAATTCTGCCGCCACCATGTTTTACACTGTGGTTGTTACTGCTTAGTGATATGTAGTGCTTTTTCTGTTGCAGACACGCCTTCTGAATTAAATTATAAAAAAACTTCTGTGTGTGGCTCTTTCACATTATGAAAAATATTTTAATATCCTCAATCAGTTTTGACATAAATTTCCTTTTGTCTCAGATTTATTAATTACTTCTTGTTATTCTTTAAGCGGAGTGTTACAGAAAGCCGGCAAATTAATGCAAACACGCACCGTCTTCGGAGATTTGCAGCACTATTCAATAAGGTTTAGGATTATGACAAATCAACGACAGCTCAAGCACCACAGTTCTAGGGTGGCACTCTAATTTAAACTTCAAGTCACAAGGGCATGCTTTGGATGAATAACATAGCAGACTTGTGCTGGAAGATGGTGAATTTCCGTCCGTTTTTCCTCGTTTGTGTGACAAGCGAGTCCACTTTCTTGTTGCTAATACCCAATTAGGGAGATCATTATTGATTGAGGTGTTGAAAGTTGACTGCTAATCTCCCTTCTGTCAGGCTGAGGCGATCAATAGGTGAACGTAATGAGCAACCTGGTTCCTCGGCGCTAATAAACAGAATTAGATTCTGACCGGGGTACATATTTGTAAACCAATAGATGGGCAGATTCAAGTCTTGGATATCTGTTTACTTCTTTCAAAAAGCAACTTTGTTAAGCACACATGACAAATGGCATTGTCAGGCTGAAAAAAAAAACTATTCAACTTATTTGCTAGCAGCAATGCTAATGTCATCAACAAGCACTAATGTCTGTTCAGAACACCTGTTTTGCTCCATAATCTGTTGTATGGACATCTATCGAACAGTTTTAGCACCTGCATTTAAATTTCTAACGCCCCTGGGTGCCTATAAACAAAGCTTGATTAAGAGTGAAGGTAAGCTAATGCCACCAAATGCAAGAGAACAGCATGATTATGGCTAATTACTTCCAGAAGGCAATTTTCTCCCCCTTACACTTCGTTTTACTAACTTTATGATGAAAGTTAGTCATGACTGAACAAGTGACTGTATTTGACCCATCAAGGTCAGCTAAACAATAAAACAGAGTAGAAACCCTTTATGTAAGACGTAATTCGCTTCAAGGACGGAACAATTGTTCTTCACATTTGGATCCAACCAAGTGATTAGATTTAATACTCGTAGAAAGGCATCTGTTTTCCATTTGTGACTTTAACATTATTCTTCCCATCCTGTGAAAAACACAGGATGGAAAACATGTACTTAAAACTAACAAATGTCACCTGTTTTAGTGTAGAGAAAAATGTCATGTTGCCTCCTTGTTGTCAGTTTTCTCTGAGAAGATGCTACACGGCGCCACGCCGCAGTCTCTAAGGGCCTCCTCAGTCTGTTTTCAGATGCGGTATTAAAATGCAGGCAAACTTTAGGAAATATGACACACTCTGCAGCACATTAAATCTTGACTTGTGGGATTGGTGGCAGCCACAAATACAAGGACTGGTGATAAATAAAACCATGGTGGCGCTACCTTTTTGTAAGAGAGATCTATAAGCTCCCTTGTTTTCAAATGAGTCGATGCAACCACTTCCTACTTGCTCTTATGAGCTACTGCATAATGGTGTTTGTGGATTAAATGATATTTATGTAGCTGCCAATATTTCACAAACAAGTAACATTACCAATAAATCTTATTCAAATTCAATTCATGTCAATTCAATTTATTTATATATCAACAATTCACCATGAGTGTCATATACAGGCACTTTGAATCTTGATGGAATGAATTTACCTTTTTTTTTCCAAATACATTCTTTCCAGTTTTATTCTTAATGTCAAACAAGTCAGTTTATTTATTGAAATACACCATTGTTTATAAGGAAACCCACCAGATTGCTCCTGGACGATCATGTGTTGACAGTGGACAGTTGATTGCATTGTGCTGTTGACTTTGTCACAATCCCCCACATTGAGCATGCATGTAGCGACAACAAACAGGATAATTCCCCTTTAACAGTAAGAAACCTCCAGCGGAACCAGAAAGGCACAGAGTGAGCAGGATTGTAATTTCAAACATAGTAGTGAGATTTTATTTCTACAAATGGCATCGAGAAAAACAACTTTTAAGATTCTGAATTGTTGATTTTCTTATCAGTTGATTTTTTGATTGCATTGTCAGAGATTACTACAGAATTGATAACCAAATCAAATGTCATCCATCTTTACAATGTCTTCCTTCTACCTAATATCTGAGAATCAAACCTCATTAAGAATGATCCTTAGGTGTTGCCATTGATGTACAGTTGAATTCTGGTATTTCCACAGAGGGGCATCCTGATCAAAACTACCTGGACTGACTTTTTTCACCTCAACAGGTCCAGTCTAAGCTCCTTCTAGGTGATGCAGCTTTTTATCTCTGAGGATCAACTCACCCACTCTACTGGATGTTTATCCCAGCTGCATGAATTCAGGATCATGTTCATGGTGCACACCATTCACAAGGTTTCACAACATGGACTGACAAAATTGAGAGCTTTGCTGCTTGGCTCTGCTGTCTTTTAGATGAGACTGACTGAATAAATGGCTACATTAATGCAGAAAAAGCTTCAATATGTCTGTCCATCACCTGCCCCATCAACATCACCCTTGAGTAAAACATCAAGATACCCAAATCCTTCTGCTCGAGGCAGAGACTGACCCACAAACATGAGGAAAGTTCTTCAGATTTCTAAGCCTCTTAAAATATATTTAGCCTTCTTGTGCATGTCTAAACTAATATTCGGTTGTACAGACACTATTTCTAAAACCTGCTTCATATCTGTGGTGCATGAATTCAAGTCAACTGTGTAGAAAATCTTTGAACAAGTGTTCCAGCCCAAGGCGCTAGAAGATGCCACAAATCCTCTGTAGTTCTTGCCTCAGAAGCAGGATGTTGAATGTTACTGATGAACTAAAGCCCAGGAATGGGCCTGATCCCTTCATACCATTAATCTTGTTGGTATGTGTCCAAGATACTTCTCACTTTCTGGTTTGTTAAGCAAAAACCTGGTAGAACAACAAGTCTACTGAGCTTAACAAATAAACTAAATTGGTTGCAAGAACTGCACCAATGGACAACATAGAGAAGCATTCTTGTAATGACATGATGCGGGGGAATATTGGAAAGAATAAGAGGTTCTTAAAGGAACAGATGCCAATTTTAGATGTCAGATATGACTGATGTGCATATACAGCATTTTTATAACGATTAAAGGTAACGTAGTTATGTGATTGTTTTATAAAATGTCAGAGTCTAGCCAAGACGGCATAATAACCCTCGTTGACAGCTTTGTTTCACGGGAAACAAAGCTGTATTGTATTGTTTCAATTGTAACAATACATACAGGTAACTGTTTCATAACCCAGTGCGGAACATTGGTCCTTGCCATATTTTCTTTTCTTACATCCATTTGAATGGTGCTTATTAATTTTCTTCATCATTGGGTTTGAAATAATTTCAGCTTTATAACATTTCATCTCCGCAGAGCAGATTTTCCCTTTGTACACTTGTTTCAGTGTATTGTGCTGTTCTGAACAATGTGTGGAATGAGTTGCTACGCTCAGACATTTAGAGAGAAATCCACTGTAAGCAGTAAAATATTTACCACCTCCAAACTTAAAAAACAACAGCTGCTTTTTTCTTATAAACCCGAGTTGATTAAACTGCATACTGTCCTTATTTTGAACTGTTAATAACCAAATTACCAAATCATCAGCATTGACATCATTTCTGTTGAGTCTGCTAGTTTTTCTAATACTTTGCTATACCTGATAAAAATTATTCAGTGTAGAAATATATTTTTTTGTACCTCAACAGGGATAATAATGTTGGACTGCTATTATTTTAAACATAGCTGTATGTGTTGACACTAAACATACGTTTTTTTTTCTCTCCTTTTTAAGATAATTGCCAACAGAAGTCCTAACATCTTGTGCCAGGTGAAAACAAAACCAGATCCCATAATGCATCTGCATCCAAACAGCTCTGCTACTTTTAAGCTTTTAATTTCTGTATAGCAACCATTTACTCTATTTGGCTGCACCATGTTTTTTTAAAATGTATATTTAAGTACTCTATATTGTGCAATAGAAACGTATATCAGTATAACATACACATAATCATGCAAACAAGTACTTACAAGTCAACACTTTCAACTGGGTTAGTTTGCACTTTGCCTTCGTTCTGCAAGTTTGGACTTTCATCACTTGCTAGCATTGGTGGAGAGTCTTTTTACAGGTAAACTCCTGCAAAACTTTTGTCTCCTCATTTGCAAAGCTAGGTTAAGCTTATGTAAAAGAGATGCATTTCTGAGTACATTGGAGGCCCAGGAACAAACATTTCCCTCTCCTTCCCTCCCCTTGACAGACGAGTGACAGCTATTTAAATGCGAACTGTCATTAACAAACACAACCCTGCGCGACACCTGCTTTAATCACGGCAACAAAGGCGCAGCGAGTGGCCGAGTAGGAGCCCCCTCTGTGTGTGATATTCAAATGATTGGGAGGTGCAACATACAAAAACAACAACATCAAAGAATAGGCTGTGCAGGGAGAGAGATATGCTGCGGCTTGTGCCTCCCACCACCACTATTAATCAGCTTCATTTTTTAAAGAGAATAAAGTGCGAAAGGCCTCAAAGTCACTAAATCACTTAGCCTGAGATCGGCATGAAATTATTATGCTTCTTTTAACATGGGCCTTCTTTTTCTTCAGATATCAGAGTTTAAGAAAGTCGTTGTAAATGCCTGCACAAAAAACATTCTTGAAAAAAAAAAAAAAAAGAAAATAACAGGAAACATTTGCTAGTTAGGCAAATGTCTTTGACTTGTTTTGCTACACGGTCGTGGTCCTAACTGGTATTGTTCTGCCCGGTCATAATTTAAATGAGGAAGTCATTGGGCTGTGACTTCTAGCATCCAGGCCAAGGCCTGTGCACTTGTAACTAATGCATTGCATTTGTTTTGATTAGTTGCTGTCTTTTTCTTTGCTTTTCTTTTCAAACACCCCCCTCACCCACCAGCTGCGACTATGGCGGAACATCAAGCCGTGTTTTCAGCAAGTTCCCCTTTGTTTGCTCTGCCACAAATTTGCACAGATTAAAATCAGCAAATGAAGATAAACATTTCAGAGCGTTTCCATCACCCGTTTGTTCCTCAGCGATGTGTATCATCGGTAAATATAAATCCCGGCTGCAAAAGGCTGCAGCGGCTTGCAAATGTTCAAGGAACTAAATCCCCACACAGCAGCTCTCCCTACACTGTCCTGTCAACATACGTGCTATGCAGTTCAGACGTTTGTACATATCGATCATAGATATGAGCGATATATTTTAATGATGTAAACATCCACAGTTGTAAGTTGGAAAATTACAACTGTTCTGCTACTCGGTCGTGTAGCAAAAAACGACAAAGTAGTCGGGTAATTCTACACTATTCTAGGGTAGAATTCTACCCTCCAATTCTTCCTGGAAAAAGAATTGTAAAACCTCAACCATGTGTATTTTGTAGTGATTAAGTCTCTGATTTAATTTTGGCTGGAATGTTTTTTACTCTTTTTAAAAAATAATTTTTATGCAAATTGTTTTCCTGGCATGGGACGCAGCTTTTAAACACTGGTTTTTACATTTTCTGAGTCCTTTCCAAACTACTTTCTCTGTGTAAACAACCTGAAGTGTCTCCGTTTCTGCCACCCAGTCACTGTTTGTTTATTTTTCCAGCTGTTATGTAGAACTCATTAGTAATGGCATCATTAAATCAGTCCCATTGCATGATGCTTCCATCACCATTCTTGACAGTTATTTCAGTTTTCTTAGGTTTGAATGTATCACCTTGACTTTTCCAAATGTAATCCTCATTGTGGCAAAACGCAGTTCGATTTTCTCTTCATGACTTTTGCTTTAGCTTAAGACCATCTGCAAATTCCAAATGTTCTTGGAGGTGTCAGTTCCAGAGAGAGGACTTCTGTACTGACCAACGTCCTCTCATTCCAAGCAGATGTAAAACCGCTTTCACTGTTTACAGTGACATTAGAAATTGCGCATCTGGATTTTTGGATGTTCTTGAACATCCCAAACATTTGTCTTTCACTTGTGATTGACGGTTTTTTTTCCAGATGGTTAAAACTTAAACATGTGAGGTTGTTTTGCTGTGCCAGTGCCAGTGACACTGTTACATTAGATATAGTGAATTAAACATCCAAGATTTTTTTTAAAAACTTTAAATCCCCCAGCTAGCTGGCTAGAAGATCACAGGGTTTTCCAACAGAATAATGATCCCAGACGCACATCAAATCTGGTTTGGGATTGGATGACATAAACCAGCACTAAGCTTTCTGCAATGGGCTATATAGCAACTCCATTTACTATTCAGGAATTGTGATTAAAACCCAGGTCTATGCCAAGAGACCAGCGAATTCAAACTAATTCTACCATTCCACCAGAGCGTGTAAATATCCAGCTGGAAAGCTTGTTGATGCAGAAAGTGTGCGGTCTCTTTGCAACTTGATAAAGAACATTCACCGAGTATTGGTGAGGGGGAATGCATTTGAGCTGCAGATAATCAACAATGAATTTAAACTTATACAGCCACTTTTGTTTATGAAATACATTGCAATAAAGTTAATGCATTGTTTTTTTTCCTTTTGTTTTTTTAGTTGAAGCATTGCTTCTTTTTGGGACAATTATTCCTTCTGGTTTTGGAAGCTGTGCAGTTGGAAAGATTTACCCTATTTTGTTTTTCTTTTCAACAGTAGTTACCATGTGTAACCATAGTGACAAGCTTTTCTTTTATTTTTTTGTAACCAGGAGAAGCTGACTTACATTTCAAAAGCTCAAATAATACGTGAACTATGACCAGAGTTGCAAAAGAGGCTTCATGGATGCAGAGCAGGGCCAAAGAGCAGAAAGAGAAGTTCAAACAAAGATGATGATCCTGACTCCATCTCTCTGCCCAGCTTTCTGACCATACGGTCAGAGATTTAAAGAGGTGTGGCATAAGTGAATGAGTCATGTATGACAGTATGGAGTCATGTATGAAGAAAAGGTGTCTTCAGTCAGAGGCTTCTTCTTCACTTCGAGACTGACTGCTTCTAAAAATACTTTCTGCCCATCATCATCCACAAGTTTCTGAAGGTATTTGTTAAATGTTGTTGCGCTACAACATTTAACATTCCTTTGCAGTTTAGTAAGGTATTTTTGAATCTGATTTAATAAAAATTCTTAAATAAATCCCGCAAATTAACATAACTTTTAAAAATGTTATATGTATGGTGAAATACACTCCCGTTTCTGCAGATCTGTAAAGGAAGGATTAATTGAATTTCTTCCAATCCTCTTTGAAATGCATTTTCTTAAAAGATAAAAACTCATTTAAGAAACAATCCTGGAAACCCATTTGAATATAAACTGCTAACTCCACAACCCACTATTTCTCTCACATATGGCACTAATCTGACCAAATCCTGAGGAGAGGCATACATCTGGGCAGCAGCCCAAGCAGCAGAAGACACCTGCATAGCTGTTAATTGCCTTAGCACAAGTTTGGAACCACAGTAACTGTAATTATTAAGACATCTGGCACAAGAAGGGAATACATCATGAGCCTCTTTGACTAATCAAATTTAATCACACAACCAAGCTGTTGGAGATAATTAATGGCCGCGGATTACAACTTCAGTCATCTGTCGATTGTTTGTCATAAAAGTTGTAATCACGATGTTTCACACTAAACTATATAAAGGTTAAAGAAAAGGTGATTGTCAAAGTAAATGATTAGCAGTTTTTTTTTTTGCTTCAGAGAAGATTTACCTTTTCTTTTTTTTTGTTGCTGTACTTTGAGTGAGCTGCATCTTTATCAGATCTTGTGAAGGAATCTTCAAAATCTTGTGATTCTGATCCACACTCATTAGTTTTCCAGATCTCCAGTTTTTTATGAGAAGTTTGTTAATCATATTAGAGGCAGAAGTTTAGTTTTTTTTTTTTTTTTTGGTAAATTAGTATAATGTAAAACTTCCATCAAACATGGCAGATAGAAAGATCTGCTGAAAAAGTTTATTTAATGAAGTGAGTTAATGTATGCATAACCTCATATGAATTCTGGGATTTAGCATAGAGATACTAAAATATTTAATCTGAAGTTCTTAAAATGCAGTAAAGCTACATAAAGTGAATGTATAATGACAGATAAAAATGATACTATTTAATTTTCTAACTTTTTGTTAGCAGTATTTTTCTAAAAGACAGTGATGGAAGTTTTCTTTTTTCTTTGCAATTAATTCTGAGTCTCAAATTAAATCTGAAAGGTATGGAGTTGGTTAATTTTGAAGGATGAATATTCTGCAACAACAATGTTGCTCATTTAATAAGCATTCCTAAATGAGTTTAGTCTAAAATAACTTTTTTTTAAAAATTTTAAATCAAATTTAAGGAGCTGTACTGTGTAAAGTTGTGACTGTTACATTTTTGCAGAATAGAGAATGATACAATTTTTTACTTCATTTTCATAATTCCATAATGAAGAGATTTAACCTTCAAAATCTGAGATGAAAGATGAAAGATGAAAGATTTTCTAGGTTTTTCAGTGTTCAAGGTGGAAATTGAAATTTATCTACACACATGTTTCAGTGTGGGAAAAAAATCTGTTGTTTCTAGCAGAAAACAATGCATTCAAAGAAAAAAAAGTGGAAACATGTTAGAATATTTAAATTTAAAATAAAAAATTGTAAAAGATGGTGCACTGGGTGGGTCCACCATGTGCAGAGGGCATATTCCTCAATGCGGTTGTCCTGGTTTTTATCCTCTGTCTCGGTCCATTTGCTGCATGTCTTCCGCTTTTCCTCCCCACTATTTATTTGGTCAGGTTTACAGTTTGTTAAATTTAGTAGCGTCAAAATTTTCTTTAAACAAAACAGCCTTTCGTTGCCATTCTAGAAATTAAACTCTTCTTGTAGTTGTTGATCAGCTTCTTCCCATGTTTCTACTGGTTTTGTGACGGTTGATTTTTGGTGATGAGCTCCCGGTTTTTGTGGTTGGAAGGGCTCTTTGTCATCACCCTAATCTTTAACTCCCTCCACAGATTCTCTTTCGCAAGAATGACATGCAGGCATTCTTGCTCTTTCAAGACTCATGAACATCAGTGACTTTTTGTTATTCGTCGGTTCTAGGGTTTCTGTAATTGGGGTTACTACCTTTTTTTTTTACTGTTGGCCCTCCAGTTGGCACATAATGCCCTGTGTTGGATGCTAAGCTAGTTTTTAAATTAAATATAGTATACAGGACACCATGAAGCCAAAAGATGGGATTAGAAATTCAACTTCTTTATAATTAGACAGTTTTTGGTAATCCTCCAAAACATGCTGGTTGTAAAATTTAAAAAGAAAGGTTTGGCTGCAAAGAGGCAGCTTGTTCTGCAACCAGCAAAATTTCCTTTATATGATGTCATAAAACTCATAAAGCCAAGATCAGGAAGAGGTTTGGGGAGCTTTTTAGTCTAAGAATAAGGCAATCTAGCTGACATTTAGCTGAAAAATTGGTGGAAGTCACTTTAATATAAACCCATTGATTTCTTCTTGACAATAATATTTGTTAAAAAAAAATAAAAAAAAAATAGACAGCCCCCCCTGCATTTCCTGGCATTTTTATGCTATTATTTTTGTCAGTAGTACAAACATACATTTCCAGACATGGCTGTTATTTCCATTTTCTTGTTAAGGCGTTTAGTATACAGAGTGGTTGCTTTGCATTTGAATTACATGACAAGTTATCTAGTGTACAAAACATACATTTTTCTAAGTACAAGTAAAAAGGCAATATATATTTTTTTAATACAACTAACTCCATACATGTTTAACATTAAAAGCTCCTAAATGGCAGCAGTAGTAGTTGCAGTAGAAAATGCACTTGAGAACTCAACAGACTGCATTGCACTTTAATTCAGTCAATGTCTGTATTGATTTTATTTACATAGCAGATTAAAGGAGGGCTCAGGTTATCCCCATGCATCGCTGGGTAGTTTTTTTTTTAGTTTTTTTTTAAACCATACATGTTGGGTTTACTTTGGTTGGTTTGTAGCATCTGAAGCATTCTGTTTGGAATCCTGCACATTACCATAACACTGAATAGTGATCATAAAGCTAATATCCCAGTCACTTATACGTGATGTGCCTTTTGAGTCAGATCCCAAAAATGGTTTTTATTTGTCTCCTTTTGATAAATATACTCCCACATTCTCATGAATGTCAATAAGACTCCACTCCATGTCTTTTAACAACATTTAAATGTGTTATTTTGTTATGGTTCAGGCAGCTCACATCAGTGACTGAGAAGTCATTAAAGCCCAACTTTGAGCCAAATGACAAAAAATAGGGAATACATTTTTTCTCTCACCTTACAGCGAGCTATCGCAGCGGGGCTTTTTCCCCCCAGCCTTTGGATATCTGTAAACAGCTTTGTTTTCCAGAAGGCGTGCAAATGGAAACCTGCTGTGCCTTAGCACATCTGGGAATGCTGCATTTTCTCTGCAGTCAGGGACAGGGTGGTTGGAAATGATAGCAATAGCAAAAACAATCATACTGAAAATTAGAGGGATAAATTGTTTCTTGATCAGATGGATAACTTGAGTTTGTAAGTATTCAGTAATTATCTAAAGTTTTTAGCCCATTTTACCAGCTGATGTCTTTCTTTGCCAGAATTAAACTCACACAAAATGGGAATTTTAATAATCATATTACAATAGTAGTGTTAAAGAAGCAGATAAAATGCAGCGAAAAGGGCCAAAAAATAAAAGATAAAAAGGATTTTGTTTCCTGTCATTACTAAAAATGGCATAACAATATAAAAAGTGACAACAAATAATAAAAAAACCTAAATCATAGCAACAGGCCAAACATTACAAATTTGTATTAACCAGTTATGCAAGAATAAAATATAAAAAAAAAATAATTTTGCATGACATTGTGAAGAAAAATTGACACCATGTTTTGGGGGGAAAAAAATCAAAGCAGTATTCAAGTTGCAATTGTACAGTAAAAGTCGTTTCTGAGTAGGAATCGGTGTCACAAGGACACAACACTTTACCGAGATAAAATTTGACAAACACAACAAAAAAAACAACTCAAGACTGAAAAGAAATCTCAAATGATCTGGGCACATTCCATGTGGTTTCCTAAACACACAATGTAAAGTTAATCAGGATCTTTAAATACTCTCCTCTACACTTGTGTTACTCACCAGGAGAAATAAAAACTAAACATGCAGCAGGCCAGATGCAACAGTTGTGTGTTCATGTCTTTCAGGTGTATATTCGTGCTTTGCTTTGATAAAAAAGACCATCATTTTGAAATTTTCTTCATAACTAGTTTAGCCCCGGGCTCAAAGCCTTAGCAAATCTGCAAGATGTCTCTGTTCTTCCACAAGGGGAAAATTGATTTCAAAAGCAGACAGTTCTGTCCCTTTCTGTTTGAATACAGCAGCCACATCCGGCTTGCAGAAAGCAACTCGAGAGGCAAATTGAGCATTTATATTGGCTCGAACTTGAACGCAGCCAACGCAAGGCATCAATTTACCCTCCTAGGTGAATATGAAGTAATAAACAGAGGGGCTCCTTCAGGAGTGAAGCATCAAGCTACACATGAGTTTTGGATGACTGCTGGGCGAGAAACCAGACTTATTCATTTTTATAAATATATATATATATATATATATATATATATATATATATATATATATATATATATATATATATATTTTTTTTTTTTTTTTTTGCATGTGTATTTAAAAAAGCTCAAACCTTGGGTCTCTGCAGGTTTTATTACCAGAGTTTAACATGCCACCTTCAGAGTCCAGAAAACTCAGCACAGACTTAAATGTTTATATCACAGCTGCTGGAATATATGAAGATTCTTTGGTGTAAATGCAGGTAAATGTAAAAGAGGGAAAACAGAGAAAACCAGAAACTGAAACTCATCCATCAGGAGAGGTTGGACCCTTCAAGGAAGTTTTGTTTATAAGTGTTTCTTATCGGAAGTGTTCTTGAAACGTTTTGCTTACTGAGACTTACAGTATGCTATTGAAACTTACACTACTGTAGATGATGTGTAGAATGTATATATCTTTTACAGGAGAAGCACACTCTCCCTGAAAAAAATAAACAAAACACTTGAACTGCAATTATTTGAAAATGTGCTGCAAATACTTTTTGCAAATAAGAAAGCATTTTGTATTCTTTAACATTTTCCAAGGTTGGAACAAACACAGAGAGGCATCTTTTAAAATCCTGGAATGTTCAGGGTCACACATCCTTAACTATTATCGCTTCTGTTGACAAAATGGTACAGTCATTATCTTGTTGAAAGACCCATAATGAGTCATTTCAGTTTTCTGAGTTGCAGCACTTTGAGCACCCAATCACAGTCAGGATGAAGGCAAGATTACAATAGCAGTGATATTAAATGAATGAAAGGTAGGAAGGATTTACAAATCAAAAGGTGAGAAAACTGCTGAAATCTGACAAATGACTGAAAATTTGTGAAGTAATTGAATATATTCTACCCTTGTTGGACTGACGAGATAAAAAAAAACAAAAAAAACTTCTTTTTTTTTTTTAATTTTCAAAGTGACTTTACTACAGTCCTACCTCAAGCTTAATAGCTTAATATAATATATAGCTTAAATTCTTATATGGGAAAATCATTACAAAAATGGGTGTGTAAAATGTGTTTAAGAGAAATTTTAATTGGTACCTCATCAGTAATGCTTTTGTGTATTTCTGGATTTTATTTTGAACATTAAATACTAAACTAAAAACTGCAGCACATGTAGAACGGAATCTACCTGATAAAAATATTGATCAAAAATATTAATGTAACTGTTTTTGTGTTTGTGTAAGCTAAATGTTTTATTTTTAAGTTGAATCTAAAAATAATTTCTGAATTTTCTGAATAGTCACTTCATTCAAAACCGAACAAATGAAGTTTACGTTTAGTACATTTACATAAAAACAGGAATTTAATAACAGATCTGTTGATCTTCAGTGACCTTACAAAGCTGGACAACTAATAAATTCCCTTTCATTTGTCATGCATTATTAGATTAGAGTTTCATGTCTTCATATCTGAACCCAAAGAAATGACCTTAAAAATCTGCCACAACCAATCCTTCCTAGTTGAATTTTCTACAAGTTTTGTGATGGAAACTGATAACAATCACCTGTATTTTCCTTTCCATCCTCAATCTGCCCACACACACTTTACTTCCCCTTTCATGCCTTTCATGTTTTGAATCTTATCCTTGGCTTCTTGTTCAGTGCACAGAATTTACTGAAATTATTTGGATTTCTTTTGTTCCTTCTCTTTTTTTCCCCCGCTCTTTTTGCTGATTGCAGGGAGGTAATAAGTACCTGAAGGCTGAAGGGAAATAACACATTTCACCTACAAGGCTACAGCGAGCAAATTTTACAAACATACACAGGCTTAGCAATTGGTCAGTTATTCACTGGCTTTATTTAAGAAAATAAGTAAAATAACAAATAACAAGCCTTTTTTATTGACAAGAGCCAAAATCATTAAATTTGAACCCTCTGTACCTTATTAAAAACCTCAACTGAGGCTGTTTTATGCAGCCCAAACATGTGCTCTCTTTTAAAATCAGAAATTAACATAAGAAACAGATATTTTTAGATTCCTCCGTGTCTTTTACCTCGAAAGCAAATGCAACTTTTAGTGAGATTAGAGAAGCCGCTGCACAGTTCCATCTCCTGTGACTTCTATTTATACTTTTAAGCAACTTATTCTATGAAGAATCAAAGGGTTTAATCACCATATTTTTAACATTTTTTAATTACTTCATTCACTTGTGCATTTCATTATTTTTCATTATCTCTCAAACGTCAAAGAAAAATATTAATAGTTTATCCATTAATTGTCATTTTGCAGGCTTTTGGGTTTATATAATTAAAAAGTTAGCGAAAGATATTTATGTTTCTATTTTATTTTATTTTTAAGATATGGATTTCATAATGTATTTTGCAGAACAGAATAAAAAGCACAACACGTTTACTGAAGTTTCTGGTCATCCGTAACTATGCAGTTTTAGTTATTACTTCATTTTTTGGAGGGGGGGGGAGGAGGCTGAAAAGAGTGCCACCTAGTGGGATATTTCACACCAACTCTGTGTAAAGTCATACAGCAGAGCGACATTTCATAACTACTTTGACAAGCAATGATCCAAAGTATCTCTTTATCTCACTTGTAGTATATTTTAATAATGTCAATATATAACCGCAACACATACTTCCTATTAGCAGGAGTTTATTTAACGTTATCTTGGTTGACAAGGTAATCTATAATATCTTATTACAGTCGACTGAATTGGGGATTTGAACCAGAAAAAATGGAGATAACACATTGTCCATGCATGATGCAACTTTGGATCAAATCTCCAAATATGTTCTTATTTTTTGTCCTTATGACATGGAAAGTGTACAAACTAGAAGAAAGATAATTTGTATGCATAAACAAAAAAACATGTGCCTGAAGAACAGACCCCTAACAATACTTTTAATACTGAAAGACCATGAGGGAAACGTGTGGTTCCTAATCACTTTCTGGTTATCTATATTATCTATAACTGACTGATATCTAAGAAAGATGCCAAAACGGAGAAAATCCCCTGAAGGAGCCGTGCGAATGCGGTCCTGCTGGCGAGACGTCAAATCAGATTTACGTGAACCGCTTTAGGAGATAAACCAGGATGTTCCACGTTTTGGGGTGTTCACATCCATTTGTGTAATTAACTGGGACTGCTCCTGCAAGGGACGATGGTTAATAAGCTCCAACTGGAACACGGAGAGGCAGGTGAACCTGTGGCCCCTGAGATGTTAAACACAGACGAATAGATGCCACGGCACACGCGCAGCCTTGTAAATCAGATAAAATGCGCAGAGGAACGGGACGCAAATGGGCCTGACAGTGAAAGCTCAATATCGCACAAATGGACGGGGCCCTCTCATCGATATTGAAAAACCGGTAACCTTTCCCAGTAGCTGGCTCACCTCTTCTAATGCTAACACACTTGACGTTCATTTACAGGCTTTACCCTCTTCACAGCCCTTCAAAACCTTTACATGTGAAGGCTGGCCATAATGGGCTGTTGGCTAAATTAATGTAGATTTTTTTTATAGCTTGGATAAGAAGGATGTGAGATGGATGTATTATCTACTTACTGGTAGTATTCCTCGCTGTTACATATGTGATCCTATCATTAGAAAGGACTTTTATTTCAGGGTAGAGAGGCCGGGGAATGCAAGGCCGGTTGTTTCATTTCCATCTACAGTAGAGGCAGTGACCTGCTGACCGCCCTATATACTGTGTAAATCAAGGCATAAATAGATAGATAATTTCAAGAGCAGTTTTAATGGAATCCAATAGCTCTCCTTCAACTGTGACCCATTTACATTCTTTCATTCTCTACCGCCTCTTCTGCCTTTAAATAAAACTCGAGGGGCTTTACTTACACAGGTAAAATAAGAGAGAATACCTTATTATTATCACACAGCAGCGGTAGGATAAAGGTTTACACTCTTTGGTGTGTGTAATTTTAGGTTGTATGATGCATTTGATTTGTTTTTCCGAATGTGGAATGAATAAGTAAAACTTGAGTGAATTATAAACAAGCACTAGATGCAGAAATTTGAATTTTGCCCAGATTTTCCCTAATCCGCACTTAAAAATCAAAATCTGGAGATGAATAATTATGTGTCTCAATGGCTCACAGAAGCAGCTGACAGTTTTCAATAGCCAGATTATTGGGTATGCATAATTTTTGCAAATATATTTTGTTAAAAGTCTGTGAATAAAAGCTTTGTGACATGAAGCTTACACTGACCATACTTTGTATTTACAGCACAGATCCTTCATGTTGTGCTCCAGACTGCTCCCTTGGAAATGGTAAATGTTACCATAAAAATATAACAGACATACACATATTTCTTTCAATTTCTTTTTCTGAAGACCATCATATAATATTTAGTGTCAGTAATTCAGAATTCTGAATACTTTTTAAAGTACATTTTTACCCCAGGTCCTGTATTAAAAATAGATTTCTTTTGTTTGGTTGTGGCCTAGCTCGGACGAGGAGGGCTCGTCCAAAAACCAACTGAAAATATTTTTTTTTTCTTCTGAAAAACCTGGGTACAATGCTACTTGACATGCTTCTTGCTGGTATTTCCAAAGTAGCGATAGATGTGAAAAAAACATTGCTGTCCTCCATTATCAGGAACAATGAATAATTACTGTTTTGCTGATGGGCTAGTTGTAAAAGGTGAAGTTATGTAAGTTCCATCCATCCATTTTCTAACCCTCCTGTCCTTTGTGTGGTCTGGAGGGGTGCAGGTGCTTATCTGCAGCAAACGTTTACGGACATATCACCAGTCTGTTGCAATGCTTTGACTTAACTAAGCCAATTTTAGCTTGGCCAAAATGTACTAAGCCATATGAACCTTCCCAGCCTTTTCAGTGGCCACACTTTTTAGGGTGATGTCTTATGTTTTGTTAAATTAAGTCATACATATGTCAGTATTTGCACTACACATCACAAATGGTTGTGAAATATACATTTTTATAATGCAGCAGAACAACAGACAGTTGTTTTACACAATTACCCCCCCAAAAAAGTATATAAATAAACAGAATAAATTACTTTTCTGTCAGTTTTCAGTGTTAGAAACACACTTTATTATGTGTGAATTGACATTTTATATTTTCTGATTGCTTTTCTGCAGGGGGCATTTCCTTTGCAAATTAGCTGTGGAAAATGACCAGGTTTATTGGAGGCGAATCTATCTGAGGTGTCTGTGAATATTGTTCAAATTATGTCTGATAGAACATTAAAAAGATTTCTTTGATCACGAGACACATCATCTCAACACTGAAATATTACTTTACTTTACAATAGTCTTAATTGTTGAAAGCAAGAGCAGATTGTGTGTGCTGTTTCTCTGTGTTTTCAATAGGACCTTTGAAAAAGAGTAAATCTTCAATGTGATTTTCATGGGAGGTTAGAATTTTAGCTAGGGTGTGTATACTTTTTACATCTCCTTTATCAGGACTTACAAATTTAAGCTCCATGTTTAAATAGCTGCAGTGGTTTTAAATATGCGCTGGCGTTTTACATGACTGTAGCGTTTCACATTGAGCTGCCATGTTTCATTACACTCCATCGATGAAAAGTAAAATCAACACTAATGCACTTGAGAACATTAGGGATCTGTTTCATGTCATAAATATTGGTTCTAATACATAAAAGACAGCAAAGACAAAGCTGGCAGGAAAACAGAACAAACATGCAGTGGCTGTGACAACCAGCGTATTCCAGGTTGTATTTCCTATTTCCTTTGTGTCCCTTTTTTTTTTAAACATTGTAAGCATGTATGCATCACTTACCCTTTAAATGTGGAGCACTAACAATGTAAAAAAGAATAATCTATCAAAGGGTTTAAAATGACTGCCATCCACCTATTTTATCTTTTTATAAACGCAGTAATGAAATGGCATTCTATACTTTGATAATAAGCCCGCAATAAGGAGTTTCACAGGAAGGAGACTCTAATCACGTTTTCTGTAATTGCATTGCTTTATGGCTAATCTGTAGAGGCTATAACACCCATGCTTGGCACTTTTATGAAGTGAGATTGTAAGACAGGAAGAGTGGAAAAGGATGCTTTTCTTGCTGGTTTTTATTTTATTAGCTTTTTGGTGAGATTCAGTCGGTAACCCCTCACCGTGGCCTTTTACTTCGCTTACGCTTCTCTGTGATTTAAATAATGAAACTGTCATGTTTTTCACAGAAGAGAGTGCCTTGGTCACCATCCTCTGTATCCTCCAGAGCTGAAATATAAAGAGATATTTTTTTGGTTTGTTTGTCTTCTTTTGTGCCACGTGTATGGAACTCCAAACGTTGTCAGGGAATTACCTTATAGAGCATGTCTTTTTTAAACTTTAATGTGTAAGTAAGAGATGAGACTCATGGAGAACTCCTGACAAACATTGCAATTCAATTTAAATGCCAAAAAATCCAAATGAAGCAGTTGCATGTTTTGGAATAAGCTTCAATGACTGAAAAATTACTGTATTTAGCTTTATTGTCATCCCACCAACTTTGATTTGGCTTCATTGTCCTTGCCATACCCATTGCATGATACCTCCACCACCATGTGGACAGCATGTTCATGTTCATAGTGAATTGCAGTCTTGTCTAATTGGAGTATGTTTTTCTTGCAACCCTGCCTTAAAAGCCAGAATTTAGAAGCACATAAATAAAAATATCAGTTTAGTTGACTTTTGAAGGACATTAGTTGTCTTAGATTTAATTTAGAGGTATCTGAGTGAAGGGGGCTGACAAAAAATTCAGGCCACTCCTGTCATATTTGTGTTGGTAGACACCTAGTCTATCACATAAAATCCCAATAAAATAGATTATAGTTTATAGCTGCAAGGAGACAAATGGGAAAAGATACAAGTGTAAGACAATTATTTCAGAAAGTATGGATGGATGAATTAGTCTCTTTCCTACCCAATTTCTCTCAATTTTGATTCAGTTTTTCTCTCTAGGAAGACCTGTAAGCCTACTCTCCCAATGCACATGTAATTTTCACAGCCTTTCTATAATATTCATTCATTTTCATGGGTCCTTGGTGATTTTCCTGTGAATTCACTAAAGTCCAGTTGCTTTTCCCCACTCCTCTGTTCCAACATTCCCCCAACCCCACCATCCATCTCTGCTTTCCTGACTGCTCTGCTGCGGCTCTGCACAAGTAATTAACACGAGAGCTACATCTGGGGAGATACCGCGAGCCACGTCGAAAAATTAGGCAGCAAAATAATGAGGGTTGAGGGACATGTTGGTCTGTGGTGCAGCACTGGAATCAAAGGACTTTTCACAGCTAATTGGAGAGGGGTTAAACTGCTTGGCTGCCTCACCCCTGTCCTGAGTCCTCCACCCAAACCTGCCCCAAGGAGATTAATGCCTTCCTTTTTATTGTAATTTCATGTTTCATTACCACACCAAAGTGTTTTTCCTCTTCTTTACTCCAACATCCTGCAATGTTGGGGAAACTGGTAACTTAGTCTGCACTCTGCATGGGGGCCAATTTAAACTCCAACCAATTACTTCTTTTTCTACTTTCTAGGGATTTGATAGGCCACCCAGCTGTGTTCCTTTCTTCATAGCTCGGTGTCCTCACAACTAGCTATAAGATTCCCACCGTATAAATCAATGCAATCTTCTTTCCGTTTAGCCAAATTAGCACAGTGTGAGAAGTAGACACCCCCCTCTCTGTCCGCTCCCTGGTTACAATGATGCCATCAGCAGCATGAGTCTGTATAATGAGCGCGGCCACGGTCAGCCGCTCAGAGGAATACAGTAAACACGCATCTCTCTCGGTGGCCAAGCTCGTGTGGATCGTCTGCATGGTGTTGCTCAGGATGACTGCACAGCAGCTAATTACAAGTCAGCCGCTGTATTTATGTGTATATTCAAGGAAAAGTCCAACTAACACTGTGTTAAGATCAAACCACACCAAATGAACAGTGCTGTGTTTGTTTTTTGAACTCATAATGTGTTTAAAAACTGTCACTTTGCGCCACTGATCTTAAAGTACAAGTCATTTATTGTAATTTAGTTTTTGGGGGGAGCAAGTGGAGAGTACATGGTTGTCTTATTAAAATATGCTAATACAGCATGGAGTAGGATGCCACTGTAGTATTGGCTTTTACAAACCTTTCATAAATCCCAATCCCAATACAAAGTCTGGATTTTTACTCTTAATTTCTCAAGATAAATGATTATTATAAAGTTGTCAAAAATAATGACAGAATATTTTTTGGAGATTTTATAAAACTTTCTTTAAATGGAGAAGTTTACATACACTGAAATTAGCATGGCTTTAATTTGGAAAAGCACCAATCTTGGCTTTATGAACAAATTTCAACCAAATGTGAAATGTGTGTACGGTCCTTTGAACAACGGCAAAAGAGCTTGTGAAGATGACGGCAGAAAATGGCAAGGGAATTATTATCAACAGAGAAGTTGTGAACCAAAATGGCCTGGGAGGTCACTCAGAGAGGTAGAAGCAATTACTCCAAAACCATCATCAAAAGTCTGATTACAGTTTCTAAAGGCACATAGGGATAAATACACTTTAATGTTTGAGAAATTTCCTATGACCTGATGGAAACAAAATGAAAATTATTTGCAGATTAACAAAATTCAGTACATGTGGAGGATAATCACCAATTACAGGATAGTGACATAATGTTGTGGGGAAGTTTTGCTGCAGAAAACTTGAGGAAATAACTTTATATTTAAGTGTTGAAGCAACATCTCAAGAAAGTTATGTTTCTAAGAACAGCAACCTTTATAATCCAAAGAGCCATTTTACCCTGATTTCACAAAAAGTTAGTTTCAAGCCACAGATTTTACATGACCTTTGGACAAAAAACAACTCATGTTGTTTGAAATGTGTTTATATTTAAAGAACCACTTTAATTCTATGATTGGCTTTCAACATAATAAAGCCATAACACCTTTGCTAGAAGAGGATGAATACATTTGGGTATATGGGCATATATTTTCAACAATTAACAATAATCAGGTCAATTTCTCTATTTGTAGTAAAATGCTCAAAGTATGTTAAGAAAACATCCCCATCGCCATAAAACCATTGCAAGCCTGACCTGTAGAGCCCAGGCAGATGGATTCTGTTTTGCTGTTTAGGCCACATTCAGATTATTCGAATGTTGCAGCTGAAATGGAAACTTACTTGACAATATACATTTTGTTCAGTCTTTCATTCCTGTTTTGATAAACCTGAGTAAACTGAATACTCAGTTTGCTGTTATTGACAGATTTATCCCTCCTGCCATCTTCTGATGTTACAGTCAAGAATTAAAGTGTTGTGTATTCA
The DNA here is from genome assembly GCF_019740435.1 of Gambusia affinis. Lineage (NCBI taxonomy): Eukaryota > Metazoa > Chordata > Actinopteri > Cyprinodontiformes > Poeciliidae > Gambusia > Gambusia affinis. The sequence continues at coordinate 6,025,139 of NC_057888.1, forward strand.
GAATGTATTCAACATATCTTGGATGTAAGGACTGCTTATATAAAGTACTGTTTTTGTCCAACCATTCTTTCTATTCTCTTTTTATTTCCAGAATCAACAAGGTGTTTTTGTCCACACAGCCTAAGATCATTCACTGTTTTCTCCCCCCTTTTGTTTTTTGTTTACCATTCTCTACCAAATTGTCAATTTACATCAATTCTTAATAAATGAAATGCTTTTGCAAATTTGCTACAAAATGCAAAAAGAACATGCAGTTTCCAGTCTATAATCAGAAAATGGTTTTGGCATTAGCTTAGGAACAAATTTGATAACAGTTATTAAAACTGCCTTTTAATGTAGAGGTTTTTAAAAGATCTAGTTTTTGAATCCCTATTCAGTGTATTTTCATTGTAAGAAACAACTGTTTTATTTTTTTCCACAAGGACTGAAACAAGGGTTTAATGTTATCTTTTGAAACCATTGGAGCCATTTGACAGAGAAAACTGAGATGAGTGTGTTTTACATCGGATTGTAGTTATTCGGTAGTTAAGATTCTTCAAAAAATGGTAAGTAAGTCTTTTGTCGTTGCTGAGGTACCATGACTTAGATCAGTTTAGGGGTGGAGGATAACAGGAAGGATACATAACCTCAGAATCTACTTTACAAATCCAGTAGTCTGTGAAAATGACAGGATTCTTAGTCTTAAAAGGACATGTAAAACAAAGAAAAGCATTTTCTTTGTTTTAGGATTTTTTTTGGAGTGATTTTGTTGATTTTGGAGAAGTATGAAAAATGAAGATGGAGTATTAAAAGTATTTACAGTTTAAAAATGATAACTGCTCTCATTGGTCTGACCTAGGACAATAATGGGTCTGCATGCTGGTCGGAACCACCTGGAGATTAATCCGCTGAAGACAGTGGACATCCACAAGAACACTGTCACAGTGCCTCTCAGTTTCCTAGGAAGCACCTTTTCTCAAAATTTGAGACTGTTCTCAAACTGCATTTTTTTACACTACTCAAAAAGTCCAACTTGGGTGAGGAGCTGCTGGTCATCCTCTACGCTGCCATTATTCAGTCTGTCCTGTGCTCGTCCACTACTGTGTGGTTTGGCTAAATCACAAAACACAACAGGGCCAAACTGCAGTGAATAATTAGATCTGCAGAGAGAATTTACAGGGCTGACTGTCCCTCCATCTGGTTGTTGTACAAGTCTAGGGAGAGGAACAGGGAAGCTAACATCTCTCCACATCCTGGACACAAACTGTTCAAACCTTTACCTTCAGGTTGCTATTTGCAAAATCCAGCTGCAGCAGAGACAGTTTCTCTCCCCAGGCTGTCTCTCTGATGAACACTTGACAGTCCCAGAGAGCCCAGATCTATATAACACTGTATATACCCATATTTACATAAAAAACTTTGTATTTCTTATCAGATTTTATATATTTTTAGTAAAAATGCTGCATTAAGAGCAATGTGATGGTGAAAGTGAATGAGTCAGATTTCTTGCTTTTCTGCAGAAACTTGGCAAATTGTGATTAATAATTTGCCAAATCAGCTGATTTTATAAATTCATTCTCTATTTTCTTAGAATGAGTTGGACCAACCAATGTTTTCTTTGAACTTTATGAAAGAAAGAAGCTATGCACATAAAAATACTCCATTCATTAAATGTCAGAACTCATGGAATGCGAGTTTAGATAAGTGTGACATTTTGATTTGGAAATATTTGACTGACAAAGGAAATAAAACAGAATTTCTGCTCACATGTACAACAGTTAAAGATTGTAAAACAGGCATCAGCGTTCATGCATCTTGGAAATAAAGTATTTGTCTTACCTGAGCAGTTCTACACCTGTGAACGGACAAGAGGCTCTGCTGTCGGCCATTACCAGAATCCACTATGGGGACTAACATAAAAGACAAATTAACTCAAAACCAGAGATTTATTTTAAAGTGCTAAAATATTGAACAGTGTTGCCTCTGTTTTTCATTGGAAACATTTAACCAAGCAAAAAATATCAACTGTCTTTTTATTCATACTTCCTCAAAGAACACAGGAAAAAACAAAAATTGTTTTTAGCAATTTGATGAATAATAACTGTGATGCCAAAATGCATCAAAACCAAACTGTAGTCCCTATACACAATGGCACCTTTTTTAAAAAAATCAAAATGACTCTATGTGTGAATCCACTTAATTGGATTCTCTAAAAGCAGAAGAGCAAGCTAAAATGACCCTTTATTGTACTAATTCATCAAGTCACTTTACTCAAAATGTCATGAGACTCCATTATAAGTGCCTGTCTCCATTTAGACTTCATTCTCTGCTCCCTTTATTGTGCTTCCCAATTATGTTCCCAGTCCAGGCGATGCAGTTGATATGGGATGGAGGACATTGCTTTGTTCGGTCCCCAGAGGGAGGCTGGAAGAGCCTGAGCTGCTTTTGCTCTTGTGACAAGTTTTCATGCAGAGTTTTATGAGCTGGCCAGTAGTGGCAATAAAGTTTTTCTCTTCTTACTATATACAGTTGGTATAAAAGGAAACTGTGTCATGTGAGCTCCATCAGATGAGATTTAACGAGAGTATAAATTTGCCTGAATATTCATGTGCCTGAGGCACTTCACAAGGACAGCGAACAACTAGAACTTCTTCAGGAAAATAGAATGTACCTTGACTATTCCTTAATTTTAAAAAAATGAATGATTTTGGTATATTCCATGCAAAACAAAAAGGAGATGCTTTTTTGAAAAGAGCTGCATTCAAACTTGAGAAATTGACCTACCAGACTTCAGCTACGGTTCGCATATTTGTCTTTTATTCTCTTGTCTTCTGTTTGGATTGTAAAATCCTAAGTTATCAACAATACATCTGTGATGAGAAGGTTCATTGAAACTCTTCTAGAAGAGACCTTGTTCTGTTGAGCTTTCTGTTTTTGTGATGAGCCACTTGAATATGCAAAAGTAACATTTTCTCTCCTGAAAAGTAAAAAATAAAATAAAATAAAATAAATGTTCAGGGTCCCCTAAAATGCAGTTTCTGTGTGGACATGGGCCCATGAACAGGTAAAACATTTCCCATAAAAACAAAAACACATTCCTATAGGGCAGGGTGTCCTACCTTTATCTTCAGCAAATAATACATTTTTGTTCTTTTTTTAATGAGTGGAATAATTTCAAATTTTGCTCTTTAGGTTTGTTTTTAACACTTTCTTTCCATTAATAAATTAAAAATAAAGATTAAACACCTATATTTGAACATCTTTAATGAAGATCAGAATGTTAAATTGGGAATTCAACATTTTTTATATCATTATGTTTATCAAACATATCAAACACATGTTGGAAGATGAAAAAGAAATATGATCAATATAAAAACACATAAAAAATAAAAGTTATCTTGAAGATTGGAAAAGCAATGAAATAATCCATTGCTTCAAGTCTCTAATATATGATGAGCAAACCAGCTTCATTTCAAGAGCCATAACATTTTTTTTCTTATGAACTCATCATGAAAATTGCTTTATGCCCCCTTTTAAGTCTCATTTTACTTCACCACTTCAGTGCTATAAGTATTTCCTCTGGAAAGAAAAAAAAGCCATGACTGACAAGCTGCCTTAACACACAAGAGTCAAGTAAACGCATCTCAGAAGCCGTAACAAGTTCATCTGAAACACTTGCAATTTAGTGTATGACTGGTATTAAATTACTTTTCCCATAAATCCATCAAAATAAAATAAGGAGTGGGGGTTGGGGGCGAGGAGCGGATATAAAACCAGGCCTACATCTGCAGCTACTCAAATCTGCATTCTGTCTCAATAATGAAATCTGAAAGAAAGCCCTTGAGAGATTAGGGATTCCCCTGTGCCAACAGATGTTTATGAAATGAAAGAGTTTATAGGAGGGGAGACCAGAGGAAGGGACAAGGAATCAGCCAAAGTCTAATCTTGAAATGGAGAAAAAATGTTCGGGATCCTCTCTCTCTGTGTTTTGCGTGGCGGGCATGAGAGGACAATGAAAGGGGGGCCGGTTTTCTACATTGTAAATGTATTAGAGAACAATCACCAAGCAGAGGACGAGGGAAGAGGGTGCTGCATCAGGATCAAGACTCATACAATGTTGCCTTGTCTTTATCTCGCTGCCACAGTCTCTGACAGACCTGCTGGAATTGACTCGCAGTCTCTTATTCCCACAAGCAGAAATCACAAACAGCTTCCCACTCATTCAAGTGCAGCTTCATTACCGCTTGAAATATGCGGCTCTGATTCAAGGATACATTGCTCTTACATTTCTCGTGATGTCACATTTGCATCCTAATTCACTCCACATAGAACAGCTGTGTTGCTTCTGTTGCCGCTGTAAGCGTTGCAAAGTTAATTATTTGATAACCCTTGACAACTAACTCTGACCTTGAGCTATGATAAAAACATCAAGCCATGATAAAACCCCAAGAAAGAAATTGCCTTAAGATGGGAGATGCAATCTTCAGTTTGCCCGCCGCACCAACTCAACAAAAAGAGCACTTGTTAAAGACCTCCACTTTATCAGGCCAGAGCTGTCACATCTGATTAGGCTCACAGGAGCTGTGAGGGCGACCCGGGAACGGCAGGGACACCAGGAGATTGGTTGGTGCCAAAGTTATGGGACTCACCACTACAACCTTCATCCTTTTTCCACCAGACGATCATTTGGAAGTGAAGTGGAGAATTATGAGAGCTACTTATGACAGAAAACGGTGTTCATTAGAGCATGCTCGACTTTACTGACACCTATAAAACCTCAACAAGCCGGAGAGAGAGCTTCGGCGTGGAATCACAAATGAACACGTTGGTGTTGTGCTGACAGATGAGTCTTAATTGTTACCTCTGGCGAATGGGACTTCACACAACAGAACAAAAGCTTCCCTCCCGGCGCCCCTCGTTTGATGCAATGTGACGATGACCTTGCTGCAACGCACCCTCCTCTAGATCCTTCGGAGTTTATCTTGACAGACTCCCAAAGACTTTCTCTCTCAGGTGTCTCACTGATAGACCAATTCATTTAACTCTGTCAGGATCCAAAGCTTTAGAAGCTGCTGCCTGATGAATCTCTATTGTTTTTCTGGCTGTTTGCACTCCTTGAGGTGAGCTGCATTGCTGTTTCAATAGCCTTTAGACTATTACCGCTTAAAAAATGGGTCTTTTTTCAATCAGCACAGGCCTTTCTGCATGTATTCACTATAACTGAAATCACAAAGTTGGCTTGAAATACAGAGCATTTGTTGGGATAAACATTCACAAGCACCAATTGTACACAAAAAAATGTATAAAAAAAACAGTGTTATGAAAGGTATTTGCCATCTCTCAGCTCTTTTTGTTAGTTTTTTTCCTCTTTTGTCAAACTGTTGAATATTAGAAACGAAATACATCAGACAAGAATAACTTTAACAATGAGGTTATTTTCTATAACATTGATCCAAACCAACCTGTAGACAAGTAATCAAGTAATTGCCCCCAAATAAATTGCAGCTTATTCTACCCTCGTCCTGCCATCAAACATTTTCAGTTCAGCCTTACTGGAGACTTTCTGAGCATGGACAACCAGTTTACAGCACCGCAAGCAGAACAACAAGTTTCACAACATCTCATACAGATTACAGTCTAGACTGTGACTAGGCCACTTCAGAACCTCAACTTCTTTTGAGCCGTTCAAAGGTGGACTTGAGTGCTTTGGATCATGGATTACCCAAGTCTGCTGCAGCTTAAAATCACAGGCTTACATCATTAATTTTGAAGATGTGAATGATTGTTTAGTTAGCAGAAAACTTGTCCTTGGATCTGTTCTTTGGATGCCAGTTTTGCTCAGTCTCATTCTTATTGTTGAATTATGAACACTCACCTTAAGTGAGAAAAATTGAGCTTTCAAAGCTTTGATTGGTCTGCATTTTTTCTCTTTTTGGTGACCAACTGGATGAATTGCTAATGTGCTTTTATTAAAGAAAGGTTCACTATTTCATGTTTTCTCAACTTGAGGATACTCTCTCATCCAGGTATGTTTTATTTCTGCTGAGGTTCCAAAGCCTAAGAAATGGCTTTAAAAGCCTTTCCAGACAGGTGACAATTATAATGTTTCTTGTCCGTACTTTACCAAAGGAAATGGCATGATTTTTTTTCTTTTTTTTTAGATCTTTTTGCATACTTTGTGTTGCAAAGAAGTTCTTTAAGATATTTCATCCCAGGGTGCAGCCAACCAATGTAGTTATTTTGTTAATTTGTTGTTCAAAAAGTTAAGATTACTGCTTTAGATTAACTTCAGCACAGTCATTTTAGCGTATCCCTGGTCAGAAAATATACAAGGTTGTTTTTAGTGATCCTTTTCTTACCTGACTCCTGGTGGAGCTCAGTTATGTTATTTTTAGATGGTTAAAGTCACTGCTTCACAGTGACAATGCTGTGTGCTTCCCACCATGTTTTATGCAAAGTAAAACTGCCCGTATGTGGTTTGGGACTTTGAGTCTGAGCTGTTAAAGTGGAAAATAAAAATAATAAAAAGCAGATTTCAGTGTAGAAAAAAATGTGAAGTAGGAATAAAAAAAGATGTGATGCTAACTCATATGTTCTTCATGGATTTATGTTAAGATTTTATTTGAAGTTCCTTGGTCTGTTTTTGTTCTTCTTTCCTCACCTGATTTCATTCACTAATTATCACACCTGCCTGTGGTTGTTTTTGAGTCTACAGCCTATTTAATTCCGGGAACTACTTTCAGTCACTTTTTGTCAAATCTTTATGTCCCATTTTCATGGGAACTCCAGATGTTCTGAAATGAATGTGTTTAGCGCAGAAAAGCAGGATAAGCATGATTTTACTAAATAAGCATCCTTATGTTGGAAGTATGATTAAACCTAGTAAGGTTTTTCAGCTGGTGATTAAGAATCCATTTCATAAAACAATAAAATCATGTTAAAAGAGCTTAATTTATTAGATTTTAAAGATGTGTGTTTAAAAGGACTTGAGGGAATATGAATTATGCCCATCATTTACATCGCAGTGAAATGTTACAAACATTCCCAGAGAAAAATGATCAAACATTTTAAAGACTACTACTAATTCAACAAATGTACTGCTGTCTGAAAGCAAGACAAAGTCATAAACTACTTGATTGTATGGTTTAGATGACCTTCATGTGTCCTTGATTCTCTTTTTCTGTTACTTAAGAAAGAAAATTGCATAATTTTCTCCTTTTCTGGATTAAAAAAATGAGATTAGTCACTTAAATCATCTAAATTAAAACAATATGTTCTTGATTGGATCACAATGTTGAGATCATTATCACACAAAAGACGAGTTGGATGTTTTAAGACAGTTCAGAATGATATTTGCTACATACCTCGTCTTTCTGTGTTTATCCGTTTGTGACTTATGTTCACAGAGTTTGACTAGTTTTGGAATTGGAGCTGATTAATCTAATTTCTCAAAATGTCAGGTTATTCTTTAAAGCCTTGCTTTATCTGCTTTGTCCCTTTAATCTGCATAACCTTAGTTGTGATGTCACCGAGTAAAGTACCGGGAGCACATGAGCCTGACAGAGTGAAGAACAATAGCAAAAATTTCTACTTTGATGAAGGATTCCAGTAACAGAACACATTAACTGATAAGAATGATTTAACAGCCACACAGAAAGGTCAAACACAGGTAAAAGTCTATCAATTATGCTTGAAAAGTAATTGTGAACACCAATAGATATTTTCTAAAAAAAAATGTTACACATGCCGAGTTATTTTTGTTATTTTTGTTTTAGGACATTATAAAAGTGATCTGGTTGCTTTATAATCTGGTTGACAATACAGACAAATACAGCTAAAGCTGACTTGTCTGTCTTATTGGAAAGTTATTCAGTGTTTAAATTATATGAAGTTTTTTTCATTATTATTATTTTTTTTATTCAGACTTGCATTTGTAACATAGCGAGTACAAAAAATAAAGTAGCAGTCAAAACAAACATTTTTTTTCCATTATAAAGTACAAACTTATTGTGCTAGCTGTAGTGAAATACTACTCCTGCTGAAACTCCATATTTATATTTACAAGAGCTATAGTAAGTACAACAGCATGGCTAAGTGTGACATGAAGTTAGAAAAGCAGCTTTAAAAGCTGTGAAGAGTTTTTTGCAATCCACAATCCCCTTACAAGAAAGCCAAATAACTTCTGATCTCAGACACGTTCTCTTTTTCCATACGTTTTTCACTTGATTTAGACTAAAAGCTTAATGTTAGGCTGTAGCCAGATCCTCATTTCGTTACAGTTTTTGCCTGCATTGCATCAACAAATCACTACAAGTAGTCAAGTCTGGCAGAGCAAACTCATCTCAGAGCAGCTGGAAAACCTCATTGCTAGTCGGAGAGTTAGAGTGGTTTTGCCTGGTTCAGCAGTGGGCATGCTGGTGTTAGATGAGTCATTGATCCTCCCCAGCAGGCTCCTCTACGGTGCAATTCCTCCATGTTCTGCCTCTCCCCTCCCCCACGCCATTGACTATCTGCCATAACGTTCCGCCGTCACAGCAGGACTTGATATGTAATGATCCTCTGATGGAGGGATGTAACATTTATCATGTGCTGGCAGATGTGGCAGGGTGGGATCTGAGGAGAGAGCACAGGCCAAAGCCAAAAAGGAGAAAGTGTGCATGTTTAGACAGGAGCTTCTTTAAAACTGACAGCGGGAGATATGCAGGATTAAGAGAAAAGTGACAGCAATATTGTCCTCAGGCTCACTATATAGGAAGATGGACGCTGTGCTTTGCTCAGTATTAAAAAAATAAAATAAAAAAATGTCACTTGATGGCAACATAGGGGATACTTTGAGACAAACTTTTCCCATTGAAAAGTGAGAAGGGTCAAAATATGACCATGATAGCCGTATGATATCAGAACCTGCAGATCATGGTCTCTAATCCAGACTCAATTTGAGCTGATTTTTGTTTATTTGCACTGCAAGTTTCCACTCAATTTAAACAGACTTCAAAATGTCCTTGTTGTAAGAACAAATAAGAATGAAAAACTCTTTTGCTGGTTAAAAATACTGTAATTAATGTTTTACAGTCTTTGCCTGTAAATATATAGAAACTATTCCTATCTCTGGTGTGCACTCACTGGAACCACTGCTGCTGTCATTTTCTCTCATAGAAAGTTCTCCTGGCTCACAGGCTTCAGAGTATCAATGTGTTTCATTCCTCCATGAAATCTTATAGTGAAGTTATCAAAGCTTTCAACTATGGTTAGACTGTTTGGGTACCATTTTCCACTGGAAAGTACTCCTTGTTCAGTGCCTCTGTCTTTCCCGGCTTTTCCTTTCCCATTGAAAGTATACTTGTGTTTTTGTGTTCTCTCTCTCATTCTTTACTTCTCAACCCCAGTTGTTTTTGTCTATTCTCTACATCGCAGCTTGCAATATCCCTACACTTTGATGTGAACTCAAAACAAGACAAAGTTCTACATAGACATTTTTTTGAGCCTCTATTTTTAAAGCCATGTGAGCAAATCCAAAGCCTGATTGGTTCTCAAAAATTGTAGTATAAGAATATGTGGATGTGACATGCACAAATGACCCTAAATACATTGAAAGATGAGTTGGGAAGCATTTTGAAAAAAAAAAAAATAAATTCTCCATATAACAGAGGGTGCTGGTTCATGTAGCGGACATTCGCAGCTCATATTCAGATTTAATTATCTTAGAGTGCAGAAGCCTGCAGGAGTGAGGTCAGACGAAGGACCTCAGAAGTAATGAGAACGAAAGACTTTTAAGGAGTGAGGTATACCGTTCGACCTTCTTGGACGGAGCTGACCAGTCGCCAAACACATACCAGCTGCAATTCTTGGCATGATGAGGCTCTGCAGTCCTGTCTAAATTATGGATTTCAACAAGTACGATATTTGTAGGAGAGCGTGAAAAATAGCGTTGTTCTTTTCCCTGAAGTTTTCTGTGTCATCCAAACTCATTGCTCCATATTCCTAAAATGTTTATCTCTCCACTGTTCACAATGGGAGCATTATCCAGCCATCGTTCTATTGTGCATTTTCAGGATTCTGCATTTCCATTGTAGTGTAACCTCAGTTTCACTGTTACTCGTTTATATTTTCCTAGTAAGCTCATACAGGAAAATTAAAACACAAAATATCATGAAAAAGTTCTAGATTTTTTTTGTATTTTAGAAAGTAAAAACGTACAGATTCAATGCAGATAGAGTATTATTCCAAGAATTCATTCCATCTAATGTTGATACAATTCAAACATAACAGAACACCATTATATTCAAGCACATCAGTGGAAGGTTGAGTGGAAGGAAAGTGACGATTTGGGGTGCCATGTCATCTGCTGGTGTTGGTCCACTGTGTTTTCTGAAGTTCGCAGTCAACTCGATCGTCTACCAGCAAATTTGAGATAACTTTTACTTTTCTGGTAACAAGCTTTACGGAGTTGATCATTTCCTTTTCCAACACTTTGCGAAAAGTACCAAAAGCTGGTCCAGTGACCATGGTGTTACCATGCTTGACTGGCCAGAAAACTGGCCAGTTAGAATATCTTTAAATTATTGTCAAGAGGAATATGCAAGACACCAGACCAAGCAAGGCAGATGACCGGAGGGTAAATATTAAAACAGCCTGGGCTTTTATTACACAGTCTTTACAGGATTTTCTGATTGTGAGAAGAATTTGTGGTTCCATCAATTGCAGTAAATTATCTGGATTATGAAGCTGTAATGTCCTCCAGACCAACACATAAAAACACCTTCCCTTTTGTCTACTCAGTCTAAATAACATTTCCCTACAGCTCCTGGGTATTAACTGAATCCATTTGGCAAATGTTAGATCGGTCTAACAGAAAAAAAAACCAAAACAAAACAAAAAAAACTAGTTGAAGCTCAACTTACTACAGGTCATAAAATAAATATCAACATTAGTGTATGTATGTATTTCAACATGTCTGAATAAACCCAGTTATTTATGTAAAACATTAGGTATTCTGTATATAATCACACCATCATGAATCATTAAAATGCCAAATTAATGACATGCATGCTCATGGTGAGTGTATGTGTATTTCTGACTTGCAATATAAAGCTGAATAATTTCTACTACAGTACTCCGCTATGCTTAAATTGTCTAGTCATTTTTGCCTTTGGGCATGAATAGCCCAACATGTTGCCATATGCTTGGGCTACAAAGTCCTAACCTTTTTTTCTCATCTTCAAAAAATACTTTGTTTTTGTTGTCCTTTGTTAAATTCAGAGTCCTAAATTCCCAAGGTTTTCCCCTGTATTTGTTGTTCTATGAAGAAAATTTTTTTATTTGGTAGAAGGTCAACTGTATTAGATCTTGAATCGTTTTTTAAAGTACAAAAGTTTGACCTCCGTTTTGACGGTTCAAGACCAGAAAGGTAAAAGCACTTCCAGGTTGGGACTCTTGCCTGACCTCTGTCTGGAATAATAAAGGAGAAATATTCAATAATACATCACAGAAGCTTTTTGTAAGAAGAAATCTGAGTCTTTTTACTAGACAGCTGAGAAAATACACAAAAAATGGGATTTAAGAGCAGCGTATCCCTCTGAGACAAACTCACGTCGTTTTTGATTACCGAGATGTGCAACTGTCCAAACAGACCTGCACTCTTCTGAATCAGAAATTAGAATCTTACGCCCTTAAGTGATTCACGTGCAATTTGGCGAATACAAAAACATCCCAAGTGTGCCTTTGCCTCCAGCTAATGATCTAAATTACATCTGAAGCAAGAAAAAAATAAAAAAAATAAAAACTGCTGTGTAAGTTAAAATAGTGACTCTGAGGTTGAATTATTATGTGTCCCTTCATGTGGCACAATGCTGAATTAAATAGCTGCTTTACTCATTTGAAGAAGAAGAAATGAAGAAGCAAATGAGAAGTGGAAAAAAGGAAAACAATGTCAAAGGACACTGAAAGAGATGTGTTAATTTACTGAAGGAGTCTGGAAGAGTTAATTAAGCCAGCTATAGGGAAGAGGAGAAAGTGCTGAGTCCTGGAGACACAAAATATTTATTCATCAGCCTATTAATGTTTAATATCTTTTTTTGCTCTGTTTTTTTCAAATGCAAGTAGGAAAGGAAAAAGCTTTGAACATTTGACCTTATATGTAAAAAGTATGAGGTGAGCCTGAAAACCCGTAGGGATTGTCTTAATCATTAAGAACCAGCTGCAAAACAAAAAAGGATATTAAATAAATGGAAAATATCTCACATCTCAAGAAAATGCTTTTGTACTCCTGGAGTTTGGTTTTCCACCACCTCACATTCAAACAGATCATCTACAACTGCATCAGAGCAAGGGCTATAACACTTCAAAGAAACATTTCTACACATTGAACTTCCATTGCATTTTGTCAGTTTGCAACCAGAGACTTGAATGTGTTTAGATCGCCTTGTGTATGAATGGTGCCATATATGTACATAATGTTGCTTTGTTTTAATTGAATTCAATGTGATCAATGAAAAGTAACCCATAACTGAAGTGAAAAGAAAACAATGGTTTTTAATTTCATACAGTAGTGAAATTTTACTTCCACATGGTGAGTCTATCCTTGGATATAAAATTGTTTTCAAGATACAACAGAAATGAAAGAGCAAAGGTTATGCGGCCCCTCATGACACAGGAAATCACTGACTTCACTTAATTTCTTTTTGCTTAGTCCCAGGAAACATTTTGTTGTGTAAACTTACAATCTGGGATCTGGGTGTGCTTGTGGGATGTTGTCACATACCTTGTCTTCTGTCCTTACCTCCAAGGTTCCCTCCCAGGTTACATCTTGGCTCTTTTCCCTCTGTGACTCTATCAAGCCACCTTGTGCAATAATCCACCCAGAATACCTCATCCAGGCAACTGCAAGGCTCCCAACTTCCTTAAATCCTCCAACCAACCTGTCTGCCCTCCAACACTCCACCGTCTATTCACAACACCCTAAACTTCGCTCATTCCTCCCTGACTACAAACTGTCCTCTGCAACCAGTAAGACAATATTCTCATTCTGCTATGTTCATTCCTTAAATGTTCTGTTCTGCTCACCACTTGCCCTTTTGTCTCAGTAATTCAAACCTCTCTTTGTTAAAGGAGCCTCCCCTGACATTTTATTTCCAATAAACTGGTTGAATATTTAGCTTGATTCCTGAGACCCAAAGCATTGGAAAATGTCCTTAGGAACACTAGGATCTTTTACTAGTCCTCACAAAATGAGATTGAAATAGAAATAATTGGTTTTGTTGCAAAAACAGCACCAGCTGAATTGTATTTGAATGAAACTGTTGTGTATTTTTTTCTAATATTTTCATTGGTGGCTCACAATCTGGCATTTTTATTTGCAGTCATCCCAAGCAGATAGATATCAGCATCGTATGTTGAATTACTTTATTTAAATGGAAGCATGTTTATTTATCAAAGGTAGCATCACATTTGTACCATTCTCTTTTCATTTTGAGGTGACTGAACCTACAGTGTCAAAGGCTGGGATAATGTTTTACAGCAGGGTCTTAATGATGCCGTTTGTCCATGTTTCTTTATCAAACCATTGCATTTTTATTGAGATTAAAATACACACTAGTGGAATATGTTTTGGGTAACTTCTGAAGGAACTGATTGTGCTGGTCTATATTTAGGGCCATAAGAATAAAGGGCTTAAATACAAATGCAGTCCGCATTTTACAGACGTTTGCACCTTTTTTATCATATTTATCTTCACATATACAATTATCCATTACTCTGTGTTGGTGTATCTCATAAAATCAAAATTAAATATGTTGAAGTTTGTGGTTTTAATTGTGACAAAATGTGAAAAGGTGCATGATTACTTCTGCAAGGCCGTGTGCATGAAGGATCTCTTGAAGATCGTAGACTTTTGGTCTCATCTCTGCATTCAGCACCAAATATCTGTTGATTATATGTTACACACAACCGTACATGCTCCATCGATCCCACGAAACGCGTCAAGTGAACCAACCTGGTATGGCTGAGGAGGAAACCCTCGTACATCTGATTTGTCAGCGGCCCTAATTATATGGCGACAAACGGGTTGCCAATCACGAGAATATATTGTGTGGTTATATCTCAGGAACTCATCAAGTCAACCCAATTAAAAGCTGCAATAAGAACAGACATTGGCAGCCAACATGGCTCTCATTCACTTAATTCATGATTGCCAATTAAAACAGAATAGCGTGCAAAGTTGTAAAGCTGTCAGAAGGGCCCAGCTAAATTACCCTTTTCCACTTTGAATGATGGATGCGTTCACTGCTCTCCCTTATCTTATTTATTCTGAGTGGTATGGGATGGGTGGTGGGTGGGACGGAGGGAGCAGGAAGAGTTTAAAGAGTGTGACGCTAATAAAGAAAGTTCCTCCTTTCAGAAAATTAGAATCTCCTGGTGGAAGACTGTCAAGCTTTCTACGAAGAAATATGTAATTAAATCACACACTTTGGACTGGATCCTTGTAGATAACTTAGTCATATTTAAGATTAAAAGTATAAAGTGAGATAACACTGCAAGTTAATTGTGCTGTTCCCCTTCCACATCTGCTTTGCAACAAAATACCCACCGTGCTCACAGTTGGCTCTTTGTCTATTTCTCTTTGCACAGAGTCATTTCCTCTATCATTGATTCTTTTTGATTCCATGTCAGTGATTTTGGAACTGAAGTTCACAGATTTAAACTTGAATTGTCTTCAATGTCTCAATGCTTTAGAAAGTGTCTAATGCGAATGTGAATCATGTCCCTGTAAACCCAAACCAGTGACAATGTCAGTCATGTTGTCTTGTGCCAACAGACCTTGCCGTTTTTCTTCCACACATGCAGCAGCATAACAAGAGCCGACCACTGTGATTAAATGCGCCAGATCATATTTACCACCTCCTACAGGGCTGGCATGAGCATTGCATTATTTTTCCAGAGCTTTTTCAATTCTGCTGTTGTGTAAAGTCTTGTTTTTCAGATATGCAACAGAATATGTTTTTGGAAACATTATGTAAACAAAGTTTTAGTATTTGAATGCAAAATGCAGAGATACACTTTACTATTAGCTTTTATTGCTAATGGTAATGAGCCTGTTTGTTGAGTGCAAAATTAGAAAATAACAGAGTTATTGGATGTTATTACTAAATCCCGTTTTCAACTTCAACAGCAAATACAATGCATCATAAGAAGAACAGGGCTTGATTCACTTTTCAGCTTTGCTATATACTGAATAATAATGTTTTTTGTTTTTTGCTTTTGATCTGTGTGTGTTTGAATTAAAGATTAATTCAAACACATATATTAAAGACGTCCTGAACTACTGATCTTTCTCTGTCTGGGCTTGGTAGGTAGCTATTATGGTTAATTTGCATCATATTTATGCTGTAAATCATGGCAGATATTCCAAGTACAAGCAGGTATACTGGTATCACCTTAAACACATTTTAGGTTTTTGACACTTTAAGTAACTTAAATAAAATATGAATGTAAAGACTGGTTTTAATTCATCATCTCATCATTTTTATCACTGAATAAATATACTCTGCTTCAAGTCTAGTGCTGTGATTACAAATACATTTATTTTACAGTTTTCCACATGCTTACTAAAGGTGTAAAACCAGTAGGAGGCTTTACTTTACTACAGGAATCAAACTATATTTAAACCAAAACTCATGTTTCTGCTTTAGTTTAATTTCTTTTAGAGGAACAAGAATGTTTGGTTAAATGTCTGAAAAGCAACTTATCCTGGCCGTGTCTTCTGCACCATTAGCCACTGTTGCCACACTATTGATGGCCTAATTAAGACGTGTCAAGCCGCAATATGTCACATTTTTTAAAAGGCTGAAATTGATAGCTCACATTAATTTTCAGTTTCTCCAAATGACCTTTAATTTTGCTCACAAAATGCGGGCTCGTGTCTCCGCTGGCAACATCCTCCCCATTTCTGCTTCTAAAACAATATGTCAAACCCCCTTTGACAACACACGGGAGGAAGCTACCTGCTCGCAAAAGGGGAGCGCCTGAAAGCCTAAATTGAAGTCACTGTCAGACTTCAACTATTCATCAGAAAATGATAGGCCATAGTCACCCTCTAGAATATTAGTTTAGCATTTTTATTCTCCTTTCATGTTTGATCAATATAGCCTTTGATAATAACCGTCCCTATGTAGTCTGGTGCTTTCAGCAATTTGCTTTTGTCCAACTTTTTTTATTGTGTTCCTCCTGGATTGTGTCGCAAAAGCAAAACAAGCCCCAGATCCAGTCACGGTGCTTCAAGCATCTGGAAAAAAGTGATGGTTTCCATTTGGGCCCCCGTCGCTGAGGGTTTGTTCTCGTCCTCAAGAGATGTGCTCTGTAGGCCAAGGTCTTTGCAGCAGATTAAAAGAACGTGTCACTAATGTCACCCCGCTGACGAATCAATGGTGAAGCGCAGGAAATGAAAGCAGTGACGGACACATCAGCTCCTGTCACTGCGTGTCTGCTCGGAGCCTTCTCTTCATCCTTGGCAGCCGCCGGGACCTGAGGGGGACCCTGTCAGCTGGAGCCGCCGTGGCTCCCGGCACAATCCTGAACCACGGGGGGAAAACCCACGGGAGCCGCACTTGAAAAGGGCTCACAAGGCTTCTGAGCATCAACTCAATCAACTTCGGATACTTTGTTGCTGCGCTGGGCCAAAAGTTTGGAAAATCCAGCTTCGGCTTGAGGTTTAGAGAGGCGAAAAAAAATCATCCAAGTGCGAAGAAAAACAAACAGATGGCAGTAAGTTCATAATGTGGTGTGACAGATTTAGTTTTTTATGTAACAGAGATAAGCAGCTTATCTCATTCTAACTCTCTTTATTCCTGATGATTACATCAATTTTTGCGATAATAGATTTGATCACCATTTATCTTCCTATTCCAGCTATTTATTCATAATTTTAAGTATTGTAAAGTCACAAAGACTTAGATGTGCATCTCTTCTCATTAGTGGAGATGCATATGAGTGTCATCTGAGTGTATATTTAACTTGCATGTTCTGGCTATTGCAGTGCACTTTTATCTTTCATGTGAAACATAATGTGATTTATAACGTTGGCCCACCTACAAACTTTACTTTTCAATTTACCGGCTGTTGTTTGATAATCTTTTGGGCTTCGGGTTAGTTTTATGAGGGGTGAAGACTTAATTAAGAATCTGTCACAGGTTTGTAATTGGCTACAGGTCTGGACTTTGACGCATACTTACATAAGTACTTTGCTTCAAATGCGTCCATCATGTTCATGGTTGTTTGTGATTGTGGTCCTTCGGGGAGTTGAAATTCCACCCCAGTTTTAAGTTCAATACATCCCTTAAGTATTTCTTACAAGTTTTCTATGTATTTGCAGCTCTGTGCATCTTTATTTGCTGAAACAAGTTTATTTCCACATTATGATTCTGCCACCATCATGTTTTGCTGAGAAAAATATATGTTTAGCATGTTAGTTTTCCACCAAATTCACTATTTTCACTTAAAATATGGTAAGGGGACCATCCTTCACATGTTTGACTTTGACTTTAATTGTGATAAAAATCACATTTATTTGTGTAGCACATATCTGCAAAAGGGCAGTTTAAAGTGCTTTGTATGAAAACATCAGAACATCGTAAACACATAAAAACCAGTAGCAAATATTACATTTTGTCAGATAACATCATCTAGTTTGTCAATACACATCAAATACACTGATCCGTGTTCTAGTTATCTTGAGGCAAAAGCAACTCTAAACAGGCGGGTTTCTACCCTGGATTTAAAGGAAGTCAGTGTTTAAGAATTTTTGCAGTTTTCTAGGAGTTTGTTCCAGATTTGTGGGGCATAGAAGCTGAATGCTGCTTCCGGTTCTGGGGATGCAGAGCAGACCAGAACCAAAAGCTCTGAGAGGTCTGAAATGTTGGGGCAGCAATAGCAGGCCTTTAATATATTTTGATGCTAAATTTGTGGATCATTCTTAACAGCTAGGGAACCAACCAATTTCAGCTATGCAATAAAAAGTTAAAGGCCAAAGTGTCTCTTAGGGTAAAACCATGCATATCTGACGTAATTATAAAAAGGTGAAAAAAGGCATGTTTTTGTGGATTCAGTGAACTCTCCTATCTCCACAGCTCTCTTCCCATGTGACTCCTTTTGGTTGATCGAGTTCTTTAGATTGTCTCTGTTTTGGGGGATTTGAGGTTCACTTCCTGAAGCAGCTGGACAGCTCCGACACCGCAGGGTCACCGGCCTTGGCTTGACGGGAAGGCATTTGATTTTCAGGATCAGGACGTTTTTGCTCCAGCACAAGCAACCACCTGGGCTTGTTTGTCTTCACCTGAGTCTTTCAAGAGGAATAAAACAGCGCTGCTTGTTTCCTCGTTACATGGTGGCCAGGAAGCGCGGGGGCTTGTTGAAGCAAACAGAATGCAGATGCTTGTGGCGTGGGGGAAAGAAGAGGAGAAACAAGATGAAGGGACGAGGGGGGCGATAACAAGCTTTTTTTTGCCAACCAGGCAGCCATGAGTCCTACTGCTCTGCTGGAGTGAATGCAACAGCACCAGCTTTTTCAGCCTGACTGCTGGAGCAGATGAACACACATCTTCCCCACCATGGGAGAGGAGACTGTCATGACAAAGCCAGTCCCTTTGCCTTTTTTTATAGTTTACATCCCTTCCTGCCCCTCTTTCTCTTTCTGTCTCACCCTGTCCCCATTTCTGTTTTGCTTGTGTTAGCTGTTGGTTCTTCCTTTCTCTTGGTCTTACATATATAATAAAAATGAAAGCATGACACATTTGGCACCTTTCAAAGTAGTCCTTTTTAAAAGCCAGGGTTACAGCTGGCAAACACAACTTGAATACACTTTGCAATCTAAAATGCACCTTTAAAATCAGTTAATTAAAAGTCAAGTGATGTACCTAAACCATGTTAAAAAGGCAATAGAGGTATATTTCATTGTAGTATTTCAGAAATGACTCACAGCAAATGTATCAAAAACACATTGGAGACTTCAGGTGCAAATCCAGAAAGTCTGTAGCGTTCTACGTCCTTCTGATTGTGGCAGCTGCAGTCACCTTGAATTTCAATCAATTCCGGCACATAAAAAGAATCCAGGTTGAGAAAAAAAAAAAAAAAAGTTATTGAAGCATTAATAGAAACTTCCTCAGCAGGAAATTTCACATCGTTGCTTTTTAGTATGGATGGCCTACAGAAAAATGGAGAAAAAATTGTTTTTATACTCAATCAGAGCAGTCCACTGGTGTATTCAGGTCATATATAGTTGCTACAGCAACATTTAGTTAGAATTTCTCACAATTGATTGCATAATGAGGTTATAATAATTTACACCCTCATCTCAAAAAAGTGGAAAGTCTTAAAGACATTTTGTTTCAGCAATTCATTTGAAAATGTGAACTATATATATCATATATATAATTTAATTCTTATTTATGAGTCTGGCATACATATCTAATGGAAATCAATTATTATTTTTGATGCTATGCATTATGCTGAATACAATATAAATATAGTGTGTCGTAGAAACCGTGTAGAAAGAGGATAAGCCACAGTAGGTCATTTGTTATGAAGATGGCTGCTCTGAATGCTGAATTGAAGAGGAAAACAAGTGGAAGTTAAAAGTGTTATGCATTCTGCAGCATACATATTACCTCTTCAGTACAACATTCTACTGTTAAGTTAACAGTCGGATACTGATACATGGCGTATACATTACGGTCAAGTACCCATAATGAACTGTGAGTGGATAGTCAGAGATTAAAACTTCAAAAATGCAAAGAAATGCACTGCAATCTCACAGATTCAAAATCAATTACAGATGTTCCAATTTGACTTTATTTTCCAAAAGATGCAGTCAAGCTCAGTTGTCTTGTTCAAATAGGCATAGTCTTTAAGGAAGCCCAGCAGATTGCATCAAGTCACCAAGTTGCAGCATTCACTTCACCTAAAACAAAAGTCTTGTGTCAGCTGAAGACTGATGCCACCGAGTCGTTAACTTTGAAGCAATCCATTCTCTTACAGAATATGCACGGAGTGACAGCAGGAAGGAAAACTCCTCTACTAGAAGCACAGTGAGGAAAGAGGTCAACAGCTTAAGCCCAAAGCTGCATCACGACAGAGGTTGCTTATGATAACATAAACACTCTTTTATCTTTTCAAAAATGGCAATCCATACAGCATTTTGGATGTTAGATAAGCAATACTGAAGTCATAATTTGTGTATTTGTGATCTTGTGTTCAGTTCAAAAAACGATGATTCCTGAAGTCCTCTACATTTTTGATTTGGTGCTTAAGAACAAAAATCCTTGCCTTGTAAGTTTAATGTAGAGCAAATTCGACAAGAAATTATAGGATAAATGTTGACAAGCTGTTTTCCCTTATGTAGAGGTTTCATAGTTACATATTTGTGTGGATTGAGAGCACAGCCGGAGCTGCCACTGCTTCCCTGTTCTATGTCACACAGAGCACTGAATGCAGCGAGCTCGGCTGAGTCATTAGGATTCGGCTCAGGATGCTGCTTCGTTCGGCACAAACCGAGGTGAATGAACATGTCTGTCTGCAGCTAGACGCCTCTCTTTCACAACCTGCTGTGACGTGTCTGGAGGGAAATTACTGAGAATGACCTTTGTACCTGTCTGTTATTCAAACCTTCTCACAATCTCAACTATTTACCCCAACATTTCTCCGTATCTTTCTGGGCTCTCTGCCCTCCGGCTCTCTTGAGGAAGACGGTGGCTTTATTTCCGGAGCCGCTCTGCAGAAGTGATGTCGCCGTCTGAAATATGCCACGTGTTCATGATAAACTTTCAGTAACATTGATTATTCACACAGATGCAGAAGATTGTCCTTGAAGAATGACTGTCTCTGCGGCATTGGCAGCCAGTGTCACAAACCACCAAGTCATAATTTTGCTTGCGTGCAAAATTGCATCTGCAAGCGTGACAACATTTGCAACACAGTGTATATCAAGGAGGATTAAGACAATTTTTATATGGTGGATACAACCAGTGGTAATGCTGAATCTGCTCGTGAGAAAATATGAGAAAAATAAAACGTCTACATTCGGAGCAGGGTGAATAAAAATCTGTTACAGTAAATTATTCCAAGTCTAACCTTCTGCAAGACAACTTCTAAGCTGCAACTCAGCAATATCACCCACCCTCGCCTGTAATCTATTTAACCCCAAGGGAAAAGCAGAGGTATGGACTAAATTGGTGTAATCTGAATAAGGGTTTCTTTTAGCCAGTGAGGGAACGTATCCACCTCCATCTCCTGCAGACCTGACAGACAATAAGGATATGACCATCTGAATCAATACAGCCAATCCCCCGTGATTAGGTCATCCATTAGTTCAGTTGATCTTTCAACCACCTTGATTTGCATCTGATGAAAATGTTATTGCTCAATACTTGTTGGATGATTTGTTTAAATCTTTTGCTTCTTAAGGGGACTAGGAGTAAGAATGTTTTGCTCCAGCATATGCAAATGAGTCCTATTTTATTTTACATTTTTCAGTTATGGTCCAGAAAGTGCGGGGGATTGGGAAGAGGTGTCAGAATGCTGGCCTTCTCTCTTGTACATCAAGACCTTTCTGCTGCATATGATCCTCTCCTGTCTGTCTCTTCAAAAGTCAAAATGTGTTGAAATGCAAGCTGGTGTTGTCTGCTGTCCAAACCTCAAGCCAGCTGGGACTCGGGGCCTTGATGAGTCTTAGTTCAAAACAAAAAAGATTAAATAAATAAAATAAATCTACAATAATACTTTAATTAGTTCTGTAAAAGCAACTTATTATACAGTCTTGCTTGTGTGCAAAAGTAGTGTTCTGCGATTGAGAAAGGAGGATTGTATATATGTGTCGCAAAGCTGGCAGTTCTAACAACATGAGCTCTTCAAGAAAGACTCCCAGAAAGATGGGGAGTTAGTTTATTCAATTTTTTTCTTATCCTTCTTCAGGAGGCTCCTCTGTAAGATCAGACACTGATGCTGGACAGGGAGGCCTAATTTACAATATTTGCACTAATGCATCCTGAAGGTGTTTGGTTTGGTTGAGGTCACAATCCTGTCTCATCCATAGGTTTAAAGTTTTCTAGTTTTTTAATATGTTCTATTCTCCATACATTTGGCCTGTTTAGATACTTTTGTGTTTAAATTCAGCCATGTTAGGTCCATGTTATTATTCACCTCTTTTCTTCATTTAACTGTCATCCATTTTATTGATTGTACTGACCTGGTTTTCATGTCACTAATATGACCTTTTCAGTATTTAAGCATTCCAGTTTCATTATTCATTGCCACATCTGTTTGTTCGTATCACTCTGGTTCTATGTCTTGTATGCCTGATCTGCAAATTCCTCAATTTTGAAGTTCCTGAAGTTGGCTCACCTGAGTAAGCAGACATGCACACATCGGGCCACCCTGCATTGTGCATATCGCTGTGGAGTTGGAGCTGAAGACACCATCAGACACCTGTGTCAACAAAGCCACTCTCATCTGGACAAAGCAGGCAGCACTGTGAAGACAAAATTCAGCCTGATTTGCTTTGTCAAAAACTCCAGAAGACATTAGTGGAGGCCTCAACAATTGCTGAATCGTCTGACAAATAGATCAGTTTGAGACTAAAGGACTTTGCGTCTAACCAGGTGGACAGCAGCACAGGAGCAACACTGTACTCTCACCATTCCGGCTATGTACAGAAATACTGAAGTGACTGTAGTTTTTGGCAGTATCAGAAATGATCAAGAAGCTGAGTACTCAGAGCTGGTGGACTACTTTGTGGCATGGTGAGGGAATAATCATCTCACCTTGAATGTGAACAAAACAAAGGTATTGACCGTAGACTTTAGGAGGAACAGGGTTTCACACTATTTATCCATCAAGGAAGAAGTGGAGGTGGTTAAGGATTATGAACACCTCTGTGTTCGTCCAGACAACAGGCTAAACTGGAGACTTAACAGTGATATTGTCTACAAGAAGGGACAAGACCTTAGCTGCCTCAAGAAAGCTAAGGTCCTTCAAAGTTGTCAGCAAGATGCTGCAGATCTTTAAAGACTGCCATCTCTCCTTCCATCATCTGTTTGAGTGGCAGCATCAGAACCTGGGTTTGAAAAGCTCAACAGCCTGATAAAGAAAGCTGGTTCTGTTCTGGGGACGACTGTGGAACCTCTGGAGATGATAGTGCAAAGAAGGATAAAATCAAGAACATTATGGACAAACCTGACCAAGCCTTTCATGAAACTGTTACACAACAACAAAATGTCTTCAGTCTGAGGCGTCTTCAGAACTGTTGCAATACAGACGGCTACATGAACTCCTTCCTGTCCATCAGCATCTACAGCAACTCTTTGAAGAACATGGAATATTATGATATACAACCACACTGAATTTTCCTCTGAATTAATCATTAAATTCATTTATCTTCTGTCATTTCTGTGTTCTGATCTGCAACAACTCCACTACATGAGAGAGGCACCCAATTCTTTGCTTTGCTTTAAATTTGGTAAGATAAGGTTTGGATCCAGCTGTTCACTCATTAAACCTTCTCTGTGACTCTGTCCATAATGTTCTTGAACTAAACACGTTTAGTTTGGAGGTCTGTAGGGATCAACTTTGCAGAATGTTGGCAACCTTTGTGCGTTACCTGCCTTGGTCTGCAGAATGAGGTCTGCTGACTGCATTCTGTGACTTTTAAATAGCCTTCCACTTCAAGACCTTTCTTTCTGACATTTTCAGTAGTTTCCACTTTGCTATAACACCACCAGCAGATGACTATATGATATTTAGTAGCGGTGATGATGTTGATTGACCTACAAAATACATGTCAAAGCGGGTGTCATAGTGATTTGACCAATAAGATGTAATTGGTTGTTATGCCTCCCTCTCACAGGTTGCCAACCAGATTTAAAACACAACAAACTGAATTTAATTGAGTATAAATACTCAAAAAATAAACAACAAATCTGTTAAAATTACCATTATGAACAACAACCCTCTGTCTGACTCATTTTTGTGAACACTGAGACAGTTATTTTTTGGTTTTTAGAGTATCAAAAGCAGAATAAAATCAATTGCAACATAAATAAGACCTTTTTCTTTGTTCACAAAAAGATATTTTACCGTTGAACATCAAGCTCATTTTTGACCATTTCACCATTATTCTGCTTTTCTACTTGTACTCGTCTTTTGTGTTTATGCAGTGATGCTCCCAAAAGCACATGTTATGACAGCTCTTTAGCTGTGAGCACATCAGTGCGTTTTGTCCACCGGGAAAATCAATACCTTGTTTAGAGCTGAAATTGGACAGTCAATGGGCACAATCATCTGTTTCCAATGACAGTAAATGCCAGTTACTGGAATCAGAATGTCAACTGTTTGCGACCGACCAACAATCAACACTGCAGATCAATTTTTCCACTTACTTTGCAGTTATAAACATCAAGCCATATAAACCCATACATTATGTATGGTTAGAGGAGTACAATGGATCCAGGTACAGGCCAAGATGCAAATCTGCAATGGCTTAGAGGCAAGTCCAGACTGTAAAAAAGAGAATTTACAGCACCACAAACATAGGATTAGCTATTTCTAGCTTGCGGGGATATCAAACTGCTAGTGTGTGGAGAAGTTGGTGAAAATGAATTTAAAGCAGTGATCTGACTAGCAAAAATACAGTTCTGTATACAAACTTCAGCATTTGCAACATAAATGAGAGAATTCAGAAAAATAAATACAAAAACATAACTAGGGTTTAAGAGTTAGATGTACAGTAGTAAAACAGGAAGGACTGGAGTTTTCAAACACACATGTCCTCATTTTTCTGCTGTCTATTTTTGTTCTATCTCTTGATTAGGTGCAAATTTATTCCTATCCTTGCTAAATTCTTGTCCTGCTTAAAAAGGCATGTCCACAATTAGTCAGTTTGTCCCTGTCCATTCTGTTTTTTGGACTGCAACAACTGTAATGTACAGTACATAGGTTTAACTAAATTTTAAGATTTTTGTGTCAGAAATCAGAAGCAACATTGGATTGTTTATAAAAATAAAAGGAGAACTACTTTTATTATTAGCTGGTTCATTTAAAAATTGCAGTTTATATCGGTGAAGATAAAAATAATACACAATGGACAACAATTATTTAGCTAAAAAACAACAGCAAACAAGCCCCATAAACTTAAAATTCCAACCACCCATATATGTAATTTATTCCAAAAGTGTTGAAATGATTTGGAGAAAACTGCTTGGATTTCTACAGGGTACAGCTCCAGAAAATCTGTCTGCAAACTGTGGTTTTCCTTTTCTTTTGCTTTGAGAGTAATAGTGTCTTCCTTTCTCTACAGTCTCTCTGCTCATTGGTACAAACCTTGCTTCACTGTGAATAATGATGTTCTCTCAACAACTTTACATAGCATCCTCACAAGGTCTTTAGCTGTTTCTGGGGTTGATACAAACTTTGTTGTTTTTTCTTCTAAAAAAGAAAAACTGTTAAACTCTTTTCTCTCTTTCATTAACTAAAATAATTTTAATGTTGCAAACATGAAAAGCTTAGTCAGATTTATTCTCACAGTGGGACAAAATGGTTATTTTTCTTTTTATACAGTCTCCAGTTTTAATTTTGTATAATATTTAATCGTGCGACCATTATTGTCCCCAAGTTAAAACTGCTGCAGTTAAAGTGTAGGTTGCAACAAGATATCTATTAATCTGTTGTTGATCATTGGTCCAGTTAGAAACATGAATCATCTGAGCTTTTGTTGAAACAGAGAAGAGTTCCAATACACCAAAAATATTCCACCTCTTTCATTGTCCCTTATCAGATCCAAGAATATTTTAATTGAGTCCAGGACTGAGATTGGATTGGCTCGGTTTAGATCAGTTCACTGAAGTAAGATTTGCACTTTTCAAAACCTCTCATCTGAACCCACTTAAGATGGACACAAAATCTTTTTGCGTTGCCCACAAATGAATGTTGCTCTTGGCTCATCGTTGGGTTAAGTTAAGCCACCAACACAAGGAGGTTAGCTTTAAACATTAGTTTATTTGTGAAAGGTGTAAAATCATCAATGCTGACAGTAAAATGCAGCCTGCCACTCCACAACATATTTTCAAGCCTCTCTTTTTTGCTGATGTGACAACTTCAAAAACAAGAAAAAAAAAAAAACAAAGTGTCGGCTAAACAACTTGCCCTATGTTTTCATTTGAACAAAACAAAATGGTTTCTTTTTTCAGTACATTTTTTTATGTTTTACTTTGGGATTTCTAACAAACAGAAAAAAGAAATCCAACCCTGTTGTCCTTGGGGATCATATTTCATTATTCTTCCATCAGACGTTATGGTGTCCCTTCGCTGTTTCTCGTTAGTGTTTGAACAAAACGACCCATCGAGATATAAATGTGTGTGTGTGTATGCGTGTGTGTCATTGGGGAAAAGATAACAGTAGTCCAGGTGATTAGAGGTCACTGCATCCTGGCTGGGGGTGGAGCTGGGTGGGTGGGTGGGTTGTCATGGAGGCGTGGCCGTTAAATGCTGGAGTGGGAAACGGAGGGGGTGTGTAGCGGGGACGCAGGGCCACATCACCTCGGGCTTCTCCTGACCGCCTGTGATTGATGGGGAAGAGCTGATGAGCCAAGCTCCCAATGTCACTCTACAATTAAATAACTCTCACCGCCGAACTGCTTTGGACCCCTCCTCCTCCTGTACTGTCATAAACCTCCCCCGTCTCCTCCCTTTCACCTCTTTCTCTACTCTCATGCTCTTCCCACTCCCCTCCTTTCACTCTTTGCCACTCTTTAGATTTTTTATTTTTTATTTTTTTTGAAGACATGTGACAATCTCAGTATGATCCACTCTAAAATGTCTCCTTTGCTTTTGTCACTTGTTTACCACAATCCAGGAAGCAGGTGTTTTTCCTCAGCTGCTGGTTGTCCAGTTCAAACTTTGCCAGCTGTTCTTCCAGGTATGACAGACAGAGGCTGCTCTTTCTATTAGTTCGGGTCAGTGCTCCCTTCCTAAACGAGAAGGAGCTGCACTATTGTAATGCGCCTGTTTCCAGAAATGCAAATAACGCTGAGGAAAAACACAAAGAAGATAATCCGTCCATGACTAATGACTCTAATATGAAACCTAATGTGGAAACAGGTGTTTAAACTTGGATAAAAATATATAAACCATGTGCTCTGAAGCAAACTCCAAAGAGAAAGCTGGAAGAGACTGCAAAGATTTTACTTGAATAGTGTGATGATGCATACAGAGTTTGCTGCATATTGCCACTAATTAGGCCTATGACTAATATTGGTTTGTTCACAGTGGGCTGTAGTTCATAGAAGCCAACCTTATTCTGCATTCTTTAGTCACCCAATGAGCTCACTTTGGGTAACGTATAAAACTCTCAGCGCACAAATGTGTATCTTCTGGATAACATTTGGGATGTTAGAGGGAGTGAAGATGTGATAAACGGACTTTTGAACATAAATGTTCCATGCATTTCAATCATATTCGTCATTCTATAAAAAATAATCTGAAAAGTGTCTGGGTTTTATTTAGGGGTATCAGATTAAAAAGGACAAAAGACAAATGCACCCCAGACTTTTCACTGATTTTATTTGAAAAGCACATGATCAGTTTCCTTCAGCTTTTGCTTGTTTTTTTTGTGGTTCTTTGTCTTGGGTTGTCATAACCTCTAGTAGAACATGGAGGTGGCAGTTGAATGATATGGGAACGCTTTTCTTCAGGAATGGCAGAAACAAAGTTCAGAGCTGAACATGGAGTCGGCTAAATGCACAGAAATGATTGAAGTAAACCTGTTGGTGGTCAGAGATTGAGGTTTGCCTCCAGCCGGAAAATGACTGCAGACATCCAGAACCAGAATAGAAATGGTGTCAGGATCCTGTGTGTGTGTGTGTGTGAGTGAGAGAGTAACGCATCTTCTCTAGCGAGGATCTTGGTGAGGAGCCAGGGCAGTCGACGCACGTGGAGATCATCAGCCTCATCAGGGTGTGGAAACAAAGGAGATGCAGATCCGTCAACCACTGCTGGAGGATTAACGCTACCGGTAGTCTCTCTCAGGCTCTCTCTCGTTGTCTGCTAGTTTAGCTGATGTTTAGTCTTTGAGCTTGTTATCTTAGTCTCTCAGCCTTGTGTTGCTCTGTCCAGGTTTCATCAAGGAGATTTCCTAGTTGGAGTGATCCCTCTGTTTCCTCCTACCGAGTCTCTTTCCTGCAAGGAACCTGCCTGCCTGCTCCGCCCATTCCCAGTCATCATTAGACTCTATCTGGACCTTCGGCCCACTTATCCCCACCAAAACTCCACACGGGATCCAGGACAACCTTCCCCCTACGGTTCACCTGAACCGCCTTACAAGTAAGCCGCTTCTATTTGCTTAAGGAGCACTCACCCCAGACCACCAGTAACACCGCTCTGTTTCAGGTGCCGCAGTTCGCGCATAGCTGTCAAATCCCGAGACGCTACGTGGACCTGTCTTTGTTATCCGATCATTTGTTAATAAATTCCCTTCTTCTTACTTGGACTTGTTGAGTCTGCATGTGGGTCAGAAGATTAGAGCCGAACATGGCAGAATCCTCCAGCCAATCAGACCCAGCAGAACCAACTCAGGATCCCAATCTGGATCATGCTGTGCTCGTCCGTCATGATTCCATGCTCAAGTCCTTATATGAGCAACAGGTTAACACTAACCAGCGCTTAGACCAGTTTTCCCAGATTCTCAAGGACTTTTCCCAACGACCGGTTTCTGCAGGCCCTTCTCCCGCAGTTCCGCCACCGGCTGCAGTCCCGCCTCCTGCCCTTGCCAGCGCATCCGCCTCACCGGCGCAGACATCTCCCCTCCCCGTACGATTCAAAGAGGTCTCGCCACCTACTCCGGAGCCCTACGCAGGAGAAATAGGTAAATGTGGAGGTTTTTTGTTACAGTGCTCTTTAGTTTTTTCCTTTTCACCCCAGGGTTTCCAGACAGATGCAGCAAAGATCTCCCGTAATTGGGTTGTTAAGGGGAAGAGCGCTTAAGTGGGCGGAGGCTAAGATGGGACAACAAACATTGTTTCAGGGCACTTATGATTCGTTTTTGTCTTCGTTTAAGCAAACCTTTGGTTATACAGAGTCTCGTTCAGAGATTACCCGCAAGCTTTGGAAGTTAAGGCAGGGTGGCCAGGCTGTGGCAGATTTCGCTATTGATTTTAGAACTTTGGCCGCTTCTTCCGGCTGGAACACGGAGGCATTAAAGGGAGCCTTTCTGCAGGCTCTGAATGACAATATAAAGGACTAATTGGCTTATCGAGATGAACCAGGATCATTGGAGGATCTCATTACACTAGCTATTAGGATAGATAATAGGATCCGGGACAGAACCCGATCCAAGAAGGATCTGCATTTCTGTTCTAACATGGCTGAATCCAATACATTCTCTACAGATCTGAGCCCTGAGGAACCTATGCAGATAGGTAGAACCAGACTCACCCCTGAGGAACGACAGCGTCGTTTGAGATCTGGAGCCTGTCTTTATTGTGGTCAGACAGGACATTATGTCGCCAACTGTAAGAATCTGCCAAAAGACAAGGCTCACCATTAGCTACGGGAGGAGTGGTGGGCAGCTCTAAGAAGAATTCCCGTTTTACCTTACCATGTTCATTGATAACTTGTAACCAGTCCTTCCAGACATTTGTTTTAGTTGATTCTGGATGTGAACAGAACCTCATGGATAACGATCTGGTTAATCAACTCCACATACCCACAGTTCCCCTTCCTACTCCAGTTTTGGTCTCGGCTCTGGATGGTAAGGCTTTACCAGTTATAACTCATCGCACTATTCCCATCGAACTTTTAGTGTCGGGAAATCATCGGGAGATGATAACCTTTTTTGTTTTTCCCTCACCTCAGTCGCCAGTGGTTCTAGGCTATCCATGGCTCAACTGCCATAATCCTCACCTTGACTGGAGGAGCAGTCGGGTGGAGTCTTGGAGCAAACACTGTTTATCATCATGTCTGCAATCTGCTCTTCCCCCAGCAGTTTCTCATCCAGAGGATGAACCCTCCCCAGTCGACTTGGCCAACGTGCCATCCGAATACCATAACCTCCACATGGTTTTCAGTAAGTCCAGAGCTCTCTCTCTCCTCCTCGTCCATACGATTGTCCTATTGACCTCCTTCCAGGAGCACCTCTGCCCACCAGCCGTCTGTACAGCATATCCAAACCCGAAAGAGAGAGCATGGAGAAGTACATCAGTGAATCCCTGGCAGCTGGCATAATCCGTTCATCTACCTCACCCGTGGGAGCCTTCTTCTTCGGTAAGAAGGATGGAACACTCAGACCTTGTATCGATTACAGGGCGTTAAACCAAATCACTGTTAAGAATAAATACCCACTACCATTACTCGCTTCAGCTTTGGAACTCGTTCAGGGGGCCACCATATTCACCAAGCTTGATCTCCGTAATGCTTACCATTTAATCAGAATGCGAGAGGGAGACGAGTGGAAAACGGCGTTTAGGACACCACTCGGCCATTTTGAATATTTGGTTATGCCCTTTGGTCTCATGAATGCACCAGCAGTGTTCCAGTCGCTAGTTAATGATGTCCTTAGGGATTATCTTAATCAGTTTGTTTTTGTCTATCTTGATGACATCCTTATTTTTTCGAGATCCTTAGAGGAACATAGGGAGCATGTTCGTCTGGTTCTTCAGCGTCTTTTGGAGAACCAGCTGTTCGTGAAGGCTGAGAAATGCGAGTTCCATGCGTCGTCAGTGACATTCCTGGGTTATGTTTTGAGCAGCGGGCAGGTGAAGACGGACCCGGCTAAGGTTCAGGCGGTCTTGGACTGGCCAACCCCAACATCTCGTAAACAACTTCAACGTTTTCTGGGGTTTGCCAATTTCTACCGTCGGTTCATTAAGAACTATAGTCAGACTGTCCTACCTCTCACCAGCCTGACATCCACCAAGGCTAGTTTTAGTTGGTCACCTACAGCAGAACAAAGTTTCTTAGAACTGAAGAGGAGGTTTGCTGCTGCGCCCATCCTCATGCAGCCTGACCCCCTGAAGCAGTTTGTTGTCGAGGTGGATGCCTCCGATTCTGGAGTGGGGGCAGTTCTGTCACAAGTTTCTTCCAGTGACAACAGATTACACCCCTGTGCGTTCTTCTCCCGTCGTCTATCATCAGCAGAAAGAAACTACGATGTAGGAGATAGGGAACTTTTGGCCATGAAGATGGCTTTTGATGAGTGGCGTCACTGGTTAGAGGGGGCTGAGCATCCCATTGTTGTCTGGACAGACCACAAGAACCTTGCTTACCTTCAGCAAGCTAAGAGGTTGAACCCCAGACAGTCCCGCTGGTCTCTCTTTTTCTCCAGGTTCAACTTTACTATCTCATACAGGCCAGGTTCCAGAAACACCAAGCCAGACGCACTTTCTAGACTCTTCTCCTCAGATCATGACGCACCAGCTGCCACCATCATTCCACCATCGTGTAGTTGGAGCCCTTTCTTGGGAGATTAAGGACCAGGTGCTGGCAGCTCAACAGACCGAACCTGGTCCTGTTAATAAACCACCCAACCGTTTGTACGTCCCTCTTCAGTCAGAGCTTCTTATTCATTGGGCTCACACAGCAAAGTTTTCGTGTCATCCTGGCATTAATAGAACTGTCACCCTGATCAGACGGAACTTTTGGTGGCCATCTTTATTTAGAGATGTAAAGGACTACGTGCTGGCCTGTTCAGTTTGTGCTCGTAATAAGACTCGGAATCAACCTCCTAGTGGGTTACTTCACCCACTTCCTGTTCCCAAACGTCCCTGGTAACATATAGCTCTCGATTTACTGGGTTACCACCTTCAAAAGGCTTCACCACCATCCTAACTGTCGTAGACCGTTTCTCTAAGGCCTGCCACCTGGTTCCCTTACGAAAACTCCCCACCGCCATGCAGACTGCTCAGCTCCTGACCAAACATGTGTTTCGCCTGCATGGCATTCCGCTGAAATTCTTTCTGACAGAGGTCCGCAGTTTGTTTCGAGAGTTTGGAAGGGTTTTGGGACAGCCCTGGGAGCCAAGGTTGCCCTTAGTTCTGGGTTTCACCCCCAGACTAATGGTCAGACTGAGCGTCTGAACCAGGAGCTTGAGGCCGCCCTTCGTTGTCTCTGTTCTTCGCACCCTTCCTCCTGGAGTGTACACTTACCTTGGGTGGAGTACGCCCACAACAGTCACACTTCAACTGCTACTGGTCTTTCTCCTTTTGAGTCTCTTGGTTATCAGCCTCCTCTGTTTCCGTCGGATGAACAACAAGCATCAGTCACCTCTGTCCGCCATCACCTCCGCCGTTGCAGACACATCTGGGCCCTTACTAATGCTGCCCTCAACCGGACGGCCGAGGTGAATCGCAGATTGGCAGATCGTAAGAGAACCCCTGCCCCTTCATTCTCACCTGGACAGGAGGTTTGGCTTTCCACACGTGATATCAATCTCAAATCATCAAATCGCAAACTGTCCCCTCGATTTATTGGTCCTTTTAAAATAACCTCTGTTCTCAGTCCTTTAGCCGTGCGCCTCAAACTGCCTGAGGGATTGAAGATTCATCCTGTTTTTCATGTCTCCCTCCTTAAGCCTGTTCGTTCTAGTCCTCTTTGTCCCCCTTCCGGACCCCCGCCGCCCGCCCGGGATATCGATGGCCACCCTGCCTATGACGTCACTAAGATCCTGGCTGTTCGTCGTCGGGGTAGAGGATTCCAGTATTTAGTGGACTGGCGTGGTTATGGGCCTGAGGAACGGTCTTGGGTTCCCCGTTCGTTCATCCTCGACCCTGATCTCATTCGGGACTTTGAGGCTTCGCATGGGTCGTCCTTGTCCCGACCGCCAGGAGGCGGTCTTTAGTGGGGGGGTGGTGTCAGGATCCTGTGTGTGTGTGTGTGTGTGTGTGTGTGTGTGTGTGTGTGTGTGAGTGAGAGAGTAACGCATCTTCTCTAGCGAGGATCTTGGTGAGGAGCCAGGGCAGTCGACGCACGTGGAGATCATCAGCCTCATCAGGGTGTGGAAACAAAGGAGATGCAGATCCGTCAAC
Source organism: Gambusia affinis (assembly GCF_019740435.1). Classification (NCBI taxonomy): domain Eukaryota; kingdom Metazoa; phylum Chordata; class Actinopteri; order Cyprinodontiformes; family Poeciliidae; genus Gambusia; species Gambusia affinis. Next base: position 6,058,171 of record NC_057888.1, read on the forward strand.
CACTGCTGGAGGATTAACGCCCTCTCTCAGGCTCTCTCTCGTTGTCTGCTAGTTTAGCTGATGTTTAGTCTTTGAGCTTGTTATCTTAGTCTCTCAGCCTTGTGTTGCTCTGTCCAGGTTTCATCAAGGAGATTTCCTAGTTGGAGTGATCCCTCTGTTTCCTCCTACCGAGTCTCTTTCCTGCAAGGAACCTGCCTGCCTGCTCCGCCCATTCCCAGTCATCATTAGACTCTATCTGGACCTTCGGCCCACTTATCCCCACCAAAACTCCACACGGGATCCAGGACAACCTTCCCCCTACGGTTCACCTGAACCGCCTTACAAGTAAGCCGCTTCTATTTGCTTAAGGAGCACTCACCCCAGACCACCAGTAACACCGCTCTGTTTCAGGTGCCGCAGTTCGCGCATAGCTGTCAAATCCCGAGACGCTACGTGGACCTGTCTTTGTTATCCGATCATTTGTTAATAAATTCCCTTCTTCTTACTTGGACTTGTTGAGTCTGCATGTGGGTCAGAAGATTAGAGCCGAACATGGCAAATGGTTTCCATCACAGTATCATAATGACTTACAATGGCTAAATGCAGAATGTGTGGCAAGACATGAAAACTAATGTTCACAGATGTTCTCTACAATTACAGAATCAGATATTTTGCAATGTTGAATGAGCAAAAAGTGTCTAGCCTTCAAATGTTAAGAACTACCCCAAATGAATAACTAGGGGGATGTACAATACTATCCCACATTTTATGTTTTTCTTTATAAAACAATTGAATAAAACTGCATATTTTTGCTCCACATTTGCAATTAAAGTCCCACTAAATATATTATTAAAGGTTATGTCACCCAACTTTAAGAAAAATAATTCTGGTGGAAAACCCACCAGGCACATCAACCTAAACACAAAATCCCTATAGTGCCATAAATTTGTAGCAGCATCAGGATGTGGGAATCTATAAAATGATACGTTTCATAAAATGTCGAAGTTTGTTGTTGTAGTAGAAAAATAGCAAAAGTTTAGTTTTTCACAAAGTGTACATGAGAAATGCGCTGTTTTTACATGCTACTGGCAGGATCTAACTCTCAACGCAGCAGGAGGTGAATGTATGATTCCTCTCATTGGTTAAAGATGTCAAGGAATTTGCATTGACTTATTTTCTCTTCCACTTCCTCCTCTTACCACTACCAAGGCATTGATTTAGCAGCATACATGCCATCTGCTGCCAAAAACTTGGCAGCTAAAATTTTTTGGTTCTCCGTTGCTTCTTGCCAGACGCACCGCGTGTGTCTTCTGGCTTTATCACCTCGCCAACTTATTTTTTGGTTTACAAAAAAAAAAAAAGGAGAGAGCGAGGACAGAAAAAACTCCATCCTCTCCAGTAAAGAGGGGATTTGGCTCGGATGAGAGCGTTATTTCCCGTCTCCAATCCGCTCCTGCTGCCGCTGCCGCTGCTGCGCGTCCCTTGTCGCTTGTACAGTACAAGAGGGATGTAGAGACTAAACCCCGAACCCTGCAGCTGGGGTTCCCTGCACACCACCGAAGCGACAGTGCGCAGGAGAGAGATAGAGAGCGAGAGAGAGAGACAGAGGGAAGTATGGAGGGAGGGAGGGAAGAGGAGAAGGTGAGAAACAGAGACGGGGAAGAGTCAGAAGCGCCATCTCCCTGCTGTGGCTGAGCGTTTACGCGCGATCCGAGAACACGTCTCCAGCCTCTCCGGGACTAAATCCACCATGATAACTTCCAAACTCCTAATTCTCACATAATCTGGCTTTCTTTATGGGCTGCAATAAGAGAGGGAAGGTGCAACTTTTACCAACGGAAATCATCCATGTGAAGTTCCTTTGGTAAGTAAATGTTCATGTTTTATTTTTATTTTTTAAATAGAATGTGCATTTATATATATTTTTGGATTCATTTCCACTCTGTTGCTCACTTAATTCATGCATTTGCTTGGATTATCTGTGCATATTTCATCCCATCGTTTATCCTGTCATTAGTATTCCACGGACACGGGTTTCCTGCGGCGGGCGCTCACGGGGATGTTTACTGTCGGCGCTTCCCCGCTGCCTGGCGCCCCATCATGCGCTTATTTGCCACCTCCTGATGTTCTTAATGTTCGCTGCTGGTCTGTTTCCCCCATCAAACTTCTAATCGGTCTGCCGAAATGATTCGCGCATGTCTTAGTTCTTGTTTCATTTCGTCGGGGGAAACCGTGGCTGGCTGATCGGATCCAGACGCGCTGCGAACTTTTCCTGCACGCTGCAGCTGTGTTGACAGCTAATGCGCAGTGATTGATGTTTAACAGGAGGGTCAAAAGCAGCGAGGTCACAGAAAATTTATCTTTGAATAACTTTGGCTGCGTCCATGTAAATGCCGCGCAGTTTGACCAAGTTGTGGGCTTTGGAGTGAAGTCGATTTGCATGATTTTTACTCAAGTCTCCGTTCGGCTTTCTAAACAAAATAGAGTGTGTGGTATTTGGCACTGACTGCATTTAGTTATTTCTTGAGTGCACTAGAGTTACAATTTCATTTCTATTTAATAAAAACCCTATTCAAAATGTCATTTTTTTTTTTTTTTTTTTTTTTTTTTTCCACTAGGTGAGGATGATTTTTCTTGTAAATCTGATTGTTTGCATGGTTGGAGGTGGAGGTGAGGAGTGGTATTAACTTTTTCATGACTTTTTAGACATTAATTAACATTGCTGCAAATTTGTTACACTCTCAGGCTCAGATAATAAATCATTCTTCAAAACAAATATTTATTTTTTCCTCCTACATGGGATTTATGAGGAGCAACGTTTTGTGTCATAAAAGGTTTAGAAACTCAGAAAATGTATAAATATTTATGCATGGGGATGTCTAAAGTTAAAAATGGAATTTATTAAAAAAGACGACAAAATACAGAGATACATGACAATCTTAATAAAAAGAACATAATTTTGGTGTCCAAAGAATATGAATTAGGAATACAAATTTCTTAAAATATTGGGAAATCTGGCTCCTCGCAGACATGCTGTCCTTGTTCACCCTGTTGTTTCTGATTTCAAACTACAGCTTTTGGATATTGCATTTAAATTTCAATTCATAATTGGTTTTGGTGGCAGAAGTTTGGACACATCTGGCAAAGGGGATGGTGGGGGCATGAGGGAATGGCTAAACCAATAACACTGTTGACTCTTGCTCAAACTCTTTGTATACAATTCATTTGTATTAATGAAAAAGCAAGCTTAATCGAATTAATTTAATATATGAATTGCTAAATTACAATGCTTTTTCTTACTAAACTATTAATATTCTGATTCATTTATACTTACGTCATTTTGAGAATATTTTTTCAGTGAGTCACTTTTAAACCATTATTCTCGGCCGCAGCTCCTGATATATGAGAGCAGCATAATGAATTTAAGATTCCTTTCTAACCTTTTTGTTTTTATCTCTAACAGAGTCAGTGCCCTCATCCACCCAGACCCCACCCCTTTGAAAACTTAGTTGAAGAAATTTATTTTTTAACTCATTTTTGTGCCTGCTTAATATCCAATTTTAAATATACAGTGTTTGTGCAGCAAATGCTTTATTTGCATGCGCCACATAACGTGACAGACCCCCAATGGCTACATAAAATTGATCACCTCATTCGAATGCATGTGTGAACTCACATTTGCTGGTTGTCAGCGTATCAGAAACCTTGATACTGAGAGCTGAAATGCAACTGAAGCCATGGAAGTGACCCCATTTCCAAGTTTTATTTACATCTAATGTGGAAAAACAGCTCTTAAGCCCTTTATGGTTAGAAAGATAAGTCTAGGAATAGAGATGTTTCTTCACACAAAACCACCAGAGGCAACTAGCATACTTTTCTCTATACTTTTTAATACTTATTTTTCCATAAAAGCAAACTTACTTTTGCTTTTTCTACAACTTAACCTCCCAGCATCATAACTATCTGTATGTAAACATATTTATATTCTGCTGTGAAGTTCAATCAGCTGCATATCTGCTTGAGAAAGTTGTATTAAAGCAAATCAATGAAGGAATGGTAGGAATCAGTGAGAGGATCCTTTCAGCCAGAGGGCTCAGGTTCAAGCTTCTGGCTCAGCATGAGTCTGTGCTCTCTCTCTCTCTCCCTCAGTGTGCGTGTTGTAAATAATCTGAAGGATAACGCGGAAGCTCCTGCAGACAGTAAAAATCAATGAATCTTCTTATTACGGTTATTACAGTTATGTGGCAACTACTTGTTTTATTTCAGGAACACAGAGAAAAGCATCACTGGTGTGTGTGCTCGTTACCTGAATCAAAAAAAAAGAAGAATCTTGATTTAGAAGCTGTCTTAAAACATATTTAGCTTAAACTTTGCACAACTTTTTATGCCATTTCCCGCTTCACCTTCCGAGTGATGGATGAGCTGACGGATATGAGAGAGCGTGCGATTGCTAAAGTGAGAGCTGCGGTGCTGGTAATCCTGTTGTGAGGCTGGAAAATGGGATTAGAGCAAGAGAAACAGAGCCAAAGGAAGACTGGAAGATGCTTTACATTCACAGCTCTGGCTCACATTTTCACTTAAATTAATGACATCACTTTGACACTGGTCAGCAATGAGTCTCTGGAGGTGACCCAATGCTGATCCAGACTCACCTGCTGTCAGATCGTTGATTCTCTCTACTGATGTCTGAAAGTACTGAAATTCAGCATCTGTCTCAGAATAACATGTTGTCCCCAGGTGTTGGCAGCATTATGCTGTGGGGTTGTTTAGAAAGTGACAAGGCAGATAGCCTGAGTTATTGAGACATCGTTGTGTTGTCTGAATATATTTAAGCTAAAGCTAAAAAGCTAGGTTTTTTTTCTTTCCTGTCTTCAAAGTTAGAAATATTTTTTAGTTTTGTAGCAAAACATTGCAAATATTTTACTTGCAATCAAGTTTACGTAACTTCCACATTAAAAAAAACTATCAGATTGTCTCTTTAAAAGAAAAAATTGGAAGTGCTGTCCCTTTGTAAAAGTTGAATAAGTCAGTTGTGTATGAATGTTCAAGAAGTTTGCTCAAAATCTAGGAAGCTCCCTTTCTACAATATGACAATACCTTGAGATATTTTTTCATTGTTTGTGCTGCCAACTCCACTATGAAACATGGAGGTGATGGCACCATGTTGTGACTGTTGTTCTTTTCAGTAAGGTAAAGGAAGTTACCCAGAGTTGATGATACTTTGTGAAAATGTCTGATTTCACCCCCCACCTGGAAAACATGTCATGTAGGAACATTTAGATGGTTTGAAAGCATAACATTGGAAAGACTTTCACAATATTATGAATATTCTTACCTTCACAATATTATCTTCCTTATTCAACAGAAAACAAAATGTCTCTAAAAGTAGATTTGTAAGGTGTTTTTTCTTTGAAAAGTGAAACAAAACTCTTGAACGTGCCTGCAAGAATTAGCCTCCATCTGTCAACACATTTATTCATAAACAATGCAAGTTAGAAAAACTATTGTAACGATAAAATTAGAAATAATAGTTGAATGTGACTGAGATGGTTGTGTTATGCTCTACGTGGCAGAACATTTCTCATATAACACAGAGGTGGCAACATGATGCTGTGGTATTTTTCAAAGCAGCCAGAAAAAATGGCCGCACTTGGTTATACTTTGTGTTGATAATTTATTTCAATTAAATATAAGAGGCTCGCTTATTGCAATCTTTAAATTTGGACTTGTTGACACTAAAACATTACATGCAGGGTAAAACAACCTCATAAAAGAGGAAGCATTATGTCTCTTTAAAAGCATATTTAAGTTATTTTCGCTTTAAAAAGTGACATAAAACGCTGCAGTTTGCCAGCAGTAAAGACTTTTGGCTCCACAGTCACACTTTTTTATTTTTGAAGAAATTCTGCCTTTTCTTATCAGCACTCATCATTCTTGCTCAAAACAAGATAGAAACTCATCTACTATGATAATACAATTAGATATGACTTTTTTACTTTATTTTTTTAATCAAGATTGTATCTTTTTATACTCATGCTGAGAAATTGTAAGCCTACATGAAGATCTTGTCATCACATCCACGTTCATGTTTTGCCAGTCGAAAATTTCATCTAGATTTTATGCTTTATTTCTCCAAAATGATAAACTGCATCAAGAAGAAAAATAAAACATTGATTTCTTCGGTGCGTGACATGCCTAATAAATTAAAATCAACTCGATGGTAAATCAGAAGAAACTCATTAAATAAAAAGCCAATATCTGCTTTAGTGAGCCCACTTCTTGTATGCCAGAGCTGCATTATCTCCAAGCTGTATGAGGCTCCCATCTCTCCTCTCTCACTTTGGAGCTTTAGCAAAATGACATGCAATAAGTCGGCTTGACTCGACCCCGTCGAACAACACCAGCGCTGCGGCCGGCCTTCGCGAGTCATGCTGCCCTGCAGCCACATCTGCTCCACTTTTCACCTCTGCCACTAACTCTCAATAAAGAGTGTGTTTATGTGTCCATATTTTTCGACTTTTTCAGTCGATTGGGATGAGTTCATGCATTTTTTTTTTCCCTCCACAGCGTGCGGGCTGAAAATACACACGAGTATCAAGTAAATCTGCAACTGGTGAGGATTTCTCTTGCAAACATTCAGCTGTCTGTGCAGAGGTGTTTTTGCAGCTGTGATTTATTTCTGTATTAATTATTAGCGTTGCCTAATGACTTTCCTGTGGTGAAGCACAACAAATCACTTCCACAGGATGTGTGTGGTGTGCGTTTTTTTTTTCTTTCTTTCTTGCTTGAGGGGAATTGAGAGGAAGTAAAATGAGAAGTGGAAAGATCTGTGTGGGAAGAAAGAGGTCACTGTATGCCAAAGCAATTACCTTTCTCACCCAGGGCTGTGCCAATACTCTACATAGAGGAGAGACACAGAGAGGTCAGAGAGGAAACAAACATGCACACGTGTGGTCAAAAACACCATCCTGAAGTTCACATTCACACATAAATCTTCGGAAAACAGTTCCATGCAAAGATATTCACACCCATTGACCCTTTGCACATTTTATCAGATAAGAGTTTCAACTACCGTATGTTGTTTAACATCATGCACATGCATATTTGTGAAGTGAATGGAAAAATGGCGCTTAGTTGTCAAACTGTTTTAGTTATGAAAATCTTAAAAGGGTGTTGTGCTGTTGTATTCGGCTTTGTTTAGTGTAACACCCATAAGAGGAGAGCATCATGTCCTTTAGCCTTTTCATGAATGTATTTGTGAATGTAATTAATTATTAAAAGTTGTGTCATAGACAATCATATAGTTTTATTTTAGAAAAAATGGATTCTGTTCATAACATCTTTTATTGTCCATATAACAAATTGTTGAGCAATAGCATTGCCTGTTAGAGTCAACTGTTGCATACTTACCTTGCTGCTATGCTTGGTGTTGCTGCAGGTGAAAAGCTAGACCCAAAATATATGCACAAAACCAGGCTATTGAAAGTTGTGATTTCCGGGACAGATGGCTTTTATGCTTGTTTATAGGTCTCCATTTTGCATTTTTTCCTAACATTGAGCTCATCACTCATCAATCTGTAAAATGATTCCCTCCACAAAGCTGTTCCATGTTACAAGAAATTTTGGGGCCTTCTGGTGTCTGAAACACATCAAACATGTGGAAGATGCAAACTGGTGGTAGAATAAAAAAAATCATTTGAAACAACCAGAGACAACAAACCTAAACATACGGCCAGAGCTAAAATGAAATGGCTCAGGCCACTAAATGTATCTACGTATTAAAATTGATGTTCCTAGATGCTCTCCGTTTAATTTGACTCTCCAGCTGTGCAAACCATTTCCATCTATTTCAAAATGATGCACTATGTGTTGGTTTATCACTCAATATCCCATTAAAATACATAGCAGTTTGTGGTTAAAGGATGTAAATGTGACAAGATGAATATGTTTGCGAGGCTCTGGATGTATTGCAGAAGATACTGTTGGACCTCAAACAGCAGCCGTCATATGAAGTTCCCAGGATGCTTTGTGACATGAAGAACATTATCTGTCAAAGCCCGCCGCTGTCCTCGGCTCTGACAAGTCATCATGTTCTGGCGTCATCAGGGGGGTTGAGAGTCGGTTGTAGCACGTTGATGGCAGCGAGACAAACCCATAACCCCACCCCCACGCCTTCCAAGCCCCCTCTCGCCCCTCCACATCCTCTCTTGCGCTCCAGTCGGAGCAACATGGTTTTTCCCACTCGGAGTGGAGGTCAGGATCGCCGGGCCTCCATGCATGCTGCTGACAGCTCAGATTTATTTTTAATCACGGTGATGAGAGCGTGCACCGCTCAGATCATGTGGCTTGCTAGAGTTGAGTGGCGAGTCCTATTCACCGTCACCATCATCTTATAGAAAGGGAAAATATGACAAAATAATGACCTTGGTGAGAGGAGGCCTGGATAATTGTTAGGCTGCTGAATGGTGTTTGATTGTTATGCTGTCGTTGTCCCGCTCAGTGTGAAATCTCTTTGCTTGGATTCATTGAAAAGCCCTGTCATTTCTCCCTCCATCTTACCCCTATTAACACTTTGACCTCACCTGATTCTCTTTGCAGCATCTGTAGGTGAGAATGTGTGCATTGCATTTACTGCCTGTCCGCTCTATTCATTTTTTCACCTATTTCCTTAGGATTGCTGGAAAAATGCCATTATCATTGCATCGGCAGGCCCATTACGTGCTATCAGAAGTGACTGCGGTCATAGAGGCAATTCTGCTGACACTCCTCTCTTTTCTCTCCTCTGTCTTTGTCTTTCCCTTCTTTTCTGTTCTGATAGGTGCCAATTACAAAGAGTCAGTGTCCAAACCCCCAGTCAAGTCCCCGGTGCACCTCTCAGCCAGCTCTCTGGGTCCAAAGCGGCACGAATAATCCCACTTCCCTTCTCCGATAAAGGAGAAAGAGGAAGTTGTGCAGCAAAATGCAGAATTTGAGTCATTTTCAACCCGTGTGCTCTTTTCAGGGTCCAATTGCTGCTGCTTTCTTGTGAAACGCAGAGTCCGGACTGTTCAGATAAAAGCCCAAGGGTTTTGACATTTCAGTTCTTTTTAATTTTTGCTCCTGTTCTTGCTTCACTGCATTTTGGAGGGGAGCCCAGACGATGGGTTGGTGTTGTTCAGGCATATGCAGAGCCCTGGCTCTCCTGGTGCTCCTGTTTGTCTTGAGGGGGAGAGGTTGCTGCTGTTGGGGGCTGAGTCCCAGCTCTGGGGATGGGGAGAAGTCCCTGCGCTCTGATCCGGACTCCTGGGAGGCCCTGCACAGGAACAAACGCAGCTGGGTATGGAACCAGTTCTTCGTTTTGGAGGAGTACACAGGAAACGATCCTCTTTACGTCGGCAAGGTGAGTGATCCGTGACACGGGTTATCAAAGCTTAACAGTCTAGAGCAGCAAGGGACAGACATCAGCACAGTGATGCCAAAATATATTCATACCCCTCTGCTTTTTCCAAGTTTTGCTACATTATAGATTTGTTCTAAATAGATCATTTTTTCTAAAAAAAAAACACAAAAAAAAAAAACCTTTTCAAAAACTTGTTTTCAGAGATTTAGGTAAATTTCCAAAAAACTGTAACATAATTTTGCAATGACACTGAAAACCATTGCATCCAAGTTGTACTGATCATCCTTCTGATGCTGCTTTCAGAGAACATGGGGTAAATTCAGTTGCTTCTGCTCACATCCAGAACTGAGCAGTTTGTTTTCTTGATCAACTTGATTAAATCACACCCTAGCAGAGAAAGTTTAAGCCTAACGACCAGGATTCAAACATGAGCAGAGGATATTTGTGAAAAAGGCAAATAATTCTGATTGCAGGAAGATATTGCTGGGAGATGTGAGACACATTTGAAAACAAATACGAGTTTCAGTATCAGAGCTGAAATGGAAGAAGTTTTAAACCCCCAGGATCCTCTTTAGATCTGGGGAAAAAAAATCAAAGAAGTCACCAAGAATGCATTGGTCACATTAGTGAAGTTTTGTTCAGTTGCGGAGCTAAAAGTGCCATCCAGAAAGTCAACCAGTTCTGACGAACACCAGCTATAAGACCTCCATGATGGATTAGCCACAGGCAAACCACTGTTCAATAAGAGGTATATAGAAACCTGCTTACATTTGTCCAAAATAGAACATAGCGAATGTTAGACTAAGGGAAATCATAAAAAAATCAAATAAAATAAAAACTTTAGTCAAATGAAATCAAAATAGAACCTTTTTGACAGGACGTTCATTGCTAGGTATGGAGAAAAAACACCACCATTATGCTAACAGGAATGAGAAATATGTTTCCAGTCACTAGGTAAAATGGCAGCAGCCAAATAGAGAAATTCTTCGAGGATACCTGCTCCAAAGACTTGATGATTCATCTTCCAACCTGCTTGATACAGCCAAGATAACAGAGGATCAAGCGTACTCTTGAGGAGCAGGCTGTGACTGTCCTTGCATAGCTAAATCAGAGCTCAGACTTGAATCCAAATGAACATATCTGGAAATGCTAAAAACTGGCATCTAATGATGGTATCCATTCAACCTTGACAGAGCTCGAGACAATCTGCAGGGAGAAAATACCCCAAAACAGATGAGCCAAGCTTGTAGATACCTAACCAAGAAGCCTCGATGCTGAGGTAGTTGCCAATGGTTGTTAAATTGTTTAGCCATGGTTGTGAATACCTTTGAAAGATAACAAGCTTTTGGGGGGAAGAGGATAGTTGCTTCTGCAGGAGATCATTGTGAAGAAAATATAATGAAGAGATCTGAATACTTTCTAGTGAGAATGTATATCAGCTGTGTCTGAATCTTTCTTTGCTTAAAATATTTCCTTATGTCTGCAGGTTTGGTGCACCTGTATGGTAATATGTATATCAATAACCTGTTAACACAGAGACCTGCAGAAACTGGGACACAGCAGAGTTTTTACAGAGTTGTGCATATTCCCACTGTCCTATATAAAATGCTAAACAAATGAAAAGACTCCTCACAGACTGTGTGGGAAGAAAGGAACTCTGCATTTTATTTCAGAAAGCTTGGTTTTAAAAAAAAATATGCTTTTAGTTTTGAGATCTGCATCAATGTGACAAGGTAATTTGCATTGTAATAAGTCCCCAGGAAAAGTATAGATTGCACAAATGTACCTTTTTGCTGCCCTGCCAATGCCCAAGCTGATAGGTCAAAGATATGCCAGTTTTGGCAGGTAAATAAGTACAAAACCCTCATAAAAACATTTAAAACAAGGTAAAAATATGGGGACTAATCCGTCTTTTATGAGAGTTGGCAGTGCAATCGGTTCTTCACAATTCTCACTTTTTTTGTTCAAAGACCAACAGTGAAAATAGCCTACAGGTTTGTTTTTTTTTTAGAAAATAAAATAAATAAAATAAATAAATAAAATACATGCTTGGAGCATCATACATATATATATATATGCAAATATATATTATGGAAACTGAGTGAAATCAAAGATTCAGCTCTACCATCTAACTGGAGGAAAAATCTCATAAATGTTACTGCATAGAAGTGCAAATTAATCTCTGGTAATCATTTAGTTTTTCTCGTAGTTCTCTCTCCTTATGCTCAGTGTTTTCTTCAGGTTTAGTCACTTTGTCTTTTTTAGTAACAACGCAGCTGCAAGGTTAGCGCTACTTTACTGCAAAGTATCTTTAAACTCCGTAGAAAAGACATTTCTTGTAAGGTTACATGGTACCAACAGTACTAATAAAAAGTTGAACGTGAGCATGAGTTAAAACGCATCATTCTTTTACAGTTTTAGGAATTTTTAAAATATGTTTAGAGGATACATAGAAAAAATATAAGCCATGTCTCTTCACTTGTTACTTTCACATACAAATTGGCACTGTTTCACATACAAACAGTTATCTGCAACCGAAAGTTAGAAAAGGAAAAGCATCACCTTATAACTCCCATAAGCTACGGCTTCCAAGGTTTTGGGATTGTTTATTAATACATTAGGCACAAAATTAAAAAATAACAGCTAAAACCAAATCTGCTCTTGTTGTTAAGAACAAGGTAGCATGTGCAGCATAGCCAGTCCTTACTGGCTAGAAAAATATAATCAAAACTCATATTAGTTATTGTTTTAAAGCTTTCAACATTATTTTGTGTTTAATGCCGAGGACAAAAATTAAAATGAACTAAATGTCACAGAAATGTAACATTCTTACACTGTAAGATTCTTACAGACACTGATTAGTGTGATTACTGTTATTACCTTGTTAGGGTTTGACACTGGTTTTTCACATTCTGTTACTTGAACATAGACGATTAATAACACCGATAAAATGCTGGAGTCTTTTGCTCCACATGGTCACAAGGAGGAGATTTTAGGGTAAAAGTATATCAATATATTTCTAATTCCATTCTATCTGAAAATCCTGCTGAACATATATTGTGTCTTGCAAAATGCTTTTGCAAAAAGAGCTTGAACTTCCTGGGGATTAGCCTCCTTTCTCCACCCAGGTGTACGCCTTACGGACAAAACATTCATACCACTGCAGGTGAAGTGATAAACATTGATTTGCTTCCAAACTGTGCAATGTTCTGCAGGAAAGTATTAGTTTTTGACACTCGTGAGAATGTTACTCTGTATTGCACCGCCTACCTTCACAGAAGAAATAGATCTACTGGGAAAATTTGTAGAAATCAGATCAAAGAGCCTCACTAACCTCCACTACCAGCTTCTGCATCTCCAATACCCTGACATAAACTAAATGCATTCTGCAAATTAAAATCAGACATTATTTTGCTGAATAGCAGTAGAGTCTAACTGGAGGGACTGAATATACTTTCAATCTTGGGAAAGGTTTGATAACCCTCTGAGTGAGGTGGAAAGGGATGTTTGGGATTTTATCCCTTACCTCTTAACTCCGTGACCCAATCTCAGAAATTCCAATGACAATGAATGGATGGGTAGAAATACATAGAAAGTTATTTTATGCCTTTATAAAAGCATAAAATTGTTTATTTGCATGCTAGCAAGAGATACACCAGGAAACTTACCAGAGATTATACGTTGCCAATTTTCCTTTGATAAACTAAACCCTAAAAATATTTTCTGTTATTGAATGCATCAATCTTATAAACTCCCTCCATTTTACAAAGCAACTATCAGCATTCATTATGATTCATCTTTTTATAGGTAAGAGTTTTAAAGATATGCTTCGATCCATAAATTACAAAGATCTTGCAATGGATTTAGTTTTGGTTGAATTCCAAACTACCTCTGAAACAGAAACTGAAACACATTTTTTAATCTGTTTTTGTTGCTGAGAATAAAAAATTGTAAGCGAGGAGAATCACCATCAGTGTTGGCCACAAGAAACCTGATCAGAGCATTTCTATTTGTAACTGTTGGTGTGAGCTCATAATCCAAATATAAAACAGCTAAAAGCGTCTTAAAATTGTTGTATGAAGAGTGTTAAGAGAAAGGACTCTTTACTTTAAAATAGAATATTAATGTGCAAGTTCTCTCGTCGTGTAACTGTGCAGGCTGTTTCTTCTGAGCTTTTAGCACCACCAGTATAAATGGGGGCCCTCCTGCTGCAGAAAACGGCACATGCATGTGCAGTACAAGCCAGATGGTCCTCGGATTGGTCTCTAGATCCCCGTTATCTTGCAGAATTTTCTGGTCTTATTATTAAATTAGTTTTCATCTTTCCGCTCATCTGCGGGATAATCATTCTTATCCGCCGCGTATTTGCCGGGTCTGCTCTCGCAAGCCCATTTCCTCACCGTCTCTGAACTGAATTAGGATCTCCAGCTGGAATTAGGATACATTTTACTGTCCCATTGTTCTTCTCTGCTTTTGTGCCAGGAAGATGCTGCGAGGGGAAAGCATCTAAATCAGACCGAGCATATTTGCGGCTCGGCTGGAGTTCAGCTAAGGGTCATTTTTATGTCCAAGTGTCCGTCGTGAAATATTGTCATTTGTGATCTGTGTGTCTCCTGATATCTGTTAAGTCTGACTGCAGGGAGGGGCAGTGTGGACCTTTATCATCTTCTGATGCTTTGTCTTTGTCTAGAGTAGCCCTGTTTCAAAATTAAATAGATTTTGCTGAAGAAGCTGAAGTGCCTTTTTTCTTTTGCACTGTCTTGGGTCTGATTGCTTTTCTTGTTAGTAAATCCTGAAGCATGCAAACAGACTGATTACTTATTCATAGACATGTAGTTGAGAGCTTCTTATCTACATGGAAAACACACATTTATTTTCAAGTTTGTTCCAAGAGATTCTCCTTGTTTTTCTTTTCTACATGTGTGGAATGATTTTTCAGTTAGTTTGCTTTTTAAGGGTTTGCCAAACAAATGACACAGTTCTACAAATAAATAATTCATCAGATAAATATTGATGTGTATGACAAAGAAAACTGTGAACTAAGTATCATGTTATAAGTTAAATTAAAGTCAATTGCAAGTATTTTTAGGTTAACTTACGGACCTCAAAGGGTAATTTAACTCAAACAATTCTTGGAAAATGTTTTTTGATAGTCATTACTATGAAAGGTGACACCAAAAACCATAAGGTTGTTAAAGCAACCTTTTAACACCAAGACATTTTAAAACAGCCTTTTGTTTGTTATTGATTACACAAACATTAAAATGAGTATGTATATTTTGTTTGAATAATTGCATTGTAACTATGCATGCAAAAAACAATCCATTTTCAGCACCTTTTCAGAAATTCTATTTTGATTCATGATGCAAGTAGTGTGACGAAACACAACACTGAAAGTGTGAAAAGTTACACGATCTACATCTTTACATCTAACCCCCTACCCAGACTAAGTCTAACCCTTTCAAAAATACTGAAAATGTGATTCCTTTTCTCCCGATGGGAGGCCCAGGCTGCCCAAGAACTTGAGAGGCTGTCACATTATTTGTTCCCTCAGATCATAGCTGTCACACAGTGTGGGTTTGTTTGGTATTGCAAGGTCACAGTGCTGCTGTAAAATATCTGGGCGGGACACCCTGACCTCGAGCGACAAGGGAGGTCCTGCCATGTCAGGAAAATGACCTTAATAGAAATGAATTCTTCATGCAGCCTCTGCAATAAAAGATGTAGGGAGACAATGAAATAGATGCAGCTGCGGCTCTGAATTTCCAGCACTTTTACTGGCAAAACCAGACCACCAGAGTGGTATGAGCAGTAATTGCTTTCATCACTTGTTTCCTCATATCTAACATGGCAAACAATGGAAATCTGTGTCCAAACAAAGGCACAGTCTGCTGCACGACTTGCAAGGCTGGAAGCAAAAGGAAAATATGATACAGTTGGTTGGAAAATGGGAAGTCATCGCTTTTGGCCCCGGCCTCTCCCTTTGCATCTGCAGTCTGCTTGGCTTTAATGCATTCTGTCAGATTCTGAATTCCACAACCAAATCTCTCATTACGCCTTGGCACTCAGCCTCGGGTAAGCGTGCTGGCCTGGAATCAGCTGCAGTCACATCAAGCTGGCGGAAACATACATTAAAGGGGCTCTGAAAAGCTAAACAGAGATTGGTGATGCTTGTACTTAAACAAGCGACAACGCCGCAGCGATTCAGTCACTTAACAAACACTTGCACTTTTGGTAAACATGATGCTATTAACAGATTCTGCTGGGTGTTCATGCTGCTAAATATTTGCAAAGCATCTGCTGAGTAAGAGAGGTTCAGAGGTAGTGTTTATGCAACGTAGCAAAAAACTTAGTAGTTATATACAATTTGGAGTGTATGTCTTTATGTTGCATTAAGTGTTGTTGCTTTAAATCTTGAATTTTTATGTTTTCGTGTTTGCAAGCATTCTACCAATTTTTGAATAACTTCATATGCACATGTAATGAACCAACTATTTTTTTTTGTGAATGAGGCCCAGTTTTCTACCATTTGATAAGAATATGACATTTTACTAAACTAACTGTCATAAAAGGTATTTTTCATTTTAATAAAAATGCACTCTATATGACAATTATTCCATGACATTGAAAATCAGATAGGAAATAAATGACAGACGTCAAGAAAGGAGCACACTCCCTATTACATGTTATAAAGCTCAATAGTTCCCAAATGGGGTCTCACCATCAGGATGGCAGCATATCCATGCTGAGTGGAGGAGCCTGGCAGTAGTTAAGGTATCCATGATGTGTGGTCTGCACACAACTTTTTGAATGCCAATCATGTTTCATGCCAAAGCTACACCCACATCACACACATTAAGCTGGCAGATCTCCAAGGCATTTATTTTTCATCCTTTTGGTCCAATACTACTCTGTGTGGCATCTTGCTGTTGCTATGGCTGTAATTAAAATGATCTCATCTCACAGCCTGACAAACACACCCTTACACTTATAGATCATGGAGCACTATGCTACCTATGGAATATTGTTCCAAGCTTGTGGGAAGTACGTACACCTCGAAATTGCACCAAATAGGCAGGTAGCTGGTAGAGCAATGGAAATTTTGAGTACTTCAGCTATTTTGTAATTATGCAAACTGTTAAAGAGAAGGCCTGGGATCGTATTTAGCAATCAACAGATGAGTTGGAAAAAAAGGCGCCCTAGTGGTCATATACATTCATATTTGATATATTTAAATATCATTAAACAGTCATTTATTTCACTGACTGAATCATAAATAAAACAATTTATATAGATTAATTACACAAGTTAATTATTTCAAGCAGACATTTTTGTTAATTATGAAAAATTTCCACTTACAGCTAATAAAAACACATAATTTAAGATGAAATATTACATCAAACTAATAAAAAACTTTTTAATACAGAAAAGCAGGTTTAATGGAAAATATATTTAATACAGGCTCAAAGATTATTTTCAGAAAGTACATTTAATCTGACAGACAAGCCTCATCGTAACACATTTTAATGAAAAAGACTATAAATATTTTCAGCAATTTAAAACACACAAAAAGAAATTTGCTCAGAAGATTGCACAAGGTTGAAACTATTGCATTATAAATGGCAGTATACATTACATGTTGCTAAAAAACTCATGAAAATGGGATGTTCTATCTTGAGCAATCAGGCTTAACTGAAGGTTGAGGTCCAGATACTTCTCATATTCTTTGGAAATTTCTTCGACGGAAAAAAATACCTTTTGAAAAGATGTCCAACGAAAGCAACATAGAACATTTTGTCATAAAGCCTTATTTGACTTCCATGTAAAATAAAACTTTCTTTATGTGTTTCTGTCCAGTGACATTAGAACAGTCTTGGAGATCTCGGTGACTGTGGGGCAGTTTCATTCCAGTGAGAAGGGCACATAAAGATTAGACATAATTTGCACTAAAATCTCTAGATGGGTACTTTATCATGCTTCCTTTTATTTCTCAGCATTAGCACATTAGCTACAATGATTGTTCATGATGAGCCTTTTTTGACCTCATGGGGAGATTTTGGGGGCCTGAAAGATAGCAGTTTATTCAATATTCAGGGGGGACAGGGTAATCCCACAGATAATTACATTGAACTGAGCACAATATGATGCAGGCTGCTTCATTAGCATTCTACTTGGCGTTTACTGTCAAATGGGTTAGACTCATAGAGCACAGGGTGCTGCTGCAAAGGTCAAGCTCAATGGCATCTCCTCACACTCGCTGGTGCTGCAAACACACCAGAGCAGCAGCTGGGGAGCGAGAGCAGCTTTGTGAGCCAGAGAGGAAAGAGGCTAATTCAAACTGACAGAGGGAGGGGGACATCATACACCGTTGCCCAGGGACAGGAGCTCACATTGCGGGGAGCTTGTAAGGCATCCTCGAGGCCTGTGGGGATGGTGGGAGAAGCCTTTATCTGAGCCTGGGATTCAAAGAGGATAAAATACAGCAGCAAAAAAGCTGACAAGAGGGTGGTTATCAGCAGGGCAAGAGAGAGGAACATTGTTTACACTCAGTCTCTCCCATATGTGTATTGGGGGGCGGGGGGCCTGGAGTCAACACTGCATTGGTGACTTTTAGATGTGAAATTTGAAGCCTACAGGGCAGTGAAGGCACAATGAAGACACTGCAGTTCAGACGGAGGTCTAGTTAAGACCAAAACAGACTGCAGACTCGACTCAACAGTGACTCCCAATTCTGGCTCCTTAAACCAGCATTAAAATTTGGTGCATAGATCGGACTGGCAGGGAAAATGAAGCTGCTCTTCTTCAAATCCGCCAGGCAATATCAAGATGACAAAATCTGGACAATAAGTGAAACTAAACAAGCCCTTTCTGATTGGAAAGAAGATTAAATACGGTTCTGTCTCGTTTGTTTCTTTGAGACGGTACAATCAATCAATTCTGATGTCCATCAGTTGATTGGAAAACTAAATCCAGGATAGAGACTGGAAACAATAGGGCACAGCGCTCAAGTAACAGAATCCTCCAACCAGCACCTTTAAGTCTCTCTAATGAACTACTTTAGTTGGTTGCATTCAGGTTTGTTTCTGGGCAACCAAAGGATTCTTCTGGAAGTTACCGCCTTCCTTTGACAAATCAAAGAGGATTAACCACAATGAAAATATACAAGAAGTATTACATTAAATTAGTTGTGGAAAAATTCTTCCATGGTTTTCTTAGTTGTTACTATTAAAATATGGCAGTTCTCATACTGGCAAAAATTGTCAATTTGTTTTTCTTCCAAACTGATATAATCTCGTATGCAGAGCTAGTCATTTTGAGTATGGATCTTAGTGATTAAAAAAAACAAAAAAAACAAAAAAAAAACCAATATTAATCAAGCTGCCTGTTTGGTCTTATATTAATTAAGACACATACATAATGATGAATAAGAGCAAAACAACAATTTATTATTATTATTGTGCAATCCCAATGTTACTGAAATGCTACTGCTAAAACTTGTTAGCTTCTTTTGCCTTAAAGAGATTTAAATTAAGTTTGCTTTTGTGCTTGAACCAGTTTGTTGTAAATCCCATTTTTGGAAATATCTTGCAAATTAATGTTGATCACTTACTTGATATACATTACTTTAGTCAGATTCAACATGTTATACACTCATAATTGTTATTTCTGTAACAGTCTCATCTACTAGCAACAAACTTGAAGTAGAAATGCATCATTGATTGTCTTTGTGTTGTGTACAGAATAAATACTCTTATGGTTTGTAATGTAATCCTATATAGGATTTAGTGATATTGTGGGCAGTAGAAATAGTTTTGCGTAGAAGCTGTTGTATTTGATCTTTTACGGGGTGTGTGCATGTTCTTTAAAGAGCATACTTTTATCTGAATATGCCTTTACTGAAGTTTCCTGAAGTGCTGATGTATTGACTTTTTAGCATCCCCAACAGGTCAGATCTTGAATAATTCAGGAGAGGTCCTCCGCCTGTGCAGAGAGTATAGATGTATTATGAATACACACAAAAGTTAAGTTTCCAAATCTCTGTATTCTTCCTCAACAAAGTGGATAACAAGTGGCCTGGAGACTATTGCATTTGGTCTGATGGAATTATCAAGCATTTCTCTTTGCTTTGAATAAAGTTAGCAAGTTTCATTTGGCAGTTCATGCAAGTTTGATAAACCTTTACTCTTTCCAGTCCCCATAGATGGGTATGATAAGTTTAAAAAAGGATGGTTTGGGAGTCTCTTTACTTTTTGTGAAATGCTTGACTATATTTGTGCAGATGGACGACCATAAATGGACTTGATATAATCTGAGAGGGAGAGAAATAATCTTGAGATGGGCACTGAAGCTACTTCTGCTCAAGATGCAATGAGATTTTAAGATGTACATTTTTCACGGCTAGACATTTTACAATAATATCAGTTCTTACTGATGTCATTTCCATCTCAGTAAATTTGTAGATTGTCGATGTGCCTGAATACAGCAGTGAACTGGAAACAAAGGCAGTCACATATTACTCCTCGAATATAAAAGCTAAGATATTGAATTTCCCATCTTTATGATGCCTGTGTCATTCCAGCATCCCTTAGGTAGATGCTCATTATGCCAAGTATGGTTTCAAATTGATTTGTTTTGTATAACCTGCTGTTGCTGGTGGGACCCTGGGTTTAAAGTCTATCAAAACTCCCAGAGATTTGATTTTGACAAAGACTTCCAGGCTGCCTCCTAATTTGATTGCTTTCCACTTCAAGATGTATTCTAATTTCAGGAACGTATGACTGACAAAGTAAGTTTCCTCTTTTCAGGTTAAGAGAAGAAGAAATTAAGGGTTAAGCAAATGTAAAGTCAATTAGGTTTCCTTGTTCAGTGCACTATTTCTTGAATCAATGACAGATGCTACATTAGAGCACCAACCAGGAATTCTTGTATCCCAGGCGGAACATGGAAAGCAATGTTTGTGATTACAATTTTGTAAAAGAAATTGCTCAAATTAATAGCTGCCATATTGTTGAACAAGCATTGTTGTTTGCTGGGATTGAGTTTAGCATGATTGCATGCAGACATTGAATGAAAATGACAATAATTTTCCAGGTTTTTAGTTTAATGTTAAAATTGAAGTTTCAATGAATTAATTAGTTGTTCTTTATAAAACATCAACAAGTAACAGGTTGAATTTAAGTTGAAACCTATTGTGACCTCACAGTATATTCCTCAAATTCTCTGACTGACCTTAGCATGCTAACATAACTATCTCACAATAATTATATCAGAAGCTGGATTCAGTTTTATATTTATATTTACATTTGATGTTGGTTTGGTGAAAACGACAAGACAGAATATCTGGAATAAGGATATGAAAGTCAAAATTTTAATCTATGAAACCATCAAACATTATTGTAGATGACGGACAGTTATATAATCCTGGGAGTCTCATGTTGAACCTGTTAAATTCTGGTTCATATTCAGAAACAGCTCATCTCCATCAACTTTGTTTTGATTTCATTTTAAAGATTCAACATGGAATGTTTTTAGGCATCAGATCTAGTCTTTTTACATTTCAATAGACTCACAAACATTATGTGATCATAGCAAAAAGTGGACCATAGGCAAAGCTCAGAGTGTCATTAGAGACACGTGATTCCCATCGCTTTGCATTTGGTTGGTTTAGGGCTTGTTTAGGAGTGAAGTGAATATGGCATTAAACAACAGCGGCTAATGTGGATACACAGACATAAGTTTTAGCAGATTATAAACTTAAGAATATTTTCCAGCAGATGTTCATTTAAGATCAATATGTTTGATTACAGGCTATTTTGCTAAGGTTGAGGTTCCAAGGCAGTGTGAACAGTGGTCTCTCACCAGATCACGGCCCAGTTTTTGCAGATTCATCTGTATGAGTTACCCTGGAGCAACGTTCACTTTCCTTGGCACTGAATGGCAAAAAGAATAAGGAATAGTGTAGATATTAGCCTCTGTTCTCATGCTATTACAGTTTCCACTGTGTGAATTAAAGCATATTACAGCACAATTTGGATTAAAACTATTGAAATAGGCAGTTACAAGCATATTCAAAGGAGCTCTCACATTTTTGTTGACTCCAGCTACGGACGTGCTGTTGTGGCCCATAACCCTCAAGAATGCTGGTGGTTCAAAGTAGAACGTAAGAATGTGAATTTGAAGTAACATGAAACATTTGCCATATGTTCAGTATTAATATTAAACTATTTGATAACCTGTGTGACAAAGGCAAATGCAGAAACCTGTTGGGGGTAAATGTAACCTGTTGGTAACTAGCACATGCTTAGAGGGCTTTTTTCCCCCTTCAGGATCACAACACAACAATGACCACAATCTCTCAATTTCTGTCTGGTTTCCACAGTTGCCAGTTGTCTCTTAATCCAAAGAGACACTTTTTGGCTTCAAGTATATAGGAGATTTTCATCCTGAATATACAACTGATGGATTTGCAGCAGTTGTGTGATGCTTTCAAATATTCACCAAACTCTCCAAATAATATTGCTGTCCTCAATGAATCAATACCATTCATTATCAAGGCAGTCCTTCAAAATAAAACCAGGACATACCTGGTACCAGCTAGTTGTACCTAAAAAAGTGCCTGATGGGAGTAAAAAAATAAAAAAAATAAAAAAAGAACAGGGTTCAGTAAAATATTTATTTGACTTCAAAACCGGAGATTTTCTTTTCCAACATCTTTCTTTTTCCTTTGGAAAAAAAGTCAATGAGATACATAAATGTATTATGTCACATTAACCTGATTACAGAGCAGTCTAGCTTTTATTTATGTTTGTGCACAAGTATGCATGTTGAAGCTGAAACTCTCTGCGTCTATTCTTCTCCAGCTACACATTTAAACATGCTTGACTCATCCCCACTCCACCCTCCCTTTTCTAGACATTTACCATCCAGTGGATGAAGGGACCCTAATATCCTAAAACCAGGGATGCATTGGCCACCTCTCTCTGTAATTAAATTCAGTTGTAATGAATCATACCCCCCTCCTCATAATCCTAAAACAGACTCTATTTCCACTGGGAGGGGAAATGACCTACATGTACTAGAAAAGCTCTTAGTGTAGTCTTCCTTGCTACAGCTTTCCATCTCGGAAGTAAGACAAATGCTCACAAACCTTTTAAAGCTATGTAAAAAGTAGATGAGTGCCATACGCTTATTTCCATATCAGTGTTGTTCATTATGCATCGCATAGATCACATGGGGCGTAGTTTACAAAACCTGCCTGCAGCTTTGAGCGGCTCATAACACAACGCAGTGTGTGGGTTTTTCTTAATAACATGGTCAAACATCCCTTTCTTCAGACTTTTCTCGTTCAGCTAATGTTTTGTGACTTGAATAGCAATGCAATGCGCAATGGCTCATTGCTTGGTGGAGATGAATGCGTGCATATAACACAAGGTAATTAGGGTATTGTAAGAGCAAGTCGGCAGGCTAATGCTTTTGATTCACAATGGTGCCACTGTACCTTTGCTCTTTGTGCTGTATTTTATCATTTGCAGACCGTGTTGGTTGCAGCCCAAGATACTGTCAGCGACTCATTGTTTAAAAAAAAAAACTGCAGCTGGCAGCAGGGAGAACACAAATATAATGTGAACCTTGTTTTTCCTCTTTTAAACATCCTCAGATGGAGAAGGAAAAGATCAACCCGGCGTCTGTGAAAGAAAGCCCATTAATTACGATTTCTATCTGTTTTATGTTTGAATCACTGTGTTCAGTTCATTAGTCTTACTTATTTAATTGCCCCAAACCATTAATTGAATGAATGAATTCCGGCTTTTGTTCTTGCCAAATAATAATGATTCAGTATAAAGCATGAAGCGCTAGAAGACTATTTTAGTGTTGTCAAACTGCTGTTTATTTTGGCACATATTATGCTTTCTTTTGTATGTTAGTCTTTTAAAGAGCAGAGCTGAAAGCTTCTAATACACATGGTAGCATGTGGTGGATACATTATCAGAATAATAACACCAAATCCACAAACACCTGGCAGGAATAAAGCTCATTAGCTCCTAATTCTGTTTTCATTTTGATTAGAGCTCTTGATGGTTTAGTCGTGGTTAGCAGCATTGGCACGGGTCTCATCATTATTGTTTGGTCATTTGAGTTGAGGAAAGACTTGAAACTGCGACAATTGTCAGCACACTGAACGTGCTAGTATGAAGTACTATCTGTTCTTGCTACTTTTAAATGTTTGAGATCATCAAGCAAAATTTTATAGCCGACTAAGATGATCTCAGTTAATACAAAATGCAGTTTTTCAAATGATTATTCAAGGGAACAAATGTAAGGAAAGAAGAACTAATCAAACCAACCTAAACCAACTGTGAAAAAGTTAATTTCCCCTTAGGAACTGGTTGGCAGTAACAACTATCATCAAGCTTTTGAAATAACTGGCAAAGTCTTTGCAGAATTGTTCAAAATTAGTTTTATCTGTGTGATATTTTTAGCATTTTAAGTTTATGGCACAATATCTCAATCAGATTTATGTTCAGACTCTGACTAAGCTACACATTTAATTAGTTTTTTTCTGTTAGACTTTCAGAGTTGCTGGTGTTTTTGGGGTAATCATCCTGTCACAAACCACAAGTAAACTTGAGCTTAAGGTCATGAACTGATGGCTAGACATTCTCCCTCAAGATTTTCTGATGCAAGGCAAAATCCATTTTTCCATTAAGAGTGACACTTAATATAGGTCCTGATGGAGCACAGCAGCCAACAATGATCTTAATAAAATTGTCATTTTTTCAGAAATCTCGTGAGTTTAGCCCAGATCTAACAGGACACAGCACTTCCAAGAAGTTCCACTTCATCATAGAAATTTGAGATGGGCCTTTGTGTCCTTTTTCATCAGTAGGTGTTCACCTTAGATCTCTCCCATGGATGTAATTTTCCGCCAGTATCTTCCTTTTTATCAAATTATAAACATTGACCTTCACAGCGAGACATTATATTACCCTAACTCTTGTTCTGGATTTTTTTGCGACCTCATGGAGGAGTCGCTCATGTCCTTTTGAAGTGATTTGGGCAGGCAGTTCACTTTTGGGATGGTTCACTACTTTTCCATGGTTTCTCCATTTGTGGATAATGGTAGTCACTATGGTTCAAAACCTTAGAGATACCTCCTAACCCTTTACAAATGGAAAGATATGATGGACTGTATTTTTCATCTGTTCTGAAATTTCTTCAGATTTGTGCAGAAATTGTTCCATTTTAAGATCTGTTAGCCTATTTAATGTGGTCAGACATGATCTATTGAAGTGATTTATTTATTCTACATCAATCAGTAATCAGGTGAGGGTGTGTCTAATAAACCAAACCAAAAATCTAAAAGTCTAACATCAATTTTAAACAAGTACTCCTTGCCATTGAGAATGGAGGTAAAACTACAAATCCGAATCAAGTCATTAATAGACCTAACCCTAACCCTAACCCTGTTAGGTAAATGAGGTGGCTAAACAATATCGCAATAAAACAGAGCATTTACAGAAGTTGATTTAAGAAAATATGATTTTCTCTAAAGTGGAGACGTCAATTAGTGCTGCTAAAACCAACTCCCTATGTTTTGATTCAGGTCATGATTAAGATTAGGGATTTTTTTTTTACTTTTAAGGCTTTGATCCCAGGTAGAAGAGAACAAACATTTTTCCTGAGCAATAATGGAACCAAAAAGCTAGGATATAGGTTTTTCAATTATGGAAAAATATATGAACTGCATACTAATTTAATTTTAATCAATTTTAAGATTGTATTTATTCTTTTTTGGTTTTCAGAAAAATATAAGCAGTCATTTCTGTATTTATTTTTGAATTTATTTTTGATCTGAGACATATACGATTTTCTAAATGAACAGTCTTGCAGGGAATTCATAGTTTGTACAAAGAGACCCAAGCAATTCATAAAAACCCTGTGCTGAATACATCGAAACAATTTTTACAATATAAATAACTCTAAAGTTTTCAGTTACACTCAGCTCTTTGGCATAAATACATTTCTCTTCATTGATGAGCTGCTGATGTCTTTGTCAGTCGAATGACTCACTGCTTCATTCTTTTCTGAGACTGCTTCTCTTCCTATTTCTGAAAGCCACTGGCCTTCCTCCTTCAAAAACTGTGTGGCTTACATGAGGTTTAGCTTAATATATCAACCTGTATAAACACTATTATTTCAGCTTGATGCTTTCAACACATAATGACATTCTAACTAGTGGTGCATTGGTCATTATTACTCACACAGATCTTCCTAATTTAAGTAGCACCTCGTCAACTAAGTGATCCCTTTTTTCTCTTAAACTATGTATTAATAAAGTATACTAATGTGGTGGGATCTGGTACATGCTGTTTTGTCAACCAGGGAAACAATGTTTGGTTTATTGTGTAAAGCAAGCACTACGCTGGTTTACACAATGCTTGGTTTTAACTCAGAAATAAGACTGAATTAAAACTCTAGAATATACTATGCATTAATTGTGTTTGCAAAAAATAAAAAAATGAATAATTCTTAATAAATTAAAAGCAAAACTTCTATAAGGACTAAGCTATTTTTGACGCTACAGTAGAAACTGCTTTAGAAAGGTAGACAAGTAGCCATTTAAAAAGTCAAGGAGCTGTTACTGCAATAGCATGACAATGATTGGTTGGATCGTTCCTGAACCTTTTTGTGTTTGTTTAAAGCACAGCTGAAATGAAACAACTGAAACAGAATTATATTTTGGTAATCTTGTTCAGTTGGAGTTTTGCATAATTTGCTTGATTTTTCTTTTTTCTTTTCTTTTTTTTTTTTTACAAATGTCTTAGCAGGACATTTGTAACAGGAGTTTTGAGCACATATGGCTACATGTCATTGACAATCATGGCTAAAACAGTGAGTATGAGTGGAGAAGTGAGACATTCAGCCACTGTCTGACAGTCATTTCTGTGTCACGTTCTGTCATTTTTGTGTCATACAATATCATTTTGAAGAGGCATGTCTAGAAGGGTTGCTTTTGTGTCAGAAAAATGCATTTAAAATTTATCTGCTTTGAAAAATTTGGGGTTTCTGTTTGTAACTGATATTTTCCCTGTGAGATATTTCACTAAAAATAAAAAAAACATTATGGTATAAACATTTAGAAGATTGTTATTTTGATTCTGATTTATATTCCATAAACCGTAGCCATAGTTATTCACACTAAACTTGCTGAGAAGTTTTAGTCTTAAAGTACTAAAGGTATGGAAATGGAAATGTGTAATTAATACAAAGCCTTTGTTTAATGACCGGATGAAGGTAAAAAATTCTAATCGAGGAAGTTCCAGTGTCAGCTTTGTTTGAGTTACAGGGACGACTCTTAAGACTTAAGTGTTTGATTTAGATCCCAGATGCATCATTGAACCAAACTAACTCTCTTTCTTCTTTGCTGACTTCATGTAATTCATTTTAGAAATGTAATACATTTAGGATCAGGCTTCAGGATTTCTTGGCTCATCAAACCATAAATACGGTTACTATATTGAATGTGCTGGTGGCTGAATCAATCCAGTTGGATTTTCATTTTCTTAGCCCGAAGCATTCATTCAATTTCAGGGACAGCAGAGATAAGTAGATGTTCTTCTGCAAGTAACATTTAGATGAAAAGTGCTTGTTTCAGTATTTTTCTGATGGTATGGAGAACAATGGAAATTCCTGATTTTTAAACATACTGTATAGATTTTATTTTAATGGTGAGTCTTTCTTGCTATCTATTCTACTTTTTCTTTCATTTTATGTTGCTCTTCAATTTGAGAGTGGAGTAGCTTAGCGAAATGTGAGTTTTCTTTTATGGTTAATGTTTAATAAAGTTCAGTGAGTTGTTTTACCCATCTTGAGATGATGAAGACATCTTCATCTCAAGATGGGTACATCACATTCCACCTTTTTCAAGATAATATAATCAAACAAAAAGGTGGAATGTGATAGAAATTAGATGTAACTGTCACCTTTTAGCCAACACAGAGGAGACTGCTGCAGACAGTCAATGACATCCTCCACAAGATGGTTAAACCAAAACTATTGAAAAATAGGTTTGATCTTCATAGAGATCCATTTTTGGATATGATTGTAGCATAGCTACAATGCCTTAGTGTAGTCTTAAAAATCTCAGATAAAAATATATTTAGAACCATTAACTTTCAGCTTCTTCCAGTCACTACTGCAAGACAATTTTCGTTCTCTTTTGTAGCAATGGAGAGATGTGTTCTGTGGCTCCAGACACCCTGTCTTCATTTTTAAATGTTAGTTTCTTTTCATTGTAGAGTCTTTTCACACTAAATTGTATTCAATTTTAGAATATATTCTACCCAACGATATCATTTGTACATATCCATCTGAGATTTTGTAGAATCTTGTGGTTGAACAGAAGTTTGAAGTATTTGCTGTGACGATACTCTGTACTTGGAAGCCAGCCCATTCATTTGCTATAGCGGAGATGAGTTCATATCCTGACAGTTCTAAATTATGCCGAGGGGATGAAGCTATGCAAAGACTACCGGGTGATTCAGAGATGGATTGGGCTGTGATCTAAGGTTGTTATTGAATTTGGCTCCTGATATCCCTCAGAATGAAGAATGGAGTCAGGAGAGTGATTTGGTCTTTTTTTTTTTTCCTGATGCGAGACTAAATATATTCACTACTGGAGGGATTGTGTACACATCAAAAGTCTTCCTTCCCAAAGGTTCTCTCATGTTGGGGTTTAATAAGGTATTTTATTGTTTGAAGTAGTAGTGCTTGTTTGAGTTGTTTATAGTCCCTTTGGATTGAAGCAGCAGTGCAGTCAGTTGTGCGAAAGAAATGGCATTATTCTCATGTTTTCCTTTCCTCCTCAAAACTGGGCTTCAGTTACAGTTAGGGTTTTTTATTCTCTCCTCAAAAAAATAAAGAAAGGTTTGAGTCACAGAGTTCACAGTGTACTTCAATGCTAGAGGTGGGCACACTTGTTTATAGAGGGAGCTGCCACACAGAGAAAGCAGGGAAGAGGGGAAAAAGCTCACGTAACATGGCTTCAGTGCTTGAACATTTTAGTTTTTTAAAGTGTTATTACAGCACTGGGATGAGTCACTGGTCAACGGCTTTCTGCTCTGCGCAATCTAAGTTCTTCATGGTATTATCTGCTGAAGCAACAAAAGCGCTGGAAAGACCAATTGCAATCAATTTGTATCACTCCTTTCCAACCAAAAGTGCAAATTTGGAGCCAAAACTCACCAAATCATCAAATTTGGAACATCTGAAATGTCTCAGTATCTATTAAGCCCTCTCTTGGTCTAAACCCCACATGAAGTCAACCACTTTGGATCTAAGTCACCATTTTGTTTCTTTTAAACAGTATCAAAAAAACAACAACAACAATCTAATCTTAAGGTTTTTAATATGCAAACCTCAGAATTACTCAGCAGAGTAGGCATTGGAGATCAAAAGTTATCAAAAGCTTTTTGCATCATCAAAGCATGTGGACGTGGCCAAGCCCCAAAATCTGACTATTCACCATAAAAAATCAAGATGGATTTACATCCACACGCAACCTTATAGCTGTTTTTCCAAAGAGAAGTTTTGTGGAAACATGCAGCACTTCATATGAGCAAGCGATTTGGACCTCTGAACGGTTGCAATAAGAAATTCAGGGACTTCTGAAACATTTATGAATAAGTCACGGCTACACTTTGGGTATGTTTTTGATGAGGAAACATTATAACATGATGTATGGAGGACATGTTGTTTGGGAATTTGTATAATTTCTTTATTTTTATATTCCATGAGCACAGGCACCTTTAAATTCCTCCATAAATTGGTGACCCCGACGTGACAGAGAAATAAAAGATTTCTCTGTGTGGCCTGAGATACTTGTATAAGAAAAGCGCTGATATTGCGATTTCTGTGTTGAGCGCTGAGAAGTATAAAAAGAGGCCGAGGAGACAGAGCTCTTCAATAAGAGAAATAAGAGATTTCTGTTGTGGCCTGTGATGTTATATTGAAATAGAGTAAAATGTTCTGGAGAACTGAGTTTATTAGGTGACATTTGTGAGTAAAAACTGCAGTATATGTTTTCATTATTTACTTATTTTTTATATCTTTCTTTCTCCTGACTGTGAGTCCTTGAGTTTAAAATTTAATGCAAATTTTATTCCCTTTTGAAAATAGTAATTTTAACAACAGTCCAGTTTTTTATCTTTTCTTTGACTCAGGTAAGACACTTCTTATCATCCGTCTGGTTCAGGAGTGGCTTAAAAAAAAGCTATGCAAAATTTGTAGTCTATATCATGGACTGTTGGCTTATGAAGCTCTGACTTGTACTGCAGTCCTTGTAATTTCTAATTACAATTTACAGCTTGTAAATTGTAATCTTAATTATAAACAGAAATAAATAAATCTTTTTATGTAATGTTTATAGGAGGTAAATTACCTTTTTAATGATATTCTAATCTATTGAGGTGCACCTATTCCCTGATTTATTACACTGAACAAAATGTCAAGAAATATTTATTCCTTGACATTTTGTGTTTTATACACAGATTTAAAATTTGGGGTAAAATGGAATTTTACATTTTATGTGATCAGATACTAACATGGCAAACTGATATTAAGTTAGTTAGTCAGGTTGTCTATTCTGGTAGTTAGCCTGTAGTACCTTCTAAAAATCCATGTTGACTGTGACTTGCTAGCTGTTTTTATAAAACACTCTAACCGCAGTAAATAGTGTGAAGTACTACTTTGGTTTCCATACTAAGTGTGTCTGTTTTGTAAAGAGGAATTGTTTTTAAAAAGAACATATCAAAAACCTGGGGGTGGGGGGTGTATAGGAAAACAAGCCAGAGAAAGCTT
Organism: Gambusia affinis; assembly: GCF_019740435.1. NCBI lineage: Eukaryota > Metazoa > Chordata > Actinopteri > Cyprinodontiformes > Poeciliidae > Gambusia > Gambusia affinis. The sequence goes on from NC_057888.1 coordinate 6,088,388, forward strand.
TGGTTACTGCGATATGTTTTTTTGTGTATTAGTTTAGAACTTTAAATTGAAGGAACGGAAGAGTGGAAAATTATTGTTGGTTCAAACCTTTAAGAAAAACAAAAAACAAAACCTGTTACCTGAAACCAACCCATGTCTATTGAGGGACAGACATGTTGTCTTTTGCAGAGCAAAAAGAGTTATGTAATATAGAAAAAGTGCCTTATTTTCCATCACTGACGCTATGTGATGGGAAAATGCTCTGAAATCCAATCATGAACATAAAAGCCTTCAGCAACAAAACTAGGAGTCCTTATATTGGAAAACAAAAGTGACATTAACTATATTGACTGCCGGCTGATACACTGTAAGCTGTCTGCAACACTAAATTCTGCTCAGCTGCGAGAAACTGTGGAGAGGCTTACTTGATTTCCACAGTCCTAATGATGTTACCTGTGCAAAGAAGAAAGCTCTGCGTGAAGCAGTGCAAGAGCCAAACAGTTATTTAGGAGACAGGCATCAATGCAAGCACTTATTATTTATTGTCGCAGTGCAGACTCTGATATTAAATTCAAGCAGCATTGTTTCATCATAGTCAATTGTAAATTGGGTTAATTGAAGTTTTTTTTATCTAAGATGACCAGATCTACATTTATATTATACCATGCCAAGTTAAATCATCCTTTTCATCAAGTTAAACAGCTATTCCATGTAGGTTTAGATTGGTAACAAAAATCTTTTTGAATTTCATTGGCCCTACTCTTCAGATTCTTACTTAAATTTTATTAAATGCAAATTAATTTCTTTATCTTAGCAGCACAAATTATCATGACAGGTTAGTAGTTTGCAAATATAATGAGAAATTGGATCAAGCTGAAAATCCATTCATATAATTACAACGGATATTAATTTTTCAGGACTTTCATGCAAATCACCACCTTTAATGGTGTATTTAATTTACCAAAAATTAAATTAAGTTACCTAAAGGCCACACAATGCAGAGGTCGGTCTCTGAACTCCTGATTAGTTTCTGCACAACTCTGCCCAACAATTCTGAAAGTACTGCAGGTGTCCTCTTAGTGCATTCTCAGAAATCACTGGGTAAATAAGACAAGAAGCCAGGGTCAGTTGAAATTAAATGTTGCACAGAGAGCTCTTAGCATTAATTATGTATAAATGAAAGAACACATCAGAAGAGATAAAAAGGACAAGAATGGGTAAACAAATCTCAGCTGAATTTACAGTGTGCATGTGAAGTGTGAGTGAGTGTGCAGCACCTTGAGGATGATTGGAACAAGGTGAATTAGTGGTCATTTACAAATTTAACTCATTAATACACAATCACTGTAAATACACCCACGTGGCTTTGAATGCTTAGCAACATTCCTTTTGTTATTACCCAGTGGATTAGGTTTGATTTGTCTTGTTTTAAAATATGTTTTTAACCAGTGTGACATACATTATGATAATTCTGGGCACAAATACTATGCTTTAACAATCCAATAAAGGGTGTAGCAAGGTGTGAACATTTCTGGATCTAAAGTAAATGCAAGATAAAATTGTGCTTATTTCAGTTTTGTTATAATCCTAGGGTGCTTGGATTTAGTTATATTTGTGTCTTTAATGACTCCTTGATATTTATTACATATGGTTAAGTCTTGCCATATTCCATTCAGTTTCTGTATGGATTATTGCTAGAAAGTCTTGCCATATAGGTTCCTTTATATGTGTTCAGTTTTTGTATTCTCTCTTTCTGTTCTTTATGCTTCTTGGATTTTGTTTCCTTTTCTCTGCATTGGTTTTTTCTCTTATTTTGTTGTCTCAAGGACTCAGTTTACACCCTAAAGTTAATTATTCATCTTCCCTCAGTCTACTTGTTGCCTTCCCTCCCAGCTGCACCCTGTTAGTAATCAACTGCCTGCCCCTTGTCTACAAGAATGTCTACAATCACACCCTGCATTTAAGTTTGCATTATTCTTTGCTGGGTTCTCCTGTTAAGTCCCCAACACTCCATGTGTACATCACGCTCTGTTGTAAGTTTGCCTTTTTTGATAAATATCTCCATTTTACATCTGTCCATCTCTGCAATTGAGTCATTTCTATAATCTAAACAACAGAACACATTTGATTTTCTTAGTGTTTGTCAATCCTGAGGCTGTGTTTTTGTTTTTTTTCCCTTGGTAACAAATACATCAAAAAACCTGGTATTACTTGAAAACTATGTATTGCAACATTGACTATTTGCTACAAGTATGTGTAGTACAGGATTTCTGTGTAATTTCAAAGTCAAAATGTTATATTTTGCCAAGGTCAAATTTCCAGTCTTCTCTAGCTTTATTTCAAAGACATTTATACATTGGTTGGGTTTTATTATGAAACCTACAAACAGTTAAAAAAATATGAAGATGAAGACAATGAGAGGAAGGAGAGAATGGGAGATAATTATAAAAATTGAGCAAAGGTTAAAAAAACTAGATGGATGGATGATGGATTGATAAGTTGTCTGACGTATGATTGGATGAATTGATGGAAGAATGGTTGTTAATATGGATGGATGGGTGATTGGATCAATAGTAAGTTGGATGGATAGTTGGATTGATGAATGGACAACCATATAATGGGCAAATGGGTGAGAAATAGGTAGATGAATAAATGTATGTTCATAATAATGGACAATTTAATGGATGGATAGATGTATAGATGGATGGACAGATGGATGTACAGATGGTTGGATAATGGTGAAAAGATGAATGGATAGTTCAATAGAAGGATTGTTTTGATTCATAGTTGGCAAGATGGGTGGAAGGACAGATACTGGGCAAATAGAAGAAAAGATGGATGGACAGATGATAACTGGAAAGGTGAACAGAGAGGCAGCTGAACAATTAGACGACTTGGATACAACTTTTACAGGATGGGATAGGTATCTGACAAAACAAATATTTTGCCAAACTCTATTTCTTTCATATGTTTCCAGAATTTTCAAGATTAGGAACACTGGAAATTAGTGTCAACTATTATTATTATGGCCCCTGGGCATAAAGGTGTATACTTTAGGACAGATGGCCTGTATTACTGTTTCTGACCTCTCCTTAAATAAATTTATAGGATATATAAATAGTTTTAATGCTCACATTAAACCAAATTGATCAATCTCTCGCTCTGAGTAAAAAGAATAGAACATAATCACAGTTCAGATGACATTTGTTATCTTGATGCAACTTTCTACCTCTATGTTGCTGACAAATCACTTAATTTTAGGTTTGTTAATTTTTTTAATGGCTTACTGATCACCTTTATTAAAATAATAATCTTCAGTCAAAAACGGTTGACTGAAGACTAAGCAATCAGAGGAATAATAATAACTGACAATCAGCTAAAATGTCTTAAAATCCTGTAGTAATGTAAAACATTTTTTAATGCTGGTTTCATATTTACAAATCTGTCTTTATAATTAAACTAGGGGTGCAGTGATTTCCTGGTTGATATTTACATGTAAAGCTGATGTTATCCACTTTAGCTAAGGTCTAAAAATCAACCACTCTTCTGCTCTCCAGCGAGAGAAGCTTGACTGACTGACTGACTGACCAGCCGGCCTGGTCATGTCTGCATTTTTGCAGTTAACAGTAGTCATCCCCCTGTTACCACCTCAGCGACTTTTAGATTTAGCGATACTTCAGACAAATAAAAATGGTATCAGCCAAAATCAGGAGCGCAAGGTCAAGCTTTTTAAAGATTGGTTAACGGTGATCTTAAATACTTTTAAAAACTTACTCAACGTAACCATTTTATCAGAACATTTAGGCAAAGAAATAAGTTAAAAAATTGAAAATGTCACGATTTCATGTAGTTCTTGTTTGATATAGTGTTCCAAACCATGAGGAGGTCTGACTTCCGTGCTTTACCCAAACTTCTGCTGACTCTTCATGTGTTGGCCTCGGGGTCCTTTCAGCAGATGGTGGCTCATGCAGTAGAGTTGTCACACTCACTTTTGTACAGTCTGGGACACTTAAGGCAACAGCATGTAGCAGGAGAGGCACACTGCCTTTCCACAAGTGGCAGATGAAATCAAAGCTAACTTGTTCTTGACAGCAGAGTTTCCAAGTGTCATGTGCACAGTAGATGGATCTCTGTTTTCCATAATATCACATTTAGGCAAACTAGAAGACATTTCTTCTTCATGGATGTTGTCAGTGGTCTTCTCTGTTCCACATTGTTTTCATGGGTATTTATCCCAAGCACAGTGAGAAGAAATCAATTATTTTAAATCTCTAAATCTAGCAGTCTCATTGTAAGCACTGCTTCTTTGATATTACCGTACTCAAAAGAAATGAAGCAACATTTACCAAACAATTTTTGTAAATTTGGTCAGCTAATTGATATTAAAGCTTAACATTAAAACATGATAGTTTATTACTTTAAAAAGTAATAAAGTTTAAAATATCTGAAGCAGATGTTCTAAAAACTTACTTACTTACTAGGTTTATGGAACTAATTAGAATGTGAGTTAAATACTTCATAATTTTGTCTTCACTTCTTATATTAACAGTAAATGTTTCAATTCAAGAACATTGAATTTATATTATAATGCGGCAAAGCAACATCTCAACAGGAAGCATAACTTGCCTTTTTGTTATTTTGAAACATGTCAACTTTAAAATTTCACATACTACAATTTTTGATCTTAACTTTTAAATATAGCAGCTTAATCTGTAAAATGTCTTCAGTCAACAGAACATTTTCCACATCAGAAACCATGTCTTATTTTAGTAGAAAATTGTCACAGGGCAATCCAGAGCAACATCCGGAGCACCTGCACTCTTTCACTGACAAAAGTATAACATTGAACAGATACAATAAACTTGCTGTTCAGAAGCATAGAAGCAGTATTCAAGTTTGTTGCCAGGGAAAGAAGTTTATTTTTGAGTCATATGTACCTGGAGCTGGGTTTTGGGCATATTGTATTGAATCCCACAAAAAGTCTTTCAAAGACTTTGAAAGTTTTCATACGTTTGGAGGCATCGTGGAGATTCATGGCATATGTCAGACCAAGGAGCAGGAGCAAATGCATGCTTTGGCTAAACTCCCAAGATAATTGAGCGCCAACACTCCCTCGATAATTATGCTCACTGCATCTGGATGGCGAATGCAGATAATCATGAAGCAGTTTTAGGTGCCTCATCCACGCTGGTTTCTGTGCTTCCCGTAATGACATGCATACAGAAATGGGCAAAAATATTTCAATGCAAAATAACATAAGTACAAACAAACTGCACAGATATTATGCTACTTTGTCCAAATGAGTTATATAATATAGAAAAAATTGCCTTAAAAAAGCTTAAAAATGTGGTTTAGAGTTTGGAATAAACTGAAACTTTAATAAAAGATGGCGTAGCATTTCAAGTTCAATGCAAGACTCTTATTAACATGTTAATGAAAATGTTTTGCAATGACTTCATTTGAAATGCAGCAAACAAAACAGATATTGTACAATCCAGGGCTTATCATCCATCCTGGAGTTTCTACTATTTGGCTGTTTGTTGGTTTTACTACATACAATTTCAGCTCACCTTTCAATACAACTCATCACATCAAACATGTGCAACAGACTCAGATAAACAATTCTGTCAATTTAAAATAAATCCACAGAGTGATCACATGAGCTTCAGTCCACTCCCTCCCATAAAATCAATGATTCATGCCAAAGTAGATATTTCTTCTCTACATGGTAGATATTTGAGTCATACAGTTATAGAATTATTAAGAAAACCTTGCAAACTGCACTAAAATTTTATGAAAATTTAGAAGAGTAGGTTATTCAGACAAAACTAACACAGATTAATAAAGATGCTAAGAGCAGGTGCCAAAATTACAACAGTGTAACCTTAAATAGTACAGTTATCTACAGACTCTGAAAAAAATCTGATGCATTTCCGACCCACGCTAAGCACAACTCCTTGTATTGCAGGAAATTGGTATGTTCTTGATTGTATTTCTGACTTAAGCTGTTAATTCAAGTTTTATAAACATGTCATTTATAAGCATTCTGCTCCATTAACTCCAACATGGCAGTGCTACAGTAGAGCTCCGTATAATTACCAGTAAATTTTGGACAACTTTTCTGATTTAAAAAAAAAAGAAAATTGCTCTTGTCAATTTTTTTTATTCATTGGACAACATTAACAGTTAAAACTATATTAGCAGCATTTTTGCTTATTTGCATCTCTTTGTAAATGTGCACACAAGCGTTCGGAGGCTGCGTCCTCAGAGGCTGCCTGTGTCTCGCCTGATGTGACTGATACATCTTACTGACTCAGACGAAGCAGAAACTTCACAGGCTCATCTGAAAACCTCTTCACGGTCCCGCTATGACTTTTACTAAAGGCCATTTTCAATAAATGTCAGGCTCCAAATATTGGTAAACAGTTTTAGCTCTGATCAAATTCCAGAGGGAAGTTATACACCATGAGGTTACCATGTCTGTAGGATTACAGGGGTTCCACTTCCGAAATGGCACATTAAACAAATGGAGCATTTCCCTGTGGTGATGGCAGTATTTATTCCCACCACTGTGGAGGACTGCCCTTTCACTTCATGTCCCTGCTTTTCCAAATGTTAAAGCCGTCCCTTGCCTAGCCTATTACTTACGAAAGGTTGTTTCACCACACTACAAAGAGCACTTCTGGAAGACAAGCTGGTGAAATTCTTTTATTTAGTTGTAGCGATCAACCTTTTATGGCACATTATATATCCTCAGTTTACTCCTTGCTCTTACAGGTAAATTTCTCCTAAGCACTCTTTAATGTAAAAGTTGGCATCGTGCAAATTCTTGCCTTCTTTGATATGTACATGTAGTTGTATTGATGTTTTTTTTTTTCTATATTGGCTCAGAATCTATAGAGAAAACTATAGTTTTTTAGAGAAATACAAGTAAACGGTTCCTGAAATTGTGGGATTTATGGTGAATGGAGTAGGTGGTTATCTGTGTCCTGATGCAGATCTGTACTATTTGGATTGTTCATTGTCCTTGTCGGTCATCTTCCCCCAAGGATTGGGAACGACTGGCCGCTGAGAACGGATTATTGATGTTATTGTCATCGACGGTCACCTCAGAGTGCTGGAAGTCATCAGTGCTCTTTATGGGTTCACTGGTTTTTAATAAAATTCATATGTACCAAAAGAACTGTAAAACAGTTTCAGTGGACAGTGTTGAGCATTAAAACATATATCTTTTGTGCTTAATAATACTATAGTAATAATATTTCTCCATTCATTGCTATGACAATGAATGGAGAAAAGAATATAACGGATATTCCATTCTCCATCGCAATCCGTCTCTCATCACAATGTCATTTAATCATGATTATTTAGCTCAGATTATTTCTACTGAAGCATCAGTAAAAAGTGAAAATGAAATGTGAAACTTGACTATGAAGTGGGCTATTTCTTATGTAAAGGTGAATTTTTTTTTTTTTTTTTAATTGCGTTGAGGGATTACTATCCTTAAAAAAACTAAATATAAAGCTCTGACGTGGAGTGAAATTTTTAGGACGCTAATCCATACCTGAAGGGGGAGCATAATTAAAAGAACCAGAAGAGGAGATTAAATCATTTTTGGTGCTTCCGCATGTAATCAGTTTAAAGCCAGGTTTTTGTTTTTTTTTTCCTTCTTCTGAATACACTTTTCCTGACATTTCACTTACAGACAGGTTATTTGTTCAGGCATATGAACACACATTTTTAGCTCTTTCACAGATATTTATGTAAAACCTACTGGATTTGCTTTGAATCTGTTCCATTAAATATGCACATACAGCAGATACTGAGAAGAAAAGCACCCAGATGGAAGGCTTTGGAGAGAAGAAATGGAATAACTACCCCAGCATAGTCAGTCTGACTTCATTATATGGAAGTGGGACATGTATATCTTGAGTAAATGTAAGAAAAATTAGTAAGTAGGAAAGTTGCTGTTTGAGTCCTTTAGTATGTAATAATATACAGTTAGGCCCTGTTGTGACGCTGTCTTGCTGTGCGGAAAACTGCTGTTTATTCTTTTATCATGCTGAAGGTACAACCTTCTCTCATCACATGATTTAGTGATGGAAAGAAGAACTTTGTGTGTACTGATAGGCAGGAATTATGATTTTTCAAAACATTGTGGTAAATAAAACATTTGAGCGCTTATACTTTTTGTATGAAGTAACAAAGAACAAAATAAAACATCAGGTTAGAAGTCTTAAGCTGAAAAATTCCCAGTCTTACACATAGCTTTCTTTATACAGATAGGAAATATATAATTGAATGAAATTGCATCTTGCTACAGCTAAACACTGATTCTTGTGAAAGTGAAGTCGGTCTAGAAAAGCCTCATCTTTTTGCTGTCAGCATCTGACTTTTCTGAAGTTGTAAAGAAAATAGTTGAGTTGTTTCCAAGTTGCATTGAAGCAGCAAATGAATAAAAACTTCCGCTGATCGTAAAAATTTCAAAACTAAGCAGTGTTTTCTAAAACGCAGTTTGATATTTTTAAACATGCAAACTATTTACTGTATAAAATGTCTGAAACATTTACTTGTAAAGTAATAAAAATATGATTCTGAGGTTTTCCAAAAATGTAATTTAAAATATTGTCTTGTTCTCATGAATACCGACATCATGCATCATCTTGTCTTGTGAGCTCGGTGTATCAGGCCATCTCTTGTAACTAGTGCTGGAGCGCTCAAACACTGCAAATAAATGAGTCTTATAGTGTCAGAGAATCTGTTTGCAAGATTACGGAGATTAATCTAGTTCATGTCACTAACCTGGTCACTGGCACATTGTTTACAAAGAAATCAACTGAGAACTGATCAACAATTTACTGTAGAATACATTTTTAATGTATTGAAGTGGTTCAGAGCTGGCTATCTTCTTGATCAAACCAGAAAACAGCTGCCTCTGGATGTAGCCCTGTTTAAGCGCTGCAACCACTTTGATAATAAAATAATAATAATTTAAAAAAAACACAGAAAATGCACTTATTGCATATTTTACATAAGGCAGGGCGTGAAGGTAAAATACAAACGGTACAAATTGAATAACAGTAAATGAAAAGTAAAGGATATTAAGATAATTCTTCAAACCAATCATAATTTTTATACCTTTTTTCCAACCATTCAGACCTAGAATGTGTTTGGATTTGGAATTTGAGCATATTACTATTCAAATCATACACCTGCAAGCAGTCCAGATAAAAAAAAAGAAAAAAAAAAAGCCAAAGGTCCATGAACACAAACGTCTTCCTGCTTTGCATTCTCAGGAAAATTACATATTAATACGACATTAGCTACTCCTTCTAAAGGGTGAAATTTGCACAATACCCAGTTTGACTCACTTGGGTATTCATATTCGCATATAATGTTTATAAAATTGTGGGTCACAAGCCATATGTACGACCACTTTTTCATGGTGTCTCATTCTGCCCTAATTATACTTGTATAGGACAACATTTGTCAAAGTTGATGGGGTATGGAATTAGAAAAATGTTTCTAAAGGAAATGAGGTGGTCATCAGTCTAACAAAAGCTGTCTCATATTTGAAAAGGTATTGGATGGTAAAGTAATGATTGCACTGACGAAAGCCAAAGGAGTAAATATCCTTTCCCCGCCGGTCAGCACTTCATAGTTTAATTAACAAAGACTCTGACGACTCTCCTGAGTGTCGTGTGACCTCACAAGTGACCCTAGCTACCCCAAAACACCTATAATGTATTTTATTGCTGTTAAGGTGCCGACCATTAGAAACCACCAGGACTCTTCCCACCAGCACCCAGGAGATGCATCCACAGAAAGCAGATCTTTTAAATACAGTTCTTCTTTTCAAGCTATTTAGTCCTTTTCAGTTGAAAGAAATGCATGTCAGGTGGAAATAGTCCACCTAAATATTATTTTTGTTGGTAGAGTTCAAAAGTTGAAGAACCTTTCATCTGTTTAAAACAAGCTTTGTAAAGCAGAGTTGTTGTTTTTTTCTTCCCATTCCAAATGGAAGTCATGACCTGAGGAAACTGTGACACACACATGTGAGGAAACATTTGTGTGTGTAAAAGTCTACAGCGCAGTGAAGTTTACACAAGTTCCTGACATGAGAAAAGTTGTACAAAACTATTGGTATTGATTCATTTTAACTTGGAGGGATACAGGTTTATACAAACTTGTTCACGCAAAAGTAAAGATTTTATATATATATTTTTTTTATCATATGCTTTGTAAGTTGATTTACAATGACAAAAAAAATAAGATTTCTTAGCAGGGATGTCTCAAGTGTGACCCTGATGCCATTTGTGGCCGTTTGAATGTTCTGGATTTTCATTCCTGAATTATATTCTCACAACTTTTCCTTCTCCTGTGCCAGAATTTAGCTATGATAGTTAATATTTCTTCACTGTCACATTAAAGTTTTTGTGGTTGGAAGGAGATACCAAAATCCTAATGTGATTGCACATTGATTACATCTAAGCACTTCAAATGTTATGTTAAAATAGACAAAGTCTCTACTTGTTAAATGTAGAAACTAAAACATGCATGGCATAATCTACCGGCAGAGGTTTTTTTTTTTTAGGTTTTTTTTTATTAGAACATGTCAGTGAAGAGGATGAGCAGCTCTAGAGTCTGAAAGCTGGGGGAGGTTGAGAACAGCAGGCCAGGCTATATTTATAGCCCACTTTAACCTCCCCTACTGTACTGTATATCCTGCAGATGACCTTACCTGTAGAATTTAGGTCTTTATGCCTGCTTGATATATGTGGCTCTGTCATTGTTTGACTCAGATGCCTGTAGCAATATTACCTAAACTAATTTGTCTGAATTTTACTGGAGACACTTTACTCTGACAGCTCTTTAAAAATCTGGGATTTAATTACGGATTGTGTACATGTTCCATCGGTCAGTTCAGATAAAAATCCTTTTAAAGTAACCGATTGGATGAGATGCTGTATTTGACAGCTTCCTAAGACCGTAAAATTCACAGTCTTAGTTTTTTAGATTTTTTTTTTCTATTGGGTAAAATTGTATAATTTGATCATGTGATTTTAGATAAATATAATCCTCAGTACCATGAAAACAGATGTTGATCTTGGGGAAATTAGATAATATGATGACTGAAGATTCAATATGTCTCAGTAACACAACACACTGGTACAACAGAACAAGCTTCGACCTCGTCTGTTTTGTCTCTCTCTGTCATTTAGACACAGGAGTTTTTTGTTTTGTTGTTTTTTTTGCCTTTATACCTTTTTTGAATAATTTATTTTTCTTATTTGTGGAAAAGCCTGCTCATCTCTCTCAGTCCACCATACCTTAATGGTTTCTTTCTTCCCGTTGCCACCTTATATGGAAATAAAATTTCTTTTGATTGTCATACGTGGCTTTTCTTCACTTGCACACAAAAGCAAGACAAAAACATCCAAGGAGGTTTTATTTGATGAGAGAGAGGTTTCATTTTTTTTCTGTTTAACGCTTTGAAAAGGATCCCTACTCCTGTCAACCAGTTTTTTCCCATCATTTTGATTAAAACAGGTTAAAGCAGACAAAGAGAAAAACTCTCAGAAACCCATAAAGTGGCAGCAATATCTATTTTCAAGCCAAATAGTGGCATTTTATAGCACAATCAAGTAATGGTTACCATCAATTGCTATAAAAAATGTTGTATATATGAAACATTAAAGAAGTTTGACCTGCTCTTTCTTCAGGTCATCACATTTCTCAATTATGCCATTCATATGTGGTCTTAATAGCGTTGGATTGAGACGTAGTCCGTAAGAAAAGCTCAGCAGATGCACAGTTCCACCAGGTGTTTGCTAACTGCTGCTGCTGTCTAGAGGAGCTGAGTAGGGAAGGCCTGAGTTGGAGACTGTAGCTCACCAATATCTGAGTAGCTTTGGTTTGTTCAGGTCCAAAATGAGCAGCCATTTTGCTGAGAACATTTAACCCCCTAACCTACGGCGGAACGCCCGCATGTCATTTACCGGTATTTGATCTACTCTTAGTTTACTGTTAAGGTTGTTTCACTTTAATAATTATCCACCAGCAAATAATGACAGAAATTTTGGTTTGATCAAGAGTTTTATTGACCCACTGTCAACTCCTGACTAAACCAACTCACTCAAGGCTGTAGGAGTGAGGTGGGTAATTGGTGGTGTAAGTAAAAGCATTGTTTTACACATGAAGACATTACATTTGTCATTATTAACTAGTTGTAGCAATGCGTCACAAGAATAAATCTTAAGGATCTTTGAAAGCTGGTTTATTCCCCTTTAAATCGTTCCACATTTTTAAGAAAAATGCATCTCAAGGTTCAGCAACAGAGTTAAGTGTGTTGGTGACGGCAAAGAAAAGTCTGCTGCTGCATAAAAGATCTGCCAGAAACTGAATTAGCTTTGCAGGTTCTTGGTGAGGTCTAATGGGATGTGTTAGGTCACAGTACCGGTAGTATCCTCAATTTTGCCTCATCCAGATTTAGTTTCCCAAACGATTTCAGTATGCTCAAAACTATCACTGTGAGGTTGTGCTGATGGCTTATTTGGGTCATTTGTGGAACATGAGGAGTGGTGTTATGATCTGGTCAGAGGAAATTTTAAACACAGCAGGATTTGTGGAAGGATCATTATGGGAAGGTGCTGCTGACCAATAGAGGTTGAAGGAAAAGCACCGGGACAAGGTTGATAAGAAAAACATCTGATTTTGGTCACCAAATGTTTTATTGTTGAATTTATTAAACAAACAAAAAAATAGGTGCACAGGTTTAAGCTAAAAATGATTTTCCAGAAATGACTACAAGGTAAGAAAAAAGATTTGCTCAAATCCTGAGAAACCATAAAGTGGTAGTAATCCCTATTACTGCCACTTTAATGCTAACATAAGAAACTGCATAATGAAAGACAGTTAATGAAAAATGTGGAAAAGCATGGACTTTTATTTAAGTAAGAAACAATATTGAACAATATTTGGATTTTCAGAACCATATCCTACTGTAGTGTATACAAGTTCCATCCGTCAATCCATCCATGTTCCAAATGGAAATCTTAACCATGAATTCAGTTTGAGTTGATCATATATTAAATTTCAGAATCTTATAAAAACTATTCCTTTAAAGCACTTTATGTGTGCAAACTCATAAAGTGCATTTTGAAAAAGTCTTTCTAGTAGCCAGCTACTCCTTTTCCATTGTTGTAAAACTTCCTTCCTGACCAGTAAGGCAATGCAAATTAATTTATAATTCATAATCTATGTGCAAGACAATTGAACAAATGAAATACAAAGCAAAAATTATTGACCTTGATGTTCCACCATCCTCCAGTGCAAGGAAAATTGGCACGTTGTTGGTTTAATGGATTGAATCTTTGTTTATGTGACTTCTCTGTTATTTTTTTAAAATGTATCTGTTTTGTTCAGCCTTTTACTTCTAAAATAGATCTCTTTGTGTGGGATGACCTTTCAGACTACAAATATTTGCTAGGTTTTTCTGTTAATCTTTTAGCTTTGCAACGCTCTAGCCATTAAACAAATTGGTACTTTTCTTATTTTCACACATAGAAGCAATCAGCTGCACTCAGTTGTAACTACTAAGAAAATCATCAACTTGAAAATTATTTCAGAACTTACTTGATAAGTAATTTAATTACTTATCAGAGAAGATGTGTAGAGCCAGTGTGTGTAATTTTAACCTGAAAATTGATTTCACACTCAAGATATGCAACAATTATATGTATTTTTTTTTTCTGGTAAAGTATTATCATTTTTAAATTACACATTTCATATTATGGTCAATTAAAACAACAGGCAAAAGAATAATTTAGAAGGTTTTGAACATTTCAGAACCATCATTTATGGTAAAGCCAGTAACAACCCCATCTTTAATAAAAAAAAGCTACTGCACAGAACCTGAATTTTCATCCAGATCCTTTTTACATTTTTTTTAATTATTATTTTTACTTGCAAATATTACAAATAAAAACTTCCCATGAACTGCAGTAGGACTCTTAAAAAAAAACAGGTCTAAACAGTGTTATGAAAACCTATTTAGGACTATAACTGCTTGTTTCTTTGTCTTGAAGCAGGAGCACATTATTTCCTGCCAGATCCTGGTTGAAGGTTCTTTTGCACCAAAGACGAGGACTGTAATGTGTTTCGGAAAAGTGTGGCCAACTCATAAATAAACACATTTAGCACCTACATTAGTATTTTTATTTTTTTCTCATTCACACAAAGAACAAAAATTGCCTCAATGAGGTATTGGATTTCCATGCGATTTTCTTTGCATGGGGGATCTCGTCTCATACCTTTTAAGGTGGGAGAAAATCCCGATTCAATTTCCACATACGGCAACAGAGCCATTATGTCCCTGGTGTTATGACTCAGTCAGCAGGTGCAGATATGAGCTGTCGCTGTCTGTTGGAAACAAAACGAATGAATGGCAGTCACAATACTGAAAATCATTTTTCTCGACTTTCACCAAAAGCCGATTCTCTCGTGTGTACAGCTGCCGCCTCAGAGACACAGCGGTCTCATCCCTGCTGAAAACGGCGCCTTCAGCATTTTCATATTTATCCTCTAAAAATAACCGTCTGCACTTTGCTTTGTGTCTGCTGTCAAGTCGTGACACATGTCTCTATCTGTTTGCACTGGAACTAGTTGCAACCCTCACCCTATTGGAGCATTTTAATCAATAATTTGCTGCAGAAGACACAATTTCTCCTAAGCATAAAGAGTATGTAGCTCCTTTGAGGACAATATAGTGACACTTCAATTATTTTAGTTTATATTTCAGCTGCTTTTTCTGCCAGTGTACAGACACACCTACTGATCTATGTCAACTGACATTTCAGGTGCATTTTTTTTCTCTTTCACGTCTAGCAGAACAGCTGTCGTAATCATTAAAGAAACCTTTCAGAATTGCTTGTGGGAATTTCTTTCATCTCTCGATGTTTTCAGATAGAAAACTAAAGCAAATATTTGCTCTTCTTTGTAAAGCTTTCTTAAAGCTCTTATCAAATCAACAATTTACAGCTCTTATTTTGCACATTTTGGAAATGAACTAGATTTACTGTCCCTTACAAAAGTATAAATGCACCTTAAGACATTTTCCCTGAAAAAACAATCTTAAGAATATTTTTTTGTCATATTCTGATCTGTGTTTGGGTTGCTTTCTTTCAGTAGGGACAGGAAAGTTGAAAAGAGTTGTTTGGAAGATGGGTGAGGCAAAAAAAAAAAAGACAAAAAAAGGACAAAGGCTCTGGAGAAGCTGTAGAGAATTACAACTCTTTTAATGGGATCGCTATTAGCATGTCTCAGCAATCCACAAATCGGGGTCTGATATTAGACTGGCAAGAAGAAAGCAATGGAGACGTCAGACTGAGAAAAAAGACAGAAAATGATGAAAGATGGTTCAAAGAAATAAAAAGCAACTGTCAGCTGAGTTCAGGTATTCAGCAATCCCCTGGATTCTTCATACATTTGGTCCAGAACAATCCTGTCTGATGTTGCTAGAATAAAACTTTTGGCCCACGTTTCCAAAAAGTGTCAAAACTAGCCAATGGTAGCATCATGATTGGGGACTGCTTTTCATTGGCAAGAATCAAGATTTTTGTCTTTTTCATACTGATTTTGAAAAATGTTACATTTCTCAAAAATCTTTGGATGTCTGAAAAAGAATAAAAATAAGAGCTTTCATTTGTTTGAATTGCAGTGATACTGAACATCCATCCAAATTAACAATACAATAACCTCTCTAGAAGAAAGCTACAGGTTTGGAATGATCAACCCAAAGCCCAGAAACAAAATTTTACAGGTTTTCTGTGGTATTAGGTAACCATTTTATAGATTTGGTAAATCTGTGCGATGTATATTGGAAAAATATTGTCAAATTGGTGGCTACTTAAAAATGAATGCAGTTATTCAATCAAAATGGCCTTAACTTACTTATTAAAGGATGTGAAACCCTATGTAGGTAGGTCATTACATTTTTTTTCAGAACAGCATCTTTATTAGAGTGATTGGCATGTCTGGCATCTTCTTTAAAAGAATATTAATTGTGGGAAGGGAATAATGCAAAAAATAAGAAACAAACAAATAATATATTTATATTTGAGTTAAACTCTGACTCACAAGAACAGTACATTTCATTTAGAATATCTTCAATATTGATAAAACAAACAAATGCACAAGCTCATTCATTCAGATCACGAAGAGTAATTACAGAGAGCTAAGCCCAAATTTAAAACATTTCAACTTCACCTGTGTGGCAGTGGTCGACCTTACATGGGATTCATCTTGTTGCATTGCAGAGCTATTTTACCTCTGCACAACACAGACATGGATGGGTTTGGAAACGGAGTGCAATGCTCCAGTCATCTTACTTGAAAGAAGCTGAACACCTTCAGTCCTTCTGTTTTTCCCCAAATGTTTCCTGACCTGAAGTCAGGGTGACCTCACTGGATCTTCCTCCCTTGCAAATGTTTTATCTGTCTAAAATATTTTTTACTTGAGAATAAACTGAATGTTGAACTACACTGTTTAGAACTTGCTCTCAAACTTATCTTAAGTCTTTTGCGTGCTAATACTTGACTTTTCTGATTGTTGAATGTTGGTTTATTTTGTTTGTTTTATGTTTCAATGTCCCTCAAGAGAAAGCCAATAAAAGTTCTGCTATTACAGTATTGGTTACAGTAATATGATGAAGTGGCACTTGCAAAGGTTTCCACATTTTCTTTATTGTTTATATTTTGTCACGTTAAAACTACAGATTTCAGACCTCCTTAGGAGAGTGAGATGGCTTAGATCAGAACACATTCATGAAATGGTCCAGTCAGTTTTCATTTCCCTGATTGTGAGATCTTTAAAGGACAGAATATCTAAAATATTCCCTAAAACTGGATGTAACACACAATTTCCTTCTTCACTCCATATCCAACTTCACCTTTTACCCCCTGCACAAAAAAAATTACTCAGAAATTCTCTCCACAGATGCTTCAGTTGTCTCTGATAATGACAAGAGACAAATAAATAAAAGAAAGCACAATTTCTTCTGGCATACCTGTCAGAAAATTACAGCATCCACATAAGTCTGCTGTCGTAAAAACTGGTGCATACACAAATGTGACTGATTCGACCTGACACCTGAAATATTTTTTCCTGCTTTATTGAAACTACAGGATATATAAGCTGGCAGAATCAAAAAGTGTTAAATAAAAATTTAAATCCTAAAAAACGTACAAACATAAGTATGCAAGTGAAACACATTTATTCTTTTTAGGGGAAATATGCGACAATGTGTACAAATCCCATGCAACTGTGCTCTGCTTAGTGAAAACCCACAGTCTCCCTATAATTATTACTAATTCCCCACCTCCCAGTTGGAAATGAAAGAGCCAGTGAGCCTCGCTCTCAAAGCACAGCTCCATGGCTACTCACCAGAACATGGCCAAGTGAATAGATGAAAAACCAAGCATGTCTGGAGCCGATGTCACTGACAGCTGCTCCTTCTGCAAATGTAGCTCTTTTTTTGTGGTGGAGTGACCCTTTTATTCTGTCTAATGCTTGGTTTCATTAGATTTTTTTATATGTTTTAGTTGTACTTGCTGTACAGTTGGACGCAATAATGTTAAGCACTCAAGAAGTTAAAATTTTTGACACGTTATTGTTTAGTCTATAATTTACACTCAGAATGATCTCACAGTAAATCAATTTTTCCTAGAATCATTTTTTAAGATTTAGCTCTCTGCATGTTTCTTCCATATCTTTTGTTTTTTGATTAGCTGTCGAAGTTGGTGCTATCTTTTATTACCGTGCAAATTGTGACATCGTCATGTAACCTAATTCTGTAACATTTGGCCTAAAACCATTTTAGCATTGTCCTCTTTGTTGTAAACCTTAACCCCATTTTAATTGCAATTAAATATGTCATTATTATTATGTTGGTTTTTTTTCTTGAGAGAGTAATCTTGGGTAAGTGGCCAAGTCTGTGGAGGCTAACAACAGTTCTGTTTTCTCCATTTTTTAAGAAGAAGCATAATGCATTGTGTTTTGGGATGTTTGGGCTACTTTATGTTGTCAAATGGGCACCATTTATGTCATCAGGCACTAATCAGGCCTTGGTTTCATCAATGAAGTTGACCTAATAACTAGTACTTAACTCATTTGTGATCTGAGAAACGGGGAACATACTATTTTCAGGTACTGTCAAGTTGTTTCATGGAAGTGACGCCAGCTTTCAGAGCACTGGAAATGTTAAATGTGTGTGAAAGGTCATATCTGATGTTTGTGTTCACTAAACACAGGCGCCAATTAGTGTGGAGGGCCCCTCGTTATTGCCCTACCATGTTTGTCGAATTCTTGATGCATGTTTCTATTTGAACTCCTTTGTGAAAAATCTGAGAGTAGTTCTTTATTGATGGCTCTTAGGTAGTGGAGGGGAAAGCTGTTTCTCTGCTGCAGACTGAGTAATACTTGTGCTATCGTGTCCATTTTGAGGCGTGGAGGCTTCGCCGAGTGCACAGCATTTTATTCTCCTAAAAAAACTTTGTTCAGCAACCTTGAAACATCTGTCTCGCTCCTTGTGTATCTTTACTTATTTGAACTTCTAACAGGGATATATGTTTTTTTTTTTTCCTTTTGGTACTTTGCACATTCAGCAAGAAAGAGCCACTTTTGCACCTTCATGCATTTGTTTTCTTCATGTACCTGATGGTGAAAATCAACAATTCAAATGTTTGATCTCATCAAGCAGAAATTCCTGTTTAAATACTCTGAATCTTTGGGTTGTTACTGGTTCTTTCATGCTTTCTGACCTGCCTTCTCCGTCGCCGCGCGGTGCACTAGCAAATTCAGAAGTTAACAGGCTGGTCCCCGGAGAAGTGCCAGCACACAAAGTGATGATAAGTGTCAGGACTGATTTCAGAAGACTCTGTGTTTAGATCCCACCCCGCCTCGCAATTCCCCGGGGTGCCTTTGAGCTACACCACCAAGCAGCGCTGTGCTCCGTGCTGTGTTACAGCTTGCCCTCAGGGAACCAAAGAGGGAAGAATCACTAAGCTACTATTATGATTTTATTTTTTGATTTTTAATTTTTTGCAAGTGAAGCAGCTTCATGAAAGTAATAAGAACTGAGTCTCCAAATAGCACCTTAAAGTGAGAAGCTGGTATTTTCAAATGAGGCAGAGAGATAAAATCATTTATTCGGGTCTTATTCTTAATAAGAACCCCCCGCCTGTACATATCTCATGCAGCTTTTAGTAGCGACGAGATGTGGCGAGGTGAAGCAAGTAGCCTTTCTTTTTGAGAGGCTTTTACCACCGATGGGAAAGTTAGAGACACAGCAAGCCAAACAGTTCACTGAAAAGACCACATGGTGTGTTTGACCTGCTGACCTGGTCCGCTTTGTCCTTCTTGTCTGTGGCATTCACTGGAAACAAACTGCCACGGATGGCTTCCTCCAGATTAAATGTTGACTCTCTCCAAGACAGACAATTTACCTCGGCTTTGCTCCCGACAGCAGGAGATGGTGAATAAACATGGCGGGCTCCGTATAAGAGAGGCCACGTATATATGTGTACGTGCTAAAGCATGAGGACACAGCCAGTGCAATCATTGTGGCCCCTCAGTGCAGCATCTATCAGGGAGCTGATGGATTCCATTAATAAAAGACCTTTGGTGTTGTATCCTCTGTACAGCATGTAGTCTGTCAGTGCCACCAAAATAATATTGACCTAATCATTCTCCTCCCCTGGAGCACCGACTTACAACCTGAAATAACGTTGTTATTTATCCCATAATGAGATGTTGACATTTACAGATAAATTGAAAGAAGACTTTCGCCAATATCATTGCGCGAGTACAGGGTAATAAAAATAAAATGTTGTCCAATAGGCATTTTCTGATGTTACTCTACACAGAAAACAATGAGTGAAGCGAGTGACTAATTAAAAACTGCAGCAGACATTTTGTGCATGCTATGATTCAAGAGGAGGAGCGGTATTGAATGCCTTCAATAGATTTTTAAGAACAATTTTTTTGCTGAATGGAGTAAAACAATAGCTTTTTTGTCCTCCTTAGCTCCAGCTCAATTACAGTGAGAAAAAGTAAGTCTTGCCAAACCACAAGGCAACTGAAGAGGAAGGCAGACATGCTTTGTCCTGTCTCCTTTCATTAAAAGATCCTGACCAAGTTAGAGATTGAAAAAGTGAAGAGTTCTTGCTCTCGGATCGAACTTTGTTTAAGAGTTCGATGAGGTGGCAGGCTGACTCAGAGCCACAGCTTTCCAGTATTTATCGGAAGCTCTGGAGCTCTGTGACGAAAAGGAATATTTACTCATGATAACATAAACTGTTGTGCCATCAATCAATATGTTATGATGGTCTGTGTCAGATATGGACTTGACATTTAGTCAAACCAATTCAGATCACATATCTAATCTTTGTATCTGTGCTAAATTTGTTATTAGAGAATCTTTCTCATTCAGCACATGACCTTGTATGCTGAGGGATTTCATTTTTATATTGTCCACTCATTCAACTCTGCACACTTTAGTATAGGCCAGCAAGTCAATTGTTTCCTTATTTTTTCTCTTTGTTTACTTAAGATCTATATGGCAAGAACAGAGTTGTTTTTTCCCCCCAGACCTGCAAAAAACAAAAAAGCTTAGAGTTTCCTGTTCTTGACATATTTTTAGCAGAATGTTTTTAAATCTCCAGATGCAATGGAAACAACAATATGATGTAGACAGAGAATGAAAGTGACCAGAGAAAGTAGTCTTGCACGTATTATTTGTTTACTTAGATTTATAAAGGCCAAATGGCAAAAAGGAGTTCTAAATAAAATTTAAAACAATTCAGCATAGTTCTATAAAGTTTTAAGAACTTTTTATTTTACAACCAACCTATACCATGCATTTTCTTAAGCATCACTCTTCAGTCTTTTCATAGAAATAGTTCCTCTTTTAATCTCTTTTGTCATGCTTCGATGTTGAATTAGATAACCTTTATTCCTATATGTCTCTGTCCTTTTTTTATGTTTGCTATAGGCGTCCATTTTCTTGAGATTGATCATAAGATAAAGTTTTGTTGAATTTTTGAACTGCATGAATGTATCTGAGCCAAGGTAAGAACTTTGGATAAAATAAGCCAATTTATTTGCAAGGGCAGGGAATTATTACCTATTCTGTTCTTTTCAGTCACTAAATCTCAAGGTACAGCTGAAGAGAAGTGTTTGTGAATCTTAACAATAGAGCCTCAACTGGGACATTAATATGTTCAGTGTAGGCTGGACTGGAAATCTGCAGCTTTTGTTGCAGTCAATTTTACTTGAATGAAAAACATTATAAATAGGAGACTTGTGAAACACTGGTCATTTGGTAAATTTTAATTATGTTGTTATGCTCTCAATAGTAACATGAATCACTGGATAGTGGATAATTATTGCCCAGTTTCAGTGATATTGTTCTACATTGCCATTTACTGATTCCTGGAGGCTTTTATTTGCAGCCTGCTTGTGTAGAAATTAGCCGGAGAACTACAGCCCGACAAAATATGTTTAGGAAGCCTAAGTGGAAACTTTATTTGATCAAAGTAAAACAAAATGTCAAAAAAATCAGAAAAAACATGCCCCCGAAATGCGTGCTGTGGATTGTCTGGATGGTCATTTTTCAGTTTGTGGTTATAAAAAGAGACATTGACACTTTGCAGTGAGCTGACAGCTAAAGAGAATCTGCCTGCTCATCTTTGAACTCCAAACGCTTCCTTCACTTCATGTGTAAATAAAAAGAAAACGGTCCATCAAACATTTTGACTTCAACTATGATTATTCAAGGTTTGTTTGTGTCATCATGGTTTCTATTTCTTTCTTCAGAGTTTTTCAAGGATTATTTTGTCATAGTCATGATTTGAAAACGGGAGTCCATGTCAACTTTAAAGACCTGAAATGCTCTAGGATTTCATCTGTTAGAAGAACAATTTTTTTATTAACTTCACAGCAGAGTAAACATGGTGCAGCAAAGTGAAAAGTATTATCACAAGTAGTGTTATGTATGAAGTTGTTAAATTTGATACAGAACTGTGAAAAAAATATTTCTTCCTTTTCTGTTTTTGCTTTTGTCACACTTTGAAGTCTCAAATCATCAAACTGATTTTGAGACTAGAGAAACATATCCAGAGTAAATACAAAATGCAGACTGCAGATAAGAATTTGATTTAGAAATAGTTAATAATGGTCCCAACTAACCTGGCCTTATATACTGCAGAATTGCAGATTGCCTGGATGTTGCAGAATTGCAGAATTAATGGTTGTATTAACTAAGCAACAGCCCATCACTGTGCTACGTCCATGTTAGATTGTTGGTATGGAAGGTGATGGTCTCTTTCTGATATGCTGCAGTCATTTTATGCCAAAGGTAACAGGATGCACATCTTCTAAAAAATTTATTGTTTTGTCTCGTCGGCTGCCTGGAACATTTTCCTAAACATTTTTGCTATCCTCAGTTTTTTTTTTCTTTTGGAAAATGTGAGAAAAGCCTTTATGTTCTTCTTTTGTCAGCAGTGATCTTTGTCTTGGTACTCTCCAGTGGGTGCAATTTTTTGCTGTCTCTTTCTTATTGTAGAATCCTGAACACTGACCTTACCTGAGGCAAAGTGAACCTTGAGTTGTGTTATATGTTGATCACCTGGGCGGTAGACACCAACAAATTATTCCAATGTATTTTTTAAACATATTAGACAGTTTTAAAGATATGTCTTCAGATTTTAGGTGTGGTTTCTAATATAGTCTGTTTTAATACAAACTTATACATTAATGACATTTCTAATGAGGTTTATTAAAAAATAAAAAACAAAGAAAGAAAGTAAACACTGAATTCTTACCACTAAAGCCTAACATTCACAGTAGTATTTATATTTAGAAGTATTTTTCTACTTTTTGGCCATTCTGTGCATGCTGTGCAACACGTCTTAGATACTGACATTAGTTGTTTAAATGGTTGGATTATTTTCTTTGGTAGCCATTATACAATTCATCGCTGAACAGACATAATGCTTGTAGTAAAGTTTTAACACGGCATTACTTTCATAAGAATGATATTTTGGGCTCTCAAGTTGCTTCACCTCGGTTTCCCATCTTTCAATGTAATCTAGTGTATTAAAAACACATTGCGTAGTTCCAGAAGTATGCAAGTCAAGAGGACGTCGTGGAAAATTGAGCTCTGACAAGTCTTTGAAGGATGTGAGTTGTTTGTTGAGGAGCTTTTATTTTGAATAGCACATATACTTTGGGATCAAGGGTGTGGAGTGCAGCGTTTTGATGTTTTTTGTTTTATTCATTTAGACTATCATTACAGTGCCAGTTCTATAAATAAGGAAATTTAACCTTTCTACTTGTGACATCATTATATAAATATTGCAATTAATTTTTGTTAACAGAAAACTTGTGCCAATCTTTTAATGAATGGCGTAACAAATTAGTCCTTCTGCACCCACATACATTGTTAAATATGTGCTAAGACACAGCAGTTCTGATTATTTTTTTCTAGGAAGAAACAAATCTTTGTGATGCCCATAACTTGCTTCTTGTTTCTTTCACACTTACACTCTGCTGCTGCAGCTGTAAAAGAAGGACTTCAGAAAATAATGCAGTTGAATCTTTTTTTTCTTAGAATATATATATATAGTTTTTATGTAGGGAAATATAGATCACTTGTTGTCCTCTTGATTTAAAAAAAAAAGAAAGAAAAAAAAAAAAGACTAGATTCCTAAACCAAACTTAAAGACAAACAAATCAGTCCTGCGCTCATTTTCAGGGGATTATGTTTAGTGGGCAGCTGCAAGTTTTCCAGAGTGGATGAAAAAGAAAATAAAAAACATTTTCACAGAATAGAATACGCAAGGCTGCGCTGCCAAAGACCTCAAAATGTGGTCTCTGAAAAGTTTGAAATGTTATCAAGAAGTTCCACAAACATGAAACTTTGAAAAGATTTCATGGAAGCAGTTCAAAAAGAGCGCGGCAGAAGAAAATATGTGAAGGTTAGTGGCATTTGTGAGAATGTGAAGCGCTTCAAGGGTGATCCAGTTCAACCTGGAGTAGCTGTCTCAGCCTTTGCTGTACAACACAACCTGGAACGAGAGGATATTCAAAGGCAAGAAAAAAAAAATACTGAAGGAAGTGGAGAAACATCTGGACTTAACATGTCAAGCATAAAATATGTCACTTTATGGACTGTTGAAATAAACAAAGTGGTAAGCCTGTAAGAATATCAGGAAAGAAATCCTTCATCAGGATATAGGATATCAGAACAGCACATTTACAGATTTGCCAAAGAAAATGTCATTTGGAACTTTACACTTATTTTATGGAAATTAAACATAATAATTTAT
Source organism: Gambusia affinis (assembly GCF_019740435.1). Taxonomy (NCBI): domain Eukaryota; kingdom Metazoa; phylum Chordata; class Actinopteri; order Cyprinodontiformes; family Poeciliidae; genus Gambusia; species Gambusia affinis. Next base: position 6,112,753 of record NC_057888.1, read on the forward strand.
TAATAAAAATGGTTACAAATACATGCACAAATCATACCTTTTCCCTACATTTATGTCCTATAACGTTTATGTATTGATTCTTTTTTGTATATATGCTGTTATCACTTGGAAACTAAGGCTAAATTCCTTGTTGCAAATGCAATCCTGGCCAGTAAAGCTGATTCTAATTCTGATTGTTTGTGTTAATCTGTCATATAAAATCCCTGTAAGGTACTTTGAACATGATGGTATGCAAACTTTTTCAAAGTATGTCATGGCAAATCACTCCAAATCTCTAACTGCACCTTAGCTTATTAAGATTTATGGAGAAACTATTGTCCAATGATGTAATGAATGTCTATGTGGTGCACTGATACCGGGCTTCATTAACTTTAAGTTCAGGATTTCCTTAAATATATTAACCTTGGGCCAGGTTGCAGAAACCCAAAAGACCTAGGCTTTTCAGAGATTATTTATACAAAAATGTATCTCTATATTTATATTTGATGTCTTTTCTTTAAAGTAAAAGAAAATGCAAAACAATGTGCATTACCTCGGTTTAATTAATTACAATAGGTTTTGATGTCTATCATGTGATTTTGTTTGACTTTATGACGATTTTTTCTTTAGTAATGACCATTGCATACTTATATTGCATTGAGTGTCAGCATTTAGTTCTTGAGAACAAATGTGTTTTTTTAATAAAATGATTAATGCATAATTATTCTCCTGATCTGATTTGAATGTCTTCTACAAACACCAGGTATTGTGTTATCTGTACACATTTACAAATGAGCAAATGCCATTGTTTGAATATTAAATACTTCATTAGGCTTGACCTCAAAATTGCATTTGATACACAAATGTGCTAATCTATGGGAAAATCATAAAATGTGCAGAAACACGACACACTTTAAACTATAATGCAGTTAAATCAATGAACTTGGCTTGTTATCTCTGAATAGGTTATATGAGGTATCACTCTCACTGGTGTAATCATAATTTAATCATTGCTTTAGTGAGGATCCTGTGGGACAGAAGCCCTGAAGTCATCCTTTATTAAGCCAAGCTTTTCGACTAAAATATTAAAGAAATTTTGCTCCAATAGATCATTAAGTACCTTATATGACAGTTCCTTGTTCTTATCTTTTAACAGCTGCACTCTGATGTGGATAAAGGAGATGGCAAGGTGAAGTATGTGTTGTCTGGCGAAGGGGCCACCTCTATCTTCACTATCGACGAGAACACTGGAGACATCCATGCCACGAAACGCCTCGATCGGGAGGCCCAGGCTTACTACACCCTCCAAGCTCAAGCCATTGACCGGATAACCAACTTACCTGTCGAGCCAAGGTCTGAGTTTGTGGTCAAGGTTCAGGACATCAATGACAATGAACCAAAGTTCCTGGACGGGCCGTACCTGGCAGGGGTGCCAGAGATGTCACCTTTAGGTAAGCCTCCCTTTTTTTATTGTAAACATGATTGGATGAGTTTCTCTTTCAACTCTCGGATCACTTTCTCTTTGACTTGCCCTCGCTCTAACGTCTCCGTTTGATAATTTTCCACCTCGCTGAATCTGTCTTCCTAGTTCTGCCTCTAGGTCATCAGGTGGGTTGGGACGTGTCCTGTGTTAATATGAGTCCAACACTTTGCAAGGCTGAAAATTGTGCTCATCAAATTTGACTTAAATGAAATGTTGCTTGTTCATGAGCTCTGTGTAAATCAAGGTCAAGGTTAAACTTTTACTAATTTGCGCTTCTCATGGTCAGATATTACGCCTGCGAATATGTTAACAAATAGGAAGTGTGGCATTCTTCTGTTCAAGGTTTACTGTGACTTGATAAGAGTGAAACTTATGTGAAAAATGTTAAGAGTCGTACGTATGTGACATCTGAAGTGCATTAAGATAAGCACATAAAGAATGGACTATTGAAGGACTCCAGAAAAGTACATTCTTGATTTGAACTACGTCTGTGAAAGGTTACAGCTGGCTCCGTTTTTAAGATAAGACAACAAAATATTTTATGAAAATGGTGTTGCAACACTGCTTGTGACAGCCACAGAAAATCTTCTCACTTCAACATATTAACCTACTTTAATGTTTTGTTTTTTTTTGTTTTCTGGAACCACAAAATTTTTTTTAAGCTATTAGCATGAGAAAATAATCAGATAGTTGTCAACGCTATGTTTTACATTTGATTTGATTTTTGATGAGTCACATAAGTTATTTTGCCTCGTTGAATTTATTCTGTGATAAAATCCAATGAAGAATTCTTTGAGAAACTACAACTTAATCTTATGCTAGCTCAATAGACTTCTTATTATCTGGGGTTGTCATTATATTTTTCCTAAAAAGAATGGATAGCAGCCTATTTTTCCCAGGGAAAGCTTCACCCAATATTCTGTTCATTTTTTAGGAAAGGCAGGTAAAATGCTTGTGCTTGGTTGACTAGCTATATGGTAGGCAGTTGCATTATTGCACAATGAAGTGTAGCAGGATGGTAACATCTTTGCAGAGTTGCACAACCCCAGGCAGTATGTTATATTAAAGTTTAGTGCATAAGAATGAAGGTGTTTTTGGAGATGGTTGGCCAAAAACCTCCCCAATATTGACTGTCTGACTGCAAGAAATGCATACAAATGTGATCAAGGACATATAAAGTGTTTCATTGTTGTTTTTCTTTTCTTGTTAGAAGTTTGTATTTTATAATCAAAATTGCAAAAATTAAAATCTATTAAGTGTATTTTTATTATTTTTTGTATCGCCTAATACCTTATGTTTATCACAATACCCATTTTGTATAACAAAATCTGCCTTGGAGGTTTGTTAAATAGACCAAAACAAATGGTAAAAACATTATTTATACAAAGAGAAATGTCTCTTGGCATTATGTGAGTCTCCTCCAGCCATATTGAGTTGTTTACAGATTCAGATCTTTAAACAGATCACCATCTCAGGACGACATCACTAAGCATAAAAGAGCTTAAATTTACGAATGCCATCCAAGTCCTAGACTGTCCCATGACATCAGAGCTGCATGTAGTATTGCACTGAAACCAATCCTGGAGGAGCAACTACCAAATTAATTCATGGTCAAAATTTCTTCCGCAGTTCTGAATTAGTCCCTACTATCTTGTTGAAAATATGAAGACATGTAAATGAGTAACAAAAACATCCCAAGGCCTTTTAGTTGAACAGGTGGTTGAAGAACACAACATAGTCACCTTGTGTTTTCTTTTTAATCGGAACATATTGTAACCAGTTTGGCAAAGCTAATTAGAATCTTTAAGTTCATTTTTAAAGGAAGCGTGTTCAAAGGGATAGAGAATCACTTGCTAAACTGACTTTGTGTTTCGTCACTTCTAACCTAAATAGCTAACCACAAAAGTCCATGTAGTAAAGGGCTTATCAAAGTAATCATTGAAATATATTGACAAAGCATTAAACATTAAGACATGGAAGCAAACTAAATTTTGGTTCTTTGAGCTTTTTTAAGTACGAGCCAATCCACTGTATAGTGATGTGAAGCCCTATGAGTAGCAATTTACATATTTATTGCTTTAAATATGCCAGCACACACCTCTGGGCTTTGAAATGTTGATGAGTGACATGTGTTTGAAAACTAACTTAAGGTCTAAATCCATCCCGACACCCATGGGCATTTTTTTTTTCCTCCACAAATTGGTGTTCATATTAGCTGAAGCTTTCGAGTACCTGCCTGCTGAAAATGTCAAATTCTAATGAACACATTTCTATCCATCCATTCACTTCCCTCTTCACCATGACAACAAGGTTGGCAAAAGCATTCCAACATCCCCAACTTCCGCCAGATTCTCCTGGGGGATTCCTGAGGTGATCCGAGGGATGCTGGGACCTGTGGTCTAATCACAAGTGAGACACAGTATTAGCAAAAATCTAAGGATTAGAGCTGTGAAAAAAATACTCTTTATTGTCAATTATTTATTTAAAATTAGCAGTTAATTAAAATTACAAATCATAAAACAAAGTCAGATTCCTGATACTTGTGGTCTTTAAAAAAGGGAATCAGGATTTTTTTTTTTTATTTTAAACAAAAGTCTTGATTAATGTTGTGTAGTTCTTAGTTGGAAAGTATAAAAGGGTGTTTGAAATGTTTGTACACTAAAAATGTGAACCCTATAAATTCCATTGCCTAAACTTTTAATTCAACACAAAATAAATTGATTTTAGGCAGAAAAAAAAAATCTTTACTATAGTAAACACCGTACCTGTATTTATTTCTCCAGCATCAGACAGCAGTGAGTGGAGCCAGTGAATTGGCACAAGGGGCAGACTGGGGCACAGAGAGTTGCCAGGACCTTTTCATCTTGGATGACCCACTTTTCATACAAAGCATTTGTTGACAAGATCAAGTCTTTGGAAGAATGTTTTTTTTTAAGGATGGGTTTTATTTGTACTCTGATTGGAAGTTGGAAATCATCCAGTTTTCTCAGAAGTACAATAAACACAAAGACTTACATGTCTTGAACTTGAAAGAAAGGTGGAAAGTGTGAATGCCGTAAATAAAATCAACTTAACCTGTGCAAAGAGATAAAGCAGCAAAGAGTGTAAACATGCTTTTTTTGTATTTCATTGCACTCTTTATTGTTTTTACTCCGAATTCTCTGAAACCATAGAATAATAAATCACAGCCTACAAACTGCAAAAAAAAAAAAAAAGAAGTTCTTATGTTTAAGATTTTTTCCAAGAAAATAGTAAGAGGCACATTTAATTGGATGACATTGGTGAAACTCCATCGGAGATGTAAGTGCTTGTGGTTAAGTGGTTACTGGAAGGAATGTGGGTGAGTGAGCTCTGCCCACTGAGCGAAGCCTTGAGGAGAAGAAATGACAGCTTGAGATTTTGGTGAAAAGTAAAAGGTGAGAGACCAACTTTTTCAGTTTGCTTACAAACTGACATCTCACTCTTAAAAGAAAAAAATAAACATTTTCACCTGTCTAAAACTGTGGGTTGCATCCAGTTGGTGAGTGTAAAATTTAAGTCAAGTGTAAATAAATTCACAGATGGATGAATGTATTGATCGATCCTCTTGACATGAGCAGGAAACACTTTGTAAATTAAATGTGAAGTAATGAACTCGCAATCTAAAATGGAAAGGCATCAAATTTAACTTGGATGCAGATGAAAGATTTCAGTTTGAGTTTGTTTATTATTTGCATTTTTGAAGAATATCGCTACCACTGAAATATTTTCAAACTGTTAAATGCAGCCAGTAACTGTAAGAAGCACCGGCTTGTGATCAACAGAAATTGTAAGAGATTTCAGTTTATGCGTTGAGAATTTCTGCTGCTATAATTAATGTCTTAGTTTTTAGAAGATCTGTTTGTTTTACCTCACATCCAAAAGTAATGAGACTTGAATTACTGCAACACTGTTGTTGCTCATTATGGTATTTCTGTCTTTGACATGCTCATATTGATAAATAAATTATTTATATTAAAGAATAAGGAAGAACTCATGACTTCTGATGAATTAGTGATATCTTATCTATGTTGTAGTATGAATTATTTGATGTTAACCGACTTTTTTTTCCCCATTGCAATTAACAGCGCACATCATGTAGAAAATTAACAAAAATATTCTTCTTTATTAATAACAGCTAAGCTGAATGGAGTTGTGTTGATAGCTGTGACTGAATCGCTTTACCATAACCTCTTTCACATGGAGTGCATGAACAGAGTTAAAGCCATCTTTGCCTCAGCGCCTCACACAGACAGCAGCATCCAGGTATAAGTCAGTGATAACAAAGGAGCTCAGGCATTTTTAGAACCTTCAAAGTCAAAATGAGTATTTAACCAGGCATACAGTGACACCAGGAAGCCTTCCAAAGGAAGCAGCGCTTTGCTTACAGCACAGGCGCAGAGATCTCTAAAGGATTACACAGCTGACTGTCAACTGGAGGTACAGAGCTCAGGCTTAAAGAACCAGAGGATTAGAGTACAAGGGCTCCAAGTCTTGTGTCCAACCCGAGATAACACAGGAAGTCGGTGCGCGAACTACAGAGGAGGGCACGTTTACACCCTCGAGTACTGAAAAACGCAGTGACCTGAGTCACTTTATTTACTCTGCCACCTCCTGTGAAAGTCTTCAGTGCAAGTTGTGCAGCCAACAAGAGAATAATGCATCACCTCTCTTTGTAAATATCTGCCCAGAGCAATCACCAATGCGATAAAGAAGAGGGAAGGGCCAAGCACCTCCTGTCCTCAATAATTCCTTTATAGATGCCTTTAAATCATTAATGGTCACAGCTTTGCCCCACTGATGAATGAGTTCAATTTAGAGAAAATCATGAATTTAATTAAAGTAATTAGAGACAGAACTCATCCAGAAACACTGAGACCTTTCGGCCCTAGGATCTCTGAAGGCTTTTGTCTTAATCACTGGAGAGGTGTCAAATAAAAGACAAGAGAGCTCGAGGACAGTTGGAGGTGTGACAGTCATGAGGCCAGGCCCTCTCCTGCTGCACCGCAAAGGGCCAAAAGAGCAGTTAGAGGGCTCATTACAAGCATGGGGAATGTAATGTCAACCCAAGGCCACAGCTCTTGAATTTACTACTCCAACTTTATCCAGCTGTCATACTTCCTGTCTAATTCATAAAAGCACCAATGAAGGATGAAGTCTTTTTCATTATTTAAAGTTGGAATTGGAAGATCCTTTGTTGTAAATATGCAAAGTTTTTGTCACTATTCATTATTAATGAGCATTTCAGGTGGACATTTAAGACTTAATCCAATCCAGCGAAAGAGCTCTGGAAAATTTATTTCTACAAACGTTTCAGTCTGAAAATTGAATTGTTCAATAAAAAGCATGGTATTAATGTTGAGTTGTCATGCATGTAGTCAAACCGAAAGGACTAGGAAGTGTAAACTCAGAAGCGGTGGTACCGGTACAGGGCAGCCTTGCTCCTGTCAGACTGCCTCAGGGGAGCTGTAGCTACTATCCTGTAGCCTGCCACTATCATTGTGTGTGTGTGTGTGTTTGCGCGTGAATGAGTGACTGACTATAGTGGGAAGCGCTTTGTGGTCCTCTGGACTTGATAAGGTGCTACACAAGTACAAAGCCAAAGACAACTTAAAAATACATTGAGTGTCTAGAAGTGTCAAACTTAAGGCCCGTGGCCAAATTAGTCCCGCTGTAGCTATTCATGTGACCCTCTATATTCTTGGGGGTCACATAAATTGAACTTTAAGATAACAGATGTTATTTTTAAGTCAAATCAAACCTGTTTTCATTTGTATAGAACCAAATTACAGCAATGCAAAGAGACGCTAAAAATATTCTGAGTAAACTTGGAATGTAATACATAGTTTTATTATTACTGCCACAACCAGACCTTTGAGGACATTTATGATCTTCATGCTACCTGAAATGCTGGCTGATAACTTAAGAGATGTTTTACATCATCAAACTTATATCTACATGTTAATTTTTTAAGGGGAAAAAATTATGAACAATATCAAACCAACCTTATGTGAGAAAGTAATTTTTCTCTGGTGGGGTGCATGTTGGGATGGTTTTGGGCCCAGAGCTTTTGATGCATCTGTGGGCCTTGGGGCCTCTTAAGCTCACAGAGAGGTTTTGGAGGAATTGTGGTGTTGCTGTTTCTGTAGTGTTGGCCCGAGAGAGCTGTTACTAGGTTGGACTCTGTCTTTGTTGCTTGGCTATATTGTGAAGAATGCAGTCTCAAACTGCAAGTGTCGTACTTTCTGTTTATCTAAGGGCCTGAAGAATTCCTGCCTCTGCTTTATGATAGGCACACCACATTTATTTTAGTAACTGACACATGACAGTTGTCCACCAGAGAAAAGGAAATTATTAGAAAGTGTTTTTTTTTTCTATGCAACTGTGGAGAATGGATGAAAAATGTGAAGCTCTGTGCCATCACATCAATGAAGATGGACAAACATTAACAGGGGGCATTGACAGGCTGACAGCCTGGTGAAGCAGAAAGAATCAGTTCAGATATCTAGATGCTCATCTGTGATTTTTCTGTTTTTTCCTTTTCTTTTCATCCATTTTACCCTGCTGGCATTATAACAATATTTATTTATGTTACAGAGGACACCAAAACAGCTAAAAAGTTCCAAGTTAAAGCTGTGCTCTGTGCAGTTCTTTATGAAATTCTAATTTAAATCTCCTTACATGAAGTGATAAACCCGTAATAAAAAAATCTGACGTTCCCTTAGTTCTCTTCCATACAGTCATACAATTTGACCTTGGTGTGTTAAACTACCAGTAATATAACCTGTCAAAACTAAGAGGTGATGATATAATCTAGGTGTCCTTCCCCAGCTGGCTTGGTGATAACTTCCCCAAGGTTTTTTATTTTTACTTTTTGCCTTTATTTTGTTCTCATCTAGGGCCAAAGCCTGTTAATTCTGCTTTATGACCAAAATGGAGAACTCTAATGTTCAATTTCATGATCACTTCATTCTGTAAAAGCCTGTAAAACACATCTCTTGTAAGAAGTGAGACTTTTATTGGAAACTTTTCTCTTGAGTAAAAAAAATAGTTGATAAAACAGCACTTTCTGTCGTATATTTCCATTGTGCCAGATGATGTGGAATATTAAATATATCAGGCTGTTACTGTGCTCTAAAAAAAGTATTTTCTACTAGCAGATTTCTGCTCTTTGGCACACTAAACTGCTTCAATTCATTATACAGTACTACAATCATCAACTGATTTAGATTTAGAAGGAAAAGAAACCAAACTTTCCCCATGTGAATAAGTAACTGCCCCCAAATTTAATAAAGGGTTGTACTAACCCGGTTTGTTGAGTCTTTTACATCCACTGTGGAGGAATTTTGCCATTCTCTTTTTTTCTTTTGTTTTTTACTGTATTGTTTGTAAATCCTAAACCCTGCTCCAACCATCCCACAGTATGCCAAATGAATTTCAGTTAGAACTTTGACTAGGCTCGAGGGTTCGACATTTTCCTTTGTACTTCTATACAGGTTCTTTTTGACCTATGATCCAAAATAAGTCAGTAGTCATGGCGATAAGGGAGTGGTAACTATCTGATATTGAAGCTAGTTTGATGATCTGAAACATTAAGGTGAACTACAATCAGAATCTATGAAGGCCAATTAATTTTCCAGAGGACTGTATTCCCATGCTAGGCTGGAAAAAGCCGTGCTCTGTTAGAATGTCTGTTTTTTTTTTTTTTCAAGGTTATTTTAACAATGCCTGGTGTTGATGATTTTACTGCTGCCAAGTTAGAGACTGCCTGTAGGCGTCAGCTTTAGGACCAGCACTGACGTCTGGTCTAACACAGCAAAAAATACCCTGAGCCATCACAGTTGTTTGTGATAATGTAAGAGTTTATTAAATAGCTTTTCCTCCACATTATCAGATGGATATCAATTCTTTGACCTAAAATTGCTTTCTTCATGCACATTAAACGAGCCCAGTTGGAACAGAAAGGCTCATTTATACCATAATGAATGTCTTACTGAAATTGAATGGCACTGATTTTTGCTGATTATGCTTTTGCCTGGAAAATGTTTCTGTGCTTCACTTTCTGAGCCAATAGCTGTCAGTATAATTCACATGAGTCAGGTGTAACGAGGAGCAAAAAAAAAAAAGAAAAAAAAAAAGAGGGTTTATGTTCTCTGTTTTGTACTAAAAGAAGTGTGGGAGAAGACAATGCTGTGCTGAATGCAGACACAATTTATCAGTTGTCAGTGGGTGTGTGAACAGTTGGGTTTAAGAACAGATTTCAGTGTTGGATGCTTGGTGGAAGTTTGGAGATTTACAAGAAACAGCAGGATACCATTACAGGACCAGACCACGTATCTGGACTTTTATAGCAGTGCACAGTGTCAGTTTTGACCTGGAGGTAGTAATCTCAATCATCATTACTGTTGCCTTTTCCAGTATTGTCTGCAGGTTATGATTCTTTCCTTTCCTCCATGTCTCCTTGCAGGACTACTATTTGGGTTTTTTTTCCAACCATTTTTTACTGTTCTGTCTTAATAAATGAAATCTGAACTTAATAATAAAAAGGATTACGATATAATTGCTCATCAATAAGACCAATAAAAAGGATATTAATGTCAAAACATTGCATTACGGTGAAGTTATGACCTATACATTAGTCAGTGATGGCATAATAATGGAAATTTTGTTCAAAAGAGAATGTACCGTACAAAAAGGAGCATGAGTACCACGGGGAAAAGAACAGTGTATGTTAAATGGTACAGTTTGATATTTCTGTGGTGTTCTTGTGCCATATTCAGATTTTTGGAAGAAACTACTTTTTTTTTATTTTTTATTTTTTATTAGCTACACGCCAATATACAAAAATAATAAAAACAAATGCTTCATATCACTTTAAGGTAAATAATCTATTTAATATTTGAGTCTCACTCGTTGAACATGATAATTGAAATAGCTTCACTTTCTGATTATATTATAATATGGTTATATAAACTTGATAACCAGCCAATTGTCTGAATAGAAACTGTTAATAATGCATCAACACGCTAAGAATAATGAATAAATCACCATATATTAATTTTAAAGTGTGTGATTATGAATTTGGCTAATCTTTCCAAAGTGTCAGCTTTAGGTTACTCTAATTTAAAAAATGTCTGTCTAGCACACATGCACTTTTATATTGCATGTGTGCTATTAATATTTCTGTTGCTTGAAATAATTTGCTCCATGCATATTCCATAAACTTTTAATCTATATTTTTAATTAGTTATATAATAACTGGTAAAGTTAACTAGTCTTTGACAAGTTTGAATAGACACATCGTCTAACCATCAAAGTATAAGACAGCTGGATGGCTTCTCTGACTTTTCGCACCAAATCTAAATAACGTCTTCAGTTCAGAACGTGGCTATGATTATTTCAATTACTTACATTTCACTTTGATCATACAAGTGAATTAAGTTGAAACTGGAAAAAAAAAACATCATCTAAGAAAGTCACATATATTACACTGAGTTATTGACTTTGCAGCAATCTCATATTTAGCAGCAATGAAATGGAATAACTCCTTAATATTGCAGCATTTACTGACTTTACGCTGCCTTGCCTTATTTTGTTTTTATTTGTTATCATTTGTTTTGTCTCTTCCAGATGTCTGAATGATAACATTTTTTCTGATCATGAACTACAGTTTCAGTCCAATTTTGTGCTTTGTCTTTTATACCACAACCAAACACAACTTTGAGTTAAATTATAGTGTTCAAAAACACATTTCCTTTTACAAACAGCAGCACAACATACTCATTTAAATACCAAAAGCACAAAACATTTCCTTCTGTGCTCTGTAAAAAATTGATGACATTTTGAAAGAACACCCTAAACAAGCAAAGGAAAACACCTCAGATGTTTGCACCCTATGGCTGCAATCTTTCACTTGTTTTAAGATATAATTTGAACTTCACAGTTGCAGAACAATATAGTCTCCAGGAACAATTTTTCCATCCTAACTCTGTTGGATGTGACACTGCCTGTGCAAGTCTTGTATTGTAGTGTAAATACAGGAGTATTTATTTCTCATTTGTTTCTGGAACTGTTAATAGATTCTTATTTAGCCAGAGTGGAATAAGATAAAAAATTAAAAAAAAGCATCCTGCTAACATTACCAGGGGGCATATTTGACTTTTCTGAAGCCCTAGAGAGTTGCACTTTTTTGAATTTACTTTGTTGTTGTTGACTGAGACTTCATAAAATGACAAAGAAAAGGGCTGCTTGGTGATCTGTGCAAAGCAAATGGCTAAAAGTCTCAAGTGGACTGTAAAAGATCGAGGTAATGGTTTAATTCTGTTTCGGTTTCTCTGTGAATTTGTGGCAATAACAGGGTTGTATTTGTTCATTCTTGTTGGGGGGATAAAAGTGTTTGAAACTCAGTCAAGCAACTTGCATGAAGCAATATACAAATTCAGAGTAATCACCAGTCTCAATGAAAGAAGACAGTGTGAAGACAATGACTAATGAGATTATTTAGTGGCTGAGAAGTTACATTTTCATCCCTCTCCTCACTTGCTTTTCAAGTCGCATTTGTCACACACTGAGCTGATATGACTATTTCCACATTTAGCCCAGCATGACTTGGTCCTTGAATGTTGTCTTGGAAACTAATGAGTGGCCGTCTGCTCACAGGAACCATGGTGGTGCAAGTGGCAGCCACAGATGCAGATGACCCGACTTATGGGAACAGTGCCCGGGTGGTCTACAGCATCATCCACGGGCAGCCATACTTCTCGGTGGAGCCCAAGACAGGTAGGTGTAATTTCATCCCACCCTCTTACAGTCATCACACACAATTACTGTAAATGTCAGACAGTGTGGATATCTCTGTGTTTGTGAAGTAGGCTCGGTGAAGAAAGTGCTGTATTATGTTGTGTAATAATAAAGATTCCTTAACAGTCATATATCCACTTTTAACAATCTGGTCCTACACTAAAGCCAAATAAAGTACATTTCATCAAATTGGAAGGTCAATAGAAAATGCTACACATGCTATACTTTGTTCTGTTGTTGCCATTTTCATTGTTAGAGAAAACAACCTGTAGAGTGTTGAGCATTATTAAACATCTGGACCAGACAGCTTATGGCTATTGATTTGAAACAATACATAATATTGGATCTGTCTGTTTTAAATCTCACACTACAGCTGGTGCCCTTTTGTCCTACTTGAGTACCCGTCCCCCAGAATGTCTAATTACTTTGAAGAAAGTAGATATTAGCTTCTGCGTGCTAGAACAGTTTCCACTGTGCATATGTTTGTGAATAAAGGTTTTAGTTGCTGTTTGATTTATTAAAAACCAAGATTATAAGTGTTTTTTGAGGGGTCTCAAGTGTTTTAACTATTCATGGACAGTTTTGGTCCCTAACCGCTGCGGAAACTTGGGATCCACATTTATGTTGTTACAAATAAATGTACATTATAAAATGAAATAAATATAAAAAGCAGTTTTTATGTTATTTATATACATGTTATTTCTGTATGTAAAGGGAAAAACCTAACTGAAACAACCCAATAAGATGTGAAGATGCATATACTGTCATTCTTAAATCATAAATTACACATAAATTAAATGGATTTTAGAAAGCTGGCTTCAATTTAAATAAATCACATCACATCAAGTAGAACCTGTCTGACAACATAAAATTATTTAAAAAATTTTGTTTTGTCATTTGTGTATTTAATAAGGGGAGGGTGACCCTTTGATTGATTACTATTATTTTCCTGATAAGCCCTTACTGCTTGTGGCCCACATGGTAAAGACTTTAAAGCCCAACTTCAAAGATTTCCATTTCTGCTTCACATTCACACATGGATTATGTGTCCACTTAATGGTCTTGCCATCTTTGGCTGAATGCTGAAATGTGTTATGTATCCTGGAATTGTTTTTATCATTATTGCCTTTATATGAAATATATTGCTACCAAAACAAAAACAAAGTATGAGCATCATCATTCAGTGTTTGCTTTCCCCCTTTTTCTTTCAATAGTTTTCATGAAATCAGTGTCCCCATAAACTGATTGCTTTTGTTTTTTAATTTATTTTCAGACATTATGATGCACTACATATACTAACTTCAATGCCAACTGTGGAAGCGAACACTTTACCCTGCAGTTAGATTTTGAACATCTGTAGATGTAGTCAGTTTAACTAACACATTGTCATACTTGTGATAACAGCTGTGAGAGGGGAAAATTATACACTTGCACAGCTTTAAATTAGCTATTTAATGTAAAATCAGGCTTTTGTCTGACGCTGTATTTTGACTGAAAAATTAAGATGTTATCTAAATAATTTAAGTGCTCCACAGGCCTTGAGAAAAATATTACGCTCCCATCATTATTTATTTAAAAAAATCTCATTGATTAATATCTTGGTTTTTTATTGTTTTGTTTTGTTTTTAAAAGTGATGTGATTTTTTTCATTGTTAGTGGAAGCAAAGCATTTCTATCAAAGCTTACTAATCCACATATTTAAAAAATATATATCTAGAAGACCCGCCCTACGTTTTTACTGCAACACATATGGGGGTTTCTACTGGAAATGTACCTGCCACAAACCCAGTTCTTGACCATTTAGCCTGAAGGTTTGCATCCACCAAATTGATCAATATGAAATGGATACAGTTAATATGCATTGTGATAACCCAATGTAATGCAAAGTCTGCTGAAATCAAACAAAGTTCAATCAGTCTTTCAGAGACCAAATACTTCCATTAATTGAGTCTATTTGATTGTAATTTAATCTCAGTATGAATGCAGCCTCAGATGTTAGAGAACATAAATGAACAAACAGCATCATAAAGACAAAATAAAAGGACAGGAGAAAGTTTTAGAAAAAAATTATGGCTGGCTTTGAACCTTGCACACAGAAGTATGAAATTGATAATCTGAAAATTTTAAGAGCTTGTTGAAATTCCAGACCTACCAAAACACAGGCTTCCATCCAAACTAACAGGCTAGGCAATGAAAGCATTAATCAGAGCAGCAGCCAACAGGCCCATTTAAACTCTGGAGGACTCAGGTTGGAGGATCTATGGGCGAGAAAACCATTAGTTGTGCACTCTAAAATTTGGTCCTCTGTGCCAGAGTGGCAAGAAGAAAGCCGATGTAGAAAGGAAGACCTGAAGAAACATGTTTGCAGTTTGCCACAATCCATTTAGACAAAATAGCAACACTTGAAAGTAGATGGTCAGATCTGAAGAAGCCAAAATTGAACCTTTTTCGGTCAAATGTCGAACAGTATGCGTGTTGAAGATGTATAAAACACAGTAAAGCATAATGGTGATGTAATCGTGCATCAAATCGGCCCAATTCCGATAGTTTCACCTGAAAAAAATATGCGTATGTGGTACTAAGTTGTATATGTGTCCGATAGTTTTCAAAGCGTCTGCAGTCTGAATGGTCATATCTCATTTTATCCGACTCTTGCATCATTAACATGACAGATTAATATTAATTCTGCACTGAATAATCCAGGTGCATTACATTCAGATGTAAACAATGGCTCAAGCCAGCAATGCTAACTCTCAGCTTTCTTCTTTCTTAGTTTCCTTCATTTTTGTCACCTCTCATTGCTCGACATCTTTACAATCTGTTCATAGGTGGCTGCATCTATTATTACATCCGTGAACACTGCACTGCTGTGTGACATCTATGTTCTTATTCTGTGCATGTGGGTAGTTTTGGGATCGTAAAATGTTCACACAAAAATCTGACTGCAGCCGCATTTAATTAGCAGTATGAAGAACATCTACACACAAACAGACACACACAACAAAAACGCACAAAAAACGAATTCAGCAAAAAATCTGAACCTGCTGTGAATGCAGTCTTACCAGCCAGAGCTACATGTTATAATGAATTAAATTAATTGTTTCCTCAAGTATTTGTATCTTTAAATATGTTTAATTGTTAGAATGAACCAGTCAAACTCTAGGCTAGTCAAAAAATTGCTGTTCATAGATGTTTGTTATTTGATCACACTGAGCTTAAGCTACTTAGGAAAGAAGAGCAAGCAAAAATGTAAGTGGCCACGTGTGCAAAACTGACAAACCTCAAAAATTCCCAGCTAGCAATTTCTGCCTTCTTCACAATTATGTGTTCCTGTTCTGTTTCCCAAAATTCCAAACAAAGACATAATTTATAATTGCAATCTGACAAAAGTTTGAGATATGAGGTCTTAAACTGTATGCAACAAGCTAAAAAAGAATAAAAAATGACAGCAGTTTTACAAATATTGGTGTTGGAAATTTAATTTTAATCCATGCCTACTTTTTTCAGTTTTAGATGATACATTAAATTCTACAACCTAAATAAATGGGCTCAAAACATAACTCGAGCAAGTAATGTAAAATGGGATAGAAAAGATCTCTGTTTCAAAACAAGAAAAGTCTGTAAAATGGGTTTTGAAAAGCGTGCAACATAATTTGTGAGGTGGTGTTGTGTTGTGTAATACTACTCCATGCCACTAGGTGGAGCCGCTGGTAGGGTGTGTGAGAGAACGGTAGGCGAGTGAAGAGAAATAATGAAGAGAAGGATAATGGCGTTGTATTCGTTCTGTAGTTGGATTTGATGTGCTGCGTTAAATAAAGGCACAGATGTTCAAGAACGTGTCTTGTTTCTACACCATTACAAATTGGCGACGAGGGATCCTGCGTGTGCGTTTTTTTTTTCTTCTGCTGAAGTTTTTCTACCTACTGAATTAGCATGGCTGCTAACGTCCACCCACCGCCGTCGTTTTTGCCCTGCCCTGGAGAACCTGCTCTACCATTCAACATGTGGATGCGTATGTTCAACAATTACTTGCTCGTGATTAATGCAACAGGGAATGCTTGGCCTGACGCCAGAAAGAGAGCGACTTTATTGCACTGCTTAGGAGCAGAAGGACAACGAACGTTCTACTCATTAACGAACACAGGTGACACGTTTTCTTCTGCTGTTGCCGCTCTAGAAAAACACTTTTCACCGAAAGTCAACATTGTTGTAGAAAGGCATGCTTTCAGAAAGCGAACACAATCACCACATGAGACTGTTGAGCAGTACGTGACTGCTCTACGTGACCTTGCTTCTAGATGTGACTTTGATGATAAGACCGAAGAAATGATCCGTGATCAGTTAGTTGAACACATATTCAACTCCAGAATAAGAGAGAGACTCCTACTTGAACCTGATTTGACTCTAGATAAAGCTGTTACTCTTGCAGCACAAATGGAGTCGGCAGCTTCCCAAGCTAAAGCGTTAACAGCTAATAGTGATGGCCATGTCCAAGCCATACAATCTCGTTCATACTCAGCTACGAAGAATAACAATTCCGTCCTTCGACCTACCAAGGCATCTTCTGCTACGTCGATTCCTGCTAAAAGTTGTTTTAGGTGTGGTTCAAACAAACACCTGGCTAACTTCCGCCAATGCCCTGCTGCTAAAGCTACATGTAAACTCTGCCAAAAAGTTGGTCACTTTGCCCGTGTCTGCTGCTCATCTAAGACGAGACAGGTCCGTGAAGTGCAGCTACCAAATCTGACTGTACTGTACTTGAGAGACACTTTGCATGCATCAAAAACCCTACAGTGTGACATTGAATTACGCACCACAACTTCACCTACCAAGACACTTCGACTCACTGTCGATACAGGCTCTGCAGTTTCCATACTGCCACAGGAAACCTACAAAGAACATTTCAGTGGTACACCGCTACGTCCCCCTGACCTTCGTTTGGTTACGTATACAAAAAAAACAATTCCTGTTCTAGGATGTTTACAAGTTGAAGCGAGTAGAGGACTTACTACTGCACCAGCTACTCTTTTTGTTGTAAAACAGGGAACTCCTCTTCGAGACTTGATGGAAGCACTGCACATTTGCATATCTGGAAACGCTGTTTTGCCACCATGCACTGCCCCTACTGCTCCCGTGATGACAACAGATGCATCACAAGCATCACTTACCTCTGCTGCGGCTGCTGCTGATATAGGTTGCGTGAAATCATTTGTTCATAAAGTAAGACTGGATCCTACAGTTAAACCAGTACGACAAAAGCTTAGACGCCTTCCCTTTGCGGTGAGGGCTCCAGTTTCAGCTGAACTGAACCGCCTCCTGAAAGCTGGAGTCATTGAACGCATTGATGCATCGCCATGGGTTTCACCAATCGTAGTGACAGGACGCAAGACAGGAGGGATACGCTGTGCAGACCTCCGTGAACCAAACAGAGCTGTTATTACAGACTGCTATCCCTTACCACATGTGGATGAGTTGTTTGTCAGTCTACAAGGTGCAACTCTGTTTTCTACAATCGATCTAGCCAATGCATACTACCAGCTACCCTTGCATGAAGATAGCAGAGATTTAACTGCATTTATCACACATGAGGGTCTTTTCAGATTTTGCAGAGTTCCTTATGGCCTTGCCTCCGCTCCTTCAGCATTTCAAAAGATGATGGCTGAGATTCTAAAAGATCTTCCTGGTGTCCAGAATTACCTGGATGACCTCATCATCTATGGTAAAACTCCTGATGAGCATGACGGTAACCTGAACGCTGTTCTCCAAAAGCTCAAAACTGCTGGTCTTGTGCTGAATGAAAACAAATGTCATTTCAGAAAGACATCTTTACGTTTTTTGGGTCATGTCATAACTGCAGATGGCATTCTCCCTGACAAAGCACACATTGACGCTGTTTTGAATGCTCCTCCACCCACTGATGTTGCTGCATTGAGATCCTTCCTTGGGTTGGTCTCTTGGTACTCCAAATTCTTGCCCAATTTTGCAACAATTGTGGCACCTATGCGTTCTTGTGGAAGTGGGACAAGTAACTATATATGGACTGCAGAAGCACAGAGAAGTTTTGAAGAAATTAAGCAGCTTCTGGTGAACAGCCCTGCTCTTGCACTGTTTAACCCTTCTTTACGTATTATTATATCTACGGATGCCAGTGATTACGGATTGGGTGCTGTCTTTGCACAGGTTCAGCCTGATGGAACAGAGAAGCCTGTGGCCTTTGCTTCTCGCACACTGTCTGCAACCGAAAAGAAGTACTCTACTGTCGAGAAGGAGGCACTTGCATGTGTGTGGGCTACAGAGAAATGGAGAACATATTTGTGGGGTCGACGCTTCACCCTTCGAACAGATCATCAAGCTCTGACCACACTTCTGAGCACAAAAGGAATGAATCGAGCTGGACTGCGCATTGCACGGTGGTCAGCTCGCCTGCTATGTTTTGATTATGATGTCATTTACCGACCTGGTTCTCAAAACTACACAGCTGATTGCCTGTCACGCCTGCCTTTGCCTGCGACGTCAGATCCTGTACCGGATGTGGATCCGGAAGTGGTCGCTGAGATTTCTGCTACTCTGTCCGCTCTTCCTGTTACTGATTTTGATTCAGCTTGCTTCTCCTGCCCTGAACTGATAGACCTGCGCGCAAAATGGAAAAAGGCTGGCCTGCCTCCATTAAATCGGTCAGTGATACACTTGCGCCATACTACAAGATCAGACATGAACTTTCCACTTACAGTAATTACGTCCTCAGAGGTGCGAGACTCATTGCACCACTTTCTGTCAGACATACTCTGATTACACTTGCACATGAAAGTCATCAAGGAATTGTGCGAAAACAACGTTTGAGAGACCTTTACTGGTGGCCAAAAATGGACTCACAAGTTCAGGATGCTGTAAAGTTATGTGTAATGTGCCAGTCAAATGATAAAACTGCCCAAACACGCCCTGCTCCTCTTCAGCCTGTGCCACTGCCAGATGGGCCATGGAAAAAACTTGGACTTGACATTGTAGGTCCATTTGACACAGCTATTCCGTCTTGCAGATTTGCTATTACATTGACTGATTATTATTCTAAATGGCCTGAAGTTGCGTTTTCACATACTGCCACTACGAATGATGTTATTCAGTTCTTGTCAACTGTTTTCAGTCGTCATGGAAACCCTGAGAATATTGTTACAGACAATGGCACTCAGTTTACATCTGGAACCTTCTCATCATTCCTCCAGAATAGAGGAATATCTCACACCAGAACTTCTGTCTATTATCCTGCTGCCAATGGTGCTGTTGAAAGGTTTCATCGTGCTCTCCGCTCCTGCATTCAAACTGCAATACAGCAGTCTACGTCGTGGAAAGACACTGTCTCAGAATGGCTTCAAGTATACCGTGCAACACCTCATGCAACTACATTCACCTCTCCATATGAACTTCTCTTTGGGAGGAAAATGCGTACTAAATTGAATATTCTTCCTTTGCCTCCTGCTACATCTTCACTGCACGACAAGGCACAACGTGCAGTTCTGAAGCAGCAAACCAAAATGAAACGCTACGCTGATGCCAAGCGCGGTGCAAGAGTACCTTCATTCCAGATAGGAGAGAGGGTGAGGATACGGAATCCATTACATGTTCCAAAAGGTCACCCTAAGTTTACCCTCCTGCAACCATCACAAAGATTAAAGGTAAACACACCTTCACGCTGAGTGACGGAAGGAATTGGAACGCATCCCACCTTGCACGCTGCACTGCAGTTTCTGGACAAGACTCTACTATGACAGGACTGGAAAGGGTTCGGCCTGATTCACTTCCTCATAGGAAGCTTCCTCGTGCAAAACACAAACCCGGTTGGCACAGAGACTTTGTTATGTCTTAAAAGTTATGTAGAAAAATAACTGTTTCGTAAAGTTATATTTACTGACTTTCTTTGATAAAATGTTATTTCATTTACTGGTTACTAACATGGGTTAATTTGTTTTATTACGGAATTATTGAGAAAAAATCTTGTTAGAGTTAAAGGGTTATGTAATCCTTATTAGTACATTTGTTTCATATTTCTGTTGCTACAAATATGCAGATAATTTCAAGTGCATTTGGATAATGGGTTGTATTAGCAAATTCTGTTCAAGTATACTGTAGAGGAAGTTTAAACCTTAACAAGGGAGGAAATGTTGTGTTGTGTAATACTACTCCATGCCACTAGGTGGAGCCGCTGGTAGGGTGTGTGAGAGAACGGTAGGCGAGTGAAGAGAAATAATGAAGAGAAGGATAATGGCGTTGTATTCGTTCAGTAGTTGGATTTAATGTGCTGCGTTAAATAAAGGCACAGATGTTCAAGAACGTGTCTTGTTTCTACACCATTACAGGTGGTTTGTTGATTTGTAGGGCGTATTACTCTGAGAAAGTGCAGCTGCAGTCCTTGCTACATCTTCATATCTGGCTCATTAGCCACTGCCCTGCCGAGGCTTTGCAAAACTCATGCAAAGCAGTCTTGCAAGGAAACAGAAAAATAGAGGCCATTCCATAATATTAGGCTTCATCCTCTGCCTAGAAGCAACACGTCCACACATGTTTTTGCATCTTTATAAATGTAGTTCCAAATCATGGACTTGGAAAAAGCACTGCAATGCAGGGACACTTTTATCTCTCAGACACAGAAATCAGAGGGATGCTTCACAAAACGAACTCTTCCATAACCAATCATTTTCACCGTAAACATTCATTAAGCCACAACACTGGAAAGAAATAGAGCAATTCTGAAATAAAAATAATGTGCATCACAATAAAGAAAATAGCTTTGTGGCGTGCTGGCATAACGACTTTTGCAGCCTGAGAAGGAAAAGATGGGACAAACATCAAAGTTTAACATGAGCTGTAAAAAGCCTGCATACAATCACAGGGAATGTTGTTTGTTCCCTCTTTCAAGAGAACTTCATCTAATGAAGCTTCTTGCTGAACCTTCATTTGCCAAGTTATCCATATTAACATATTTTGGTTTGAACAATCAAAGTTTTGATACCCTAAATAAATATTCCTTTTGTTGGTAGTCTTTATGTCTCTGCAGTCCCTCTGAAAACTTTCCATAAATCTTTGGATATAAGTCAACATCCAAGAAGCAAAAAAGTCAATACCTCGGTAGACTAATTAAAGAGTTAATGTGTGGTGATGTCTTTCTCTTCAGGGAAGTGCGCTTAACTCTTTTTTTTTTTTTTTTTTACACTGGTAATATAAAAGAACAACTTATAGCTAGTGGAAGATTGTTTCTACAGAACACTGTATGTGCTAAAGGGGATTCATGGACTCTACAGTGTTTATAGTCAATTTATTTTTCAATTAAAAAAATTCACATCACTGAGAGATGGATCACTAAACAGATTCAACACTGAAAACTTGGAAGTTCCCGTGTGGCTTTGCTAAAATATATTTTCAATGCACTTTCTTAAGCATTGTGATTTTGTAGGATTATCTCACTTACAACTTTTAAATAGTTTTGTATTCTTACTAACAAAGTTGCAGAACACAATTGTCATTTTCCAAAAAAGCTAATTTAGCTTATATGCATTAAAGGCCTAGAGTTTCTTTTATTATTAGACGCTCAAATTGCCTTGGTTCTTCAGACCTACCTGACGTTTTAACAGTATACTTCAAAGCTGTTGTTGTCCAGGTT
Organism: Gambusia affinis; assembly: GCF_019740435.1. NCBI lineage: Eukaryota > Metazoa > Chordata > Actinopteri > Cyprinodontiformes > Poeciliidae > Gambusia > Gambusia affinis. Next base: position 6,134,685 of record NC_057888.1, read on the forward strand.
TACACCGAGGGGGTGCAAACCTGGACAACAATGACAAACCGACATTGCCTACTGCTGCTGGCTTACTGCTGGAGGACAATTATCATCCTTCCACTGCAATCATATGGAACAAAGTGATTCAAGCAATAAATGACTAAAAATGTTCTTGTTGAAGATTTGCTACGGTACCAGCACACCATCTATAAAGGTTGTCTTAGATGCAGTCCAACCTGAATGCAAACTAGGCTGATGAGAGCAGGTTGTTCTAGCAGACTGAAAACTGGTGTTTTATGCCCTATCCAACAATTACAGAATTTTTAAAATACATAAATAAAATATTTATTTTCACTTCTTTAATTTGGAGTGGAACCCCACCTCTTCACCTATCCAGCTTGTACCTTCCTCCAACAGTCACTGGGGAAGAGGTTATGCTACACACTTATTTTGAAGAGGTTTTTTTTTTACAAGTAACCCAAAGTGAAAGAGATTTTCAATAAATGAATATAATGAGTAATAGCTATTTTTTAAAGCTAATCTGTCGTCTGCTTGTACCGCGTTATTCGACAGCTAATTAGTATTGTTTGTCGTTTAACCCACAGTAGTTTGGATCCCAACTGTCTGTCTGTGACATTGTCGGCTTTTAAACGCAAAATTTGGGGATTACTGCCTTAAGTGATTAAATCCATCAAAAGAAATGTGATCCAGCAAAAATTTTCTAAACTGGAGGAGGTCTGATAAAAATTCGATCACTTGCCTCTAGCTGTTCGATGCTCTCTAACAAAGTTGGTGAGAACACTTGCACCCATTGATGACTCTTGAATGAGATTTCATTAGATCAATATCAATTAGAGTGAGAGCAGACATTTACATAAATGATGTTCAAACGGCGTGTCTGCCCCATAAACCTCCTATTATTCTCATATCATGTTTTCTAGACTCTCGGCTCAATGACCAGAGCTAGTACTTTCACATCCTCAGCTGAGGAGTTTCATTAAGCTAAGTGGATTCTTTGAATCCCCAAGGTTGATATTTGGAAAGCTTTAATGGGATATAATTACTTGCTTTGAGTGGTCTGTGTTCTTTCACAGTCAAGTGCAATACTCACTAGGGTTCAGTGTATATTAAGTACATTTTCATCGGAGCACACACAGTATGAAATGCAAAGGCACAAGAACATGTTCACCTTTCTGTATGGATGAACCGAGCTAAGAGCGTGCAAAATTGTTGTTTACTACCCTTCATTCTGAAAGGGACTCTAAGTAAAACGTTGTTATGGGCTTGATGAACAATATTTAGGCTTCTGAGTCACTAATTTGTTTTGAAAACATACAAAGTTGTGTATCTAAAGAGTGTCATAGATTACTCATACCCATTAAGCCTACCTAGTAACAACAATTTCAATGTATTTTACTGGGAATTTTATAGAGCACACGAAGCAAGCACATAACTGCATTGTACAGTCTTGTATATGCAGACATTATTCATGGTTTAAACATTCAGAATTACATTGATGGTAGTCCTCTGCCTTATGAATAGGTTTTGTTATGTATTACATGCAGTGTGAGAAGGAAGCAAAAGAATCCAAATGGATGATTTGTGATGCTACAGAGCTCTGTGTATCACTTCTGACAAATGACATTTAAATGGTGACTTTAAAACTTTCAACATCATAGAAAAAAGAAAGGGAAAGCATCGAAAATCAGAAACTGATTCAGGTACTACATGTAATAGATTCACAATCCCTTCCCCCACACCTTTTTTGTAACAGTTCTCATCCGTTCCTACAGTTTTAAAAAACTATACCGTCTACTATCGACACCAGCTTGTTCTGGATTGCAGGAGGCTGGTGTCTGTTTCTGGGTGTTGTTGGGCAAAAGGCTGGATACACCCTGGATAGGTCATTAGTCCATCACAGAAAAACTTAGAGATAGGCCAAATAAACATACACACACACACACACACACACGCCTACACACCAAGTCACAATTAAGAAATATCTTTTAAAGATCAATTAACACAACAGTTGTGTTTTTGGACTGTGGGAAAAGACAGGAGTACCCAGAGAGAACACCATGTAGAAAGATCCAAGGATTTAATCAGTGTTGCCAGAAGCTGCATTATGTAACTTTTACAAATAGAAAAATGTTTTTTTTTTTCTTTTTTTACATTAAAGCTATCATTAGACTGTGACGCTATTATAAGAGATCGATGACCTCTGAAAACCACCAACCTCCCCGTTTCTCTCTGCTACGCTACAGCTGGTTTACTAGAACAGAGCCTTCCATGAATGCTCAGTCTAGTTAGTATGGCACCATTACCACATTTAGCAGCGTGTATCCGACACTGAGTGGCAGCTCTAAGATCTTCCTCCTGGTGTTGATTTGTTGTCTTTGATTGAGAGCGATGCATTTTTGCAAACAGGGAGGAACTGGGAGGAGGTGGAGAACCTCGATCTTTTCACAGATTTTCAGTCTCATATTACAACATGGTGACAGTTTAAACAAATCTGTAAAAGTTACATACTGCAGCTTTAAAGGATGGACGGAGGGAGGGATGGGTAACATTTAAATTATGTGACAAGAAATAAAGTCTTTATATTCAAATGTTTTTCTGTGCTCAGTTAGACTTTTTACTTTCCACACTTCATAGAAACTCTGCTTTAAAGTAACTTTATCCCTTTGTGCATCCTGCAGGCATTCATACTTGTGCCTTTAACATTCAAATAATGTATAACAGTCAAAAAATTCCCACAAAGTTTGTTTTATCAGGTTTTTGTTCTCACGCTACGGATACACATCCATTTAAGCTTCCAGCATTCTTCTGCCTATTAGCACTTGTTGCAGCAGAGTAGGAGGCTCACATCAGCTGTGGGTATTAAAGGCAGTCAGCCAAGAAATTGATAGTGTAATTATTCTTAGTGTTAGGGGCAAAATATCATGAGCTGATTACAGTTCACTACAACAGAACTGCAAACTGTGGCATTAAAAACAACAAATCAACTATTTCTAACATTAGTTAAAAAAAACAAAACTTTTCTTTAAAGAAATTACGTCTTCAAGGTACTTTTGAAATTATAAATACGAAATTAAATTTCACCTTTATTTGTAAAACAAACAAACGAAAAAAAAACAAAAAAACAACAACCTGTAGTTGCAAAGTCTCCTGAGTGGGTGAGTCAGTATCCAGCTTTTCCAAAGAACCTTTAGAGCTATTATTGCTGTTATTTGCAGTTTACTCTAAACTGTGTCTTTTTCCGGAGGTATTCAATACCTCTGCTCATACCGGCTGTTAAATGGCCTGTTTTTTGTGTGTGCTTGCTCTTAAGTCTGTAACATCCCGTTGGTTCATATATCTTTCAGAATACACCCCGGGGATGAGACACTAGCTGTTAGTCAGCAGCCCAGGATTGAGTGTATAGCAATCAGTGCTGTGCCTCCATCTTTATAAGTTTCTAATTAGTCTCATTTGCAGTACAAGCCTAGACCATGGCCCCTGCTGACTTTGACAAAGTACCGGAGCCGGAATACATTCTAAGCTTTACGCTGCAATTCTGTGCTGGCGATTAACTGGCTGAGGGCTGATGGCTTTAGAAGGAATTCATGTGACCCCGTGTTCAGTGGGTAGCATCCTGTCTCTTACAAGTTACCGAAGTTCCTAATCCCAAATTGAATCCACAAGGTGCCCTTGGGAAAAGAGCCTAATCCTGAATAGCTTCAACAACTTCCAAGCAGTGTATAATGGAAAATACAGTTTTAAGGTGCTTACTTAGGACTGTATTTGGTAATATATATTGGCTGATTACCTGCAGTTCAGTCTGAAGGTGAAGCTGAAATGGTAATACTGTCAAGGACTATGCTCTAATTGATGACAGACCTCAAGGAGGTTTTTGAACAGCTGCCTCCAACGCCACGCACCTCAGCAATATGGTAAAGTCCTTTGGAGACAATTAAACGAGCACATTAGCACTGCTAAGCATGCACACACGCATAAACCTCTAGTAAGCTGCAATAACAAGAGCGGAGTTCAGGTTATAGGAAATGCCAGGTGCCTGAATGAGAGGATTAATTACATCCTGAGGGTAGTATTTAAAGATGTGACAAGGCGACGTGAGTATGACATCTGAATATGACAGGCACTCAGGTGGAAGAGGAGCCGTGGCGGACTGAGCCGTGTCTGCCCGTCGGACCAAGAATCTAATTAAAACCGAAACAGGTCACACAAAGGAAAAAGCCATGTCCAATCCTTATGTGGCATACAGCTGTGAATTTTCACACTGAGGTCAGAAAATGATGAGATTGGGTTAGTTATGGATATTAACATGTTTCTTATTTTCTTTTCCTAAAACATGAATCTCACTATGTACCCTTTTTTATTTTTTTATTTTTTACTTTTTTTTTATTATAGTACACGTTGCTTTACACTGCGTGGTTGCTGTGGCTACTGAACTAAATCAAGAACATTACAGCTGAAGGCTAGATATAAATCTGGCTATCTCCTGCAGTTCAGGCAGGTAATATAGAGCATCGTTTCCCAACGGTGGGGTCTGGACCCCACTCTGGTACATGGAAAACAAGCCAGGGGATGTGAAATGATCCTCAGAAGTCATCTTCTGCCCCAATTGTCCCAAATAGATTTAAAAAGCAGTCACTGATAATGAATGAAAATAGTTTGGTATTCCTTGTTGCTGCTTATTTCATTGCTATGGTTTTGTTTCCTGTGTCTGCTTCCTTTAAATATTTCAATGTAAGGCAAAACAGCTTTTCAAAGCAGGATGTACTGTCTATAGCAGTAGACTGACAGTTCATGTATTTGCACTAAATCACTAAATATACCATGGTTGCTTAAGTGTACATGCAAAGTAGTAGAAATCACACATCACCAAACTAATGTAATAATAGCTAGTAATTAAAGCAAGCAGATGGATATTAAGGTTTCTGCGTTGACATAATTAAGCAGAAGCCAGTGTGATTTTAGTATATGGAAACTCAAATGGTTATAAAATACGTGTCTGTTTATGGTAAACTGTTTCTGCATTTATTTAAACAGTTGACATCTAGCATCGTCTTAATTATATTGATGGAGCTGTACTTTTCTCCCACTCCAAATAATAGTTTTATCTTGCAGGAAGACAAAAGAAATATATAAAAATGTTTTATATAACTTAAACACTAGACCTACATTTTTTACAAACAAATCTATTTTAAAAATACATTTATTTTTCTTCCTATTTTGGGTGTGTGACAGTTGACTCTTTTGTCCCCATCTGTCCATTCATCCATCCATCCACCCTTGTGCTATCTGCCCGATGCATCATAACTCCATCCAGTTGATTTGATATCAGAATCTTCATACATCGTCAAATTGCTAAGAGTAAATCTAAATGCTTTTAATTTTAATCAGAGGCATAGCACACAGACAGTTATATTTTCCATCATTCTGATGTCACACTGACTGCAGCTTGTTTTCTTTCACACACTGGTTTTCATGATGCATGAGTCCACCACTCTGGCCTTTTCTGCCCTGGTATCATGCGGCTCTTTCAGTCTTGTGGATCCCTGGGTGGCTATGGTAACTCGTGATTAAAGCACGAGGCTTGAATGTCACTCAGTAATAAAGTACCAGAGCTGCAGGTTTTATTCCCTGTTTGTCTGACTGTTTTTTGTGTCTGTTGAAAGAATCTATTCCTTGTAAGTGGACCGCCTAAGGGCTCTGCAAATCACATACTGCACCCTTCATGTTTAAGTGTACATCACCTACATCAGGAGATCTCATAGCTGCACGCTGAGCCAGAGGGCTCCTCTAAAGCCAGTGCTTTTATTTTCCCCCCGTCACAAGACAAATGTCAAGTATCCAGGCTTTAGGAGGGAGCGCGGCCCACCCGTCTGCCGCCAGTGGTTTGGAGACAGCTAGATGAATGTGAGGCTACAATGCGTCTGGCTCGCACCGGAGGCAAGGAGTCACGGTGCAATGAGGAGGCCGTGCTGTGATAACGACAGAAGGGTTTTAATCATCACCGCTCCCCGGGAATGACACCAGCGCCGCACGGGGTAACAGAGACAGAGAGCAAGGTGGGGTGGGGTGGAGGAGGGCGACTGGCACCCAGCAGACAAACAAGCAGCTTGTAACATCCCTGTGTGGATTAGCACTGTTGCTTGGTGTGAAGCTCGTGTTTTTCTGGAAAGCCAGCAGGAGAAACATGTTACCCTTTTATTGTGTTTTGCTTTATATTTTTTTCAGCATTGCAAATTGTCTAGTACCTTTTGGTGTTGATTTTCTGAAGAGTGTAGATTTCAATTGTCCAGTATTGGGACTGAACCCATGACCTAGGCATTACAAGCACTGCACTCTGACCAGCTGAGCTATCCAGCCATACATAATTTTGAGTTTTTATCGATGTAAGAAAAATGTACATAATCTTGACAAAAACAGTGAAATTCTAATGTTTTTCAATATGCATAAAGATTTAATTTAAAGCCTCCTGCTATTTGGAAGGGTTGATTTTCTGAAGACTTTATGCTTCAATCTGCCAGTATGGGGATTGAACCCATGACCATGGCATTATTAGCACCACGTTCTGACCAGCTGAGCTAACCAGCCATACATAATGTTGAGTTTTCATCAATATATGAAAAACGCACATGATCTTATCAATAAAGATATGACAAAAGTGCTCATATTCCAGTGTCTTTCAAAATCAACTTGAATCATAGTTTAATTTAAAGCCTTGTGCTATTTTTCAGTTTTGATTTTCTGAAGAGTGTAGGTTTCAGTTGTCCAGTATGGGGATTGAACCCATGACCTCGGCATTATTAGCACCACATTCTGACCAGCTGAGCTAAGCAGCCATACAGAATTTTGAGTTTTCTTTGATGCAAGAAAAACTTACATGATCTTGACAAATTCCGTGCTTTTTAATATCAATATGCATAATGGTTTAATTTAAATCCTCCTGCTATTTTGAAGGATTGATTTTCTGAAGACTTTATGTTTCCATATATAATGTTGAGTTTTCATCAATATAAGAAAAACTTTGAAAAAATAGCTCATATTGTAATGTTTTACAAAATTAATATGCATAATAGCTTAATTTAAAGCCTTCTGGTATTTTTAAACATTATGTCTGTTTTTTCAGGCTTATTAAGTCAAAATTAAAACTGTAGAGTACCTCACAAAATTGATTTACAGCCCTTGAACTTTTGTACATTTTGTCAGGTTACAGACAGAAACGTAACAATTTATATGATGGAACAACGCAATGTAGCGCATAACTTTGAAGTAGACAAATCTTCTCAAATGTAGAGACAGAATTTTTTACCCACTTAAAAAAAAAAAAGCTCAAGCTCAGACAGATTGATTGTCTCTTAACATATTTTTTTCAAATTTTGCCACATATTTTCAATTTGTCTGAAGTCAGAGCTTTGACTTGACCACTGCAACACATACCGCAAATACAGTATTTGTCAATCTAAGTCACTCCGTTATAGTCCTGGGTGCTGTATTTAGTTTTCTTTCTGCAAGTTGAATATTTGCCCAGTACATTGTTTTTAACTGATTTTCCTCCCAGATTTTTCCGTATTGAGCTGCATCTGTCATCCAATAAACTATGAGTTGATTTGCTGTCCTGGCTGATCTAAAGCATCCCTAAAGTGTCGTGGCATCATCGCCTTATTAGACAGGGGGTAATGTGTTAATAGTCACGTCATTTTTTTTGTCATTCCAGTATTATGCTGTTGTCATTTTTCTCTGCACATGGGATTTCACATTTTGGCAAGAAAGCCCAATTTTCATCTTATCTGAGAAGACAACCTTCTTCTCTTTCCCTACCGACTTCTTTACATAACTTGTGGCAAACAGCATCTCTACTACTGTTTTTCCCCCACAACAGTAGCTTTCTTCTTAACCTTTTGTTTAGGAAGGCCGAGTTTGTTAAGTAAAATTCAGGTGGCCTCAGCATGAGTTGTGAATTTCTCCAGCTCCTCCTGAGTTACCGTGGGTGCACTGGCTGTTTCTTTGATTTATTGTCTCCCTCACTGGGCAGTTAGATCAGATGGACTTCATGTTGCGGTAGATTTACAGTTTTGCAGTACTCTTTCCATTTTCAGAGATGCTTAAATCTTTGCAGTTTGTGTGATAGATTGTACATGATGGAGATGATTTATTTTAGCACACCTTTCACTTTATCATTTAGCACTACCTTTTATTGGTGTATCAAATGATATTCAAATGATATGCACTCTAGTTGTAATATGATAAAATATAATAATGTTAAAGGGACAATATTACTTTTATGCTTTGGTGGCAAAATTTATTTCTCCCATTTCCAGCTCTGGAAACTGAACATATTTTTATTTCCTAAGCTTTTATGGTAATCGCAACATTACCCAGCTTCCTCTACATATTCAGTTGTCCCGGATATTTAAAGATGCCAATGTTTTTTCCATGTCGAAACATGCATGCCTGATGATTATGAAGCACAGAACCAGAAGGGGAAAAAAAACTTTTGTTTGCATCTTGCTGATATTTACTGAGCTTTGTGGGATTGAAGTCAGTTATCTGATGGAATTTAGTCACCAGGGGGATCAGTCGATGATGTGAGTTGCGCTCTTTAGTTGGCCCACTCCGCATACAGATTTTAAGTATACATGTATGGATGCATCAGATAAATACAGCAAATGGTTGAATATTAAAGCATTTGCTTCTAAAAAAAAGCATGTTATTTAGAGGAGAAAGGCATTTATTTTTCTCACAACCGAATGTTGCACTCTTCATTAAACGCCATGATTTATAAAAAGAAGTGAGGATTATTGTTTTATTGACCGGCGTCATCCCAGTGTGAACTCACAAGCTGTGGCTTTACAGAAAAAGAAGTGAGCAGCTCACTATAATTTAACTAACTGAGCCATTTACTTTGAAAGCCAATACCATTGTCAGGTGGTGGGTCTGTAATGACATTATTAAGGAATAGCAGAGAAAATAAATTAAATACCAACAGGAAATCTTTTTTTATTTTTCACCATGACCAATGGTCAGAAGGAGGCTTCATTTTCATCTTCGTCTTCCCTCTGCGCAAAAATTTAATGTGTGAGACCTTTCTCATAACACAGCATAGTGGGAGAAATGTGGACAGAAACCCAGTAAACGGAATAAAATCCACAATAAAACACTTACACTCTTTCAGAAGTTTTCTGTTTTTTTTTTGATGGTCACACTGAAACAAATATAGCTACTTTATAGTTGGAAGAGTGAGCTCAAATGCCTCCACAGAGACATAAAAGACTAAGTGTTTATCATGGCAAATGGCTTTGCCTCCAACAGTGACACAACCAGAGCTTCTTCTTTTCCTCTGGCATTTCCCTTTAGAGGTCGCTACAGCAAGTCATCTGTTTATATCTAACACTCTGTTCCACATGTTCTTCTTTCACACCAACTACCTTCTGTAGTGGCACAACTAGATTTTTTTTTCATATTCTTTTTAATATTGAATATCCCCAAATTTAATATTTTTGTGGCGATCAGTAAACATTGAGTGTGGGAAGAAATATAATCTACAAGAAAAGCAGCACTGCTTCCTTAAGATACAGTGACTTCCTCACTCCCATTTCTCCAAACAGCTGTCACCAGAATATGTGATTTTAGGGAATCATACAGACATTCTGTTAGTTTCACTTTTACCCCATAAAACCAATCTGTATTTTACTAATGAGGGTTTGACTACGGCACTCAACAGTATTCAAAGATGTTAATAAGACAATTTAAACTCTGACACTCTAGTTAGTTTTCTCACAGTAGCATGTTGTTTGAATGACTCTGTTGATTGAATGACTTTTCTCATTATTTCATATAAAGTCTGCAGCAGAGCAATTTGTTGATGGTTATGTTTATATCTGTTCGTGTCATGTTCAAGGTGGGTGTGTGAATGGGTTGTTCCCTGACTCTTTTGCTTTCAAAATGTGGTATTCACATCCATCGTGTGCACTGATTTCCTCATAAGGCACAGATGGTATAACCTAACAATAAAGTATTATTCCCAGATTAACCTGATTATTATGGTAAAACACTGAGGATTATCACCTGGAGAGAGAGAGAGAGAGAGAGAGAGAGACAGTAATGAGTTACTGCTATCAGGAGAAATCAATAAATTTTTTTTATACTGACATATGAGACATAAAACATTGACTCAATGAAAGACAAAAACACTTAGCAGACATAATATAAGATCACAACACCAACGGTCACCTCAGTGGTCTGGTTGTTGACTCTCATCTTGAGTTATCATTTGAAGCAACTGAACCGTGTTTTGCACTCAACCCTACGGTTTGAGAAATTGTGTTCCTTAATTTTGTGATTTGTCCTGTTCAATGATCATGGGGCAGAATTTGCTTCCCAACAGAGAGAGTTTTTGTGAGTGAGAAAAATCATACACAGACATTCCTTACAGATAGTGCTTACTTTATTACTTTTCTGTGTTGCAAACAAGACCAACACATCCATTTGACATATTTTTATTAAAAATATATTGTCAAGGAAACAGTCTGTTAACTGAGTGATTGTTGATTAAGAATGTCATAACCACCCTACTGTATTAGAAAAGTGCATTTTAAAATGAGATGTTTGAAACTAGTGGAAAGGTTGCTTTTCATATATGTTGCATATTTTTAGTTATTTCTAAAATACGGTATTTGAAGCCATACACGTTCAAGGAAAACTATTTTTTTTTCTTTTCAGAGTTTCCAATCACTTTCATCTGAAAAAACATCAACAAATAAATTAGCAGTAATTACTCTGGAAAGAGAACGCAAACTTATGAGTAATACTGAAGAGCCAAAACTGCTAAAGAAAGTTCATATACCACAGAGAAAAAGACACAGTTAAAAGAAAATACTTTTTCATCCTTTTAAAATGTCAAGGTAGCATCTAATGCCTCATCAATTAAAGATGGCACGTAGCTCAGCTGCGCATTAATATTAGCTACTTTCATATCTAATGTTTGCTAGCAGATTATCTTAAAAGGTATGCCACCTATTCCCTGATTGTGTCATTTTCCTTTTTATGTCTTGAGTTTCAAAAACACTATCTGAAAAGTACCACATGTGTATTCTCCCTTTGTCAGCGGGCTGCATTTCAGGAATTTAAACATCCTTAAACATTTCTATGTCACCTGTAGATAAATTTCCTCTGTCTTTATTTTTTGTGTCATGCTTAATCAGATCTTAAAATAATTTTGTATTGTATGTCAGATAAATATAGCCTGGGTAGATACAATAAAGTCTGTTTTATACTGTGATTTTATGTATTATGGGAAGAAAAGCTCTACAAAACAACCTAGTTCTGTGGAACAAAGTAATTGCAACAAACTAACTAGACCATAAATCTAATTACATGTTCCTCGCTTTGGTCAGAACAACTGCCAAAAAGCAGTTGTGAAAACTATTAATTCTTTCAACTTGTTGTGATGGGATTTTGGCTAAGTCGTCTTCTTCTGTGCAGAATTATTTAGTTCAGTCACAATGGAGCAATGGTGCAGTATAAAGTCATGCCATAGCAGCTCAATTGCATTTAAATATGGATAGTGACTAATACCACTCCAAAATTTATCTTTTTTCTTTGTTCATATTTGCCACTGTTGAGAATAAATAAATCGACACCACTCATAAGTTGACTTGCTGGCCTGTATGGATCATATTCTTATCATAAGCTGATGTTCAGACATTCTCATTAGGATGTGTTTGAATACATGAACAATCAGCTTCTTCAGCAATTACCTTATATGGCTTACCCTCCTTGTGAATGGTGTTGATGACTGTCTTCTGGACATCTGTCCAGTCAGCAGTCTTCCCCATGAACATGTAGCCGGCTGACCCGAAGTGAGAGACCATTTGAAGGCTCAAGAAACCTTTGAGTCAATTAGCTGATTATGGTGCAACAGCATTGGATTCCCGTAATTATCTTTTCAACATTATTCAAATTTTCTGAAACAGAATTTTGGGTTTTCATGATCTATAAACCATTATCATCAAAATTACAAGAAGCAAAGGCTAGAATAACGTCATTCTATGTGGTTATTCCATATTATATAAGAGTTTCATTTTCTGAGATGACTGGCAAAAAATATTGCACTTACATTCAATATTCTGATTTTTTTTTTTTTTAGAGGTACTAGTATATACACCAGGGCTGACTGCCTGAAAGGAAATGAGTGAGCGGAGATTAGAGTTTGGGTCAGGTAGCCTCACAAATGTGAATGGGCAGGTGGGAAAGAATGACGAAGGAAGGAGAAGAAAAATAAATGAATTTTTCTTAACATGGCGCTTTAAAGTCAGATCAGTGTTTGTGAAAACAAAAATTTCAAAATGAAGAGTGTACATATCAGTCCACAATAAGCACAACAGCTCAGGAGGCGTAAGCCTAAAATACTGGTATCTAGGGAAATCCCACTGTGCAGTTGGAAGCCCACCAGTGTGTGGAAGAAGACGGAGGCGTGTTGTGGTATATCTGTTTCAGGAAAGTTGTAATCTGAGTCGTTGTGCTGCTGACTGATAGGATATGTCTGTACTCATCAGATCAGTGTTGTCTCACTGTGGGGAAGCTGACCGTTTTGGCTCTTTTATCCAGTGCCATCCATCAGAGTAAGATTACGTTATTATGCTATCCCTGCATGGGCCACGGTCTACTCAGTTTTCAGATTCGAATAACTATAATGATAGAAATAAATATTGCTGTCTCATTTTATATATAAAAAAATGTATACTTGTGACTCAGTCTGAACATTTATTTTATGAAGTATTTCATTGAGAAGTCAGTAGAAGGTCAACCAACGAAAGCAGAGAAAGCTGCATTGCTTTAGTTTAATTTAGTTTGATTGCTAACTTATAATAATAATATATTTCATTTAGAAGGGCTTTTTCTAACACTCAAGATCATTTTGCGGAGAAAGTAAAAAAAAAAAAATTATAGACTTTCTGTGGCATAAGGAAACCGATATCCTTATGCCACACAATACGGATATACTGTGGACATCTATTCTTATGTACAAGTACAGACAATAAACTCATTGAAATCTATCTGACTGGAAAGATTTATAAAGACAGCTCCTTTTGGACTCCAGAAAACCACAGTAAAGCCATTATCCACAAAAGGAGAAAACATGGAACAATAATGGACTTTCCCAGGAGTGGTCAGTCTACCCAAATTGCTCTTAAGAATTCATCAGTGATTCATCCAAGGTTTTCAAAAGAACCCAATACAACTTCTAAAGCACTACAGTCTCATTTACGCCAGATAAGTTCAGTGTTCATGATTAAATTATAAGAAAAAAAAAGGGAAAAATGTCTTTTATGAGAGCGTTTTCCAAGCATTTGAATGTTGTGGAAGACATTATAAGAGTCACATCCTATGTCAGTATCCACACGTTAAACATGAAGTTTGAGGGAAAAATACATGTAACTTGTAATATATGGGAACCGGAGGATATCTGCCTTACCATTCACATACTCTGTTATTAAATTGGATTCCATGCAATGTTTTATGTAATTTCAAGGATTAGACTTAGAAATTCATTAGGTTTCAGCTCTGAGAACGAGGCCCTATTTTCATCCTCTATATCAGACTGCGAATTTGATAAAGTATGAAAATATGATTCATTTATTCAAGAACTGTGCGCGGCGGCTTTATGTGGTTCTTAATGAGTAATCTTCCATACTCTGTGGGAATCTTTAATAAGTGCCATTTAATGAATGAAACACGTTGTGTGGCAAATCATTAACTTTGAAAGCACCCCTGATTGCTTTTGAAGGATTACAACTCTTTTCTTTGATTTAAATGGGTTGCGTTAATTTTTCTGGAATTATCTTTGTATTTAAGGGATAAACTCTAGATTAGAAAAGTGCCATAAATAAAAATATTTTCCTCTTTAGTCATTTGAAATGTTTACCTCTTTGCTTTTGCAGCTTGTATTTAGAGGGATTCAGGTGAAACCAGACAAATGGCAGTTATTTGATGCCAGCGTTGTCACATCTCTTATCTTTTTTCGATAGAGATCAATCATGACAGCGGAAACAGACAGATGATTCCTCCCCTGGCGGCCAAATTGTCCCCTTGCATGTGCTCACTTTTGTGACAGTGTCTGAACATTTGCCTCATCATACATCAAACTACTAAACTGTTTGGATTGACAGCACTTTTCAAGCAAAGAACACGCACCAATCACAGCCAACGTAGACTTTCTCTTTGACTTGGAGAATCCTCAGAATTGCCTACTGAAGGATTGATGTAAATCGTCTTTAGCAGTGTGAAATGACATCTTCAGATCACCTAGACGTTGAAGGACTTGAGTGGTGCAGTTGCCTAAAGGCTTAACAGGTGATAAAATGTCAGTATATTTTACATTTAATAACAGCTAAGTAATTTAAATCTCCTGCTCTTGATCATCAGATTTACAATAAAAACAGTGAAATGTACTGTGTTGTGAAAAAGTTATTGCCCTTCACTGATTTAATGTGTTTTTATTTTGTTGTCTGATACTGGCCTGAATAACCAGGCCAATATCAGACAAAGCTATCCAAACTAATCAGGCCATATGTAAAAAAATATATACATGCTGAGAGTCCTCTCATCTGTAATGTAGGGGTGAACCCTTTTACTTGCACACCTTTTAACACCATGCTTTTTTTCCCACACAACTTTCTGTTATTATGCTCGGATACAGCACTTAGTGATTACTTTTTGTGGCTAATCTTCATTGTGGAAGATGTAAATAACTGAACACATGAGTGTGTGTACTGACCAATGTTTCTGAAACAAAAAAAATAATAATATTGATTTTAAATAATACTCTATTTTTCAAGATGAATAGAAATGAAAACTTGAAATAATGCCACTCTATGTAATCTATGTATGAGTGTCACTTTCTTATTTTAATGAATGGAATATTTTGATGGTTCTCAAATTTATTATAACACTTTAAATGTTCCATAAAGGAGAGATCCCATACTACTGTAATCAAAGAAGAATACTGAGATGAAATTTGAGAAAATGTTTGCCACTCTTATCATCTTCTCTCTCTTACTTTGCAGGTGTCATAAGAACAGCTTTGCCCAACATGGACCGGGAGACGAAAGACCAGTATGTGCTGGTCATTCAGGCCAAAGACATGGTGGGCCAAATGGGCGGCCTCTCCGGCACCACCTCTGTCACGGTCACTCTCACTGATGTCAACGACAACCCACCTCTGTTCGCTCACAGTAAGAGACCTTTATCTGACTGCCTCCACAGTGCTGATTGCGTTTGTACGTGTTCAGCAGCTACTTAGCAATCAGAATAAAACCTCCACATCTTTTTTTTCACCATTTTTGTTCTCTAGGTTGAACACAGCTCTTAAGATGTACTCTCACTGGAAGACCACTTGAACTAAGAGAGGGGAATAAGGGCACTCGATCAACATAGTAAAAATGCTAGGATTTTTTTTTAAACTGATGAAAGAAAGCGCTTTAAAAATTACTTTTTCTATATTACTTTTTAATAAAGAAAAGCAGCAAGTATTATTCATTCAATCAATTTTTTTGATTGAATGAAGTTTCGCAGAAAATGAATGAAGTTAATTTTTAAAAATTAATATCGGTTATCAAACTTTGACATGTTACAGTAAATTTTCAGTCTGAGAGCAAAGTGCTCTGCTAGGAACATGTGGAATAATCAAATCTCTGATGTATAACTTATGAATAAAAATAATGATGGAGCTGATATTTAACAAGAAGTCAATGAAAATAAGCTAAAGTAAGAGAAATATGATCTATCTTTTTCGTTTTAATTTTGTAGAACTTAATTTAACAGAAATTAGGGCTACATTTTTTTTTCAAACTTCTCTTCAAGCTTTGGACATGTAGACTGAAATTTTGCGACAAGAATCATTCATAGTTAAATTGAATGTAGAGGCATCTATGGATATCAATCAACAGATTTTCAGTTAGCTGTATGTCTGGACTTTGACTAGGTCATTCTAACTCATGGATGTCTTGGTTTTGGCAGAAGGTCAGCTTGTGGTGTAGTTGGAGTTGTACTATACTTGTACCATTTTCAGATGATGCACTGAATTCTGCTCTGTAAGATCTCCAAAGATTGGGATGTTGTTTGAACCACAATGAATCGCTCAACAACTGATTCTCTCTGTTCACTGATGCTCTCTAACAAACCTTTAAGCCATTTGCTGGTCCGACTGGAGCGCAGTAATCACTGGACTGCCATGAAACTGTATATAAAAAGACTTGTATTACTTTGTGAACTCTAACGGAAAATGGTTCCTCTGGATTTTATTTAAGAGTTTAAGATTGCAAAAGCTGAGAAAATTAAACAGTTATGAACATCTAATTCATGAATCAGCTGAAAACCTGAAAATAACTTGGATAACTGACAAAAAAAAACTTTGTGTAACTACCTTGCATTTATATTTTCAGGACTTTTCCTAAAAAAATTTTAAAAAACTGTCTATAAACTGTGCAACTCCCAGCTTCGTTCTTCATCAAAGACAGTCATTCCTTTTGCCTCGGACACCGAGATCAGTCAGGTTTCTTTTTTTTTTTTTCCTATTTCTTTCATTTTGTCAGCCCTTTGCACAAGCTGCTAATGGCTTCCAGGAAAAGCTTTACGATTCAAAGGCATGCAGTTCTCCTCATGATAATCCCGAAGCACCGGCAATCGGTTTACTGCTGATAGCCCGACCGCTGGTCCGGCTGGAGCGCAGTCACCACTGGACTGCCGTGAAGCTGAGTCAATTTGCCGGTCCCCGGGGTGAAAGAGAGATTCAAGTTTGCGCGACAAGTCATCAGTGTCGTTTTAACCCAGCGCTGTCACACTGAGAAGAAAGAGACTTTAGAAGAATTCTGGGGGGTTTTGCTCCTGCTGTTGTGCTCACAGGGTCATGGGTCAGAATCGATATGCCATTACAGTGCTTCAGAGCAGATTGAATCCAGGAGCACTGCTTAGTTGATGATATGTGGGGAAAAGGCTCAGGACAGGCAAGAGTAGGAGGTGGGTGCAAGGGTAATAGGATAGGAGAAAAGTATTTTTGGGGGGCTTTTAAAGAGCTGCTATTCCATGGCAAATTAAAAAGCCATTATAAAGATTACATGGTGGCAAACAATGTCAGGCAGATTAGCATTTAGACTGTGGCTGAGGGAGACACTGAAGAACACAGAAAGGTCTGGTAATGAGCTCTGGTTTGGTGATTGGGGAGATTATGATTATGAATATGATTCCCTTCTTTATTCTTGTAGGAGTACTTTAAATTCAGGGGGTCAAACAATAGCGTGGAGGACATGATGGAGAGTTTTTGGAGTAATAGAATCCTTGAGTGGACATTTCATCCAGTGAATTGTAACAAAGGGATTTAAATGCAACTCCTGTTGTTCTTTTCGTCTGGCCTGGACAGCCTCAAACTGAGGGAATTTTTCATCTGGCTTCATCTATTCTTCTAAAAGTAAAACTTGTGGAACACTATGAAGTGAAATTAGTCTCGCTGTCCAAATAGGATAATTTATTTTTTTTTGCCCTCTCTGCCTGAAAACAATCTAACTAATCCAATCTATGAATAATCTATCATATATATGTAATCTATTATTGCCTTACTTTTGCATCAGTTGTTTTGCTTTCATTCTAACTTTATCTAACTGTTTGCATTTTAGGTTTTTTTAATTGACATTTTCAGATTATTATTATTATTATTATTATTGCTCAAAACTCATTTATTGATAAGAGTCAAGTGGCCCAAACAATAATTAGCAACAAAAATAATAGTCAATAGAGGGTAATTCAAAGTTTCTAAAATAATATCCATGATTCCTTACAAAGCTGAAATGCAATGAAAAATAAACTAAGAAAAATGACTGTAGTACACACGTATAAAATGTAATAATAGCATTGCATAAATGGCTGTTTCCCTTTTCTCTAAGCAATAAACCATAAACTATTTTCTGAAATTTATCAAAGGATCTAAATGAGACTCCTTTAATCCCAGCCGTGACGGCCTCTATGAGGAGAAATTTTAAATTTTGCCATATTCATTCTTTCAAATGTGAAACTTCTTGAACACTGTGAAGTAAAGTTGGTCTGGCTATTTTAATAGTATATATATTTTTTTATTTTTTTCTTCTTTGCTGACTTTACCACAAATTGGAGTGAAAACTGAGATTTATGCGTCACTGCCCCTGCTTGTTAGTCTAACGCAAGCGTGGTGGTCGCAAAAAATAAGCACATCCATTACAAGCAACCACTCCTGTCCTTCCCTTTGCAGAAAGCTATCAGTATACGGTGCTGGAGTCGCTACCAGTGCAATCTGTGGTGGCCAGAATCAAAGCGGCAGATGCTGATATCGGCTCCAACGCGGAAATGGACTACAGGATCATGGACGGTGACGGGCCCGGCATGTTCAATATAACAACAGACGAGGACACACAAGAGGGGGTTATTATCCTGCAAAAGGTAGAGTTTGGAAAATAGACATATTTTCACAAAAGAAAAACCTGTCAGTTTTACTCATCATGACCGTAGCAGATACATAGGTCCTTTTTTTAGACAGGTTTTTACATACCCTATGTTTTTGTGGCAAAAAAATAAAAAAATAAAAAATAAAAATAATTGTGGATTGGACTATATACTATAAAAGTATAATATTAAGTAAAAAAACCACATTTTTGTGCGATGGGGGTTACACAAAAGTTGTAAAACAATGTTTTAAGCATGGATTGTATGCATTTAAAACAGACAACCAACATTTTTATTAAAAATAATCAAATAAAAAAGAAAGATAAATTATGACAAATGCCAATCATTTTTGGAAAATATGTTGCAAACTAGAGAGGCAGTAGTGGACATTTTTGAAAGTTTGTGTGTCTGTGTGCTCATTAATTAAAATTAAACAGCAGTTTAGAAAGAAAACATACATGGTGGTGGTAGTATGATGGTCTGGGTTGTTAAATTGTCCAGGATCTTTCTGCCTGTCTGACAAGAAGCTGTAAGAAGACATAAATGAACCCTGTTCATGTACTTCGCAGCCTACCATCATAAAATATATCTTCTGTCCATACAGACATGCAAACAGAGATGCATGCCTGTACATGTGTATACATCTATAGTTTTTACAAACATGATTACACAATTCATGCATACATCTATATAGCAGTGTAAGATTTTATCATTTTACATTTTAGGGCTCTAAATGGATTACTCTATTACCCGGTAATTTTTTCTACATTCACTTTATTTGTTCTTATTTTGATAAATAAAGATGGACAACAATCATGTTCAGTATATTATTGTTAGATTTCCAGTCATGGGCACAAAGCATTTTAACACTAATATTTAACACCATATGTTTTACCTCACTGTAGTGGGATTATTTATTTATAATTAAATGTTGTGGTCTTTTTTCTGCATCTGTTCATTAATATAGAAATAGTGCAGTACATCATAACTTCTGGGGAATGGGTCAGATTTCCAGGTTTTAGTCTTGAAATCGTCTCTTCAGGCCTCTTGAATGTGACAGCTCATTGCTGCCTCTTCTTGGTCAGAGTGGTAGAACCATTGTTGACCACAAGCAGTTCTTGTCAGACTGGCCAATTTGATCCTTTGTTTGTTTCATACCAAAACTCAAACAAATACAAGGCAGAAGTGAGTCTCTGACAATGAAACTGTCAAATCAGCGTGCTCAGTATATTACATTTTGCACAGAGAGTTTAATAAGCCAGACAAAATGTTTCAAAAGCATTTATCTTTGTACGCTTTCATCCACCCTGTGTGCCTTTCTTTATAATCATCGTTGGCTCATGTATGGGACAAAGTCGCTACAATTTATCATCAAATAACTTTGTCTGACAGTGTGTTAAATTTTAGGAGTGCTGGAGACCACAACCTTAATTGTGATCAATATCACCAAACTGGGTAAATGAATATAAACGTATCTGCACACAAGCTGTTCATTTATCCTTGACAGACAATGGTGATATTTTATGTTTGTACAGAAAAGGACAGTGATAAAAAAAACATTTTGAGGCACTTTTTTGTTTGACAAATAACCAAATTAAAGCTGCCATAGGTAACTTTGATAAAAATGTTTTTGCATATTTGCTAAAACTGTCACTATGTCATGCTGGTAGCATATGAGACAAACAAAAAAGTAGAAAAAAACAACACTTCTCCAGCTCCTTCCAGTGGTCCTACTGCCATCTGCAGAAATACGTCTCTCTCAATTAGAACAAGACGGAATGTCTCAGCACTGTCAATCATTCTCATGTACATGCAGCTCACACTCTTATCTGGATCGTATTCTACTGTCAGGACATAGTGACAGTTTCAACAAGTATAAAAGGCGTTTTTTATAAAAGATAGCTTCTTCAGCCTTAATTCAGAGTCAAGAAAATGTGTGATCTTCATATTGGTAGCTTCCAGGTCTCAATGAGTATGTGAAAAGAAAGCAATAAGGAAAAATATGTAAATATCCAGAATGTAATCCTTAAAAAAAATATGTCCACCCATCTATCTGTTTGTTATCCATCCCTCCAGGAGTCATTCTCTTCCTTTTATTACATCTTTCATCCAGTTAATGGATGTTGTGGAGTTAATATTTAAGACCATAATTTTTTTTTTTTCCATAAATTTAACATGTCTTATATGTTTACTCAAGAAAAACTTGCCAGAAATGGGCTACAATGTCTGAAAATGAGAAAAGACATGGAATTTTTACAAAAAAGCTGTGCGGAAACCTTAATGTAACCCATTTTCTGTTATATGTTTTTGTTCCTTTTTTACCTGCAGCCCCTAGACTTTGAGACAAGAAGTGGCTTCGCTCTAAGAATCGAGGCCACAAACAGGAACATTGACTCCAATTTCTTGAGCCTCGGCCCATTTAGCGACATAACTTCAGTGAAGGTTGCCGTGGCAGATGTGAACGAGCCGCCCGTCTTTTCTACTCCGCTTTCCAAACTGAATGTTTCCGAGGACGCCAAAGTGGGCACCTCAATCGGTAGAGTCTCTGCCCACGATCCAGATATCTCCAACAGTGCCATAAGGTACAAACACCGTGCTTCTCCGCTGCACCACACAATAATAGGGCAGAAATCTGATTGGAAGCAAAAAACCTCCAGACACTTCTCTTCCTTTCAACTTTAAGTTATGCAATTAGTTTACAGAGTTTTGCGTAAAGGAAAAAAAGTAAACAGTACCCCAAATATGCAAACAAATTGCTTCTCAACATTATCTACAAACACAGACTCCACAGAGCCTTGGAAGTCCCCAATCTGGCTGTCACAAAGACAGCAGCAGATGGTGGGCGGGCCAAGGAGTGCTGCATTTGCAAATATAAAATGCCATCTTGAACAAGAGAAGGGCATTCCTGCAGGAGGGTCAAGGCCCGACACTTGCGCAGTGGCATTTACGACTCAAAACAAGCACTCACATTGTCAGTCTTTACAGTGTCACTCTCGAGATGCCCCTAACCCCACCACCCCTTTCTGCTCTAATTGAATGAATATTGTATGGTGTTCATGCTTGGTCTGTTAGGATTGTTAGTAATCTTAATCAGAAAATCTAATTACTGCTCCATTGTAGCTGTAAATTGCCTTTTTTTGCCCCCGTGACTGTTATCAGAATCAGCAATATATTTCTCTACATCTGTTGAAATTAAAATTACTGTGGAACTAATGCTGCCACAAGAGTCAAATTACACTGCAATAATATCCCTTGGATGTATGCTAATTGAAGCTGTTATTTTCTTTTGAAAAATAGGCTCACAAGTATTGAAAGGACTCGATAAGTGTTGTGTGTTGAGGGACCGTCTTCACTTTTATCAAAATTTAATAGGCCTCATTCTATAAGTTCCAAAAAAAGGTGACATGATCTGTGACATTTAGAGAGCCATTGGAAAAAAAAAATATATATTTCATGAAGTTCAAAATCAATACAAGGAGGTAAGTATGGAGCTTATTATTTTAATTTCGCACAAACTGATGAAAAAGGACAGAACAATGTTTTCCTTCAGGTAAAAGAAACTACTATACTTTAATGTCAAATCAATACAAGTTAATCTCATTTTTAGCAATATGTCATGTGTAATATAGATGAGTTTCTGTGCCTAGGTACTCCATTGACAGGAACACAGACTTGGAGCGTTTTTTCAACGTTGACGCTTTGAGTGGCATCATCAGCACAGCCAAGTCTCTGGACCGAGAAGCCAACTCCATCCACAATCTCACCATTTTAGCCATTGAGAACTGTAAGTCGATCAACAGAAACAAGATATTGAGAAATACAATATATTTGTTCAAATTCTCCACTGTTAGCCAAATCATTAAGTAACTGTTATAAGTAATAGTAGTTTTCAAGTAATTGTGCTGGAAGACATGGCTGAATCTGTGGGAGGGTCCTTCCAGAAAGGGACAGGAAAAAAAAAAATGTTAATCAGAAAACTCAGTTCCACTGAGTTACAAATGCAGAATTACATTCAATTGTTATTAATAGTAAAGAATGGTTATTACTATAGTTGAAGTATAGGATTCGAATTCACAAATAAAAATCACAAAAAATGATTGTACATGCACGTTTTAGAGATAGCTCAATGTATTTTAAAACAGTATAAAAATGTACCTATATATATGACTTTTTTTTTAAAATAAAATGAAATGTAAGACTTTTTAAGACATTGAAAAAAAACAAAAAAACATTTAATACAGTGACTGCCGTAAAGACAGTTTTGATTGTAGTTATAAAACAATACAGAGACAATAAGTTTATTGTTTCAATAGTTAAAACATTTTCGATCGAAGGACAATGTGTCTCATTGTGGGTGACATGGGATTTGAGAAAACAGAGCAGATACACACACAAAAACAGAGAAGCACCGTAGTTTGTGTAGTTTCCATGTAATGAAACAATAAAATCAGTTGAACCAGCGTCTCCTTCAGCAGCCGCAGTACAGGGAGAAACACAGCTAAACATAGAAGCTCTGAGCTAGTAGTAAAATCAATGATATGAAGAACAAAGTACACACAATCACAGCAGTAGCTTCTTCTGTTGGTTTGAGTAGTAGGGAGAGACCATCATTGTTCTCTCTGGCAGACTACAGTCTGACCTTTAAGAGCAAGAGCAAAGTTTCCTTAACACATGCCTCATATCAAAGTTAAAATTGTGCAGTGTCTTTCTCAGGGTAGAGGGAGTCACCTTTGTGGCAACAATGAGCCAAGCAGGTCATGTGATTTAGTTTTTGAAGACTTCTTTTAGTGCCATACAGTCTGCTTTCAGGTTAAATGTACTTAGAAAGTCATTTTTGAATGTCCTATTGAATGTTTTTTTATAGACCATTTTCCATACGATGAAATAGCTGATTTCAAGATCTTTAGAGAACTCTGACTGACTGACAAGCTGCAACAAGCTTCTTTTTTTCCTAAACCACTCAAACAGCTGTTTCATTCTCACCACAGTTCAGCAGTCAAGATCACAGCAAGCTGAATGTGAGAGATTTGAACAGGCCGAACAAAATGCTGAGTAGCCATGCTCTCATTATGTTCACCGCATACATATGAGATACACCTGCTTGTGGTTGAAGCCATTTTAAGTATATATATACATGGAGCTTTCCAAATTTATTCTACTTAAAAATAAAATACTTTTTTTTTTTTTGGCATTTTAAACAGCATATTGGAAGTTATGTGTTAGTAAAACACATAGGTTGTTGTAGAGTGTTCTATTCTTCTCACACAACTGTATTTTTTAAAATATCAAAATATGAGCTTTAGGGTATGTTTAATCCTAAAAGAAAAATGGCAGCAGTGTCTTGCCCCTCTCTTTTTTTTCTTCACATTTTTGTACATTTCTTGAAGAGTCTCTTCAAACATGGCTGTCAATTTATTACACCATTACTTAAGATTCTGTCCATTTTCTCTTTCTACAAAAATGCCCCCCAGGGTTTAGAGAAGTGTCATTTAGCCTGTCAGTAAAAAATTGTCACTCCTCTCAGACTTCCTAATGCCCATTAGTCTGCAGTACAGGGGAAATTACAGCACATAGTCACGGGGTTGACGCACGGCTGTCAGGGAATGTTAATTTACACACAGGACGGTCACTCTGACCTCCATGTCTCCCTGAGCCGTGGGGACGAGATGCTGACTAAGGGCAGACAGTCTCACCCACGGGTGAACAATGTTAATGTGATGTGAAGAAGTGCCGCATGCCTTTTTTTTGTTCATCTGTCAATGCTACAAGGACGTGAACACCTCTTTTTTTTACCCCTCTTTGCTTTGCAGTCCCATCATTTTACTGACATTACGCTAACACAGTGGCCAACTATCATCAGCACACAACCCACTGAGCACTTCAGACAGCTGCGTCACACCAGTATAAGTTAAGGAAGACTAGCAGCCTGTCAGCATTGCACTTCTTCTGTTTTCCTATCTTAAAAGTGACTGCTGTATAAAGACTGTTCAGTTTAATTTATTTATTTTTTTTATTTTCCAAACCTTTTATGCTTCTCCACTTCAAAGCTGTTTTTATTTACGTCTCATGGCACACAGATGTACTTCCTGGTTGATTTCAGAAGTGTCGCCTGATATAGCACAAGAGAGAAGGCGGGATATAATAATAGCCATATGAAATGTCACAACAGTCCCTCATGCGTGAGGTACTGACTTCTGACACACAGTGATACTCATGCACTGTTTTCAGCTAAAAAACATCTTTGATTTGAAGGTTGCTGCTGATATTCCCTGCCCTCCTCTGCTTTCTGACATTATTAATAGTAAATGAGTTCTATGTAGCTAAAAAAGAGAGCAAGTATGCTTCAGTGGAGGCTTGCTGGGCATTTGAGCCGGAGTCACTCACATTTCATCCGCCCTCCGTTCCGTCCAGTCCACGCCAATGACAAGTCTGTGGCCCGAGGCTCTGCGCGCCCTTTTTATCACCATCAAATAAGTCGCCCCGAATGTCAGACCATCATCTCTGGGCGGCATCATGGCGACGCCACACTAAATCATTGTCCCGCACTCAGACGCAGCCATTTAGCCATCAGTGTGTGTCAAGCAGACAGAGCCGTGAAGCCAGTTGTGGAAGATGGTTCACGCACATAGCTTTCTCCGACAACATGCCTTTACTGAAGCTAATCGTTCACACAGATCGACAGCAGGCAGGTTACCTGGCGTCTCTTTGAAGTAGCTTGAAACTTACAGTACGGTACCGTGACGATTTGTGCGTTCACAGATTTCTTCAGACTTATCATTTTTTTATGTATTCACAAGATTTGTAGACAGTCAAAAAAAGGCAGATTTTAGAAGAAGTCAACTCTTCTTTGCAGAATACTTTGAAATCACCCATAAAGAAAGAGCGTTTTTGAGATGAAGGTAATTCCTTGGTAACTAAATCTTATTTACATGTAGAAGTTAAGACACTTTCAAAAACTTGAATTTGTTTTTGGAAGTTTTTGAGTCGGCTTACAGAAATGTGTTGACAGGAACATGTTTTGTTGTGAAGATGTAAAAATCATTATCTACAATGCTTTTAGCAGCTTATGTGTTAACTTGCTTGCTTATAACTAGCATCTTTTTGAACATTAATTAATACTATATACAACTAGCTGTTTATGTGCTACAGTAGTAGCACATAATACCACTGTATCTGCCACTACATGGTAGTTGTTCATACTTCTGCTACACTGCTGCCTCAGCCTTACCTGATGTTCTATAGTTCATAATGAGCAATATGACAAGAAACAAATCAAAACAAAAAGGAAAATACTGTTTCATTTAGTGAATGTTTATTGCAATTAAGCATGAAGCATCAAAAAATAACAAAAAACACTCAGTGATACAGCCAAGAAGGTCAAGGTCCAGTAAAAGCAGAATTAAAAATGAATTTTGCCGAAATATGTGAACCTGAACCTTTTTCTTTGTATTTTTCCCCAGTGGATCCAAACCAGATTGGGAAAGGCATCACTCTGATCACGGTGTTGGACGTAAATGATAACGCCCCAGTCTTTGCAATAGACTACGAAACGCTCCTGTGTGAAAACTCAATGCCAGGGCAGGTAAGACCCAGAGACATCTCTGTTGTCGGTCTGGCATCCTTTCTTCTTTTCTTTCCCTCTCTCTCTGTAAACTCCCTTGAAGTTTGACACACAAAGACAGCCTGCTGAGCCTCACAGCCATTAAAACTCTCCCCTCCCTCTAAACAACTGCATTGTGCTCAAACTGTATCTGTTTTGCAGCTCAGGGTTACGCCAGGTGGACAGCATCATTAGTAGGAGACACAACCTCAAGATTTAATAGGAATTGTAGGAGTTGCTGTTCATTAGAGAACTTTCTCTCATTCACTTTCTTGCCACTGTTCTTGAGTTAGCCTGGGGTCTTTTTTGCACAGTTGAATGTCATTTTATGGAAGGATGGAGTGGTGTTTTATAATAGTTTCATAATAATCCTGTCGTGAACAAGAGCAGAAAGTTTATCTTAGTATTGTGCAATGACATCCAATGCAATTTTTGCTTCTAAAAAAGAAAAAAGGGAAAGTAAACTGTGTCCATGCATTGCATTTTCCCCCTCCACATTTGGCCCCATTCTTGCTGAATGACTTGCGTTTTTGTGGTGGTCATTTTTCAGCTCTTGGCATTTGGAAAATACAATCAGAGGCAAAGGCTAAAGAAAGCATGTATGCCTGAAAATGTACAATTGATCAGAATGATGCATTTTTATTAGAAATGGCTATTAGGCCATTTTAAATGTGCTATTTGCATTCATATGTTGTAGTTCTCTTATCATTGGGCTCATGGTGGCTGTGTAAAAAAAGGTAAATGAGTTTATTTGGAAAAATGAAAGACAATATTTTATTCTGAATGTGTCTTTTTTTGTTTTTCTGTGGGCATAATTTCTGATCTCAGAATTGTTTTACTTTAAAGAGTTCGCACAGCCTTGCAGGCTCCAAATGTTCAGGCATTTTGTGTTTTTTATCATTTGTTTTAATGAAAATCTCAAAGTGAATCTTAAAATACAAAAAATTGAAGCTCACTTTGGAGGACATTTTGTCACGTTACGACTACAAACCTTACTGCATATTGTTGGGATTTTGTGCAAAATACAAACAGAAAATTGTGAAGTGGAAAGGGAATTATTGTTTTTTTTTTTTTTTGTCTTTTACAAATAATATTCTGGAATACTAGGTGGGCAATATAATTAGTTCCCTTTATTCAGATACCCTTAAATGAATCCATACAAACAATTTCTCTTAAAAAAATCACCTAATTAATAGTCTGTGTGTAGTTTAATCTCATGCCGTGTAAATAAAACAGTTCTGCATTGGCAGCTGTAACATTTGAAACATTACAAACTATGGAAAAGTTCAAGATGTTTTAGTTTATTTGCAAGCCATTATATTTTGTAGCTTAACTGAACTAAGATTTATATCAGAGTTTAGTCTTAATATGTGCAGAATACTGACTTTTACCAAAAACAAATACATTCCGTCAGAATCTCAACTTTTGAAACTTATTGGATACTCAGTGCAGTTCTTTCACATTCACCTAAAAAATTACAGCAGAGAAACTTAACCAAAGTGATAAATCAACAATCGTATCAGCCTCCAGGACATGAGGACTGCCATTGCAGATGACAGCATCATCAGGAGGAAAAAGGTATAGCAGATCTGTAATTACTCAGCTCACGCCGACAGATTGCTTACCTAACCCCAGTGATAGCTGAGCTGCCACCTCCCCTTGGTGTAGCCATTGGCTCCTCTGGAAAGCGATAAGCTTCAGCCTCTGTGTTTGTCCACCCTGTGAATTGATGTGATGCATTCAAATTCTGCCAAGATATGTTCAAAATTATTCTACACAAAGAACTGCTATAGTTCGGAGCTGAAATATACATTAGTATACATATATCAAACAAATAAAATAGTGTTTAAGTGAAACCACAAATGATTTTTGATGCTGTATCTAGATAATACGTACATTTTGAAAGCCTGAAAGTCATAAGAAATTACAAATGTCTTCTGTTTTCTGGAAGGAAATGTTTCACGTATTCTAATAGGCAAGAAAATCTGGTCTAGATTAGATATCAGTAGCGATATGTCAATACAAAAGTCATGGTTATGTCAGCAATTTCTAAATTAATTTGATTGTATTATGTTCCAAAAGTTAAAAAAAAAGAAAAGAAAAAAGAAAAAAAAGACAAATGAAAAGTGTAGAACTGACTGTAGAACTGGTTAGATTTTCTTTTTGTCAATAAATAAATTAAGCAGGCATAGCCAATCACTAGATAGGTAGAATACACAATATAACTTCTTTTTTATTTAATGGCTGTGCTCATGTTTGAAAACAACTTCACTTTAACAACCATGCAGAGTAACACAACCTTTTCCAATCAGTTCTCACCAGGTCAGAATACTGATCTGCATCACACCATTAAATAACTTAGGACAATGTTGCAACCACTGGAATTGGGTCTGAATTGTCTGATGCATGCCCCGAAAGTTATTTCATGATTATTTAATAAACATGGTGAAATCACTTTGAAGAAAATCAACTGTAAGACAGACAATAATGTTTAACTGTGCAAATAGGAGCCTCTCCTAACAAAATTATTTCATAGAGAGCTCGTTGTACTGGGACTTAACAGCTGTGTAGCCTGAAGAAAACCATTTATCAGTGGGGTAGAAGAAGAAAAGGTGGCTTCAAAATGGCTATGGAGCGTAAAGATTGAACTTTGAAGCAGTGGAAAAAGGTCATGTGGTCTGATGAATCCAGATTTGTTCTGTTCCAGAGCAATGGCTTCTTATGGTAGGAAGGGCAATGGATGAGCTGATATATCCGTCTTGCCTAGTGTCCGCTATGCAAGTCTCTGGGGCAGTTTTATGATCTGAAGTTGCTTTCAGTGTACAGGGTCAGTAGACATTGTGAATTTACCAAATCCCCAGATCCTAGATGAATGCATTTTCTTTTTTTCTAAAAATAAATAAAAATAAAATAAAATCCAAAAATAAAGTATTTAGAAAAGGAAGTCTACAAATAAATTTGAATGTTTGGGATGTGCTCATAGCAGATACCTGAGTTTCCCTCTGATAGTAGATCTGAGCAAAAAAATCTGAATTAAACCAAGACTTGCTTGAAATGATAGACATTTGACAGTAGAACGAAAAAGTTTGCTTAAAAGTACTGGACTTTGTGTGCACTTTGGTTGGATGAGAATAAACTTGATATTTTAATTAAAAACAAATCAGGTGGGAGTGGCATAAAGCACAGATTGAAATTCTATAAAAATGTATATCATAGCCATTGGCAGGCATGGTGGAGGATCTGTAATAATATGAGCTCATTTTAATAACAAAGGTTCCACTGAAGAAATGTACTAAAATTAATGTTTAGTTTTTTCCTTTTTAATTCAGCATACGATTTTAGTTTATAGCAGCTTTTCACACATCCTTACTGAGTGTGGAGGGTGTTGCTGTTTTAGACAGCAACAATTACAGCTGTAAAGAAAGTTTTTTTAACCTGTTTCTTCCTGTTGTTAAGACGAATCATAGCCGCAGACCAGAAGTGCTTGTTTTTGTTTTCATCTCTCACTTTTAACAATTTCTATTCAATCCCATTCAGACACAACCTTCTGGTGGGCAACACCGCGGTGCACCGGTGGGATCCCACCTTCTGACTGCATAATGAAGGCAGGGAGGATGGAAATTTCATGATGAAATTTACACCCAAAAACACATACAGAGCAAAGGGAAAGAGAAGGGTTGACATTTGAATGTGAAAACACAGTTTGAATTACAACGAGGTGTCTGCTGCCTGTTACCAAACAGACTGGGTGGACTCATTACCTGTCTGATATGCGCTCCACCAGCTCCGTGATTCCTAATTAATGAAAATGCTCCTGTTGTGTACTGTATGTGTGGATGTCGGTGTGAACATGTTGGATGCACTAAATGGGCTTGCTAACCTGTAAAAGCTTTGTTAAGGAAAATAAATAAATATCGCAAGCTGCCCACGGGTTGTCACGCCCATTGGGTTATTTAGAGACACAGCAAAGATGAAATAATAACATTTGCCAGCTAGGGCCAGAGTTGACTCTGCGGCTCTGTAGCTCAGATTAACAGGCAGTTCTGCTGTGGAATAACCTGCCATTTTTCAGGCCTAATTAAGGCAGTCTCGTGGCACTGGCTCTCTCCAGAGATGCCACTTGTTACAGTTCATTGGTGCGTCTGTCTTCTGCCATAATATAAATTGATATCATGATGGGAGTGGAAGGGGGCAGAGGCACTGTGGATTGCGATGGGGACAATGGGGAGGAGGGGTGGATTCACATTGTACAATCACTTCATTGTAATCATTACACACATGAGTGGATCTGGGATTCTGCTGTCCCCAGTCTGCTAGCAGCTAAGGGAGGTTAGTCAAAAATTATGTGAAGAGAGTTCTATATATAGGCGTGTGTTTAGAGTTGTCCCTTACCAAAATTGCACAAAGTTACTATTTGACATTTTAATTACTGTTGTGCAGAGGGTTAAGCTGGACTTATTCAGTATTCCTTTTAACAGCTCAACTCTTTGTGGAGTTTATTAGAGGATTTGTGTCTTGATTATTTTAAATATTGTACCAAACTGCCCAATTTCTGCAGATAAAATCCAAACAAACTTTCTTTTCAGATTTTACAAAATTGTTATGGCACATTTTTTTTAGCTGTTTCTGATTGAGTGATTAGAGTCCTCTGTACATATACGTCCTGTTTTGATCACATATTTACAGTTAGCCAACTGAGAGTCAAATTTAACCTCAGACATGTGAGAGAGATGCCTGAAAACAGTGTTTCTCTAAGCTGTAACTTGCTGTTAATTTGTGATGAAATTGTCCTTTATATACAGGTTTACTGTGAAAGTGGAAAGCATTTCTCTATTACTAATGTAGCTTTATTAAAACATTAAAACAAACTAAATAACCACATCAAAATCAAAAAGGTAAACTCGATTGTCCTTGCCCGTAGGGGAAGGTTTAAAAATGTGAGACAGCACATTTATTTCACTTTAAGATATATATTTTTTTATGTTTGTGTTACTTCATACTACTTATGAAGTAAAAAATGCATGCATGCACAAGACCCTAATTCACTTGCAGAAATATGATTTACCGGTACATGCCATGTTAGACCCCTGGCAAATTAATATTTTAATTAATATTTTAATTATATTAACTTGTTTTTATTTCTGTCTAGAGGCAATATTAATGTCGTTGGAGTGGCTCAGCCAAACTCCAAACTTGAATCTTGATTTGGCATGTATCTTTTTTTTTTTTTCTCATTATCAAATCGTAAACTTTCCGGTTGGAAATTAATTTGACCTCAGGGGTATTGATAATTTTGGCCTTTGAGCACACATCTCAGGGCATAGGCTGCTTACTGGTATGAAAGTGTAATGGAACTTTGAATCCACTAAAATTTAACTCATACCATTTCTACAGTTTCAATTCCTTCTAATGACTTTCCAGGTATTGGAGTTTTCTTTGACAACATCGACCATGGAGCAACAAAGTTGTCACTGCCGCTCAGTTGGTTTCAAAAATACTGTTTCTTTTGCAGTAAAGACATATGATTTGCAAGTATGTTTTATGTAGTGCAACTGGGTCCCAGATAAGTCCTCACAAGGCCCTTCATTTCAGACTATAAACACTATTGTCAAATACCTTTTTCCACCTTCTTCCTATAATTACATCTACCTTTTCTGTTCATTCCTTAATTGCAGCAAAGCCTTGACTGTCAGTACAGCAAAACATCTTCATACCTTTGGTCACCAATTCAGATTATCAGTTTATCAGAGGTGTTGCATCACACTGGAGGATGAAAACAGATATACCACAGCACAAGGAGCAAGGAAAACATTAGCGAGCAGAAGCGTGGCATCTGTTCTATAAAAAGAAGAAGCAAAATTTAATATCAGATCTCACCAGAAGACGACTTATCCCCGACAGCTTTTGCTTGTCGGGATCATGTCAACAGACGTGCTCTTGTAACAAGCCGAGTCTGTGCAAATGACTGAGTTGGTGTGGAATGAGAGAAGCTCACGGAGGGGAAAATAATTGAAGATATTGACAGATGTCATTTACAGAACTCCATATATTGATTCCAAGTGTAATTTATTTTTTCTCTAAGAGTGTGTCCTGCATTAGGGTGCAAAAAGTGAGTGGGTGCTGCTAACTGGCGGGTCCGAGGAGTTACGGGTGTCATGTGTGGGTGATGTTTGGGGCGTTGATGTCGTGGGAAGCAGTGCATGGAGGGAGTGAGCGAGGTGGTGCGAAAACAGCATGCCCACCTCCTCCTTCGTCAACACAACCCCTGGTGACAGCTGTCACGTCACCATGGCAACGAGTGCCACCTATTTCTTGTGATGCTTATTTATACTCTTAGTTCAACTTTGAAGTAGCTGGCTTGATCTTATTGTGTGACTCATCTGCGAACGGGGTTTTAAGGTAGCTTAAAGGGAAAGTCTCTTAGCCGGCAGAGCCAGTCACACCCTGCTCAGAATCGGATAATTACACTTTAACAGACAGTCTGACGCTCATAACAGCACTGCAGACTTTAGAGAGGGAGAGGTGAGGGAAATAAGAAATGTAGTGTTTATTTGCCGTATATAGAAAATGGAAAAATAAAATGTGCGATAAGAGTTTATTATCACTGAGATTGCAATTTGTCACTCAAGCCATGCTAAATTAGTCGACATCACTTTCGTCATTAAACAGGCCACATTTTCAAAACGCCAGACTCAAAGGAACACAGATGCTTTGTGTCAGAGTTGCAGGGGATTGTAGTCTTTGTGGTTCACTTACACACTTAGGGGCATTTGTAAGTAAACTGGGTAGGTGTGTGTGTGGTTAGGGGTGGGGGAGTTAAAGCGGGACTGTTTGAACTGCATGCTGGTGAGAAAATAAAAAAGAGAGACTTTTTACTTGGCAGGATGCTCTTTGTGGAATTACTGCAAGTAAACGCTGAGAGAACAGTGAGGATTTCACCTATGAAAGCTTGACTTCATCATTGGGTGGAAGGATGCATGAGGAATTAAAAAACTGCTCCAGAGAGGGAAGTTTTAAAAAGACCAGACCGAAACTTTAACTTTAGAATAAAGATAAACATCTAAGGCTTCAAAGATCATCAAAGCCACAGAAATATAACTAAATAGATAAGTAGATAAGTAAATACAAAAAAGTTAGCAATATATACAGTAACTGCCCCTTTACTAAAATATAGCAGCATTTAACCACATTTCAAGTTTAGTTTCTGATCGCTATCTGATCTTTTGTGGCGTTCCTTAGTCACAAAACAACATGACTAATAAGAGGACCACAGGATTGCAGGTATAGCAATATTATAATGTAGTCAGTATCACGATAATGATTGCTAATTAAATTATTATCTATTCGTCTTTGAGTTTCAAGACATGCTTAGCTGCATAGATAGCAGTCACATTCACTGCTCCTTGACAAGAAGATTGTTTTGTTAAGTTTTATATTATTGTGCATATACTTTTTCATCTGCTCAAAGAGTGCCTATATTACATTAGTCCTGTTGTTAATGTTGCCTGGCTATGTTGCGCCTCTAATTTAATTAATCTAAGTATGTCAGCATGTCCTTAAATAAATGTCCTTTCTATTCATTCATTTCGGGTTTTAATCTTTACTATACAGTCTGTTCAGATGTTTTGTGACTGCTGCTTTTCTGGATGCATTTTTTATTGCTTCTTATTGCCTGCTATGATTTTAGATTAGATTCCATCCTAATTCATATTAAATACAGTTAATTAACACAAATGTAGTTGATATAGCAGCAAGTTTTTCAGGACTTATATATTCACACTCACATTCACTCAGAACTCACAAGACTCTGAATTGAGTTACCTGATTGATCATACTGTTTTGAAATGGAAAATTCTGAGTACTACAGAGTCAAACAGGTTTATTCGGAGTATCTTCTTTCAATTCAGAGTTTGTTAAGCCCGCTTTCTGAAACAGGACTCTGGTGTGTGGTTATTCATCTTCTCTCAGTTTACCCTTTTCCTTCTCACCCAGTTGCACCTTGTGAATAATCAACCACCCACCTCTTGTCTGCGATCACACTCCCCTGTATTTAAGCTCCTGGATTTTCATTGCTCTTTGCTGGATTCTCCCTTATCTTCTGCTCCCTCCCAGGTTCCTTTGTGGTTTCCAGAGTTCTGAAAGTTTTACTATTATTTCATTATTAAAGTTCTTATTTTTGAACCCGTCAAAAAAAACAACCTTGAGTCCACACATTTGGGTCCTTGTCAAGACTCACTAAACTCAACAATTTCACTCTAAAAGTAAAAAGAAAAGTTTTTACAGTTTTTATATGTTTTTCCATCTTTAAAAGCTATATGATTGCTTTATTGCAACTGCTTAACAAGCAGCAATTTCTCAGGCCTGTGGAGAATGACTAGAGAAAGAGACAATAAACAATAAGTAGCTAGGATCAGAAACTGGGGCTAGATTTTAAACATGCCAAAGTTGGCAATGATTGGAGAAACATTGCCTCAGCCAGTGATCCTCCATTTCAGCTTTCACATTAAAATGGTTGGCTCAGAATTGGATGTAATCAATATGAATACATAGATCCATCTTGCCTTGTGTCAATGGTAGTGGTGGTATAATGATATTGAAAATATTTTCTCTGCCCTATTTGGAGCCTATAGTAAGAACTGAGAAAGGATTATTTGAGTGCAGTGTATGGGAAGATTACCATAATGAATGTACAACCAAAAAATTGTTAGCAACTGTATGAGGCTTGTAAGTCAATGTGGAAAGAAGTCACTGAGGAAGGTTTGAAGCCTAATGAAACGTAGGCCTCTAAGAAATGAGACAGTTTTGAAGCCTAAAGGATGTCCAACCCAGTCCTAACAAGGTGTGTTAAATAAAGTGGCAAATGGATATCTGTTCTAAACAAATTCTCTGAATCCTGCTCCAAAGTGAGAAATAGCTGCATAACTTTCCCCTCTGTATCTTTTTTGATCTTACATGCAGCCAAGCATAAACTCAAGAAACCTTTAATTCTGTGATTCATCGGTCTCTCCGGTCGAGCCTTGCGACAGGCACCAGTCGGCTGCCGCCGTTAATGTCTCTAGGAGAGAATTTATGTCTAAAGCCGTGCCTCTCTCTTCCTATCTCCCACTCAACCCATTAGAGGATTCCCCACCAAAGGTTTTGCAGGAACGCCTTCCATCAAGAGCCACGCTAATGAAAGGCATTATACATTACAAAGTGTTTGATTTAGGGATGATTTACAGTCTTTTTCCCCTCAGCGTTGAGAAATGGAAACCTTCCCTGAGATAAGCTCAGAATCCACCTGCGATTTTCAAAGGACATCAAAGGGTTCACATGGTGTATAGGATTCATTGTCGGCGTTAAGAACCACAAGAACAGCTTTCTATCAGATCTGAAATTTCCATAACAGAGTGAGAGGCATAAGAGTTATTATGTTTCCAGGATCAATGGCAGCTTTGGTGATACGCGGCCGAGCTCACATACGCTGCATGTTTGGGTGCTGGATCGCTGCCTCTGCCTGTCGCTGATCTGACGCCGACACAAACATCACTTCTGTCTGTTTATACAAATATTCCAAATGTTCCTGAGCTGCAGATGATAACCTTTTTCTCATCTCCACTCTGTATAAATTCCCCCAGCTCTGCAGAACTGAACTGTAAAAACAGACGGCTGTACTTTCCTATAACCTTTCCGTTGAGTGACCAATGACAGAGCCTTGCAAAAGTATTCACACCCCTGTTGCTAAGTGCTATGTGCTATGCCAATACAACATGGTGCATGATTATTGGAAGTGGAAGAAAAATATGTTTTCAATCATTTTTTGCAAGTAAAAATCTGAAGTGTAATGTGCAGTTGTGTTCATTCCTCTTTATTGCCCCTAATTAAAATCCTCTGCAAGCTATTGCTTCCAAATGTAACCTTATAAAACATAAATTATCTGTAATTTATTTTCAGTTTGAATTCTGTTTTCTTCTGCAGGGAGAGTATCTATTGGGATGCAAAATTAATTAAACAGTTTTTTGAAATTTTTGCTGCCTACATAGTAATAAAATATTATTTTATCAATATTCCAGATGCGGTTTACATCA
The DNA here is from genome assembly GCF_019740435.1 of Gambusia affinis. Taxonomy (NCBI): domain Eukaryota; kingdom Metazoa; phylum Chordata; class Actinopteri; order Cyprinodontiformes; family Poeciliidae; genus Gambusia; species Gambusia affinis. The sequence continues at coordinate 6,170,805 of NC_057888.1, forward strand.
CACAAAACACAATTAGACAGCAACATTCAGGGCAATGCGAAAGACAGTACAGAAGTGAACAGTGCACCATTGTTACATTCAGAAGTTGCAAAGTAAAAGTGCAAGAAAGGTTGCTCAGAATTGAGGGTTGCACACCAGCTTGAACACACACACTCTACCCCAAACGAAACATGGTCTCTTCAGGTAGTAAAACTAAGTCTGGGCTTCTCTGCTGCCTCTCTCCAAAACTCTATCCAAACTCTATCCAAAATTAAACTGATGGATGGATGGATGATGTTAGATGTTGCGACAGACATCGGTTGGTTGAAGGTTCACCTTTCAACTCTGAATGGGCATCCAGATGTTGATAGAAAATTGTGAGCAAAGGGAGCTAAATACAAATGCCTGCCACACTTTTGAGATTTGTATTTGTTTAAATACAAAAATGGAAAGCTGTGCAGCTTTACTGTTCAAATCTTTGTACTACTTTAACCCAACCCAGAATCATCTGGAGAGGCTTAAGGGGTACCAATACTTTTGCAAGGCGATTTTTTTTTTCTCCCTCGCTGCCAGTTTTAATAATAGGCATGAGTTTTTTTTGCCACCTACACAAATACTTAATACCTGACAGCTTGTAACCAGCAGCATTTAATCATAGCTGACAACTGATAATCCATGTCTCTGTCCTGATGGTTCATTGACTTTCATTTTTCTCTTCCTTGCCCTTCTAGTCCCCCCTCCTTATTTTTGTCTTCATGTTAGACAAAAAGCTGTTTGGTGCTGGAAGATGCGATAATCATGTGTGAATTGTTTCTAAAAATCTCTTGGATCACATCCACGGGTGTCAGCTGTCACAGGGTTGAGTTCCTGGATCTGCTACAAAAGAGTCAGGAGGCTTGATGTAAATTTATGTGAACACTGCCACAGTAACTCCAACTTTGATGACCGTCCCAGTGGCTATCATTAATCGTCCACATGGCATCTTGGTGTGTGATGTTCCTCTCATGTATAGGATGTACTCATTGAGGTCTTTTTTTCCCTGCTTTTCTTCAGCTGGCTGCTCAATTTTTTAAGAGATAACTCGATTTCTAGAAAGTGTGTTTTGTATGAATAAACTAATAATTATGGCACATGCTGCTGGGTGTGGATAAATTGGATTATTTAGTAATAATTCCTCCAATCTTTATAGTTGTCAGCTCTGTTGCATAATAAAGGCAGCAAGGCTTCTCTTAGTCCGAGGTTCAGAAGCGAAACGAAAAGAGGCAAAACAAACGGCGTCTACTTGTTTCACTCACAGATATGAATTCTTGTCTTGCAACGCCTCGAGCAAAAGCAGTTCTTATCGTGAGTCATTTTCATTCCAAATAATGAAGTAAACATGCCTGGCTGCACAGCGTACACATTTATTTTGGACAGCATTAGTGTCACGACACGCAACGGACTGAGCTGACATTGTATTTATTTTTCATGTGGTGCTCAAGGCCAACAGATCCGATGCTGCTCGGGATATTAGAATTAGAGGATTGTGTGTGTTGTCAACTTTCCCAGTGAGAGTTGGAGTTTCTTTCTCTTGCTAATTGCAAAAACAGACAAGGCTTTGTTCTAAGATTGACTAAATGGATTTGCCAAAAAAAAAAAAAAAGCTTTGAGAAACAGTATTGATTAAAAAATATTTAAAAAGTCAATCAACTGTTATGAAAGGCAAAAAAATAAAAATGGGTAAAACACATCAGTAGTAGTTTGGTCCTTGGCATGTTCCCATCTTCAGCATGAGACATTCAAGCTAAGAAGCATTCAGTACACTTTACATCAGAGGTATACAGATATATTTTTTTGTGATTATTAAATTGAAATGCATGTAAATAATGAAATATGCATGTAAATAATAAAACAGATTGTTTAAAATTATTTTGTTTTAATCAAGAGTCCTAATCTGTCATATTTTTATAAGAAACATTTGGTCAAACCAGGAATGAAAACCAAATTCTGAGTGAAGTCCAATATACAGTTTTTTGCCTTTTTCTCTCCATTATGTAGGAAAACAGTAGAGGAAAAAATAATGATACATATTGATATTTAATAGTCTTTTCTTAGGAGTACAGAATAGAAATGGACAAAATTACAACATATAGGTAATTGCCAAAGATTTAGACTGACTTGGAACCAAGTGCTTCACAGTTTGCCAAGACAAATAAAAAAATTAATACATTTATATCCTTGAATGAAATGAAGTCTTACCATCTTTTATTAGATTGCTGGAAAAGCTGATGATTGTCTTTGTACTGATTCATGTTCTGAGATGTGAAGTATTTAATCAAACTTGGCCCGTTTTCGTGGTCTTTTTGCACACAGTTCTAGGAGAGAAACTTCCTGAAACATTCCTAAGTTTCTACAGCATCTCATTTAAATGTCACACCATACATCATTTTCAACATTCCTTGGAAGTGTCCATGTTAACCAGGCAAAGACTGCAGCTCATTGTCACTTTCAGCTGCCTCTGAAGAAAAGTGACTCCTTGTGAAGCGTCATGATAAAATACTCAACTTTACAGCAGCAATAAACTGTTTTATAACCTTTTGATGAAAACGTTTTAATCTCGACAGCCAGGTTTTTCCTTTCGCATAGGATCGAGATGCTTGTATGTCATCCTTTTAAATTATCTATGGTGGTATTATTTTAAACAATGTTTTGTTATTGAAAAAACTTTAAATGTGCTAAAGCCCAACAGTTGGGCCAGAAAAATAATCTCTTTGAAATAATTTGCTTTGGAGAAATCACTTGCTAAAAGTAAACAGTTTTACCCCGAAGAGGTTGCTAAACTCTTGCCAAATAAGCACTTACTGTACTACAGGAAACTAATGACACGGAGCCCATGCCAATAGTTATAAAACAAACCTTCTCCATCAATAGGAATTAGGTTGGTTTTCTCTAATCCACTCACTCGGTTGCTTGGCCCTTCAAACAGGATTTGTCACTTGATGTGTTTAAATTTGTCATAGTGTGTTTTAGCCTAGAATTAAAGAAACTCAGTGTTTCTGACTTTATGCAGTTTTTCAGAAGTTTGTCCCAGATTAGAGGAGTATCATTGCCGACTGCTGTTTCTCCATGTTTGGCTCTGGTTCTGGAGATTCAGAATAGACTGGAACCAGAACACCTGAGTGGTCAGAAAGATTGATATGACAACAGATTTTTTTATGTGTTTTGCTACGAAGCCATTCATTGTTTTGCGCACTAACTGAAGTATTTTAAAGTTTATTTTCTGAGCTCAGATGCACAGACCCACCCAGTGGCCAGATAGGAGTTGGAATAGTGAGTGCGGCCACAGCAAATATTGAACCACAGCGTTACTCAGCTTTACAAATGTGTGATTTACTGGCGACGGGTATTCTGCAGGATGGTGACTGTGTCAGACTGTCTGCAGTGGTTTCAAAATGGAATGAGCTCATAGCAGCACTCGCAGGGTTGCAGCAGTGCTGCAGGGCGTTGTAAAAGTCTCCAACATGACTGAAAAGAAAGTGTCTAGATTTGTCGCCAGTTGTTTTTTAGATAAAGAAAAAAAAAAGGTTGCTAACAGGGTGTAGAAAGTGGCTAAATATAGCGATAGAGTTTACAAGTTAGCCTCTGTCATCCTGACAACAGCCATCCCTGCACTTGGCCACGCCCCCTTTACTCCGCCCACTTTGCTGGAATTTTTCAAAATGTGTAAGGGGCGGGATTATGTTTTCACAGGAAAACCAAACCCTCATCTGGAAATTGCTTTTCATATTTACTCAGATTATATCTGTCTAACATGAAAGAAAATTCTTTGGTTAAATACTTTTACATTACATTATGCAACAATGCACTCCAAAGTGATATACTGAGGAAGATTTTGAGCATCCATTGACTCCATGAACCCATTAAGCAGTTTACAACTTCAGTTCACAGCAGCTTGGACTGTGGGAAAGGATAAAGATCACCAAGCTAACTGATCTGAAACTTCTGTTTTTTTTTGTTCCTCTCTTCCTCAGGTGATTCAGACCATTAGTGCGGTGGACAAGGACGAACCTCTGGACGGACATCGCTTTAATTTTGCCCTGGATGGAACCGTCGCTGGCAACCTGAATTTCACCCTGCGAGATAACAAAGGTGCAACTGCCTTTCTGTGTCACTCTTTGATGCTGTTCAAAGATAGTGCTTTACTCTTTATTGTGAATTTATAGAAGAGTTCCAGATGTAAACATACACAGAGAATCTTTGAGTGTTTGATGCTAAAAGCACCAAAAAAAATCTTTGGAGTCAGTAGAAATTCTTTATTTGGATTTAGAAAACAGAAAAAAATGTTTGATTATTTAGAGCTTTATTTTGTCATTTCTAGTTTACGTAGTTGTTTTTTTTGTTGTTTACCCTTAAATTTCTGAATTGCTAAATCTTTTCATATATTTTTCCTATTTTTGTTCAGCTCTAACTTCTGTCACTCTTTTAGTTGTTCTACTGTCAACTAGCTACATAAATATATATTTTATGTAAAAGTAAGAATTTTGAATGAGCCATTCAAATGATCTATTTTTGAAAATATAATGTTTTCTAAGACAAGGGATTTTATTTCAGTTTCATACAGTTGTTTACAAGTGTTGTGTGTATTCATCACATCTCAGTGCTAATTGTAATTCAGATGTAAGAAACAATAGACAAAAAGGTGACGCTGAGTTTCTTTACCAGAAACAAAGGCACTCCAAGCAAAATGTCTCAGCCGCACAACATTTTAAAGCATCTCTTAATAGTTTTTCATTAGTATTTTATTATGAATATATAACATTATTGTAAAGATTAATTAAACACAGGTCTGTCCCAAAATTTCAGAAAAACACACTAACTGCCATAAAGTGTGTTCTGAGTATTTTCCACATGTCAAGATGGGTTTGCGTTGTTTCTAATTCAACCAGCCAATGCAATTGACTCTTCCCATCCCTCACTGGGACTCTGCGCAGCATGCACCACCTACGCCACATTTCTGTTTAAGACATGAAGCAAAATCAACAAAACCATATGGTACATGCCTCTATTTGTAACACCACGTAGTCTGCGACAGCATTCTTTTTCTACCAAACAATGTACCTTTAACCTTTTGACACAAGATGCAACTGCCTTTATACAGTCATAATCTGCTACCCTCCCACACATAAAAGTGGGTGGAAAACTTCATTTTAATTTCTATGTAGACGTATGGACTCGAGAGAGTTGTACTTGACTCTGTGATTATGTGCTTTCACAAATCCCTGCTGCTTTGAAAAGAAAAAAAAAAGCATGTTCAGGGCTGATAGACTCTGAGGCGATGCCCTGTGTTGAGTGGTGCGCTCACCTGTGTGGGAGATGAGTTGAGGCTGTCTCCATACCTTTTCTCAAGGTGCAGCAGCCATCATGCTGTGCCAGAGTAATCCACATGAGTGTGAACACGTTAGACACTGAAGTGTATGTTGAAGGTAATTCAGGTAGCAGACTAGGAATTATCTAGTCTGTTTTGGAAGATCTGTTTCGTACCTGAACGGAGGCGAATCAATTTTTGAGGGAGTAGCAATCAGTCCAGGAGAACTTTGACTAGTTTTGTAAGAGAATTTTTATGCTTACATAGCAGATACATATCATGTATAACTTCAGGAAATATTGGTTTTATGCATTTAAATTTGAAGTATTTTTTTAGGATATTAAAATCTTTCAGTCTTCCAGCTGACCCAGTATGTAGGTGAATTTGGAACTAAATGAACAGAGTGAACTCAAAACATCTAGCCTTTTTAATAGAGTGACCAGAAGAATTAAACTGTTAATAAGAAGCCAAAAATGTCCTGCTTTTAGTTTGCAACATGCCATGTAGATAAAGTAACAAATCCATTAAAAAAGATACAGAAAAATAAACTTTTTGGCCTGCATGTAAGAAGATAACTGACACTACACTTCCCTCTCAACATGCCACCCCCCCTGTGAAACATGGTGGTGGCAGCCTCATCTGGCAGCTGTTGAGAGGCTTTTCTTCATCACCTTCACACTTACGTAAAGTTGGAGTGGAGCAGTGGAGATGTGTTTTCTGGAGTAAGTAATCAGGCATTTCTGACTGGTAAAGGGATGAATCTGGGTTTGGCAATCACCAGGGCACCAGTACTTTTCGATCTGTATTGCTAAGTGTAAAGTTTAGTAGACTTATGATTATAGGGTTTTGTTGTTTTAAACAGGTTGTGGTCTTTGTCCGATTTACAGTGAAATTAACTACAAATACCGTGAAATACAAAAGTAAAAGGACAATTGAATTCTCCTGACAGTGGGGGCAGGTTGTAGTTGATACCTCAGGTTCAGACTTGACTCCGCACCTGGGTGCTTGTGGAAAGCTTTCACAGAAGAGTTGAACCTATTTTTGATGCAAAGGGTGAACCAATGCCATTTTAAAGCTGTGAGTTGAGCTGTTAGTTGAGTAAAAACAAAATATGCATTTTGGTTTTACTCAAGGAACACACTACATCTTTAACTAAACACTAACATGTTTCCTGAGTTCTGATCTTAATGATGCTTACATGGCTTAAAGTGGAAATGTATCTGAAGTCTTTCCAAAAAAAATCACATAGGCAGCAGAATGGATATAACCAACTGTTAGAAGCAACATTAACAACTAAACACATTGCCTGACGGATATTTTTCCTAACTTTGATTGGTGGTTTCTGACTGGGAGCAGTGTATTTCTGCAGATGGCAGTAGGGCCACACGGAGGAGGCAGAGGAGCTTGGATTCACACATTATCTATCTCACGTTCTACTGTCATGTCATAATGACAAATTTAACAAGTATGTAAAGAACACATTTTTATAAATGCTACCTGCGGCAGCTTTCACGAAATTTTTACCATACCATCCATCTAATTTAATCTTTTTTACTGATATGTGCATTTTGTTTTTACTGAAGGGAATATATCTACCTCATATCTTAAAAGCTTCTTTTAACATCTCTTATGTAAACCAGCTGTTCTTTTTATTCTTAGGTGATCATGTTTTCTTTACAATAGAGGCCCTCTTTGTAATAAATTTAACTTTTTTTTCTCAGACATCTGAAAGCAAATGAAGACAAAGGAACCGTCTTTTATGGTGAAATCTACATTTCAATCATGGCGGCTCAGTTTGAGAGTGAATTTCATTCTATTGATACAGCCGTCATGAAATGCTTTTGCTTCTATTTAGCTGCTATAATGGTTCTTTGTTTTCCTGATTCTCTCTTTCATACTGAGATTTGACATAAAATTTTACTATAAAACGAAAGCTGTTCTTAGCCAACAGGTGGTCAAGACCACAGGAAGGCACCACTGTGGGTCATGTAATAAACTGTTAATGACACCATCTGTTAGTCTTTCTGGTGAAGTCATTCCAAAATTTATGTCAATATCTACATTGGATGGATGCACCATTAAACTTGTGTTTTTCTCTTTTTTGCAGACAACACTGCCTCCATACTGACGAAACGAGGTGGCTTCAGGAGACGGGACCAGGCCGTGTATCGACTGCCGGTGTTGATTACAGACAACGGAAAACCCGCCCTCAGCAGCACAAACACGCTTTCGGTGCGCGTATGTGACTGTGACTCGGATGGCGTGGCCCTGTCTTGTGGAGCTGTGGCCTACACGGCAACTGGCCTTAGCACTGGCGCCCTTCTGGCTATTCTGGGCTGCATCATTACACTTCTGGGTAAGAACTGGATGACCTCAGTGTCAGAAACATAAAACCTTGTTCCAGCTGTTTGTTTTTTCTCTTGGCTGTTCTATTCAGTGTAAAGGTCGGAGTGGGCAGCTTTAATATTGGAAGAAGGTTACAGATACAGATTTCATGCTTGTATTTCTTGTTTCTGTTATGTGGATCTTCAACTCAAGTATTAAATGTGCTATTAAAACATTTCTAGGAATATTAAAACATTATTAAAAGGAAGAGCAGTGAATAAACAAAAGTTTATTCAAAGGTGGAGGAATAAAGTAAAAGTTTGTAATTTCTAGACTTGATAAATTTTTCCATTTTTCTTTTTAAAGTAGAAACCCAATATTATTCATAGAGCATTTCCTCCACTTTCAGATATCTCCTCTTTTTTCTGCTACATCTTTTTTTGTATCTGACAAGTGCATACAGTTTACAAATTATGATTTTATTTATTGAGAAACAAAAATGTCTCCCACCCAACTTGGCCTTATATACAAATAACTAATATTTCCCAATTTTGTTAAATGGTTACCTATGATAAGACAAAGACAAGGACTCCATCTCTGATTTGATGAAACAACAGAAGGCTTTTTTGTGGCCTAGTGAAAATCTGGATTTGTATGTGATGAAGAATATTTTAGGCAGGTAGTTCCTGCCTAAAATCTTCCATCGTATTTTCAATGCATATGAAGTTAGTTACAAAACTGGCCTTTTATCACCTATAGTTGTATTATTTTCTGAAAACTTTGTATCATCTCCTGCTTCCATTTATTTTGGTTATGACGCACAGATGACTTATGAAATCCATTCTAATAGTATGTCTGACAGAACTAAAGAAGGTCTTAGCGACCTCCTGCTGTGTTGGATATTTATTAAAGTCACATAGTCACATAATCACATTTCCTCATAGCTGAATCCATAAAATCCCTTTAGGTTGATGGTTGCCAAAGCAGTTATGAAATGCTGTAATGGCATGTACTAATTGAGGGAGATGTAAAGGAATCAGTCGGTATTTGCCATTTTATATCAGAGAAGAAACAAAATTACTAATGGTTGAAAATACCTCATATCTGTTTTGTGCTGTGGTCTCCTTATCCCTACAAATAGCTGAAATCCACCTATTTCCACACAGCTCCTCCTTGAGTATAACCAAGCTTCCTCCGCACACAGAACCTCTCCCCGACGCCTTTCCCAGTCTGCTCCATTAGACTAGTGGCAGCAGCAATTAGAAAACACTTGGTGGAACTGGGCATCTGCTGAGCTTTTTATATGGTCTACTTCTCAGTCCAAAACACTTAAGAATGGTTGTTATTGAGTGAAGTTACTATACTTAGCTGATAATGAGAAGCCTTGTTGTGATGACGTGCTGAAAGCAGTGTGGGGAAAGAGCAGGAGTTTCTTAAAGAGACAGAGGTCCTGTTTAAGTCATGTTTTATATATACAGCAGTTTTCTAACAGCTGAAGCTAACGTTACATTTTGAGTAATACCCCCTTCAATCGCAGTGAACCTCTCTATCTCTCTAATTGGTATGTTGTGGACAGTTGTAGCTGACATGTTTAATCAATATGTTGTGTGCTGTGGTGATATAAAAACATGTTGCTGCACAATTTGAAGAAAACTATTATCTTGGTCAAGGGAGAAGATTGTAAACATGATAACCCCCCCAAAAAAAAACAAGCCAAGTCAAGGCTGTCTCATTTATTCTTACTGTTCATTAAAATTTGTCTTGTTCAGTATATCTTCTTCTCACCTGGGAAACAAACTTTAATTGCATTATTGCCATCTGCTGGTTTGGGGTTTATTCATATGTGTCTCGTATTCCACAAATTTTGGAACTGAGAAAGGAGTCCATTATTTTTAAGGTCTTTTGTGTAATTAAGTGAAATTAGCTGCAATTTAAAGGTAGCTAAAATGCTTCATTATTTTTCTGAAGCAAAAATAAAACGATGCACACTCAGGGCTTCCAGACTTTACCATCTGCTTGGTTCTTGTGCATTTTTCATTTTTCCTACCTCGAGCTTGCAGATAATATTCTGTTCCGTATGTTGCATTTGTTTGTTGGTCTTGTTGAGTATGTTAGCAAAGAAAACGGATACGATATTTTTATATTTAGCTTCTATTTTGTTCAATTCTGTTCTATAAACATGACTGATAGATGTTGGTATCTGTGTGAAAGCAGCACTTGACCCTACAGTTTGTCCCTGTTTCGTTCTTTTAAAATATTCTCGCTTGCAGAAAAATTTGACAGAAAAGGATTTGAAAATATAACTAAAAACCTGATTTCCTTTTAGCAAAAGGAAAATACAAACTGTTCCTTTTTTCTCACCCCTTTGCTCCCATTAAAATTCAGTCCCTTAGCAAATGTAGGGAGTGGGCAGTGCATTGACAGCTTATACACCCTACATTGGCACTGCTGTGCTCCCTCCTAATCTGCCTGAACTTCCACTTTGCAAACTCCGCTCTGTTTAGCTGTTGAGTTGCAATGGGAATTTATTTAAAATAACAACCCCTGCAGTTCAGAGAGTAGTTCAGATGTAAGTGAAGGTAGTGCAGCCATTCAGTCCAGTACTTGGAACCAATGAGAGCCGTAGAGTTTTCAGCCAGTCCTGATCTGTCTGCAGGCGGTTGAAGAGCCTCGACATCTGACATTCTAGCACAGGTCAAACCTGGAAGGAGAAATTTTCACTTTAATTTCCATAACCGGAAAATATAGTGACCTTGGTGAGACAGCTCTGAGTAGCCGCTCTGATGTTTACAACTTGAACACCAAGAAAATCCAATAAGAGCAATTATGTACAGTGAATGTTACTGGAAGAGGAAGTTTTGAATTTTAGTTAAAAACATTGAAGGTGAAAGCTCAAACTTTAGCTTTTTGTGTCAAATAAACCAAATATGTGACTGGCTACAACAAATCGAGTATCCCTGGGGATGTTTTTAGTTATTTACAGATTCTGAGTGTGTGAATAATAAGCTTTCCAATAATGGTAAACACCTGGAAAGAAATTAAGTACATATGATATTTTGAATGTTGCTAGGCATCAAACGTGATCACTGAGAGAAAAGCCCTCAAAGTTTCAAAGGTTGTCCCAAAACCTGATCAGCAGCCTGGGTGTAAAAAAAGGCTTCATCTGCTTTGCATTAACTTCAACCCCTGCATTGACTGTCATCAGGTTTACTGTGCCTGGGAAGGTGTGCAGACAAAACCTTCTACAAGTCATATTTTGTCAATCTTATTGAGTAAAAATATATATTTTCTCTAAGTTTTCAGCTGTTGTCCCTTTTTCCAATAAGTCTGTGAACTTCTGTCTTGTGAGTCATAGAGTTGTCTGTAAACCCTAAATAGTACCTAAGGTAGAAGTTATCACCGAAATGATGATGGTAAAAGCATGCTACCCTCGCCCTGTTTCATTGTTGTAATAACAATGTCCATTGTTAGGTTTTAGAGTGTTGTGCCATTAAGGATCATAAATCATTATGCAATGCAACAATATCTCTTTAATTTTCTTGTCTGCGTTTGAATGTTATTTTCTAAAGAAATTCTCAGATTCATTTCTTAAGCGTCCAATGAATTAAAGAGATTATTGAAATGAGTGCTAGTGCATTTTAAGGATGCTCTGCTTCTGTTTTTGTGTAACAAATGTGTAAGGATGACAGTAAAGACACTTGTAAATGAGCATTCATTACCACTCTTGCGCAGATGACGCAACTCTGAGCTGTCACCTCTAGGCAGCATTATTACTCATATAAACCCGCAGACACAGTTTAGCTTTTAGCTTTTAGCTGATTTTCATTCATAGAGTAGAAGGAAGATTTAAACAGTGCATTCAATAACTGTGATAAGGTCAAACTTCTCTCTTTTGTTCTAATCCTCTGGTAGTTTTTCTCACCATCAGTTCAACAGAACATGCCTAACATGTTGAATTGACATTTTAAAGGAGGCAACATGTCAGAACAACCCAAAACCAACACTTTTGAACAAGCCCTTAATTGGTAGTATATTCTAATTGTGATGACCTCACACACTCAAAAGACTTGCAGCCTTTATTGGATATTTACTTGAATGGGTTGCAGGGTGTGTGTGGTAGGTTTGAGGGGGTATATGTGCAAATCAAACCTTTCAGACTTTTATTTGGAGGACATTCTGAAAACTTTACAAGAATCCATAGCTTTGTGTTGCTATATCACATTAAAAATTGAATGGTTATTGATAGATTTGTAAAGCATTGGACCATGTTTTTCTGTAATGTCCTAAACTTGATTTGGAATTCTGCTGAACTTGCATCTTTAGACCAAATTTAACCGAGCTATAGCATGTGGTACAATGCTTAGTTTGGCATATGTCTCCATTTCTTGACTTAGTTGCAGAGGAGTTCAATTATACGAGGGTTTTGTTGAAGAGTTCCTGTGGTATTAACTTTTTAAAACAGTGGTGTACCTATTTCTTGGCCTAGTATTAATGCCTAAGGTTTTCAGACTAAGTTTCCTTTGCATGTGAATTTAATTGTGCATGATGCTCTGTCACCATCTATCTATTTAGCACAATTAGATGAGCATCTTCCCTCCTCTACTCCTCTTCCTCCTTGTGAATATTGGTCCCTGCTCTCCCTCTGTAGTGGAACTGTGTCCTTGGCTTACATTAACCAGCCCATGCGTGACCGCTCTGACGGATCCTTTATTCTTATCTCCGTTGATAGGCTTCCATCAGGAACCTTTTCAATCTGTAGGTTGCTATTGAGGCCGTGATTGCGTGTGATTGTGTTGTTGTGGACGACAATCGAGCTTGACTGCATCTCACCGCTGTCACTCTCAGGTTCTGTCACTCTTACGTTGCCTTTTTTTCCTCCCCTTTTCCTTTTCCACTCTCAGTTTCTCATCAGGTGACCACCAGTAATATCGTTGCCAGTTATCTGTCATCATAATAACAGCTAGAACATATGTTACATGTAGATAGCTGCTTTTCCCAGAATGCATCCCTTACTTTGAGAGCTTCAGCCAGTATAGATGATAGAAAACAGGCAGTTTTCACCTTCCAAGCTAAAAACCACTAAGAGCTCTGTTTGCATTTACATTAACTCTACATGCTCATGAGCTGAGTGGTCATCAATCATGGCTTGATATTTTTAGATTTAATTACCAGGCTTGTGCTTCATGCATTAATAGCTCCAAAAATGCCTGAATACAACTGCACTTTTGAAGAATGTCATTTTAAACCCATTTTATGATCCAGCCACTTTGGAAGATATGTCTAAACTACTGAGACGATCATTATCTCGTTAAGATCCTGGGCCGTTTTTCCTCCAGTGCAGGTCAGGTATGGCTCAGCCCTCCTGAGAGCCAATTAGGATATTACGTAGCACTCCAAATCTCCAGGCATTTATTTCTATCTGGACGTCTGACTTGCTTATCAGATCTATTTCATTAATCTCTGTATATGTTTGTGTGTCTCTGGCTGCTCTGGCTGTCCCCTGTGGAAGTCTTGTGTGTTTGTTTCTGTTTCGACATCTCCAAAGTAGTCAGAGATATTTTATTTTCAAGCTGTTTTGTTGGAAGTCGGCCTTTTCTTTGCTTGAACAAGCCCATTACCAGCAGATTTAACTCTTGTTACACATGGAAAAAGCTGAAAATACCTCACATGGGAGAACTGGGATGAAATGGCTCAGAGCTTCCTAAAAGGATCCATAGAGGAAAATATAAACACAAAAGTTTATGGAGGAGAAAATAAATACAGAGTTTGAAGCCTGTACTGTACAGACTAATCTACAGATGTGGACCATTTTGTAGGGACCCCTGGTAATGACAAAAAAAAAAAATGGCACTGGCATGATCTTTCACCTAGAATGAAGAAAATAAAAGACATGTATTGTTAATAAATTTTTGGAAGTGTGAAGAAAGCATGTTAAGGTACCAAAACATTTTCTGCCATCTTGGTACTCAAAACTCAAGATTTTCTACTCCATATGGAGATTGTTTCTAGAAAACCAGAAGGAATTTCACTATAAAATTAATTACCGGTACTGTTAATAGCTTACTGCCTTTTATCACTAATAGGGACAAATAGTTTTCCTGAACTAGTATGAGCAATGAAATAATTAAAAACAACACAGATGTTGCAAGTAGAAAAACTGTCAAAACAAGGAGGCAGTCTTAGTAAAAACGATTAATTAGTGAACTGATCAGATGGTCACCAAAGCATGAGTAGATCTGACAGTGTATGTAATGTACATTTTTGTGTTCAATCATAATGTTGCTGTGCTGTCATTCAGTTACAGCTTCATTATGCATTATGCAACACTGGTTGTTTTAAATGTGCACAACTCAAGTAAAGAACACATATCTTGTCATGTCAGACCATGTTTAAAAAATGTGAAAGCTAGGAAATAAGCCTATAAAATGAGTTTGATCATCAGCTTTAGGCTGGGAAATAGATTATCTGTTCAAAAGCTTCATGAAACTTAAAGAGTGATTTTATAAAATGGTAAAAGTTATTCCAAAGCTGAATAATTTATATTAGTCTAATGTATGACCTGTTGAAATGGGTTTTTTTCTAGCTAGAAGTAGGCTAAAGCAGTTATCCTTAGTCCAAGGTGTTTAAATATTTTGAGCATCATGCATATTTCAACAAGTATAAAAGTTGTTAAAACTGGAAGTCAGCACTTCCAGGTGCTGAATTAGGTAAAAATGTTTAATAGCTGAAATAGCACAAAGGTTGCAAAAGCAGTTAAGTGACCAAAGAACATCAAAAAGATTACAGGAGCACGTGTGTGATATCCTGCATTCAAAGGTATGGAGAAAGCTTCGAGAAGCATTGCTGAAGAACAGAGGAAGTCCTGCATAACTGTTGTGATTGTGCCTGTCTGCTGTCATTCATCACTTTGTACATTCGCAGCAGCAGACAGTCACATCCCTGAAGGAAAAAGACACCTCTTTATGTGACCAGACAAAGTTTTTCCATTCGCTCTTTTCAGTGTGTTGCTCTTGTTGCAGATGTATTTGCTCTTTCGGAAAGATTGTTTTACCCAGGTTGAATTCTCAGTAAACAAAGCTCAATGTGTGGGTGTTAGGCAGTTGGGGGATCGAAACCTTCACATTTGATTAGATCAATCAGACATTCCCTCTAGTTCCTGTAGTCTAAATGTTTAAGCATTGCTGTTATTTCTCTTGTAGCTCATTACCATGCTGGAAAGGGTGAGTTAGTCATTCCATTTGTACATGTAAATCTAAGCATTTCTATGGAGGCTCTTCCGAGGGCAACAAATAACTTTTCTATTCTATAATGAAGGAAGATCCAAAAACACCAAAAAGATATTTCAGAAGCAAGTACAGGATAGAATCTATGGCTTTATTTGAGAAACAATCAATGGGCAAACAGGAAGCTGAAGAGCTGAAATAAATTCACCAATTCAAACTGGCCAAAGAAAGCACAAGCAAGAGAGTGAGGGAAACAAAGTCTGACTGATGTGAAGAAGAATGAACACGACATTAACAGAAAACCTAGCAGAAAACATATACACTTGAATATTAGGAAATATGGCAAAGTGTTTCAATATGGCAAAGTCAGTAAAAGGGGATCAGAGGCCCTTTCTAGAGAGAAACAAGCTCTGTAAAATTGAATACAAGGAAAAAGAGAAGGCACCCAAAAACGACAAACTTAAAAGTAAAGGATTTGTCAAGTCCTGCAAAAAGGGAACATAAAAACATGCCAAAATATTAAATAATAGGAGCATTTAATAAAACTCAACTTTTCATCAGATGATTTAGCTATACAAATGCTTCAAAGTTCTTGGCACATAGTTTGTTCTTTTGGGTTAACATTTTACACATTATGAATGATTTATACAAAAAAATAAAATAACAATTTGGGGTTTAAATTGAATAAAAGGGTGCTAAAGTACTGCATTTCCTATTGTAACATGTGATTTAATATTCAAAAATGATGTAACCAGGCAACATAAAGTTTTTAAAAAGTGTTTAGAAGTAAATTAAATTCTAGCTGAAGGAACTCTTTCCTAAAATCAAACTTGTGTGTGTTTTTGTGTCATAAATTAACAATAAGTTCAAGTATACGGTGTTCAAACAATAAGTTTAACTTTAACATAAAGTGTAAATCTTTATCTGGTGCATTTTTAGTTAAAACAAAACATCTGATCAGTTCACTTCAGCCAGTGAAGTTTCTCGCAGTGGGTACAATATTTAGAAATGTTATTTCTGGAGTAGCAAGACTTCATAATAATATCTCTCACCTGGTTTAAAGTGCATCTTATAGTATATGTATAGTATATGTCATCTTTCTAATTGTTTTAGAAAGATGACATGCAGCATTTCAGCAACAGAAAAGCCTTGAGGAATTAATTGAACAATGCAAGCTTCCTGTGCGAGGCTTGTCTACGTTCTTCTTTCATGCCTGTGTCAAAGTCGTTGATTAATTCATCTTTATTAAACAGAGACACAGACTGTGTGGGTGAAGCAGTGAGTAAATAACCTGTTACGTGTTCACCTGAATCACACATATAGAAATACTCTAATGAGAAAGCGATGCCTGCTGGTAAGAAAAGGGCAGGAGAGAAAATTCACCTTGTTCACTATCGATTGCGTGGGGTAGATCATTTAAACAATTCAATTACAGCAAAAGCTTTTGTAGTGCGGAATTGATCTCCTTTTTTTCCTCTGTTGTTCACTTAGTTTACATCTGTTCTCCAAAGTGAAGAGTGGGTACCTGCCGTACCGTGGCTGCGTTTGCTAAAACGTCCAGGCTGTAAACTACATCTCTCAAAAGAGCCTCGGAACAAACTATCTGTATTCTCGACCATCAACCAGCTCCACCTAGAAGGCTGTAACTGGATGTTGGCCTGTTTCCAGTCAATGAAGCATTGTGTCTGCCTTCTAGGCATTAAACCCTTAAGAGCTTTGCTGGAAAGCATTTGGAATATTCTATTTGGATGTGCCACCTTGTAATTCATTTTAGCGCAGCCTTGGTGAATTGAATAGAATTTAGAATGACTCGGGGCGCTAAAAACAGAAGAAACAATCTCCCTTGGATATGTTTGGAAGCACTAAAATGTGTCCTGGATCCAAGGAGGGTAATTGGAAAAAAGGGAGCACTCAAAGTCCCAGCGAGCTGCAGTATTCTGTGTTTTCCGCAGGATTCCTACACATTTTGTCATGTAAAAATTCTTTTTTTTTTAGTTCTCAGTCCTTCATGTTAATTTTACAATGTAAAATACAAAAGTTCACCATGTATTCAGAAATATTTATACAGCAGACATGCTTTTAAATTTCATTGTATGGATTAAGTATGTTAAGTCACGACGGAGGAAAGAAGAAGAAAAGTTGAACGAAAAGGGAATGAAGGAAATGAGGATGGAAAGACACAAAGGATAAAGGAAGTATGACATTTTTCTAGACTAAATTCTATTCTAAGATTATTATTTTTCCACAATTATCCTTATTTGGAAAAGCGGAAATTCTAATGTTGGACTTTTCCAGACCCCTATGGTACCGTGGATGCATGCGGTTGCCAAACAGCTAACAGAAGGCTGCCCATTCATCTCCCCAGTCCTTCGGTGTGACATCGCCCTCCCTCCCTCTCATCCCCTCTGTTTGCTCCTTTATTAGAAGGTGTGAAGTGGTCTTTGAATTTGGTTCCTGGGCCTCTTTCTCTGCCGCCAGCAGCAGCTCGATGCCGGGCAGGAAAAGAAATATGGACCAGTGGAACGATATTTCACTGGCACCAGCCTGACATTGATGGATAGAGGATCATTAGACGTTTGCCAGTTTGCTTGGGCGTGGAGTTATTTTCAGCAATAATGTATGGGAAGAGGGAGCAGGGGTTGAAGGAGAGCTTCTGCTATATGATCTCAGAGGCCCGTGCATTCAGCATGGTGGCACTGTGAACAAGTCTGGAAGCAGAATGTGGGCGGCGGAAAACACAAAAATAAATTACATCAAAGGTTTTGCTTTGCCTTCTCAGCTTAATATTTGAATTGTTTATGACTCTCAGCGCCTTTTTCCACCATTAATCTTTTGTCATCTAGTCCAATCATTTTGATAATTTAATTTCAGCTTAGTACTTCCAGGTTTCTCTTTTACTTTTGACAGCAAATATATTGTTTAATAACGCAGCAAGATGTCTGGGTTAAACTGAGATTATTAATACTTTGTACTAATTCTGTTTGCCAGTTGCACAGCTCTTTCTCTCCTCTTGTTTCACATGGTCATGAGAGAAGATTTATTTTGTGGTTTAATGACCAGATTTCATTTCCTTGGAACCTATTTGATTTTTATTTTAAAATGTCTGGCTTCACATTGCCATGTGCTGAAATGAGGATAACAGGAGAGATTTTTTCTCATATTCCTTCTTCATGATGTCAAAGCAAAATAAGTTTTTTCCCCAACATGGGTTTCAGACATTGGCATCTGAAATGTGTCTAATGGTTTTTACCTTAAATTCCTTATTATTGTATTTTCCGTATATTCAGGCCAGCTTAGCTTTTGTAGCCATTTTAATAAATCTGCCTTGCTTGACTTCCCCATGTTGAAAAACAATTAAGAAAAATGAAACTATATTCAATTACACATTTATATGTCCCTACTGAATACATATATTCAAATTGAAGGATGAAATAAACAAAAAAAGAAGATTTGTGTTCTGAAATAAATCTGAATTTATTTTTGGGATTTTTCCACCTTGTCACTAAAAATGTGGTGGACACTGTATGCCATGTTAGAACAAATACACTATTTCAGTTTAAGGCAAATCTTGACCTAAACCAAATCTAATTACATTTTTAAAAACAGTTTTGTTTTGTTTTGTTTTTTCTCACAGATAAGCAAACTGCTATTTTTGTTCTTGTAAGGAAATGCGGCGATCTTACCTAACATTATACTTGAAAATCGACGGAACTTGAATTCCAGTGAACAATATTTTTATTAGATAAATACTTCAACTTTTCCTCGTATGCTTACTTTAAGTCTCATTTTTTAAAATTGGAAGGACTACACTATATTTTCTCTCACTTGATGTATCAAAGAAATAAAAAATGGCACACTACTCCTACCCGGTTGTCTTAAGTCAGTGTGAAGTGATTATCAGCACACAGATGATACACATCATCCACAATTTCTCACTCCAGGATCTCTCCTTCTCTCTCCTTTGCAGTGATGGTTCTGTTGATTGTGACAATGCGCCGGAGAAGGAAGCAGCCCTTGATTCTGGAGGAGGAGAGGGACATCAGGGAGAACATTGTCCGCTATGACGACGAAGGAGGGGGAGAGGAAGACACGGAGGCCTTCGACATGGTCACCCTGCGCAACCTGAACATCATCAGAGACCCCGCCGCACGGCGAGACGTCACGCCAGACACTCCCACTTTTTACCAATACACTTCTGTTTCCCGCCCGTCCTACAAGTCGCTGCCTGATAACGTGGTGTTTCGAGAGTTCATCTGGGAGCGGCTGAAGGACGCCGACGTGGACCCCACGGCTCCCCCGTACGACTCCCTGCAGACGTACGCCTTCGAGGGCAGCGGGTCAGTAGCTGAGTCACTGAGCTCGCTGGAGTCACTAAGTACAGACTCGGACCAGAACTACGACTACCTCAGCAACTGGGGGCCGCGCTTTAAAAAGCTGGCCGATCTGTACGGCAACAGTGACAGCGTGTTCTCGTAGCCCCCAAATGTCTCTCTTAGTAGTTCTGGAACTTTAAAACATGTGAGTAATATATTGTCAGAGCAAGTGGTTTTGTCCGCCTGGGTGCAGCTGAGGAAAAGATTCAAAGACAACATAAGTGATTGAAGGAAAAACACTTTGACTTCAAAGGTGTTTTTGGTTTGTTTACCTCCTAGTATGGGCTTTCAAAAGCGTGCCATGGTGAGTTTTGACACTGACTTCAAAAGTGGCTTGACTGAGGAGGAAGCCTTGTGTGCAAAAGACATTAAAGGTTTCACATTTTGGGCTTGAGTCCAACCGCTGACTGCAAAATGCATTACATGTGGAAGCTTTTTTTTTTTTTTTTTTTTTTTTACAGGGAGAAACCTGTCCTTTCATTCCAGTGATGGGCACAGTCCCAACACTCCGGCTTTGATGCATTCCTTTGCTATCTCTGTGCTAAAAAACAAAAAGTTTCTCATGAAAGGCTGCCCCCCTGGCAGCTAATCAGTAGTCTCTGGACTGCTCAGATGAAATATGAGAACAATTTATGTTTCTTATTACCGTTTTTTTTGCAGAAGACGGTTGAAAATGGCCTGTATTTTATAAACCTTTACACCCAGAGCCACATTAGTCATGGACTCGGTCATAAGTCTTAAAGTTACTAGCCAGACTTTTCTGTAAAATCTGATCAAACGCTCTTTAGATATTGCCACCTTCAATATTTTTTTCATCAGGTTTTCTTTTTTGTTTTGGTATTTTGTCTTAAATTCATCCATCCACTGTCTACACGCACTTATGCCGGCAGGGTTGGGGGGCTGGTGCCATTTTATGGCAAATCCCAGTTATAAATCCTAGAAACACACCTGTAAAAATGGCCACACTTCTGCTGATGTCACAAGGGGCAGACGTGATCTAGTTGTAGGGATTCGTGTCTGCTCTCCAGTTTTTGTAAAACTTTGGCCAACCGATTGCAACCAACTCCCATTTCCTTTTAGGAATTTCTGCAATCAACTAACAAAATGTAATAAATATATACTATATCACAAAGTAGATATTTTTGTACCTGAAAAATTGAGTAAAATAGGCAAAGGAGGTGAATGACCTGTACCTGCTGTTGTAGTTAGCACAAAAAGTAAGGACATATTAGTTTGGCTCACTCTGTATTTGCAGTAACAATGAATTTTGGAAATGAAACAGATATTTGGAAAGCCTGCCTGTTTTTTCTTAAATTGTGGCACATTTGTAAGGAAAATGAATTTGTAGGTTAAGCAGTAGAGTTGAGTATTTGGGCAGCACACCTTTTTTGTTGGATGGCATCATATTTTTCAACCAGCATTGAATCCATCAGCCAATTTGGTTCCTTTGGTCACCCTGGCATGTACGACACACGTAAAGTTATCCCACAAGTGTTTAAAGGGGGTTGTGGCAAAGACTGTAGGAAGAGTTTGGCTCCTTAAGCCAGTCATACTGCATAAATTCTGAGTAATATTCCAAAGAACACCAAAGTTGTTGAAGATGACCAGAATTTCACCCTTGCTGATCAGTTCATGCAAAGTTCTTGAAAACAAACTGCTTATTGTTTTACTTTAAATTGGAACGGAAAGGAGAAAAAGTTTCCTGCTGGTAGCTGCACAGCTGCTGCATCACCCACCGCTACCACCAGCTATGGTTGCCAGGCATATCCACTTTTGATGAGCCAAATCCTACCTGTTAGCTCTACTACACTTGCTTCTGCCAAACATCCTATGCAGCCATTATCTTTCCAGTTGCTCTGCAGCCAGATGGAGTGAAGGTTTATGGGGGAAGTGTATTTATCCATTGAGTATAATACATTAGATTGGTATGTGCCAGTAAATAAGCATTCACTACCATTCCCACTACATTGCGGCCTAACACGTATGAAATAAAATTGAAAAGTGATGAACATGAATGAATGCCAGTCAGACAGACCCAAAAAAAGTACTCAAAATCTCTGAAGTCCCTTGAATTTTGTCACGTTAAAATTACAAATAGTGTTTTTGAATATTGGTTTTAATTTTATATGGGCAGTAGGGAATGGGAGGTTGGTCAGACTTGATAGGAAGTTGGGTGGAGGTAAATACAGGACAATCATAGAGGAAAAACTGCTGGAATCAGCAACAGACTTGAGATTTCGGTTCACCTTCCAGCTGAATGGTAGCTCTCAACAGATAACCAGAACTACAATTGAATAGATCAGATCAAAGCATGTCTTTGCGTCAAAATGACTCAGTCAACGTTCAAACCAAGATGCATTATGTTCCTTCTGACAGAGCTTGAGTTATTTTGTAAAGAAAAAAAAAACAAAAAAACCCTGAATTGCAAAGCTGGCAGAGATATTTCCAAAAGGACTTCTACGCCGTAATAGTAGCTAAAGGTGGTTATCCAAAGTACTGACCCAGGGAAACTGAATACAAATCAACATAATACTCTTCAGTATATTATTTTATATAAAATTTTCAAAACCAACTACTCTTTTTTTCTTCTTTTATAACAATTATTTTCTAAGCTGTGTTAGTCTCTGTTGTAAATTTGAGGTTGTAAATTGACAAGTTGTTAAGAAGTTCAAGCAGAGTGGTTACTTCTGCAAGACAATGTAAATATAATTAAACCGGTTTATTTTCAAAAGCCAATCAACGTCCTCTTCATTTTTACCATCCACAGCAGTGCTGCTCAAGGCCTGGGGATCCACAGAGCTGAACAGGTCACAACTTGAACTGTCCCTCTGTCTGATGTCATTGTTTTGTATTTTTCTTCATCTAAGTTTAGTTCTTCTGGCGGTCCCACTGACGACATCACAATTCAATCTATATGGTTTATTCCTGCTGGCTCATGTGATATCATCAGCTCAAACACTAGGATTATTAGAGGTTTTTTGTTTAATGTCTGCTTATTAGAAATTTTGTATTGCACAGTAATAATCCATACTTTCACGACTGTGTCTTCAGTATTGTTGTACATTTATTTATGAAGAAAAATACACCTCTGGCTAGTATCTTTAACACTATGTGACACACAGATTCATACCTATAATACAGTATAACCAAGTACAGTAGTTGATGTGCTAAGGAAGTTGTGTGAATCATAAAAAGAAAGACATCCATCAGTTTTATATATCAACAGGGTGACAGAGAAACACAAACTCTTCTTCTCCTGAAAGTACATTTTGCAGATGTCGCGATGTAGTGTGTGTCTCAGTCTGTTTCTACTTCTGCCTTTCTATTACCAACAGTATCATTTCTCAGCTATGAAGTCGGGGTTTAGTTCTGCTTTTCTACAAGGTGGGAGCGTGAGATCAGCGAGCCTTGATGATGGATTTGTCCGTGCTGTGCTAGAGATTCACAACACCTTGACTTTAGGGGGTGGGGCGAATCAAGTATTTGTTTTTAAAGTGGCTGACCTCACAGAGGTCTGGTTTGTAAGTAAATTAATTTAGCTTCTGTAGTTTGCAAAGTCCAGCATATATTGTAATTTTAAAATTGAATTTTAAGTAATGTACGGTTTGAATATCGATGGTGAACGGACACACTGTATGATAATCATATTGTGGCGATTTTCTTTTCTCTTTCTTTTCCCAGCTTAAACAAGTTATGTTGCAACTGGGTGTGCACATGTGCAACCGCTATGTATTATTTATTTCAAAGAGGCAGAACTGTGCAAATGATGTTTTTATCTTTTTGCTGAAAATAAAATTGATATTCAGTTCCTTAAAAGGCTTATGGGATTTATTTCAGGTTATCCGAACATAAAGGTCATCTCTGGCTAGAAACTACGGACAGAATACAGTAGCAGTAATAACCAATGACTCTGAACTTGTTGCCATCATTAGGGACCTCATAAAACTAGAAAAGGACTCAGGAGGGGAGGAAGCTTTCTCTGTGTGGCTGTTGCAGCTGAAAAAGCATTAATGCTCCACAGAAAGTTGTTGTGATGCCTGTGAGGCTCACCAACGCTCATTTGGGAAGCTTAGTGCAAATTTTTCATGTCCTTTTGATGCAGTCAAATAAAGTCCACTTGTTTTGATGTTAATCGCTGCATCTCAAGCGACTAAAAAAAAATGTTAATTGACTCCCCTCATTTAGGAATGTAGAGTCAAGAAACAAATTAAATGAACCATGAACAATATAGTGGATTTAATTAAACGCTGCTTTAGTTTCCACACACAAAGTGGTAGAAGCATTTTGGTAAAAGCTGAGTCTATTCTCCATGTAATGGAAGGGAGGTATTTTTTCAGTCAGCTGATCAGCAGTGGGCAACAACAGGTATGAGAGCAGAAAGTGCTAAGCTACCCAGAAAAGCTTATCCTGGCACTTTGTCTGACCTCTCTTGTTTATTGTTAATTCAAAGTCTTGAAAAGTCTCTAATAGCATCTAAAAATTTGTTAGATCTGTCACTTATCTGAAAGACCCATTAGAAGGTTCAGGAATTGTCTGATTGGGCTACATTAGATATACTTGCATGAACCAAGAAGACATGTTAACTAACATGTTCTTTAGGGCATGCATGACTCACATTCTCACTTTACTGAGAGTCTTTTAATTTAAAATGTATTTTAATTTCAACTTCAGGGCATTTCTTAATTCAAGTGACATGCATTTGTTTTGAATATCAGCCACATGATGTTTTAGTAAAAATCCAAACAACTGAGAACAATTCTGAGCAAAACCCTTTCAGATTTTTACATTAAAAGCTACAGCCATACTGCTCTATGTTTAGAGTAAATTAAGACTAAATTTAGGTTCAGGGGGAACAAGGGGTGCTGCAACATATGGCATGGCCTTGATCTCCACATCACAATCTCAGTGTGGGATCACATAAAAAAGACAAACCACAGAGATGGGCTAAATGCACAGATTAGCTGTTCTTTAAAAAAATATATATATAAATAAACTTGGAACATTTGTGCCTTAAAAAATCCTCTAAATTAACCATTAATTATCAACAAAAAAGTCTGACACATTTTGAAGGGATCTTCTGCTCACATTAATGCCCAAGCTTTGAACAGTTCTCAGCTACGCTAATAGATGCACAAAATGAATAACCTCAATGTTTGTAATTCCATTTTGTCATTTTTTTCCCCCCCCTAACATTTGACTTTGTTTTTTCCCGCCTTGCTCAATCCAGATTTAAATCAAAGCGAAAACAGCTTGTGTCCCGAGCCGTTTCAAGTAGTCAGGGCTCCATGAATACAACCGACGGCATAATTCATAGTGATGCAAGAGATTGCAATGGACTTGTTAGGTGTTTTTTTTTCTTGGTAAATATGTCGTCTTCTTACAGGTATTGACACATTTTTGCAAAGCTTTGAACCTGGAAAAGACAGGATTTTGTCAGTGTGACTTCAGAGTAACTATAGTTACTGTGTGAGAGCATTATTGTTCAATCAAATCTTATTCTTCACTTGTTTTTTCTGTATTCAACAACAATAATTATAACTCCCTTCAAAGCCTGTTAGAAATAATGATCATTTATAAGAGGGTCTTTCATAAGTGCATGGTGATAATAAAATCCACTGTTAGGTCGACATTATTGGTTAATTTTCTCATATTACTTCAATAAACGACCCTGTGACAGCAACTTCGTTAGGAGCAGGAACACAAGCTTATTTTTATGTAATAATCATATTTTTTAATGTCATCAATTTATTTTGTCTTACAGAAATCAAAGCTTGATTTGATCAAACAGGATACATTGATTTGTTTTCTAAGCAAATCTTATAAAATTCTAATAAAACAAGAATACAAGATTACTCTCAACTAATTAACACTTTATAGGTAAGTTAAACAATGATGTGAAAGAGGCATTCCTCTGAGGTATATATGCAATGATCAACCTTAAAAATTAGTGGAACGCAGCAAAAACACCTTGGAAAGGGATTGTTTATGCAGAAACTTTTAGGTTTATTATCATTCCTGGTGAAGACGTAATAAAATAATTTTGAGAAATGCATTAATTAAAAATGCAAAATATATCACTGAAAATTTTAGAACACTCTGACCTTCTTTAACATTTTATTTTGTCAGAAAAAATAAATAAATAAATCCCACCAAAGAAAACTAATGTTTTAACAAAATCCCCAACTGTTGAGACCCCAACAAAGGTCACTGAAGCATTTATTTTAGTTTATATCTTACTTTTTTAAACAAAATAACTTCTCTTGTCCATCAGTGAGGCAAAATGAAGTATGTAGATTGACACTAATATAAGAATATAAAAACAAGAACTAAAAATAACAGATTACACAGTAAGGTCAAGCTTACGGAATAGGACAAGTAGGTAGTGCAGTTAATTAAAAAATAACATACTCAGAGTAAAAGAAATGTGCAAGGATACCTTAAGTAAAGTACAAAATGTGCAGGTATATATATGCATAAGAAAAATAACAGACTATTTACAGGCAGTAATAAAACAAGAACATGGATGTGCAAATAGCAGCGGCAATATTACTTGAAATTAGAAAAATTTTGCAAAAATCCTCCAAAGTGTATGTATAGAAAGCTGCATCAAAAACTGGTATTTTAGGATCATCAAGTTTCCACAGCAACCATTAAACATTATCTACATTTCAGCCAGTTGTTTAGTTAGCAGGCCAGAAAACATTTGTCCAACCCTTACAAGTTCAGCTTGATAAACCCAACTAAAAAAAATATTTATCTGCTACTAGGTGGTTAGGTCAGATGCGACTAAGACTGAGATGCTCAAAAAAAAAGAAACACTTCTGGTTGGTCAGCCGTAAATAAAAGGATGAATTACGTGGAAAATCTCATCATGCATCCAGTTATGTAGGGTGAAGGATCTGTGATGCTCTGGGCGTTTTCCTCCTGCATTGACCCTGGGAACTTCAAGTGCTTTTCACAGTGGATTATTTGAAATATCTAGACATTAAAAAAAAAAAAAAAAAAGGAGACTTCTCCCAGAAAACTGAAAAATTGTCTTCATTGGATCTTTCCTACTTAAATATCTTTGCTAATGAGTGTAGCTGATGCTGTCTGTTTCTTTTTAATCTGGGGATTCTTTCATCTTCTGAGGCAACATGGAAAAACAATCCCAGTAAAGATTTAAATGCACCTGTAGTGGTATAGAGCTGCTAGATGATTTGATCTCAAACTTTTAATGTAAACTCTGGTGTTGATAGCAGCAGCTAACAGTTGTTGATTTTGAATGACCCGTCGCTGTCGATCAAAATCAGCAGGAAAGTGTCTTTAGCTGTCTGCCGCCTGCTATACTTATAAGCAATCAGGAACATTCAGTTATCAGGCGTTCGATCGGGACCTTGGCTGATTGCTTGTGTTGGCCTTAGTGCCTTGGCTGCTGAGGCCTCTGCCGCCTGCAAGCACTTCGCTCTATTCTTATCATAACCGTAGATCATCAACAAATTGCCCTTACAAAAAGGTGGCCATTTTCAGAGACTCTCAGCGAGATGAGGAACACGCTTTCCCTCAGATTGTCTGCTGGAACATCACTAATAGAGTTTGACCTCCTGGCATAATAAAAAAAATCAGTTGCTGTGGTTGCCTTTTTCACTTCATGTGCTATACAGACTTTTGAGATAATTTCTCTTTCAGTTTCTCTGTTCTTCAACAGCAGTGCTTTCTGCTGCTTAAAGTTTCGTAATTTGTGATTTTTGATTCCACTTTTAAAGAGAGCAGTTTTCCCTGAATAAATCTAGAATGAAAAAAGCAGAAATAAATTGCAATCTGCTTCTTTTTTTCCCCAAAGCATCATAGGATAGTAGCATGCTGACTAAAAGCAAGTGTAGATTTTTATGAACAATGACATCTGATTCATAAGCTGTAAGAAAGTCATTAAGATCACATAAAAACAAAAAAGTCATGATTTCAGGGAGATAAAAAATTTAACATGCTCCCTTGTTGCACATGGACTGAGAGATCAGTTGATGTATGGGACTTATATGTAAGCCAAAGGGGAACAAGGGTCTTGCATATTTATATATATATGGGTGAATATTCATTTCGGTGATTAAGCAGGCCGAAACGAAACAAAAAAAAAAGAAGTCGGCCTACATGGGTGCGCTCGGATGTTGAGCAAAAAATTAAAGCAACATAATCTGCTCTGCGTCCATCGTGGGTACCTGTTTGTTGCTCATGCTCTGCCATCAGCTGGATGACTACTCAGAGGTCCTTTGAAAATGAGCAAAGGGAGGAAAAGAAGATCAAAGGCCGTTGCAACACCATGTTTTATTCTCTGTCTCTCTCAGCAGCGCTCACGGCTTGCTTGCCTGCCTTCAACGGGAGAAATGTCAGACCTCAGGTTTGTGTACTCTAAAGTTCCTCTAAAATTAGACTGGTCCCAGACCTGGGCAATATAAATAATTCTCTTGAGAAGTTTGGTGTGAGTGGGAGTGCAACAACTTGCTCAGATAGCGCCTGGGGAGCAAGGCGGGAGTGGAGGGGTCGGGGGAAAGTGGGTCACACTGGCAAGATTATGGTAATAAAATGTAAAAGAAGAGAAATGCACGAAAATTGCTGGATGGTGAGTCAAAGTTGCTCTATGATGAAGACGTCAATGTAAGTTTGCAATAACTGGGCAGGGTGTGTGGAAAGGTGAGGGAAGAGAGATGGAATGTGACCAACAATCAATGTGTTTGTTTCCCAAAGGTCAAACACAAAAAGATATCAGTGACAATAAAGGGATCATTCATCTTTATAATTCCAGCTGTTTCTTTTCGGTGAAATTACAACTTGTGTGATTTATTCTGCCGGGTTTCTTTAGTGTCTTCTCAGAGAACATGCAAGAATCGTCACTATGGCAATGTAGTAAGAGAAACCTTTTAACCTGCATTTGGCACGAGGTAGATCTCTCTGAAGGTGTGACAAAAACGTATTCACTTAACACACTTGTATTAACAAATCATTCCGATTTGTAACCTGCTTGTCAAGGTGAGAATCTTATTGTGTTGTTTTGAAAAGTAAACTACTTTTTTGCTTTTCTTTTCTTGTCTGTTTGCTATTTGATCAAACCAAATGAAAAAATGTAAGACTCTAAGAATTCCACTTTGAATGCAGTTCTTCAGTACAATGATTCATAAGAGAGTAACAATTTCTCCCTGGAAAAAGATTTCACAAAACATGCTTTATATTTTAGGAACTAATTCACAGAAATGCCAAAAGGAACCTAACTTTGCTCTAA
Source organism: Gambusia affinis (assembly GCF_019740435.1). Taxonomy (NCBI): domain Eukaryota; kingdom Metazoa; phylum Chordata; class Actinopteri; order Cyprinodontiformes; family Poeciliidae; genus Gambusia; species Gambusia affinis. The sequence goes on from NC_057888.1 coordinate 6,199,302, forward strand.
AATTAAATGTTAGTCCAAACTACATAAATTGACCAGATTTTATTTTATTTCCATCAACAAAGTTAAAGATGTGCAAGTATAAAATTAAAAACACAAAAAAAACAATCTTCAGGGATCTGGGAGAGTTCCAGATTTTGTGCTTTGATGTACTTAGTATATTAAGGGATCTATCCTCTTCTGTTCCCATTTACATGTGTGACTGTGTGACCGATCTGCACATAGATGAATTATTGTAATTAGAAAATGATGCACCGTTCCCCTCTCCAGCAATGATTGGCAAAAACATGTCAGGGCAACACCAGCATTAATGAGCCATAATCGACACAGGCCTAATTAGCGGCGCTTTGTACTTTTAGGCAGGTTTATCATCATTAGCCATGCCTGGCTTGACGTAAGAACTGGAAATGTGAGGGAGAATAAATGTTTGTTTTTCATGTAGACATGGAAAATAGTTACATGCTACAAGTGCCTCAGTGGAGATGTGTTCCTCTAGGCCTACAGTTCCCATCAGAAGGGGCCTCGGGGCTAATTAGATCTCAAAAGAGACAGGAAAGTAAGTGTGAAAGTAAACATGCACATATTTAAACAAGCTGTTTTTAGAAGAGGTTACTTGGTTATTTTTAGTTCAATTAAATCTATCAATAATCTATCAATGGGAATATTATAGCCCATCACATGCAATTTAATATGACTACTGAGCATTGTTGGAGCATCAGTGTTTGCATTTATCAAGCTAAATCCATTTTAGGTGATGTTTCTATTTTGGTATTCCCTTCCTTACGTATTCTACAATTGTTTGTCCAACATAATTGAGAAGAATTAACACCCATCATTTCTTCTTCTCTCTGCCAAATTGCATTGTTTAACACAGATAAACTAAGCAAACACTCAACCCTCTGCTCAATAATTCACAGGCAGACTTTCCTTTCAGCTACTGAGGTGCAGGCATGCAGGGTTTATTTTCCCAATAAAACCAAATGGAACAATGAGATGATGGAATTATCCTGGTTGTATTTAATTGAGTTTGACCAGGTCCCTGCTCGCTGTCCGTCTAATCTCCTCACAGCGCTGTAGTCTCACTCTCGGGAAGACGGAGGGCGGCCGATAAACTTTGAAGCTTACGCTAAGAACCAGCTCACTGCACCTCCTGCATTATTCATGAGTCCGGGACTAGAGCATCTTCAAATGGCTTGTCATTTCTTTTTACCCTCTGTCACAATGGCCATATGGTACACAAACACAGAGGAGAGGAAAGCAATCGGTGGGACAGAGTGGCCAAACTGGAGCACACACAGTGCTTTCCAAATATATTAACTCTTTTATATTTCATCATGTTACAACGACGAGCAACATCTGGTTTTCATGTGGATTCGGACATTTAGGAAGCCATACATTTAATAATGTCAAGCCCACTTTGTTATGATACCCTTAAAGAAATTCCAGTGTAATTATCTGACTTTTAAAGTCAAATGATATATAAATAAAACTAATTGTGCATAATTTGTGGTACTGCCTGAGTCAATACTTGTGGAACCAGCTGCAGCTGCAGCTCCAACTATGTTGAAGTATCAGTGTCACACATAATGCGTGAAAAATTTTCCATACTTCTGGCAAAATAGCCACCCTTTGAAATCTTTGTCCTGTTGGAAGGAGAGCCTCCATTCCAGTAGAATTTTTATTCTCCAGGCTTACATCATATCTAAGCTTTGATCATATACCATTATCCTGTCACCACCATATTTTACACCTTAATTAATTATTTTTTTTAAATTAATGTGACAGAACAAAACAATGTAGCATGTAATTGTAATGTACAAGTGTACCACAAGTTAATAGTTGACTGTCAAGCAGTTAAGTTTGGACCAACCCAGCCTGAATTTGAGTCATAAATCCAAACTCTACACTGAAAGATGCCTTTTAAAGAAAATGTATTATTGTTATTAAAACCACTTCTACTACTAGAAGAAAGGATCGTTCCCACAGTTATTCGAACACGTGAGTCTTCAGGTATTTATACTAATTTTCATATGTATTCATGGGAGGGGAAGCTGCTCTCTATTTGACACAGATGAAGAAAAGGTGCTCAGCCACATGCATGCAGACAGTTTTATACGTCTTAAATTTAGCATGTGCCACACTTTTCTTTAGCTGTGATGACTTCCTGGAGACATTGACTGAATGCTGTGAACTTGTAAACAATGTCCCTCTCCTGCTATTACTTAAAATGTATTGCTATATCAGCTCTTCTGTTTCTTTTGGTGTGCTGCGCTGTGTCTTCTCACACCCCCATCGGTCGTGGCAGACTGCTCATATCGAACCAGGTTCTGCTGGCAATTTCTTCCTGTTAAAGGGAAGTTTTCTGCTCCGCTGTTGTTACATGCATGATCAGTACTGTAAAGTCAGTGACACAAGGCAGGCGATTGTCTGTTGTCACTGTATGCTCATCCATGAGGAGTGAACGCTGGAATGGCTTGATGCACTTTGTTGGGTTTCCTTAGGCAGATAACTTTTCAAACCAATTTGAACAATGAATTTAATCCACTGTTTGATAAATAGATCAACTGAAATGTATGTGCGATTGAACTGAAATTACTTGTTTGTAAAGCACCTCCAGAAGAGACCTGTTGTAAACTGAAATGAAATGAATTAAAACATTTTGAAAATGCTGTGTCACTTTAATTCAACTCATGCTGATCTATCACAAAAAATAAAAATAAAATTTAATACATAGAAGTGAAAAGGTTTAAAGGTTATGGATGTTTCTGTGAGGCACTGTACATTGTTTGAATCTACTTGAGGGACTATGTACTCTTGAGAAAGCTTTAGAATGTAAAAACCTACTTTGGCATATTTTTTCCTCTTTCAACATTCAAGACCAACCTCCTCCCACATATTTCACCCCACGCAGCTCAAGCTGAAGGTAGCCCTGTTGTCTTCCCGAACTCCTTTGAAAACTTATGAAAGGACACACAAAGGGGAACAATCAAAAGTTTTTGGAAAAGGTAACAACCACACTCAGTCTCCACAGAAAACAAAGGATAGGAATAGGAATCTCCCTCTGCGAGGCGCAGTTAATTTTTTTTTTTCCTTTCAATCTTATTCGTACGCTAAACAAAGTACGGAGGCGTAATTATTGTTCAGGTTTACGCTGCACGGTTTTCAGTTCTACCAATTCTTCCCTCAAAATCGGTGACATTTTGTCAGTTCCCTCAGCCAGTGTTCCACACACTGTTTGTGTTTACAGAGTTTGTTTGTGTGACAAAGCCACGCAAGCCACATCCCCCAAGGTGACTAGGATTGCCGTCATTCGGCCTCCCTAATGTGTGCCATTCAGCATTAACATATCATTAGCTCTTTCTGGGACCATTCAGTCAGAAAATTAGAGGTCTCTAAAGGCCTGCGGTTCCATCACTAAGGCAAAACCAGTTGACACCTTCACTTCAGCGTTCTTAGGGAGAAAAGAAAGCAGGATAAAGACATGCGTGGGAGTGAGAGTGGGTTTCAGGTACCCCTTTATTAAAATGATTTCCAAAAACTTTTGTGCATTTTGTGACTGGATTCAATGAGGTATAATTTGAAAAGAATATTTAAGTGACTTTTTTCTTTCTTTTGGCGACCTTCACCTTGAAGTAAAAAGATGGTGCCAACAGATTGTGGAATGTGATATAATTCCATGTATGGTTCCCGAGGGCAGAGATGGATTCTCCTACGGCCACATCAGCCTCAAAGCAATTGGTTAAATGCTACTGTTAAAAGCCTGTCCTTGCAGAATGGTCAGGATGAACGGCTCTGCTTCAAAATCTAATGACAAAACATCTGGCAGATAGTTCCAGTGCTGCGGTGGAACTGCCGTAGATGAAGCGTTTAGTCTTCGTAATACCTTGTTTTGACACCTGTAATGGTATGGAGTCGTCCTTGCTTTTGTTGTTCGTGGCAAAACATCACCTAAATAGGTCGAAGCTCCTCCTCTGCAGGGTAATTGCAGGTACAAACTGAAGCTAAGTAGAAATACAAATGTGCAACAACATGAACAGCTTTTACAGATATTTTCTTTTAATCTGACTTGTACATTTGGTACGTGTTTGAACGATAAATGCTGGAAATGTTCTCACTTCAGAGGGCTTCTCGAGTTCACCTATTTACTGCAGAAGATATTTTCTTTCTGTAATTAGCTGACTTGGAAGGCATGCATTAGAATTCCTGCACTCCTGTTTGCAAATATATCCTATGGTATATGTTGAAAAGGTATACAATAACATATATACCTTTATATTAAAGCTTTATATTTCTTCTTCGTTGCAATTGTCTTTGATAATTCCAGCAATTTTCCAGTATTTACTACAATTTCAGTTACAGTTTTGTTTTAGAAATTGGAAAAATTGGAAAGAAAATACGTATTTTTCTTACCAATTTTTTATAGTAAGTTTTTTTTTTTTTCTAGTAGCAAATAAGACATTATTTTTAAAGTTGGATTTCTTACATTACGAATAAATAAATAAATATATTTTTTCTGTTACAAAAGCAAAAGGGTAGTTAAATTAATACAAAATAACAGTTAAGTCCAAAATCACATTTTAATTTCCAAAAAGACTCTGTTTTTTTTGTCTTTAATAAACAATTCGTAATATACAACCAAAATTAAGTATAAAATTGCAATGTGAGTTTTGTTTTGTTGTTTAAGTATGTTTTCAGCTGTAATACTACAACCGTATAAAATGCTGAAAATGACAGGAATAAAATTATATTAGAATTCACAATAATGTATGACTATTGACTGTGCTTTTGATAGAACTAATTGAAATACTTCAAACACTGCAGCGACTGTTAAATGTTGTTTACCCATTCAGACAAAAAAAAAAAAATAATAAGTGAAATTCTAATGACAGTAAGATACTGTTGAATGAAAGTCATGAAGTTTATTTGAAACTTTAACATAGCTTCAGATGAAAAAATGGACAAGTATCAATCCATGTACCTGTTTATCCTTGCAGGGTCATGTGGGGGCTGCTGCCTGTTTCCAGCTGAAAGCGGGATACATCCTATACAGGTCGCCAGCCTGTGCCCAAAAAAGAGGGATTCAAGACAAACGCACACACACACCAATGCACGCCTTTACGCACATACACACTTCTAAGGGCAAATTAGAGGGACCAATTAACCAAACTGGCATATTACTGGACACAGAGAGCCAGAGTACCTATAGAAAACCCACACACCCACTCATTCTTCCTGTCTAAATATAAGCTAGCAGTTCAATAAATTAGATACACAACAGTTTAAAATTGTGTTTATTATTTTTTGAACCAATCACAATTCCTGTTTTGCCTTTGACCATTCAGTGCAGATTTTAGTCCATTGATATAATAAAATACAACAGAAAGAGTTTATGCAAAACATTTAGCAAAGTTAGTGCAGTTATCAAAACAGAAATCATATATCCTCAGCATGAGCCTGAACGCTCCCAATGTCTGTCAGTATTTCCAAATCCTGCATGGTCCTCAAGAGTCAAATTTTAGTCTATTTAATTCATATGTATACAGCATTTTCCTTTGCATTCTCCAACATATTTAATATGAAAGCCAGATAACCTGTGCTGTTGAACATGTCAAGAAATTGTGCATCAACAAACCTCACACAATGCATACTGCATAATCACCACTGCTACAGCATTTACACAACTTCCACTCCTATATTACAACAAGAAGCCAATAATAGTCCAACCTTTCAAAACCTGTTGGTGAAAATCCATACAGTAGTTGCACTGCAGTGTTCAAAGCATTTGAAAAAATAGCAGCATATAGTCTGGAAATTATGGTAAATTAAAGAAATATCTGTAAATACTATGTTCAGTCAGTTCTAAAATAAAAAAATAAAAACTTCAATAACCAAGGCGTTGCAGAAATTACTAAAACTATTCTAATCTCCGCAGTTGTTTTCTATAGTTCTAATAAATATATTTTAAGTCTTTTTCTGTGACTGAATGTTTTTTCTATTTTGTAAGTATTTACTATTGCTGCTATCTGCTGTTACCTGGAAACTAAAAAAAATAATAATTTAAATTTTATTCTCAATATTTGATGGAAATATGAAATATATTTGACAAAAAATATGAATTGTACCTCTTTAAATCAAGTCTGGTGGTTGATTACTGGAAGTACATAAAAAAAATATTTGATGACTCACACATATAAGAATGTTTATCCCCACTTGGACATTTTATGAATATTGTGTATTTCTTATAATTCATTGGTATTATTTTTGACATCATCAGTAGACCTTTTTTTATTACTCTGCAGTTCTACAAAAAAAGACAGGTTTAGGCGGCACAAGGCTTCAAAGCCGAGCCAGTGGGAAAAACATCAAGGTTCACACATACTAGCAGTTAAATAAAGCTATCTGTCCCATGGGGATAAGTTCGGGATCCTGATGGGCATATCTGGACAAGCAAATGATAAATATTTTCAAATGGACAGACATTAAAAAGTCACTGTACATTGGCTGAGGCTGACTAATCCTTGCTGGGGTGTGTGTATGTGTGTGTGTTTCAAGTCCAGGAGACAGAAGGAAGCTGATCCAATTCCCTGCTTCCTGCAGGACACAGATCTGCATTTCCACTGCACTTTGATGAAACAGCAGCCAAGCTGTCCCCCTCCATTAACAGCTCCTCTGATTTTGCACTGTGCTCTGACAACCCGGTAAGCTTGAGCATTTGCCTCAGTGCTTGTCTGTGGGTGCATATTGTAAATAAGTTTTAGTGCATATGCTTGTTGTATGAGTCCTGGGGAGGCAGATCTTCCACAGAGCCTTAGAGATGAGATCAGACTGGTCTGTTTATTTTTAGAGGGAGTGGACAGACAGAGATCATGAAGGTTAAAGGAGAAAAATATGTATATCAGACCTAATTTCTGTCTGCAGCAGTTCTAATAGTTCATTTAAAGATTATAGTTGGAACATATTTCAAAATTGCTTGTTAACATATCAATTTTGGGGGTTAAAGTGGTTACATTTTCAGAGTTTAACCACACTATAATCCCCCTGTGGAACTACTGAAGATGCCAAATGATAACACTGTCATTGTTCTAATCCAGAAGAGGAGGGCTGGTCTCCATATGGATAGGAGACGGATCGTCTGATACTTTGATGTGATCACCACCACTTGGAACTTAACCGACTCAAAACTGTGAAGATGATGGTGGACTTCCAGTGAACATGTCCCACATTCCCTTTTATTCACACTGTCATGAAAATAATAACTTGACTACCTTGTGTGTTGTAGCGTTCATGCTGGGTCAGGAGAAATGTAATTTCAATATGTGAATTATCTGGTTCATTCCAATGAACCCCTTTATAATTTTTGTGTTTCCGTCTTAAATATCTGACTATCCCTCTGCATGAGTGTAATTAATTAGTTTGTGTTATGCCCATTGTTGTGCATTTACGTTCAAAGTTTTGATGAGATTTCTAAAAAGGTCATCTGACCGCTGAAGCCATATCCTAGACTCTCTTTTCATTGGCTGATAGCATTGCACAGTTCCCGTGCAGCTGTTGATCTGTTAACCCTATCTGATCGCATCCAGTGTAAATCCAGTGTTTGTTTGATTGTGACTCAAGTTGAGTTGGGACGGCCCAGTACAGACTGATGCAGACTTTAACCACGACTGGGAAATCAGGGGTAAACGTGGTCAAATTATTGTATAGTTTGGCAACAGCTTTGTTGTCTTGTTTAGAAGTCATGGTAGGATAGAGTGGGCGGTAGATTGGGGACTTCCTCTGTAGTAATGGTCCAGTCAGTAAAGCGGACCAAAGGTGAGCAAAAAGGTAAGGGTCCCCACCTGTGGTCCTGAGATAAAGATCATAGCTGTAAGAACAAGATCCAAGATAAGTGAAATAAGTTCCTTTGTAGAATAGATCAAGCCTATCCTTTTGAGATAAGGTGAGGATCTCTGTCAACTCAGGGGAAGATGAAGCGGTGTCCCGACTCCCCCATAGGAGTCCATTGAGGTGGTTTGGGCATCTAATCGGGAAGGATATCCCACTGCGGGGGATCCAGCAATAGGACTGTATATTTTTTCCTTAATGGAAACATCTTGGCATCACCCAAAATGAGCTGGCAAGAGAAGCTGTGCAGAATGCAGTATGTTTTTTTTTTTCTTTCTACAATTTCAGATACTTAAATATTTGAAGTCATTTCACTCAAACTACCAAGTGAGTTGTTCATGTCACTGAATTTTGCAGCTGCATGTTGCAATTATGAAGTGACTGTAAAAGCTGGCTTCACTCATTTTGATAACCCATCAGTTCCATACAGTAAACAATGTCACCTCATAAATCTAATGCTTGTAAATGTCTTTTGCACATTTGTTCATACAGTTTTTTTAAGTGAGAGGAAAAGTTAATTGAAGTTCATACTGTTCATACTGTATTATAAACCAGAGTAGATTTTTACAACTTCTATATTTATCACTCCCCCTGGCGCTGGAGAGGCTGTTTCTGTCATGCTCAGTTACTAAGATTTTTTTTTCCTTATTATTATGTTTGGTATTGAAAGAGAACTGTAAATACATGTCTCATGTGGCTACAAGTCTTCTACTATGTAATTACCACAGTTTTGTGTTCAAATTGAGCTCTAGCCTGATTCAAGTGAAAGTGATCATCAATCAAAAGGACATTTGTTTGGTGAATCATAGAAATATTGTTGAAAAAGGCTAAAAGTTCCGGCAAAACTACAATGTTTCAAACTAGAATTACAGAATGAAACTCAGATGGCAACAGCACTGTATCTGGGTGCAGTTTTTGGCACACAGTTTTTGAATATATTGCCACCAATATGTGGCGGTATATTCATTGGGCTGTCATCTCTTAATATGTGTGTTATTAGTCTGTGACAAGGACAAAGTTGTATAAACCAAGCACAGTGTTTTTTTTTCCTTCCAAAGTAATATTTTCTAGGTCACATCATTCCAACACTGGTTCAGTATATGAACATGGCTGGTGGCTCAAATACTTCGACCTAAGGGTCTGTTAAATGCCACGCAAGCTTGTCACGTCACCAAACACCGATCTTAACAGCTTGAAGGGCAAAAGTAGAAAAAGGAAGAAAAAGAAAGAAACATGGCATATTTTTGTTTCACCTCCAAGTTGACGCGTGCACACAAGATGGTTAACAAAAATAAATTGGTCCGAAATTGCCCAATAAGTTCAGATGCGGTTGTAATGTGGTTTAAATTGCATGCCCTTTCCGTCAGTGGAACAAACCCTCTCAATGTCAGCACTCTCTCCCACATGTTGAACGCCTAGTTTGCCATGCAATACAAGATCTCTGGGTCTGTTTAGTATTCACCCACTTGAGTTTCCTAAAGGTTACCAAACCTAATTAGACATTTATGCAGGATCTTCAAAGGTCCCTCCGTTATTAATGATGTGCTACTTCTGAGGACTGCATCGATGCCTTTTTTTTCTAACTCAAGAAGCAAGCGCCTCACAATATGCACATACACAATGTAAACATGCAGACATGGAAAATGCAAGAAGAGTCTGATGGCTGGCTGGTGGTAATTACTGAAATGTCTGGAAGAGATGCAGTGAAATACATAAATACAAGGTTAAAATCATCAATGAAAGGATGCCCCAGATGAGTCCAATTCTGGCCAAGCTATAACTAAGCCTGGAAAAGCTCCACTGCATTATGACATTTCACCACTGATTAAGCTGCAGGTTATGCCAAACTTTAACAAAACAACAAGAAAAAGCTAAATGATCAATAATCCATGTATTTGACAAGGTAAGATGTTCTAAGGATAAGAGGGTCCAGTACCATACCAGCAAAGGGAACATTTTACAGTGACTGATAGCACTTTGTTTTGCTAATTGATTGCTGAAAAGAAACATTTTGACACCAGTTTAATTATTTTCTGTGATGATAGCAAAAAGGCCACAAAAGAGATAGGTTTCCAGTAAAGTGGCATTTTTTGGATGTCTAGTCTCCATAACATCCAGTAGAAATTATCAATATGGCAACTGACTGTTTTCGAGAACTACCATTATTATTATTTGGTAATAACAATGGCATTAAATGCATACATGTGGAGGATGCCAACCAATAAAATTTTAATTGACATTGTGAGCACATTTTCAGCGACAGATGCTTCCTTTTGCCTAAAATAAAGGGTTACTTTATGGCAGATCATCATAAAGTGGGGAATCATCTGTGGTGTTGTGGGTCTTCTTTTTTCAAAACAAATGTAAGAACTGTGTTAGCGTTTTCTTCATGAGCTCTTTGAAACAGGGTAATTTTGAACTAAATCTAGTGGATTCTGATTCTAGTTCTGATTCGTTCCCACAAAAGGAAAAGGATCCATGAATATCTTTAATTTAACCCAAAAATTGCTTACCAGACACATGTTCAGCCTTATTCTACAAAGATCTCAGTTCCCAGATGTAAATCCTACAGAAAACATGTGGCCTGATCTGAAGATCCAGAGAGGGAGTGAATAAGAGAAGACTTGACACTTAAATAAGACTGTTCAAAGACCCCTTTCTCAGTTTTCTCCAACCCTCTGAAATCTTGTAAGAACCAAAAAAGTGCTGCCCTATTTTTAAATGGGTTTATGCAAAGCTCTAATATCAGGATTGAGAAAATAAATGTTGTTTTCAACTGTTTCTAAGATGTGGATTCATGTCTCTTAGTCATTCAATTCACTGATTTATGTCTTTAGTTAGGTTTTGATAGCATAAGTCATGTGTGTATGCAGACAACATGGTAAATTAACTCTTGGCATTCGCACGACCCCCAGGAGAGCTGCAAAATAATTTCTGGGGGTCGCCAGATGGTTGCTGAGAAAAAAAAAAAATCGAAAACAAAGTGACTCATTTAGACTGGATAATGGTTTGTATATTGCTATGCCCGTGCTAGAGATTGGGAGTTATGTGAAAAATAATAACTGAACTTCCAAAGAAGAAGAAGACCCTTGAGAAAAACTCTATCCCTCTCTCCAGTTACAATCTCCCACTCATTCTGTGGGATCTTGGAGTGCTCCCAGGGGGATGTCCCAGAAAAACCTCCAAATCGGCACAGAAGCCATTCTGATCAGATGCTGGAATCACGCCAACTCTGGATCTACAATGAGCCTCAACTTCGCCCAGGATGACCTGGCTTTTCAGCAGAGTATCCCATCATTTTGGAATACTTTAGTATTTAGTCTGCAAATACTAAAATGATGTACTCAAGACTTGATTAGTCAATGTATTTTACCTTTTGAACGGAAGATTCAAACATGTTTAAACAGTCCTTTAATTTCCGGTTGTTTGGACTCTCTAACTCTGATACTAACTTTAGCAACCAGCTGTTAGCTGGTGTTCTCAAAATGCTCTCAAATTGTTCAGATAAGCCTCTATTTTAAAATTAAAGTGCCTTTTTTAAAATATAAACCTTTTAAGTAAGAGTTATACTTTCTATGAAGTCCACATTTATTTATTCTAAAGGTTTTTATTGGTCTGAGGTAATTGTTTAATCTTAAATGTCATGTTTTTATTAGCTGTGAGCTGAATATCATTACTGGTAATAAAAATAAAGCCTTGAAAAGATGAGTGTGCAATGACTTAGCAAAGGACACAAAACAAACAACAGAAAAATAGAACAGAGTAGCAGTACCTGATATTGGCACAGCTTTATCCATTTTACATTGAATATCTCATTTCTGTGAGTCTTTCTGTCATCTTGGCGTGAGACACTTTTCGATTCTCAAAGTCTTCCCCACTACTTGTAACATTTCTTCACTTCAGCAACCCTCTTAAAGACTACGGTGCTGAAGTAACAACTTTTATCTATCTGAGGTAACACTCTAAGAAAAATCTTGGATTTCAATCAATTTTAAGAACTTTTCTAAAATGAGCTACTTTTAGTCTTAGAATTCTTTGAGAATATGGACCCAGTACTGTGTTTTATGATAATATAAGTTTGTGCTTCGCTCTGTTGTCCTTAGCACCGTGGAGTCCAGTTCAGCTTTGAATGTTTGACCTATCAGATGAGATCACACGTTGACTCCAACGGGAAAGTGCGTTGAAAGAGAGACTTCACGTTGACAAAAACTTTATTTTTCTTCAATTATTAATTTTCGTTCAGGAAAAAAAAAAAAAAGTTCTATTTTTCTTAAAACCTGATGACATATTCCCCCATTTTGACATGGATATACATAATGTGATGAGTAATCATGAAGTAATTACAAAATACTGTTTACATCCAGGCTCAGATATGTATCAGGAAACCAAAGTTGACAAGTCGCCAGGGAAAAATATCCGGTTTTCATTTGTTATTTGACTTTTGGATTTTAATCAATTATAAATGGCAGCTAATTAGAGATCTTCAGGGACCATCACTCCTCTGATGTGTCAACGTCTTCTAAATGTACTGTATGTCACGGAGGTTGGACATTGACAAAAAACCTCTCACTACTTCACGGATTTAGGTGTCTTTTTCCTGAAGAGTCTTCACCAATCATCTGTGAAGGAATGTGCTGGGTGCTTGTGAGAATGTGCATGAGGGCGTGAGAGAGAGTGTGCGTGTGTGCGGGCGTGGGAGCGTGTGTTTCATAATAATAAGGCGGAGTGAAAATGAAGAGGAGCTAAACTGTGCAAGTCATTTCTCATTTCCTTGCTTCAGTGGCTGTCAGGAGAAAGCCCCACATTTTTTGAATGATGGTTCAGACAACAAAAAGTGAACAACAAACCCTATGGCTGTAAAGAGGAAAAGGGAAGGAGAACAAGAAGAAAAGAAAGTACTTAGAAGAAAAAAATGACAAATGCATGTTTTTTTAAAATGACCAAACCAACAAACAAGGCAAAAATCCCAATATCAATACCCTGATAATACCACAGAACATGCCCTTAGAGTGAAACATAATAGAGGGAGGGTAAAAAATCACCTGTACAGTTGGCACTCGTACAGTTTTAGAAGGACCTTTCAAGGGGCTGATTTAATGTGAGAGCATCAATCCTTTTGCAGCGCAGGGCCTTGACAGCAAGTGAAAGTAATCTCTTCTTTATTAATGGGACTTTTCACTTTGGACCCGGGGCCTTTGGTATTCCATAATGGTACTTTCACACTACAGACCTAAAGAAAGAACAATATGAAATCAGATCAAGTGGATGCGTTATGAATCGTAAGTGGGAAGCATTCCTTTGTACATTCAGAAGCGCTCTTTTAAAAAGTGAAGGTGGGGGAAGAGAGAGAGAGAGATATGCAAAGCTAAGCTCTGAAAATAGCTTACACACAGAATATTTTACATTCTTTAAAAATGTGTCGAGGGATGTTTTTGGAGGACTAAACCTTTTAAAACAATAGGGAACACTTTAGGTTTCAAACTATTTTTAACATATAGTCATTCTCAATCTAAGGATCTCCTTTTAACTGTAGACCTACTAACTTTTCACTTTTGTTCATCAGTTGGATGTCAGCAGCAGAAGTTTTGGGCTAAAATATACCCAGGAGCTGCAAGACTTACTATTTTCAGAAATAAACCTTCAAAAGGTTCAGCTTAAGATATTTTTTTTTTGTTTCTAAAGATTTTGGATGTGCTTAGTATTTTATAAAATTTTGTGTTATGGCTTAATCTTTTGTTTGTTTTTGTTACCATGAGTGTGCCAACAAAATTAAAATATACCTAAAACTAAAGACTTTCTCCAACTTAATAAACATGTAACTAAATCTGAAATGTTGTAGTTTACAAATTACTGCTGATAATAGACTTATATGCACTTATTTGCTCCTTGAAATAATGAAAAGCTTGTTTCCATATTGCTAACTTGAATCTGTATCCTGTGGTGGAAAATTACTACAAGTTAAAATCTGCTGATCATGTTATATGAAATGCTTGTGAACTATCACCAGAACTATTTGGGTTACATGTACAAGGCTGGGAGTTATTTTCCACAGCTGCATCAGAACCAAACTGTCTCACCCCTTGTTTTGAATACCTTATCCTTGGTATAAAACTCATGTGTTGTCTCTGCCTGGAGAGCTTTTCATCCAGACCTGCTTCATCATTGATTGTCCTACAAGCTCTCTGTATTGTGCACAATATATGAATAAACCTGATTGAGTGATTTCACCTGACAGTACTTGGTAAAATAGTTTTTTCTCGACAACAATACCCTGAAAGAAGAAACCCGTAATTTCTACTGGGTTGTTTGTTGTTCACATTTTGACTACAACTCTGTTTATGCAAATTTGGCCTGCCGAAGCTGAGAGGGTCACTGCCCTTCACAAGCCTGTTGCTTGCAGGAACGTTGGTGAATTTGACGGGGACAGAGGGAAGCAAAGATGCCTGTCATGAAAAACACACTCCCACTCTAAAGAAAAGTTGCACTTTAATATTTCTCTGGACTGCTTTTAATTTCTGTTACTATGATTTCCATGCAGCTTTGTATTAAAATATATATCTTTTTTTTTTTTTTCAAAAATCTTGTGAAAATGAAGAGTAAGTTTGAGCACTGTTCAAACTCTACCACATGAAAACTGCAATAGAATAAGGTAGCTTTTGAAATAACTGTGTCCATTAAAGTAGAAATGTCATGCTGCCCATCTGCTTTGTTCTCAGTTCCTAATCTATTGTGTACTATTTGAAGAGTAAAAGCCGTAACTCAGATATTGTGTGACTTTCTATTTGCAAGTTTGAAACCATTAATCCAGGCAAGATAAAAAAGAAAATCAGAAGTAGAGAGAAGCTTCCTCTTTTCACTCATGGGCAGAGGAAGTTTGAGAGCAAGAAGAACGTTTCAGACCGGAAAGGAGGTTTGAACAAACATCATCAAATGTGAGATCCTTGAAATCCTTGACAGAGGGCAGTGCAATATCTGAACAAAAATAAAGAATCCTATTCTTAGATTTAAAAAGATACACTCTTGAATAATAAAAAGTATTTTAATGATTTATTTATTATTTTTTACTGTGAGATCGAACTCTCTCACACATGCTGAGAATAAACAATCTGATTAAATGTGAAGCCTTGTAGGATGGAGGATTCCTGCTGGTGTCACTTATGTTACAGTAGAGGCCGGAAGTTGTTCTCTGCTGATGACTCTTATGTTTATTCATACTAATCATCACGCCTTGCTATGGTCGTGCTTGACATCTCTATGTTAATTTAATAAATAGAACTCACACCTTAATACATATTTATACATCTACTTAGTCTCAGGTAGACACAACCACTTGCTTTCTGCTCTCTGTCCTGTTCAGTGCTATTAAAAGGTTGGAGGCTTTCTATTCTCATCAGGATAGAACATTTTGAATAAACTGCATCTGTTAGTTGGACCAACAACAACAAAAACAACACTACAGACAAATACTAACTGATTCCACTGGGTGAATGACACTGCATTTGTAAAAATTATGGAAGTACATTTCAGGACAATCTAAAGTTTAAAGATCATGAGAACACAAAAGTTCATTCTTAACGGTGCTGGACATTATTTGGTTTCATTTCACATAAAAATACATAAATATGGGCAGACTTTATCCAAAAACTCACACAGTGCCTCATGTAAATGTGTGCAAACTGTTTCAGTGCTGGGGCTTTATTTGCTTCGTTGAGCTCATTTTGGACCAGATGTGCAAATATATTCATGAACTTGTCATTTTTAATCTGAAGAATGAAATTGTCTTTGTGCTGCTTCTTATGGAGTTCTTGCTGAAAATTCCCAAGATCTCTATAATTTTCACAAAAATACTCACAAAAATACTTTTTGTGAAAAGTATAAGTACTTTTCACAAAACGTATTTATAACCTACAGATTCAGCACCCATTGTAATCCACACAGTAATATTTAACACAACCAGTGTTGCAAAACTCAAAATTTTTTCCTCAGATTTTAATCTTTCTATGTTATAATTATGTTCACATTACCAAACTGAATGTGAATCATTCGCTCCCACTTCAGAAGCTTAAGGCATACATGCAACTAATGAAAGAAGGAATGGCTCTCGAAATCCTTTCAGGCATCTTTTCAATCATCTCACAGTCTGCCTAATGAGAGTCCCTCTTAAAGACCCTCCAGTGTGCATTGTGGTGCTGTGTGATGAGTTCGGCTCTGGGTTTGGAAAAGGGGAGCTGAATATCAAACCTGTGCAAAGATAGAGACAGTTGACAGAGTGAAATTCTTCACGTTGCCATAATGGGTATAATTACACAAAGAAAAGGGCTGTTAGGTTAAATTACCCGTAATATTCACCGTGGATAATGGCAGAAATTCAGAAGGTTAAATGACACCAGTAGCCGAACCCCTTTTGACATCAAGGTACAATTGAAAAGGAAATTATAACTGAGCTTTTACAGGCAAGTCCAATGCATGTTAGACGGTGAAGATTGGTTTGAAAAGACTTTTAAAAGGCCTTTAGAAGCTTTTGTGAAGTGATGATTTAGTCTAAAAAGCACTGGCCGGTAAGATTGTTTCCAACGGTGGTAGCTATTTGAAGCCCACTTTGAGTTCCAGGTATGTCTGGAAATGGTCCTGCTGAGTGCTGCACCTACTCATACAAGAAACCACAGCCGGAAACGCTGAATAAATCCTTACAATTAGTTGTTTCCATTGCCTTTTTCTGTCTTATTTCATGTTTTTTCTTCAAAACAGACTTGTGCATGATTGTTTTTTTATATATTCTTTCAGTGGGTACTATATTCTCTCTGGTTCAATCCCTGACCTTCACAGCCAGCAAACCGCCCAATTAGTGTATGGGCAGGTGAAGAGGGCTGGCCCTGATCACCACGCAATTACTTCGAGTCATCCCACGAGCAACCGCCTACACAGCTGCATGCGGTGTTTGTCTAATGACCATGAAGAAAGAGGGGAAAAAAAGATCCGGTGTTGTTCTGTATAGCTTTCTGACTATAGTTGGTTCCCAGCAGTTGCATTTTCTTTATACATCTCAAATCAACTTGTGTCTCACTTTCACTTCTCTCTCAACCTTAATTTGCAAGAAGTTATAAAGTAAGTTGCCTCTCTGCCCTTTTGATTGCTGGCTGTTCAAAATAAGTGCTTTGATGGGCTCTCAGATTTGCACATCACACAGCATAATGCATGTTGGAAGAGTTGACATTTGCTGTATGCTGAAAAAAAAGCAACACATTTGAGACATGAAGCAGTTAAAACAGTGAAAATATCCAATAAGATTTTCAAAACTTATGAAAACCAGAAAGACAACAAAAGTATATCAGAACGATAAAGTAAAAGTAACACAAACGTAAAAGTGTTGCATTTACCTGCAGCCAATGTTTCCCAACAATCAACAGATAAAACCATGGAAGCTCATTGTTAAAGAAGCTGACTTTTAACAGAGGACTATATCCCAGCATATGGCTAATTGAGCAGAAGGTTAAAAGGTTGAAAAGCATGAACAAACAATAGATATAACTTGACGTGAAGCCCATTTAAGAGATTAAAGAAATATTCACAAGGTGTGGAGTGTGGGTAGAGTCGGTCCTTCAAGAGCCACCACACACACTGTGCTTCCTTAACACTTCAGCAGAACCTCAGAATTGCCTCCACTGATGCAGCAGTTCCTGCAGAAGGTGCCCCCACCAAGAACCGACTACATATAATGTGTATTACATGAACATACTTTACAGTAAACTTACAATTTTGTTATGAAAACATGTTGATAGACCTTGTATGATATTGTAACTGATATTTATGAGAAACTGAATTTTGGGATTTTTAAAAATTACTTGTAAGTCATAAAATATAAATGAAAAGAAATACATGTTTGAAATGTACCACACTTTGACTGTAGTCAATCTAGTCACTCTTAAATAAATTGCGATTCCTGTGATATTCTTATTAATTTAGGTGTAATAAATGAAAAATGAGCAATAATGAAAGTGCAATGTCATAATGAGATGAAGAAAAGGAAAGTGTTAGTGACATTATGTTTTATTCATCTTCTAAAAACCAGAAATAGTTTTGAGAAATAGGCTTCTCAACAGCCTATCTTTCAGTTCCAGCAGAGAGTGTATTTTCCAGCAGACCGTGTACAGTAAAGCTAATATGCACTTCCTGCTTAGTGCAACAAAGAACTCAGGGAAAAAAACTACAAACTTATAGCTTAAAGAAAGCAAGATAAATATTCTTAAAATTGGTCCCAAGAGTTGGTGGAACGCAGCAGAGCTAGATAAGCTGGACTAAGTGATTGTAAGTAACTATTCTGATTTGTTTTTAACTGAAAAGTGTCTATGGTTTAACCTCTTAACTGACATGAGGACACAAATGTCCTTATCAAGCCTATGTCTGGTGTGTAAGAGTTTTGGGGGGATTAGTTAACTACTTTCTTCAGGAATGCCTCTGTTGCTAGGACACAATTGCGATGTAGAGCTGTAAGGTTACAGGGCATATGGCCTACATAGACAAACATCTCAGCTAAAACTGAGAAAAAAAAGTGAAAAAGTGAGCTTTTTTAAGTTTAAGACGTTGCAAACAAACTGTATAAACTATCTTTACACAGCTTTATTTTAGTCTCACCAATACTTTAGAAGCTAAGACTAAAATAAAGCTAAATTTAGTAAAACCTTGGTAGGTTTTAATCTAAATTTAGATGTATAATGGACATCTGTACAGCTCTGTGGCTTTTGCTGAAGGTTTAAAAAGAATAAAATGTCAAGAAATTCCTACAAAGTCTTTCAAACTTTATTTCTAGTACATCAGATTCACTACAGTCGGCAGGTGTTCAATGGTGTCTCTAAACAATCAAATCTTGAAAATGAACAGGAAAGATGCTGTGACAAAGTATTAGTTTATGTCTGTGCAGATCTATCAAGCTTATACTAACTGATTTTCTAAATTTTCATAATGGGACAAATATATTGTATTTGGAGAAAGTTTGCACAATTTTGTGTTCTGCTGTGAATGTGAAATTTAAGTATCGCCTAAAAGGAGAAATGAACTGATGAACAATAGAAGAAGAAAGTAGTTTGAAATGAGAGTGGAGAGGGGAAGATGGAGAAAAGGGGGACAACTTGGGATATGAATTGGAAAAGGGTAAAACAGAAGCACATTGTGGACTGAGCCATTGATTATTACAATACAATTATAATTTGAAACGTTTTTGGTAGATTCAAATCCAGCTTTATTCAAGTTCCAAAAGGCCATTTAATGTTACAGCAAGTATATATAAGAAGTGGGATAAAATCTATAAGAAGGGGCAAGAAAATAACAAATATAAGAGCATGATTTTTATTTCCTCTAATCCCCTTTTACATGATCTCATTGAAATAATATTTTCAACTAAATGATACACAATCCCAGTCAAACAGGCTGAAATTCTGTATTAGGTAATAAATATAACATTTAAAAGAAGTAAAGAACACAGAGGAAAGTTAAGCAGTATTTGCAGTTTTAGAAAGCAACAAAAGTACAGCTGCCAAAATGGATTGGATATGTGAAGCTTGCCAGCAGTAGCTGTTTTTATATAAGGCTTGATAGTATCTTCACAGCAATGGTTTGACATTTTAAAAAGTACACTTTGTCATTGTGCAAACTGTCAAGATGAAGAAAAAAATGTTGAAGCCTGCAGCCTTAACAGCCCTAACAGCAGGGAGAAGAAGTCAGCCTGAAATCTAACAACAACAAAAAAAAACTACAAGAAATATTGGTACAAATATTTACCCTACATGATTTTCTTTTTTCACATTTTACACGCACAATGTATTTTATTTTGGTTTCATTCAGATACTATGTAGCAAACCAACCCAAGGCAGCAGAAACATGGCTTGCAATTTATTTTAAATAAAAACCTCAAACGTGGGGCAAACGTTTGTATTCACCTTTACTCAAAATAATATACACTGATAAAACATTTGAAAGTCATGGATCATTTTCAATCATCTTCAAAATCGAATGCTGAATTACTTTGAGCTGACCTACCACATTATGTCCGGATAAAATGTGAAAATGAGTGAGTGTGAATATGCCTATGAGAAATCACCAATGTCTGTTTGATTAAAGCCTACTGGACACAAACTGTCCTGGTCTTTTTACCCTTTAACAATTGTTATCAATATATAAAAGGTTGGGGAATAAAATAAAGCATTCTTTAGAAGAATGTGTCCTCCTCTGCTCCTCCGTACCAAGGGGTGAGTCTCACTACATAAGGCTTGGAGTTACACACAGGTTTCTCAGATTCAAATTCCAAACAGGAGCCCAATGAGCTCAAAGACCCTGAGGACGACCCTGACCCTTCGTAAGCATAAGTCCGAAGGCAATCAAATGGTGGGACATAAGGATCCTGATCGGCTTCTGCCAGTCTGTCCAGGATAAACTGCCTGAATACCTCGTCCTCTGGCCCAATGAGGTGTGACTCTCGGAGCGACATCCGTATGCTGGCCCTGACTTCCTCCCTTCGCAGTTTCCTGTCCCTCCTCCTCGGATGGGGGCGCAGTGGGATGGGAGGCTGGCTGAAGTCCAGGCCGGCTCCCCTCTCTCCGTAGTAAAGGACCTTCTGGGAAAAGGTCTCGTGCAGCTCCAACTCCTTCACTTCCAAATCTGTCCCCTCCTGTTGCTTACGCCTGTGCCTCCTCACAATCAGCATTAGAACCGACAGTGCTGCAGACACAACACAGTGCGAGATCATTATAGTTAAACACCGGGGCATGAGCTTAGCGAGAAGAAAAAAAAAAAAAAAAAAAAAAAAAAGACACAACATACGGTGCCTCATGGAGCATGCAAGAAAATAATAGCAGCCAGATTTGTTTTCCTGCAGCAGGTTTTCCTGCAAATATGAAAAAAAAAACCATTGGTAATATCTTACTTTTTTATTTCACTTCAAATATAAAGACTAAATTCCTTTATTTGCTCCTTGTGACACAGAATACTAAAAGAACATTTATCTTCTTTTTCTACTGTTCTAACAGGCTCCTGTTCTCTGAGAAGTGTTAGCATAGCGGGTTTTGTCATTAATCTTTCATGTGATGGGCAAAGGGAGGACACAAAGCAGCTAAGGTCATAATAATGCTCTTCACTATGCACACCCATCAGTGTCCCAGGATGGCATTGGTACTGATGTATTGCAACCAATACACTCATTACCTGGCATCATTGCACTGCACGCTCCAGCATTGTAATCGTGTGTTAAAGGCACGCTGGTGAGTTAAAAAAAAAAAAAAAAAGGTGGCTTCAACAATGAAAGCAGAAATTTGTTAATGAAAACCCTGCTGTTTCATATACTTGCCAAATGGTTGTCAAGTGGAAGTGCTTTAGTTCACATCTGCTGGAAAAGAGGAACTTTATGAAAACAACATTTCAGAAAAACATGACTTTTGTTTTTTTTGTTTTATGCTAGCAGTTTTATTTTCTTTTAAAGTATTTTATGGTTTGTTTACCAATGAGATGCCTCGAAAATGTGTAGTTTAGACTCTTCTATCACTTATCTATGTCACCATGTAACACATTATCTTACTTCTGGCCCAGCAGCTATTACACACCCTCTGACAAAGACCTAGCTGTCATCTCTTTGCAAAAGGTGCTTCTGCTTAGTAGAAAATGTCTGAGCCTTAGAGCAAAGCAGATGTTCTGGTAATAGTGACAGAACTGAACATGAACTCCTGGAATAGAGGGAGCTCTTCACATAATGGATTATGTGGGGGTTTTTAATCTGCTGCCACCCAATCATATTAATGTTTGGAACTGTTACCAGCCGACATCAAACAAAACTAATTTTGAAAGTGAAGTGAATTTCAGACAACCCAGTTCAAATGTGGGCTGTGTATACATTTGCACTGCCACCTTTTGATTGGATTTTTTTTCTATAATTAAATGCAATCAAATGGTTAAACACATCAAAATTATTTTAACTTGTTCCAAACAGAAGTCCAATGAGCTCAAAGACCCTGAGGACGACCTTAGTAGATCATTTTAAAAATGATCTACTAAGATATATAAAGTGTGCACACACTAAATCTAATATTACACATCACCAAAACTTAGCAACACGCAACAGATTGGAAATATTTTACTCAGTTTTAGATGTCTACATAATATGAAAATTCACTTGCTGTGGTAAAGGGCAAAGACTTTAATTATGTTCTCTGAATCCTGGGCCCTGGGAGGTCTTTTTGCCAGGTCGCTGTTTAAATTGTTCCTTTTGCTGTTCCTCAGGTAATTTTAATTTTTTTTTTTTTTTCCAGTAAGAAAAACCAGAGAAGCTGCTCTTGCAGCTCACTGATGTAACAAGAAGGGTAAAAGATACAGCTATGAACTTATACAAGTTTAAAACATGTGTCTATGAAATGCCAGATAACATATAAAAATCCCAGAGAGTTGTTACTGATATTTCCTTTGCAGTATCTGACGAACCTCATGGAGCTGTGCCTCATAGCTCTCTATCCTGACTACATAGTGACGCAATATAAGCAGAATACATTGTTCGTCCAAACTTTGCGGAAACTTCTCTGTTGATTAACAGACATGATCTGTTTGCCTGGATGTCACCAGGCAGTCCAATGCTAGTATCACTGTCAGTTCATTATTTTCTGAAATTTGGGTGGGATAAACCTTTTCATTTTTTTTTGCAAGGTCTACTACTCACTTACAGGATGCACAATGAGGTCATGGGTTCATCATCATTTCCTATTCTCTGAAGTTTTGCTACTGTTGTTAATTATTAACCGATTATAAAATCGGTTTCATTAAAATAATTAAATAATTCAGGATGCCATATGGCTCAGTGGAAGGACATGCAATCACACCATATTCAGAGGCTACAGTTCAGAGCACTGCTGTCCCCAATTTGATTAGTGGAACCAAATGTACTTGTTGCTGCATGTCCTCTTCTTCTCTCTCTACCCCACTTCCTGTCTAGCTCCTATTGAACAAAGGCCACCGGTACAGCAAAAACCTTTAATAAAATAATTACAATCCGATTTAAAAAAAACAAAAACATCCAGTGGATCACCAGTATTTGCAGGGATTGGGTCACAGCCGCCAGTGAAACACTAAAATGCACAAATTCTTGAGACCCCTTATTGATAAATATTTATTTTATTAGCTCAAATGTCAAATATACCTTAAAATGCATTAATATGCACGGTGGAGCATAGTGCTACCTAGCTTACATCCACCGTCTTCCTTATCTCCACTCTGGGAGGTCCAGCCAGTCAGTGGCAGAGTAGCTTTGAATTGGCTACTCTGAAATTGCCAGCCAATAAATGTCAAGAAGCATTTTTCCAATGTATTTCAGTTCCCCACGCTGCATTCTCCTTAAAACTCTTACAACAGGTACAGGTACAATCCTCCTTATGTCAGGAGTAAATACTGAAGCAGAAATACATTCATTCCAAAGAAATTATCTGGAATGATCACCCAAAACCTCACTGGAGGATGTGAGTCTGAGTCTGATGAAACCAGACTTCAACTTTTTGGGCACTTTTCCAAATGAGTATATTTCGGTCATCATGCATCACTAAAAGAGCAACATACCTCCACTACAGTGTTGGTACCATTTTCTCTAGAATAGCGTCTCTTCAGATGAAACTGTAGATTTTCTCAATTTAATTTCAGTTTTGATCAGAAAATGTTTGCTGATTAAAAGTTGGTACAATGTGTGTCTTAAGGATGCGCACACTTACATAACAGGATAATTACTTCTTTTTTCATTTTTAATTTTTTCATATGATTTATCATTGTTCACGTTTTCATGGCACAAAAAAACTGACATGTTATGAGGGAATGGTAGACATAAAGAGGTAAGATCACAACTATGCTCGCAGATGGAATGGAGTTAATCATGGTGTCTCAAATAATTGAGAGATTATTTTTTTTCATTCATGCCCAGTCTGTCAGTCTGCTCCCAAATGTTTAAACAGCTTTCAACATGGCAACTGATCACAACAGACTGTTTCTTCATCTGATCCATTATCATCTCCACATCTACATATTTCTTCTCATAAAAAATAAGCCAATTAATGGTTTCCATTCCCAAAAACAGGTGCAGGCAGTTTCACCCTTTGCCATTTTGTGCCTTTTTAGTCATTTGAGACCTAAATTGTACAACTACAAGGCAGAACCACTTAAAACAATAACAATGTGTCAAGGTCACTTGGAGACACAATCTGTCATTATGTCATCAAACTATTTGTAGGTCTTTCATTTTAATATGTAATGGTTTATTTGAATGGGTATATTAAGACTCAAGAAACACTACTAACCTTAATAATTCAGCTAGCCACAAATTAAAATTAACCTGGGTAAATGTCTCAAGTTTTTTTTTTTTTTTCAATTTAAATTCCTATTTCAATATTAAACTAACATTGTTCTACAAATTTCCAAAGTGGTTATAGTTTTCTGAAATGCACAAATTTGAGAATGCTGTTGAGCACAGGGGGAGTTTATTTTAACACTTTTGATAAGCTGATTTTTATCTCATTGATCAACAGATTTAAAAAGTCGGAAATGCAAAACAAATGGGAACAAGATTAGATATGACCAATGACATGTCAATTTGAAAAATCTGTAATAGCACAGAAAACAAGACAGAAGAGCTGAGTAAAACCCATTTCGAGGAAATATACATGACTTCAAGAACAGTGAACACTGACTTTCACTTGTTAAAAAGATTGTCAGGAAGTCATCATCACGTCCATTCACACTTACCAGTGAGAGTGATCAGGCAGACTAAAATCCCTATTAAGGTTTGCATGCTGACCCCGGAGAGAGCGAGAGCCTCGACCCCCGCAGTGGGACAATGGCCAGCCGGGAGGCAGCTGCAGACACCGATGGTCAACGTGGTGGTGCTGGAGAGGGCCGGGGTGCCGCTGTCGGTCACCACCACAGGAAGCAGGTACTGAGTCTGATCTTTACGTGTGAAAGTGCTCCTGCGCGCCACAATGCCTGCCGTGTTATCTGGAACGATGTCAAGAGTGAAAGACAATTTTTAGTGACTGCTCCTCCATGTGCGGGTTCCAAAGAAAGAGGATTACAAGTGGGCGGAAAAACCTAATACAACTTAAAATTTGAAGCCAGATTTTTCATAAAGATTAATATAAAGATAAAAAGAAAAATCTGTTTTCATTGCATTTCTTTCATTTAATTTGACCACTGAACAATAACTGACATAAAATAAGCTGTGTGGCATATAGTAATGCACTTTCTTTACTGTTAATTTTCTTGATTCATTATTCATCTGCCTGTCGCTGTCTGGATGGCTGTCAGGTGCTCGCATGACTAATCACCAATTCACTGCACCATTGTATGTTTCATTATAGCTTATTTAATACATTTAAAAGTACTTTCTGTTCCATTGACATGTTTCTATTCCTACTTTCTCTATTAATTGGAAACCTTTAGAAAGTTACAGTTCTCTGACTAACAAAGCAAAAATGTTCATTTACTATCTCGAGCAACGCAAAAAAATTTGAAAACTACTCATCTAAAGACACTCAAAGATTTACGCATGTGAACAATATTAAGAGTGTAGCAGTTGTCGAGTTTTATTAAGCTAAGCTAACAAACAAATCTGTCTTTTAAGCAATCAAAATTCAATCATAAAAGTCTGTCTGAAGAACTTTTTTCTCCATTCCTAATGAATAATCTAGCCTGGTAATTATTGTAATCAAAAATACTTTATTGTTATTATTATTATTAATAATCACTGTACCTTCTGATGATTTAATTAAGTAAAAAGAAAACCAAACAAGCACATGATTTCTCTGTAATCTTCTACAACTACCAGGAGAAGGTTAATAATTAACAAATTAAACATTCAGAATAGTAGTTTAGCCTGATCAACCAATCAGAAGTGGATTTTTAACAGCATGCAGTTTATGTCACATTACACTTTTAAGGACAAACTATTAGTTTTCTTCAAGATATGCGTTTGTCAGGAAAGTCAAAATTTGTTTACAAAATTATGCCTTATTTTTAAAACTTCAGCATTTTGGTAGATGAGGACATCTTTTGAAATTAAATTTCTGATCTTTTAGGAGGTTTAATAACTGCTGTTTAACATATTTTTCAGTTGAGACAATTCACAAGCAACTTCTTACTGTTGTCTCCCACTTTCAGCTCAATCTTCTTCTACTGATGACTCACTGACTGAAATCTTCCTCCACCTTTTAAAGAAGCCAGAGACTGAGAAACTCAACAAACTACCAATGAGAGATGAACTACTGTATCTGCTGCCTAAACATTTCAAATTATGTAATTATTCCATCTAATCATAGGATAAACTCTCATTTAAAGTTCAAATTAATCAATCAATAAGTTATGACCACTAAGTTATGACTCAATTAATGAAGTCCAATAATTTAGATAGGAGGTTCTTTGACAAAGAGTAGCAACACTGCAGTAAATGTTCTGTTTGCTCATTGTTGTTGGAAATGTGTGGTTGTGTGTGAGGATTAAGACGAGTGTGTGATCGGAAGACAGAGAAGGAGGGAAATGAGAGAAAGACGGGTTGTCAGAGAGGTTGGTATGTGTATTACATGTGTGTGTTTGTAGCCTGAGTTCAAGCAGTTTTGTTTTTCTATTAGTGTAATTGTAGTCTACAGTAACCATTTCAAAATGTGCAATAAACTAATAGTCATTTACCGTCTTTTCAGTACGTCCAATCGGACATTATAACATAATACATATTCAGACAACACTACTTCTTAAAACCAAGAGTTTTGAGGATACAAATCACATTTATATCAAGAAAAATTAAGATGTTCATGGGATGGACACAGGTTTTCTCGTGGGTAAACGTAAAAGGCAGACACCTATGTGTTGAGGGGCCTCAGTTAAGACTGTTAAATGTATATGAAAACTATTGTTTTGTGTTCTGTTATTGGTCCTTTGGTGTTTTCATTGAATGAATTTATGCTCACAAAAGTTTTACAGGCACTGTAAGGAAATGCATACAGACTGATCAAATTTTTTACTGGTGGGCAGAGGTGTAGCCTTAAGTCTTCTGCAAGAAATGTCAGGAATGCTCAAAATGACATTTATTCTTCCTAGAATAATTACAGATTTAATTTATGCCAAATGTCCCTGCAAAAAGACCAAGTCACCCAAGAGCTCATTTGCTCAACTTCATTGAGGACTTATTTAAACTGCCACCAAAGTTTGTTTCCTAGACTGAAGCTATAACTATAATCAGTTACATTTGAAACTATTTAGCAAAACACCATGTTTTTATTCAAATCAGATTCTTTAAATGTGCATTTGTTGCATGTCTGCAAACAGCTTAATGCTAGGAAGCTCAGATTGCAAGCAGAGATAAAAAAAAAAAATAAAGAAAAAAAAAAACAACAAACTAATTTGGCTCTGTCCAAAGAAGAAAAATGTACCTGCAGCTTTTGTGCTCTGTTTCCACACAGCTTAGTATATTGTCTATAAAGATGGAGTACCTTACATCCAGTCTAAGGAAATGTATTTTTTTATAGGTGGCTGAAAACCTAACAGGAATACCTTATTGGAAGCAGGCCAATATTGTTGTTGCTGTTTTTCCCTGTAGATGTAACAAGATTCAGATTTAGACTCTGTGTGTGAATAAAATGAACCAGCGAGACAGTAACGTGAAATAAACGAAACCTCCAGGTGTCATTTCACCAAACTGTGTTTTACCAGCATGAACTAATGAGCAGCAAGCTGGCATGGATGTTTACAGAGCGTTTTTTGGAAATAGAAGCTAAAATATATTAACTCCCTAAATCTTAATAAATCAACAGCATCCTTATGAAGTCTTGCAACCTGGAGAAGTAAAGCAAATATGAATGAGCCACAAGATTGGTAAGCTGAGCTTGTAGCATCATATTCAAAAAGACTCCAGGCTGTAATTGATGTCATTAATTATTAAACAAAGGTTGTAAGAACTGACATAAATGTGATTTTCTGGTTTTCTATTTTTAATAAATTAGCAAAAATTTGTTTTTTCCACATCATCATAATAGGGTAGTTGTGTGAAGAATTTTGAGGAAATTGATTAAGTTAATACTATTTGGAATGAGGCTGTAACTCAATAAAATGTGGAGAAAGTGAAGCCTTAATACCTTCCGGATACACTCTAGCGCTTCGGACTTCAACAAAACCTCAAGGATTTGCTTTGTGATTATTTTTTCCCTTTTAAGACCAGAAGTGTTTTATAGCAAAAATCCCAACTTCCATCTGCATTTGAAATGTTATGCTTATTGAGTATTTTCAAGGATTTGTGTCAGGACCAACATCCTTTAATTTTTGATCAAATTCAATACTCCGAATCCAATGTGGGAACAATGTTGAAACTTTTACCAGGCAAGCAGTCAGTGATTGTTTATTCAGACAAATTATGTATCTCCAGTCTTCATGCAACTGAAGAGACCTTGGTGAAAAATTAAGAAGAAATCCTGGGCTAACAGATAGATAAAACACAATCTTGATGAAGCAGCTTTCTTAAATAGCAATAAAACACTAATTACTAGCTATTGCACAATAGATTAGTTAACTTGAGGAAAGTGAATTATCTGGATAAGCACTACTACAAAATCTATGAACCCATTACACAATTCTAAAAGTATTATTAGCTGCCTTTTCAAGTAAATGTAACCTTGATTATCTCTGATGGTGAAGTTTGGATTGATGCGCTCCTGAGGAACCATGGAGTAGTAGAAGTGGTGCTCCTCCACAGCCTTGTCCGGGTCGACAGCACTGAGAAGATGAATGAGCTCAAGAGACACAAAGGGAGAGGAGAACAATAAGCACTGCAATTACTAAAGCACGAAAATAATATAATACAATGCATTTGGTTTTCGACTACCTATTCATCTTGTTTTTGAGAAATAAAAAAGAAATTGAATTCAGCTGCTGGTACTTTAATGAGTGCACCTGGTGTACAAATATCAAATGTTTTCATTTCACCATCACAGAAAAGAAAACAGGATCAAATGTCTATGTTCTTGTGTGACAAAGCATTACACCATATTAAAACACTTTTTTATTATTACAGCGATGCAAACCCTGAACATGAGTGCATCATAATGTACATACTTCTCCTGCTTGCGTGCCCTCGCAGATATATGGCTGGTAATCCCTCGCAAGTCTTGGCATGTTGTCGTTTACGTCCAGCACGATGATGAACACCATCACGGAGGAGGATAAATGGTTTTGCACTGCAGCAGTGAAGACAGACATCTACTGAAGTCCACTGGGTGCATGTATCACAGATGCTTTGTGAAAGCTGTGGCAAAATAACACTTCAGACTGATAAATGTTTGGTGCTCTTAGAACACGACTGCACAATGAGGACTGCTGAGCAGAACCGGAACATAATAATCAATGGATGCAATTGAATGAACCACAAACGTCACAAAACTGAGTGTTTTGCCCTGAATATTAAACAGCATGTGGAGTGAAGAACACTGAATATCACCCTGAGAACATTTAGATG
Organism: Gambusia affinis; assembly: GCF_019740435.1. Classification (NCBI taxonomy): domain Eukaryota; kingdom Metazoa; phylum Chordata; class Actinopteri; order Cyprinodontiformes; family Poeciliidae; genus Gambusia; species Gambusia affinis. Next base: position 6,228,685 of record NC_057888.1, read on the forward strand.
AAAATGGTGGTGGGGAAGTAGAAAAGAAGATGGATTTAACCTGTAAAAGCAGCAACAATCCTAAACATACAGCCAGAGCAAGAATGGATGGTTTACATCAAAGAATATTCATGAGTTTGAATATCCCAGTCAAAGTTTTAGCTAAAATTCAATTGACGATCCAAGGTTGATTTTAGACAATTAAAGAGTATTTCTGCTCTTCATGTAATCTGACTAAGTTTGTGTTATTTTGCAAAGAGTAATCTGTCCAGGTGACTTCAGACAATCAAGTGATCTATGTTTACTTTGCATGGGAGGTTAAAGAAAAAAGACTTTTCAGAGACAATATCAGTGTGTGCTTCATGTTAAATGAACAACTCTGCTTAAGGATGAGAAATATCCCAGTCAGAATGTGCTTAGCAACCAGCTGTGCAATTTTTCAGAGTGATAAATCAAGACTTTATTTCCATTCTACCTGCAATATGAACTATACATAATCTTTTAATGGACTGAAATGCTACAAATGGAAAGTTGAAAGGCATGTCATAACTTTCCAGGTGCATCTTTTATAAACTCATGTTTTATTCATAGAGTGTTTGCATGTGAAATAGTTTGTGAACAATAACATTATAACATTAATGTGTTATTTTTCTGACTAAATTTTAATTGCAAAATTGTGCATTTGAAGAATAAAAGTTTCGGTTCAAATCATTCATCTTTCATGAAACTTAATAGATGACATTTTTTACAACTGAAACCAAAATTTGTTCCCTGCATAAAGCCATATAAATATGAGTGTACTATGTCTGGAAAGCTCTTCGGAAATATTGTTTTTTGCTTCATACAAACAACAAAACTACATCTACCATTGCTTCTTATGACTGGTACTACTGTTGTTTATCAACCCATCCACCCTGGTTGAGTAATTGTTTGATCATCTAACTTCACTGCATGGACTCCACAGGTACATATGTACCTGTAGCTGTACTATTTACAGTCACCATCAACCAAGCATTTCAGGTGAATAAACTGAATCTGTATACAAACGATTAATGTTACTTGCAACATGTTAGCTGACAAGTGCAAGAAGTTAGACAGACATCTACTGAAGTCCACTGGGTGCATGTATCACAGATGCATGCACCCAGACACTAACTTTGAAATTGAGGTTATTCAATTTTTGACCATAGTTTTTCCTTCCACTCCACTTTCCACATTTCTTTTTTTTATTTCAGTACACTGTGAAAATCAAGCTTTACTCATTACATGAAGAGTCAGCAGTTTTCTCTTTAACTGATTTAATTGCTTAGGTCATAACACAATTTTGCATTCAATTTTGTTCTATTATTGGTATGTTCAAAACAAGAAACTGAAGTTGGTTTTTTCACAAGCTGAGGACAATCACCAAAATTAAATCAGCAGAAATCTTCCTTGAAAAATATACAATGAAATTAATCTGTGACTGCTTTATAAAAAAAAAAGAAATCAAATAACAATCAGAACTTTTCAATTCTATCTTCTTTTTTTAAGTTTTCACGTGTATACCAGTTTGCAGTTTTTTTAATATGCATTCACTCCAAAAGTAAAAAAAAATACAGCCATCTAGTTAGTTGTGACTTTCCTAAGGAAAAATAATGCTGAAACACATTTGATTGGAGGCTTCGAATGGGAATGAAAATAAATGTGCCGTTGCTCTATCAACAAGATCCAAATCAACAAAACGTCCTTACTGGTTTCCTTGGCTTCAACACTCATGTTGTGCCAGTCTGCAGTTTCTCGATCCAAAGCCTTAGCGATAGCTATGGTTCCATTGTTTGGGTCTATTTTGAAAGCGTTGGTGGCATCGGTCTTTTTGTCGATTGAGTATCTGGAGGAGAGAAATACACAGAAACGGCACATTTAACACGGAAGGTTGGTTTCTGGGCAAAGAAGACGTTGCAAAACCGCAGGGAAATTAATTAGACAAACTGCTCATTTCTTTATCTGTTGACAGATATCCAGCAAAGCAAGTACACACAAGAGCTAGTGAGAGAAAAGTGACAACAAAGTGGTGCAAGGACACAACACCTTACACTGATAACAGATTTGTTTATGCTTCCAGTCAATATAAATTGATTTTCATTTTTAATTAGCAACCCTTGCTTTACTCGATGAGATGTATAACTGATGAGTAATTTATAAAACAAAGAAGAAACATAAAAAAAAAGCATGGAATTTAACAGCATTTCAGAGGAGAATGGATAGCTTAATTTTTCAAACTTTTTTCCTTAACATAATGTTTTTAGTTTTATCCATCTATCTAACCGTCCATCCATTTCAAGTATTATGTATGATAATGCATTGGAAGAGGTTTTTATTTTTCAAATAATCTTGTGCAAAGTTTAATTCCAGTGCGTCCAAAGTATATGAATGCCCTATGTTACATCTGAGACAGACAGAGATTAAAAGTAAACCACAAACATGGAGATGAATCACATGTTTGTACTAGCAAGGATGGTAAGAAGACCCCTACATAATCACCTGTGTAAGGATGCAGCAATCTAAGCAAGTCAGAATTTGTTTTCAGACTAATTTTTGCATGCTTTCTGAATATTTTCATTGTTCAGAGGATGGTGACCTCCCTGATTTATTCACAGATTTAATATAATTGGTGGCCCATGTCTATATCATAGTTGAGGAGTCTGAATAATTGTCCACCAACTTCCCATCATCACCGTTGTGAGAAAAATATATATATATATATATATATATATATATATATATATATATATATATATATATATATATATATATATATATATATATATGTATTTTTCCTCGAGCATTGTCCTTAAAATGATCATATATTTAACTCTTATCTGACTTTAAGGTGACATCACTTTTGTGCACTAATTCAAAGAAGGTCTGGACATGGCAAACTTAATCATATTTACTGGAACTCTGGAAACCCCTGAAATGTCAGCCTGAATTTATTAATCAATGAAACACTGTCACCGGAGGGACAATAATAGACGCTGCGCTGAGCATGATATGCAGCACCTGCCACTCTTAAGCTCTGCTGAGATGGACTACAGGCAGCGCTTGTACGGCTGTCTCCTCTGCAACGTGCCCCACTTGCAAATGACGGCAAATCTCAATTCCATATGCCACCTCGTATGGTGCTTTATTACATTTGCACGTTCTCTGCGACGTCGCTTTGCGATAATACCGCTGCAATAGAAAGAAAAGCCCATGAGGTGCGAAAAAAAAAAAAAAAAAGAAATGTCATGATTTATTCAGGAGGGCTCATTTCCCACTAAAGTATTATGAGATAAATATGACCATGTTCTGGGTATCCAGAGATCAAGGAGGTAGAAATGGATGCAGCAAGCTAGTAAGCCTGTTTGAAATGGAATGATTTTTCACCCTGTGGAGGAAGCTGTCTCCAGGTCTTTCAGTTTGGGTGTCTTACCCGTCATTATCATGCCGATTGTTGGATGTTAGATGGCAGATGCCCCCCACCCCACACTCCACTCCTGCTCACACTACCTGATGGGATTGTTGACTGTGTCAGTGTCTCTGGCGCTAACGGTGCCAACCACTGTTCCCACTGCTGCATTCTCAGGAATCTTCCACTCATAGAGTGTTGAGAGGAAGACAGGCGGCTCGTCGACATCCTCCACAAAAATCTTCAGTGTCGTCCTGTCGCTGAACTCATCCATAGGCAAAAACCGAGTGTCTGGGTGGTTGTTTGCTGCTTCTGCCACCATCATGTAGCGTCTCTTGGATTCATAGTCCAAAGGCTGTGAAACAATAAAAATTTTTTTAAAAACTAACATTTCACAACAACAGTACAGCTCTATGTTTCTGATCAACTTTTCAATCAGATTTCCCCAACTTGTGCTTTATTCCACTGGAAGTAAGACCTGTTTAATGATGTTCAGCAATTGTCAATGAGCTCCAAGCTGTGAGAAAACTCTTAAATAATGCTATGGTTTTGAAAAACATTAAGATGCGACTAATAGCAAAAACAGCAGGCGAAACATTACCGCACGCTCAAAATGATTCATAAACAAAGTCAATATTTATTTTCCATTTCATGGCGTTTAAGTAGAAATCTCCTGCCTGTCGTGAAAAGCAACAAATTACTTACAGTGTTTGTGCTGGAAAACAATTCTGACTCCTTCTATGTTAGTGGAAAAAAGAAATTCTTTCAAGCCACATAAGTGTAGTTACAGGATGACCAGACAAGGCGAGTCGGACAGAAATAGTTGTATAGTTTACAATGTTTTAATACATAATATCCTACTGTTTTTCTCTAGCACCATTTCCATTATAAATGTGCGCGAATCTTCGTCTAGATTCAGCTCATGTAAAATCCCCCCACAATTTAACTATTTTGATCTCTCCATTAATTAATAAAATTAATTAAAATAATACGAGAACAAGCTATTTCCGCTACATGTCAATCAAAATCAAGGTGACAGATGTAAACAGTCAAAGCAGCTATCAACCTTCAGAGGAAACGTTGGCATCTTAATCAGGCCCCTTACATTTGGGAGCAGCTAGAAATGCAAACTTTTGGGGAAATCATAGTCGACAATTTTACAGAAAAACTGTGGATTCAACATATTCTAATAACACACAACATTTTATGAACTGTGCAATGCTGTGAGCGCTCTGGTGGAGCCAGCTGCATATTGTCCAGAAATAAAACAAAAACAAACCACCATTCTCAGACTACTACTTCCTGTTGTTTTCTTTGACATTTTCGCAAGTAGTAGCATTTGGCTGTTGATCACATGACTGAAATGATGTGACAAGGTATTTTCATTGCAGTTTTTCAAAATACATCTATTTCAATATGGCTGAAAAACCACCTCAAGCAAAAAATGTTAGAAAAAAGAAAATGATGTAAAAGACTCATTTATCACTTTGTAACAACTTCCTTCAAGATGGATTGATAATTTACTAGTATGTGGAGGTATTTACTTATGCACATGAAGCCAGGTTGGTTTTTACCCTTACTTAATAAAGTTTTTTACCCTAATTAATAAAGTTATTTTTTTCCTCTTTATCTTTTTTCTGATTTGAGCCTTTTTGCCAGCATGACCTCTTTATTTTAAGCTTTCCTGGGGGGAAACCTTGGAAAATGCACGAAGTCATTCTGCGAATTGTGTTTTCTACCTGCAAACAAAGTCACAGAGTCACTGCAGGAGACGATATGAGCAGTAATAGCCTGGTGTTTTCAAAGCTGGACTTAATAGGAACATTTACCAGACACAGTAAAAATGGATGGTGAGAGCAGTGAAAAGAACTATACTGAAGAAAAAAAGTGTGCACACTCTTAAACTCGATTATATCACTGAACTTTTCCAAACACTTGCATTGCCAAGAAAAAAAAATTAGTAGTAAAAAACAGGGTTTTCTTCTGCACCACTCTTTGACAACGATTTGTAAATTTCAGCAGAATGTGAGATGTACAGTGGAAGGGCAAAAATTGGAATGGTAAGTTTGCCTGAAGTAAACGGAAAACTGAACCTAGCTTCATTGTTGCACATGTATCATACTGTGCTACAATATAATAACAAAATAATAAAGACTGAACCATAGTACAGTAATAATTGTGAAAAAAGGCTGCTTTTTTGGATCACACATACAGATAAAGTTTCTACACTTTATGTGTGGCTTAATGTGGAAACCAAGATATTAGGGCTTCATATGCAAGTCAAGCAAGTATTTGAGTTACTGCTAGTCAGGCTTAAAGCTGCACTAAACCTTGTTAAAACTATCATTATGTTGTTGAGAGAGTATAACATGAGACAAATGGAGGGAGAGAATCGGACTGTTTTCATGTCTGAAAATAGGTTTCAGCCCTGAAAAACACAAAACTTTGTACTTTTTTAAAGAAGTAATTAAAGCAGAAATTTGCAGCATAATAAACTAATAAACTACTGATCATATCCTTGAATCCACTGCAGAATAAATGTGTTTACAACTGATGAAAGCTCCCAATTCTATGATGCTGAAAAGATTCAAATATATGCAGAAAATAACTCTAAATTTTTCAACCCGAGAAAGAGTACACTTAAATGTACCTACGGCTCAGATTCTATTTTCTGCTGATCCAGACAAAAACGTTTTCTAGCTTTCTAAATCTGATTAAAAATTAATTTTGATTGAGCCAGACTAGATCAGTCTGATCTGATTGTGGTGTTTACATGACGATCTTCTTACTACTGATTGGGCTATTAAGGTAATTATAGATAGTCCATGTAAACACAGCTAATGAGAAATGAATCACTAATGGAATGAAAACATCTTTCCCAGATCTTTAAATACACTACTGTCAATAAAGCATTTAGATCCTTAAAATTATCTGAATTAAAGTTAGCTGAGAGATTCACAGTAATGTGGGATAATATGTGCAGACCTTCATTAGTACTCATTGCCCACCATACAGCCCTTCAAAGAAATATCCAAGGAAAAAATTGAATGCATTCTACTCATTAAATATGAATGCATTTTTTTTCTACTGTATTAAACATTTCAAATGTGTCCAGTTGAATGAACTCAGACTTTGCTGTATTTCATCAGTTAAAAAATCAGCTACACTGTGAAACATCTTTATTGGATCTAGGAGAGGTTTATAGGATGTTGTGGCGCTCCTTATTATAGAGTATAAAAGAGTGATGGAGTGAGAGTTTCCTGTAATGTCTCCTTCGAGCATTTACAAATTATCTGTGGAGCAGTCATGTTAGTTCATTATCATGATGGCAACATACAGTATGTAGGTCATTGGTGTGGGGATCGGCTGGTAGCAGCAGTAATCTACATGTGTTGGTCATCACAGGTTGTAAAAGAAGGGTGGCCAAGGCTAGAAACCATCATGAAAATCTCTGCACTGGAAATAATAGAGACAAGGCTACTATAGGAATTAGGTTGCCCCTCTTTTTTACCTTTGTGGTAACATAACAGAAGGAATGTTACCACAAAGTTAAAACAAATATTCCAAAACCCCCATGTCAACAAAAATCCAGCCATAGAAAATGGACCTTATCTGTGAGGGAAACACAGCCAACTCCAAATTGTGCATTTAGCAGTGTTCGCTAATAATTTGAAAAAAAAAAAAAGAAGCATTTTCTTATCCTATAGTTCAAATATGAAAATAGTCTGCCACACTGTCAGAGACAACCTAGCATCATACAAATGCATAATAGTCACATCTTCATGCTTTATAGCCTTGATGAGATCAGTTCAGAGTGATCAAAAGAAGACACAAAAGCTTTGGATTTTCTGGGTGTGGAATTTACAGTGTTCTGCTGCAACAAAATGTTTACTTAACTTCCACAATGATGGCTTTTTTTGTCTTTTGTTGTATTTACCAATTAATCAAGCACCTGAAAATTTTAGTTCAATGATCAATGAGTGGTTACACATGAGCAGCTACTTGATCAGAAAGTAACTCAAGCTCACTGCATTTTCAAGCATCTGACATGGTGAGGTGAGCAATGCCTTAAGACAGCAAAAAATGTAGAAAAAACATAATGTTATTATTGATTCATTCCTGTGATATTTTAGAGGTGGACCAAAATAAATCTGTGACAATGTATCTGGTGATCAAATTTGGTATGAGTGTCAAATACATATATTGTGATTCCAAACCATTATTTTTCCAGGATAGTATGTATTTCTCCACCACTGGAATACAGAGAGGATATGCAATAGTGTGACAGAGATATTAGAGAGTATCCTAGGGCAGATGTAATACAGGTGGAGTCACGGTTGTCTTAACACCTAAACATAGGTTTTCAATTTTTACCCAATAGACACTTGTTTGAACAGTCTTGGAGGTATTACAGACCATATGGCAGTCTAAATCCTGTGTAAAGGGCAACCAACTATTCAATGAATTTACAGAATGTTTTTTTCTTAAAGTCACAGTCACTTTCAGACAAAGAAGAAAGAAAAATAAAAGAAGGAGTAAAACATATTTTTCATAGAAAAATAACTGGCATAATGTAAACATATATATTAAGCAAAAATGCTTATTTCAACCATGGTCACGTGGCAATGAAAAAGAAATGCTATGACTACAAATATCCACAGCTGATCTACAAGAGCAGAGCTTCCCCCAGTGTATTGTAAGCATGGCGGTTTCTTGAACCTCTAAGTGTTCTCTCTGTCTATATCAACACCTTTCAGTGAATATTTGGGATATTGTCAAGAAGACCAAATAATGCAGATGAGCTAAAAGTTGCTATCAAATCAACCTGGGCTTCTATTACACCTCAGCAGAACCACAGGCTGTTCGCCTCCATTCCAGGTAGGATTAATGCAGCAGCTCGTGAAAAATGAGGCCATATTTCACTCCATGTGTAATTAACCTATAAAATATATGAGTGTCCTTTTTGAAATGAGTGGCAAAAAATATGAAAGGTTTTTCATTAGATAAAATTCTTTTGAAATCTACCTGTAAGTGAAGCAAATTGCACATATACTGTACGTACCATTCCCAACAGAATCACTCCTTCCTGTGTCACTGGGTCTGTTTCAATGATAAAAGTGGAGCTTTCCTTCAGGTCATCTTCCAGGCGGTATGTCATTTTGGCGTTACTGCCAATGTCCCCATCTTCTGCCATGATTCTACCTACTGTGGTCCCAATGGCTGCATTTTCAGGCAAAGCAAAAGTGTACACATCTATGGAAAGAGGAGAGGTATAGATATGTTTTAGTGTTACTTTATGTTTTTGGAAGTGAAAGTAAGCATATAATGGATTGACCACATTTTATTAAGTCACAACAACAAACTTTGTTGTACTTTGAGGTTTTTATAAGAAAGTCCAAGACAAAATCGCACATGGATGTGAAGACTAAAAAAAGCCATACATAGTTTTGAAAATGTTTAACAAAAAAGAAAGAAAAAATAGTGACACTACCAAGAGGTCAATAAAAAGCAGTACAAGAGATTCTCTCTATAAAATTGTCCTTTATGAAAGACTGATGAAAAGAATGGCATTGTTGAAAGTGGGGCCACACCACAAAAAGTGACAATTGCGATACTAGTGCGTACAATGCATATGTATATGATTTTCTAATATTGCGTACTTTTAAAAAATACTCTTAGGAAGTTCAATCTTAAGTCATGTAGCGGATACAGCAAACATGGTAGAGGATGCTTTGGGCAGACGAGATTTTTTTATTTTTTTTATTTCCAGCCTACATGCAAAACACTACACATGGAGAAATTACAAAACAGGCATTTCACCTTGAACATTCTCATAGTGAAATGTGGTGGTGGCAGTATTATTATCTTGGAACGCTTTTCTTCAGCATAGAAAATAAGGATTATCACAGTTAATGGGAAGATAGATGGAGCTAAATACAGAGCAATCCTAGAAAAAAACAACTATTAAGATACTGCAAAAGACTTGACAGGGATGCAGATTCACTTTCCATCAGCACAACAGACTTAAGCATACAGCCAAAGCTACAACAGAATGGTTTATATCAAGGCTGTTGATGTATTAGAATGCCTTCATGCAGAATAGAAAATCTGTGGTTGTAACATGAAAAAGTAATAAAAGATGGAGGGGTATGAATGCTTTTGAAAGCTACTGTAAAATACCACAAAAATATTTATCCAGTAACGTATTGTTTACAGAAGGTGACTGTAAGTTATTAATTGCCAGAAAATAGATTCTGCAGGTTTCTAAAGTGATATGAGAGAGAGAACATTGGAGTAGATAGTCAATTTGTGTCAGTCCCAGATAAGTTGTGGCAAACCCCATATAATCCCAGCCTAACTCTAATAAGAAGATGAGAAAATCTGATTGTGTCTTCGAGCGGCTCCTTTTTGAGGGACTGGCACTACTGGGAGCAACTCAACAGGCAACCAGCTGCTCCTGCAAAAAAAATAGCCCTGCTGATAATAATTTGCAATTATGTGACAATGCAGAGGGCACAGTTCAAAGTGAAGTGCAGCCATCTAATATTAATAAGGCTTTTTTCACCAAACACAGAATCCATGGGATACACCGGCTCCTGCTATGAATTGGGATGTGACATTAATAGTTAAAAGCTCAATCCTTGCTGGCTCTTTCCTGCAGAATTGATTTCTTCCCCCTGCAGTCGTTTAGTAAGGTTTATCCCTGAGAAGGCTCAGTTTGTTTCCAAAGGTCATGACGAATGTCCTTTCATGTGTGAATGATTAAATTCAACCAGCATGTGGCACATGTACGTGTGCACACACAGATTTGTGCAGCTTTCCCATCTCATCCTTCGACTGTCTGCTTTTTAATTTTGGGCTGCCGGCTGAATGCCAAGATGTGCACAGTCAAACGCAACGCCAGCAGCAACAGCCGCCCACCCGAAGCAGACGAGCAGGATCAAATAAATACCTTGTAGGTACAATATAAAACACTTCCTCGATGTCTGCAACACTTCATACTCTTTCATTGATTACCAGACTTTTTTTGTATGTGCACATGCGGCCCTCGGCATTGGCATCAGCCGCGAGACATGTACGTGACTCACGTTGCTGAAATGTGGGCCCGTTGTCGTTCACATCCGTTAGAGTAACTGTAACAGTGGTGGAGGAGGAGTAGCCGCCGCTGAGGCCCAGCATGTCCTTCACCTGCACCACCACCAGGTATTCCTCCCTGGCTTCACGGTTCATATCAGCCCATGACGTTACAATGATTCCTGCAATGTGGAGGGAGAAGAGATTGAAAGAGTCGACAGAAGAAGTGAAGCATTTGGTTCATTAGGTGTATTTCTGTGGGTTGTACATATGTTTCATTAAACTAAACGTAAATAAAAGTCTGCCTGAAGCAGTCCTTTGGAGCGCCACCCACAACAGTCATCAAGAATTTAATCAGCTTAAAAAAATTAAATGTTAAGTGCTCTTTGAGATGGCTTAATGGTTCTTCTGTCTGGCCAGACAGGAGGCTGTGGGCAACAGTAAACTGAAGAACAATTTCAGAATCAGACTGAACCATTGGTATCTTCAAAGCCATCCTTTCCATCAGTGAGTCATGTAATTTTATGATAACATGACATTAAACTTTACAAAAGCATTTCAGAAACCAAATATCCTGTAAGCTAACCGCTTCACTTTAAAACTCATCCGAATTGTGCTCAATGTTTAGTAACCAATGGATTAAATGCAATCAGTACTGCATGAACACATTGTTGTTGTTTTTTTCCAAGAGAATTTTAAACAGTCATAATGACAATATACAATAACCAAAACAACTGCAGTGGTAAAATTATTTTGGGCATTTGCATTGAGCTGATAAATGATCACATATATCATATGACTGAGTGGGAAACCACCACGACATTTTTAGATGGTAAAATAAAACATATCTGGACTTATTTCTTACAGGTCATCTGAAATCATCGACAAACATAAAGACTTGTAGACATTTAGAATGGACTGCTGCCTACTGCTTTATTTAAAAAACATAACAATGGGCTCTGTTACAAGTCATTTTTGTCCTCCCATATACTGCATCAATTTGCATTTAAAATTTCTTCAGCGTCAATGACGCCCCCTTAAAGTGCTTTACAGTTCAGGTCAACAATGTGTGTGGGAAGTGCTGTGGCTGACCCCGGTAATAAAGCATGAATCCTGTATTCATGAAAACTTGTTGAATCACATTTTAGATGAGGTAACTTGTACTAAAAGAGCAGGAAAATTTGTCACCATTCATGTTTGATGGTGAGAGGATCTTTGAGTCTAGTCCTGTCAAAAGAGATCTGGAGGGGAATTTCAGAAAAGTCAAATATCTCTGAAAAGTGTATTTATTTGTATAATTAAATTCAAAAACTGAAAAATATCGTAAATAGATTCATTACAAACAGAGTGAAATATTTAAACACACTTCAAGAAATAATTTTTGATATTTTTGCTGAGTTTCTGAGTGCAAAGAAATTTGTCATAGTTTGATATGAAAAGAGGTCTGTGGACCACTAACAAGCTGTCTGTTTTCTTATCTCATGTAAGATGATTGTGATGATTGTGACTGCCCTGGTTCTGGAGGACTTAGCACAAGAACTGCAACAGTTGAAGCCCATTTCCTCATGACCTCTCCATATGGTGGCTCCCGAAGCCCTGACTCCAGCTACTGTCTATGTGCCACATATCTATGATCAATTTCTTGAGTAAGCTTGGCTCGACTCTCTTTGTTGCAGCATGCTGTTTCCTTCCACTGAACTTTCTATTAACATCCCTGAATACAGCATTCTGTGCATCACCAAGCGTTCCCTCAAAATTCCTATAATCGGAATGCTTCAAAGCCTTTATGACTGCTGCTGTTCGGACAAATTTTTCTATCCTTCCACTGAGCTTTCCCATTAATCTGCTACAATATATTACTCTTCTAAAAATTAGCCTGTTTAGCAAATATCTTTTAGGATTTCTTGTGGTGGGGTTTGATAAAAGTTTGTTGTACTACTGTGATGAATGTGCAGGCCATGAAATAAGACTTCACAAATTGCCCTTCCTAATATCTTTAGCCTTTTAAATTTAGGCTTAATTTCTGGAAATAGAAGAAGGATTTAGACATAAAACATCCGTACCAGTCTTTGGCTCCACAGAGAAGTAGGGCTCCCCCTGCAGGATGGAGTAGATGAGCTTTGCGTTGTTGCCAAACATGGGATCATCCGCATCTGTGGCTGTCACCTGGGCCACTGTGGTCCCTGTGGGGGCAGGGAGCGAATTGCACAGTCAGAGTACACTCAGGCAGCAGTTCCAGTCGACAGGGAAATAAAGTGATTATGCCACAGTCCCGCAGGGTCTGTCTGTCTGACTCAGGAGGTGGAAGGGGAGGCAGTGGAAATGGAAAAAGCGGAGAGCAGAGCGAGTCTGAGGGAGAGTTAGTGGAGGGATGTTGACAAAAGAGAGAAGGGAGTGGAGGGAGGGGAGTGTGTTGGCCTTTCACAATATAGAGCAGGTGTGCGTGACAACCTTTCCAGCCCTGTAGGGACATCTCTCTATCCTATTGCCCCAGGTTTTCTCTCCTTGATTCAGTTTTATTTCACTATCTTTCACACTTGCCACCTCTCTCTGAGCTGACCATATCCTTGCCCTCACCTTGGTTTTTTAGATATCTTGCTCATGCCTGCTCTCTGTCTCATTCTTTCTTCCATGTGAGTGGTCTGTCTTTCATTCACAGGCACGGCTTTACCGCCGCGTTTCCTATTTTCGGCTGCCCTCACTTCAACCTTCCCCTTTCACTTTCACTCTCTGAGTCAAATTCATTGTGATTTATTACGAGTTAGGGGTATTTTGCTGCAGAATCAGATTACATACAAAATGAAATGGTAATGTTTTTTTTTCCATGAAAGTGCAGTGGTTATAATAAGCTTATTTAAGAAATCTATCAATAAAAGCATCCAAGCTGTGAGAGAAAATCCAATACTTTTAACTTCCGGAAAGGGGGACGGGCGGATGACAGACACTCCTATAATTCTTTGTTCATGGGCTTCAGTTGGGATTTCATTTAAGACCGTTCCGTTTTATCTCAGAACTAAAAGGTTGGATCAACCTCGTTACAGTAAACATACCAGTAAATGGAAAATGTATGAAACAAACCTTTACTGCTTCATAGTTTGGAAATATATTGGTTATCTTTCTCTTTCTTCCTGGATGTGGACACAAAGCCTGAAAACATGCTGGACTCATTATTTTCAACAGAAACACAGGAGATATTTCAGCACTCAGGACTCTTCTTTGAGTTAAGAATCTAGTTATATCTCACTGTTTATTTTCCTTCGCTCTTGGTTCAATTTAGGAAACAACTGTTGGGTGTTTTCTCGTACAGTTCTTTGCCAAAACTTTCAGTCCTTCCACATTTTTTGAATTTTTTACCACAAATTGCAATATATTTTGTGTAGATTTTATGTGATAGACCTGCACACAGTAACCTGTAAAGAATCAAATAATCTTTCCAGAAATCTGAAAGATAGATAATCATTAAAAAAAAACACGTTGGTCTACAAATATAGCTGCAGGTCTTTTGTTTTATGTTCTTATTTTAATTATTTCTTTATTCTTGCATATCTGAAGTCAAGAATTCCTTCCAGTTTCTTTTTGAAAAATAACCCAAGCTCATTCTGATTGGATTTTGAATATCTGTGAACCACTCCCCTCCCAAGTATCGAATAGGCCACACTTTAGAAAGAAGACCAAACCGCTCATGTCATTTTCCTTCCACTCCAGATAAATATTTCTTTGTGCTGGTCTAGCACATAAAAACTCAAGGTAGATCCAAACAATAGAAAACCCCTAATTAAACAATTGACACAGTTAATAATTTAAACTGTTAAATATATTTTTCAAGAGACTAATCATTTGAATAAAACAAGTTATTTTTATCTTACATTGCCTCAGCACAACAGCAAAGAGAATACATACCTACTGGACTCATCTCAGGGATGCTGGAGACATAAGGTTCGTTCAGGAACTGAGGAGCATTGTCGTTGATGTCCTGCACTTTGATTATGAACTCAGACTGGGGCTCCACTGGCTCCTCCGTCCTTGTATTTATAGCTTGGGCCTGAAGGACATAGAAGGCCTTTTTCTCGCGGTCCAGCTTCTTCAGAGTCCAGATCTCTCCAGAATTCTCGTCTATCTTGAACACATCTCCAGCACCTTCTCCTGATAATATGTATTTGATAGTAAAAGTGCCTCGATCAGAGTCAGATTTGACCTACAGAGAAGAAAAAAAGGAAGGTTTAGAGACTTTTTCTGAGGTAAAAGATAAACGTGTGTTTTCAAAGGGAATAACCATGTCAAGGACATGGCGGGCATTCAGTTTGAAGCATCACCTGGCCAATAATTTGAGAAGTCGGATCTTCCTCCTGGACAAACAGCTGCTTCCAAATCCAGCCTCTCTTTTGGCGATGGTGCAGAACAGTGGACCCCCAGGCCAGCTGTTGGCCTTCCAGACCCTGAGTATCTCTTATATCACTCAGTAACCCGCCGGGAATCATAGAAAACACTGTCACCACAGCCAGCACCCCCGGGGTGCTCATTTTTACTGTCCGTGCATGCATTTCCTCTCCAGCCCCCATGGTCAAAGAACAATAGAAAAGAAGGAGGTTGTGTGTGTCGGTAATCTTTTATTTACCAGGGCTGTAGATCATAATCTTGACAGTGCTGCATTCCATCTTCCGATATTGTTTGTAAGCAGGTTCATAACTGAAATAACAGTTCACAATGAAATTAAATTGCTAAATGAACAACTTCTGTTTGTGCACAAAATTTTTGTTGAATGGTAGCACTTTTTTTCCAACAAAGCTGCTTGATTAAAAAATATTTCCACATTGTTGGAATATTGAATCAAACTGTCAGTTAGTGAACAGCACTGAACGTTCAATGCAAGTTCTGTACCATATCTATTAATTCACACAAAATTACCCACTCACAGCTACTTTATAATACAGCAAAATCCTGCAATAACTTTAAATTCCTGGAGGGTAACCAGGTTAGTGTGAACAAAAATGTTAACTGATCGAGTTTACGTTCCTCAAAATCAGTAACAGTGTTTAGAGAACTGAAGGTTTGTTGGAAGCAAAGTTCATTTTACAGAAAGCTTCTCAACTTCCTTATGTCAGTGAAACCGTGATTTTTTTTTACATGTGGACAAAGCCTTGTATTGTGTTTTATGTCTGGGATGATGAGCCAGATCATCATTCTTAAGGATGACACTATACTCTGCAGCTGACTAATGAAGACTTCTAATTAGATCAATGTCTCCCTAGACACAGAAAACAGAGACGCATACACCGCTGACAAACTGTGAGTCAAATCGATGCACCAATTATAATGTGCAGCGAGATCGAGGTCAAGAGTGCGAGGACAACGAAAGTCAGGACCAAAAACAAATTTGTAAGGCACTTCCATTTACGTGTTGTCCGACAGGCCTGGGAACCCTTTAGAAATTTAACACATACATGCACATCCAGTCAACTTTGTTTTGTGTTTTATAAACCATGGAAAATGCTTATTCACTTGCTTTGGTCTTCGTCTACCTCAAACTGACAGCTCACAACAACAGGTAGTTGAAAGTGAGTGAAATATCTGGCTTTCAGCAACACAGTGGCAGTATCAATACATCACAATTCCCATATTTATTCCTGTGAATGTAAATTAGCTGTCAAGATTCATTTGCAAAAAGCTGTTAAAATCAATTTCTTATACAGGACTTCCTTCTAAATTAAATTTCACAATAAGGCCCGAATGAGGGCCTCTGTTTGCGAGTTCGTATGTCTATACAGGCCATTTTCATATCTCTGAGCATTGCGGAGTGACACTACAATTAGTGACCAGTGAATCGTGAGGCGTTGTTGTCTTTCATGGTGACTGCCAGGCGTGTGCCTGGACCGAACGTCTCGAGGCAACACTCAGACAACAGTCCGTCAATGATGTTACACCAAGCAACTGCCAACAAACTAAGGAATCTGTTTCAAAATGCTTCTGTGGGCTGGAATAGTGCACAGGTCAAGAGATGTTTGGCTGTCAGCTTAACAAGATGGGGCATTTTGAAAGTGAGTGATGAAATTGTGGATAAATAAAGCCAGAGTAACTTAGGTCAGGGTCTGGAAAAGGGAAATGTGAGGCATGAGTATGGTAAAAACATGTTTGTGTGTGTGACAGCCATGCTTATAGTACTTGATAACAAGAGCAGCTAAACCAAAGTGTGGTTTTAAAAGCACATTTCGTAGATAGAGGCTTTTATAATACAAGCATATCAGCACTTACATGTGTTAAAGTGTTCTGGAAAAAAACTCTGAGGACCTAAAACCAGAGAGACTCATTGGACTAAATGGTATATTTTCTCCTTTTTTAAAGGAATCCTCATTGTACATGACACATGGAACATGTAGAGTGGCCTGTGCTTGACAGCCATTCATTAAATCTAATAGGCCTTCCTCCCATTTCCAGCCAGCCTCTTGCAGCCCATACGTACCGAGCAGCGCTGGCGCTCTGCTCTGCCACATGACAGAATGACAATGAGCTGCAGTCTCACCATGTTAGGCACTAGATGCGCTGAGACTGTCCCATCATTTCTCTATACGTCTTCTAGCTCATAAAACGCAGCTCTTTTGTAGGAATGGTTCCAGGATGCCATTAAAAGGTATCCTAAAGTGCCAACACATTTAGATGTTGTACATTGAAGCAAGGCAATAATGAAAAAGAGTCCGTCTTTTGACATTGTGGGTGACACCTTAATATCATTTCCTGTTGCTGCCTGAATTAATACATTAATGCTCTAGCAATATGTCCAACTGAAAAGAACATGAATCACGGTGCTTTAAAAGAATCAGTCATTTTGACTTGTTCCAATTTTGTCACGTTACAACCACAAACTTCACTACGACCTCTGTTCTCTTACTCACCAAAAATAAAATTGTTTTAATAAATAATGTTATTTTGAAATGACAAGTTTAGAATTTGAAATTTTTTAAGTGTATGACAAAATGTGTTTGATTACAGAAAGGAAATCATCCTATCTACATTAATTTAGTTTAACTTATCCACTCTTATCAGTGCTCTATTACTTGGTCTTCAGGTTGCTGTTTGTTCACTAATGTCCACTGACAAATCTCTGAGGCTTTCTCAAAACAGCTGGAATTATACTGAGATTAAATGTCACAAAAAAAGGCATGGAAAGAAAATGTTTCAAAGGTCTGATTACTTTTACTAAGCACTATAAAGATTTACAAGTGTTATTTGTTTCCTGCTATTTGAAATTGTTAAAGAAAAGTGCATCTACTAATTGTCACTTCCTTAAGATCATGCTTTTCAGACAAAAAATCCTTAATTGGTCATTTGGGAGTCAGCCGGGGGAGTTGCAGTTTACAATTTAACTACGTAAATCAACAACTTTGACACTGCCATGGGGGTTTTGTTTACTAAGTTGGGACCAAAGTCTAAGGCAGAGGGATGTCGAGTCACGATGTAACTTATTTGTGTAGCAATTTGTTTTATTTTATTAAAAATACAAAGTATAATTTCTGCTTTGCAAAATATAATGAATTTACAGAGATTCATAAGCATTAGCACCACATTCTGTTGTTCATCTGCTTCTGAGGTAAAAAACAAAAAACAAAAAACAAAAAAACAATTAAGTAAATTCTTGAATGCTGCCACCATAGAATAAGCCATGACTAGATGGGTTTCAATTAAAGTCAGCTTTTGATTACCTCTTAATTAGGCTACAAAAGCATAAAACACATGTCGTCTTCAATTTTGAGAGATTTTTTAATGACATTAAATAAAGAATGAAGGCACCATATCTAGCTCACTGTATTTTATGTTGATATATTTACATAAAACAGTACAAAGCTGAGATATTAATTGATGAAGAGAAATGTTTTTTTTTGTTTGTTTGTTTTTTTTTACTTTATAAATTAAGTTATTCATTAAGCAATGAGTTTATGTGATTAAATATAAAAATCGTTATGGTTATAACTTTTTCATGTGAAATTTGTTCAGGCTTGTAGCTTACGTGAACAAATTAAGTTCTACAATCAAAACTGAGAAATAAAAAAACAAAACAAAAAAAAAAAAAACAGTATTTTTTGAGTTCATAACCTGAAGATTGAAATGTCAAATCATTCAGTGAGGTGGAGGAACTCTGGAAAAATGTCTGTGAGGAGGAGCTTTGAGACCTAACAAACCAGCACCCTATTGAAAGAATAAAGAGCTCTGTGATAAGTGAAAAATAGTCTGCCTGCACATCACTGATGCAACAAATGACCATTTGTGTCACAAGTTTCAGTTAGACATTGCAATTTCTGCTCAAGTTCTCACCATTGTTGTTCTGATGTGCATGAAAATGTCATTAAAAACTGAAGGAATTTCAGAGACGCCAAGAAAGTCTAAAAAAAAAAGAAACAGTCTGCCATAAAATGAAATAATCAACCTGTTTGAAAACTGGAATTTATTGAAAAAAAATATATATAAAAAAAACCAAAACAAAAAAAAAAAAAACTTGGGCACCTGGAGTTTTTGCAATTAGTTCATTTGGAATACAAAATTGTAATTATTTTATCAAGTTTGCTATAATTTTGTTAGGACTGCACTTAAGAAGACTCTATTATGAATATAAACAAACAGGTTTTTTGTCTTTTTCAACAAAGTATTAGCCATATGTAACCACTGAGGTACTTCAGTTTTACCGTTTTTCTTCCTCTCATAATTTTAATCTTTCTTCTCTTGAATTGTACGGAATAGATGCTACATTGTGGGCTAAGTTCTGAAATATTTCACCATATTTAGGGTCTCCTTACATTTATGGTATTTATAATGTATAAATACCAGCAGTTATATGGCTGCAACTAAAGCGAACTGTGGTTACTTTAATATTTTAAAGACTAATGTTGGTTATGTAAGCAAAGCCAATAAGCAATTAGCTGGGGTATTGATAATATTAGTTAAAAAAATATGTTTGTTGAATAAGATATATCACCAAATATTACAGCGCATTGTGATAGCAAAGTCAATTTTAATTTAATCTTGAAAGTACAGAAAGTAGCATGACTTGAAGTTGAAATAAAGATGAGAAGAATTAGTCTCAAAATCTGAATGGTTAAGTGACTAAGATATTTCCAAACTTTTGTGGTGAGGAAAGATGAAGTGCTAAATCTTTTCAATAATTTTGGAAAACAACATAACCCAACCAAATTTAAAGAACAGAAATACTTGTCACTTTTAAAGAAAACAAAAAAGGACTCATCTAAAATCTTGTCAGACTAAAAGGTATTCCTGCTTTTATAAAATAACTGAAACCAAGTTCAACTACATCGCCACACCCACCTGTTTATGTGATTCTTCTGTCTGCCAAGTCACTGGTCTGGGCTGCCTCCAACAGAGATCACTATTGGGTTTAAGAAAAAACAATCAGCTTAACTAAAGATCCTGGTACATAAAAAGAAATTCACTCAACACAGAAAGAGAGACGAATGATCATACTTCTTACAATGCGTAATCCCTTCAACTGACAACCTCGCCTTTTCTTCTTCTTCCCCCTTTTCTGTCCTCCTCCAACTTTCTGAGGAAGAACAAACACAGGCTCTATTGTCTGAGACTCCAATCTGAACACTGCAGAACACTCGGGGCCTTCATTGACATTCAGATAGCCCCAGCCCAGACTTACAAATGGTTTTTTATCTGTTTTTTTTTTTTTCCTTGGTTTCTTTCTGTCTCATCTTTGTGAACAATCCTGTGCTTATTAGAGTTGAGCTGGAGCACTGAGCAGATGGTATTTCATCCACTGTAAGGTCACCATTTTTGCTAGTGATAGGACACCAACAATCTGTTTTTTGACATTCAAGCGGAGGGAGCATGCTGTTCTTCCACACTTCTTTCAAATCTGGTTCTATTTAAATAGTAAAGCCCCCTCCCACCTCCTCCAGTGAGTGACGGTTGTGAAATTAATCCAGAAATGTTTGTCCTTCCATTTTGTCCTACATCATCAGAAAAAATGAAAAATGATTAAAATGTATTAATGTATGCCCTATAAAACTGCATCAATGTTTAATTTGTTTGAGCAAGTTGGTCTAAAGCTTACTATCAACTTTTCCTCATCAAACATCATGTAGATGATCCACTATAGAGGGAAAACGATGTTATTTATTGTAATTATATAGCAGCTAATAGCTTTATCATTTTTGACATGAGCAGATTTACAGTTATTTGAAAATTTTTAAAAAGATCCCGAAGGGGGTGAAGTGCAAATTAAACAGCATAAAAGACAAGGAGTTAAGCATCTGACACATTAAACTGAAGAATTTAGTAGTATTATTTTTTTTCTTTCTGTGTATCATTAAATTCTGAATGTATGCAAAAATTTTCTTGCCCCAAGGACATGTTTGAAACAAATACTGACTAGCTGTGATCTGTACGCCTCAGGCAGCACTGCATGATTATGTGGTAGAAACTGCTGCCTGGGATGAATACCATTGTCAGTACAAACATACAGTTAATCGCTGTGTCTGTGATTGCAAATTAGTCTCTACCAGTCCAAGAACACATACAGAGGAGCTGTAGTGTATGTGGTATTAAAACTGAAAAAAGTATCTTTTGAGAAGCAATAACTCTTTGCAACTCTTCAGTCGCTCTGGGTTCCACCATCGTTTATGAATTTTTGAACCACTATGAATTCAATAAATTCATAATGAATTTTGGATACGTTCATCGATGGATGGATGGACAGACTGACAGAAAGATAGATAAATGCAACACAGCATATTTTAGACAATTTGGTATAAAAATACATTGGTTTTGCTACTTATTTGAAGAAATTTTCATACTCCATTTTGATGGTAGAGAGATTATAATCTGGACTATATTCTTCATAGAATACTTTTCCTTCTTTTACCGTATTTATCCAGACATTGAAAGCACTTCCATTGATTTTTTTCAAACTTTTCCAGACTGTGTGAATATTCATGTTGTCTGAAATGTGGTGAATGGGTTTTCTTTTTCGTCCACACACCCCTTGTTTAGTTCTCCAAAGCAATTAAAGTAGCTCCAATTACCAAAAGTTAAAAGTTGTCATTCTTAAGTCTTTTTTTGATTTGACAACCCAATTACCTTTCGTGAAAATACCACAAGACTCCTCGTTATGTGCTCCTCGTAAGCACACGAACCTCAGAGGGCTAATTACACCCCTAAATAATGCTAATGGATTCCATCATTAAAAAAAACTCTAAGAGGTCCAAACCAACACCGTCGGTGCAAATGTCCCCTAAGTGACCACAGAAGCCTCCCTTCAGAGCTCCCTGACAGGGTGGAATTTGTTATTTCGGAGGTTGAGATTAGTTCTCTGTGTGAACTTCCCTCCTATTCTGATTCCATATCAAACAGAGAAATGTCAGGACCTGCTCTGTGACATTTAAAACCTTCATTGTAGACCTTGTCTAATTGAGCCTCCCTCATTATAATGATGGAGTGCAGGCAGAGCGTTGGAAAAAAACATCAGAAATGAAAGCTGTGGTTTAGAATTATTTACATTCTCTTTCTCCCAACGCGACGGCGGATACGACTATCTCTTAGTCTCCTGTGACATTTTCAGTGCTGTAAAATAATGGGTGCAGTCTAACGGTCAGCATATTCGAACGAAGATAAAGGGAAGTCTGGTCAAATAAGCATTCACGGAGATGTCATACTGTGTAAATAATGTGAGCTATAATTATGATATAGTCCTCTGTTATTTCTTATATATCTAACTATCGGTGAAGGTATCTTTCTTGTTGCAGGAGCCACCAAAATAGACAAAGCAGCACTGATATTAAACTGATCGTTTTTCATATTTTCCGGCCTTTTGTGCTCTACTGATGAATGCCTCTAAAGATCGTGTAGAAAACCAGTTATTTCCCAATCATACGCCATGTGACATAAAAAGTTCACAGGAGATGGAGTACTGAACTGTTCAACTTTGTCATGTCGGAGGCAGATGTGCCCTTCACAGCTTGTGTACATATTGTTAGATTGTCTCTGTGTAATTGGAGGAGGAATGAAGCGTCATTGGCATTCTGCTCAGTCCACTGTGGTGAATTTGATGAGGATGTCACATTAAAAATGTATGTTCCTCGTACGTTCTTTGGCCTTTGTCTTGGACACTTATGACAAATAAGGACAGAGACGATGCCGCCTGAGGTGGATCTCTGTATTTGAGAGGAAACATCAGCATCTTTTTTCACTGTCTGCCTCCTCCACATGAGAGGAGTGGTTGTCAGCTGCTGGGCCTGATTTATGGGTATAAAGCAGGGTTGAAAAAAAGTTTCATGGACTTCATGAATATAACCCTGTCAGAAAAATTTGATCAAAGCGCAAATCAAGTCATACAGTCCAAATTCTTTACAAAGTTAAGTTAATCCAAGACTGCGCAGTTGACTGTGGATTTAATTTATTTTTTATTTTTTTGGTTTATGTTTTGAAATTTTGTTGACATTTAAATTTTTGTTCTTGTAAAACTCGGTCTGTTCCAGTTTTAGGTTTGCTGTTTCATTTTGTATGTCACATTGTTTTTGTAAGATTTCCAACACCAGTCTAATACGGGTTAGCAATTCAGTCCAAAGCAGATCAAAAGTGCACGGTGTCCATTGATACTAAACATTTACGAAGTAACAAAGGAAAATTTATATGAAAAACCTTCATTTGTGAATGCAACCAATCAGAGGAGGATTGGAGAAAAAAAAAACGTCCACAAGTTTCAGAAAGTCATGAGTTCAAATCCCTGCTTGGACTCTTGTTGTATGGAGTTTGGATATTCTCACTTTCCATGGGTTCTTTCCAAGTACTCCAACTTCCTCCTGCAGTCCAAAAACTTGAATGTTAGGTTAACTGGTCTATTTAAATTGCACTTAGATTTGTGTGATATATCCATGATGCAACCCGCTTAATGCCCAATAACTTCTGAAGACAAGCACCAGCTCCCCTGCCTGAATAAGCGGGTACACACAATGAATGGACAGATGTACAGGGTTAAATGATCTGGGAACACTTAAGCTCCATCATGTAATGCACAGGTGTCTAACTCCAGTCCTGGAGGGCCACTGCCCTGCAACGTTTAGATGTGCCTCTGCTGCTCCACACCTGAATAGAATAATTAGGTCATTAGCAAGGCTCTGGATAACTTATCTACACAAGAAGGAGGAAATTAAGCCATTTAATTCCAGTGTTTTGTACCTGTGGCACATCTAAAATCTGTAGGACAGTGGCCCTTGAGGACTGGAGTTTGACACCCCTGTGTGGGCAGGGGACTGTGTTTTTCATGCACCCCAAAAACCCAGATCAGTGTTGATCTGATGTCAGCAGAGCATTCCACCAGCAGCAAACTCTTATCAAATGAATCCAGTCAGATTATTAGTGTTTTTTTGGGGTTTCTGGTTTCTGTGAGCAGTCATAACTGACACTGAAAGACAATGAGAAACATGTAGACAGTTGTACCAAGGAGTTCTTCATGACCTTGGTTTATATGATGTACTAAAGACACTTCATCAGGTCGTATTTGCTGTTACAACACTCACTGCTAATGTGACAACACACACTGGTACTTAAATCCACAATGGCATTTAAGAGTTATCACAGATGTGGCAAGCAAATCATACTTCCTCGGTTTAAAAATTTCTAATGGTACATAAAATAAACTGAGGTAATTCTATACTGTTGGCACCAAAATGGCACCATAAAAGAAAAGCTTTAATAATTTTGGAGTTTTCCCTGTAAATCTGGAATATTTTCATCATAGAATATTGAAATGCAAAGCTATTGGGCCAGGAATTGATTGCAGAAATAATAGGTGGAGCTTTTTAAAGTCTTTACTGATAACTTTAGTCCAGCCACAATTCTCCACTATTCACAATGCTACTAAACAAAGAACACTTTCTACACTGACGATTTGTAAATTTGTACAACTAAAACAACACATTTTAAAATTATGTGTATTTAGTTACAGAGACTATAGGGGCATATTGTGCAAAATCATGTTACAATGTCTACCTTCATCAAACACATACCTGGAGTGTTGCTTTGACTCATTCATGCATGTCTGAGAAATCCTTGAATTTTCCATGCTGAGCTTATCGTCCAAACTACGACGCTCCTATAAACGGTTGTAAACTGCATCAATGGACGGCATGGAGAAGCATTGCTGTGAAGGGTAGAAGCTTCTGAAAGAGACAGAGGTCAATTTCAAAGTGTCAGATATGGCTGTGATACAAAGCCAACTTTCTTTTGAGTTCTTTTTAATATATATAGTCAGTATTTCCATAACAACTCAATGTAGTGCACTTTGTTGACTATGGCATAAATGGCTTCATGTGCCAGGGGAAAAGCTGTAAATAAATTATGTTGGAGATAACTTTCTTTTGATTTTCATTTAGTATAAATTGTATGAAAAGCTATGGCGTTTTTTGACATTTTTGTCTTATTGCAATGAGAAGCTATGAACAGACATCTTACTGTCAAAGGGATGTCTTTAACAAACCTTGTTTATCTTGCCTGGTGAAGGCCACCCTCGTTTCCAATGTACATGACCACAGACTTTCCTTTAAAATTCCCCTGAGTTTTTAGTGAAGCTGATATTAAAAGTCTTCACCAGGACCTTTATGACATTTTCAGAGTTGTTTTGCTTTCTGTCCAAGTTTGAAAAGGTGCTGGAATGTCTATTTAAAATACAGAGAGAATGACAGAAATGTGCTGCAGATTAGATACTGGTTCATCAAGAACTCTCACAAAACCTCACTTCAAATAAAAAAAGTGAACTTTAAAATTTAATGAAAACATAAAATTAGGATGAAAAAATAAAAATCTAAGAGCATGGGTGAAAGAAATTTTTCCCAGACCAGTAATTTTGGAATAAAACTGCAGTTCAATAGTATACAGAAAGGCTTTTCAGAATAATTTGCAGACAGACAACTCAGCTCAGGCAGCTGCTTGTAACATTAGACATCTTATGAGAAGATGAAAGACGACTTTTTATGAGGAGATTCTTATATTTCTTATGAAAGGAAATTTATAGAATGTTATGGCTGCATGTAGCTTCTTTTAAGAACTGCACAGCCTTACTATAAAGTAAGTTTTGCATTACATCAAAGATTAAAGACAGAGCTCTGAGATGCTGTGTTATGTAGGTGGGCCTTTTGACTGGATGATGATCTGAGCAACTCAAATGGAAAAAAAATGCTCGAAGCCTACATCTAATTGCTACTGAGATTTTGAAAGTCGAAGTGGAATAAAAAATTCGTTCAGACACATTTTATCTGAAAAAATAACACATGGCAAAGTAGTTTATGCTTTACAGCAAAACACTTTTAAAAGCTGCACTGAAGAACAAACCAAACCCGTGAATAAGACGATTTGAGTTGATACGGTTTGTGAATGAAGCAAGCAACAGACCTCACTCAGTCATGCTAAATTTTCAGCAAATGTTGTGAAAAGCTTATGGAAAGATTACCCAAGAGTAAAAGGTGACTCTACAAAAAAACTAAAAAATGTATGTAAACTTCTGAACTTGTTTTCATGTCTTTTTATTCATTGTAACAGTTTAGTTTCAGTTGTATGTTTTTCTGTCTTTCTCATTTTCAGTGGCAAAGAAAAATTTGCTTCTATATAAACTAGACATTGGAAAATTAGATCAAAATTTCTCCCATTTTGTCATATTCATCAGCCGGTCCAATCTAAGTAAAATAGAAACCTCTCAAATTCCTCTTGAGGTATTGATGAAATTCATGAAAACTCTTTGTAAACTGGAACATATTTAGAATGATGCAATATTGAGTGCAGGAAGATATGTGACCTGAACTGCTGAAAAATGTTTGAGAAAGAAAAAAAAAAGATTATTTCTTAATTCTGATGCACAGGTAGCATGTTTTATTTTTGTCCAAAGTGTAATTTACTTAAAAAAGAAAAAGACGTGTATAAAAGCCACTTTAGAGCTAGAGATAAAAAAGCAGTTTTTCTTAATGTCATCTCCTGAACTGACAACATTTCTCGAAGGATTCACTCGAGGAATGAGTTGAATGCTCAGCGTTCTCCAGGGAAATATAGTTTGGAGTTAAGAGTGTGGTATCCATCATGCTGATGAAATGCATAATTAATTGTCATCTTTCTTCTATTCCTCTTTCCTGCCTTGACCATGAAGATGAAAAGTACAAGTTGAACAGCCGTGTCGTCGGGCCAGATGACATCCATGCTAGTTTTCTCTCTTTATGTGGCAAATTAAACACAGATGATAAATCAGCAAGGTTAAAAAAAGTATTTACACAAATAAGTTAAAAACTATCGATCCAGTGCATCTCACTGTTGTACCCCTTGGGACGCTGCTCCCTCGGAAGAATGCACAACTCTCCCAGCCGGGGTTCATTTGAGACGCAGACTGTGTCTGATTGATCAATGAGAACCGCTGCCGAGCCATCAATCTAACAGCAGCAGAATAGGAAAAAGGGAGCATTAACATGTATAAGCTGCCGTGTCCTGACAATGTCCTCTACCTTAAGTTGGTAAGAAAACAGCCACCTCTGGGGACAAGAGGGAAGTCATAGACCTGCGACATGAACGTGTTATATAAGGAAAACACGAAGGATGTCAGCATCGTGATTTTTTTTCTTTTTTTAGCTACTACTCCTGCACAGGATGTTTGCCTGAATTTTACAAAAACACAAGACTCACCTTCAAGCAGCCCTCGGGTAATTATTACTGTAAGCTGCTAATGAAAGCATAAAATTGGCGGCACCTTTTTGACCACCTCCCTGCTGTTGCCGTATTTTAAGGCAAATGGGTGATTAATGAGTGATTTGTTCTGCTATTGCTACTACACAGCTGTTCTATACTTCAGTGATAATTGGGCAGAGCGGCTAAAGCCATGTTTGTCAAGGTCTTTTACTCAAAGCTATGACTAAATTAAAAAAAAGCTAACATTGTGCTTGAGGAGGTCTGGAAACGAGACGTTTCTGTACTCAGCTGAACATCTGTATTTTAAATTACTGTATGCTAGAATTAGTTGTCTAGCTAATGGAGACACATTTTGGCAATATATGACTTTATCAAATAAAATTTCAGAATTATACTGTAGTCAAATATCTGATTTAATACAATGCCTTACAATGGCCAAACAGTTGCTGCATAGTTCAGCAGTGCAGATCTTCATTGCCACTTGGACAATTAAATTGAACAACTTGTGTAAACAGAACGTAGCAGACAAACACACGGGTCCTGAATCTATAAGCACAACAGCAGCTTCATGCTTCACTGGTAGCATTGCACTCGAAGCAGAAAGGTGTATTCACAAAATGTTTTCACTTTTTACTGTTTTGAGGTCAGTGATCAAAACTGACCTCACTTACTTGTCCGACTGGTCGCTTTCAAGTCGCTCGTCTGACTGGATGTGCCTTTTCTGGAAGACAGACTGGGATTGTTCCACCAAAAATACTGGACTTCCAGTTCACTGCTCAAAAAATATTTCCACATATGTTATCTAATAGCCTTGTAGCTCCATAATGACATCTTCTGGCTATGGAATGTATTATTTGCCAGTAAGTTTTTTATCAGATTATAAGTTCATATAATAAGGGCAGTCCTTATGAGCCAGTGTTGGGAGTACTGCAGACGTCTGCAAATGACTATCTAAAAACAGGGTATGTTGGAACAGGGAAACACCTGCACTGATTTTGAAATTTGAGAAATAAAATCCCAGTTTATTGGAAGATGTTATGATATTAAGATACAGACCTGAATTTAAATAGACCTGTTCGCTTTTATGTGAAATGTCTTTGCACTTTTTGGCTTTATGTGGTGGGATAGACCAACATATTCTAGTATATTATTATGGGATGGAAGAGACATGTTTAATCTAGTTTTTTACTAAATAAAGTATGAGACATGCTGTGCGTCATTTCAACCTGCCTACCAGAGAAGACACAGTGTCTGGGGTGTAGCAAAATTACACAGATTAAACGAATTAAAACAGATGCTACATCCTACTGTGTTCAGGTTATTAAATTGACCCCTCTGTTTCTGTTTTATTATAAATATTTAATCAAATCCCTAATAACAGCCACACTGAACAAAATTCTCTAACAAGGATAGAAAGTTGGAGGGTTTTACTTCAGTTTCTTCTTATTTTCTAAATTTAACATTAGAAGCTAAGCAAAGAATATCACAGACAAATCAACTGCTTGTTGAAGCCACGAGCAGCTCATGCAAGTGTATTGGAAGTTTAGCCATTTCGCAAAAGGAATCTTGACAAAAAGCTGACAAGTGGTGAGAACAGCATGTCTTGTTAGCTTTTGCCGCCCTCATTTTTGCAGCTAATCTTGGAGGTTGAGTAGGTGACATTTCAGTAGCTTCGCCAGCCATGCTGTCGTTTTTTTTACAACCTTGAAAAAAAAAAAGAGAAAAATCATATCGGTCTCCGTGGAAGAGCATTACCACAATCTTAGTAAGCAGTTAATTTTGGGGATTTGAAATGGCATTAGTCTACATTTTTACTGCATCGAACATATATATATATATATATATATATATATATATATATATATATATATATATATATATATATATATATATATATATATATATATATATATATAAGCTGAGAATATCTACAGGATATCTGTCAGCTCCAGGGATAAACATAAGCTCAAATAGTCGCACTCAGATTGCAGCAGATTTGGTTCTTCAGTGCCCAGTCACAGTTATATTCAGTTTTGGGCATTATTCATTCAGGCCTGCAGTTATAGCTAATCCCTGCACCCAAGGTACTTCAGCAATAATGTACCTGTAAAAAATATCCCCATCCATATCATTATGAATTGTTATGAGATAAGTTAATATTTTAATAATATTTTGGGGGGATTTACTATGTGTGCTTCACTTATGCAGCAAACTGTACCCATCTAAGCTTTTTAGTAAATCTAATTTAATTTGGACTGAAGGCAGATATACAGAAACAGGTATAGTGTTCAAGTTATTTAAATTTAAAATATGTGATTTTGACAAAAATAACTAGGAGCTGCATGCCCTTCCCTTGATTCAAAATAAACACATAGATTTAAGCAATAGATGTTAAAGATGCACTGTTGAAAGTTGATGTTGGTTGGAATAGGACAAGAAGTTATATAGCCTTAATGAGATAATGTTAAAATAATTTAGTTGCCTGCTGGAGACTTCCTACCAGAATGCAGAAAATATTTCAAATACATTTAAACTTTAGATTTTTTTCCCATTCCATCTTTGGAAAATGAAAGATGCAGGGCACAAGAGAAGTTGCAGCACCTTGCACCTTTAGATTTATGTTTGAACTGCAGCAAGGGGCCTTGTGCACAAAAAGCAAGACAAAATCTAATTTAATAAGATGATACTGTTTTATTATCCCATAATATGTCAAAACCTTCGAAAAACAATGATTTGGTGCATCTGGAAAATATGTGTTCATCTCTCAGTGATGAAGGCAAATCAATTTTTTTTAATTAGACAAAGGTCTCTTGAAATGCCAGGTCATGTGTTAAATCATTACATGGGAACAAAAAAGTAACTGTATTTATACTAATGGATATTAATTTCTTTGTGACAGCCAGCAAGGCTTTTAAAGTAATTTACATCTCCCTTTGAGAGGTTTCTGTGGAGCCAGCGCCATGTTTGTGTGTTTGGCAGATGGGCTCTCCTTTTTAAGACAAGAAGACATTTTTCCAATCAAAACATAATTGAAGAATTTGTAGAAAATATACTTGTTTTGTAAACTAGACCATTGGACTTTAAATTTCTAAGCAAGAAGGGGGGGAAAAAATTAAATTCTAACATGAATATACCAAAGGAAGAACTGGCTGGGCAAGAAGAGACAGTCAATTGCAGTTTTCAATAGATAATTGTCATGATTCCCTGTCTGCCTTGGCACCAGGTATTAGCAATGTTTGTACTCTTTTTTTTTTTCTTTCAAATCACTAGTCAAAACACATATTTTCAAGTAGGCCTTTTCATTGTAATCTCACATTTATACAGTTTTTGGTATTTTATTGTGCATCTGTTTCTATGTTTAGTGTATTCTTGTATGGAAACTAAAGTAACAAAGTCTGGAAATAGGGTGGGGAAGGTAAAGAAAGCTTTGACAATGAGGGATGACTCATGTCATCCACCATGTTTTCTGAAGACCACAGCCAAAGCTGCCATATACCAGCTCTACTATTCAGTTTTTTCAAGAAATTCTAAGCTAGCAATTGTTTCTTTGTACCCTATAAATAACTACATCTTCAAGTAGCTTCCTGAGCTCAAAGAGTCATAACTCACCTTACTGTTCAAATGCTATAACATTGGCAGTTCAAGATCACCCAGGCTAACTGAGCAAACACAGATGCTTCTGGTATTTTACTGGTATTGAACCTCTCTACCTCATGGTTTCGTACCTTGAAATCAACAATACGTCCCCCATGTCCTTAAAATCTAGGTACTAAAATACCTCTAATATTCATCTTGGTATGCTGATATAAATCCAACATTCCTTCCTTCCTCTGGTTTGTCTTCATGCAATTGACCAAGCTCACGTTCCAGAAAAATTTCTCCTTTCCCTCACCCTGATGGTTTTCCACTGCATCTCCGATATCTGGACATCTACCCACACTACGAACCCTGACCTATGCCTGTTCTATTGAGCATACCCTCAAGAAGAAACCTGCTTTTTTGACCTTGCTTCTGGTTTACCGCATGAGGAGCTTTCTGGAGTTTGTCTGTCTTGCTCTCAGAGATGATATGCTCAGACTGAGAGCCAGATTTATCCTCCTGACCAAAGAATCCTTCAGTGATACCAAGCCTTCTCTTACACAACAACCGCTACGGTCTTTCTACTTCCCAGGAAGGGAAGCTGCTTAATTCTTGTCATCCATTCCCTTTGAATTTCTATCATAACTGTGTTTTAGGTGGGTTTATTTAAAGGACCATGTTTTGATGCTTTTTACACCAACAACCATGGCAAGTTGAAAGTCACTTAACTTTCCTCTCATTCCCATTCTTTTGCTTAGTTTATACATCAACAAATTCTATTGATAACAAGCAATTCAGGAAGGCAAATATATATTTTCTCATAAAATGTGTATGTATGTGATGTAAAATCAGATTTTGATGCATCAGTATTAAACTGGCTTTGAAACATATACCGGTACTTTTCTTGTCTTAAAATGATCCTATTTGCTTTTGTATTAACATTACTGAAATAAATAGTTCTTTCTCATTAAAGGTATGTAGAGAGACTTTGTTCTTTTACCTTTACAGGGCGTCGGGAAGTAGAAACCTAGCTCTTCTGTGAAGTCTGCCAGAGGCAAAATCAGTTAAAACGCACTCCTTGACACAAGGAATGAGAAGGCAAGGAGTCCATGTTAACATTTTTCACTTTACTAAGCTGTTGGAACAGTAGATTAAGTGTGAAATGTTGTTGAAGATAATTAGGCAGGGGCCAGAGTAGGAAGAGTTAGAACAATCCCCATTGTTACGGCATTGCATGCCACTATCTTATAGGTTGACAGAAATTACAACTGTAATTGTCAGTAATTTTCAAAGATCCTTAATGTGATTTTTTTTTCTCGTAGCCTAATTATCAGACAAAAAAATTTCAACTTCACTAGCATACTCAGTGAGCTTTTCACAAGACTAGATCCTTTATTGTAGGTACATGAAAAAAAGATGCTTCAAAGGTTTTATCTGCCACAATAAGAACAAACAACAACAAAAAAGCTTCAGCAGTCAACAAAATAAATCTGAATGCCAAAAATTATATTTGTTAGTAAAACATAGAAATGGAACCATAAGAGAGCTTAAGAGTGCTGACCTGACTTTAGATTTTCACTCAGTTCCTGGTTCTGCGTGAACTGTTGGATGCAAGTAGTATTGATTTTTAACAAAAGCAAAAGGCCTACCACATGGGAGCCTTATTTACCATGTTCGACATGTTGTAGAGGAAATAATAATTTTCACACTATACTTTTGCATTGTGAAGAGTCTCCCAGGCACACTCTCAAACCTGCCCTCTCATATTTCATGGCGAGAGTGGGCAAATCCAGCAGAAAAGGTTCCTCTATGAAGACGACATGTGAGGGGAACACTTGGAAAAAGCAAAAGCCAAACCAAATGTTAAAAACATTCATAAGAATATTCACAGGAGCAAGTAAGACAAGAAGGATAAAAACTACAAACATTAAATGGCATCATATATTTTAACCCTTCATGTCTCAGACCCATTTAAACATGGCTTAGATACAAAGTAGTATTGGTTTTCCCATTTTTCTAATAAATTTTGTTCAACATGAAATGCTTCAGTAACCGATGGGCCTTATGCAATCTGTCACAACTAGCTGCTAACCAAACTGCACCGTTCAAGCATTCTCGAGAATAGTGACCAAGTGAATAAAAATTAATTTTGTTTATTAAACATAAGAATAAAGTTCTGCTCCATCTCAAAACTAGACATCTAAAGAAATCTGTTTTATGACTAATGATGATTCTTCGTCTTCTTGTGTTTACTGGTATTTGGTAAACAATTTTCTGGTATGCATTACTCCCACCAACTGATGAGTATATGGATCAGATTGTGATGATTCTCTTTTTGTCCATGCTGTGTTCCTCTGTCTGACTCGCTAATCAGTTTCTTTCTTGCCTGATTATCTCCCTTTCTACACCTGTGCTCGCTACTATTTGAGCACCTGCTTCACAACCAGATTATTGACCTCTCTGTGCCAGTAGAAATCAAGCAGTCCTTTCTTGGTCTTGTTTGTTTTCTTGTTACTGACTAAGTTCATGGCCCTGAATTATTCTTGCTTTGCCGTATTCATGATGTGTCTACTGCATCTTTGATACCTGGACTTCGACCCAACCTACAAAATCTGACCTATGCTCCACAGAGAAATGCTTATGACCCAGATATTATCTTGGATACAAGCGTGTGTTAGCATACAACAATTTAAAAAGTTAGCTGTTGAGACTTGTGAGACCTTATGTGATCTATTTATTGCAATCTGATTGTATTTTATTATTAGATGGTTTGTTATGTAATTTTATTGTATTTTAGTCATTTTATTTGAATAATATTATTGTCCATTTTAGTCAAATGGTCATCCTTCAGGCAAATAAGTTCTACAGTAATTGAAGTTCTTCCAACAATGAGACCTATGCTGCTCCCTGGAAAGCTCAGGTTTAGCAGCACTGCGGGTTAGGAGTTGCAGCGAACCAACCAAGATGAAAGATCGACCCCAGGATTCATGGAGTTAAAATCCGCAATCAAAATCTGAGACCTCCATTCCTCGCATGGCTCTGTGCAAGGATAAAAGAGATCATAAACAGCATTGGGTCTACACTACTCAAGCACTTGTCGTGACCCACTTATACAGCCACCTATCACTCTCCATTCCCACTGACATGCGTTTCTGGTCTAACCTTGAAAAGATAGTTATTTTATGTTCACCTCCAAATTAATTTTATACAGTTAAAATGAACAATTATAATCAAGTGCTGCAACCTTTTTAATCTGTCAGTATAAAGAGGTTTCAGACAACTTTGTTTAATTATTAGATGGTTTGTTATGTATTTTATTGTATTTTAGTAATTTTATTTAAATCATATGTTTTGTGTCTGTGACATACCATTTGTAGAATTAATATTTTTTATGCATTTTACATAGCATTTTGGTCCAGTGTGGTAGTTTAAAGTTTAAATTTAAGAGATTTTACATTTATGATTGCTAATAAAGCATGTTGCATATGTTACAAATTTACAGCTTATTCTTTTAAAGGCAGTTTGTGATATTTAATACTTGGAAAAATAGTAACTAAAATACTTTGTTTGCTGGCACTTAAAAGAGACACTGTTTAAGAATGGTGTTGGTTAGAACATGTAAAGTAGTAATATGATTATAGAGTCTGCAATTAGATTTGTGTTTAGTCAATAACTCAAGTCACCAAACATTGATGGTTAAAATGTAAGCAAAATTTGTAATCTTGCAAATCTGAAAAAAATGATGTATTTAAAATATAAAATAATAATTTAGGAAGCAATGTTGTTTTTTTTTTTGTTTTTTTTTTGTGCTTTTTTTTTCTAAACTAGAAACAAGTACAGAAACATTTTTCTGCACACTCACTTTTCTATTTTAATCTTTCCAAGACCATTCAGTAACCATGGAAATAGATATACTTAAAATAATAGATATAGCAGAAAACAAAACAGAAAGATGTGTTAATGGTTTTTCCTCGTCTGTAATGTGAAATGTGAGTCTCTGAGAAATAAACTTGAGGAGTTATGAAAGATTACTAGGACAAAGCTATATTGTAGGCTATTTGTTATACTCAGACTTGGCTGGAATTACACCTGTTTATACCAGGCCTTTAGACCGAATGAGAAGAGAAAGAGAGACTGCAGACAGACTGGCAAGTGTAAAGAAGGAGAGACTCTAGGATGTGTTAATCGTATGGTGTAATCTGAAGTGTGATAACTTCTTGTGTCTGAAGAAATGATTTTCAGCTTGAAAAAAATCATTAAAAAGTTTCAGAACTCTTGCAAAGGAAAAAAACAAGAACTCTGTAGTCTAAATCTAAGAAGCACTGGTTGAAAACAGAAAATTTAAAAATTAAAGAAATGTGCGAAAAATAAATCAGATTTTGCTTCAGAAGTTAATTAAAAAGGACGTTTTATTCTGGCACATGCAACCAATTGGTGGAAACCAAATGATTTTTCTAGGAAAAATAATTTTTTACTCAAACATATTTTAGTTGTTATAAATCTCCATCCCAATGCTATTGAAAAACACAGTTTCTCTCATATATAAAGACTTGAACCAGTATTAAACACAGTTTCAACTCTTTTCACACTGATCAGCCAAGCAGAAATTTCCGAAACACATGTAGATCAAATGTGCAAACTCTGAACTTTAAGCATGATGATGTACTGGAAAATTTTAAGGTTACTTTGGTCATTAACTGATTCAATGCATAACAGTATTGTGATTCTTGTGTGACAATGTCATCAGTTTAAATGTATGATTTTACCAGTTTCTCTGTAAAATCATACAGAGTAGCTGTATGATTTTATGATTTAGTGGTTATATCTCTGTTTTTTTTATATTTTTTTTAGCAGCTATGCTTCTGTCAGTTCCATTACTAGTACAGGGACATTGATTAATACTTTGTAATATATCAGTTAGCAATGTTAAATACTACCTTTCGTTTTTGATGTATTTTCTTTACATCAAATCATATCACAAAAATATGTTTAGAATATTTTTCATATCCCAAATGTAGTTTTTTCCCTAATTTCAAGAAAAGTCTGATTCGTCTTTAGGAACACTGCTGGTAAATTACAAGATTTGATTATTTGGCAGCTAAAAAACCCAAAGTTTTTATGGAGAGATCAAAAAACTATTTTTTTCCTCCTTCATTTAGTTATAAAGGTTCAGGAAGTAAAAAAAACGACAAAAAAAGAAGCAAAATTGATCAGATTCAAGCCATACTACCAAAAAGGAGACGAGCAAAAAATAAACTTACAAATAATGTGTCAACAATGTGATGTGAAACTGTAATCTTGCAGCAGACTCAAGAGCCTCTTCAACAGCTGAAAGTTGTAGCAGGAAGTGGGACTTTCTTCAGACTCCAGTGCACCTGTCTACACTCTTACAATTAGGCAAAAGTAAGACAGGGCACAAGTCAAAAAGTGGTGACAGGAAGTGAGGTGCAGACAGGGGTACTGAAAAGGCATGCAAGGGCCAAAGTGACAGCCTCAAGGGATCGGATAGCTGACACGGTGGGTTAGTAATGCCTCACAGCAAGAAGGCCCTCATTTCAGCTTCCTGTTTGCCTTTAGTTCAAACATATCCACAATGTGTTTATTGACATTTCTCTGTTTTGCACATCACAGCCATAAACGTCAACCTATTTAAATGTGATGAACCACCACAAAGTAAAGTGGAGGAAAAAAGATGATCTTTTATTACAAATTAAAAAAAATTGTTGTCAGCATCCCAGACGTTGATATTTTTTGGAACTATGTTTTACTGACTGCTAGTGTAGCTGTTGTGGTTCATGCTGCCAACTTTGGTGATCCATTCATCACAATAAACGTATTTCAGCTCTAGCATTAGTGAAAAGAAATTTCCGCCACACACTTAAAGTGTTTCTGTAGATTCTTAATTGCATTAAGGTCTGAACTTTGACTACACCACACAAATATGCTTTGACATAACCATGCCCTTATAGTTCGGACTGTATGTCTAGAGTTGTTATGCTACTTAGGGAGTGTCTAGAAGTCCCATTCATATTCATTTTTATATTTTAAAGACAGTACATGTAAACCTTAAGTTTTCAACATTTCAATAAATTATAGTTTTCACTGCAATAACATAAAACTAATAAGTTTTAAGGACTTAAAATAGGAAGGTTCTTTGCTTCCTATTAAGTACTTTGCCCTTATCTCCCAAAAGTTGTGCACAGACAAATGATTCCCCAGTGGTTTGTGCATGGCTTATTTGTTCCAGGACAGTGCAACGACTGAATATGGATTAAAGAAGGTAATTTAGCAAGACATTTCTATTTATGCTGACTTTGGGATAAATATCAGGGTTAAATTAAAACACCTACAGTTTTCCTTGGCTTGTAAGTACTAATGTAACTGGTATCATTTTGGATTTGTAATTATTGCTACTGTTTGTGTCCCACATTCATGACCACTTCATCAGTATGACAAACGACAAACACACATTGTCATACTGGTGACACAACGTACTGATTTTTTTTTTTGTTTGTTTGTTTTTCTAGTCTATCTATAAAATATCCAACAATGTTTAGTAGAAATCATGGATCTGATGTAACAAAGGGTAAAAATGTTGGCAAGACACAGAATCTAAACCCTGACAGAAAAGATCCAACCTTCCCCAAACCCTTCACAGATATTGATAATGTCATTTGAAAACTGTATTTTACAAATCTAAAAAAAAACAACAACAACAAAAAAAACCCCACAGAGCTCACATAATATTAAAGAATACATTAATGGCCATGTTAATTCACATAGTTGTCACTGTGACATTGCATCTCTATGAGAATCAGAGCTATTTTCCCCCACAAAGACTGACAATGCTACTACTCTGAATGTCAGTCTGGACAACTGAAATGATAAAGCCAATTGAAACTTTCAATCTCTGTCCTTCTGACAACAAAAAGAGGGAGGATGAAAGCTCTCTCTTATTAATGGCCTCGTGCCAGTAACAGCAGAATCTCCATTAGTGTTTTTTTTGTGCAAAACAACATTTGGGAACAAATCTCCTGGAGCTTGACTCAATGCATTTTTTTTTCTCAGCAGAACTAGGTCTAGATACATTCTCTTTTTAAAAGGAGAAGAGTGGAAACCTTTGTTACTCATTGCATTTAAGTGGACTGACTGATGTTCTGTATGCAGCTTAAAATGTCACTAAAGAATTCTGAAGCTTCTTTTAAACCCTGGCCTGTATGGTAATAAATAAATTCAGATAATTTGGAAATAAAAAAGAAATCCCTTCCATCTGTAGATGGAAAAAATAGATTTCACAAACTAGATTACTCATACAGTGACAACTATTAATACCAGACCGACAAATGGTTTGGATAGTTTCTCTCCTTAATAAATGAACGATCATTCAAAAACTGATTTTATATCCATCATTGTCTGACATTAAAAGAAGTTTATCTGAAACATTTAAGTGTCAAAAATAAATAAATAAATAAATCTGAGAAAGTAATTTTTCTAACCTCTGTAATTGAATCGACCTCAAACGCATAAAACTCAATGTTTAAAATTTCCCTGCCCAACACATAACTAACCTAACAGTTAGATGTTTTCAACTTTGCTGAAACTGCAAGGTTTGCGCCTGTTAGCTTTGTTCAGTCAAAAGTTCAAGTCAACATTATTAACTGAGGTGCTTATTAGGACAATCTAGGCCCAATGTGGTGCTATTGCTCTCTAAAATAAGATCACGTTGGAAGATCCTTGTGGGCGGTTGGGAGTACATAACAACCCTGCTTCTGTCACTGTGTCCATCAGCGGATCGATCCACAAGGCCTTATCAAACAGCATATCTCCAGCTAACAGGGTGGTGAGGATTGACTTCGCAAATCTCTTCTCGCTCTAACTTTCTTTTGGATCTCAGCACAGCGTCTTTCGTCTGTGCCTCATAATCAGCGGAGCTGATCTCGTCAGAGCTTCTGTCTTTACTGAAGAAGTGCTTTATGTTGCAGAATGCCAAATGAAACTTATTTTACCTGATTCTGCTGCTCTGAGATATTTCTGCCTCAAGAATAAGAAGAAAGTAACTATTTCACCTATCAAGACTGACTTGAGTTATTAACATGTTCAAGTGCCTCATGGGTTGTTGACTATAAGATTTATGCAGTATTTTATTGATGTACCTTGTGCAACTGTTGCATCATAGATTACAAACAACAAGCAGCCCAGACGGCAGGAATAAGTGGGGGAACACTGAGGATCGTCTGAATAAATTGGGTAATGGCAATTGTTGCTCTGTCTCTTTTTTTTTTTTTATGGTGAAAAGGATATAAGCATTGCTCTCACCAATCCAAAGATGACAGAGCGATAACGTAGACAGGCAGCCCCTGCTGCAACGAAACCGCACTCTTCAAGTGGAAAAATAATCTGGGGCAATGAGCAAGGTTTAACTGCTGTCCAGTAATGTGCACCTTCAACGACCAATAAAATTTCAGGAGTGAGCCATTATGCTTTGTCAAACAACTTTCATGAGCACAAAACAGTATTTTACACTGATTGGTACATGATTATCTATTACAGCATTTCATTCTAAGATGGGGATGTTTTGCAGAAAAGTGTTTGTTTGGACATCAAAGGGAATGATGAGATTGTGGAGCTAAGATTGCAGTACACTGGTGTGACATCAAGACTGTCGATGTGATGTATAGAAACACAAAATGATCCAAAATATGTCTATATTTGAACATTATAAAATTTTTAAGTTACCTTACATAATGATTAACAAAGTTGAAAATAGAAACCACAATGATAAAAGAAGCCAAATCAAAACATCCAACAAGATCAAATGTCATAAAACACCAAAGCAAAAATACAGAAAGAATGCAATAAATGCTGTGGTGGCAGGAAGGAAGCACAGACCATATGGCGAAGGCCGCTATGAACAGGTGGGTTTGGAGATGTGATCTGAATGTGGGCAGAGATGTTGATGTACAAATGTTCAGAGGGTGTGCATTTTAAAGTAGGGAGGCAGAGCAGCTAAAAGGTCTTTGTCCCACAGTGGACAGATGGAGCCCAAGCTGTGGGAAGCAGAAAGGCAATAGAGAACCTCAGCATAGGAGTTGGTCTACAAGAAGTTAAGTGAGACATGCACAATCGAAATTATGAGGCTGGTTTGTTAGAAAACCCCATGCAACATAAAAAATGTTGGTTGCATAAAGGATGCAGCCGACATGAAGAAGGTGCTCTGGCCAGAGGAGAGCAATACACAACTTTTGGCCTATGCAAACGGTTCAACACACTCTCTTCATGGTGAAATATGGTGGTAGTAGCATTATGCTGTGAGAATGATTTCAAACATGGACATGGACGAATGGGATATGAATGGAGCTAAATTCAGTGAACAACACACAACCGGAGCTACAAAAGGGATGCTTTGGAGCACAGCATATTCATAAATTAAAATGGCCCAGTCAAAGTCCAGATCTATATCGAGGTAAAACTATGCAGCAAAATTTAAAAAAGACAAAACAAAACAAAAAACTGTCTCCAGTTGAGTAAGTGGGTGGCTTTACATGTGGTGGTGGTGGGGATTTTCAAATGCCCACCACCATTTGGGCATTTGAAATGGTGGTGGCATTTGAAATTCGTAAGCTCTGCAGCATCTGATTAACAGTTATGAACTACTTGGTATACAACACAGAATGCCAATAAAAATGTCTGAGAACTTCTATGGTCAAATATCCAGCTATTCACAATCAAAGCTACTATAATAAAGGAAACAAAGATAAAAATTTAAATCCATCTGAAAACAATGAAAGCAGAAAAGAAGCAGA
Source organism: Gambusia affinis (assembly GCF_019740435.1). NCBI lineage: Eukaryota > Metazoa > Chordata > Actinopteri > Cyprinodontiformes > Poeciliidae > Gambusia > Gambusia affinis. Next base: position 6,269,218 of record NC_057888.1, read on the forward strand.
GAAATCATGAAAAAGATTTTCATTTTATTGTTACTTTCAAAATGTTTTTATTATTTATAACCAGAAAGTACTACAAGAGTATTTTTACTAACAATTTGAATCTTGCTGACAGAGTTGATCATTTCTGTGTGCTTATTAGCTCTGCGATTTAACATCCACATAATAAAATATTGAGAACATGTAGTGATATATGATGACATTTATTATCTGTAGCTCCAGATTTCACTTCTGTCCAGTTGACTGCTCTTTCTCTTCCTCCTCTAGAATGCTCTTTTTCTCATTCCTAATATATCCTGCTTCCGTATCTTAGAAGCCTCTGAATAGCTCAGCGTCCCTGTGGGACAGGAGCTGTTCTCAGCTAGCCATCTGCAGTGATTGACACCACTGGAAGTGTGCAAGGTGAAATTAGAGCCGGTCTTAAATACATTTTTAAACTGTCCTCTTAATTGAATTATTAAATCTCTGATTATGTTTGAGTAAAGGCTATTTTCCATTAGTGGTAACTAAACTCAGACAAAGTCTGATGATGAAGCTGGTGATATGCCTTCATACGCCAAGATAGGTGGCCAAAGTCTTCCCAAGCTTAGTGAGGAGGATAGCAGAAAATAAAACCTAGAAATGCAATTTCCTTCCCTCTCTATACTAACGAAGATCTGAACTATACAGACTTTAAATTACTTATTTTGTAAAGCAAGTCCCAACAAAATACCAATGAAATACAAGTGTTGTGTATAATTGTAATGTAATTGTAACAACTTTGTAGATAGAACAGCATTGCTATATCTCAGGCAGATCTCTTTAATTTTCAAATGGTTTTTACCTTTGTTCAAGCTTTTGATTTTTGCATTTGAACTGTGCCAGTTTGATACATATAATAGGGTAATTTCTCAAAATCATTTAGATTAAGAATGTGTCATTTTGATTAACCTTTTCAGTGAATCATAAAAGATGAAAACAATCCTGCATAGCTACTGTATCCTCAAATCTACACCCACCAACCCTTTGGAGCATCAAATGAGCAGGCAGATCAAAGCTCTGCGGTTTAAGCCACAGCAAGCAGATTTTGCACAGAAACGTAAAATCCGTACTGTTTGTTCTGCTCTGCGAAAATAAACAAACATGAAAAGCATTTCTTTATGTTTTACCAAGAGATGGGAAATAAAAATCTATCATTCAATTATCCAAGAGCATTAGAAGAAGATCAGACGGAATATTTCAGTCCTAATTCTGCTATGGCACATGAGCAGTGCTGTGTGTTCAGCACTGCAGGAGGTTACCTTGTTGTCATCTGTGAGTTTATAGGTTTCTCTATATTTGCATAACAATTGATACAGCTGCAAGTGCAAAGAGTCCCGCTATTTTTTTTCCTCCTATAAGCAAAAAAATCACCCTGGCGATATGACAAATTGTGTGCTTTGTTCATTGACCCTCAAGGGTCAATTATGTCTGCTGCACGAAGACTCCAAGAGCGCCTCAGGTTCACAAGACCGTAGTGTTGGCACGTTGATCGATGGCAGGGATGCTTATCAGCCACAGTGGGTTACAGACACCTAATTGCAATTGATCCCCCTCTGCTGTACCATTAATTGTAAATCCTCTCTCAATCACAAACTCCACACACACTACATATGTTGGAGTCAAATCTCAAACTTCATTCATTAGAGGGATCTACATCGGTTTCCAATATGGCCCCAGACAGTGCTAAGAGTGAGGTGCTGCTCAGTGTGCTGAGCGCTACTGGACTCTAAGGCACCTGCATGGTTTGAAGGTCACGGTTGATAACAGCTGAGAGCTCTCATCAAGATGTCAACACACTGAGTTCTGCTGTCAAAATACCTCAATGAAAACCAAATCAAAGCCAATCTCAGGACATAATTGAGCTTTTCACCTCAGTATTGGTCATCACTTGACCAGTGGTGTTGTACCAAGCAGGAATGTCTCAATAAATAACCAGCCTTGCTAAAGTTTGTATTGACAATGACTTGATTCCACTAAGCGGTATGTCAAAGGTTGGTGCGGTTTGAAACCCTTTCTTATGGTTCAGCGTATCCAGGAAAGTGTTTCCACCATTAGTTGGACTCTCACAGGGAAGGTGAGGTTAAAATGAATGAAGTGTAGTTTTTTTTTTTTTTAGCAGGACCTAGCTTGTGAACTTGCCCACAAAGTCCCACATGTGGACAAAAACCCCGTCAGCTGAGAAACAGTGTGGATCAAAGGGCCAAGACTGAGCAGGTCAATCAATCCACCCTTCCCTCTCTTCCCCAAGGCGACATGGAGTTTGCCACCCATTGGAAGGCAAGAAGGCGCCACTGCTCAATAGCCAGTAGGGAGCACTCCTCTCCAAATCTCCTGCAGAGCCAAATAAACAACCCCAAACTCAACATATCCCTCCCACAGCTGATGCCCTTTGGATATACCAGAACAGCCGTCACATCAGTCCACACCCCCAGGCAGCCTCCTCTTTACCAATACTGCACCTGCATGCTCCTCTCTAAAAGTAACATCACCAGTGCCACTGCTGAGCTGCCCCCGGTGGCCTACAGACTACAAACGCACAGGATCCTTCCCATACAGTCCACCAGGCCCCTTACACTCGCTCAGTAAGTGCAGAACCCAGGCTTAAAATGCCAAACACTGAGTCAATTTGCAAGAATTGTAGTAGTAGTTCCTTTGCAAAATTTTCTCCTCAGTTTAGGGAAGTAAAAGAATTAAAAATAAAATAAGGAAGGATTTTTAAAACTTAATATTTATTGTTCAGGGTAAACAAAATGATCTCAGGAGGTTAGTGCCAAGAACCTACAGCTATTGCTGTTGCTGACCCTGAACAGCAAGAATTAAAAGAGAAGGCAAATATGAAATCAGCAAAAGCTATCCGTTTGTAAGTTGATGAAGCTGTGCAAAGTATTGTGTTTGCATAAATGAAGGGTAAAATGAGTAATACATGTGTTTTCAAAGACAAGCTGTGAAATGCTTTTTTGTTTTGTAAATCTAGAGAAGCTTTTCTTTAGACAATGCTTCCTGGGCTAAGCACATTCATACGAGGAGCTTCTCGCCAGAGGCTTATTGGAATAAACATACCACTTGACAGGGTGACAGGCAGAATGTGGCTACAGGGCTAACAGTTCTCCAGCACCCTCCACCCTCTGGCAACAGAGTGTACAAAACTACTCCAAGATGCCTTGAAAGAAATGTGTTATTAAATGAGGCAGTGTGGAGATAAAGATGTCAGCAGTAATAATACTTTTTCATTTTAACTCCAAACTTATTTGCTTATAGAGGATGAGTTGTGCAGCTGTAGTGAGTTAACAAAGGGGTTCCCCCCACTGCAGGGAGACTGATATGTCAGCAGAGACAGCAGCTCCGGCTCAGTTGTCCCCTACCCTGGTAAGGACAAACTAATATAGCAGAACTACATATGTGGCGCTTTCTTAACACACTTAATTCTCCTTGCACAAACGCAGACCAGGCCGAACGCATTCATAACATCACCGTTGACGGACTGAAGCTGCGCTGTGTGAGCGTATATCTCACAAGTTTTACTGACGGGAATGATGTGAAGCACCGTACAGATGATTCATCCGCTCATTTGTCTTTCAGCAACCCAGATGATTTCAGTCTGGTCTCACTCCGTTCATCTCTGTTAGTGTCAAGTTGTTCTCTTTTATCATGAAGTGAGTATCAATAAATATTACAAGGGCATAGTAAAAAAATAAATAAAGATTTCCACAGAAAACCATGCAGCGGGGTTTACTGGCTGTTTTCATAGGATTGTTGTTATTGCTAAACATATAACATAAAAGGGATAAATAATTTGAATACATTTCTAAAACATTCTAAGGAACGAGTAATTATTTTGTGTCTTTGAATATGCTATACATATGGAAAATAAAAAAATCTCACATAGCTGCATCTGACCCCTTGAAAGTGGCCTCTGTCTTTTTTTTTGTAGCTCTGCTCTTTCACAGATTTTCAGTTTTTGGTTTTCCCATCTCAAGACCGTCCTATTAAGTTTCATAAGTTGGTTTTTTTTTATGATTGTTTTCATCTTCTGACGTTTTAGCAGACAGTGAGATGTTTGCAACTGGAGCTTATCAGTTACTATTCAATCTTTTTTTTTTTCTGATCCACCCTAAATGTTCACCAGTCCAAAAACAGCTTTCAGCAACACATACTGAAAACCTGATTGATCTACAGCCATGGAAATGTTTTCTCTTTTGAAAAAATGCACCTTTTCCACCTTTAACATTACTTCGTCTAACTGTGGTCAAAAATACATTTTTATATTCCATCATTTTCTTCAAATGATTTTTTCTATGAAGGTCATAATTTTGTAGGAGCTGCTGCATAGAAGAGTCATTCTGAAGGTCTTATGCAGTCAAAAAGGGAAGAAAAACGAGACATGATTTGCCTTTCTATTACACTGTGAGAAGTTCTCTTGGAATTAATTACTAACTCAGAAAAACAGCTTTCTGGAAACTCTTTGCTATTAGCTTCTGCTGCTCTGTGGACATTGGTCATCGTAATTCTTAAAATGCTAAGCAGCTGCTAATCTGCTCCTGGATGCAGATTGCTGGAACAAAGGAGTCACAGTGTTCACAAAGCAGCAAAATTTGCATAACCTGCCCTTTCCTAATGAGAACTGTGTAAAAGCCACAGGCCCAACAAGCTAATTAAAACCAAGACTTTGGTTAAAGCTATCTGATCAGGAAAATCTCTCCAAGTGCCCCAAATGTTTGCAGTTCCCTCCTTACTTGCTTTGACCAATCAAAATTAGTGCTGATGGGAAGTTTGGCTCTTTTCAGAGAGCCGGCTCTTTTGGCTCAGAGTCTGTTCAGAGTACTGAAACGACAGATACAAACTTATTTTACAAAAACTACCTTTAGTATTAAAAAAGCTGAGCTTATTTATTACACCTAATCATGTCCTTGTACATGAATCTCAAAGAAACTAATTACATCCTGTTTGGCACCCATTAATATGTGATAAAGTTGTTGTTTTTTTCTCTCTCATGTGAACATCACAATCACAATTTATCACAAAAAAACTTCACACCATGCTTTGAAGCAATGAGGCCAGCTCATAAATAACCAAATTACAAATCCAAAGTAACAACTTTACACCTTAATTTGGAAACTTCTTAAAACAAAATGCAATCTAGTTATCTGATCATTCTAGTTATGAAAAGCATTGCATAATTTTGGGTTTATTTCAGATAACAGCAATCATACAGTCACGCAAAGGCTGTAACTTCCTGATTGTTACACTGTTGTAGCACTCACAAGTTTTAAGTGCCTTTTCTTTGTGTAATTTCTTATCTTAACATGAAAGGAATTAAATTACAGTCATGTTTATAGAAATCCATCCAATTAAAACATTTAAGATCACATTTTTCCTGTTGTCTTTTTCAACTGCGGTCTGAAGTATTTCTTGTGAAAAATGTTTTTTTGAATTGACCAGTAACATCATCACAATTGGCTTTAACCCATTGGCACTGACCTGGCAGAAACTAAAAGTAAATAAATAAATGTTTTTTGCAATTATCTATCTATCTAGAAACAAAGCTCTAATGTTCCCATATTAACAGTATCATGGTGAGTGGCTGAAAAACAACTAGATGGGGAAACACAATTTAACAGTGAAAAAGCCAATTGTGTTGATTAGACGTGCCTCTTTCTTTTCTATTTAATTTGGCCTTCACTGGCTGCAGACTGACTTTTTCTTGTTATAACTCCAGCAGCAACACCAATAATCAGGCCTTCAATCTGTTGAAAGTCTAGTCCTCTTTAAGCCTGCTATTATTCTCCCTGCAATAGGCGTAATTGTCAGGATGGCAACAACCACTGAACTTTTTCTTCTGTTTGTCTGGGGGATATTAGAGGCTTAGTCGGATAGCTGAGTTATTAGAGGGAGTTTCGCCAATTTTTGTATGCTGTCTCCAAAAACATTCAGGTCTTAAGGCTCCCTCCAGTGAAAATGTATTTCGGTTTGTGTTGTTTTTTTAGGTTTGAGATGGACTGGTTGGCTATGCAGGATGTCTCCTCTCACGCCATAATAGTTGGGGTAGAGAGTAGCACCACAACAGTCCAAGGCCTCAAAAAGAGGAATGTTTTCATTCTTTACTTTCAATTTGGGAACTTTTATTGGACGCATTATTAGTAAATCAATAACATCACTTTTGATGGAAAGTTGTTTTGCTTTAATTAACACTGATGCGTAGGTGACTGACCCTACAAAAAAACACCCACTCTTCCCTGAGTGGGTGTTTTTTGACTAGTGTTACAAGCAATATGTTTTTATGCCACTTTTCTTGTTTTGATTCAAAAATATTTTTTTATATAATATTATACTATGTTATATTCCACATAAGAATTATTTCATTATTGAAATATTTTTATTTTTCACTTTTTAAACATTTGTGACAATTTGCAGAACATTTCAAAAACATTGGAATGACAATTTTACAACAGGAATGGAACAATGTCAACAACCATTGACAACGTGTCACATGTGTGTGTGAGAGAGCATGCTTGCTGTCTATCCTAAAATTTTACTATTTTACAATTTGTGAAACTAGCTAGCAAACCAAGCTAGCTAACATTGCTGTCTGTATTCTATTGTGCTATATTTTGTTTTTTTTTAAAGCCTATTTAAGCCTACTATACCAATGATTGATACAGCTCCATCAAATAATACCGGCATTACCAGAGTAGACGTGGAAGGTTGGCGATTAGGTTTGGAGGCGGCTATACAACTACAATGAGTTCAACAGCACAGGAAATTGGAACTTACAACAATAACATGAAAAAACATAATGCTATAAAATGAAGTACAAACTTCATTTGTTTGCAAATGAAGAAGAACACACAGTTTTGTGGTGTGATGGGTCAGGAGTTGATGCTCTGAACACATCCTTTAACCTCAAGGCAGTTGGGCAACTAAATGAATCAAGGTTTTGTCCTGAAAGCATAAACTGAGCAACCAGATGTCCAGGTGTCTCCCTTTGCTGAATTTGACCATTCATTTTGAGAATGCTAAAGTAATAAGATGTTTTGTTTCAGGTGGTAGTTGAATTTTGTTATAGCATTTAGAGATAGCCACAAGGCTGCATTGGTTGTGCTCCAGGCATTCACAATTTCTGCCGCTTTTCTGGGCTTTTTTATTTAATCGGATCCACCAGAATATAACCTCTGCTTTGCGAAGAGTCCCAAGTTTCCACATGAAACTCCGAGACAGGATATGAACATAGACTATAAAATCTACAACTGCGAATTATGAATTATAAAATGTGCGATAAATGCACAGAGATGCACAGTGGTGCAATTGAGAGCACTGTTGCCTTCCAGAAAAAAAAGGGTCTTGGGTTTGAATCTCAACCATTTAAGCTTGACCAAAATCCACACACATATTTCTTTTAGAGGGTCTTTTGTGGGCTCTAGTGTCCCTTATTTGAAGGTAGGCTGACAGGAAAGGGGAAAAGACATATGGCAAATGTCGCCGGGTCCGGGAATCGAACCCATGACGGCCGCATCGAGGACTGAAGGCCTCCAAATGTGGGTCACGCTATCCCCTACACCACCACAACACGCCCCACATATTTCTTTTTAAAGAAAAGATGTTCCCACTTCATTCTTTACATGTATTATACTTAGCAAAGGAGTGAACAGAATCCAAAGAATTACCATATAAGCTTTCAGTAGTATACTAAGCAGCTTTTTAAAAGTCAGTTAATTAAATAAGATGCCCAAGTTCCCAGGCTTAATGAGCTTAATGTGTTCTTTTTAATCAAGCTCCACTGTTTCTGACAACTGGTAACTAGAGCTGCAGTAAGGAAAAAAAAATATTGCAAATTACTTGTGATTTCCTGGACCATTTGTTTCAAGCCAAACCAAAGGAGAACAGTTGTGAGCTTGTCCTACCATTACAACCAGAGGTGAGCTGAGACTGAGCTAATATCATACATGATACATTAGAGTGTTTATCTAAGCAGGCTACTAATTGACTACCCAAAGAAAATAGGGCTCTAAAGCCAATGAATTGTGACTACAGGCACAAGAATACAAATAAATGTTCTTTTTGTTTAATTTTTCGGCTACTTTACAAACACCGCTTTAACATTTTTCAACTAAAGTCATAGATGAACTTAGATTAGTTGCTGTCATAGAATATACCTACTTATTTAAAAAACACTGATCTTTACTTTAGATTAGCAAAAACTGTCAGCTAACAACTTGTCACATTTAATTAGGACTAGGAAGTGAAAGTGCTGTGCTGTGAAGGCCTGTTGCTGCCTGAATGTTTATTGGCAGTCTGAACGTACAAGGAAATTCACCAAACTTTCACACACATGAGTTGTGTGTGAGTTTTATGTAGAGAGAGAAATATGTTTAGTTAGCATTTGGTAATTTTGGAGTTTAGTTTCATACTTATTTCTCTGAAGCTTAGGCATTACCTCAAGGAAAGACAATTCATATGGTATGTACGTCCAGAGGTGATGGTTGCAGGTTGTTGTATCTATAGTAGAATGATCAAAGGCAGTTCTGAAGACAAAAGGGTAACAACCTGGTAGTAGCGAGGTGTACCTAACAAAGTGGCCTGTGAGAGTATATTATATATTTGAAAATCAACTCCAACTTGAGTTGTTATGTTTTGTCCTTTCTTTTCTGAGATCTGAGCAAAGGACCAGCCAGCCGACAAACTAGCAGTGTGGCATGGATGAACTTCAAAACTCTGACTAGACGTGCAGTCGAGACTCGGGTTATACTTCTCAAAAGACACCTTAACTCAGCTTGTTAACCTTACGCTGGCCTGTCAATACAAGTCAAAAACACTTTCCTCGCTGATGCGCATAACCTTTCGAAAGCCTGTTCTCTTTCATGACATTTCATTTAGCATCCACTCACTGTATTAGTTTTGGTCGGTGCTCACACCATACTCTTGCTTTGCTAATTCGTATCACAAATTAAGCATGCTGGATAAATCGCCATTATTGATTAAAGGGTGTTTTTTCAAACCTGGTTGCTCATGATTCTTACCTCTTGAAAAAAAATAAAAAATCAATGCTCAAGTATTTGTCAGATACCAAGGTGAAAGAAAAACACAAACCAGTGAATTGGCCCCCCAACTCATTGACCAACCATCAACCCAATGAACCTGTCATTGGATGTTTGGGTGTAAAGAACAATTTGATGAAAGGAAAAAAAACGTCATCTTTGAACAATGCATTTTTATTTATTCAGTCCTTAGATAAAAGGCTCTTGATCCCAAAACATTTTCTCTCTCCTTTCAGTTTTGTCTGTGTACTCCCAGAGTCACTAATTATACCTATGAAGAGTCCGAGCAGCACAGATTGGCTGCTAAAATGTGAGTTGTGAGCGTTTGTGTTCTAGTCCTTTAATCTAAAATATATTTAAGGGAGACAGAGGCCAGACAAGACACAGCTCTACATCACCCATTGGGGTGCCTGTCTGCTGTAGCCACAGGGTCCGCCTGGGTGATTTATACCACAATAACAACGACTCTGATGGTAATATACTACAGGTAATTGAAAAGAAAATTGAATTAGGTCAACAAAGGCTGTGACAGTCACTGGATGTCCCACGGAAACCTTACAAGTGCAGCATCATTCTGCTCCTCAGGCCTTATTAAATATCTTGCAGCCTAATATCAAGTGACTGGATAATTGTTGCTATCTTTCATTTAGACTCAGCACACTCTGTTAATGTATCTCAGGTCGTCATGACACACCTTGTGGCACTGATAAGGTTTTGTACAAGTTGTCTAGTTGTTTAATGGGAGATTAGATGTTATCTCTGCAGGGGCACCCGGTTGTTGAAAGGAGCTGACAACATGCATGAGCAATAAACCAGCATCAGTGCAAGAGAGCTCCTTGCTAAAAGCCACATATTAGCCTAAAGATCACATTAGCTTTAGTAAAGTGGACGTGTACATCATTTTCAACCATGTAACAACAAATATCACTTCATTATACGGTGACATTTATTGGAATCAATACATATATTCACTTACATTTACAAAAGTGTGTCTTAAAAAAGGAGGGGAAAAGTGCACAATTGGTGATAAGGGTCAAGTGACAATACCCTTCATCCTAATGCCAGTTATCAGTATTTTATCTGAAATAACTTCATTGAGATGTGTTTTGTAGCCATCTTAAAGTCTCTGACCTTAGTAAAGGAAGGTTTATCCCAGGAGGGCATTTGATGGGTTTCTCTACATGTAAAGTCTGTTTCAGAAACCCATAGTGTCTCAATAAGATCAAGATCCTGACTTTGATTCAGCCCAGGATTTTGCTCTCTGACAAGCTTCAATGTTACAACCTATCCCGAAAAGTTGATTTCCATGTATAAAAATCAAATAGAGCTAAGCCAATTAAAATGGACAATAATAAAAAGATTACTTTTTCCCTTCCCAAAAGTGTTTTACATAAAGATATATTTAAAATGTCTTCATTGGAAGCAAAGCGAAACAAGTGTCAGGCAACTGACTTAATTATAAGATTTTCATGCTGCCTTAAAATGATTCAATTATTGAAGGGTGTTTCTTTAATGTGGACAAACTTCAAGATGATTCTTGAGTTCTCACTTGATTCTAAAATTATAGGATAGAATGCAATTTTAGCCATTTTAAATTGGATATGCGGAAGTCATAATTTATCCATGGATACTATGGCTTTCCCCTTGCTAGCATGGCTTCCTTTTTACCCAAACTCGAACGTAACCTAGGCAACATAAGAGCCTGACTTAGTGTAAAAGATTTTAATTTGTCCTTCAACAGTTTACACATGGTCAAACAAATCTATAGAAAATGACTTGCAATGCAGGGATGTAGTTGCACCTCCTGAGATGTGGTGTTTGAGGGAAAAAAATAGACTAAATAATTTATGCAACCAGCTGCCTTAGCAAAAGTGTCAGGAAACTGACTTAATTACAGGATTTCCATGCTGCCTTAAAGTGATTCAATGATTGAAGGGTGTCTAAAATAAAATAGGTTAATGTTCTAAGTTATTTTCTGCAGAAAGCCAATGGTAAGTAATAATCTGCCTAGTCTGACTGCAAGTCACTGGTCAAACTTATTAAGTTGCACTGCCATGGTAGGTTGTTAGTAAATCTGACCAGTTCTTGAGAATTGTGATTTCTTTTCATGCACCATTTCATCCGTTTATTCAGTTAACAAGTCCAAAATCTTAAAATCCTCTAGTGTCATAGAACTTTGTATTGCAAAGGTTTATTACAACAAGACTTATTTTAAAGACAATGCTGGGGTTTGGTAATGAAATTTCATGCAATTGCATTAAATACAAAAAATCATAGAAAGACAAAAAACTGACCACAAACAAATGCAAGTTTAGTTGACAAAAACTACTGCTAACACTCCCGAAGTCACACTCAGGAGAAGCACGCTGTAAAACGGGGATGTGGTGGGACTATCTAGTTAGCCTGTCGGCTCCCAAAAACCACAAAAAACAAATGGGTCAGTGCAACACAGCCGGGAACGTAACAGGGCAAAAAGCTTGTGGGATCCAATGGACCCCGTCTCTTAGAACTGCTGGAGGACTAAAAAGACTTATGCCCAATCTTTACTAACCTGGAGATTTGTATCCCTTTATTTTATGTAAACAATCCCACATCTAGCCTGCATTTCTTGACATATATATATATATATATATATATATATATATATATATATATATATATATATATATATATATATATATATATATATATATATATATCTTAAAAAAAAAAAAAACATGACACCAAGGCCTCTTTGCTCAGTCTTAGTTTATCCTGACTACTTAAATTAAATTTTAAATCTAAATTAAAGGAAGACATTGACAAGAGTTAATTCTACCCAGCTTCAAATAAGACACATGCTACAACTGTTTTGTGAGAAACCTTAGCCTGGTTTCCATGAGAGCATTGTTGCCTTCCACCTATGTTGTGGCAGTAGGGGCAGCATAGGTATCACAATGTATTTCCCTGAGTCAGTTTTCAAAGAGTTTATGTTATGAACCTGTGACCTGTCTCACAATGCTTGATAGGAAAGATGCCAGGTAAAGAATGTAATGAGATCTTGAGCCACAAGAATTCACAATATTGAAATCCTTTCAAAGTGAAGTCTGTCTTATGAGGCGCCATTCAGTAGACCTTGTCTCAAAAATAAGAAGGGCAAAGCTTCTGTCATGGGTCATGAATGAGTAATCAATATAAGGCATTTGGATCGTTTGAAACTATTTTTTAAATAAGAAATAAAATAATTTTCTCTCACCTCTCTCTCATAGCTTTGTGATTGTTGGTAATTTAAAATTAATGACAAAAAAATACCATTAAAAGGATATTATATTTTACACTTTGACAGTTAAAAGTGTTTGAAATTTAAAAAAAAAAAAAAAAAAATGATGATGATCCACTGGATTTTATTTTGAAGTCAAAGCAAAGGGGGCTCATAAAAGTACTTTATGTGCATAAATACTTGGATATGTATGCACTTCTTTGTTATCAATGTTTGTGAATATACTTTGAAAAAATGTGGCAGTGTGTTCTGTTTGCACACTCTGTACTAGGTAACCCATTGAAGACATGTAATATTATAGGGGGAAATACTTATGTTTTGTAATGGTGAACCTGCTCCTTACAGTCAGGATTTTATTAGGTGACTCAGTCACAGTAATGAAACATAAAACCTGGACTGCTTAACACAAATTCAGTTTTCAATACTTTGATACCCTTCAATAAGGATTTCTGCTGTGCAAAATAAAAATTTAATAGTGTTGGCATGCGCACCTGGTGCTCAGTTATTGTAGCAATAGCGGTGAGTGTCGACAGCTTGAGTGAGAACATTACCTATAGGCTGAAAAAATTGTCGAATTATAACAGAGCTTTTTAGCTCAGACAAATAAAACTCTGCAGCTGCCAGAGTTGAAAGGGAGAGGAAATGAAAATGTAAAATGCATTGCTTTCATTCACACACTTATTGCCTCACACGAGGAACATGGTAATATGAAATGTGCCTGAAACAGCTGGGTCACAGTCTTTTTCCTTTTCTTTTTTTTTCTCCCTGCGTGTTGAATTTATTCATGGTCTTGCCACAAGATGCTAATCCCTCTCTCCTCCGTTCCTTCTGTCCTGCGTGTTTGGTGCTGAGCAGCGGTGAGGCTGATCGGCATGGACAGTGTTGTCTGAGGGGAAACGATAAAGGAGACAGGAGTGACACAACTGTGGCCTCCTGCTGAGAAAAGAGAGCAGGTAAAGCACGGAGGAGATGAATAGGCTAATCTAGGATGCTACCTTAGCGAAATGTATTCCAAACATTCCTCTGTGCCTCTCACAGAGGGATGATGCTAAAATGTTTGGGCAGGTAAGGTCCCAACTGGGAAGGAGCACTGCCCTGAGGAACTTCAACACCGCCCCTTGGTCCCTGCTGACATGTTCCACCATTCCCTAATATGCATTTAAAACCATTTCCCCAATCCCTTGCTGCAACAAAAAAAAAAACATATTTATTCAAAACTGAATTCCTTGAAAACAACTCCAATTTATTGATGGAAATATATTGCCCACATAAATTAAAACTGAGAGATCTTGTCTCATCGGGCCAGGAAGCAGAAGTACAGACCAATTTAAAATGGCAAATGACCAAGCTCCCCAAGTCCCCTCTCTAAGAAGTGAGTAATAGATCTCTGATCATAGGCTATTACCGGGCAGTCAGGCTGAGGCCAGGCTGCCTGTGGAATACAGAGAGCACTCCTTGACTTTTACATCAAAAAGATGCCACATGAAAAAAAAAGTCCTCAGAGCTTTGGGCACTGTGGATCTCTGTGGCCGCGCCACGGGAGGGAGGAGTGGAGTTCAGTTTGTGGCTTCATCTTTCTCTATGTTGCCTTTATTATTGGAAGCAGACTTCTAATTCAGAGGGCTCTGCTGAGTTCATGGGGCTGATCACATACAGAAGGAGCTAATATATTAGTTAACTTTGGAAGGGTCCAAAAGCCCATCCAATGAACATTAAGACATTAATGATCAGCAAAACAGTGTTGATGTAAAATATAATCAGGGTTTTCCAGAGGCATATTTACCATTATGAAACCACAAACTGTAGTGTATTTTATTCTGATTTCATGTAACATTAGCATGACGTAGTGTGTAAATTTGAAGAGAAAGGGAAATGTTACATGGGTTTCTTTATTTTTCTTTAAAGCTAACTGAAAAGGTGCATTTGAATTCTACCTTACCCCGTCAATACTTTGCGGAAGCACTTGTCAATGCAGTTATCTTTTTATGCATCTCTTTACCGGTTTTGACCATTGAAGGAGACATTGTTGCTCATTCGTCATCATGAAGCAAAAAAAACTTGATGGAGAGCATCTGTATACATTATTTTTCAAGTTTTGCCACATTTTCTCATTGAGTTTTCGGTCTTGTGCCTTTTAACAAACAAGTTAGTTTGTTAGTTTATCTTAATCTTTACATTTGGAGCAAATCAACCAGGCTAACCAAACTGAAATTTCATCAGATGTTGACGTTACACATGTAAAACAGAAAACAGAAAAGAAAAGAAAAGGATGTAGAGGTTGCAAACAAACATGGACTACACATCTCCGAAGCTAGATTTTTTTTGTTGTCCGTCATTTTGACTGCTCCGGTCAGACAACTTCAAATATGCACGTTATGCTCCACCCTTAGTCTCCATGTTTACTTTAGTAAACACTGAGCACTTCTTCTTTTCATAGCAATTGGCAGAAGACTATTGCGCCCTCTGTTGCGCATGCGGGGCCCTTTTAGGTAGTTGCCCGTTCACACTACAGAACACATAAAAGTCGTGTATGTTTGGCAGTGTGAATGGCCCCGGCGGAATAAAAAATCTGATTTGACAAAAAATCAGTATTGGGTCACTTCAGGCTGTAGTGTGAACGCAGCCTAAGCCATAGATCTCTTCTGGTCCTCTAGAATTACTGCGGACCTGGTGGCTACTTCTGTAAATGATGCTCACCTTGCTGGACAGGCCAGTTTCAGTTGACATCCATGTCTTGGTAGGTTTGGAGTTATCCTATTTCCCAGTGATAGATTGAACTTTGCAACTCCAGGGGTTTGCTATTGTACCCACTGCTAGTCGGAGCTGTTATAGATGCACTTTAACCTAGGTTTCTGAAGACAGTTCCATAAATCAAATATGTATGTCGTTATGAGACTACAAAAAGGATGACAGTTGATGTATTATTTTCCCATGAAGTGAAAAGCAGAAGACAAAGATGATGGGTTTTATGTTTGCTCTCAGTTTGAGTGATGCCTCAGCTTCCTCATTGGCCCAAACAGATCTAATGTTTTCATCAGCTTCTTTTAATCTTGTCATGATTTACTGGCTTTGTATGTTTCTTTTGCTCTTTGTCACAGTTGGATTTTATCGACACGCTAACTTAGATCATTAATCAAGTGTAATGTTATATTTTGAGCCTGTTTAGATTCACAGATATTTTACTCTGTAGTGGTATCAAAATCTATCTAAAAAAAGCTTTTGAGAAGATTTGTATAGGGTGATGAAACTAAACTTTGATACATATGCTCAAACAAACATTTCTACATCGTCTGTTTAATTTTATTTTATCAATACGGGCATGACAAAATGTGACAAACCATTACCTTAGCAAATAATGAAAATAGCAAAACGAATATGACAAACAAAGCAGATCTATTGAAGACCTTTTAATTTGTGTTCATGTGCACGTTATTATTAGAATACTGAATATGAAGTATTTGTGATTTGTATGTTGTATTTCTATATTAGAAAGCAGAGGTGCCAAAAATCTCTGAGCAATATTGAATCAGTGAAATCAAGAAAGCAATATATTCTCTTTGGATTATATGACACCAGAATCAAACATTTGACATAGAGCAAAAGTATTTCTTTAAGATTTCAAAGGAGTAAGGTTATTGAAACAGTCAGCATCTAAAATAAAGAGCAGTTGATTATTTATTTTTTGTCCTAATACAATTTTAAAAGTTTGACAGCTAAAACAATTTTGAAAGTGGGTCTCACAAAGTAAAAAGGAAAATCCATAACATATTGAGCTAATAAAAGGGAAATAAAATCCACACTGTAGAGGAGAAACTGAGTTCAGCAGCGACCCAATTGTTTTAATTACATAGACATCTCATCATGTTGAGCTGTATTGGAAAGTCTGTGTATGAGATGAAAATTCATATGAGCTGATGCAAATGAAGACCTTTTTGATCTGACAGTCAAAATTGATGGGTGGGTTCTTAGATCACTTCTACACTGAGATGAGAGAAAAGAAATTTGAATTTCAAATTCCGATCTTATTACATTGTGCGTGTGCAGGCGTGTGTTTGTGTGTGTTACAGGTGTTCAGAAGTGCAAAGAGTGGACATATAGAGAATGTGGAGTATACTTTAGTGAAATTGCTCTCTCATACAGAACTTTCATACAGAAACCCCAGTGCAAATCATTGGGCAATATCTACTTTTAACCACAATAAACTTGATAACAGTATTCCTGCCAGTGAAACTCCCCTCAGGTCAAACTTAAAGATCTGAACCTTAAACACTGAAATATTTTGCATCAAATTACTTTTCTGCCACATTTCTGGGTTCAACCACATGGATAAACATAAAAAGGCCTGTGTGTTTATATTATCGCCTTTAGTGAGTTCTTATTGATCAAAGCTGACAGCTACACATGTTGGATAAAGAGAAACATCATGATGATGTATTTTTGTTGCATTATTTATTGTGACTGGCCTGGTAGGGCGACGCTCCCTGAGGTAATACGTCTCCTGATACATTATGTCAGACAAATCTCAGGCTCACTGGAGAATTTTTCGCCTCCGAGTTTTATAAGGCATTCATTTGCTGTTATGCAATACTTATGGCTCAGGTCTGGGCCAGCCTGTTTATGTGTGTTTGTTTCAGAAACAGAAAGTCGTTGCAAAAATATTAGCTGCTAATTGTATGTTTTATTTATGACCAGACTGCAGTTGTTTTTGAAAGGCACACAATGTCTTTGCTTTGCGGGAGCTTTCAGAACTTAGTGCAGTTTGCTTTGTTTGTTTGAAGATGAATCTAAAGATACATAACTTCAAACCTTTGTTGCTTTGAACTATCATGGTTAAATTTTGAAAAACAACTGTATGGGTTTTGGGTATTTCAAAAAAGAATAACAACTTACCCCATGCTTTCACTTCTCTATTCAAGTCCTCAAGATTTAATGTTCACACCACAACATTAGGAATTCCCGGTCCTTTTCTAATGAACAATTGAGGCAACTGGATAAAGCTATAGTAAAGTTTAGACCATACATGTTTTTAATTCTAAAAAGGCTTAAAATACTGTTTGATGACATTGGTGTATTTATTTCAGTTTAATTCCCTTTCTAGACATTATCTGGGAAATTTGCTTTGCTTTCAGGCCACAGTTCTTTCAGATATTGAGACAGGAAACTGGATATTAAAAATATATTTAGTGAAAAGAAATAGTGACAGTGCTGCAGTCTGTACTACAATCCACAAAATTAAAACAATGAGAATAAAAAATACTTTTTGGTTGAAAATCCAAAACCAGTGAACCTCAATTTATGCATGTCCTATACCAATAAACTTGTTTGCCATTACATAGATAATTAAAAATAAAATTTACATTTTTTGAAGTAAAACGTAAAAATGTTGTAATGTTTTAAGTTTGAATTAGCATAGTAAAGGTCCAGATAAAAAGTGAGTAAAAAAAGACTTTTTACAGGGCAAGATATTTATCCTATGCAGACAGGTCATAAGTTTTTACTGGTTTGAAAATAACATTATTTACAAATCAGAGCTCTAACAAGACTGATTTAAATTAAGCAATGAACATGAAATCCAACAAAACATAAACCCAGCACCAAAATGCCTCAGAAAATGTGATGAAACTTCCTCTAAGGAAGTTGCTGCTTTTCAGTGATTTAGATGTGCTAAAACAGCAGTCAGTAGACACATTTGTGTAAAGCAGAGCAAGTAAAATAAACTACCTGTGTGATTGTTGGAGAAAAATCCCACAGGGTGAAAACTCGTTATCTGCACTGATTAAATAGATATCACCTACAGGAATATCAGTTAAGTGTATTTAAGCATGAGTGGTGTGTGAAATTAAAGCCGTTAGAAGATCATTTAATAATGCATCTACATATATATCTTCAAGAATATAGATCATTTGTGTTTCTTTGCTGGCAGATTTTTCATTTTAATCAATAACAAAATACCAAGAAGCATTAACATGTAATTATTAAATCATTAACATGTATCAAATTATTACCATGCCATTTTCCCACTCCGCATGTAAACAACTTAGTGGATTTGTTGAGATAATCAGAGGAGGACAATAATGAGATTATTGCCTGTAAACACAGCTATAGCGCTAATTACGTGTCTGCCCCGGCTGTCTGAGATGGGTCTGATTAGCTGCGGCGGATCTACGTGAAGATGGAGGATTTGATTTCCCTCAAGTGACTGAAAGAGGTTATGTGTTTGGAGTTCAGCTGTGAAGGGAGGAGAGGCGGAGAAGACGGAGCGATTTTAAGCGCCTGGAGATGATTGAAGTGTGTTAAACAGTTCCGGGAAGTCTTAGGAGCTGTTGGAAAATCGAGGAGATTGCTGCCAGAGCGCCCACAGAGCAGAGAGCTCCCATAGGAGACATCAGCTGTTTTTGTGTGTCTGCCTCATTTGTTCTCACTCATTTGAACAGACTCAACACATCAGCGGGAGCAATATATCAGGGATTCTTTCTGTTGGACTAAAGATTTGTTTATTTTCTTACTTTTCCTCCATTTTGATGGCTGTCTTCACAGTTTCTCCACATAAACTGAGCTTTTCATAGAAAGAAAATGCCTTAGAAACCCACTTAATTTAAAAAGAGATCCCCTGTGTTTGTTTTTTGTTCAGTTTGAATTCAGCTGTCGTTTTGAAGGCCACAAAAAACTGTTAGAGAAAATTAGAGAACAAACAGCATAATGAGGTCCAACAAACAGCAGCAGTCAGGTCAGGGGGAAAGTTGCAGGGATGTTAAAGCGGGGTTAGGTTATAAAACAACATCAAAAACCTTTGATATCTCAGTGAGCAGAGCTGGAAACCAACCAAGACATCCTCTAGCTAAACACACGGGCATAATGACAACATATTGAGCTGAAATGTGTGAAGCATGCTAATAATTCTAAGAAATACATAACAAAATTGCGCCACATAAAACTGAATCTCCTCCAGTCTTCCCCATGGTGCCTTCACGTCCCAGTGGCCCATTCTATTGTGCCTCAATCCCAAGTTTGGCAAACACCTGTGTTTGAGCATGGCCTAGAAAAGAGGTGGGGCGGAAAAGAGAAAAAAGACGAGAAAACAGAATAATGCTCTCCTTGCATTGTTTCTTTCTCTCTCCCTCTTCTCCAAATCAGCGTGCACACAGACAATGTGTAAGATCACAGGGCCCATCTGCATCCCTCCATGAACAATGTACAATATAGGCAATGTATAGACAAACACAATAATAAATGGGCAATATGTTGAACACCTAACATTTGTTGTTTTCACTTGACAATATAGAATTAGTTGTTTCATGTTTGTAAAACTTTAGAATCCACATGTTTGCCTTTTTGCCTTGACTGGACCTGTTTCAGTAATCAAGATGGTAGTTAGCTAAACCTCAATGACAGAATAGTTTTTGTATAACATTCAGTTTTTTTTAAAGACAACTATTTTATGTTTCAGAACAAAAAACAAGTTTTATGTAAAAAACATTAGGAATACCACTAATTTTGAGAGCTAATTATCCTCAAAGTAATGCAGATTCTTATTTTTGGATTTTATTACTCACATATTCATTACCTGGCATCAAGCTACTTCCATACTCATCTCATCCGTGTGCCCTTTTCATACTGATAGAAAAATGAGGGCTTAATTATACCAAATCAATTTTTCTTTCCATCCAATTTCCCTTTCTCCTGGTAATTGTAATTAATCTATTATAAACAACACCTGTTGTCCAATATGTTAATGAAGAGACCTCTGCGGTTAACATTACAATGGTGGTGAGAGCAACACAATGGATCAATATGTTTGAGTTGTGTTCTTCAAAGGTGTGGTTGTGTTTTCTCACATTGATTCTATTTCCTTGATGAATCAAAACCACAGAGAATAAATCACCTACTATCATAATCAACAGCTAATAAAATCTTTTTTAGTTTTACAATTTATTGTCCGCAAAGGGGAAACTCTTTTCTACTAACCAGCCCCTGCACTTCCCACACCAAGTAGACAACAACAACCTGCAAATAGGTAGAAAATAACATACGGAATGAGACAAAAAATAATTCCATCAAAAGGTTCAAAATAAATCAGCAAGGCCTGTTGCTTAGGGTGGCTATAACTGCGGGTATCAGACTTTCTGCAAACAAGCCTGCTGTTTCTCAGCGTCCTACATCTGCACCCCAAAGGACAATAAGGTCAGGTGTTCCTGAAGTGAGTAGAGAGATTCTCTTGTTATTGATAATGCAGTGCGTATGATGGCCTTATTTTTGAGTTCAGAAAGGTTGAATATGGGCAGTAATTTCTGCAGCAGCACTGGCTATTTGTGTGAACGTAATCCAATTTTTAACAGTGAACATGTTATTAAAACTGGTACATTACAGTAGGAAAGACTGAATGATGCTGTGTTAAAGTAGCAGAAAGAGACATGGAGCAACATAGAGTTCCCTAAGTTAATAGAAGGTCACTGATGACTCTGGTGAGATATGATTTGCGACAATATCTAATTTCGACATAAGAATTAATAACAATATTTTCTGAATTTGTTTGAACAACTTCATTCTAACTCCATCTGACCAAATGATTGACTTTCCTTTATTGTCCATTAGCTTTCCTGTAGTCTTCCAGCAAAGCTGTCATTTTAATGTTGTCATAAAGATTTTCTCACTGCTCAGTATTCTGGATCTCCAATATTACAATAAGTTTTCTCATAAACAATTAACATATGATATGCATTTCCATGTCAATGAAAAATAAAAGCAAACAGCATTTCTATTGCCCTGATATTTATAATGAAGCATCAAATAAACTACTTTGTAAGGGAGGAACACCAGTCATGTCTTTTGATGCCCATGCAACATTTTCCAAAGGGAACATTGACATTGGTAGGCAATGTCACTCTATCAGGCTGTGTTCAACATTTCCATAGTAACAAACTGTTGTAGGGGCTAATGAATGGCCATTGCCCACACCTACTGCCATTAATGTTCCTTTTTTTTTTTTTTCTTTTATCTCAGACATTCACAACAGCTTCATGTTGAGGAAGGGTCTTCCCAAGCAAGTTGCCTGTAGTGGTTAGCTATATATATAGCTATAGGTCTGTCCAACAAATCAATCAAACAGCTGCAGATGATCCAGAATGCTGCTGCTCGCCTTCTCACTAAAACCAGGAAGATAGAGCACATAACACCAGTTTTAAAGTCCCTCCACTGGCTCCCTGTTGCTCAAAGAATAGACTTTAAAATACTGTTGTTAGTTTATAAATCACTGAATGGTTTAGCGCCACAATACATTAAAGATGTGCTGCTGTTGTATCAACCTTCCAGACTTCTCAGGTCTTCTGGTTCTGGTTCTGCTCTGCGTCCCCAGAACCAGAACCAAACGAGGAGAAGCGGCATTTAGCATCTATGCTCCAAAAATCTGGAACAAACTTCCAGAAAACTGTAAAACAGCTGAAACACTGACTTCCTTTAAATCTCAACTAAAAACCCACTTGTTTAGAGTTGTATTTGAAACGCAATCAACTGCAAATTTATTGACAGAATCTGACTTGATGTTGTGTTTTTATTGTTGATTCTATGTTGCATTGTATTTTTGTGTTTGATTTGATGTGAAGCACTTTGAAATGCCTTGCTGCTGAAATGTGCTATACAAATAAAGTTTGATTTGATTTATATGTCAAATGTGTTCCATAGCCGTCAGTGAAAAACACTACATGCTTCTTAGGTTACTTGGAGCAGTAAAATATGTGCCTTAAAATTCAAGTATTGTCATTTTTATGCCATATGAATCGTCACTCTGTCAGTTTGTTCATCTTACTGCCTTCTCAGCAGTTGCTAATTCAGGTTTCTCCCCCATAACAAACCTTCTGTCATCTTCCATTTATCACAAGGATCATCATCATCCACAATCGAGAAAACCTATTAGATGTAGAACATTGAGTTCTGGAGAGATCAAGAACTGCCACAGCAAACTTTCACACAGCCATTGTTGAACAGATATGGTGGGATACAAATAGGTCTTGAAGTGACCAAGACTGGTGATGGAAACCTTAAAACTATTTGAAAATGTTTTTGCAAAAATATAGATCTGCAATGTCAATATTGCTCCTTTATGTAAATTGATATTTACAGAATACATAGAGTTCCTGAAAGGACTCTCAGTATAGTCTTTGTGCTGGACTAGTGTTTATGAGATGAAATGCTTGACTTCACAAATGGAGTGACATGAAATCCACAAGCCACGTCATCCCCAGTCTTTTCTGGTTCTGGAAGGATCATCTTGCTATTTGCTAATTGCTGGGACATCATACTGGCTGTTCCATGTCATCTAAAAACTCATTTTTGTTCCTATTTCTGTATTGCATGTTCAGTGATTTCAAAGATAACTCACAAAGTTGCACTCCAAGTTGCCTCATGTAAGTCCTGACAGAAAACATAGGAAATAAATCACCCACTATCACAATTATCAGCTAATAAAATCCACAGATATTCACATTTAAACAGCAGTCACAGGAATACAGTGGTGGTATCTTAGTGAATACCACTCATCTGCCTAGTGAGGCATAGAGCAACACTTGGGGAGCAACAAGCAGTTTTAACACTGCCTGTCTAAACTTTGCAGTTTGATTAAGTTTTATATTCAGGCAGTATTGTGAATTTCAAGCTTAAATGCATCTTGATCCTCAAGAAATCATCCTGGATTACTGTCAAAGTCACTTTTTCTATACTTTGCGATTAATTTTCAGTGGATTTGCTCAGACTAAAGTCAAACTGACACCTCATACCATGGCAGACAATAAATGTGGTGTGACGAGGCAGAAGTGAATTATCAAGAAGAATTTGAAGCTACAAAGACGTCTGAGACATCCAAAGTCTTTCCAAATAACTTGCCAGTGTTGTATGCATCAGTCCATGGAGAAAAGGATATCCTTCAAGATTCTTGTACTGTGTCCCAACACATTACTGTACTGTTCCAGACAGATGTTCAAAAGATAGCAATTATGTGATAATTATTTTTATCTAAAGTTTCTTTCAATTTTCCGATGGCTCTCTTGAGATAGTGAAACTAGTTCTAGACGAGTCAAACAGAAGTTGAGATTAATTTACTTGCTATCTGGCTAAGGAAAAAGGATTTTGGAAGATAAATTTCACCTACTCATGGGCTCTTATCCAGTTCCAAATTGTCTTCTGTTGAAATCTAGTTACTTCCCATTTTTGGTTAGGCTCCATAGTTACCTGTATACATCTCTTCTGGAAAATCTTGGTTATTATCCATCTACTTTACTCCCTGGTTGGAAACTCCTCCATAAAACTCACTCTGGAAACCATAGCTGTTTGCTGTCGGTCACTCTCAGCTTCACAGCATACCGGCCTTTCGGCCCTCACAAGACATATCAACTAACAATCAGTCAGAAATAAAAATGGACTCCTGCATCAGTCACACTTGGTGTCTCCTGGATCAATAGTGCCACCCCTGATCAATCTGTGGGCCACTGACTGTAACATGTATTTGTTGCCTGATGACACAATTCGAAACTTTCCAATAAAGATATTCATTGAACAAATTTTGTTTATGCAGCAGAGTGACATGATTAATGAACTTGAAATATTTATAACAATAAAAAAAACATATTTTTTTATTTCTATTTCTTTGGAGTAATCTTTATGAATATGAGTTTTATTATGCAAGTTATTGGTATCAAAATCCATGTAAATCATGATATCTTACAGTGTTTCAAGAAACAAACATTTTAATAAAACAGGCCTTGCAGTTCATTACACTTTACACACACTTTGTACCTTGAATTAGTTTGTACACATGAATTTCCCTATTACTTTAGTTGAAATTATTAAATTTTTTGGCTATTGAATAAATTTTACTTTTAATGCCACGGACAGCTCACTAAATAATAATTAATATGCTGCTAACAGTATCACAAAGTTTGACCAGGAGCATTCGTTTGAGTGTTTCCCAAACGACATCCTCCTTTTTAATCGTGAGTTTCTAATTTTCTCTTCATTTGAAGGCCTTCCAAATGATCCCTTTGAATGAATTCTCTTACTTATCCAGGCGTTTCAAACAGCTGCTGCTTTATTGTTGTGGCATTTCAAGGGAATTAATTATTCACAAATGTGTACTGTGAGTTATAATCTTCTATCCTCTTTGCAACTAAGATTTTTACTCCCTCCTTTCTTCTAGTGAACATATTCACCCTTATTCAACTTCTTTTGTAGTCTTCACACATGGCACACAACACGGAAACGTGCGTTGGGCAAAGCATCATGCCACCAAACTTATGACTGGAGAACAAACTCTACATCTGCCTTGTTAATGTATAAAAAATAAGTTCTTATAAATCAGGACAAAAAACCCTCATATTAGATTTGCTTTTTGATTAATAAAAATGCACATTGATCAGTACATTTAATAATAACTATTGTGGTTGATTTGAATCATGGCATTTAACAAATGTTGTTAAAACATTGTTGCTACAATGTGCTATATAAATAAACTTGACTTTAAATAGTACAAAAATAAAATGCCCCAATTTAATTTATGAACGTTATTGCTGGTTTGTAGTCATGTGACTCTGATGATGCGCAAAATCCAGGAGGGGGTCAGGAAGTGGATTTCTCCAGTTCAAAGTAGAACAAAATGGATCATAGTGAGTACGCTAATGCCCTAAATGGGCTTTGACAGACGACATATATCCCATATTTGAGTATATTTAGGATATGATCCATATTATCTAAGTAAAAATGACTTGTCATGTACTGCGTCATGTGCAGCTCAGCAATACAGTGGGTTGCAGTGGTAAAAAGGACAAAATAGACATGAAATAAAGTAGATGTTCATCAATTTCAGGGTTTTAAAGCATCTGAGATCTGGCCTTCACCAGATTTAAAAGGTATAATGAATATCCACTTTGTGAGAATGAGGCATTGAGTGAGAGCAACATTTTGAAAACACTTTTGGAAATATACTGATACCAGATTTTTTTTTTTTTCCTTTCTCGTTTTTGAGATTACAAACTGTGTTCTAAACATCTGCAATTAGTACAAAAATAATTTACTCCAGGTTTGATTCATCTTTATTCTATGGTGTACCTGCTTGTTTCAGTTGGAGCTGGCCCTAATTATAGTGCTCCAAATGCTAAGGGTCAAACTTTTCTGTTAAAGTTGAGGTTATAACAGCAGCATCTTCATTTCATTCACAGCCACTCACTTCCAGCCACAGATCTTGTAACAAGAGGATCCACGCGGTAAAAACGTCAATCCAGAGCAGGTTACAAAAAAAATAAAATCCAGTACGTTAATATTTCACAGCCTCCAAATGCTACCAGTTACCAGCCTCTAAATGTTACCAATTGCCAACTCCCAAAAGTTAGAACTTCCACTAGCAAAGATACACAGCATGTCTTTGACCGAAACTGCTGAGTTTGTAGCGCCATTAGATCAGAGGACACAGAGATGAGAGGTTTAGCTGTATAGGCTGTACCAGCAGTTTAAGGCATGATCCTCAGGTGGAAGTTCCATTTCTTTATAACAAAGTGACAGAGGATGCCTGACCCAGAGCAGAGGGACAGACTGAAGCTGCATATTTTACTTTTACTGCCTGTAGCATTTCAAACTCTACAGGAGAGACGTTAAGTCAGCAGCCAAAATGTCTTGTGTTTGGTATGGAGTTGTGAGGGTTATTACCCACTACTGCAGGGACAGTTAGGATTAAAGAATGTAAAAGATTGAATGTAACTTGAGTATAAGGTTAATATTCTTCCTCACCGATTGTGATTTTAAAAAATGTATGTTCTTGATCGTAATTTCATAGTTGGAGTGGCTGGTTCTGGGCTTGCCTCCAACTTGTAGCCCCTCCTGTTGGCCACAATTGTTCGTCTTTGTGATATAAATACACAGAAATCTTATGGTATTTTATTATTGCTAGATTTTTCTGGCTGTGATATAACTCAGTCCTGCTTCTCCCTTCCTTACCTGCACTCTTCATGTCAGCTGGCTGAACAGCGATTACAACACTTTTTCGGTTCATTTTTCGTTCAGCTTGATTCTTGGCTTTGTAATACTGCTACCAGCATCTAAAAATATTCAAATCAAACGCAAAATTGGCAAGGCGATACACCAAAGATTCACCATGCCTTTACATACCAAATAAAGATCAGTTCCAAACTGAACATATTATGGAAAGCAAAAAACTTTATAGTTATGTACAAGTAAAACTAAACATGAAGGAGTAGAAAAGTAGTAGAAACTTTCTATTCACTGTTCCAAGTTTCATTACCCAACTACTTCTATGAAGTGACCGACAGTGAACCCAACTCAGAGTCTCAGTTTCTGACCACCAAAGAGACAGTTCCTTTGAACTCTAAAAAACAGAAAGTTAAAAGCGAAGGAGGTGCAAAGGGGATAAAAGGTGGAGAACACTGCATCTTGTTAACAACGTCCATCATAACTCTAAGGACAGAAACTTCCAGACTATGCGCTCAATTAGAGCTGATTTACAAAAAATCAGAAGGGAGGCTTATTGTGCAACATTGAAAGGTCAGGAGTAATTTTTGACTAATATAGTTTTTTATTATTGACTGACTGCCTTCCTGATTAATTATGTGCAGCATCAACATACACAGGAGAGACACAGGATGCTTGCCATGGCTTGTGCGTGGGTGTGCTTAGTAAGCAAGGACAGCAGAAAAAAATATTTTAGGTCAAAAAATGTAATTAACCCTTTCTCCTTGTAACTGAAGACAGATTAAGTTGTCAAAACGCAAATTTATAGCCAGAACAGTTTTTTTTTTTACTATTTTTTCTGACGTTTAGCTGTTGTAAACAAAAAGACAGATACACTAATGTGTAATTTGTGATGTTTATAATCACAGCATACAGAGTATCAGCTGGTCAGAACCACCAGCAGCTTGACCTGCTAAAGGCTGTGGAACAGACGGTGGTTTTCCAGGGAACACCTTCCCCAGTCCCTCCCTTCACCATCCTCAACAACAGTGTCTACCGTTGATCATTTCTGATATCTTGGAACCAGTATCTCTTAGGAATTGACATAGTCCTCACACAAAGGCACTATTCTGAAGAATACCCAGAAGAGATTTAAAAAGTTCTACACAACAATTATTGAGTCAGTCCTCTGCATATCCATCACTCTGTGATTTGGTTCCTCCACCAAACAGGACAAGTTCAGAATACAACGAACAGTTAGGCCTGCAGCAAAGACCATCAAGACTGACCTGTCCTCTATCCACGACTTGTCAAGGTCTGGTGTCAGTAAAAGGGCTGCAACATCTCCTCAGATCCCACAAATGCTGGTCAGAAACTGTCAGGTTGGTGCCACACAATGCTATTTGCAAAAGCGAGCCGCCACGGAGACAGTTTCTACCCCCAGGCTGTCTCTCTAATGAACACTTAGCAATCAGACTGCCCAGCTGCACTGCTGTGAATCAACACTTTGCATACTTGCAGATAATTCAACCGTGTTGTCTTCTTGTGACATACCACTGAATATATAACATAAAAACAATTTACGTATTCATATTTCAAAATTCTGTACACTGCGATCAAAGAGGTAACCAAAGTCACATTCCCAGCTTGTATGCACAAACACAGCCAGTAAAGCTGGCTATGATTTAGATACTTAATTAGAGATCAAATCTATGACACTGCTAATTTATTATCTTCCACCATTTTACTTCTGTCTGATTGCTATGGTTGTAAACATTGCCATAACGATCCGATCAGGTCATCTACAAATTTGACAAACAAATACAGAAAATCAAGAATATGCACAGTTAAAAGAATGTATTGTACTGCAGCTATGCAACTACTTTAATATTAAATTTTCCATATATCTGATGTATGATTATATGGAAAATATATCAGACATATTTTCCATATTTAAATATTAATATTCACAAACCTAAATGTAAAATTTAAGTTAAGTATTTTTTTCTTTCCCTGCAGGTAAGAATGAAATATAAGTTCAAATTAAGCAAATCACCTGTTTAGATACTTTGTGCTTTGTTCTTATTTTACTTAGTTACACCTTCACCAACACACATTCAAGAATGCAAACCATGCAAACAAGCGCTCCCTAATTTGGGCGAGCACTTTACAATCAGCTCTGATGGATAGTTTTCCCAACAATTGAGGCTGACATGCTGTCAGAGAGACTTAACACACCGGATGAATACCCGGATTGTCAACTGTCTTTTGATCCAGAAATATGTCTTTAAATCTGACAAGGACAGACTCTTGAATGAAGAGCTTTATTTTCCACCGTTCTATTTATCGCCACATTGAAATCACATCACTGCTGTCAGTGGACCAAACAATTGTGCAGCAAATGCAATATATGTCATGAATGGTGAGGAAGATACTGGAAGGCATTTATAAGGCAACCTAAAGCTTTGTATGTTTGAAGCATTCTCTTATGTAGCATAAATATGCCTCAGTTTGACTTATAAAGTTTAAAAAATGTTGATACAAAGAGGCTTTACTTCCTCCTTCTTGAATCATCTGTAACTATCTGCTTTTCTTTACAGAGTGATGTAAATTAGAATATGTACTGCATGGGTTTTATTTTAATTCACAAGGCGCAGAAGGTCAATCTCGTGCGATGAGAATTTAAGACAGGAACCAGCTTACTGTAGTTTACTGTAACTAAAACATAAGACTGTAGGACTGAACTAATTTTTAGCTACAGTTATATAGTATAGTTGCAAATATTTTAGTAAAGTAAGACAAACAAAGTCAAAAGTAACTTTTCAGCAACAAATAAGATCCTGTTTTGATTCATTAATTAGACCTAAAGGTCTAACATTAATGTTCCTGTGAGTTTAAATAAGAAATAGCAAGACTGCAGGAGGTATTCAAATTACTTTGAATTTAAAAAATGAGCAAGCAAAATATAAGTTTGCTTGCTCATTTTTAAAATCGGTTGCAAAAATCAACCTCGGCAGAGTCCAATTCTCTCCAGTGATGATGCCTTTTGAAATTATTAATACTCAAAAAGGCCAAAAAAACAAACATCTATCTGTTAGCAAAAGCCTAAGGGGGTAGGCTTAGCAAAGCATGGCAAATACTTTAATAGTCTTGGTCTAAAGTAAGAAAAAAAAATGTTGCATGCACGTGCCATCTTCTTGTTTGTTTCTAGCATACAAAACAACGACATTTTTACCTTGGAGCTAGGTGTTGAGGATTTTAGATCAATGATGAGCGTTGAATCATCATGTTTATTCTTTTTTCTTCCTCTTTCTTTTAAAGCCAGTTAGCAAACAGCTTGTATGTGTATTTTGCCTCCCCTTTTAGAATGAATCAAAGCAACTCTAACTCTTGATCCTGTTCTTCTCAAAATCTGGACAGCTTTAAAAACCCTCAAAAATCCCTCAAATTAATCAGAAACAAAGCAGTCATCCTGAACATAACTATTTATTTATTAAATATGATTAAGATTTGTTATTTAAAGCAATCTCAGAATATGCTGTGTATTATGCCTCTTCATTTTTAATGTGCTGTACTGTATGTCCTACTCTCAGTTTGGACTCACTTTGATTTTTGGCTTTACTTAAGATTTGATAAACAAAAATCTCTGTGGTCATAAAAATTCTGTCGAAGGGTGTACTGTTCATGTTCAGACAATCTCTACAATGATTTTTGGTGTAACCTGTCTGGGGCATTTCTTTAAAGACAACCATCTTGACCTCCAGGTCTAACATTAATGTTCCTGAAATCTAAGTGTCATTTGGGAGGAGTATCAACTGTGACATCTTGAAAACCAAAGCCCTCATTACTTCAGCACAGATCTTGTCCAGCCTGGCAGCTTCCCCTGGTCAGGGCGTGAGCAATAACATCTGACTTAGTGCAACAATTCCTTAACAAGACTTCAGAACTCCTAATTTTGTGATTTGTCTTTTAATTGTATATATATATATATATATATATATATATATATATATATATATATATATATCTATATATATATATATATATATATATATATACAATTCTAGTTTAATTATGTCAACTATTGGATTTCCTGGATAAAAAAATTCAATAAAAAAATTTTAAAAAATCAACTTACATCTCTAACACCTATTGGCTAAACCTTTTTCTTCCACTTACAGTCACAAAAAAACAGAGTTTGATTATTAGTAAATCGAAGCAACACCTAAACAAAGCACAGTGTGAAAGACTAACACCACAAGATGTAACACATCCATGTGTCATATTCCATCACAGGGCTATGAAAGTCCTGTCTCCTAGACTGTGGTGTCTCAGTGACAAGCTGCTGGCATACAGTGTGACGGAGGAATGTAGATGGCCAGAACAGGGTAATTGCTCTGGTATCGAGGGAGACGGCACCAAATTGGAACGAATCTTGGAGGCTGATTGAGAAGAAGCAGTGATGGCCAGAAAGGGCTTCTTTCTCCGTGGGAGGACAGATAAGGAAGACTCAGACAGACAGACAGACAGACAGACAGAGAAGATCTCGGCATCTATTAGAAGGGTGTGTGTTTGTGAGGGCGTGTGTGCGGGTGCATGGGCATGTGAGTGTGTGGACTGCAGGCAGAAAGGAACCCACAAGTAAGCAAAAGGGGTCAGAAAAGCCCAAATCTCCTCTGTAATGAGCTGAATGAGTATAATATTCTGCAGCAGTAAGTCAAGTTTGGCTGTAGCACTGGAGGCTTCTCCAGACTCACTTCCCACACTGCCATTGTTTAATCAAAGCTTAATTACCCTGCAAGCGTTGTGACAAGCACAGGGGTTTATTAGTGACACTGTGCATTCAGACATGGCATCGTTATAATGAATGTGCTGCACTGGCCGATATAGTAGGGGCACTTTGACAGAGAGGCAAGTCTAAGTGAGTCTCATGAAAGTAAATACATAAAGATATAACATATGATCAATGATGAGCCTCAGCTGGAGCCAACGGTGCATTTTTAAAGAAACCTATCTATATGTACATAAGTACTAAACTAAAGTGTTGAGTCATCCTTCTTTTCTTTACGTTGCTTCCAAGGCACCAGACTTTCTTCAGATCTTTTTAAATTGGATCATTAGGCACTTTGTTACCAGCAGCCTGTCACAAAGGCACAATTTGTTCCCAATTCTTTTGCTGAATCTGTGAAAAAATACCAAAAGGAACATAGTATGATAGACAGAAAATTGTATTTCAGTTCCAACAAGGTGATTTCAGAAGACCCATTAGCTAAAACCCTAATGCACTTCTGTAGATGGGCAACAAAAGATGGGGACCTTTTTCAGGAACCAGCTCAGCTTACTGGGGCTTCTCTTTGCCCCCCTGTCATTTCCACCACACCTGTCAAGGTAAAACCCGATCCCATCATTGGAAATTTAATTTCAATGGTCTGTGGAAGTCATGATGTCATCTTAAAAAATGACTTCCATATCACCTTCCTATGCATTTAACTGTGTGTAGAATACACTCTCTGATAAATCAGACTGTGAAAAATAAAATCTGCCACAGGAGCACAGCAACTTTCACACACATTCACCGCTGCTTCAGATTAAACTCAACTGCGAATCAAATGTCTGAACAATGAACCGAGAATATCATCCCCTAATCTACTGAAGATTAGGTGACAGCTATGCAAGGCAGAGGCTTATTCACATTGGAAGAATGGATGCTTGAAACTGAATGTGAAACATGATATCATTTACTTAATGTGGTTACTAAGAGAACACAGCCTTTACTTGACAAAACATATTGGTCTGATCAAGGATAGGGCTGTGTGTATGCACATAGGAGTATAGTACACTGGTACGGCCAAATCTACCTGCAGGCTAACTATCTTTAAAAACACTATCTATTGTGATCACTCCCTGTTTCTATGATTCACCCTTTTTTAAAAAAAAAGCTGGGCAGACACTGAAATTTCTCAAATCAAGAAGTTCAAAAATGCATCATCATCTTCCCTCCATCCAGGAATGATGTAGTTCTAGAGTCCAAAAGATAATTGCCGAGATCTCTGCTGACCCCACACATTCTGGACACAAAGTGTTTAGACTTTTACCCACGTTTGTGCTACGAAGTGCTATTTAACAAAAACGGCAACAGCAGGGACAGTTTATTTCCCCAGGAGTTCAACATTGGCCAGCTGTCCAGCTCACCTCTGAGGCAAAAAGGAGGTCATGCTAGATCCCAGGTTGGTCTCATTTTCCATTCCTCTTCTTTGTGTTCTGGTGCTGCTAGTCATTTCTGCTGTGTATCATATTTGTAAAATTAAAATAATTTAATCTCTTTTAATATGCTGACAGAAGAAATTAGCCGCGCAAGTTTGCACAAGAATTAATATCCTCTACATTTTTAATCACAGCTTCTCTTTATTGGAAATGCAGCTCTATCTCCCCCCCCCTACACAGCTCGCGTTGGGACACACAGATGTCAGCATCACCATGATGCATACCAGCCTGTTTTCTTTATCAGTTCTGTGTACTGTACTCTTCAGCACGCTCCCAGCAACATACCTCCCATGACTTTCAGATAAAACATTGGGTCTGTCACACGTCGAGATGTGCCGAGACCTCAGCAGGGGAGCCCTAATGATTGCAATAAAAAACAAATGCAAATGATCACCTTGGGCTTCCCTCTTGTGTGGAATCTGTCGCTCAGCCTCTGGCTGTCAAGATGGATCATTGCCATCATCTGTGGACATGCAGCGTTAGGAAAATAAACACCAACTGGGCCAATGCGGGCAGCAACAATGCAATAACAATAATACCGTTATCTGTTCTGTCGCAGGGTGGCAAGATACGACCACTTTGGGTAACAAATGATGGGTCATGGATGATTACAATCACATCCTGCCAATTCAAGTGATCAAATTTGTTTGGGCTGATTCGTAACTTTTGCAGTTTTACAGCCCTACGAGTGTTTGGAAAATGATTTCTCATTATTTGTGAGAGCTCATATTGCAAAGCATTTTATTGGGCTTAATATTGCCCTTGTCGTGAGGAAGCCTTGTGTGACCAAAACTTATTTCTGCTATTTACGATGCATTTCCGCTTACAGCTAATGTAAAGTTGACATTTAAGGCTATAATGTAGAATAGGGACAAATACAGAAATTATTGTACTTAATGAAAAGTACGTTAAAAACATTTCTAAACGTTATTTTAAAAAAGCTACTTTTGAAAGAGTCAAGTTATTCTCATAAGAATCAATTTACTAATTTAATAAATATGGTCATATACTCTTAACCATCACTCACAGTCTGGTGAAATTGTATCATAATTAAAGAAAAACTTCCTTTAATACAATCATTTTCTCGCATTGAGTGTCTGGGTGCTGATGGGATCAGGAACTGACCTCGTCCCTGGGGGAAGTACAACTCTTGCTACGTTGGGTCAAAAGAAATCAATTGAGATGCTTCAGGCATTTGACTAGCATGCCTTATGGATCACTCAATTTGGAGGATTTCGGGGTACTAGGAGGAAGTCTTAGGATAGACTCAGAACATGATATTTATCAGAAATGACCTAGGATGCCATGGCAAACACACCCAGAACCAGCAGGAGATAGAATGCCTTTAGACAGAAGGTTTATTCTCTTATTTATCCGTTTCCTTGGATGGATAGATGAGCATTTTTTAATTTCATAATTTATTACCATCAGAGGAACACCAGAATGTGTTTGCAGTTGCCTGACAGCGTTTTGTAGACTGCAATTAGCGTACTTCTTCTCAGCTAAAGGGCAACACTGTACTCATTATATCATAAATAACATGGACTTCTTTACTTATACTTTATTCCAGGTCAGCAGGTGAAAAAAGGGGAAAAAACATTTCATTGACGTTGTCACCTTGAGAATCATCAGCACTTGTCTTTTTCTTTTACTGCGGGCAGAGAAAATGTAAATTACTCTAGTAGCTGCTGTTGAATAGCTTGAGTTCAGTTCGAAAATGTTTTGGATCCAGCGGGTCATAACTAAAGAGTCGAGTCAACACAAATTCAGAGGCTCGTGTAAAAGGATTTGATGAATTATTTTCCAAAGTGTGTCAGCCTTATGGAGTCAGCAGAGGGCAAACCAATCAACAGCGCAGATTCGCAGAACAGTATTTCACTGCAGAAATCTGCTCGATGGGAATCTCCTTCAGCGGTCCTTGGTGAATGGGATGGAGAATAGGTGTTTGACTCAGGGTAAATGTCTCCTTGCAGCCATTTGGTCAACAGGCAAATAAAAACTTTGTGTGGTAGAAATGTCAGAGTACTTCTGGGAAAGGTGAGGCCAGATTTCTTTGTAGGCAGAAGGATCATGCATTGTTTCTGCTAAGGTTTTCTTTTGTCCAAGTCTAGTTCATCCTCCTTGCTAGATGGAAAGCTTTGGCTACGTTCATCTTATACTAGACAGAGATTGAGTATATATGGTGTTGTCAGATTACTACCAAAGTTTTTAATGTGTTTAGGGTTATTGTCCTGCTGGAGAGTGAAACTGTATTTTAGTCACAATTGTTTTACAGTCTAAAGATTCTTCCAGAATTACGCTTGCAAGGCACAGTAGTGTTTGATTGTCAAGATGAGTCTTTTGATTGTCCTGCAAACTTGTGAAATATAAAACCGGAAGAGGTTAGAAGTTTACACTTGTATTACAGCAAAGAAACAGCAACATATGTGCAGCAGGAAATACCTGCTTTCCATTTCAGCCACTTTTATTGTGTGTTGCAGTTATTCGGTTGTTTGGCTCCCCAGGGCCTCAAGGTGGCTATCGGTCAAAACAATCTAAACAACAATTTTATGATTGATTTGTCATGCAGTTATATACTGCAAGAGAAATAAATGGAGTAAGAAAGTTGTGTCCTGGAAAAGAGATGATATCAGAAGTAATATTTCTTTTGCCACAAAATGGAGAAAAGAAGGTTTTATTATTTGCTCATTTAGCTAATGACGCCTACATATCAGAGGTATTTTCTCTTCGGAAACATTGTAAACGATCCTTTGAATGTGACTCACAGAAAGGATTCATTTTTCATACTTTGAAGATGTATTTTTCTTTCCGAGGTGGAGCAAATTTGAAAGCAGAGGAATTATAATGAAACATAATACCATTAAGGCATAATGCAGATTTTCCAACTTTTAGGTGGACTTAACCGTCGGCCGAAATGACTTTTTGTAATGAGCTAGATTTGAATAATGAATCCGCTCACAGCTTTGGAGCCTTGAAATAGCGGTGATGAGGATATATGACTGAAAGACCAGATGCAGCATGAACCCACCTCCGTGTGATGCATGACACGTTCTGCACGGTAAATTACGGCTCTTTGACGTTTGCAACCGGTTGCTCAAACAGCCACCCGTTGTCTCGGAGACAGCTCTTCTCAGCGAGATAAACCGTGCTGGAGGGTTCTGTGAGAGGCTTGTGTGATCTGAATCTTTACCCAGCTCTGAGACTAATTTGAGGCACACCGTTGCTTTTAATTTCTGCTTACTGACACGCTTTTCTAAGCGTGCGCTTTGCTCATTCAAGAAACATTATCGTGTTAGACCGATGCGGTACATGCTTTGAATCAGCAGAAACACAGTGCGGAGTCAGAGCTGGACAGCCCATTAGGGCATACACAAAATAAAAAGTGAATGGATGCCGTTTTTTGTTCCTACTGAAAATATCTCCTCACTTTAGGCCTCCGTCTTTGCTGCACAACGGCTGCAGTCCCATTTCATAACTGATATGATTTAGTTGCCTCATAAGAGGAAAGCAAAACATGAGCAGCTCAGAAAAAAAAATAAAATAAATAAATGAATAAAAGTGTCTTTATTGATGATAACCCGCTTGATGGTTATCAGACTGAGAGTCAACTTTGGCCAGGCGCCTTCGATGCCTCACACCATTCCCTTTTTTTCCCTAGCATTCAAGATGAGAATAACACCTCTTGAAACTCAATTAACAAAGTGCATTACACTTGAGCCTGCTGTTAAGTAGCTATTTTTGTCTTGTAGAAGATACGTATATAAACACAGGGAGATAAGGGAGTGTGGATCGATATGATGTGACGTTAGCTCTCAGCATTAGTTTGTATTACAGAGACCCCTGCTGGTTATGCACCTCTCTGGAGTCTGAGCAGAAACATACATGAAGTGCTTGATTTTGCTGTAGACATACATCTAAGCGATGCCGTGTTTGATTTATTTTTATTTTTATTTTTGAATGGGACTCGTTTGTGCTCTTTACAGTGCAAACAAAGGCAGATGTGTGTAAATTGGGATTTAAGATTCCGATTTAATTAGCATTGACTCTTGGGGGTGCCTCTAAGGTACTTGCTCCTACATGCTGCAAAACTCATTATGGATGAATTAATGAAGTGGGACGTGCACTTGGCATCATCCATGTGGCATGCGCTTATGCATTATGCATCATCATTATTATTATTTTAGGACGCAAGGATATCACGTTTGTTTGTCGGGTGTAGGAGACAGGGGTGCAGGTTTGTTGAATCACTTTTAAATCACATTGTTTAACTTTTAAACCTATAGAAATTTCATTCTTTTCATAATTCATTATAAGATCTCTCCACGATGCTGATTTCTCCTGTTAGTGTTTTTGTTTTAGATTGAAATGTCTTAGATGAAACAAGTACCAGAGTTCACAAGAATAAATACTAAATGAAGTTTTTAAATTATAATTTCTTTAGCTATGAAAAATGGAATCATATCCAACCTGCCTCAGTGTAAAAATGTAATTGCCTCTGAACCTGGCACCTTGCAGTGCCACACTTAGAGGGAGGATCTCAAATAAGCCTCTTTGATAATTGACAATATTTTTCCAAGATATTGATTTAAATTGTGAATTTCACAAGTTCTGACCAAAACTTTCTCCGTTTTGATTCTTTCATAGTTGTAATTGGTGAGGTTACTTAGACTATTGTAAGGTCACAAGCAAAAGCGACCTTATCAAAACATTCCCCTTCAGGATTTTCTGCTAGAGAGAAGATTTCAGGGTTCCATCAATTAGTGGGAGTTTTGAAGGTTCTGGTGTCGCAACACAGTCCAAAGTTATTAATCTGCCACCACTATGTTTGAGTTTTCAAATAAGATTTACACCTTCTAAAAAATTCCTCTCTTGTCTCTTCAATCCACATATTTTCCTAGATATCTGAATGATCATCAAGATGTTAATATGAGAATGTGCATAGTGATAATGGAGATGGGTCTTTATTTTCTTTTTCGGTGAGCAGAGGTTTTCACTTGAGATTTCTCCCCTGGTTGCCATCTTTTTCTAGACTCTCGTGTTATAAAAACTGAATTGAACTGAGACATATTTAGGTTTATTAGTTGTTGTGGGAACAGTCTTGATAAACCTGAAACATTGAAATATATTAGATTTTATTATTTTTGTAGGAACTGATACAAATCTTTTAAGACTTTTGATTTTGTAAAGACCTTTATTTTCACCCAGTTTAAATATACAGAATAATTTTTATTTATTGTGAGATTATGCTGCTGCAATAAAAGATGCATTCATCTTAAGGCTTTTTTCCCCACACAACTTAACTAGTGGTGCCAATAAATATGGAAGTAACTGTAACGTATATAAGAAAACTACTTTAATAATAATACTTTAATATAAATAAATATACATTTTTATTTGCAGCTACAGTCTTGTCATGGGTATATAAGCCACAGCGCAGGAGTGATAAATTTCACCTCAGTGTCATAAATATCCCCAGCTTGTTTACCGCACGTTATTGCTTGCTGTAGTCGACAATGCGTCATTAATTTAAGAAGCTTTCTAATGAATGTGAAATGAAAGACTCTCAAGCAGGCCATTTCTCCGCACTTATCATGTGAGAGGAAGACTGTGGTGGCTGCACTTCCAGGAGTCCTTACCTGAGTGCTTGTGAAACTATTGAGCTCTGCCGTCGCGCTCTACCTGCCTCTCATCTTTCACCCCTGACAGGAATTACATGATTCAATGATCCAGTGGAAGAACTGGTGGACGGCCAGCTCTGAAATGATAATAAACACACTGTTCTGTCGGTTTGGCCAACAAATGCAGCTTTAACCTTGTCTGTTGCCATTTTTAACTCCTCTCATCTGCAGTTCGATCCTTCTATCCCCAGATCACACCCAGCGTTCCTAGCAGTCTGAAATGGAAGACGTGGAGAGTATGAACGAGTTTTCTGTCTATCCACACAAGTATCTATTCTCCCTTCTCTCCTTCCTTCTTTCTTGCCTTTTGAAAACCTGTACATCTTATTTGATTGAGTCAGTGACTTATGATACTTGAAGATGACATAAGAAAAATAATCATCACCTCTGATTCTGTTCATGCAGGAGCATGGGAGTAAATAAAAAGTTAATGACTTAGACTACTTGACCTTCCAGCTTAACTTGTTCTCCAGAAAAAACACTTTAGCATTCCAAGAGGCCAACTCCACTGGGAAGAGTGGAAACTGTTCTCCAAGGGGCCTGTTTTCAGTGTTAATAAATTTACAGTGAACATTGAAAGCATTTAATTGAATTTTTCACATATTGTCACATTCAAACCACAAACATTTCTTTGTTTAGATGGGACAGATATGTTGGGTAAAGTGAAAGGCAAAGCATGCACGAAATTCGAAATATTATTATGAAGATTTAAAAAAATAAATGCTGGAAGACAGAAAGAAGAGTATGGTGCACACTTGTATTCAGCTCCCTCACCCTTCCACCACAAAATTGAATTAAGTGCAACCAATTGCCTTCAGAAGCCACCTAATTATTAAATAGAGCCCAATAATTTAATCTTAGTGTAAAGAGCTCAGAGGTTTGGCAGAGAGCATTATGCAAATGGGAAACAAATAGCATAATGAAGACCAAGAAACATGTCTGGTCTGGGATAAAGCTGTAAAGAAGTTTAAGGGTTTTAAAAGCATATTTCAAAGCTGTTCAGTTCATCATCTAATAAGCTAAAAAAGTATGGCAAACTGCTAATCGCATCGCAGCAAGTGAGAGGCTAAGTCTGAAGGAGATATCCACAGCTCTGGTGAGAAAATCTGTTGACAGGAAGTTGTGCATGGCACTTATGTGGCCCCTTCAAAACATGTGTTATCATTTTGACAAGCCATGTAAAGGACACAGCAAATGAGAAATAACATCCTCTAGTCAGACGAGACCAAAATGTTACATGAAACAGATGGCAAACATATTAGACATCAACAAACAGCAAAAAGAACATTCTTCCTACCCACACTAGAAATTAACTGCTGAATTTGACAAGGCCATCTTCATTTCTGACTTACTCTAACTTGCTTTAAGCTGTAATTGCTTTTGGGATAAAATAAAATTTGCAACCCTTTTGGAAAAAAGGGGTGGACAAAAATGACGTCTCAATGGCAGGAATGTGATCACAAAGGCCAGTGGTTGAAGAGAGTCACAGATGCTGTTATTTTCATCTTCACAAGTCTGTCTTTGAAAATGTTTTCCATACTTGGTAGAGTAGCCCCAAGTAGCTTAACCAGCTTGAACTGAATAGAAATGCACAAGCACGTTTCAGATTTGTTTTCAGGTTTGTTCAAATTTGTTGATCTTTGCCTTCTTTCTTCAATTAAACACTTGATTTACTATGCATAATCCCCCCTAAAGAAGTATTAATTTATTCAGCTGAATTATTAAATGACTAAAAATGTCCAAGAGATTTGAGTATTTTTGCTTAGTGTTGTATGAGAACTAAAGCAGAT
The DNA here is from genome assembly GCF_019740435.1 of Gambusia affinis. Classification (NCBI taxonomy): domain Eukaryota; kingdom Metazoa; phylum Chordata; class Actinopteri; order Cyprinodontiformes; family Poeciliidae; genus Gambusia; species Gambusia affinis. The sequence continues at coordinate 6,309,203 of NC_057888.1, forward strand.
TTATTTATTTATTTATTTATTGCTTGCCTCTGCCTGAAGAGAAGAAAAAAAAGTCGGATGAAGTTGATTAATGACAATCATCTGCATCTTTGTGAGTTAGTGATTTGTCAGCAGAAATGACACATCCCACAATGTTCCACCACTTTTACATAACAGAAATCTACAGCTGTAATGTGGAGGAAGTGGTTCAGATAAGTAAATGATGTTGAGTTTTAAAACCCTGCGCTTCAAGCGTATCAAACGACAAATTTGCTCTGCTGTTGTTCTGGCTCTTTCCATCGTGAGCTGACCTTTAGCTGTGATGGATGTTCTTAACTGCTAATTAGACTTTCACAGTGCATGGAGCTTTATTCGCCTCTTCTGTTTTTGTAAAAAAAAAAAGAACAAAATATCTCTATTTGGAGGAGACGGTCATTCTGTAATACTCCAACCAGCTTGAAAAAAATATTTCTTCCTCAAATGTTTGCTTAAACATTATTTTATGGTAAAGGATTTTTCTGACATGAGAAAATGCCTAGAATGCTTCCGTTATCCCGGCGGAGATTGTGTTCATCTCTACTGTAAGAATCAGAGGAAGACAACAATTAGTGAATTGGAGCTTAATTATTTTCTAATTACTGGTCAGCACAGCACAAGGTTAATTATTGCTGTCTACATTACTGTTATGGGGCGGAGTGCTGAAACAAAACAAAGAATAATTTTGAAAACAGTGCCATCTGGCGGGTACTATCTGCAAGTACAAAATTAAAATGTACATCGGACGTGCTTTATAATAGTGGATTTAAAAAGGTAAAATGGCATTTATATCAAAATTTGACTATAAATAACGCACTACAGAATGTACATGTATCAGAATGGACATTTAATGAGTACATTTATAGCCACAAGTCTTAGTTATCTGTTGTATTACAAGTTGGTATCCACTAGGTGGCGCACTTACCCCTTTATATTTTTTAGTTTGGCCCAGAGAATTCATTGGAGGTTTTCTTTACGCGCTGTAATGGATTGCTATGCGAATCCTTTTAATCATGTTTTATATTCCTCAAGTGCCCTTTTGTTGCTGTTGCTCATAAATAATGACTGTGATATAGTTTTTGTATTTTTTTATTTTTAGTCTTAGAAAATAGACTAAAATGGCTGGTAATGGTAACAAAGGAGCTACAATAAATGCAACCATAAAGTCAAAAATAAAGGACAATAAGACAGAACATGATACAAAGATGTTATGGCAAGGAGTCATGCATCACAAAAATGACCTCATTAATAACCATCCTGTAGTCACTGTGACTTGTGATCACATGGTAAGTTATAAAAACAGAAGCGTGGGGGAGACATGATTTACTTTAGTGGTGAGTAACTGAATATTTTATACTACATCATAATTCTTGTAATTTTTACATATTTTTCTCAAATTCCAGCACGTTGTTGCTTTTTAAGAATTACAAATTCCACCCCCGAGCAACACAAGATAAACTCATTTTATTAGATGCCAATCAAATGGAATATATTCTTTTTCATCTGATTTTCTTTAGTATTTCTACAGAATATGTAATTCAGGATAACAGCATGACAGACCATACTATTTATTCATCCAGCCATCTCCAGGTACACTCTGGACAGGTCATTAGTCCATCAGGAACTTATGTGTCTCTGTGTTGTCCAGTTCCATGTTTTTAAATTGTGGGAGAAAGTCTAAGTACCCAGAGAGAGCCCAGGACCTGCTTACTGCAAATCAACAGTGCTATCACTGTACAGCCCTCATCTACACATGTATTATTTATTTATAGTTTTAATGTATCTGTATTTATTCATATTTTAATTAATAGGACATCACTGTTTTAGCTGTGAGTTTGTTTGGATTAATTAACTTGCGAATTTTTGTTTTATTTTATTTGGAAATGTGTGTTCTCATTTATGTATTTACTTGAAATCTTTCTATTTCATTTGTTTGGTGACTTGTTTATGTAATTAACTATTCATAAACTCATTTTCATATTAATTAGTTGTTAATTATTGAATATTTCCATATATTTATTCATCCATTCTAATATTGTCCTCTGCTGAACTCATGATCATTCAGCAGAGAAGCCCAGACTTTCCAGCCAGTTCCTATGGAGTTGATCCTAAGAGGCCAGCAGAGAAACAATCCCTCCAGCATGTCTTGGGTCTTTCTCTGGGTCTCCCTCTGTTTCATTATTATTAATATTATTTATCAGTTTTTATTTATATTAATTAATTATTCTTTACTTACCTACTAATGCTTTTTTAACTTCATAATTTGCTGACAAACTGTCAAAACAAAGGATGTGTTTGCTAATGTTGTGTAGAGGCTTAATAGATAATTAACTGCTGTGAATTAAGGTGTCAAAAATGGTGTACTTACTGAAAAACATTGGATTTTCACAATTTATTGACCATAGACGTCGGTCTAGCTTAGTGTGAATTACGTTCCCTTCCGTTGAAAGATTTCCCTGTCACCGTTCTTAAAAGGCTATTATTAAAAACCAAGCCAAATATAAAATGCCTCAAACGAAGGAGCTGTAATGAATGAATCCCAATCACAGAGCCAGCACAGCGGAAGGGCACAGCTTGTTGATTTCAGTGAGATGAAACTGATCTGAGAAGGGAACAAACATAGTTTGCATAATAATCAGTATTTTAAAATCGTTGGAGTTTGAGCTTATTGTCTGACATTTAAAATGCGTCTGCACAATGCAAATGAGGACGCTAAGTGGTTTCAAGCCACACATTCACATTACAAATCAGAAAGCATATTTGCACATGAAGGCAAATAGAGATGCTGGAGGGAGTTATTTTTAAACAGACACCTTATTTAAATCTAGTGAGTGTTTACATCTTGTCCACAATTTAGAAGATTTCAGGTGCATCTTAATATTGGAAAGTCTTCTGAAGGTGGATCTATTTCTGTGTTTCAATGTAGAAAGTAAACTCAAAAACAGACCCATTCCAACCTATACAGTCAAGTTGTAATAGATCCATACAACTCATAAAAATAACTAAATTTAGATTACAAAAGAACAATAAAATTCTTTTTAATGTTTTCCATTCCACTAAATTTTCTATTAATATGATTAGATAGAGCATTCTGTAAAAAAAAAACAGTTTCTTCTGCAATTATAAATTGTGGGCTAACAGCCATTTGTACTCTTTGCTGGATAGTTGTCAAGTCAACAATCTCCCCCATGATTATTTTGGCTATTTTATTCATCTTTTGTGACATTCAAAACTTATTGGTGTTCATTAATTGTAAGACAATCATCAGGGATGAATGAAAAATAATATTGTATCGCTGTGTATCAATATAAAACTAAAGAGAACTACTTAAATAAATTCACAAATATATGGCTTTTTTAAAGACACACCTCTATGTTACTCTAAATGTATTATAATCAACCATTTTTTTTCTCTCATGATTTTTGTTGTGTTTGACAATTTCCCACCTTTTCCAGATCTTACAGAAAGCTAAGCTGACCATCTGCCGGCTGAAGCTTCATATTAAATTGAGAGAAACATTGGCAAAAAAAAAAAAAAAAAAGCACGCCTTTGAAATACCAAACTCCTTCCTTTAAACCTTGCAGGATCCAACGAACTCCTTCGGAGCGGCTTTACACAGCACTAAGCTGTTTTCCTAATATATTATTTATGGTGTGGCCTGCCAAATGCAGGATTCCTGTAATACATTAGTGAGTTGGGGATGAAATAGTCGGCAGTATGAAAATCAGCAGCAGTGTCTGAAAGGGAGCCTGTTCTCAGGTTTGTTCTCTCCTCCGTGTGTGTGCGGTAGCCTTGAAGATAAAGAGTGGAGCTCTTGTAACGGATACTCAAACTCGGATGAGTTATTGGCCATTTGTTATTCTCCGTTGAGGGAAGCAATTTGAGGGTTACAGAGCAATTAGTTATTAATGCATGCTGCCTGGAAGAGCATAAGTGAGGACACCTAAGCGCAGCCATCAAAGAATCAAAAGCCCTGCAGATGACTCTCAAATACAAAGGATAACTTTTATTTGCTTGTGTATTGTTCAATCATAAAGTGTCCGCAGCAGATTAAATACTGTGTAAAGACTAAACTGCTTCTTATTATCCCTCAGGAGTGCAATCAGTCCTTTCTACTTAAAGGCTCACGGTTAAAGCCAAAGCCAGGTGGAAACACCGTGGGGTAGTAGTTTGACTTAAGCATCAGTCTGAGTGTCACCATGAATATTCATAAACAGCTTTAATGAAGACCTAACATTGATTAAGCCGTTTCTAATGGCTTGTATTGCAGTGAATGCCACAATATAATTGGATTAGTTTGACTTTGGGAAGTACTTTGAGACATTGCCCACATTGGAAATGAAGATGTGCAGCCCACTAACAGTGTAATTGACAAGAATAAAGATAGATGTATCCAGGCGACTCCTGAGCTCCTTTACTTTGCCCCGAAGCAAGGGTAGCCCAGAGCCATATCCCCAAGTGAACCAAGGCCAGATTTAATTAGCTTCAAATGCCTTTTTGGAAAGAAACGTTAGGTTCTAGAAACCAGACTCAGTTTTCAAAAAGAACAAAGGAGGTAAGAGGCACCTTAAAAGGCCTTACAAAATAATCTCCAATCCCATTTGTGTTAGTTGGCAATTATTTTCCTGTTCAACTGTTACAGGAATAATTAGAGATTTTTGTAGTGAAGTTCTCGTCAAAGGGTGAAAATATTTAATGTTTAATCTCCAGTAGAGATAACTGTCTTGGTGTGTTTATGTAATAGAAATCCAGATTACTTGCTCTTGGAAATGTGGCATCCAAAATTGTGACTGATGAGTGTGTATTTGCTGTCACTTTTGAACCAGTGTAGGCTTATTGGTTCTCTAAAAAAAAAATCCTGATTGAAGTTAATTAACTGAGCAATCCTTAGATTTGTCCTAGTGAGAAAATCTGTGCTGTTTTGTTTTTCTAGACATGCCTTATGGCCAGAGACAAACTTTAGAAGTGTATCATGTAGCAGCTGTGGATGAAAGAGGGCCTCACAATCTAATCAATTTTAAGGACTTTGTAAAGCAGAGTGGGGAAGTGTTTATGTGTAAATCAAGATGTAGAGAGCTGATTGACTCCACCTGAGGAAGACTACTGAAGAAACTGAATTAAAAAGTGATTGAACAAAGTTTAAGGGTGCACACCCTTTTCTAACCAGGTTGATGCAGCTTCTTCATTTTTTATATTTACTTTAAAGGTGGAAAAGTTCTTAAATTATTTACCTTGTTCTCGTTTTTATACATCAATGCACTGCATTTTAACAAGAGTTGTACACTTTGAATCATGAGTTTCTCTTAGTTTAAGAAATGGAAAAGAACCTTAAAAACAAAGAAAAAAAGCTAGAGCAAAGTATAAACTTTTGCATTAACAGATGAGTGATGACTGTCAATCTTATACAAAACTACAAAGGAATAAATTCCTGTGGATATCTCACAAATTAGCTACCTATTTCATTAGTAATAAGCAGTTAATAGCCAAACCGAAAGCCTCATAATTAGTCCAATGGGTTTGCATGATACTAAAAGGTTTTCCTCACGCAGAACAAACCTGTACAAAATTTTATTTACAAAACATATGAATTACAGACTCAATCAATAAGAATATTGCAGGATTTTAAATAAAAGACTGTTACATTTTATTTTTTGCCCCCCTATTCCCACAAAACTCCTCCTTTGAGGTGCAGTCTCCAGCTGAGCCTCACAGATTATGATATAAAATGGCACCAAGTGATTAACAAAATTAAAACTCTGTAGTCCAATAGATTCCACCAATGCTGTCTTTCAGGGCAACATATTTAAGACCTTCCATCCATCCATCCATCCATTTTCTGTTCACCCTTGTCCCTAATGGGGTCGGGTGCTGGTGCCTGTCTCCAGCTACGTTCCAGGCGAGAGGCGGGGTTCACCCTGGACAGGTCTATTTAAGACCTTATGGAATGGAAGTTGAAGAGAATTAGGAACTCTCCACCCAACGGACATACATTGAGACACTTAAGATGTAGCTCATCCATAATTCAAATGGCTCTGCACTCCAATAAATATGTAAACAAATGCATTATTAATTTACATCCATATCCAGCAAATGTTATATTTAGACTATTTTGCTGTCCACGTTAATTCATGTAAAATAAGAAGAGCCTGTCTTCAGCTGTGGCATAAGCTACAAGGAGCACACATGAAGTGTGTGTATGTATGATCTACATACACACACTTGTCGTTTCAAGTGTTCATATTTAAAAACGTCATTATGTTAAACTAATTTTTAAGCAAGAACACTTGTGTATTCTTGCACATCTGCAGCTATAAATCCTCCACTTTATTGTGCAATTCTTTCATTCTTAATGAAGCCAATGGCCCACAGAAATTTTTAATCCTTAATTAGTTCTTTATTGGTTTGTTCATATCTGGTACCATATGAGGCAAATAATCGTACTTCTCATACAATGCATTATTGCAAAGTAACATTAACATAGACGATTTCTATTTCTTGCGAATAAAATATTCAGAAAGCTACAGAGTGCATCACTGTGCAGCAATCTGTACTGTTACATCCCCAAATAAAATCCAGCACAATCACTTCAAGAGACACCTAGTTAATAAAGTTCACATTTGTGTGATTAAATCTCAGTATAAATCCGGCTGTTCTGTAAAGAAATAGCAATCTGAGAAGCAGTGAGGAGATTCATCGTAACTATGGAGAAGCAGCCGAGACAGACAACTCAGATGGGAGAATAAGTCAACAGGAAACTTATTAGTAATAGACTCCACTAGTGTTTGTGGTGAGACTGGCAAGACAGGAGTCGATGTTGAAAGAAAGTCATAAGAAATCCAACTAAGGACATAGCAAGTATGTGGAAAGGGGGTGTTCTGGTCGTATGACAGTCAAATCAAACTTTCTGGCTGACATTATAAGACATTATGTGTGGATGAAACCCATCAGTTCACATCATCCTCTCTTTGAAATATGGTGGACAGGATGCTGTTTCTCCCCAGCACAGTCAGGGGAGCTGGTGTAATTTGGTAGGAAGATGGATGTGCTGGGTTTTAATGTCAGAATGAAATAAAACACCGCAGACAAAGCTTGAAATTTGTTTGCACCAATGTGGTGTGCATATTGATATGTTTGAGTAGACTATTCAACATCCAGTCCCAAACCCAATAAACAATTTGTGGCAAAATGTGGAAGGTAGTTTTCACATTCACTGAGCTATTCTGCAAAGACGTATGGACAAAAATTTGATTATACATGAAAGCTGATAATATGGTAAATGGCCTCCATTTGTATAGGACTTTATTAAGTCTGAGATTTCCAAAGCACTTTAAACTACTTTCAGTCATTCATACACTGCAGGTGGGAAACTACATCATAATCGCAGCTGCCATGGAGCAGACTGACAGGACAAATCCCTACCTCCTGATCCACTGCAGCACTAAGGTGGACAACATGAGACTTCAGAAATTGTTGCAAATGTGGTTCTACAAAGTAATGACTTGGGGGTGTCAAAAAACACAACACACATTTCAGACTTTGCTGTGTAAAAATCTTAAAAAAAGAAACAAAAACGAACAAAAAAACTTTTCTTCAACTTAATTTCTCACTACCAAGATGGTCTGTCACAAATAAATCCCGATTTAACACAATTAAATTTAAGTTTTTGGTTGTAACATGGCAAAGTGTATGAAAACTTAGCAAAAATTGCTTCCCTGTGTCTGTTCTGCACGGTCACTCAACCCTCTGCTACACCATTATTCCCTGAAGCAGCTGCACAACTGGAACATGTGGCAACAAATCTGAGCAATAACAAATGAGGTAATAGGCCAACAGCAAAAGTAAAAGTGACGTCTGATTAGCCTGTTGGTTTAATAAGCTTCTGGTATCATCACTGAAATGTGTCCCTGTGCATTTCTTTGCATTTCTACCGTAGCTGAACACAGTTCTCTAGATGTAAAGACCGAGCTTGTTAAAGTTTTTACAAGCTCTGTGATTCGAGTGTAGAGCTACGAGTCTATGGATACGAGTGTGAAGAAGTATCTCTTTATTTTTTCATCTCTGTGACTTTCTTACAAACCGAGTAAAAAATAAAATAAAATAATAATCCAAATGTGCACAGACACTCAAAATTAGTCAGTCATAATGTCTTTATGGGAATATGGGTACCTCCCCTAACAAGTGTGGACATAGAGCATCTACACTCTATGCAACAAAAGTGTGAGAAATCTCACATTCAATGGAGGTATTGTTCAGTTGTCTTCCACGATCCAACTCAATCGTCCTAGATAAACCACCTGAAAGGGAAACGTGTGTAAACGAGAAATTTAACGGCCAAAACAGGTTCTTATGAGTGCTCAACAATACCTTACAAATTCCCATGGGAATATGTAAAAGAGACGTGTCACAGTGCAGTATTACATGGAGGATTGGTGTTAATGAGTAGGCTTTCTGTCAAACATGTTTTCACTGGTCTCAGTAACTGTTGCCTCTGATGTAAAAGGAATCCTTCTCAACAGTCCAGAAATTACGATATATAGATTTGGAATTAAACCAAATGTTGCTTCTGATTGCCAGAACTGTGGCTTAGCTGACAACTGGTACTCTTGTTTAAGTGAGGTTTTAGCAACGTTGTGTTAACCTTCATCTTCTGCTATGAAAAACTTTGGGTTGGTGTGCTACATAAAAATCCTAATGAAAATTCCTTAACATGTGAAATAAATGAGGTAGTATGGAAACATTTTGCCAGGTACTGTATGTATGGTAGTAGTAACACATGAAGGACCCTTTCATGTTTTGTTGAAGTAATGTGAAGCCAATGTGCATATCTGAATCTTTGATATTTAGAGTTCTGGTTCTCTGGTGTTTCCATAGTCACACAGAGCTGAACCAGTTTACAATTTGACAGTTCCTGACTTTTGCAGTGCGAGTACATTTTTCTCTTCAACGTTGTTTCTATCTTTTCTTGTCACCTAAATTTCTTAGCTATTAAAACAAATATGGTTCAAATGTATGAATTTCTTTAAAATCTTATTAAAACAAACCTAACCTCAGGAAAAGAAAATCCGACTCAAAGTAACTTAAAGAATTAAAAAGAAGAAATCAATTTTTCCCATGTCGATTTGGGCGCATGCCTCATTCAAGAGAAGATTTTTTCAATCAGTTTGCACAGCTTGACCATTTTAGATTCATCTGAAAGTCTCACATCTACAGGTATGGTTCCACGTTTGCTGTTTTATTGCTCAGCTGTGGTTATTCTGAGGCAGCCTTAGAATGGGAATCATCATCGCTCTTCATAATATCCAGAATTCTCAAATTTGACGAGCTTGTAGAATTTAAAATGGCTCAATTTATGTTCAAGGTATCTAAAAAGTTGTTACCTGAGCACATACAGAGCACGTTTTCTGAAAGAGAAGGGGGGTATAACTTAAGGGGTCACTCAAACTTCAAGATCCGCAATTTTAGAACAACAAGAAAAAGCTTCTGTATTTCAATTAAAGGTGTAAAGTTATGGAATAAGTTACATGAAGATTTAAAACAAAGCAATAGTTTAACACAATTCAAAAGAAAGTACAAAGAGGTAATTTTCAATAGATACACACATGGGGACAGAAAGCAATAAGGTGTGTATTGAAGATAACAACTTGGTGTAAGGGTTTAGAAAGATAAACCAGCATAAAATGGGAAAATGTATAGGTAAATATTAGTAACTGTTACTTCTGACTGCCACTTTGATTTTGATTTTTTTTAATGACAGTAGGACTCTAAAGTCTCAAGTGTTTAGGGGTAGGAGTTTATAAGTTCTCACTTCTTCCTACCCCATTTTGAGCATGATATGTTAACTGAAACTAAAAATCTGTATTTTCTCTTCTTTCTTATGCACTTCTTGTTACTGTGCACTATTTTATTTTTATATTTGCATCATGTTCGAATAAATTTCATTTCATTTCATTTCATTTCATTTCATCAAACCTAGTGTTCCTGAAAGAGTGATACTACTTTATTGATTCTCTCATATTCATTGATTTGTTTACCTGCAACAGACAACCACTTTATAAACTCTCATCAAATGCTTCATGGAAACAGATTTTCTTTGGAAGTGTGACCTGAGCTCTTCCCGCAGTCATTATTGACAACCGTGGACACACTCAATCGCTGCTCAGAGACACATTAAACATTAAGCCGCTGCTTGAAAACAAATTAAATGTGTGAAAGAGTTCAGAGCTAAAACTCAGCAGCTTTCCTGTCATGCTAAGTCCATTTTCCATCCATCCATTATCATACACGCTTATCCATAATAGGGCTTCAGGGGTGCTGGTGCCTACCTGCAGCAGTCAACAGTCGAGAGACGGGGTTCACCCTGGACAGGTCAACAGGCCAAGTCCATTAACAAAAGTATATTAATTTTAAATAATCAACAATAAGGATAAATTTGTTGCAGTTTTGCACTGAGTCCAAAGCCTACAGTTGATGACCCAAAGTTTTGGCAGTCACACAAATTCTTAAGAGCTTCTGTTTATAATTAAGCAACATTTACTTTGTTTTTTCAATAATGTGCCAAAGACTTCACTACAGAATGGAGTTGCTGCCAGTAGAAAGCTTCAACATTGGTAGCAGGTGGATGGACAAATATATGATAAACACTTTAAAGTGAAGACATTCAGCCAAAGGTTTTGTTGTAGAAAAGCAGCCACTTCTGTCAAAGACAAACAATAAGTACAAGGTCAAACCTTGAAGATAGTAGGAAAATGGACTGTGAAAGAGTGGTGCAAAGTTTTAACCTTTGATGAATCCTCACTGTTTTTCAGTTTTGTTATTTTTCATGAAAGGAAAAACGTATCCTGCCAACAAAGGCATGTGAAATCCTGAGATTATCTATGATTAGGGTTGCTTACATTCAAAAGAAGCAGACCATGTAATCTTGATCAAGACCAGACAAGTACAGAGATCAGCAACAGAAAGTTGAAAATTATAACTGTAAATTTGTAGCTCAAGTGTAGTGTTCACATGTTAAAATGTACAACAAGTTTTATCTCGGTACATTAAATATCGACATAGCAAAACATTGACTAGTGGAAAAAGTTTTGACACTGACAAAATGTATTTTAGCTGCAAGATTATTGTGCCAAAAAAAAAAAAAATCTGTACTTCTTTCCTCAATCATCAAAAGTTTCAGCTCCACAGGAATGTCACATGGCTGGGTTAAGTACTTGTTCTAATTTCTCTTCAGCCTCTGTTGGATCCACCTCCGGAGGTCATGAACGCATGAGGTCATGACCCTGGGGGTGGTGCTGTCTGCTAAAGTAGATAGAAAGAAATTTACTGTGTGGGTTTGAACCACAACCTTGAGTCCCTTGTTGCTTTGTAGTTAATGCCATTCTTGCAGTGATTCGCCCACACATATAATCTCCCAACAGGCTGACAAACCTATACCAGACAATCCCTGAAGCTATTTGTTCAAGTTTTGCTTAAAAGTCTGAGTACCTGTGAAAAGTCTATCTACCGAATCTTGCAGATGTCAATAAAAGTTTGTATTCTGTTGAAAAACTGAAGACATTTATCTAAAGGTTAATATGTAGACCTCACAAGATTTCAACTCCTCTTGGATTAAGTTTCAGCAAGAAAACCTTGTAAAACTAGTTATTCACACAAATTACATGTCAATTAAAACCTCAAAAATGCGTACTCTAACCTCAGCGCTTTTCTCAAGAGCAGCAAAAACATCTCCCTCAAGCTGTCGACTGCATTTTTCAAGGCTTTGTTTTCACTGCTGCCGCGGTTTTGTTGTAGTTTGGACAAGTTTCCCACTTTGAAGGATTCAAAACAGTGAATGAAGTAATCAGTGTTCTTTAAAAGAGTCAGCCTCACACAAACGCCCATGCAATATTAATCCAATCTTCAGAGGTGGTTCAGCTTCCAGGCTAGCTCAACCCGAGGGGACTTCTCCATTACCTCTTCCTGCTTATATCTCTTACCTTGATACTCCATAAAAAGCCTCGTCCAGCTTAGAACTTACTTTGATTTTGTACTTTGGATTTATTTCTTTCATCCTTACGTGCACATTCTTGTTGTATTATTGATTAAAGAGCTTAAATCACAAATAATCTCCATTTCATCAGCAAAAATCAAAAGAATTAAAATAGAAAGTGCATGTGAGAGGCTTTTCTCCTGAGAGAAGTCTAACAGCAGGCATTATTGGAAAGATTTGCAAAGAACCAGACCTATAAATTAGGTGCTATATGAAGAGACAATAAAAAGCTTAGAGTTTGAAGCATTGAAAGCATGTCAAAGAAAATCACGAAGAGTTCAGTTTTCATCATTCTTTCATTTAATTATATCTGATATGCTCCTTAGAGCTGTAATACATTGACTCATGATTAAAAAGCCAATTAAAAAGTTCTTTGGAGCAATGAAAAAGAACCACACTTGTATTAATTGTAATTTAAAACTGTCTGATCTGTTCAAATTCACAATGTCAAGCTGTTGTTTTGGAAAAGAGCCTCCAGGGTTCAGTCTGGAAAAAAAACAGTAATAATAAAATTGGGAATGTTTTCAGCACACTGATATCCATATCTCCAAACTAAAGTTAATTTATCATTTTGTTGAGAATTTTCTGGGACAAAAAAACATCACAAGTAATATAGCCTTACAATAACATCTTGGACGTTGTTGCACTTATGAGAAATGCATGGCTGTTTAGTGGATTTTTATTCTTTTTGTTTTTTTTTTATTTGAACTTTATACAATTTATCTCATTGATATTCAAGATCTAATTTACCACAGAGACTTGTTTTTATATAAAAAAAAATAAAAATCTGGCACTGTAACAATGAAAGTAATTAAGAAACATAACATCTGTTCATAGTGGTGAACTTTTCCAGGACTGGTCGACATTACAGCATTAATAATGGAGTACATCAATGACTCATCCAGGAGGAAACAAAAGAACCCAGAGTAACACCAAAACTACAACAAATGTCTCTTTTTCAAAATCTTAAGAATGACTTTTTAACTCTTTCTATGCTCATTTATGAAAATAACTACTTCATCTCTTCTTAAGATTCAAAAAGTGAGCTAATCCCAATCATTTTTTGGCTTAAAAGGAAACAACTTTTTTTAAGCAAAGCATGAGTTTTGACTCGTCTGACTTCCTGAGGATCCTGGTTTCCTCTCTGGGTGATGAGAAGCAAGACGTGAAAATTAACAGCTCTTGTCCACAAGCCCTCTTTAGAGCGACTGTATCCCAGCAGCACAGGAAGACTCTCGAGTTGCACCATCAACACTTTTAAATATTTAATCACGTCTGTCACAGGATCTGACTTTTGACATTGACGTCAACCTCTACAGAACGAGCTGTCGAGTGTTTTCATTACATGGCGTTTCCTGCTCCAAGTGGCGGAGACTCTTCCTTGAGCAACTCTTCTTGCAGATTGAATGGTGTTGAGCTCAACCGTAGCCGATTGTATAAATTAGAGGGCAATATGGGCATCCTGTGACTAAACTAGTACTTTCACAGAAATGATGAAGAGGTAGAATAATGATTAAAGCACAGCAGAGATGCCTGGGGATGACTCCTAGGAGCTCTCTGAGGAGTCCTTCTGTTTTGCTGTCGCCTGAACAACAACCTTGGTAATAATCTTCATGCTGAGCATCAGGGACTCTGTGGGATAATCCCACTGGTAGTGCTGCTGTATACAGCAAGCTTTATCCCTATGTATTTCTGTTCTTGTTCTTAGTTTTACTATAAAACCAAACAAAAGGTTGTAGCAAAACTTGTAATTAACTAAGATACAAAAATAGCCTTAACATCAGTTCTGCTTATGACACACCAAAAAGAAACATTTGTTTCTTTGGCTAGTGTCTTGGTTTTATGTTTTACATCTAATTGTGTTTCATTCATAAAGTTGCATTTTGATTCCCATATTTCCACAGTTTTGCTCCGAAATGCAATCTCCTTGAAAATTATGGAATCCAAAAGCATAATTTATTTCTGTATCTGATAGTCTTGCCCCACACGCTCCCTCATATGTCAGTGCTTGAATCCTGCCTATTTCTTTAATTACAAATCGAGCAGTTCAGTATCACAGACTGATTAATGCATCACAGGTCCTGAGTTTGACTATAATTACAGACTGGTTGGCCAGAATGCAGAGGGGTGAATTATTTTGTTTCAGGAACATAATTACTCCACCAAAATGCTTCACTGTGAACAATTTAACAACAGCTATTCTTTCCGCCAGAGGAGTTTATTGGTTAATTTCAGTAAGCTCCACTAGTTACTATATTGCTTAGGAATGACTTAGGTTGCTCTGATGAACTCATCACCATCTGGGATGGATAGACAAACGGACTCAGATCAGCAGTAAAACACCTTTTGGGTGTTGAGAAAAGTCCATTAAGTGAAAGGTGTTACTTTTGTGTCGCTCCTTCTATGATCCATTTTCTCAAAAATGTCCCTTAGAAGTCACTCCATATATATGCTTTTGAAAGTTACTTAGAAAGAACTTGAAAGACTGACTGTGAATTAAATTTCTTATTTTATTTTTTCTGTGACATGAAGAAAAAAAGAACTGAAATCCAATGGAATAGAGCTTTTAAAACACCAACTGCTTTAGGTGCAATACGGTAAAATGAATGTTTTTATCCTGAAAAGAGTTTATCCTCACTAAAGAGTAAAACAATGATAAAGAACTAACCCAACCTATTACATATGCAGAGTACATTTATATACACTAAGCTGTCATAAGTATTTAATATAAAAGTGTTTGTTAAAAAGGTTACTATTATTACTTTATGGATGCTGAAGCCTTTCATTTCCCCAACTCCAAAGGCCAAAATCTTTTTTCTGTGCTTTAAAAAGATTAGATGAGTGAAATAAAATTGCTCTCCTACACTCTGATTTGCTAAGTGTATATACCTAAACATAAATACACCTAACAAAATAGGTTTATTAGTGGTTGTCGCAGGGCAAACCATGTACTGGGCCAAGTGGTGTAAATACGCAAGACAATTAACTCTTGGATTTGTTCAATTCTGAAGACTCTGTGAACCCCATGAATAATGATTTCATTCCACAACTCTCTTCTTCCGAATTTGCTGTAAAAGAGCAATGCATAAATGGCTATTTACTGAGAATTAGTTTTTTTAAAAAGTCACATCATACTGCGTGTATTCCAGCTACAATAAAGATAATATTAGGACGAAAGCCTGTATGTAAGCAGGGAGATCTTATTCAAATACAGCATTCCTTCTTCCAGAAAGTGCTATGATGGTGGCAAAAACACTCAAAAGAGGTTCAAATGAAAAACATTAGAAAAGTTGAAAAGTGTAATTATAGAAGCAAAGAAATTACAGACATTATTTAAAAAGGAAAGGATAGATGTTAAATATCTAGACTTTCATCAACTGAAATCAAACAATTCCTGAGCAATAACAAAGGAGATAAAATGAATGATGTGGACCAAAGCAGTTGTAAAAAGGCCCTTCATAATTTGAAGTAGAGTCTATTATTCAGCAGCATTATTGACCATTCTCTACTTTCAATTGATTTTCAGGCGCTCCTGCAATGCTGTCACTTTTTTCTACTTTCAGCAAAGTTTACCACTCTCATCATAAATTGAGCAGCATATACTGTAACAAAAAGTTGAAATTAATAAATGAAGGCTGGATTTAATCTTGTCAGTATATTGATGCTTCAGACCACATAATCACATTTACTTTTTGACTTTACACAAAAAAATATAGCATTTAATTTAAACTACGTGATAGATTGAACACAGCTTTATTCATCCTTTAAAATGCTTTTTTTCTCAATACAGCTGTATATTTGGCAAAAAAACAGCGTAGTCATAACACAGTGATTTATCTTTTCAAAACATCTATTCATATGCTTCTATTTCTTCTTTGCACAATTCAGTTATATTTTTACAAGGAAAATTATTGAGCTAGAAAGTTTCTTGTTCTTGATATCTTGCAGCCTGGTGACATGCTAAAGAAAATAGTTTAAGTTAAAAAGGCTTCATTTGGCTGCCTATCTTTAATTACTTCTCCTGCACAGACAAAAATATTTCAATAGGATAAAGTGCAACATTATTAACAGGTTTTGTCATCTTTCTTTGTTAGTTTAATCTGTAATTGGACCTGATGAATATTCATCAATCACAGCTACCAACAAACCAAATGCAGCCTATCAGAATTAGACAGCAAGTAAGTAGTCATTAATGCAATGAACTGATGAAATGGGACATATTGGATGTTTCTTGATCTCATATTGACGGATGGATGGATTGCTAAGAGCTACAGTTGTAACAGAATCAGCTCTAGCATGAAACCTGCAAGGAACTGCTGACATCTCTCTGGTGGATACCTCTCTCAAACACCTCACAATGAAAACTGAGAGCGTTATATCAATGCAACAAAAAACTTTGCAATCCCCCACTTCGGTCTTTGAATGCTCTGTCTGCAGTAGCTGTGTAATACAAACTGGTTTCTGTCTACCTATATTGATAATTCAGCATGTTATTCAACCGTGACCTGCAAAATATTGGCTTCTACTAATGAGAATGTTCATGAAAGTGCAAATGACCTCATTTAGTTTTTTTCTTCTTCTCTTCCCCATCAAATATTAACCTGCCAGCCCTGCCAATAATCCTAATGAAAGTCTACCATAAATTGGCTTGGCAAGCAAAGGAAACACAGCAAACTGGGTTTTTGCAGACATTTGCACCTGCCAAATGCTGGCACCGCGATTACCCGGGACAGACAAACCTTCATCAAAAGTAACACCAACTCAAGAAATCTCATTTTCAGTAACTCCAATTCCTACACAGGATGTGAGGGAAGGAGTGTATTATCAAAGGGAAGCTGAAGCAAATGCTAAGATGAATTTCTGATTTGTGCACCTTTGGGCTATAAGGCCTTAAAATGATTCTAATTCATCACAGAGGGTTATTATTTTCCAATTACATGGCTCTCATTTGAAATAGGAAGTGAGAGCCATTAGATGAAGATCATCCTGACTTGGATGGAAATAAAAAGCAGTGTGTAGTCCTTGAAAGAAAGCACATCTAGGAGAAGAAATATTGATGGCCTTTATCTAGTGACCCGATGATCAAATGCGAGCAAATTTAATTCAGTTGGCTTTCTATACGGACACGATTCTCATTTAATATGACCAGAGTTTGAACAGAGTAAACATGATTACGGGCAGCAAACAAACATACCCGCTGACATTCTTTAAAGGGGAATCTGATTGATTTTCTCAGCAATAACCTATTATCTGCAATCAGTGGCCTTCAGAAGAAAAAGGGTCATTTGGGAGGCAGATGCACAACAGCACATTGCACGTTTGTAGTTGCTAGTTGCAAAATGTGTGAAGCTTATTTTTTTTTTTTTACATAAAATAGGCACACGTGTCAAGGACAGAGAGGCAATCCACAGGATTATCAGTCATTTTAGACGTGCGTCTGAATTTACCTGTTACAGCCCATTGAACTTAATCACACAACACAGTGTGGAGAAGAGAAAGGGTGTCATACAAGGTCATCAGATAAGAGGTTTTTATTTCTACAAAAGGGTGAGATGTAGTATTTGAGATGAAAAAAAACAGGTGGCAGTTTTAAGTGATTTTCCAAGAGATTATAACATAAAATGAGATGCTTTGAGCTGACGTGTTCCAGCTCAAACCAACTTGAACTCTTAAAACAGCTAATTTGGATTAATTTGAAGACCCAGCCCTTGGTCAAATATGAACTGATCCAGTGCTGGGTTGAGGGAACCCAAGAGTATTGCTTATGGGTTAGACCCAGTTTCTTTGGTTAGTTGTCAACACAAATAAATGGAATCAAGTCTGGGCTGAACAATGTTAGGACAACAGAAATAACTTTCTGATATACTGATATAATTTTTAGTATGTTGTAATATCAATGTTAGTTCCAATTAAACAACATTTTCCTCTTTCTACTCTTACTTTTTTGGAACTCTACAAAAAGGAATGACCACCCCAAATACTACTCTCCCTGAGAGAGAATCTTTATTTGAATAGACCAACATGGATCGGAAAGTTCAATAAAAAGGTCAAATACTTCACAAGCATATTAATAAATTCAGTCAACATAAGTCCTTCACTATACGTTTTTTGTCACACATCGACATTGCACTGGCAATTGTGTTTCAATATATTATGCAAATCTATAACAAGTGATTGTAGTCTAACCTTTAGACCACCGGAAATATAGTTAAAAAGAGTTTCAAAAGTTTGTGGGGAAGTGGAACCACCTCCAAAAGCAGGTTTGATTGTTTGGTCTGCACCAAGGTTCACTTGAGCATATTTACACCCGCACAAAGGATTTGGACTAGCAGGGGAAACCACTTTTAGTACTCTGTCTGGGCTTTCTCTCGCTGAAGTGGATTTTGCCAGTAGAATTTGAACCGGGTCAATCAGCGAACAGAAGGAGAAGTTGTGAATGATGACGTTGATTTTCAGCCAAGTCTTAGAATTGAAGAATTTTGAAATGTCAGCGGAATAAGTGAACAAAGCTGTTTGGTTCGTGTTAGCCTCACTTCCAAATACTGAGTTACCATTAACAACTGGCTCATCACTTGTTTATGGTTGTTTACAGTGCTGGCAGTTTCTGGTAAGCTTCATAGTATTGAACTGGTGCATTAAAAATGTCACGGCCGAATGTTAGCTATTGGGTAAAATTATAAACTTCAACAAAGTCAAGTCCAGCAATCAATCATTTCTAATAGCCGATGGTCAACAGCCTTTGTACGAAGTGAAGTGTAGAATACGAGCCTGGTTTTTAACCAAGTCTGGTCCATTTAAAACAGACTTGAAATGTCAGGTTTAAATACACTCTTGGAGAAATTGACTTCAATCCCAGGAAGTCTGATGTGAACTGAAATCCTTTCAACGAGCAACACAAAAAGACTGACGAGGATTTCACTCGCTCTTGGAACAACCACAGCTTTGTGGAAAGAATGTGGCATGATTCTGACATTGGGTCTAAAAGAACCAGATAGCCATCAAAATCATGGAAGAAAACCAATATAAGAAATATTAGAGTTTCAGGCCTTTTACAAATCCACAAAAAATAAAAATAAAAAACATAAGGAATGGGAAATCAAACATTAATGACCCCTCAGCAATTCTGAGAGATTCAATATCTGGTTAGTAGAAGCTTCCCTGAAGTTTTAATGTACAATATATTTATCTTTACTATTGTTATGTTAATTTATCATATTTTCTCATGAGCAAAATAAATTTAAGTAAGCGAGACCTCTTCCTGGTGAAAAACCTTAGCAGTGTGGGAGGTGTTGGCCTGAAATCTCTGCACAGCAAGTAAATTTATTAACCTGCTGTCTTCATTAGCACACACTCAAACTCACAGTTTCCAGTCGTGAAAGTAGAGGAGCTTGTTGTTTCTGCAGTAGTATTTTTACTCTTTAACTGTCATTTCTCTGGAAGGGAAACAGCAACGCTTCTAACTCCAACCTTTAACATGAACTTCAACAATTTCTGACTGTAGTTTCCACTCCACATCTCATTGTGCTAGACATACTGCCATGGAACAAGACAATTGGAGAAGAAAAAAATAAAAAATTGCACATGGTTATTATTTGCAATCAATGGCTCTGCTTCCACTCAGTTTAAAATATGCTGACTCCATTAACTAAAGACAAAATTCTGATGTTCAGGACTGACAAGATTTCCTTTATGCATAAAACTTTAATGGATACAAGACAATTTATGCCTAACTATGCACCCATGTTTTAGTCACTTTAGTCAGTTAATACTTCATCTGACAAAGGGAAAAAGCAAGTTTATGTCCTTCAAGCATTTTAAAAAGTGAATCACTCTGTAATATATTCTGTCCTTATGAATTCCAAACTAATGTGGGTTTATACACAAGTCATATCATATTGGCAGCTGCCAGCAGGGCTTATAATTTCTCCTGGCATGACTTCATACAGACTCCTGATAGTAGGCCTTAATGGAACTTCAGCGAGGAAAATTGACTAAATTTGCATGTTGACAAAGGAAAGAAAAGCAACAAGATAATGGAGGTACTGTACAACAGAGACTAAGCTTAATCTTTGAGGTGAATGTGTCATAAGGGGCCAAGAAGGCCAACAGCTTACTCAGGAGGTTTTCTGCAAAGAGCAAAAAAAATGTACCTTTAGCTTAATGATTGGACAGACTGGCTTAAACGCTGTCTGGCTGCTTGGAGACCACAGTAACATACAGCGAAGAGCTTATAGAGAGGAAAGAAATGTTCCAATCTGGTTGCTGGACTAAATATAGGTAACATTCACACAGATAAATAAAGAAAATACATAATGCACCCAAGATGTTCTTCAATGTCTAATATTTTTAATTTATATTGGCCAACAGTAGTTAACTTATATGCTATGATTTAAGCCCTTAGGGGTCTGAAAATCAGGTGAAGGATGAATAAAGGTAAAATAATTTCAAAGTCTTAAAATATAAATCTTGAAAGAAATATTAAACAAACCAATCAGGAGCAGTCTTTTCACAAATTTCCAAAGACATTTGTATTTTTAATTCCATATTTAGACAGACTGAAATTCAGGAACTCCGTCCTTTCACAATGCATAGGCTCTGCCATATATGTGGGATTTTCCCACACATTACTTGGAGGCCTGTTAGTTAATTCAACTATTTTTAACCCCAAATGTCATGTTTCTTCTAATCTCGGTCACCTAATCCAATAAATGACACAAAATAAAAGACAACAGCTCTATAATCTCCATTGACAGAGAGGAGTTGAAACATTTAAGACCATAAACTCAACACATTTTACTTACAAATGTGGCATTGTTTAAATTGAAGTAAGCAGGTGTTACCCTGCAACCTTGGATGGGCTGAGGGTAATGAAGAAATGATCTTCCCTCAACCGGTGATTCTGTGGTATAAGAAGAACACACACGTTGAGCTTTCTTTCACATTCAACAGGAAGATTTATTCTTCTTTTGTGTAATAAACACACTTCACACAAGTGCATAAAAATACATTTCTAGCCCTACTACTGACCTGTGGCGTGAGAAGAACAACACACACGTTGAGCTTCCTTTAACATTCAACAGTAAGATTTATTCTTCTTTTGTGTACTTGTTGGTTTGCGATGGAAAATAAGACAAATTCCAGCCATTATAGAGCTCTAAATCTTTGCTTTTTATGCAGTTCTTTAGACATTGCACTACAATTCTCAAACTGACAAGCATTCCAAACAACAGGAAGGAGCGTTCCCTCTGATTCAAACCACCTGGCTTTTAAAGCATGGTGAGCACTAATTAAGGGGCGGAGACAACAATTACATTTCCAGGTAGAAGAAAGAACAAATATCTGTGCTAAACAAACATTTACAAAATTACAACTAACAATTTAACAAAAACAAAAACGAGCTGTGACCAAACAAAATTAATAATAATAATAATAATAATAATAATAATAATAATAATAATAATAATAATAATAATAATAATAATAACAATAATAATAATAATAATAATAATAATAATAATAATAATAATAATAATAATAATAATAATAATAATAATAATAATAATAATAATAATAATAATAATAAAACATCTCCTCCTTCTCAAACAATGGACCTAGTTAGGTTGATTGGAAACACCAGGTCCTAGTCAGCACTGCTCATGGGCGCGCCTCCATGGCAACACATGATCTCAAAGAAAAGAGAGAATGATCAACACAAAATATTAAATAAAGCAACAATACAGGGAGCACAAAAAACAACAACACCTATTAAGGAGGGGGTAAATTCCTCACAGTACTCAATCTTCTCTAATGCCACCAACGCGACATGCGCCCCTAGCGGTTGTGTGTGGAATTCCATGGAATAACCAAAATAACTGAAATAAATCTAAGGAACTTATTACAACAAGCAATTAAAGATACAAAATAAAAGATTATGTTGGGGTGCCTATTTTCTTAATTATTGTTTTCATTTACTTATGACTTGTTTTTCACCCCTCTACACAGGCTTTCCAACAGTATAGGACTTATTTTAGATTTGCAGATTCCTTCTAAATAGCTTCTCACCTCATTAGGCTTCCTCAGACTTTCCTTTTGAATATCTTACTGATACAAAAAGTCTTCTTTGCTCGGTAACAACCTCTCCACCACAGAGTGTTGCTAGCAGTGCCATTCCTGACCTGAGAATACGACCATCTGATGTAGTGTGTTAAATAATCGGAAGAAGAAAGAACTTCTGAATGTCCAATGGACTCGTCACAATGAAGCTGAAATTTTGAATATTGAAGTCACCAGCACAGAAGAGTTACAGTTAATTTGGAAAAACATTGGTGTGATTATGCTGAAGGGAGAGTGTTGGAAAGGGCTGAAT
This sequence comes from Gambusia affinis, assembly GCF_019740435.1. Lineage (NCBI taxonomy): Eukaryota > Metazoa > Chordata > Actinopteri > Cyprinodontiformes > Poeciliidae > Gambusia > Gambusia affinis. Next base: position 6,331,609 of record NC_057888.1, read on the forward strand.
GTTCTTAAAGGGACAGAGGCCAATTTCACAGCACTAAATATGGCTACAATGCTAAGTTTTTTTTAATATGTGCAGCATTTCATAACAACTGGACGTTGCAAGTTACTTGATTTTTGGATAAAATGGCCTTATGTGCCTGGAAAATACAGAAGATCTCCCCATTAAAGGTAATCATAATATTGTTACATCTCATCAGACTAGAGAGTTTCATTTGAGGAAGATGTGTGTTCAGGTTTATCTGTTGATGTGTAAAAACACAGTTTGTAAAACTCTGTGGTCTTGTTTGCAGGTGATTAGTTTTCCCTAATTTATTTCTGTCTAGTTACTCATCTCTTGACAGCTTCATTTTTTATTTAAAGCACCCAGGCAACATTACAGGTGCAAGGAGACCAGCATTGAAAGAGGCAAACAATACTCTCCAGTCCCCCAACAAATATATTCCCAACTGTGCAACACTGACACTCTGCAGATTACCTAACATTATTATCCTAGCATGTACTCTGTTTGTATAAATACAACAGTTTGTAGCTTCCTTGTTTTGACTGCATTTACAGCAAATGTTGGACACTCTACAGAATACCAATGAAAAAATTTGTGCACTGCATGCACCAAATGATTAAGTTGTTTGCACAAAATGAAGCTACTCACTCTATCCACACACATGCATGACATGTCCACGCAACCACACACCCTCCCTTGGTGTTGAGGATACTTTCAATTAATCAGGCACTCTCATCAATAATGCATCACCCCTGCAGCCAGTCACTCGTTTCCAGCCATTTAATGAGGCAGTCCTGCCGGAGGAACACCATCTACACATTACTCCCATTATATAAAATGTTCAGGAGCAAAGCCACCATGACCACAAATAGTTATTAAAGTAATGTCATAATTTTTTTGCCTTCAAGTCAAATCAGAAGCCATCAGGGAGAGTCTGCAAAAGGATATGGGTGACAATAAGCAAACACTCTGGGTGCCGGAGCTTCAGCCGCATCAGTGGAAAACTGATGCTGCTAAATAAAATCTGCCAGAGGAACTCCGGAGATCAGAGGAGGTTTGTCAGGACAGATAAATTATTAAAGTCACTTTACTGTGACTGAGGAACATGTCCCAGCTTGATAGCATTTTGTTTTAAATTGCAGCCCTGATTTAAGACATAACCAAGAGAATCGGATAGCGCCAGTTCAAAATGAACATCAGAATAAACGTGCAATCTCTCTTTGATATTGTGGAAAGCAAACAAGGCCAGTTGTTTTGTAAGATATGCTTTCTTGCATTAATAGAACAGCAATTTTAAGGTTAGATAAAGTAGGGTATCTTTAAAACTTGCAAATGTAGTCTGGTGGTGAACATTCATTACAGTTTGCAAAGAAAAAAAAGAGTAGAGTGGGGATAAACACACAGGAATAGTCAGTGCATCTGTTGCTAAAACGATATTAGCATGCAGTTGGTGCATTGCCCATTTGGGGCAAAGTAAGATTCAAAGGTAAGCCAGTTGGTGCAGAGATTTGTCTTTGAGCCATTATGTGATCCCAGAGTGTGGATGTAACTACTGAAAAATTGCTAAATTCAACTGCCACTTTAGAAAAGCAACAGCAAAGAAGGTACTTTTCTCGGAAGCACACGTGCTGCCTACAATCTTGTTAGCTGTAGCATATATAAATTATATCAAAAAACACTATTCTAGTACGTTTGCAAACATTTGTTGCACAGAGTAATATATTTTAAGTGTTTATTTCTGTTCAAATCAACTATTATGGATTATGCTGGTAATTAAACCCAAAAAACACAAAAAGGATTTTAAAGGATTTTGAGCAAAATTGTTGTCTGTGACAACATCTCCCCAAACCTAACATAACAGACTTGTCTCTGTACTGCCACAGTTTTCTAAAGTCTTAGAAAAAACATCTCAGCTCCAGCTTGGGTAATTTAATTGATAAACACAAACTGTTCTCTGGCGGTCAGTATGGTTTTAGAAAAAATAAAATGGTTGTCTTGTTTCTTTGTTAAAGGTGCAAAAAGTAACTGCAAATCTAAACTCATAACATCATCATCTAGTCTTTCCCTCATTGTTCAAAGAGAAAGTAATGATTTTGGGTCAACTTTTGATTCTGGAGATAAATTCCTGTTTTTATTATTGTGACATTTTGCAAAACTTGTTAATTCTAACTTGTTAATTTAAGACAGACAGATGGAGAAGCAGACAATAGTTCACAATTATTCCAAGAAAAATTGCAGATGTTTGTAGCGTGAAAAACCGGTGCTGACTTTATGAAGCATATGACCTGAGAATATGACCATCTGGCAGTCTATATTGCTAAAAATTTCAGAGAACAAGACAAGCTCACGAACGAGCGCCTCTATGCTCCAGCAGCCTGCTGGAGTCGAAGTGCCTCTTTTAAAAATAGATCACCATTGTGTGAAGCTTAACTGAGCCAAGTGTGAGATGTTGAGGAAAAGTAAAACCATCAAAAGCAAATAAAAGAACTAGTTTTTCTAGTTGGAGTGATCTTAGATGTAGGTAGGACAAAATTATAGTGCATCCCAGCGACTCTGATGTGAAAGTCTGATTGTGTGACTCAGTCAGGTCGTCTGCCAGTTGTGGGCAGCAGATTTCAATTTCTGTTCTGCTGAAAGATGGCTAGATAAAAATATGTACGTGAAGATGAGCAGCAGGAATCCTGCTCTGCTGTAATTTCAAAGGAACGCTGTGACCAATGTTATAAGGCCAGTTCCTCCTACTGAAATACATCAATTCCACTAATTAGAGATCAATGACTCATGCTTGATGTAATTAGTCCGGATTGGACGCCCCCACAAAAACTCAGACGTATATTCATCGTTCTTTTTTTTTTTCTCCACTCTTTACATAGCCAGTACCAGTTCTATTGTGTGCGACAAAACATGAAAATAATCCCTCTGGGCAGACATGACCTGCCGAGACAAGGTTCAGAAGAGTGGTGGCCGTGGTAGCAGTCTGACAGCCGGGTTATGGTTTCTGCGTCCTGGTAATGAAGGAGTACTTAGTGTGTCATCCAGGAAAAGGGCCTCTGCCCTGTCTGTCTGTCTGTCTGTAGACGAGCCAGCTGGATTCACTGCTGCACCTCGGAATAAAAACTCGTCTCAGATCTCTACCATGTCTACTTTTTGCTTCGACGTGCTGTGACCTACTCCCTCCAGATGAAAACAGTTAGACAACAACAGAATAATTTTAATGATGCAATTTATTTCTCTTTCTTCATCCTTCACATAATTTTCCACACATCAACAGCTGGAGTATTTGAATGAAATGAGGCTTTGACAACAGCAGTTTTTAATATGAACAGCATAGTTTTCTATCTAGGGCAGATAGGGCAAAATGGGGGCAATACAAGCACTTGATACTGAGTCTTCTATACATTTCTTTGTACAGTTAGTGGAAAGTTTAGGGCATAAAAAATGGCTACACACAGTGAGTTTGTGAATGATTGAAGTATCTATCTAATTCATTTGTAAATTAAAGGATAATTTCCCTTTGGACTGCATTTGATTTATTCTGTGATGCAAAAATAAGACTTGCAAAATAGGTGCTAAAGCGACAGGTATAAGTCAGACGAAGCACAGAGGGCTGGGAAAGCAACCTCAACAGAGTAAAAGGTATACTTGACATATTTGTATTACATATTTCTCAGCATTATGCATCTTATGTAATATTCTAATAGTTCTATATTTTTATTAGTTAAGCCATCATTCAAAATTAACAGAAATATATAATTCCAATGGGCCTTTTCTATGAAGTTAATGTTTGTCATTCTAAGTGATCTAGGTTGGGAAGGAATTGACAAAGAGGGTGCGACTTGTTTGGAGTGTTGGTTTGAGTGGTTCAGTTTCCCAGACAAGGGAAATTGAACTGTCAAACTGTCGACAATAAGCAGAATAGAACATATCAGATAAAATGTAAATGACAAGCTAAGCTATATGAAGTTGGTTTCTACTGATTGGTGTAGCTTTCCAAAGTAGAGCAACCTCCATTATTTCCAGTCTTGTCATATTGCCGCGCAAAAGAAAAGACAAATCTGTTTCCACAAACTTTAATTCCATCATTAGACAGACTATGAAGGACCTGAGAACCTTTTTTGGATGAACAAAGTGAAAGACTTGAAGAAAAACAAGTAGCAATTTTAAATAGAATGTTTATAGAAGATTTAGCAAAACATCCATCTGAGAATACTACTTATATTCTGCAAAGCAGTTAGAGGAATTTCTTCTTCTAAAATAAAAGAGAGAAAATAACTGCTTAGGGGAACAAAAATGCATTAAAAATTTAAGCTTTGGCCCTAAGAAGTGTTTTGATAAAGAAGTTGAAAAGTATCAGAGTTAAGGGTGGCCTGAAGTGAAATTCCAGAAAGCCTCATCCGGTGTGATTTGCCTCTGTTATGCGACCAGACTGGGCTTCATTAGCAGTTGCCGCTGTGCTTTATTGGCACGGAAGATCCAATTTTCACTACAGAAATTACTTGCCACCAGCTGCAAATTGACAACGCGCCATATTTCCTCGCCAGTCAACTCCTATTTTCACTGATTTCTTGAATCCACACCTTCCTGCATCTATGTGCAGCGGTGTTATCAGCAGGTAAATGCTAACATTGGGATCCGAGGAGCTCAGATGTGTTGTTTACCACACTGAAAATGAGTTAAAAAAAACTGCAAAACACCACCTTCTGCTCAGGTCACACTTCATCACAAAAGTCATCTTGATTTTGTACTTGTGACACAAAAAGGGATGAAATAAGAAATAAATAAATAAGAAATAAATTATAGTGAAAAATGTGTTGCCCCTAGATGGATTTATTTTGCTTTTGCTCTCTGCTACACTAAAAGGTTTTAGATCATGAAACAAATTTTAATCATAGACAAGGATAACCTAAGTGTCAATAACAAAATCCAATTTTAAAATTCTTTTAATTTCATAGGGATAAATCTAATGAAACTGATTTCGCCCTTTGTGGAAAAATAATTGTCTCATTGCAAAATTAATAACAACTGAATTTTTTATTTATTTTTTTCAATTTTACAAGTCGCACAGAAATCAGATTATTGTCTGACTTGTTGAATCAATAAATTACTCTAACAGGGCCTTTCTGACAACATGACAGGCTAAATGATCTCACAAAGTAATACATTATACTCTTAGGCACAAAGCCATCAGTCTAAAAATGGGTTACAGAGAGATTTCTAAAATGTTGGAACTATTTTAAATTCTACTCTAAGAGCACATCAATGACTCATCCAGTAGGTCACAAAACAACATCTTGAGCACTGCAAACGTCACTTAACTCAGACAAGGTCAGAGATCGATCAATAAGAAACAGTCTAGACAAAAAATAACATCCATGGAGAAAGTCCAATGCTAGCACCACTGCGGACTAAAAATATCACAAAGACCTGGCTTAAATATGACAAAAAATATTGATGATCTGAATATTAATAAAGGACTGATGAGACAAAAGGTGTTTTGACAGTGTATTTCAGACTAGTACAGCATTTCAGAAAAAAATAAACATCACTAACACTGGAGCTACCCCAACTTCAGCAGATAATCCTGAAGGAAGAAGTTCAGCCAATTCAAACTCTGGTTTTATTGAGATTTCATGGCATGATGTTTAACAGGCCCTTCTTGCACGGAAACCTTCCAGTGTGGCTGAATTAAAACAGTTCAGTTATCATAACTGCCTGCTGATAGTTGGTGACACAATCAATTATTAGGTTTAAGAAACAACTGCTTTCACATAGAGCCAGATGAAGTTAAGCATCTTTTTTCCTTTAATAAATAAAATCATAATTTGAAGGTATTACTCGGATATTTAGATTTGCTTGGTGAGCTTTAAAAACTGAAGTATGACAAAAAAGGCCAAACCAGAACAAAGCTTGAAACACAGGTTTTCATGATACTCCATCTCATTTGCATGTTCGCGTTTTCAAACCTTCTTCGATAATGGTGTTGTTCTCCATTAGTAGGCTACTTCTGCAGCAGAAACGCCTCCTTCTGATGCTATACCGATGATTACTCTCCGGCTGAATTTTAGACCGCTCCCTGACTGCTGGCAGCAGCGGCAAAGGTTAATTAATGAGCAGTGGCAGGAGTGATGGCTGCCGGCAAGGGAGAGGCTCTCCTGGGAACTCGGATCCACCGAAGGCGAAAGATAAAGGTGGAAAACGAAAGGGTATGATACTCAGCTGAAATGGAGTCCCCCCTTTTTTCTATCTGGATAACCTCCATGAGTGGGAAAGCAGAGTGATCGCATTGCCGAGTTGAGCGCGTGGATTAGATTATAGCGCAGCTTTTCATCATTTTCTCTGTAAAACCTCCTTTCATGGTGATGATTATGCATCAGTTATCAAACATCAGAGATAATCTGCGAGGAAACCGCCTAGTTTAAATTAGCTCTGCAAATCTGTTCGCTCTTCTCAGACATCAGAGGGGTGTTATAAAACGTATTTGTGTTTTTTCTGTTATTTTTAGAAGATATATGAATTACATGAAAGAAACTCTTGACATTGGTTTCCATTATTTTTATGACTATAAAATTATAATACATTTAATTGACTGGGACGGGCTGTTCAGACTTCCCATGCAGCTGTGTGGGAGCTTCTCTGTTTAAAGCCATTAATGTTCTTGTGTTGTAAAAGGCCTCAGATCATCTGTGAAGATAATCTGTGTTCCCTCTCTCTGCTACTGCTTCTATAAAAGGCACACTTTGCCGTTTAAGCCTTTTAACTGCGACTTCTGTTTCTACTGTGGAATAAATCAGTTACATATCTGCTCTCGATGAATTCTTAACTTGTTGCTTTTTTACACTATTTTTGTGCATGTTTTGGTTTCTGCATGTGATTGAAATGGGGGTAGAATCATGGTCAAGACCCAAAATTACCAAAATTCTCTTACTGAAGCTAATGATGCTCCTGATCTGATCTTCTGCGGGGTTTGTTTGTGGAAACCTTATGTTACAGCTTATATCCAAGCATTTTTTTTAAAGCAAATGCTACTGAATCATAAGCTAATTTGAATTTTCCTTCTCTTTCAATTATGGTGAAACATTTCTGTTAATTTGCGAGTACTTACCATTGTTTGTTCCTTCGTTCAGATCCTACATCCACACCAGGTGTGTGGGAGGGGCCGACCTACCACTTCCTGTTTGTACAGGTTCATGTTGTCATTGATTACATCACTGGGTTTTTTTCTTAAGGTCTCTTCAAAGTAACTGTTTGAGCTGCTCTGTATTAAGCATTTAGATTGCAAACTATTTAGTTGTGTAGAGGAGTTTTAAATTGTATTAATTGTATTTTAAATTAATATAACCTATTATCTTATGGTGGAGCGATGAGGTTTAGGTTTGTGCCAGTTTTTTGTAAAACCAGTAAGAATTTGGCAACTGAGTAGTGAAGATAGTGGAAATGGAGATATCACTGAATACAATTTGTCAAGAATCAACTCAAAATGTCTGCTGATGCTGACTATCTACCACCTTCCTTGACATTTGTACGGCACTTCCTAGCAATATGTAATTATATAATCATTTAAAAATATCCTTTAGCAAAGGATATCATAAAGACTTTACAATCAGAACTAATAACCATGTTAGTCAACAGTATGCAGTTAAAACCCAGTGTTTTTGTAAGGCGTGGATGTGAGTGTACCTTAAAGAAAATGTTGTCTTCTACTCTGTAAAATATGGTTACCTAGTGAAAATCTGTAATGTATTTTGCACTGTACTTAATCACTATCCTTAAGGTAAGCAGAAATGGCTCTTAAAGGGGTTGCATTATGCATTATGTATTTTCCAGGCCCATAGAGGCATCTTTAGCACAATTGGGTAACTATATTATCCTCAGTTGTTATAGAAATGATGTAGATTTCATACATAACTTAAAAGAAACCTGACTTAATAATTTGACACTTTGAAATTTGGCCTCAGTTTCTTTAAGGAGCTCTTGCGCTTTCCGACTCTCTGCATTCAGCATATCACAACTCTTTAATCACACCGCTAACAGACATTCCTCTGAGCATTAAACTGGGAAATAGTTTGTATCATAAGCTCAGCAGGCACACAGTTCCGCCAGGTGTTTGCTAATTGCCGCTAACGCTAGTCTGGTGGAAAGACACATGGGAGGATTGTTGTGTAATGAGGTGGGACTTTGTATGAACAAGCGTTTAGGCAACCAAAAAGAAAAAAAAGAAAAAGAGTATTTGGGCAACCATTAATGATTGCCATGGATTCCTCAAACTGATGAAAGAATCAAAGCATCACTCCATATGTGGTTTTGATGAGCAAACACATTATAACATGATATAAAGCCCAAAAAGTCAGTTTTTCATAATGCACCTATTAATAGCATTTTTAATAATAATAATAAAAAAGTGAATGCATTTTTTTCTGTTTCCTAATGTATGTGCAAATTGAGTTACGCCTAGTTAGAATTAGCATTTTTCAAATATTTAAGGCAAAAGGTGATTGTTATTGCTCCGGTAGTCTCTGTAGGTTTGCAGTTGTGAATCTTAATACAGAGTTAATTTATGGATAATGGAGCTTATGCCCTGCAGAGCAGAAGATAAAGACTTTCAACTATTTAAATGTATTGCAGAAAAAGAAAAAAAACAAAAACTTTTTTGAATAATGACAGAAAAACAATTATAAAATTCTTAGTCACATCAGGAGTCTGGAGTCATTATAAATTTATAGCGGTCACAAAAAATGGATTTTAGAGGACAGGAACAGTGACAAAGTCTTGTGAGAGGTGGTGAAAAACAGTTTTTTTTCTGAAAAACCTGTCGGTGATTGCATGATTTTATGAACCCAATGTTATTTAATGGTAAATGGACTGAATTTATACGCCTCTTTTCTAGTTATATTGACCACTCAAAGCACTTTACACTCCAGGTACGTTCACACCTTCGCACTCACAAACACACACACACACACACACTTCACACAACAATGAGTAGATCGTGAAGCAATTTGGGGTAAAGTGCCTTACCCAGAAGTACTTCAAGATGTGACCGGAGGAAGCTGGAATTGAGCCTTTTTTGTGCAATATGATTTTCATTAATACATGTCATTGCAAAAGTTGAATAAATAAAACCTAAAACTGATACAAGAATAAGTTTAGTTTTGCTGTCAGTTTTTTCTTTACCTGTCATCTGTGAATCAGGGTTAATCAAAGAAGGCTACTTAGTAAGTCCTTTCCTGTGGAAAACCATCCCTTCCAGAGAATCAGCCTGAGGTTTTTCTATGAATAATGTTCCTGTTCATGGAAGGATTAGGTACAGAGGGCTCCGCCAAAGCACTCGGGTGTTACAGAAGGGATAAGGAACAAATGAGTAACGAAATGACTGACTCACCACTCCGAGACATAAGATGCGGTGTGTGTGCACTCTCTTCTGCAGCCTTCACCAGTCAGAACATGGCAGAACAACTTCCTGACATGTTTCTAATTGTTGCCTCTTTCTCGTCATGCACATCAGCCGCAGAAACAGTCAGGCTCCTGTCATCCATGTCTAATAGGATGGAGGTTTTCTTCTTGCTGCATAAAGACATCTGCATGAGTAGACACAGGCCTTGCTGGTTGAAAGAATTTACAGCAAAAAAGAGACATACAAATTAAAATTTACAGCCCAACCTCACTATTCCGCAAAGGTCAGGATACACTCATCATGAACATTAATGTCGTTTTAATTATAGACTTCTCAGGATGCATTTAAACTATTCTATTTGATGGTGGAATAATTATAGACCATAAAACTTTAGAGATCTATGAAAATAATGATTTAGTTTCAAGTTTAAATGCATTGTGAATTTTCTTACACAGAAAGAAAATTCACAGCTCTGGAAAAAAAATAATAAACCACTGCGCTGAATCCCGTTGAAGACCTCATGGTCCTTCCACCAAACATTGATTTCTGGACTCTTCCTGAGTTGTTTCTAAATATAGACTTAATATTATTGTTATTCTTTGGTTATTTTGACCATTTCTCATTTTCTGTGAATAAATACCAAATTTTTGCTTGGACTTTCTGAGACATGTTGTCAGTAGTTCATAGAATAAAAGTGCATTGTTCATTTTACTCAAGCATATATCTATAAAGAGTTAAATCAAAGTAACTGATCAGCTTGCTCCTACAGTCTAAAACATAACTGTTAGGTTAATTGGTCTCTACATTATCCTTAGTTTTGAGTGCATGTGTGTGCACGTGTGGTTGTTTGTCTTTGTGTTAATAGCTAAGAAGGTATAAACAATAGATTGATGGATGAATAAATATAGAACCTTAATTGTATTTGGTAAATGTCCCTTACCATGCTGCAAAACAGCAACTACCTTTTAGGCCCTCAGCAATCTCCTTCCATTGATCCAACAGCGCCACGTGTTCACCAAGACCAAGGAGGTCATTGTGGATTACAGGAGGTCCAGGAGGACAGAACACCATAATCTGCTCAATCATGGGGAGGGAGTAGAGCGTGTGGATAATATCAAGTTCCTGGCTAGCCACATATCAACATATATAACCTAACTTGGTCACTGAGCACATCGTACCTGGTGACGGTCCAACAAAGACTCTTCTTCACCAGAAAGCTATAACAGACTGGTCGCTCTTTTCAGCTGCTTGCGAACTTCTTTAGAGCTACCATAAAAAGCATCTTCTGTCTTAGTAATGACAGTGGAGTATGGCAGCTGCACAGCAGAAGACAGAAGGAAATTGGCCCGAGTTGTAAAAACAGCTCTGGGAATTGGGGGGTCTGGAAACGGTACTCAGTGGATGGATGCAGAAGAAGGCTAGACGAATTGCTGCAGATGCCACCCACCCTGGCAATGGATTTTTTTTTATATTACTACCTTCTGGAAAACGGTACAGGAACATAAAAGCACATACCACCAGACTGAAAGACAGCTTTTTCCCCAGAGCTGTGAAATTTGCCTCACACACTCACATAACTTCCTCGAAGACATGCATGAGTTAGAGGATGATAACATAAAAACGGGATCTTGCACTTTTTTACACATCCGACCTCAAGTTGCACATCATTACTGCTAAATTCTATTTGTTTACTTTGCACCTGAATTATTATGCACATACTGACTGGTTTAATTGTTTGACTTTTTTTAATGTTGTGGAGAAGAAGTTTTAGATGCTTTTTGTCCATTTTTTAATGCAGAGTGTAACTACCGGTAAGCAAAATTTTGTTACAGATGCAGAGTGACAAAATTACAATATTCTAGGTAGTTTTAGCAGATTTCAGGTAAAATGGTTAGTTTCCTGGGATCAGTTTTTCATACAATTTTATGCTGTATGTTAGCAATATACAACAAATATCAGTATGACAAGAATGGACACACCTTACTGCTCTGCAGATATGCAGCTCTAAGTGCAACAAACTGCAAAGCACTGTGTTTCTGATGCCTTCTATCTGTATTCACAACTCTGTGTGCTTAAAAAAAGTCTTCAATAAATTCAGACCATGTCGTGATTTCAAAAAACACTTAAGTTATATTTTATGTACACATTCCACCCTAAAAACAAAACAAACACAATTCAAATGCATCATTAAAAGCCTCTAATTAATATGAAATCCTTGTGCATAGTTAAGTGCATGAAAACCTACAACTGGAAATGTTGAAAAGCTGGGCTATATGAGGACCAGTGTCATATCATCAGAGAAACCATAACATTATCACAGTGAAAAGCAGTTGAAAGCATCAAAACAAAGACTGGTTTGTGAATATATTCATGTATTTATTATTTTCTGAACATCATGGCCACCTCCTGCTCCAGAGCCAACAGAAACCCCCCTCAACATAGAAATGATTGTAATTCAAGGCCACAGAAGCAAGGAACTGCATCCCCACAAGCAAATACAAAACACTGAGTCGCTAACAGAATCGCAACACCAAAAGTGAAAGCATGTCTGCCAAAATCTACACATTCAAAGACCACGAACATTAAACGGGTGGAGGTGGGGGTTTGGGGAGTGTCTAGCCAGTCAAGACCAGGGAAGAAAACAAACACAGCTGATTGTAGTGGAGAAATGATTACTCAATTATGTTTTGAGTATAAATGAGTGCCCCATATGCATGTTACATATGATCCAGTTGCAGTATAAAAAGGCTTAAAGAGAGACGGCTTCAAGGGTTACTGAGTAGCAACAGCTTAACAGCACAGAGGTGAGATGGTCTCTTTATTTTTCCTCAAAACTTATTATTCACCCCCCCGTTTAGTGCAGATCTCACGGTCCTCTGTAGATAAAAAAATAAAATAATAAACCAGAGATCATCTACTAACAGAGTGAACATTTCAGGAGATGGAAAACTTGTGCCGTTTGCATGTTCCTCAGTCTCTTTACAGTGAAGATTTTGAAAAGGGTAAAACACTGCCTCAATTAGGCATTCTTCAGATTAATGGGGGTTGCTTAGGAGAATGCTTTAAAAACGGCATTGACTAGAAATGCATCAGGGCTGACAGTTCAGCTATTTTTTCAGTTTGATCTCCATTAAGCTCTTCTCTCAGATTCAGTAACTGCTAAAAGGGAGTCATTATAATAATCATATTCATTCTCGATCCTTTGGGATGTATGTCTTTGGAAGCGATAAATACTCTTGACTCACATTCTGCTACACGTTACATCTTTAGAGGCTCTTTTTTTAAAAAAAAACATTGAGACTAATTTTCCATACAGTTAAAAGAAAAACTCATACTCCCTCCTGTGCAATCAAGAGTCCCTGTAACAGTGCCAGGCCACACAACTGCCATGACATCTTTGAGCTTTAAAATGAAATCTGTCAGCTGATTGAATTAAAATGCAATCAAAGCATTTCCCTGTGTAAGCCGCTGATATTCTGCCTCTCATGCAGCATTCGGTTTTACACTTTTTAAAGACAAAATTTATCAAAAGTTCTTTTTTGTAATAAATCCTATTTTTTACATTTTTCTTAATCCTTCACTCTCTATCCATTTTAAACTAATTTTAGGGCTAGGGCAAAAAACAAAAAAATCAAATAATAATAATAATAATAAAATGAATGATTATTGATAACAATAATCATAATCATCATTATTCAATAATGATTAATATTATTATTAATGGGACATATTAAATATATATAATAAGCAGCATTGATTATATAAATTATAATGTTACCTTTAAAAGGTCATTTAAGAACGTATCTGTGCGTTACAAAAATAATGATGATGACAGCAAGAATATCAATGACCAATAAAATAAAAAAAAATGTGTCTTCTGTCTTTGATATTTAGCATGAAATAATTAAATAATCGATATTCATCAGGCTCAGCGTTAACTACATATTTTTCATCTTTGATGGAGAGAGTGCACATACTGTAGGATTCTCTCCCGGTGAACCATGTGCTCGTTCGGAAAATCTTAGCGAATCTGATAATTTCAGTTGTAGAAATGTTCCGATTTCAAAACTTTGGCTAAACTAATGATTATCCAAAGTCTTCAGGCAGCAAAGCGTGGACTCAACCTCCAGGTCAACATCAGAACACTGAGATATTTGATTACATGCAAGTGAGAGAACAAGTCATGTCTGAAACTGCACTGAACTGAACTGTGGTTGTGAATTATTCACAACTGAATAGCAATTGTTTAATTTCATTGTTTATATGTAGTTTCTGGAGCCACAGTCAGTGGTTTTTATAACTGTGAAGAGACAGACATGTCATCTTCTAGATGAATACATGTAACAGCTTACTGATAATTATACAGAATGAAAATGTAATTCAATCAAATATGCCATTATTATAATTTTTAAAATTGATCTGTAAGACTTGACTGGAGGATTTTTTTTTGACATTTTTAGTCAAAGTGATAGAACAAAGTGTTTTGTGGAACTCACATAATCATTGTCATATCCACAGACGCTTTCAAAATCTACCGTTCACTAGACATTTCAATATATAGCAAGTGAACTTTTATTTACCTCTAGAAAGGTATTTGAGATCATATACAAACTTTTAATTTCTCTGATTTTTTTAATCATAAATATTCAAATTTTCTTTTCACTTTATTTTAGTGATATTTATTTCAAATTCCAAATAAAAAAATAGATTTTTAACATTAAGAATAAAAATGGGTGTTCTTCTCATTTTTAAATCTAATTGTAAATATAAATGAGTTAAAGACAACATTTAAAGATACATAGCAGCAAATGCACTTTCTTTTTTCCTGTTTTCTTTGTAAATTACAGTCAATTTTTTCATGAATAACCAGGAAAATAGTTTCATTTACTTCTCTGTAATGTCAGCTGTATTAGAGCTATTAAGTTGTGATAACCCCAAGAAAGAGAACATAGCTAAAACACATGCCAAACATGTTTCCCACAACCCCTAAATATTTCCACCAAACCAGTTAATAATCTCCAAAACAAATCAAGTGAAAAAGATTAATTCTGCAGAAAGCAAAAAAACAATGACTTTACATTTCTAAACAAACCATACGCAGTCGTTTATGAAATGAGGTGCTGTACTGAAAGCAAGTGCTCTTCCTGTTGTAAGACAGTAAAAGTTTCAAAATCTCTCTAAGTGAAGAAGTGCTAAAGGTAAATATGAGCAGCTGCTGGAGGAAAACACAGGATCCCTTCCACCTGTTGTTGTATATATATAAATATTCTTCCATCTAAGACATGGTTGGCATATTCTGCACAAGTCCCTAAATACAACCCCACTTAGCGCAAAACATTTGGACACAGAGACAGGCAACTAACTTTCTTAAATTTCAGTGCAAAAGAAAAAGAGAAAATATATTTGAGTGGCAGCTACAGTAAACATGACAGCTCAGAACAAGCTGATCAGCAGCAGTTAACTGGCAGACCTGGCATAGCCCAACCTTTTCATTACACCTCCACATATATCCTCTATAAGTCTGACATCCTTTCGAGGCATTTTCTGCCTCCATATGTTGATGTTTGCTGGTGAGATGTCCCCTTCGTACATGAGGTTGTACAGGTTTGTGGAGGTGGTAAATGTCAGCTGATTGAGGGCCGCTGGCGACATAGGAACTCCCAGGAATGTGTGTATTGTCTCCGCTGTCTCCTGGGGGAAGCTGACCACGTCCTCAAACCTCACTCGAAGGTAGGAGTCCTCGGGGAGACTCTCAGCAATTCGAAGCGTTGCCGCCGTGTGAGCCAGCCATAGATGAGCAAGGATCAGGATAGGGTTCGTCTCTGATCGGGACAGCAGCCACTGGATTGTTTTAAACTCTGGCGCAATTGCTGGGCACCCTCCCCTTACAGAATCCCCCTTGAATATCAAGGAAAGGTGCTGTGGGATGTTTTTCAGTGAGTAAAGACTGGGTTTGCTGTTATAAACCATGAGATAAATCCATGCCCGAGGGTCTCTGACCAAATAGACTGCCCTCAGGGAGATGCCAACCACTTCTTGAATGAAGGGCAGTTTAAGCGTCCAGCTGCCGCTCCGCATGTTGAGGACCACTTGGGCGTTGGGGTACTCCGCAACATGCCGTCTCATCTCCCGAACGTACTCTGCGTCTCTGTCCAAGCTGGCTCTCAGCCTGCCTTTCAGCTCAGATGCAGGTTCCCTCCGCCTGGATCTTTTCTTTCTGTCTCTAGAGGGGCTTGCTCTCTGGGGCTGTTTGACTCTGCTGCCCTCTGCAAGCTGGATATTTTGCAAGTGCAACTTGGTATTGTGCACAAGTGAATGCAGCCAGCTCTGAATGATCTTAAACCGTCCATGCACAGCATCTGTCCTTGACCACTCACAGGTGTCAACCAGTGAGTCAAACTCAAACTCAGTCTCAGGAATATCTACATGTTCAGTAGGAACCCTTATGTAAACAAAGTCTGAGTTATTATAAAAAAGGTGCTTGAGTATTTCTGACCCCGATCCAGGAAGAGCTGTTATGACCACGGTGGGAAGGGGGAGCCGGCGCTGCTCATACAACCTGATTTGTTTGCTTACTACACTCTTGGTGTCTGCACCTTTCCACTTTACTCCACAAAGTAGCTGATCACAGCTGTTGGACACAAACAGCAACTCGACTATCCAGAGGACAAGCACAGAGAGCAAGGCATAGCGCATCAGTCTGCTGAAGCAAACATAAAACTTTCTCTGCATGGTCAAAAATCCTATGGCCACACAGAGAACAACGCCCGCGACCACATTGAGAGTGAAACCAATGTCAAAGAGCTGATTATCGTTGCTAATTTGTTTAGGGATGTGCTGCGTCCCAAGGCCATATCTAGTGATTTGATATTTATCTTCAACTTTGCAGTGACCACCATATCCTATATAAGCCAATCTTGCTCCAATATCTTTATAGTTAGTAACTATGGAAACAATCTTCTCTGTATTATTTATGGTTAAAGAAAGCCTCACACCATTTATGCTGTTGTCTATAAATCTACAATTGGACACTTTAACATATGGACCATGTAACACATAAGCTACTCTGCTGACTGCGCCTGTCATTGGAAAAGTGACATTGACATACTGTGTCCACCTTTTTTTAAACTCCGCAGCCTGCTCTGCCTCCTGTATTCTGGTTTCAGGGCTGTGACCCTGGCTGTCAAACCAGAACATTTTATAATGAGCATCCCACACATCCATCATGGCACCGTTGTATTTGTCCATAAATCTAAAGGGAACATATTTGAAATCAATGTCCAGGTTGTGGAAAAAAGCACTGAGAGACTTCACAGGGGAGTCGGCCCACTTTTCAACGTGGTCAAGCACCAGCAACATTTGGGAGTTTAGCAGAACCAAGGCTCTGAAAACACTTTTTAATCTCATGGCTGGGGAGTATGCTGACACTGCCTCCCCGCTCACAAACATAGTGTCCCTGTGCTCAGAGGCAACAATCACTTCTCCTCTGGCATCACCCACCCCCTCATCAGTCCAGCGCAACCACTTGGCACATTCCCCTAACTGTCCCTCCCATGGACTGTTACATTGGCTGGTAGGAGAGGGACTAAACACCAAAACATTGTTAAGATAGCTGTATTTGGGACCGTAAAGTGCTTCAGAAACAAACACCTGCCCATTGGGAGCAAATGTGAAGGAGTTCTGGTCTGGGTGTTCGTGGCCAGGATTAAAGCTGTTCCAACCATCTACCCAGGAGTAAGGTTTGTCATGAACGATGTCATAGACTGCACGGCCGCCCAGACGTCCAGACTTAAAGGAAACAAAAGTATTACTCTGGCCAGCAGGAAGACCAGCTCCATAGGTAACAACTCCCCAGTTAGAGAAAATATGCATCCTTGCTTTACCAAAGTCATGGGGAGGTTGTGGTGTGAGATGTGAGTTGTACCAGATGTACTCTGTGTGGAGCGTAGCCCAGCGCTGGGCCGACGACTGCCCCATGGGTCCATCCTTCGGTCTGTGCTTCCGAATCTGCTGAGCCAGCCAGTTTCCTGTTCCATTCTTCATGACGAACGTGTCGAGAAAAGCCAGCTGACTCTCCGGTCCATAAAACCAGTTGTAGTTGGAGTCTGCAATGCCGACTGTCCTCTGGAAGCCTGGCAGCAGAGTGGCATAGTAAAACCAGAAGTGACCCCGCAGCCAGTTGTTCTGCATGTTATCGATGTTAAAATGGCGTTGGGCTAAAAAGACATACTGCGTTATGGACTTGGCTGTGTAGCTTCCATAAGCGACTCCCTCATCCAAAGAGCCATCCACAATATGATTAAGGAGAAACATGGTTTTCTCCATGTAGTTCACTGACACCTGTTTCCAGATCATCGACTCTGGGTCGTTATGTGAACCCACCACTATTGCACCAGTTAGGATGGCTAAGATATTAGTGGTTTGATGGTTTTGGAGGTACTGTTTCCCCCATGCTCTGTATTTGGAGAGCTCATACAGAGCTTCTGTCTCTGAGCGAATTTTCTTGAGGTATGCGTCCCTCCTGCTTTCATCCAAGAAGGAGTAAATAAAGTCATAAGCAGTGGCAAACCCAGTCAGAGAGTGGGCTGTGGGGACCTCATCATTCGGTGCACTGGTCACTTTCCAGTCTGGGTAGTTTGCCATCCTATCCATAAACTTTAAAAGAAACTGCAGGGCAGCTGAGTCCTCGGGGCACAGCAGGCAGTAAAGAGCCAGAGGGGGCAGGTTGTTCCCATAGATCTCATTCCACTTGCTTGTAAACTCCTCATGTTTTGTAGGGGGGATGTAAGAGGGAGTGTTGGAAAGCATGGTGAGCACAGCTGCCCGGATAACTTTAAAGATGTAACTGTGGGTGGTGGAGGACCTTTGCCTCAAGTGCAACACGTCCGCCTGGTTAAAATATAGGTTGGGGTGTGAGTCGGCAGAGTGGAGCTTCCACTGCTCGAGCTTGACCCGTGGCGAGTCATCGGCGAAAAGATCTCTGTCTGTGGTGTTAAAAACTCCAGAGAAAGCTATCCCCACTCTGAGGAGTGGGAGTAAAAAAAGCAGATGTGCAACCCACATATAAGCCATGTTTCATGGCATCACAGAATGCATTTCAGAAATTCTTTGAATTTCTTAGAAATTTCAGATAGTCCATAGAATAAAAGTTTTCTTCCTCCTCTTTCCAAATGTTTCTGCAATGTTCAATAAGTTAACGGAAGATTTCACAAAAAAAGTCCGTCAACTTTACATGAAAATATATTAGCAGGTACATGATAGTCTTTACAAGGAAAAAAAACTTAAGTGGAATGGAAACAAACAAACAAAATTTCCATCTGTAACAGTCTGTCTCAACAGGCAATGGGAGAAAAAAAAGACGTTTTCGGAGGGGGGAGTCTGTTTATATCCAAAAACATATTCCTCGTGCTTGTCGTCCTCCTTCCTCGCGTCAGTACGGAGATACTGCCATCTCCAAGCTCACCGGTAACTCCTATTGATCTCCTCCTTTCAACATATTGCTCGCACGAACAAACATCACTCAGCCCCAGTCCGTGTCCGGTCCAATCACAGCCGCCCACAGACTCCGTGCGCAGCCCGACCGAGCCGCAACATCAGCGGGCAGGGACCGCGGCGGGCACCGCATCCCCGCAGACAGCATTGCTTCTCGGTTACACAGCCGCCACACTCCGAGGTGGTTCTGTGCGTAAACACTGAGCTGAATGTTGCTCCCTTTGCATCGTTAAGCCCTGTTCTGTTCTCTCTCTCTCTCGCTCTCCCCCCCCCCTCTCTCTCTCTCAGCGTCTTGCCCTCTGATTAGTGTGAAGTCCGAGTAGGGGGAAAGTTGCCGTCACTCCTCAAATATTCCAAGAATGAAACATTTTTTCCCCCCGAATGTCTGCAAGAAAATGGAAAACATCTCCCTTCGACCTCAAAAAAATAACCATTAGTTCTCATTGTCCGTCTAGTGAGAGGAGAGAATGTTCCCGGTGTTGCTGCATACACACATCCCATACGTGAGTGTGTGTGATCTCCCGTTGTGTCCTCCCGACTGTTCACCACAGCCAGTTTGATTGTTTTCCTGCACTGGATGGAATATTTTTCCACTGTACAAACTGTAGAGGGAGCCGTGACTTCAGCAGCTCAACCTCATGTGAAAGATGCATGGATTCCCAATCTTTTACACATATTTCTTTTTTTTCCCCCTTCACTAAATTACTTACTTTTGCATTTAATTTTAATAACACAGCAAAATTAAATAAACAGTTAAATTAAATATCTATTTATTGAAATGTAATAATAACATTAACGGATGCCCAATGTATGTAAGAAAATGAAGATGAACAATGAAGAATGGAATGCAGTTGCTCACACTCATTACCTGAGAATAATTTCGAAACCAGGGTTAATTGTTTTCCACGCAGTCTGTGTCTACGTGGATTCCCAGTTTAGGGAATCAGAGAAAAAGATTCAATGATCCAGGTTCACTCCCAGAGCAAGTCTGGCCAATGAAGTGGATGTGTCAGCATGAGCCTAAGCTGAAACATGGCAGATAAATAAGACCGCACAAGAGGATCAACAATTTCAATGCTTCATATAGATTAGCATTTATCTCCCTTACTGAATCAAAGTGAGAAGCAACAGGGTTAAGGATGAGTTTCAGTCCAGAAAATCTATTCAGTGTCTAATTTGTCACTCACTTTCCCAACTTTCCATAACATTGTTTCACGTTTTACTTCCAAATCAAAGCTCAAAATGCATCTGTTAAAGTTAGCACTAACAAATAAAGTGCATTGTAATAATTATTATGATTAACTAAATCCTTTGGAAAACTAACCTTAGACACACTCATACTTAACTATACTTCTACCATACACCACTGTGTGTAATCTCAAATTGGTGTGATTGTTTATTTTAGTCAGTTTTGATGATTATGATAGCCCTTGAAAATACCAACGCTTACAAAGTTCTGTATTGGAAAAAATGAGTGGGAGGATAGCCATAGGCACGACAGGATTATGAAGCAAAGTCCATTAAAACATTTAGGGAGATTGAAAAGGTTTTGAATTTCTCCTATTAACTTCATAATCTATCACAAACAGATATATTCAAGACACAAGCTACAAGAAGAAAAGCTCTTACCTAAGAAAAAAGAATAGACTGTTAGATATTTGGTACTTATTGGAAATCTGGGTGCCAAAATCAGAGAAAGAGTGAAAAAAAACAAATTTCCTTGAGGTTTTGAGAGCAGTTTCTACTGACAGTGATTATTTGGGGTTTGATGTCACCTGCTGGTGTTGCTCCACTTAGTTTTATCAAGGAGCTAACCATTCAGGGAGAAGCTTTTATGAATCATAAAGTGTGCAATCAGATGAGGAGTCTGAGAGGTAATGAAATGAAAATTTTCTAAAGGTAGTGACACACTAACTAAAAACACACAAGAAGAAAAAAAATGTTGTCAGTAATTGTATGGAAATAAAATGTATTTTTCTTAATTAGCAAGTAAGTCAAATTAGCATTTCTGTTAATAGTCAAATCAAAACGAATTACCCCTATACTCATTGCTGTTTTCTTTGTAGTAATTTTCTTGATGCAGCGGAAAATCCATCCGGTCATTTCACAAACAGTACCATTTAGAAAAATCTCTGACATTTGCTCATCCTCCTCACACTCAGTGCACTCTCATTGATCAAGTGTACCATTTCAGTCTATGTATATTAGGCTTCTGTTCTGCATCTCAATTTGCTGATGGATTGCTTTCTCTCCAGTGACACCACATGTGTGTTCTGCTGCATGGTATGCCTTAGGGGGCATTCTCGCCTTATTATTATTTTTTCTCCCATTGGCTTGAAAGCACAGGTTCACTACAGGCACACAGTTGGTTTTATCAGATCACTGCAGGAGACCCACTGTTTCCTTTGTGGGAGATATCTTTCATATGGAGAAGAGATGTATCAAAAAAGCTGCCTCTGTGCAAACACTGATGATAATCTCAAACTCATGTCAGTCAGATCTCTTCACAAAGTCATATGTCATATGATATGAAAGCTTTAAAATAAAAGCTAAATATAAGTATGTACAAAACGGCAGCCAACCCAATACTTAATTTACCAGGTGCCAATTATAGGGAGTCTAAAAAATACCTAATCAATCAAAGGAAAATCTATAGCTAAATCTAAATGGTAAAACACTAAAACAAAAATAAAGACAAAGTTCTTAAACGTAGCCAAACCAGTGACAAATATTTTGGTTTTTAGCTGGATTTTAAAACTGTTACACCTTCAATGTGATGTTAGTCATATTTAATGTACACTGTAAAAAAGGTTGCTGTAGAATTTACAGTAACTTACTGGCAGCAGGGTTGCCAGCCAGTTACTGTCATTTTTACGGTAAAGAAATAGTTCTCACCTTAGAAAAAATACTCTAGGTGTCAAAAGGCGCTGCTGGACCCGCTTGTGCCCTTGATTCCGTTTCCTGAAAATAACAATGTTCAATGATATTAGTTTTAATTAACTTAACCCTTGTGTTGTCTTTCAGGTCAAAAGTGACACACTGGCATGTTTAGCTGTAGAAAAAAATACCTTAACTACAAGTTAACTTGTACCAACCATTTGGGCAATACAAGGATTGTCTTATGTGTCATTTCTGACCAGTGAAGTAAAAAGCCATTTAAACAGCAGAAAAAAATTCAAAGGTCACACAGAAACTGTCTCTAATACACACACACACCTACACACCCGCATATGCACGCCCACATACACATCAAATAAACTGGATTGATGTGTGAATTGAACTTGTATTTGACCTGCACCTGCAGCTAACCCCTCACATCACACAAGCTCCCAAACACAACAAAAAACAATCTCAGACATAATAAAAACAAATTCAGTATAGAGGATATAGACATGCCTCACATCCAAATCTTAACAGCTGTAATTTTTTATTTAAATGTAATGTTTGAATGCTGTGGGTTTTGAATGGCATCCTTAAATGATATAGTCACAGTGCTTAAAATTGTGCGTGGCAAAAAGCCGATTACAAACTGCGAATTGGCTGCTAATCCATCAAAACCAAATGCAAGAAAATACAAAGAAATATGCTACATCAATATTGGCTTTAAAAAATTGATACTTCCATCCTTTTCCCCCCCATTTTGACATGCATTTCTACCTTTTAGTCTGAATGGCATTTGCTCGTTGAATCCAATCCTCCAACCCACATTCATGATCTCTGGAGTGAAGAGTATTTTTCCATTTCTGCAGGCAACAAGTTGGAGCCACATCTGGCAACAGCTTGTCTCAGCGACGTCAAGGCTGCCGTTTCTCTTTCCAGTTTTCCTTTGTGATTTTTGCGGAGGAGGTGGGAACTGCATTCACATTAGCTGTCACTCCTGCTAAACTTTTTTTGCTTTATTCATAATCTTGTATAAGAGACAGACATTGGAAAAGAAGGATCAAAAGAAGACCGTTTTACTTCTACAGCACTGCATCAGTTATAATTTTAGACATTGTGACTAAAGAGGGTGTAAGATTTTATGAATTCAGCATTCTATACATATTATTTTTTTTACATTTTAAAGACAACATTTCTCTTTTCTTCACTTCAATTATTTCTTTACTTTATCAATCACCTTGGATATCAGCAGTATACCTTTAAGTAATATGATATTCATTTAGCTGCCCCCAATAAGAATTATGCTTTTCTTTCATTGAAAAATTGTTAATTGAAATAAGTTGCGTCCCTACAGGATGTGAATATTGTGCACAGCTGCCAATATTTGAAGTTTAACTCTCAGAAATAGCACACCTTCGCTGTGGATGAAAAACAGTTTCCAGAACCCCCAGGGCCATTGATCACCCCTACATTGTGGCAAATTTCAAAGTCTTCAGCATGAAGGCGATCGTGATTGTATCTTACTAATAAGAAGGATTTCATTACTATTTTCTAGCTTTCCTATTCACACCTATACTACAACATTTCTTAAGAAGTGGTGCAATTGTTCCACATGTGTGGAAACACCTGCACCTTCGCTATCAGTTTCAGCCAAACTGTGGCTCAGAAGACTCAAAGAAGACTTGATTTAACATGTCAGCAGCACAAAAGGATGAATGGGAGATACGGTGGACACCTGGTATTTGGAGAGGTTAGGAACCACAGCCGCCAGCATATAGCTAAAATCAACAAGTTGCAATTCTCTAAAACATATTTCTACTCTTGAAGGACAGCAAGTCCGTGGCAAAGAAAATAAATGATGCTCTCAAGCTTCAGCCAATGGCATGTCGAGCAGCGTTATGCCTAGGTATTTATTTATTCTCATTTTAGATATGCAGTACAAAAAAAATAGTATGATCAACTTTCTGCAAATAATTTTGCCTTAAATTTCATAGATTCAATAGGTGAATACAGTAATACTGAGTTGCAAATAAGTGAGAGTCCACAGTATTTTTTTTTTCCACAGAGCCTAGGCTCCACTGAGCGTGTCATCCTGCTCAATATTAATAATTTAACTTGGCTCCATGCGTGTGACAGTTCTATCTGAACTCATGTAGGAGGAATAATCCACTCTTATTTTTAAAAATCAGTTTTTTTCACTGATCACTGTAAGTTGATCACATCAAGGCTCTGAAGTTGCTTTTTATGAGTTTTGCTGCAACTATGGTAACATAAGATTTGAAACACTATGATCTGCTGCTTATGGTTTTCCCTCTTACTTATTTTTTTTTTTCTCAACATAATGACAGCTGGGCGAGCTGACAGCTTTGCCTGGGCCTGGGACAGGATTATCTTAGATGGCTCTTCAGCCCCATGACATTCTGTAACTATTAGAAAATGTATTAATATTTACCATTTAATAATCAAGTAATCTCCTTTTCTCTTGTCTTCCATTCTCCCGCCTCCCCTCTCCTATCTGCTCCATGTGGGTTTCATGTCTCCCTCTTTATAACGGCTTTGAAATCATCAAACTGAAGAGTGTCAAAACCTCCCTGAAAAACAGACAATCAACTACCCCCATAATAAAAATTAAATCACTGTGAAGAGGTGGCTACTTGGTGTCAGCTGAAGAATACTGCTAAGAAGACATCAAACAGGCTCAAACATTTTTGACTGACAGGATGCAGCGCTTGTCCCTCATGCAATCCCGACTACAGCTCTCCTACTGTTTTATGAAACTTGTGGGATCCTTTAGAAATGTTGGCTTTCCTTGTCACGTTTTACAAACCTCCAGCTGTACTTGTTGAAAGAAGAGCTTGGTACCGACAGACTCTGCCCCCTTATTAAAACACTGCCATGCTGGGACCAAAGGGAGGTGCGAACCAGGCCCTTGAAAGACTCCCTTCCTTTTCACCCTGCAGAAAATTTCAATTTCCCTCCAAAGAGCCTCAGGTTGCTCAGCATGCTTGTCTCCCGCATTGGGCTTGTTGGGTAGAGGCAGAAGGTAAATCCAACAGTTCAGGCTTCAAAGCCTCTGTGAGGCAATCAATCAAAGCACTTCTTAGACCAGGACCATTGTAGTTTAAACTAAATCATCTTTAAGATTACAGAAAAAAAAAAAAAAGGCACAGTTTAACTGTAAACTTCACAGAGAAGGGAAAACACGGTCGCTTGCAACACAGGAAAATTTGCTCATCTGCTCCCAAGTGCGTATGAAAAATTAATAAACAGCTTGTTTTGATACGCTACCTGTTCACCCCCTCTCAGGTGCACAATGCAAGTTCAGAAACTTCCCATGAATATTTCAAGATGCTAATCTAAGCATCCTGGAGCATCATTTGAATTTTAAAAGGGCACCGCGTTATGAGAGATGACAGGAAAAAGGGATGGAGTTTGGATAATCTATTTAAAAACATCAAACAGGCTCCAAATTGAAGACCACAGTAGTCTATTACCCTGTTACCTCTGCTTGAATTGATTTTATTTCGTTTTTCCTTTTTTGTTGATACCACCACACAGATATTGGTTTGTGTAAGAAGCCACGTCAACTCTGTAAAGAAGCCAACAAACAGCCCTCTAAACTAATTCCAAATCCCATAGAGTGACACACGATTTTCTCAGAGTGTGCCAAATTAAACATCCCACTGTGGCTGATACATCATTTGCTGCCAGTGTTGTGGTTTAGGTCTTTGGTCGAGTGTGATTACAACTACAGCAATGTAATTTTTTCTTTCCTTTGTTCCCCTCTTCGTATTCTTGCTACTTTTTGCCAGTCTGGGGGATTTAATCTGATGCTGTCAGAAGTCATCTTTTCGCAGCAAACACATCAAAGAGTCCAGAAAAGAATCTGTTCTCGTCTCTGCGCATTATTCAAATGGGCCAACTTGCATCTCAGAGTTTGGATTTTACATCTTGTCAGCTTCCTTGTCTGACGTGTCTCAGTGTAGCAAGGGGGAGGAATCGGAGAAGAGTTTCTTGTGTCATTCACGGTAGCATCCAGTGAAGGGGAAAAAAGCCTGCAGTGTTTCTGAAAAGGGACTTATAGATGAGACGCAGTGCAGAGGGGAAAACTCTGCGCAGTGCTATGGCAGGAGAGCCAGGACCTCTTCCACAATGAGCATCACAGGTCTAATTCCCACAACAGCGGATGGGAGCTTTACATAAATTCATGAGACTGTGTGGCCCTAATTAAAATCCATAAACAAGAGCAAGTTCATCTGCAGTTCACAGCAAAAATGTCTCATTGATTTCTTGTGTTCTTAAGAGTCGAGGAATTCTGAGTCAATGCCTTTTGGGGCTGGTTTGCAAAGTTCTCTTCCAGAAAATTCCACCTTAAATAGATGAAAAGATTGTAGGTTTCTGCTTGTGCTCACTGTTTCTTGTTGTAGGTGTCACTGTCTGAAGGGAAATACAATCACATCTACTTTTTACTCTTTAGTAATGCCTGAAACATTGGTTTTTGCTCCCCAGAAGACAGGTATGGATATTCTTTAAATATTAGGTGCACTGCATGTCATATATGACATTTGGATCTCACTAAAAAATTTTGAGAATAAATATCTCAAGAAATACTCAGTTTTGGTGATTCATGTTTTCTGAAACATGTTGCTATAATGTTTTCAGGTTAGAAACTCAGATGTCATTCCAGATCTTGCAAGAACAAAAAAAAATCTGGTTCGCAAACTGGTGCATGGTTTTCCACATTGTCCGCTGAGAGGCAGCTGTATGAAACTAGCTTGTTTCCCCGGATCTTGTTCTTTTGCTCTTGCAAAATATCTCGTGATCTTTGGTAGGATTGGGATTGTTAACAAGAGCTTCAGTTTTTTGATCACCCCTTTCTTCACCACAACAGACCAAAGCAATGCCTGCATTACTGCAGATGAGGAAGCAATCCAACAATCCATCCCCTCAGTTTGTTCCACCATCCCTTATGATCAAGAACAATTATGATGAAGAAACTAAGCTTTGGCCTTGCGGTAGTAGTTCACCTTTTATCTAATTAGGAGTCGTGTGCATACAGATTGATTTTGGTAGTATGCAGTATACCACAATTTGTTGCAATTGTAATCTGCTTGAGTGTCACAATATTTGTGCATTGACCTCAATCAATCAATCAATCAATCAATCAAATTTTATTTGTATACATTGCAGCAGCAGGGTATTTCAAAGTGCTTTCTATCATATCAAGCACAGAAACACAATGCAGCATAGAATCAACAATCAAAACACATTAAGTCAAGTTCCATCATTAAATTTGTAATTGATTAAGTTTCAAATACAATCCTAAACAGGTGGGGTTTTAGTCAAGATTTAAAGGAAGTCAGTGTTTCAGCTGTTTTACAGTTTTCTTTGAATTCATCAAACAAGTGCTAATACTGTAAATCCTGTGCGTTCATGCAATGTTTCAAAAACCACTGGAAATCCTTTTGTTGACTAATCATCAAATTAAAGTTACACCCTTGCAATTCTCAGAATAAAGACTACTGAATACATTTATTAGGAAAATAATCTACTTTGCTCAAACAAAAATCACAAACCGATTACAACCATTTTGTAGCATTAAGGCGGTTTTTCATGTGACTTTTATAAAACCATTTTTCTAACATCATGTAAAAGCTTGCTTTTACAAAAAGAAAAGCAAAACGTCAATTTGGTCTCAGTTGTATTTTTATATCTGTACACACTAATACCAGTCAAATTTAAAAAATTTCTACTGTTGGTGTCAAGCTTAATTCATGTAAAGTTTCTACGTTCTTCAAAAAGTTTGTTTAATGTTAGTAGTCAAACTCACCCCGTCAAGCTGATGGGATTTGCTGCTGCCTTTGAGAAACAGGCATTTCATATCAATCACTTCCCAAAGTTTATGGTGCCCAAAAGTACCAGACATTCAAGAACACCATGGAATGCTCAAAATTGGGATCTGATGTCACCTTAGTTTGTCTTTTTCTTTTCATCTATGTCTGACAGAAGGATGTGTGAATATAAAATGTGTTTGATAGCTGATAGTAAAAGATGGCACCTTAAACTCCCCAAACCGTCAAAACACTGGCTGACAGGTCTACCACTCGAGGAGCATCACATACGTAAATAAAAAAATAATTATTCACCAAGATGACAACTGAAGGAGCATCAACAAAAATCATATGGGATTCTAAAGAAAAGGAAAGTGAAAAAGCATGACCAAGCCAAGACTTTGTTGTGGATCACAGGTAGATGATAGAAGAGGGACCTGCTATGCAAATAAAATAAAAACACAAAGGTAGATTGTTGGTGAACATGTACTACACTTACTACTTTTAAATAAACTGGACACAAGTAGTTAATAGCTGAAATTACTGAAATAGTGTAGAGATGAACAGAAAATAATAAATATCAATAGAAAACCAAGCAGCCTAAATAACCTGAGATGATAATGACTAACAAAAGACAGGCACAATGATTTCTTAATGTAAAGCAGCTGCGACAGGGAAGCTGAAACCTGGACAAATTGATTGCAACACATTCTAAAGTAGTGGTTTGACTAAAGCACAGTCCAAGTCTCCCCTTGGACTCTCCCAAATCCTTCCTTCTGGGTCATTGCTATGGACGAAATAGAAAAAGTCAATTTAATTTGTCCATCTGATCATTTATACGGTCAATGGCTGAATAAGAAATTTCTCCCTCTTGTAATGAAAGTCAGTTCCTTCAAGTTCATGGTTTTTAACCACAAAAATATGGGGTAACTATTAAGGGTTAGTCTCTGACTTAAACTGAGGATTTCAAGTGTTATGATGTCTTGTTAGGATGCAGTGGGAGAACAGGGGGCTTGATTGAAGTAATGCCACACTGCTGGCTCCAGGAAAGGGCTCACCCAAAGCAATAATCTTGATTTAACAATCTGTCCAAATTCCAGTCCACATCTTATAGTGCAGACATATAAACTATGACAGAAGAACAAGCCATTACATACATGCATCTTGCATTACCTTCTTCTGCAGAGAGGCTGGGTGCTGCTCTGAGAGACACAGTGCCTCAGCCTCCTGTGCTGGTCAGGTACAGCATTACAGAGTCAGCTGAGATGGTGTAGGCTATTAATTAGGATGCATTACTCTCTGTGCAAATCTCACTCAGAGGAGAAACTGGAACTGGTCCAGGACTTACTGGAAGGACGTGGTATCCATTCAGTCCTGGAAATGCCTTGAGATCCCCCACTTTTAACTGGGAATGTCCCTGGGGAGGGGGATGTTTGGGGTTTCCTCCTAGACTCGTTGCCTCCCTCAACCTGATAAGCATGGATGGATGAGTCCTTTTGGACTTTGCTGAACAGATTTGTGCATTTAGAATGAAACTGTGAAACCTTTCCTGTAAGAGGATGGGATAAATAATGTAATTCGTGATATCTTATAACATTCACATGATCTGACATTTAAATATTCACTCTGTTTTGTTCGCTCTACTCAAGACTTGAAGAACTGGCAAACAAAACACCTATTAAATATCACCTTGTTTTCTTGGTCAGTGCAATCTGAGGAAGAAAAAAACAAAGCATGTAACAGCCACTGACCTGTTTTCATTTACAGGTGTCCTCTGAGGTTTTCTGTATGTCCTTGTTGTCAGGCTGACGTAATTTCCTGGCTGACACACACACATAGCCAGGCTCACAGCTTTGGCCTGAGGAAGCAGCTTCACAAGCCACAGAGGCTTTGACTTCAAAGGAAGATGGCATTAGGAGTGACCACAAGCTGAATGTTCCTTGCATAATTTCCTGGCAAGCTTGTCCCCTGCTTTGTTTAGGTCATGCAAGCCTGAACAAAAGGTTTTGTGATCTCCTCTGGAAGTACCTGTCCCTTTTATTTTTAAATGTAGCACACGGCTACTCAAAATGCATAATATTTCAACTGGCAAATAACAAAATTATGTGTGTTTGAAAAAAATAATTATGCGCAGTAAGCAGCCTTGTCTTTCAAACGGCTGGGAAAAATCGATTATTTTATTTCAAGCCAAAAATTGCCTGAGCGGCACCAAAGGGGAATAAAATAAATGATAAGGACAGAGGATTTTCCATAAAGATGGGTCTGCTGCATACTGAGAATGTCGAGATTAAAACACGCTTTGATGAAAAATGGAATTATGAACACAGGCTTGTTCTCAGGGAGGGATGCCTCACCAGTAAAAGATCTGCTTTCCTGAGCCTTGAAGTAAATCCCCTGGCATCTCCTGATGTGACTTTTAATTAATTCTAAAGTTTCTTCAAAAAAAGGGGGAAACTTTTCCCTTAGAAGGAACATTACTTTGACTACATGGAACGACTTTTAAAGATGTGCTCTCGTTCATATGAAAAATAAGTCATCAAAGCCGAACATGAAAAGGACTCTACTAATATGTCCTTGTCTGTTCTGTAACTTTCCCACTTATCTTATCTTATCTTATCTTATCTTATTTTATCTTATCTTATCTTAGGTTTTCTGCTTCACACAACAATAGAGGTGTTGTTAGCGCTGTTGTCATGTAGCAGGGAAGCCGTAAGGTTCGATTGTTTTTTTTGTGCATGGGATTTGGATGTTGCCTATATGAGTTCCCTCTGGATACTCTGTACATGTAGCTAGTTGTCTTGTGCGAGATTACATGTACAGATAATTTAGGATTTCCATATTTCCCTTTGGTTAAGAAATGCTGCCTTGGAAACATGCTCTCAAAAAAACTGGTAATTATTTATCATGCCTGAAAGAAAATAACATAGAAACTTCACAAAGGAAGGTAGCAACTGGAATTCCAAGCCAGGACTTGGTTGTTGTGCTGCAACAGTGCAAACAACTGCTCTGGCCTGCAGCCTGATCAAACTTTAACTGAATACTTCTGCACTGAACAGAGATGAAACTAGAATGTACCCAATGATGTGTGTCATTTTGTGTTAAAGGGAAAGCTGTTATGTGTACCAACCTTTCTAATATGGAAAATTGTTTATTCCTCTGAAGTGCCAAAGAAATTGAGAAGAGAGTTAGCAGGTGATATCAAAATCATGCCACATTTTATTGAGAAAGCTGTGAAAAGATCTTTGTACCACAGAAGAAAAATAAAAACTAAGTGATATTCTTTGCAGGAATCCTTTCCTTGTCCTCTGTAAGTACTGTCCCCTACTGCTGACAATACTTAGCATGAGATGCCAATTGTTCCAAACCGCTGAGCCTGAAATACTTGAAGCCTGGCAGATGGATGACTTCATATCCTCTGTATCGGGTTAATTCCACACCCCTGAACTACAAGCCAGTACCACCCATGTAAAGGCTTTTAATGGGGAGAGCATTTTCTCGGTCCCTAATTTAGACCCTGGAGTATCTTCAAAGGATTTATAGTGACTGAGGAGTGTTCCTGTGGTGGGACTGGGGTTGTATATGTTCTGCTCACAGTGGCCTGGAGTTAAATGAGAAGCTTGATCTGTGTGGTAATTATGAACACGCAGCCAGGAGACAATTAGTCTGCATGAACTCTACCAAAGCATTAAAACAGGAAGCAATGAGTGAATTTTTTCTCTAAACCCGGCATAACACACTTCTGATTGTTTAAACACTTAAAAAATTTCAGAAATTGAAAAAAAAGGAGATTGTTTAGCTGAGATGCTTGTTGGGATGGCGAATTAAAGTTAAGCCAGGGTTGTAGTGGGCTGCATAAACGGTTCATAAATTGGTTGCTTTCGATCTGATTATTCAAGCCTCAGATTTGTCAAGAGATCAGGAGGGGGTTTGGTGAATTGTTTGTGCAAGAACATTAACTGAGCTAATAAAACCCACTTTTGGAAATTTGCATAATCTCGTTACATTTCTTAAGTAATTATCTCACCTGAGACCTGCAGAACAAACAGTCAGCAGAGTAAACAGATGCCCAGAAAAAGCATCTGCACAAGACATCTAAGTGTACTTTAACTGACACTAAATTAAATTACATCAGAATTTAAGGTGTATTTTACATCAGCATATGTCTATCACCATTGGGCAATTAGTGGGATACATCCTGGACAGATAACCATTTACCTCATGTCTAAGGGCCATGGAAACCATTTGACCTAACAGACATACTTTTGACCGGTGGCGGGAAGCTGAAGTGCCCAGAAAGAACATGCTCTGTACAGTCCTACCAACTACTCCACTGTTCAGCCCACCCAGCATAATGTCACTGAAAAAAATATCACAAAAGTCCAATCTTTAAATCTTTATATGTTGACATAAAGTGATTCTGGTGGAGACTTTGTGACTCCAAAATGCCGTTTTTTTACGGAAGTTCTCAAGCAGTTAGCTTTCTAAATTTATTCTATCTACAGTACAGTGACTTAAAACGTTTTAAAATTATCTCTCTGAATGTTTGGTCAAATTTGCAGTGAAAGGAAGCAATTCTTTTTGACTAATGAAGATTAACACACACACACACACACACACATTAATCTTAGCTGAATGGGATGAAAGTTGAAAGTGTCTTGTATTTAAACTTTTAGAAAAAATGAAGTCCTCTATTACTAATACAAAATGACTAGGTATTCCAATTAATTTTAAAAAGTGATGTATAAGTAGAAATGACTTTGATTGTACGGAAACTGTTAGGGGCAGCAATAACGGCTAATTGTCCTGTGATAGAACAATAACATCTATTTAGTCTTTAAATAATTTGTTTTACATGCATTTCTTTTCAAACTGAGTTCACTGCCAGTCAATGGAAAGAACTGAGATAGAAAATAAGCTTTTTCTGTGAATCAAGTTCAAGTTTAAACCATTTTCTCAAAGCTGGGATTCAAACAGAACTTTTCCCTTTGACTTCTTTGAATTTTGCAATTTTTATGTAAACCACTCCCCATGCTATTTCCCAGTTCTTTATGGGCATACCTTCAACCAGAATGCTCAACAGAATGTGATGGAGACTTTTCATGTTGCCAGTGAAACTTTGATCTGCTTCTAAACATTTCTGAACTAGAATCAAGGTGCATCCCAGAGTCAGCCGCATAAAACTGAACCAGTTTTCTTCAACAAGCAACAGCCTCTGGTCTCAGTCAAACACACTGTTGTTAGGTTAATAACAATCCATACATATCATTACATTTCATTTTTGTTACTTGGCGTCTTTTTTAAGCAAGCCTGCAAGAAGTATTTACATGTGTTATAGCAGGGCTGTGATTTACAAAGGCTGCAGGAAGTGAGTGAAGTCAACCATCCAACAGGCTGTCAGTCTGCTGAAGCCCTGAGATGGAAAGAAAAAAAAATCATATCATGGTCTGCTTGGATTGATTAGCTTTGGGCTCTTGCCTCTTGATTGGCAGCTTCAATTCTGCAACACTCTGCAGGGTAGCATAGTATCGTGTCAAAGTGCATCACTGATTGAGTCACCTAGACCACTTTAAGGATGGGAAAGAAATTGGGGAAAAATGTTCAAATGTAGCAGCCAGGTTTGGTTGCTGCTATGAGCTTGAACATGTCCTGTTGCAACCTTGTGAAGTTTCAGGTTAACAAATAGTTTCAATGGTTGTAGTACTTTTAACTTGGTCAGATGAAAATAAAATGTTTGAACACACCCATGGGGGCTCCGATCTGAAGACTCTACAGCCTCTGGCAGGTTGTGTTTCAGGATTGCCCTCCCTCCATTGCCCTCCAACCAGTTTTCCCTACAAAAAAAGCTTCCCTACAGTATCTCCAAACTCCAGTTTGATTTAATTGTAACATTGAATGTTTCCAAGTGCTTATATTTTTGTATAATCCATCTATTCAGCCTCTGGATATGCTAACTTGAACTAATGTAATAGTTTTGAAAAAAATCAACCACTCTGTGGGTAGTTCTGTATTTTCCACTTTTTATATTTAAAAGCATTATAAAATCTAAGTATTTCAGAAAGTGAAAAAAAAAAAAATTCTTTTTTTCTGATGTAAGTGAAAAAAGATCCTATATTTTTACATTTGTCTTTCTTTATAGAAGCATACCAAAATTTGACCAAACTGTAAAGGGCTGTGACCTTAAAGCTGTGCTACACTTTTCAGATTTTTATTCATAAACACTCAGAATATCATGTATCCTTTACCTTAAATACCTGGGTATAAACTACTTGGTGTAAGTTTACCACATGCAATCTAATCCCAGTAGAATATGTTAAAGTATGTGGTTGTAACATGAGAAAACATAGAAAGGCATTAAACACTTATACACACTCCTGCAGAAAGTAACAGAAGTTCTCTCTATTTCTTTCCTCAATCATGAGTAAATTTTTAGAGTTTTACACAATTAAAACTTTTTGCATTGTTGATTTTTGGATGTATGAAAATGCCACAACCGTAATGTGATCCTTTTTATGCTTTCACCTCTAGTGAAACATTACATTGCCCTCTGTTCTTAGGGCTCCTGTGGCTCATGCTAATTAAACCATTTTACCATCCAAAGAGAAAGCTTGAGAATTTATGGCTCTCGAGGGGAAAAAGGGGGATTCTCGTTAGATGACAGACTGAAATGTTTGCAGATGGGTAGCAGTTTAAAAATGAGTTTTCAGCCAATTATATGCTTACTGACAGGAAATGCAAATGTTTTAGGGATGAAAATGGCTTTCGTCTTTTAGTGGTATAATAAAAATGAAGATAATGTTTTCTGTTAGCCTTACCCTTTAGGACTATTTAATGCAGCTGTGTTAGAAGTTAAATGCTTATATACTCATAATAACAGTACCAATGTTCAGTTTAAATGCCCTGTTCAGACCTGGCATTCACATACAACCTGGCTCATTTGGTCAGGTATGTAAAGTGTCAACATAAGTGTTTACACTTTTCATTAAAATCCATCATGATCAGGTCTCAGTTATCCAATCCACCTGGAACGGATCACAGCAAACAGACCATCAGCAGGCCAATTGATGTTTGAACTCTGTTGTTAATATTACATTAGTGTGTCAGTAAACCAATTCCATAGAACTAATCTATAAGGCTTAAAACACAAAATGGATTGTCTTGTTGACCAAAAAAAGAGAAACCTTTCTGTCCATCCATCCATCCATTTTCTTACACCCTTCTTCCCTAATGGGGTCGGGAGGGTTGCTGGTGCCTATCTCCAGCTGTGTCCCGGGCGAGAGGCGGGGTACACCCTGGACAGGTCGCCAGTCTGTCGCAGGGCAACACAAAGACATACAAGACAAACAACCATGCACACACACACTCACACCTAGGGAGAATTTAGAGAGCCCAATTAACCTAACAGTCATGTTTTTGGACTGTGGGAGGAAGCCGGAGAACCCGGAGAGAACCCACGCATGCACAGGGAGAACATGCAAACTCCATGCAGAAAGACCCCGGGCCGGGAATCGAACCCAGGACCTTCTTGCTGCAAGGCAACAGCTCTACCAACTGCGCCACTGTGCAGCCCAGAAACCTTTCTGAATAAGAATAAATAAAATTAATGCACAGACACTTGTTGGTGAAGAGTGAAAGATAGGAGTGAGCACTCTTACTTCCCCCACTCTTACTTTTTCAGCTAAGCAGAAAAAGTGAATGAGATTAATGAAAGTGGATTTTGGCCTAGAGGCAAGGGCAGGGTCAGCGGTCAGGCGGGCACGGGGAACAGGTGGAGCCTCTGAAATCAGACACACCACCATGACCATTAAGCTTCACTGGACAACAAAACAATGAATAGGCTAGTGGTGAGTAAAGTGGAAAGAAATCAAGTTTTTTTTTTTTTTGTTCCTCTTAATTACTGCATTGAAATGACTCGGGTCAGAACAACCTGTACAGAAGTGAAGCACCCAACATGATGAGGAGGCACAGCTGCAAAGGGCAAAACATTTATAGCCTGCATATGATCACAACCCGTCAGGGTCCCTATGCCAGCAGTTGTTTTTAATCCAGAATGTTTTCTATTTTTACCTTTATTTATACCTTTCGTAATGCTCAGACTAGGTGGTAAAAAATATTGTGCTGTCAGGTAGGGAAGGACAAAGCAGAAGCCTTTTATGCAGGAAGAGTTTGCAGAGAGCGGCATAGAGGACCCCTACCCAGTGTTGGCATAGTTACTTTAAAAAAGTAACTTTAATCAGACTACTGATTACTCCTTGAAAAAGTAACTTAGTTAGATTACTGACTACTTGATTTGGAAAGTAACTAAGTTACATTAAAAGTAACTTTTTAGTTACTTTCACCAGCTGCTAAAAACAACGCTCCGCCTCCTGTGAAAATCACATTGCACTTTGTCAATACTTAATTGTCAGCTATTTTATAATGGTAACATCAACAATGTGTCTCCACTGATAAGGTTGAGACACATTGACCTCTCCCCCAGGTTCTGCTTTACGGCCCTGCGTAACGCAGCAGGTTCCTCCTTCAGCTCCACAACTCAGATGGCTGCACAGATTTGAGACACTTATCTTAATATTAATAATTATAGTGGCGTTAAGTTGCCATTATAACTATTGGCAACTACGGATACGTTCATTCGTGGCTGTTTTCACGTTTATTGCGCTGTTCATATTGGTCTCAATGATTGCAGATTTCTGGAGCGCAACGCGAAGCTCGACGTCATTCAGAGGTAATATATTAAGTTGACATTAACAAAGACACAGCGGGACGGATCATCCGGGAAATGATGGACAGGGAGAGACTGAGTAAAACTACCTTAATGACGGACAAATTCAGGGATTTATTATCAGTCTCTGCTTATTCCCAAGCCCAAATGAGCAACTTCAAGTTCAAAAACAAGCCCAAAAAGGAGCAACCCGCCACTCATTAAATCTGCAAGCGACTTTAAAAAAATGAAGCCCAAAGCCGCTTGTAATAATCGGATTTGGCGATAGAAACTCAAAATAGTTCCAGCTTTTCCACCAACAAAATGCGCATCTCCCTCCATTGTTTACATTTCTGTTGCATAGAGACGTCGGTCACTCGACAAGACGCGTAGAGGAAATACGATTAAATAACAAAGTAAGATAGTAACCCACAGTGATTTTGATAAGTAACTGTAGTCTCACTACTCGATTTGAAATAGCAACGTGTTATATTACTCGTTACTGAAAAAAGTGGTCCGACGTCAGTAATGCGTTACAAATTAACGCGTTACTGACATCACTGCCCCTACCTATTTGCTGCTCAGTGTTTGCAGAATTACCTATTTATGGAATTTCTGTGAAATGTGGTTCTGAATTATCTGCAGAAAATACTTACATCGTATGTAAGCATTTGGTTTAGACAGTCCACTGTTTACTTTTTGATTTAAAAGCAGTAATGTGATATAAATCCAGTCATAACAGAAGCAAAGCTTCAACTTCAGAGGAGTACTTCATGCAAAGTCATCTCCAATGGGAGTGAAGCGCAGTACAAATCAAGTCTGTCGACAAGACAATTTGTTAAGTATGCAGAAATCTCCTCTGCTCAGAGCCTCTTGTTAGTTACTTTTGTGTGACCTTTCCCAAACACGACTTTGACAATCCATCTTGTGTAACATTGTAAAAGTATTACGAGGGGAAAAAAAGTCCTTGTTTCCTTTTGACCTCTGTCGGCCTTTTTTGTGCAGCAGCAGAATTTTTTCACACTCACCAGGGGCTTTACATCTTGTCCCGACAGGAACCAGATTTCCTGAAAATCCAAAGAGACATTTCACTCAAAACACCAACTGTCAGCCTTATGGTGGCCATAAAAGAACAGCCAGGGTAGACTGAATATCCATCATTTAGTAGGAACAAAAGAGCTGAGGTGAGCAGATCTGGCATGTGTGAGGAGAGTCTAGTGTTGCAGTTAATTTCCTTTTGCACATACAGAGTGTTTACCATAGTTAAAGTGTCGTCTTTGTTTATTCATTAGGCTGCTTTGTAACGTGAAGGTTTCACCTCCCTTTTGATAAGGTTATCCTTCTGCCCTCTGCTCAGCTGATTTGATTAATCAACATCAATTATAGCAGCTTAAAGCAGCCTGTTGAGGGAACTGACTAAATGCCTTCTTCACTATACGCATGGATAGTTGCTCATGCATGCAGGGATAAAAACCCTTCCCTCTAATGCCTCAAATCCTCTGTTACTAAAACAGATGTCACACAGACATTCACGCTTATAAAGCACATTTTTAACTTAAATATAAAAACACCCCCAGGTTCAGCCGGCTCTCTAACTATGGAGTCATTTTGAATATCTTTGGGTTCCACTGGAGAATTATTAACTCAACCATTTGTTTCTTTACTTATGAAAACATATTTGCAAACAAACTTTTACTGTATAGATAAATTTTGGTCCGCTCTTTGCTGGGTTTCAGCTATGTTGGAGAGTTTTGGAGCATTAATGACTGGCTTAAGGTCATGTCACAGATTTTTTTTATTTTTTAGATTTAAGTCTTTACTTTGACTAGGCCACTCATGTAAGGTCAAACATAGAGCTAGGGGACAAGAGCTGATGGCTGAAAACTATCTTTCAAAGCTTTTTGCTTTCATTGTTCAAGGACAGCTAAGCCATCTCAGATCATCAAAGAAAGAAAGATAATAAAAGAAGAAACAGCCTTGGGGGAAGATCAGCTGTTATTTTGGTAAATGTGAGAGAATTGACTACAAGTTAATCACGTATTTTAATTTTGATACTTATCAAACTACTGAAATATGCGGTAGAAATCCTCAAACTCAATATTTTGTGTTTGATTTTCTCATTTTAAAAACTGAATTTTGCATTAATTTGTTTCTTGCTTTTATATTCTTATAACAAATAAAATAATTTTTTTTTTTTTTTTGGTATTAATCTGAATATTTTCTCTTATTTTAGTTTTCAGTTCTCAGTCATTCCAAGCCTCATAAAACTTTCTGGAGACTCCCTTGCTAATAATAAATTGGTACAAAAATATTTGACCCAAAAACAAGAAGAGGAATTCATATGATTTAACAACACAAAGTAATGATATCGGCGAAAGGAAAAGGAAAGGTTTTAATAAATATTAATGAAGTATATATATATGTGTGTGTGTGTGTGGCTGCACAGTGACGCAGTTGGTAGAGCTGCTGCCTTGCAGCAAGAAGGTCCTGAGTTCGATTCCCGGCCCGGGCTCTTTCTGCATGGAGTTTGCATGTTCTCCCTGTGCATGCGTGGGTTCTCTCCGGGTTCTCCGGCTTCCTCCCACAAACATGACTGTCAGGTTAATTGGTCTCTCTAAAATTCTCCCTAGGTGTGAGTGTGAGTGTGTGAATGTTTGTGTGTCCTGTCTGTTTTCTGTGTTGCCCTGCGACAGACTGGCGACCTGTCCAGGGTGAACCAGCCTCAGTAGCTGGAGATAGGAACCAACAACCCTCCTGACCCCATTAGGGACAAGGGTGAACAGAAAATGGATGGATGGAGGTGTGCGTGTGTGTGTGTGTGTATTCTCTTCCATACATAGTAATTTGTTTTAGATCAGAAAAAGAAAAGAATGTTTTATTTTTCTGCTAGTTCACATTCTTAGATAAATGGCACCAGCAGGAAGCATTTGCATGGTGCTGTAGAGAGAGCCCATTTATCTTAATCTGGACTAATATCACCATCAGGGAGATGGAGGGGCTGAGCTATCCATCACACTCCTCCCTGGTTTGCATGAGGTAAAAAAATTACATTCAATCAATCTTAACAAGAAGATAAGTCTACCTTTGAGACCCAGAGCTTCATCACTTTAAAGGAGGGCATTTTTGGAGGAGTAGCTGCCAGGTCAAACTCCATCTGGGAGGAACTATTAGCCATTAGAGACCACACAGTCAGTGCTGAATCAAAATGACTGCTGATGGGAACGTTTCCCGAAATAACCGCCTTGCTTTTTTTTCCCCTCTCTGCTCTCTTAAGCTCACATCATTGATTTCAGATACAAGACAATGGACTGAATTCGCCTTGCATTGATGTAGCATCATGAACTGTCAACCACTTCCTCCTGATCCAGGGTTCACCCTGATTATGGATAGATTTAACAAATGATGTCGTTTGATTTCAGTGTTTTCTAGGAAACAAATTTGTTTTCAGGCTTATTTTCACTAAAACTTCCATCATAAAAAAATCTATCTATCTATCTATCTATCTATCTATCTATCTATCTATCTATCTATCTATCTATCTATCTATCTATCTATCTATCTATCTATCTATCTATCTATCTATCTATCTATCTATCTATCTATCAAACTTCTAACATGAAAAAACACAGTTTGATATAAATCATATATAATATATATTTACATATTTATTCATTTAAATAATTATATATATATATATATATAAAAAAAAAAAATTCCCTTCTCACCCACCGCGGGTGGTGATTCTTCTTCCTCTTAGCTCGGGTCCTCTACCAGAGGCCTGGGAGCTTGGTTCTATCTTGGCTGTGCCTAGGACTGCACATTTCTGGACTGAGATGTCTGATGTTGTTCCTGGGATCTGTTGTAGCCACTGTTGGGTCCTGCATGACCACAGGCACCACTGTGGTCTTCACCTTCCAGGCCCTCTCCAGTTCCTCCCTTAGGCCCTGGTATTTCTCTAGTTTCTCATGCTCCTTTTTCCTGATGTTGCAGTCGCTGGTATTGCCACATCCACAACGGCTTTCCTCTGTTGTTTATCCACCACGACTATGTCTGGTTGGTTCGCCTCACCATTTTGTCTGTCTGGATCTGGAAGTCCCACAACCTTCGGGGTGTTTCCCACTTTGATCTTGGGGTTCCAGTCCATATTCTGCACAGATGTTTCTGTACACTATGCCTGCCACTTGGTTGTGTGTTCCATGTATTCTTTCCTGCCAGTACCTTGCACCCTGCTGTTATGTGTTGGACTGTCTCAGGGGCCTCCTTGCACAACCTACACCTTGGGTCTTGTCTGGTGTGGTAGATCTGGGCCTCAATTGCTCTGGTGTTTAGGGCCTGTTCCTGGGATGATGAGGGCCTCTGTGCTGTCCTTCAGTCCAGCTTTTTCCAGCCATTGGTAGGATTTTCTGATGTCAGCCACTTTTATTTGCGGTGGTACATCCCATGCAGGGGCTTGTCCTCCCATGATGGTTCCTCCGCACCTCAGCTTCTGTTCCCCATTGTTTGAGACATTCACTGAGCACATTGTCTGTTGAGGCTTTGTCCCTGATGTATCTATGGATCCACTCACTAGTCCTCTGCCTCCTTCTTTGTGTTCGTGTAGAGTCTCAGGGTGCTGGATTTGGGGTGGAACCTCCATGCATTGTTAGTAGTTTCCGGTCTTAACATCTGTGGCCTGTATCTCCTCCTTTGGCCAGCTAATTATTCCTGCAGGGTATCTGATTACTGGTAGGGCATAGCTGTTTATTGATCTTGTGCCATTGAGCTGGCTTCAGGACTTGTTCTTGCCATTTGGTCTGTGGCTCTTTTATCTTGTGATCTCATCAAGGTTGCCATTTGCTTGTGATATTCCCAGGTATTTGTAACCTTCCTCTATGTCTGCTATTGTTCCTTCTGATCTATTTTCACTAAAACTTCCATCTAAAAACATCCCATCTATCTATCTATCTATATCCTGGTGGTGTGGATCAGTGAGTCTATGTCACGCTTCTTGGCGACAGCTTGATGTCATCCATCTAGAGGAGGTGGCTGATGTTGGCTCCATTCTATCTATCTATCTATCTATCTATCTATCTATCTATCTATCTATCTATCTATCTATCTATCTATCTATCTATGCCACATTTGATGGATAATCTATCCATCTATCTATCTATCTATCAAACTTCTAACATGAAAAAACACAGTTTGATATAAATCATATATAATATATATTTATATATTTATTCATTTAAATAATAATAATATATATATATATATATATATATATATATATATATATATATATATATATATATATATATATATATATAGTTTTTTCTCGTTTGATTTTGGAAAAAAAAAGGCCATTATTTTTGGAAGATTACAATTTTTAATTTTTCTTCTCACTTCAATCAAAGGACCCTCATTTAACTAGCAACATGATAAGTCTTGAAGCAATTAATCTGGGAGGGATGTGAAACTACATGTCACTGCTGGGCTTCATTATTTAGATGCTAATTTATTTTATAGCAAATTGAAATACCCCTTTTTGTGAGTGACAATCTTCCTACGTGCACTTCTCCTCCAAAAAGTAGGAGGAGAAAAAAACTTCCATTACCCAGGATGTGTACGTTCTGTCAAAAGTGAGTGCAGTGCTTCACAGAATGTGACAGATAGGTACTTTTTATGGTCCTATAAACATATATTTTCCCAGAAGTGGTATTCTCCAACCAGCCGACACATTTCCCCATCAATCAGCTGAGGTAGCGCAGCCGAGCAAAGATGGCATACGTCAACACGCCATTGCTTTGCTGTCCGGGAAGAGTGGAGACGAGGTCGGCGAGACCCAACACAGCAGATCGGCCATGAGCTTGACACAGCGGAGCGGCTCGGCAAAAGCCCCAGTGACCGAGCTCTCTGGAGCTTCTCATCCCTGGTCACAATCAATCCACCGCAGACCAACTGTAATCCTATTTGTTCAAATAAATAATGAAAATGCGGCAGCCACACACGTAGGCACACAGGGGGGAGGTAATTGCTGTGTTTCAGGCTGGATCAGATGGGCTCTGTGGGAGGCTGGCTCGGCTCCATTCTGACCTTGTGTGTGTTTGTAATTTTCCACAAGCTTAGAGGATGTGCAGCAAGCAGGGGCCCTCTGTGGATTCACATGAATCCCAGCCACCTAGGGGAAGTGGAGAGGCTATCTAAGTACACGGTGTTATTTTGAACGGTAATCGGGAATTATGAAAAACAAAAACAGTAAGGAGAGATAGATGTCACAAAAACTCATACAAGCAGCTGCATCTTTTGCAGCTCTCATGTACAGTAAGATACAGTCTCTTGTTAAAATATTATACATATGCATTTTACCAATTTAAATCTGCTTGTATTTTATTGGAATTAATGCTAAGTTGGTGTTAATCATAAAATGAGAAGAAAATGATTTGTAGATTTCAATATTTTTAGAAATAATATTCTGAAATGCTTGACTTACATTTGTTTTCATCTCCAAGTCTAGACTTTTTAGAACTTACTTTCTTTCAACTTTGCATGTCTAGAGTCAGATTTTTTTTAAAGTTTGAAAGCCACTTATCATTTTTTTCTCCTTCATAGTCCTAAACTGTTTTGTCTTGGTCAATCACATAAAAATCCACCCCCAAAAACCATTTTGGTGGTTGTAAATAAAAATGTGGATAAGTTCAAGGACATGGATGCTTACAAAATGCTCTGTATCTTTAGTTTAATTACATTGAATCCCTTGAAACAATGAGTTATGAGGAGACAAATAAAAGCCAGGAAGTGAAGGCTGTACTTTACCTGTAAGCAGATTATCCATCATACAACATCTGCTGTATTAACAATTATTGTTTATCCTGTTCTGCCAGACTGTGTTTGCCACCATAATCCCATTATCCCTTATGAAATATTACATTATCTAGAATAGTATTAGATGTCCTGACCAGTAAGCTTTAGGTCAGGCTTTGCTGAGAGCAGCAGCAATCTGTGATGTTTCACATCAGCACCAAAATCCATTTCTAAAAGTAAATTATTGCACCAAAGTTAAGTTTCCCCTGCTGGTCCAAATGGTGGGTCATTTGGTGAAGTTATGACCCTTTGTTGTCAGTAAGGTGTGATTGCACTGACTCTTATGGCCCATCTCTC
Organism: Gambusia affinis; assembly: GCF_019740435.1. Taxonomy (NCBI): domain Eukaryota; kingdom Metazoa; phylum Chordata; class Actinopteri; order Cyprinodontiformes; family Poeciliidae; genus Gambusia; species Gambusia affinis. The sequence goes on from NC_057888.1 coordinate 6,375,041, forward strand.
TATATAGCTTTGACGTTAAGCAGAGTCAGGGAAGGGTCAAGCCACAGAATGTTGCAAGGAAACAAGTATGACTGATTTACCGCCGTTCCCTTTCTTCAGCCTTGCAGCCCTTTGAAATGAGGTACCTAAAGATGCATTAAAGAAATGTAATATGATGCTACCAGCTACAATTATTGGCTTGTCTTAAAATAAATATTTTATTGTAGTAGCACAATCTCACATTTAAAAATTAGAAAACTACAACCTTAAATTTTTAAATAAAAAAACCATGTGTACCTCAATACCACTTTGTTATTAAATGGGACAGCACATGCAATGTTTTACAAATGTATACAGAGATGGTTAATTTACACTTTGCACAATCTAGTGTAGGGGACTAACATAGCTATAGAGGAAGGTGAAGTGTCTTGGGAAGTGTTTCCTTACTATATATTTTAGATTATAATACCCAGTGCCAAATCATTTTCAGTTTTCTGGTGGATGACATCAGATTCCTATTTAAAATATCCTAGTATTTCAAGTAGTTTGTGACACCAAGATTACATTAAGCAAGTTCTGATTGTTCTGTTTGTAGAATCAGACAGTTGCTATGTTGTCTGTTATTTTTTACAATTGGAAACAGCTGATTGGGATCCTCAAAGCTCAAATAAAATCCAAACTATAAGCTCAAATCCCAGCGGCGTTGAAACCGAGGCTTGATTGATGCAGGACAAAAGTGTGAGAGAAGAAGGAAGTTCAAACCATCTCTGGGATGCGATGTAAAGATGAGCAGCAAACACAACTGAGGTGGAGTAGCAGTGCTTTCCAACAACTGATGGTGTCAGCCATGTTAGTTTGCATTGAAATATTATCTCCGTGCCTGACCAGCCGTATCATACATCAATCAATCAATCAAATATCATTTGTATAGAACATTTCAGCAGCAAGGCATTTCAAAGTGCTTTACATCATAACAAACACAAAAACACAAAGTCATGCAATAAAACCATTACGTTAAGTCAAGTGCCATCATGAAATTTGTGATTGATTACGTTTCAAATACAACTCTAAACAGATGGGTTTTTAGTCAAGATTTAAAGGAAGTCAGTGTTTCAGCTGTTTTACAGTTTTCTGGAAGTTTGTTCCAGATTTGAAGTGCATAGAAGCTGAATGCTGATTCTCCTCATTTGGTTCTGGTTCTGGGGATGCAGAGCAGAACCAGAACCAGAAGACCTGAGGGGTCTGGAAGGTTGGCACAAGAACAGCAGGTCTTCAGTGTTTTGTGGTGCTAAACCATTCAGTGATTTGTAAACTAACAGTATTTTAAAGTCTATTCTTTGACCTACAGGGAGCCAGTGTAGGGACTTTAAAACTGGTGTTATGTGCTCTATCTTCCTGGTTTTAGTGAGAATGTGAACAGCAGTGTTCTGTAGCTGCTGTCTCTGTAGCTGTAGCTGTTTGATTGATTTGTTGGACAGACCTGTGAAGACACTGTTGCAGTAATCAATGCGACTAAAGATAAACGCATGGATGAGTTTCTTTAGATCATGTTGAGACATGAGTCCTCTTATCCTGGAGTTGGTCTTCAGGTGAAAGAAGGCCGACTTTGTAACTATCTTGATGTGGCTCTGAATTTTCACGTCAGAGTCCATCACAACCTGCAGGTTTTGGGCCTGATCGCAACAGTGTCTTCAGTCAGAGGCTTCTTCACCTTTGTTGCAACACTGACCGCTAACGGAGATCGTTCCTGCCCACAGCATCACCATCCACAAAAGAGTCTTTCAAGATCCTTTATGACATGAGTTATGACATTTAGTTTTCTTTTTGGTTAAATAAACCAAGAAGGAAATTGAACTGAATTAAATCCTCTTTTTCTTCACCTGAAACAGAGGTGACAGTTCTTACAGAGGATGCTGTTTGTTTTATAAATGCACCCTATATAATTATATAGCTACATTATAGGCATTTAATTAACCAGCGATAAAAGTGAATGTATTTTTAGAGCAACGGCCCTGTACTTAAAATGAGACAAGAAAATCAATATAACTGTCATGTCTGTCTGCAGCAACGGCTGGCAGCCAATTAGTTATTCCTACAGACAGTAAATAATGAAAAATGTATTTTTAAAAAACGGTCTGGTTAGTTCCAAATTCCACTTAAGACCTGTCACTCTTGCTTCTGTAATCTGTACAAAAACTGTTATAGAAACTAAGAAAAAATAAGCATAGACTGGTTTCTGTAACACAAAGTCTAGATCCACTCTATTGAGTTCTTTGCTTCTAAACATTTCTACAGCAAATAAGCATTTCCTTCACAATAACATATCAAAACCCATGCCAGAGAGGGGTAATTATTTAAGGATGCTATTGCATTACTCAATAATTCAGGTTTCATTATGCTGTTGTCCCAACTGTTTCCCAACTTTTAATAGGAAGTTATAATATGGCTTTATTTTTATAACCACCATTTCTTTCTGTAAGTGTAAACGTAGCAATTTTCAATCATCTCTGTTTTTCTTCTTTTGTAAGACATGAACTGCAGACATTTGTAAACAGGCCGACCATAAAACTCAAAATTGTAATAATAGGACACAATTTTTCCACTTATGTCCAATGCTTTCAATCATGAAGGCCAGACATAATTAGTTTGGGTAGTTTCACAAATTTAGCAATATCCTTGGTTCTATCAAAGTTTGAGTTAGTAATACAGAAACTACATAAGCCAAAAGAAATGTGAACACTACTGTCTGCATGGGGTAATGGTTGCCTCAAATTAAATGATTTTCACTGCTTTGAAGAACATTTTCAACAAAAGTTATTTGTTGAAATTGAGTGCTGTTATGGCTTTGCCAAAGGCACTTTGCTCCAGAGAGAACATGTAACATAGGAGCTGTTGTGTGTAATGGTTTTATTAGAGCTGTAATTCAATCATTTAGGCTAGAAAGGGCACAACAATCTTAGAAAGTACAAGTTTGTTAGGCGTTGACTTGAAAATCAATAGTACAGTCTACAGTTTAGGTTTCTCTTGTCTGAAAATACAGATCATCCTCTGAAGTCCCAGATAAAATATAAGTCGATTCTTTCTCATTCCTTGTCAAAGCTTGGCTTCACACTAACATCAATCTTTCATCACTCTACTGTCTGCCTCATATTCTATGAGCCAACACCAACCAACAAACACAAAGCTCAGTCACACAAATAGCACAACAAATTTTTGCTTTTCCTTTTTTTTAAATTTATTTCTTCTGTCTGAAAACTACAAATAATTGTCTCAAATTAAGCAGAGTTAGAACAGCAGGGGAAAAAAACCCATTTCAGCCAGTGTCATCATCTCTAGCCATTAGTGAGGCTATTTGATCAGTGGTGAAGCAGAACCTAGTTGTGGATGCCAGCCAACCAGCAAAACTCAGTCACATCATTGAGCAAGTAAAAGCAAAGTGGAGACACATGTACAACAAAGTGTCCAATATGGGTTTGAAATGACTGTTTGTGGTTTATTTACCCATGCAGTGCTCAGAGGTTTTCATGCTTCAGTAGCTAACAATGACCTAAGAGGTATTGAGCATGCTGAAGCAGAGTTGTGTTTTCACACACTGCAGGGTGGGAAATGGTGAGGCAAAGATGCCTTGGGCAGGTACAGATTTAATGCTGAGTTGTTGACTGACGCCTGGCACAATCAAGAGCACAGAGCATTCAGTTGTTGAAACATTTGCCTGAACTGCAGCAGTTCTGTTTGATTATGGAAAAAAAGATTCATAATTATTTATAACACTTACTCAAAGAGTTTGGAAAGAAGCTACACTTCAAGAAGAGAAGGAATTGTTTTAATGCCTGTTTGACACGACTGTTTGAGGTCAATCCTCCACAGCTCATTGATATTTTAGGCTGAACTTTTACTATGCTCCTACAGAGTCTTTACATTCTGAAGCTCCATTATTTATGGTGTAACAAATGGGTCAGGCTGGTTTGGAGATCTTTTTTCCCCCTTTAATATATAATAATCTTTTGAAAACTTTATTTTACCTTTACTCAGGTTACTTACTTTTAGCAGCACTGGTGAAAAACATCGTTCACTTAAAGAAAATAGAATTAAACAGTTGATAAATATAATTTAAACTGTTATAAAAGATTTTATTGAAACAGCAAAAAGTGTCACACAACAGGAAGCAGCAGAGGCAAGACTTGCCTCACATTTCTTTCACTGCAAATGCCAATTTAAAAGCTTCAAATTTCATTGGGAGAAAATTATTTTGGATGATCACAACCAAGCATGTTTTTTTTTCCTTCTTTAATTTTGCAGTTTTATGGTGAATTTTTCCATTCGGCTTTTATCCGGCACATTATTCATAGAGGAAACTGAATGCGGTACAATATAATTGAGTAATAATTGTTGTCTGGCGATAATAGAGATTTATGATCGTTTGGGGCTGAAATCGGAATTGAAACACAAATTTGAGCATTAATCTGACAGCCCCACAGTACAGATGAACTTTTTGTTAGGGGCAAATTGAGCACTGCTTCACAGAAACTTCTCTTCTTGCTGTTGTTAATTCAGATGTGCTAGGGTACCCCTGGAGAGCAACACTCATTTCAATATTTATTGAAATGTTATCAAAACCTCTCAGAGCAACTCAGGGCAATCAATGCTGCATTTAGGCTCTGTCAGCTTTCGCAGCAATTGTTTCCCTTCATGCCATTCACCCTCATCCTTCTGAAGAAAATATGGTGGAGTCACTGCCTTCAAAGAGTGGTTCAGCTTAGATTGAATGGTGGCTACCTGCAATGTGTTTTAATTGACAGAGCAAATGTTTTGGGTTTTTTTTCTTCACATGAGAGAAAATTGTTTGAACATGAAGAGCCTAAAAAACTCTATGCTTGCTGCAATATGTTGCCCTGCAGGGTTCATTTTTGTTTGCCAACACTGACTATTTTTGAACAGTAAAAGTAAAAACTATTGGTCTTGAAAAAGAATTATTCAAACAGCAATAAAATGACATGGGGAGGTGATAAATTATACATGAAACAAAAATCTGTTGGGAAAAGGAAACAAGAGCACTTAGTCCCCAAAAAGTTTGATCAGCATGGACCAAGTCGCTGAAATCCAAGCACTTCCCTTCCTGCACTTACAAAGGGCAGGAGGGGAGAATGGATTCACCCTTTGGGCTTAAGTGCTTTGAGTGTGGTTAGATTAAAGAATCATGAGATAAACAACTGAGAAACTGTGACTTGTAGACCAAATTGGTTAGGTCACGGTGCTGCTGCATCAGCATCACATAAGACCTGGTATTTGGTTGCATATGCACAAAGAGTTTCAGCATGGATTCAACTTACTCAGACGAGACATGCAAAACAACTGCATCGATGTGGAAAAGCCAATCTGGATGAAAATGCTATTGTATGTCATAGAGTTTACTGAAGCCAAACAAATCAACTTTTACATTTATTTTGTGTTTGTCAGGCCTTTATGGTTACAATTAGTCTTACCAGCTACTGTCCATCGTATCCTTTTGGTAGAGTAAACATCAAACTGGATCAAAAAATTGTTTTTGCATCAAGTTGGTTAAGTTTGCTGACATGCTTTTACATGTTATTGAACATAAACCTCTATATTATGCTATAACACAAAAATTAGCCCCAAACTTTAAAAGTTTTTTATGCTGAATTTTGCATTTAGAGTAGGATGACCAAATGTCCGTATTTCCGGGACATGTCTGTAGAACTGCCATCCTGTTGTAGTAGATAGAGTTTGCTGCCTTGTCTGGTCATCAGATCTCTCAAGCGTGTGAGACACACCTTGTGGTTAAGGTGGCTCAGACTCCTCAAGACAGCAAGAACCTGAAAGGTTGCCACCACATTAAGGAACCACCATGGAAATTTTGTTCATGATTAAGAGAGGCCGGAAACACTCATGCCATCCACATAGCAGCTGATTGTTTAAGTTGTGGTACAGTGTTAGTCCACTGTAAAAGAAACCTTGGGGTAGTCATTTTAAGCACATATGAATTCCTATGGTAGAGCCATTTTTACTCTTGAAACAATAGATTTCATTGCTCCTTTAAAAGGAAAGTTTGCTGTATTTAATCTCTTGTATTTACTGCGAGGTTTTGTAAAGCTGTTATTACACCAAAAAGCAGCTTCAGGAAAAATCCAAGCCCTATGTAACACTGTACACCCATAATGTCTGAGAGGTCAGGTTTCAGTGTATATGTGTTTGTCCTATTCAGTGACAGAACACAGGGTAGGAAGGGATTGTCCTCTCTGCAGCGTATCGATTGTCTCAGAGTCCTTCTGTCTCCAATATTGCACAAAAAAGCAACCAGCGCCTGTCAAGATACATCACATGCAGCAAATGTACTGTTGGATGTGAACCAATTGTTTATTGTTTTTCAGACTTAACTTGCTTCCTGATGAAGTTCATTGATCCCTAAAGCAATCCACAGTCCCTGGCTTCACATCATTTGTCCCTCTGCTGAAATGAGTGGTTTGATCCCGAGGCCAGGCATCAGCTGTAATTACCGGGATGGGATTTCAACTGTCAGCATGATAAATGGTTATTTGACTTTATTTGTCTTGGTCCTCCATTGGCTTGCAGTGCTACCTGTCACTGAGGTATTCGTTTTCCTTTACTCAGCATCACACACAGAAACATATTGAACACAGCTTCCATCACTTTAACGGAAAATCTTTTGATGATAACAGGAGACGCTTTCAGGAACAAAATGTCCCAAGTCAGAAGAATGGCAATACAAGTAACTGTTTTCTGAAAGGCTCAGAGCGGAGGGGAGGGGTAGTTTACCTAACTGAGCTTCTTCATTCGCCTGCACACATGTAGAACCCTGCTACTTTTATTTTGTGAAACTGGGATACCAAAAGACTGACATGCTTGCAGGTGCAGATCTCTGAAGGTGTTTTTGTGCATGACTGAATACAGCTCCTGGGCCTGGCTGATCTTTGCCCCTTTTCCTGAGAATGAATCAATTGTGCTTCCAGACAGGCTGCTTGAATAGTTCTAATGATAACAGTCGATGTCACAGTGCTGAAAACCTTTTATGTTTTTGTAATGTCTGAATATTTGGTCTGGAATTCACTGGGCAGCCAGTGAACAAATGAAAAAGTAAATAACACTTTCCACTATAAAGATATGGATTTATTTCTCTTCAAAACCAAAATAATGAAAATAATGAAACGTAATTGGGAAGGAACTACATCTTAGGCAGGATTAGATATCCAATTAGTCATTTTAGTTTGTTAATGTAGATTATCAAATATTACATTAGTAATTACTTTACTTTGGTATCATATCCTATTTAAATATTTTTGAATAGGATTTTAAACCCAACTAAAGATATTCATTCAGTTATCTGATTACTCTATTTTATTGCAGTTGGTGTCAAGCACAAAATGGTCTAACCTGCTTAAATAGGATATAATAAATGCAAAAAAAAAATACAACTAATCATAAAATTGCTTGCTGTTTGTATCCAACTTTAGCTGTTTCAGTGCTAATGCTAAAATCCAACATGCTGGTAAACGAAGCATTTTTACTCTGTATTCATTTTTGTCAATGAACACATTTTAGTCATGGTTGTAAAACAAAGAGTTTATATGCCTGACGAATGTATTTGTCAGAATAAATGCTAAACATTTATAACCAATCCAGTGTCTTTATTTAATTCATTCAGTAATTTGGCAACAGATCTAATATTAAAGTTAAACCTGCTATCCACGAGCTGTTGTCATTTCTTTTCTGTCTTTTTTTTTTTTTTTGCAAGATTTTGAAATATCACATTGTCAGAATTGATTTAAAATGTAATAATATTTTAATAGCATTGGCTAAAGTCAAATTTGCTGACAAGTTGAGGCACTGAGTCCAAAGCAAATTGTCTGACAACTATTGCATGTAATAGTGCTGTAGATGCTTCAGTGGAAGGACTTCCCAGAGGTCTAAACCTGAGTTCTTGTACAGTATTTAACCTCCTGACCAGAAAATGTTTGTGTGCTCTTTGCAGCCCAGGCAAAGAGAACACATTTTTCTCCTCTTGTGGATAACGTAGTGGCCTTAACCCTGAGATAGTAAAACACAATCCTAAATGTTTATGTCAAAATATGTTTACATGACACAGTCCAAGAATTGGAACCTTAGAAAATCTTACAATTATTCCAGTAAACTGTTTCAAGTTAGTCAAATATTTTTTTTTGTGTGTGTGTCTTTTTAACACGCAAGGGCAAATCAGATGAGCAAAATCACATAAACCAGTTATTACAATTGCAGCTAGATAACTATAATTTGCGCTAAGTAGTTAGAATTTAGCTTATTTGGTTTAGCAAGTGCACTTTAAGAAATTTTAAATAGAATCTATGCAAATGATTATATGCATTTTTTTAGACCAATTGTGGTGATGAAATTGTACCTGTTTATTTTATTATTGCATACAAGTTTCTGCTTAAAGCTTTTCATTTGAAGCATATAAAAGAACAATAAAAAGCAGCAGAAACTCAAAAATACTGCATTTTTTTTTCTTTTCCTGCCTCACTCTTCAGAGGCTTTCATTTTTGCTTGACAGTGCTCTTTCCAGATCAATTATTCCTGCTAAAATAAGTAAGAAGCGCCCATGAAATATTAAAGCAGATGCTGAGAAGCAGTTGAAAGCATCCCTAACGTGGGGGTGTTGTATCTATTTTATTTTTCATGACAATGGAGGGACTGTGGTGAAAAAGAGAAGCTGTGTTCACTTTGGGTGTTCTCTTTGGTGGCCAACTTAGTCGGCGACCTAAACTCACCGATTGAAGAGTCCATTCAGCGTTGTCTTGCGGTCCCCAGTTGCAATTACACACGACAGAGAGAACGATTGTTCATTATTTATTGCCACTGAAGTTTTAACTGCTGACTCAGAATTGATCTCTTGCATGCAGAGCGAGATGCAGGACATATTCGCCTTGTTTGCCTCAGAGGGTAAATATGGTGATGTTTTCCTTCCTACCTTTCATCTTCTTAATTTAGCTTGCTGCCACGAGGCAGGAGCATGTTATTTGACTAAATGGTGAGATTTATTTTCCTGATTGAAATGCAGATCCCATCTCCAACTCAGTTTTTTTTATTTTTTTTTTTATGGCTGGCAAATACATTCTCAAAACAGTCAACATAAATTCAAAACTGCACAACAAACTCAGATTTCCGAATTCTGTCTCAGTGTGACAGTTTATGGTGTGTGTTCTAGATGTTCGCCATCTTAAATGTTGCATTAAAAGAAAACATGAGAATCAACCCATCATGAGAGCTGCGACTGTATGTCCAGTGCATCTACAGTTCAGTGACCACTGAACTGCAATGTATTATGTATATTTGATGTTCACTTGTATCCCCAGTACATTATGCGCTATGCTGTCACTAAAGTTGTCGTAGAATTTAAAATTGATTGGGTGAATGTGAAATGCCACAGCAGAGACTAAGAACACAGATGGTGCTTTGAAGCTTATTGTTATCATTGTATGCACACCTACCTCAAACCTACACAGCAATTTTCAGATAACACGCTTCACCGAATCCTTGGAAATGCTTTGTTGAAATCCAACAATGTCAGATGAGTGGTTTGTTTTTAAAATGAATAATGCAAGTTTTAACACTGCAGCTTTGCATAAATTCTAACTTAAACGTGACCTGGGTAGAATGATAGATGTAGCATAGAGATTTAAAATTCTTGTTGAGTGTGTACTGTCGTTAATAAATATCTTTCCAGGTTTTGGTATATGAAACTCACAAATAGCATTCTGTCAAAAAATAGTTAATATAGAGATACAGAAAGATATCCATTTGTTTTAAATCACTTAAAGGTGTCAAATAAGGTTAAGTTAATGTTTGCTGTACAACCATAATTTGTTTAGATGTCTTAGAGAAACTGATGTTCTAATCCAGCAGATCAGAAAACAATTTGAGGGGAAAAGAACAGAGTTAAGTAGGTCAGGCAGGTGTGGTATTGCAATCATAGTCTGAACCAGACAGTGGCTTCAGGATCTCAGAAATACTACAGTTGAATCAAGATCATCCAGGACGGTTATTCTAGTACACAGAGAACAGGATCATTTACCAAGTAAAGACTAGGAGCAAAACAAGCAGATTGGCTGGTTTAAACCTAGTAAATTGGACAATCTGGCACTGCTGGCGAAGTCCCACTGGTTCTTTTAACTTGTGGTTTGATGGCATAATTGGAAACAGTAAAGAAAGTTAAGAAAGCAGCAACATAGGACAACAGCAGAGAAAAACACCCAACCTCCCAAGAATAATGACGGTATTGTGAATTTTGTTTAGTACTCTCTTTAATTTTGTTGTTTCTCAACAATTATATGGTATATGTTTTGTATGTTTGCAATCTAATTTTCCACTTATTCAATCTAGTTCACAATTTTGTAATGGTCTTTGAAAATCAAACTGGCATTTCCTTTGATTATATCCCCAGTATTCCTAGATCGCTCAATATGTTGCATAAATTCTGCTGACAACTTTTTTTTCCGTGCAAACAGAAAATCTGGTGTAGAGCAAATTTAGAAAAAATAGAAAACAATAACGTAAAGAAAACATCAATATATTAAAAGGGATAAAGTTGTCATACCTATCTTTATGTTTCTTTCAGAGAGTAGCAGAAGACACAAAAAAATAGACTGAAAATAACAGCATATTTATCTGCTTGTGATAAATAAGTAGAGATTTTTTCATCTCTACTGCCAGGAAAAAATCTAATTTAACTCAACACTTAATTGCTGCTTTATGTGCTTGTAAATCAACCAGACTACACTAACTGTGTATTTGACTATTTTCATTTGTAATTTTCTCTTGTAGGTTGTAATTGCAGTCAGGCAAGGAAAAACCAAGATGTCATATGCTAATAGGTCATAAAAGGACATAAGTATGTTGCGCCCGGTCCTCTCTCACGCTTCGTTTTTTGCAGATCACAGAGTTTTTTAGTTCTTTGGTGATCAGCACAAGTGGGTGAGGATTTTCCTCCTCACACCATCTATGAAAAATTGAAATTTGTGAATACTTAGCACCCATTCTGAAAATACAACTTCTTACTAATAGTTAAAGCACCACACATACATGCAAATACAGCAAATCATTGGTAAGGAAAATGAACAGAGCACTGGGTTTGGCTGCTCTGTAAAAGGCAGTCAATAAAAAAAATCTAGTAAAATTTAGTTTCCCAAGATGAATTAAAAATAAGGATGATATTTTAAAAAATCTGTGAATAGCAGAAAATTCCCAGCAAATGATTATTACATTCCACAGAAAATGTTTCTGCAGCTGTGGTTTTAAGATTGAGGAGTTAGTTGGTTGATTAGACTATTTACAGCCCTATTTGTGAAATTTACATATCATGAATATCAAAGATAATCTTTGACATTCTTTTACATATACAGGATAAAAAATTGTCAGTTCAACAAAATACTTGCTTCAGAATAATTTGCACACGAGATCAGTTAGAAAACCTCTGTTTTTTTTTTTTTTACATAGTCGCTAAAATCTTTTATGTACATATTTTTTGACAATTTTGTACACTAGATTGCAAGATAGCTGCAGTACATTTTATGCTTTATATGCTTTTGTTAGAGGATGAAATAAACTGAAAAATCTAAAAGGGAAAAGTCAGATGGTGTGATAAAATTTAATATCAGTGTTATACAGACATGAGATGTTACTTAGAGTGTTTTCAAGCAAAAGCAGCCAAATCATACATTTAGATTATGCTACACCCCGGATACGACTATCCAGGGTGTAAATATGATATGCCAAATCACATAAGTGGTGTTAAAATGCAAAACCAGCCTGCCTTCCTCATCCGTTACTTCTTCCTTAATGAACACATTATATTAAATCAGTGAGCATTTTAAACAAACTCAATTCCAATGATTGTGTCCACTGCCATAGAAATATACTAAAATATGCTTAAACCAAGCGGTAAAGATGTAGAACAATAACAGACAGGAAATTTTAAATTGATGCCAAATAGAGGGTGTCTTGCTTGAAACCTTGTATATTGCAGGGACATTCTTGAACATTTTCACTTGGATTATTTTCAGCACAATGAGTCTCAGTGAACTGTGGCAGTAAACAAACTCCTTAGAGAGTAGTTTGGAGACAGCGTCTAGCTTCATACTCTTTTTGCAGGGGAAATAACTAAACAGCCATTGCGATTTAAGGAATTATAACAAGAATGCATAAATATTTAAAATGTGATTAGGAGAGATTTCTAGAGTTATTGTTGCATCTAAGTGGAAGAGCAGTGTAAAGAAAAAGCTGGCTTGCGCCACAAAACACACGCTATTTGAAACATGCACGGTCTTAGGTTCAGAAATGTTTCACCGCAAGCTCGGTCTTCATCTATTGTCAAGTCTCTCACCGCAGAGAGACATGCATAGTCAGAAACTGTGGCACTCCTTTTACTTCTCTGCTAATCTCAGGGGCACTTCAGCAAATTAGAATCTAAAATTGATGAATTATGGCATCCGTCCACCCTGGCTGCTGCTTTGCCCCTGAATCAATTTAAGTGACTTTCCCCCCACTGTGAAAATGAACTTTTTACTAAATGACTTCATGAGGAAAAAAAAAGTGCATATAAATTTCAAGCCAACACCAGCTGTTATGAAGATTTATTGCTATACTTTACATTAATATACCACCATGCAGAGGCATATCAAATCTGAGGCCACAATGGGTCACTCAACAGGGTTTGTGGTTATCCTTGTTATTTCCACTGTCCACTGTGAAATTAATTTGACAGGAAATGGAAAGAGAAAAAAAGTACCAGTCTGTGGTATAATTGCCAGGAATATGATTATGTCCAACAAATTAAAAAGAAAAAGTCCTATTAAATTAGATTTGATGCTCAAGTGCTGTCTGAATAAAGGTAATGAGATGTCCCTCACACATTTAAAGGTCAAACATCCCTCAGTGGCTGTCCAATTCAAAACTTGTCCAGGATACTCATAATCTTTCCACCAAATGACCTTGACTAAGAGTAATCTTTGGTATTGCATCCCCAACACATGTGTGACTGGGAATAAAAACTACTGTCTGTGTGAGATACATCTCTCTAAAAATGGGCACAAAAAGTAAGGAAATTTTGTTTGTTCAATTTTTTCTTGGTTGTCATAAAACTCACTCTGTTCCCAGGCTACAGCACAGCAACTGTTGCATCTCACTGATGATGTGCTTCCTTCTTTTGGAGGAACCAACCACTGAACCAATCCATAGCTGCCCTTTCAATTTATCACCCGAAACTTCTGTCTAAATTTGGGAAAGCAAGGAAGAAACTATAATGAAGGTGGAACAAAAAAGGAAGAAGAAACCACGTCCAGATAAATGAAAATATAGTTTCTTTTATTTCTCCTGTGTATGATTTTTTGTTGTAAAACAATGTATAATATTGACAAAGAAAGCATGAGAGAATTGATGTTCCAAGCTATAGCAGTCAATTTTTAATCATATTAAATATTGATGACAGTTTCTTTATTTACTTTTTAAACTAATTCTTGTTTATATGGTTTTGAATGTTCAAACTCTTGCTATTGCTTGGTGTTTCTGTTTTCACACAAGCACTGTGTTCTTCATTTTGGTAGAGTGTACAAGTAACACAGGAGAACATTGAATAGAGAGGCGTGTCACAAGGTTCACTCTAAACCTTGTGACATGCTGCCTTCATTTGGCACTTTATACACTATGAGCTGGGCAACCCAGACTCTTCAGAGCTGTAACCTCTACCGTGTAAATCATGAAATAAGGTGGATATGGCAAAAGTCAAAAGAGAGACTCAGCAGCTTGGTGATTCAAGCAAAACTCTGCGAGTCAGATTTGCTGATGCATACACACTTGCATATTCCTCAGGCAAGATATTTTAAAATCTCCTGACATTTAGTCATGTAGGAAACACATACTAGGGAACTACTTTAAAAATAGCACATGTGACTGCAGAATCAACTGTCGTAATTTTACTTAATTGTCCGGTTTTATGCAGCAGTTTTGGTAACATGATGGTCAGGGTTAGTTTTGAAGATAGTGATTAAATATATGGAAAAAGAATGACATTTAAGAACAAGATTAAATTACTTTTTTCCAGAAATGTGTGAATTGTCAGAAAACTCAAAAGAAGTGTGGAGGAAAAGAGAATGATTTTCTGCCACTGCAGCTGAAGCCCTCTGGCTACCCAACCGCAAACTAAAATGGCATGTTTGCTTCAAAGGGCGGGTCAATAAGGATTGTCCAGCTCCAATTAAATGATTTCACTTCTTTCTTTTCCACCTCAGTACCCTCAATGATGATGTTTATAGAGGCTAGACTTCAATGGAGATAATGGCCTTTAAATGTTAAATTCTCCAAAAGGTGCTGAAGGTGTTTTGTTTTAAATGGATCATTGTTATCTGAAATATACAGACCTGTGAAAAAGTATTTGGCTCATGATTTTACTTTTGGTCTTTTTAAGATCATCAAACATTTTTTTAAATCATAATGCGAAAAGGTAATTGCTCCCTGAACCTAATGACTGGTTGTTCTACCTTTGGTGGCAACACCTGCTTTCTGGCTTTTGTGGGAACTGGCAATCGTTTTTAGAAGAAACTCTGGCCCACGCTTTCTTTTTAATGGAAGGTCTTTAAAATGAAGGTCATGGGAGAGCAGACATTGTGGTCTGCTACAGTCCCAAAGTTTTATAAATTGTTTTGCAACCCTTTCCAGACTGATGATCAGAGGCTTCCTTGAGTTATTTCTTGATTCTGTGGGTCTGGCAGAAAATTGAACTCGGTCATTTAAACAACTTGTTTATTAATGGTTATTTCTTGATTTAATAAGAGGGCAATTACCCCTATTCGCACAAAGACCGAGGTTTCTATTTCTCCTTAACAAATGAAGTGATAATTAGAGAATAAAATTTTTATGTATACATAAACTCATTGGATATTAAAATTTGCATGACAAAAAACTGTGTAGGAAAGAGTTTTTCCTGACATAAAAGTTTAGGGTACCCATAAAGAGGCGAGATAAAATATTCCTGCATTAATGCTCTAATTGGTCAGTTTTGCCCAAAGCACATATTGATAGATACTGTTCAGTGATGATTCCCAATCGGCCAGGATACAAAAACAAACATTACTGCAAAACCGTGCCTTCAGGCTGAACTGGTCTTTATTTTATAGTTTCCCTGTAATATTTATGTGTTGCACTTAATCACATTTACAGACCTTATGGGGTTTTCATATGCCAGAGTGAAGGAAGAAAATGAGAACAATAAATTCAAATACCACCCCCTCCCAACAACATTTGACCCTAACAAAGAACAAGATAAAACAAAAAAGAAAAAACTCATTAAGAAGTTTGACTTGGCAAGACAAAGTGAAAACAATTAGCAAGCTGTTGAACAAAGAGCTTCCCTATCAGCAGCCGAGCAGAATGCTTGGGCTATAGCTGAGGAAAGCGATGAGAGGATATAATTGAGATTCAGGCTTACAGGGAGCTCCGAGTAGGCTCTTGTCGTTGTAAAAAACTCAAGACATGTCATCCTGGCACATGGAGGAGCACCACGGAGCCAACAGCAACAGTACTGAAACCTAATTGAACTTTCTGTGATTCTCTCTCAAGGGCTATCTGCCGTGCTCATTATCTTACCCTTGTCCCCGTAAAGACCAGATGAGTTTGCTTTGACTTTGAACCTTCCCTCTCCAAACAGGTCACTCCAGCTCCCCGTGTCCTTTCATCTTGCCTTTGGCTTTTATAAATAAAGCGGGTCTGCGTTGCTCTCCGGAGGCATACTTGCATCACCCTCGAACGCCTGCCAGCGGTGGCTCTCCCTCAGAACAAAGCGGATCCAGCCAACTCTGCTCTAATCACTTTAGTCATATACCGTGTGCTGACTGCACCAGCACAATGACAAAAGATAGAAATAAAAAATGGCAAAGGAAATTTACAGACAAGTATTATTTCTCACACTCTAGTCCTGTCATTTTCTGACTTGTTCAGTTCAGTGTAGTGTGTTATATGTTTCTGAGGGAGCTTTAATCCTCTTCATCACACTGAGGACAGTCACACTGCTAATTTCATCATCCAAAGGCACACAAAGTCTATGTCACAGCAGCAACCTCACCAACCATAGACTTAACACCAAACCAACAGACCAGACAAAGAAAACGTCAATCAATCAGCCAAGAGGCCAATGGTAGCTCTGGAAGAGTTGCATGGCTCCACTGATCAAGTGGGAGAATTTGCCTCAAGGTTTGCTCTGTACTCTAAAAAATATGGCTTCTATGGAAAGATAGAAAGAGCAACTTACCTTGAAAACATCATACACAGGGTACAACATGGTGGAGGGAGTATAAAATGTAAGGATGTTGAAGAGAATAGTGGATGCAAAGAAGAATGGAGTTCAAAGCAATCCTGAAAGAAAACCTGTTGTATGCTCTAAAGACTCACCCTCTGTCAGGCCAAAGACCTTAAAGTAAAGCCCAGCTAGAATGGATTAGATCAAGACAGGTTCATGTGTCCAGACATAAATCCAATTGATTATCTGAGCCAAGACTTGTAAATTGATCTTCACAGATGCTGTCCGTCCAAACTGACTGAGATTAAACTATTATCAAAAAAAATCCAAATCAAGATGAACATGCTTGAAAAAGTGTTTGGCCCACCTGCTAAAACATACCTTAAATGGGATTTATCACATTTGACTTTACAGTTTCTAGCCACACCCAAACTCTTTGCGAGTTATTGCAAATTCTTGATTGCAGTTTTTGCTTCTAAGGGTGTCCCAAGGAGTTATCAGGTTTAGCAGAAAACATTTTTTCCACACAGAACCATGAAAGTTTGGATTTGTTCTCTTGCTTAATTAACATAGTCATTTAAAAACTGCATCTTGTGTTTGTTTTTTTTGTTTTGACTAATATTTAAATTGGTTTTATACTCTGAAACGCTGAAGTATTTCCCAAAGTTTTTCAGGTTTTCCTTCATGAAAGACTTTGAAAGCTGTGTATCCTTTTCCTTCCACTTTACAGTTATGCACTGCTTTTTGTTGATCTGTCAGGCAAAAATCATAATAGCACACAATGGAGTCTGTGGGTGAAATGTAAAAAAAGTTCACACTTGCATTGTCCCTCCATATGTCTTTGTTTTTCTCAACATCAATGAGAAATTTTTTTTGTTTAAAGTTGCTCTGTAGGGGCGGTTTCTGTCGTTCAGCCTATATACCTCTTTCAAAAGCCATCTTAGCTTGGTGACTGATGCTTCACGGCTTAAATAATTCCCACGGATGCTCTTTAGAGTTTATTTTCTGACAAAGAGCCCTTGAAAATATTTTTAGCTCAAGACACAAAACACACATTTAGTTTCATAGGTTTCACATAGTGCCACAAAAGTGGTGCTGCTGTTACTTTCTCTTTGCCAACATAAAAAACCCCTTGTTAAAAAAAGGAGAACTTTAAACTTACACTCGTGGGTTACGATTTCAAAAACAGTTCTAAACAACCTTCAATTTATTTTCAGAAGAACATAAGATATTAGTATGTTTGAATACTTTGCCAAGATCTGGAAGGAGGTCTAAACTGTTATCCTCAAAATAAAATGAAGCCAACAGCCTCAAACCTGCCATGAACTGGAAACTGAAACACTGTAGACAGCGAAGGATGTTTCACATCTTAATGAACTGAAACAATGTCGACAAAGAAAGACGACGCTATTTCAGAATCGAAATCTTCAAGCTTCACTGAAATTTGAAGCTGCCAATATGGACAACCCAAATACCAGAGAACAGATTTATGATCAGATGAGATTAATCTGGAGCGATCTGTATGTACTTGAGCTTTTCTCAAGGCCTCCAGGGGAGGACTGCAGCTATTGACACTACAGGAAGTTGCTGACCTCTATGCGCTATGTTCTTCAGCATTCATTGACCATATATTGTGATTTTACGTGACCACTTTATGGTTGATTAGCTGTCAATCAATACTTTCACTTTGCCATAATACCCCTAACAGCTGACTGTGAAATAATTTGAAAATTTCACACTTGGACTTAATATTTATTCATGGTAAAACACTGGAATTCACTAACCCACTGTTTCAAATGTTTATTTCTGTCATTGATTTGATAGGCTGATCCAATACATTTGTTAACATACTGGATCACCTGTCATCAAATCCTCCCAATATTATTTTGATACAGGTTTACAGATTTTCATGTGGCTTTTATTCACTGGAAACAAATACCTTTGTTTCTTGAGCTGATATAGTTTAACACTTGGAAAAATTTACTTTCATACTTTCTTTTTCATCTGGACTTAAAAAGACAAATTATTACACTTATTATTATGAATCCAGAATAAAGACTGCAGACACACAAGGAGAATAATTGACTGTCATAATCGTAATCTTCCTATCAAACCAGATGCCAGTCCATGATGACAGATTTGAGTGCAACCCAATACATTGACAAACCAGATTTATTTTAGCAAAAAGATAAAGTTTTAAAAATCCTTGAAAGAACAAAACCTGACATTAGAAAAGCAATTTAAAGCTAAAGTGCAGTTCAGTGGTTATGCTCTTGTCTGGCCTGCAGCTTTCCACAAACAAGGTGATTCAGATTGTGCTGGAAATGTATGATTATCTTTTCTTGAGCTTCATCAGCTCCCTGAAAGCAGAGCACAGTGTCCCTTTGCCAAATCCAATTTATCAGAGAGGAGCACATTGACTGCACATCAGCTCATATAGACATAAATGAGTTTGCAACAGGAAAGAGAAAGTAGGAAAGATACAGTGTCACATAAAACAGGTGATAGTTTATCATGTAGAAACTTGAGGGAGGGTGAAAAGAATCATACAAGTACATTGGTCTGGCAAAATATCAGGATTTTTCTATTTCACAGAACATTAATATTTAAAAGTAATATTAATCATCCTTCCCCGATACAATGCTTGAACATTGTTGTGTTTGGCAAGCAGAGAGCAGTGGCCTTACTTGCTTGTAAAATACTTCATAGTTACAGCATCCTCTACATTACAGGCACCCCAGTTAAATAAAATGTAAAATTCAAGGGGACTTTTATTGCTGTAGGTTAACATTATGCTTAAAAAACTGAGAAAAATTAAATATTTCATTTGTATTCATTTTGTAAGGAGGGGGGACTTGTGTTAATGAAATAGTGGTTTTGAACAAAATTAACTGCACCGTAAATACTGGCACTCCTAATGAAAGCATCTTTCACAATGCCTTTTGCTAGCAATTCAATCCAAATTAAGTCAAAAATACTTTATCTGATTATAAATCGAATTCTTGCCCGTTATTAATGTCTCACTAATTAGTAACTGAGCTGTATCATTTTTAAGCATTTGCAAAGCAAAGAGGAGAATCTGACCATTTCTCTCTGAAAAATCTAAAACATCTTAATGTTGATTTAGCTAAACGGTTTGCCTCCCTGTCCTGCTAAGTGAGCCGGTGATTTTCCATTCTCACTTTCCCAGCAGATTTTCATTTTAAGTGATCATGCTGTCTTGCACTCTAACAAAGTTTCCAGGCAGAGAAAATTAGCTACAGAGCTACACGTTTTTCAAAATATATTCAGAGTTCCACAACAGACTCAAGTGGGCTTTGTGTCAGAAGAGCTTAATTTCAAGGCCAGTAAATAGTTTGCACTAACAGAAAACTGTTCTCATTTACTGTCAGTAAGAAGAACAAAGGTATTTCATTTCATACCACACAAGAGCAGTAACAGAACTCCGGGTAAGTCTTCACAGGGTCACTCCCTTTGCAGCATTTGTATGTAATAGTTGTTGAATACCATGCAAGTAAAATGATAATGAGAACTCCCACACAGGTGTTGGATGAACAGAATGTCACTTTCATCCAACCATCATCATAGGGTCCAGTTAAAGCCCTCACTGACTGGTATGTAGTCTGTGTCTGAATGTAGTTATGAAGAAAAAAAAAGTGTCTAAACTAATATGTTTAAATTAATCTGGTAAAAAATCGTTACCTTTTCAGGATGCCCTTGGATAAGAAACATGTTCATGCTTGTAAAGCTTGCCTCCTCGGTCACATTTCAACTCTTAAAAACCTTATTTTAGAAAGTCTGAACTACCCCTTTACATTCAACAAAGGCTCTGACAAAGTACTGCATTGAAACTGCTCATTTGGGAAACTCCTGCTGTGACAGAAATGCCCACATACAGGCTGGGGAATTTTCTTTGTGGATTGAGGATTTGGACACTTTCGTTGTATCTTTATGGCACTTCATCTGCTTTGTGAGGTAAATCAAAAAAGAGACATAAAATTTCACAACACAACTATAATATAGAATGTGGAATAAAAACCTTGGTCTAACACCCTGTAATAGATGTAGTGAAGGAGACCACATGAATCATGTGTTGGGAACCTGGAGATAAAGTTCCCCCACTTGCTGTGCATGCATAAATGTTTGTGAGGCCCCAACACGCCTGCGTTGACTGGAGCAGATAGACTCCAGTCTCCAGTGACCTTGAACACAAATACAGCCAAACAGTGCCTGAGTTATTTCTCATTTAAAGCAGCACACGGGTCATGTGTTGAACGTGTACACGGCTTTTAACTCGGTGGCCGTAGGTGCCCCACAGCTGCTTCTTATGCCCCAAAGTGAAAGACTTCATATCCTGTGCTTTCCTGCTACATACTTTCACCCTGTGTAAGACATCAGTGCAAACCAGAGCGTCTCCCTGAACTTTGAAGCTTCTTTCAAAGGTACATCAAAGCCAGGTAAAGTGCAGATGCATGAATTACCTACCTCAGAGTTACACAGCCTTGTACACAGCATCTGGACTATCAAAATTTATGTTTTAAGCATTTTTTTAAAATAACATTTTTTCCTACCGATGGTGTGCTTCTTTACACTTTTTGAACTACACATATTTTGCAGAAATATTTAAATCCCGTTTAACCTTTTTATATATTTTTTTAATTAAAACCTAACCCTCTGATATAATTTCTTAGTACTTTAAGTTTTAACATTGTGAGGTGTGAGGGAAATGATTTGTGGCTTTTAAAGAATTTAAATCGACAATCTCTGCCCTAACATTGGTTTCAATTTTATCTACTTTATCTCTTTTCATATTTTCAATAGTGAAATCATACAACAGTCAACATTATTCTTTCATTCCACCTCATAATCATGTAGTTCTATATGTCAGTCAATTACATAAACATCTCATATTGTCGATCTGATGTTTTTTTTTTTCTGGGAAAATGAATGTTAAGTATAATAAATTTTTTCAGTTCATTTTAATTAAAGGTGGATACAGATTAGATTTCCACAGATATATTTTAAGTAAGAAAATAACATCTTAACAGAAGTCAAATCATATTTTCTCCTACTTTTCAAAAAATTGAGGTTTAAAAGCATATGCATGCTGCCCTTAAGTATGACGATCATACAGCAGAACAGGTTTGGTCTGTTTAATATTCAGAACAGTCGCACCAAATAAGAGTTACTCATACTGAGGAAAGAGGTCGACTACTAAAAATGGCTCATGAGTATGTGGGAAATAAAGTTAAAAGACACAGGTCGTGATTTATTTAAGAGTTGCGTTTGTACCAGTATCAGTATGCAATATTCCAAGGTGAGAATGGCAAGATTTATAAGCCTCAAATACAGTGAGAGGAAAGTAAATGCTTTATGTGGCTCAGGACACATAAAGCATCATTTTCACACATTAACTGGTCCCCATGGAGTTCAGAGCTCAACCCATTAAGAGCCATGGGGAAATGCTGAAGACTTCATCTTGCAGTCTATAGTCACCACTCATCAATTCAGGGTCCATGCAGGGATATATACAACTCTGACCTGGCAACAAGCCTTTAAAACTGGTCTGATTTTAAATGTTGTCTTTAAATGGTGAGCATAAATGGTTAAATCTGCCTCCATGTTGGACATGTTTAAAGGGGAGCGACATGGTGGATGTATGGCAGCAATGCTCATAGACCAACACTTAAGTGATGCAACACTGTAAAACTGTTGGAAGCACAAGAATAACATCAATTTATTCATTTGAAGTACTTTGTTTTATGCAGCAGATAGCCTGGCTCAGTTTGACTAACATGTTCTCTTATGCAGAGGGAGTTTCATATGACATGCCAATCTGAAGATTTAGTTTTAGCCAATAGCTTTAGTGTGAATGCCTTGGTCGAGACTGCAGTTTTTATAAAGATTTTAAAAAAAATGCATTTTATTTTTCAAAGCAAATCTCAAACAAGCTGACCAAAGATTATTGTTCTCTTTTATTTATTTTAGCCTATATAACAAAATAAAATTGTATTTTGTTTGTAGAATCTACAGATGTGAAAAAATTAGGACAACCATTAAGTATTCAGTTATTTCATATGAAAGGCATCATAAACCCATGTCTAATCTTATTTTATCTATCCCTGTAAGAGTAAATGATTTATTTACAAGTAAACACAAAAAAATGTGCCTTGCTTTACTCACTGAATGAAATATATAAACACAACTGTGTATTCTTACTGTGGGAAGTATTTGGAAACAACCCCATATTATCAGGTCAAATTAAATATTTGAGGCTCAGATAGAACCAACAACCTTTGGAATGCTAGGTAATAATGTTGTCACCTGATCTAATACACCTGTGTGCTATTTTAGTCTTTCAAGTGGTATCCTCTAAATTATTCCTCAAACGAAATAGCATTTTATTGCTACAGATTTTATAGTCATTTCTTCTTGTTTTCTTATTTATCTATATTAATTGAAATGTTCAGCATTATTAAAATTAATATTACTTCAAAACAATTCATAACAGGCAGATTATGAGATGCGTGTACCACTTTGCTTCCTGAACATGGGGATGTTAGCTGCCAACAAGTTAACATGTCCAGTTAGATTTTAGAGCCTGTTAGTGAGGCAGTGAAAGCAAACAAACAAAAAGGTTTCCTACTTGTGAATATGAATGCAATGAGCATGGCTAACCCATCTCAGTTGAAAAAGAAAAAAAACTCAATTTTATTGACAGAATCTAAAAGAAAAGCTCATACAGAGCCAATGTAATATTTCAAAAAGTTTTTGAAAATTAAGTCATCTGTATAAAATAAGTGGAACAGGGTGTGTGATGTTAGTTATGGAGGTTATACAGATATTTGTATCTAATGTTAATCTTAGACTTGATCAGATTAGGGAATTCCACTGTAATGTTCTGAAATGTCAATTGGATTAGGCCAGAGCGTTCCATCTACGTCAATTTCTGAAATGTTTTTCTGATAAACCAAATACATCACATTGTTGAAGAGATGAGTAAATAATGATGACTCTGATGCAACTCAGAGTAGTAGTTTGGTAGGATTTGTTTGAGATTAATCCAATGTAGCTTCATGTCTGACATTCACACTTTATCCTGTTGTGTCGCACAGGAGAGCTGATGATATTCTTCGCTCAAAAATCTGGTTTAATCTTGGCAACCCTCTGAGACAGCCACAGCACCAACGAGACTTATACAACACACATCCTGTTAAGATTAAGATTTTTTAGTAACACTAACCTTACAAGCATGTTTGACCATGGAAATAAACTGGGACAGTGAATAACGGAAAATCTTCATAGTTGTCAGAAACAGTGTGTATTTAATTCATCTCTATCATTTATTTAGTGAATTGAGTTACTGAAATAAATTAACTTTTCAATAATATTCTAATTTACCTCATGATAAATTTGTTTGAGTCAGTGGGATTCAATTCAAGTGTTTAACTTTGATAATTGTAATAGGATTAGCTTACAGCTAAAGAAAACATAAAATTCAGTTTGTTGGAAAATCTGAAAAATGCATACAACTTGAAAATGATGTTTAATAAAAAAAAATAGATAATGGAGACTATAAATAAAATTTATGTTCTATTTTACATTTTGGACTAGATGACAACACTTTAATCTAGTACATCAAAAAATAAATGACTGAAAAATTAACTTCAGTGTATATCAATATTTTCTTAAAGTGCTTAAAATATAAATAAGTAATCCACACATTTTCTGGACATTCTTGTAATCAACAGAAAGCTTTGCACCCCCTGCTGAGATGCTGCCCTGGCAGATTACCCATATCACCCAAAACATTAAGCAATGTTACTGGATGTGACTTTAAATATATTTGAGTTTCTCCCTTATATTGTAATCCTCGGTTCATTTGTTCATTTTAAAAATCCACCACATTTTTAGTATGTTTGTTAGCTACCAATTTACAAGCACATTATTATTACTACAAAATATAATGAATGAATATTCTTAACTTTTCGAGGTAAGTTTAAAAGAAAAAGCTGAATCAGAATTAAAACCTACTGACTTTGTTCAACTCAATGAACGCCACAAAAAATGAAGTTACATTCCTAAGATGTGTAAAGTGTGTCCTTACACAGTTCTTTAATCTGATTCAACACAGGGCTGCCCTCTAATAATCAGCTTCTAATTATTTTGTCTTTGAATTTAAAATGAGAATCCCCATGGGACCTGGGTGGAGGTTGAAGAGAGCTGCAGCTGAGACTAATTTTCCTATCTCCTTGTTGCATCTGAGCTCGCCCTGAAAATATAATGGAGTAGTGAATTGTAGATTTCATCATGCATTTAGGGTTTCAGAACACAAAGAGACCCAGAGTCAGAAATGTGTCTCAAAGTCCTTAAGAGTTTATCTGTATTTGCTTGGAAATTGCCCCAACTTCTTGGGGAAATTTCCTACTGTTTCCCTGAACATATTATACATTATGTCTAGTTTCTTATTGACACTTTCCTCTGACAGGAAACATGATGGAAGTCTGCCATCTCACTGCTGATTTGTTACAATCTTTGCCATAATCAGAACAGATGTGCCAGTGAAACTATTATCTCCAGAGACGTACTTCAGACTTTGCATATCCATCTTTAAGATTTGGGGTTCACCTTGACATTTCTAGCTAATAACACCAGCTGGTGGCTTTAGGGTTTTCAGGGCTTTACACATGTGCATAACACTTCTATGTCTGAGGCTCTCATGATTTGATTGAATCAGGATTGCTGTCTGAAAACATCCAAAACATTGACATGATTGCATCATATAGGAGTAAACACTTTATTTGAGACAGATATTTTATATAGTCATATCTAGTTTGGTTTATGGCTCTGCATTTATAATTATCACCAATTTAAAGCATGATTTCAGATTAAGTACAGAATAAGAACACCAGTAGTTCAGTCATACAGTTTTCCATTTTGACTACTTGATAAAAGTAGCATCAGCTTACATTCTTTCTTTTGTTTTCTTTTGTATGAAACATATTTTATTCTGTAAAATTTTGTAAACGGAAGGAAAACTTATTTCAAGACACTTTTGTTTCTAAACGTCTCAACCCGTTTTATCTCTGTGCTTTTATACACCACTGGCTATGAAAGTGCTGTTCCAGGAAGTGTCAAGAGTCATTTGCACTCTCTCCCTGGGTAACACTCCACATAGTGCACGAATCCTATAAAGAGCAGCAGGAGATAACTGCTGTGCTCTTTCTGTTTTGGAACATGTGAAGCCTACCTTTTGGGTTTCCTTCACTCTCAGCTTTGCATTGATACCATCTGGCAGGAACAGAAAGTCGGTGATATGAGGGGAAGAGAAGGAGGAGAGGAGATTTCAGGCAGCACTCCTGTGTCTGATTAATCATGCAAATCAGTGATGAGAGGTTAGAAGTCCATTAACCCACTCTGAAACGCCACAGTCTGCCATACTTCTGAAGGTTCAAACCTAGTGGAGCAGGAGCCACAGATGGGGAGTGCTAAAACTGGAACCTTGCTGAGGCAAACTGGAGAGTGAAACACCTGTGCTGATGATAAGGTGAAGGCTGTTGACGAATGCATCCCAAAGTTACGCCCCTGGAGGGTTAGCTACCTCGACGCAACAGAACCGGGGACAGGAGATAAAGGGATAATGCCACGCTCGGTTAACATGTAGGCAAACGTTACTGGAACTGCAGCAGAGGTGGTCCTTTCTTCCTATTTAAATCATAATGAGCTGTGAGCTTACAGAGGAAGCCCCTATAATGGCGGCTTCCATTTCTCTCCTGTCACTGCCTTCATTTCTCCACTATAGCCAGAGGAACAAAGAAAGCTATACTTCCAACATACATGCATCATAATTACTTCCAGTACATCTCCTTGAATGAAAAATATTGATCCGCTTCCACTTTTCTATTGTTTCATTCTCATACAAAGAGTAGAGCCCAGGAGGAGGAACATTTAGCTGAGGGAACATTTGTTGAGAAAAAATTAATGAAAACACTAAAGATTCAAGGTTTCAATTTCGCTCTTCGCAAGGAGGAACATGTCATAGCTTTCAGTTCAGGAGGGAGCTACAATTGTTCATGTATTTCACTTTAACTCCTTTGAACAAGCAACAGTGCTGTTTTTGTGACTGCCGCCATTTATCAATGCCACAGACCGAAAAGAACATGAAATATTTTTCTCCCTTCTTTTCTTGTCACAGAAAGAACACTAAAAATGTACATTAAGGCTGTTTGGTTGTGATATTTTTTCACTACAAACTCTGTAATGGGTATATTGTTGCATGAATGAAAAAATATGTAACAATGGATGTTGTAAGGGATTTGATTCAACTCTAAATCAGGTGTCCATTCAGCTGCAAAATGTTTGAAGAAAAAGATGACACTTAAAGCAATACTGCAGAAGAATTGTACCTGGTATAGATTATTCTTTGGGCTTATTGTCATATTGAATAGATCCAATGTAACTGGTTCAATGGTGATGGAAGTACTTTAAGCAGAAAACAAGAACTGAATGTGTTGCAGCTCTGAATAACCACCCATTCTGAACTGACAATCCCCATTTTCCAGTTCAGTATTATGGGCCAACCAGGCCTGTAGGCTGCCTAGTTTCTTCAGGACTTGCATGGCTTATCATAATTGATGGAATGACGAATTCTGCTCTCCAGGTCAAAATCTTAAATAACAAATTCTGGCCATCAGTTTGTTGAAAGAGTGAAAGTCCAGCTATTAAGAATCACAGTATAGTTTTTGAAAATGAGTGTTCTTTAAAGAAAGTGTAAGTTCAATTTGGTCTTTGCCCTTAGATGTAAGCTTTAGACCTTAGAACCAACAAATATGGATGTTGAAAATATCAAAGATGCTTGTCCATATCAGGTAAAATATAAATTTCTTATAACCTTTCAGCAAAACCTCACTTCAGATCCTAAAATGATCAATTTTAAAGAAAACCCTAGAGCAAATGTTATCTGATTTTTTGTCCCTAATATTAAGGTTCATAATGATACTTAGACAAATATGTACATAAGACACCAGTGAGAGTTTTGACTAATATTTGAAGATATTTGTGCTACCAGTAATGGTTTTATCTTTAGATGTCTGTGTGTGAGGAAAGCATTCAGACTGGAAAGATATTCTCTGCAGATTGATTTTTCAGGCAGGTTGAGTGAGTATAAGCTAATAAAAAGAAAAATGTAGTTTCTGTCTTTACAATATGATTCACTAGCTGCCTGGGGTTTCTGCTGTTTTCAGATGTACATTAGCTACACATCATAGTCTTTGATTGGAGCTAAAGAAGTAACAAGTCAGTATGTTTGTTGAAAGGAAGAAAAAAAAACGGAGACACTGGAGTAGTTTGTTTTTCTCGTATGTTCACGGGAATATCTGAATATGCATACTTGTTGCGTTTCTCGGCTACACCAGCAATCACACTAAGCTATGCTTGTCATAAATTTACTATGGACTCAAAGGATTAGTCTTGCAACCAGAGAATGTTTTTTTTTTTCCTTTTTTTTTCTTTTTTCCCCATCAGTTACCAAAGTACAAGTTGAATTTAAATTTAGAGCATCCACTGAAAGCCCAGCAGGTGTTCTCTTTTCATTCGTGAGCTAAAAGCTCAGGGAGGAGATAAATCCTTATGCCGCTGCTTGGACTACAACTTACCACAAAAGAAACCACATCAGCTTTCATTAAGGATTAACACTGCTGCTGAAAGGAGATGAGCTATGACTTTGGCTTTTAGGGCTAATAAGTAACATCTTTTGACCCGTAGTAATTAATTTTGTGCACACTATTCTGTTCTTTTTCTTCCTGATTGCATTCCCAACAGAAAACTAAAAACTCTAGTTTCTGAAAACTCTAGTTTTCAGAAAAGTGCTTTGGTCAAGGGCAACTTCATACTGCAGAATAGCCGCATTAAAAATTCTCAAATACACAATACACACCTGTGCATGGTGGCTCTACCAACTGCGCCACTGTGCAGCCCTTAGCAGAAGACTTGCAAAGGTAAATAAATATGCATTTCCTTTGGTCATCTGAAATTCTTTTAAAAGACAGAGACTTTTAGGATTTAAAAGTTGATGTTTTGCTCAAGTTTTAAATGTGTATATATTCTATAAGGAACTGTTTCCATACATGCAAAAGTACAAGTCCAAAAAGCTGTTCAAAAAGCCAAGATAGAAGAACTGTAGCATTAGAAACCTACATACTTAGTGTCTAAATGCTATTTGGACTTTTACCTCAATGTGTTTTGGCCAGATGAGACTGTGAGTTTTTTTGTTTTTTTGTTGTTTTGTGTTTTTCAAAAACACACACTTGATGTTTGTTTGGAATCAAATAAAAAATGAAAATATGAAAAAACACCTAACATCCACTATTCTGCAGGGTGGTGGATGTGCACTGCTGTGAGATTATTTTTCTCCCAAAGATTTTCCTTGAACTGTGGAGTTTTATGGAACACCAGGGTAGATATCTCCAGGTCACTACAATTTAGTTTCAAGTTTGTTTTTTTTCTTTTCACATTTATATATGCAACTCTGCAACAATTTGGCACAGATTCATTAACTGAATATGCATAAATTACAGCAATTACAGTGGGTTGTAAAAAAGCCGAACATACAGCAAGCTATGAGTCCATTTCAAACATTTTTATGTGTTGTGAATCTATAAATTAATATACATTCAGCCCTGTGGGTAAATTTGTCCTCTTGGATTTAACCTGTCCTAACAATTTAGTTGCAATGTGCAGGCAAAGCGCAGCACCGGGGGAGCAACTCCACTCTAGTTTTCAGAAAAGTACTTTGGTCAAGGGCAACATCATACTGCAGAATAGCTGCATACATATTCTCATCAAGAAAGAGAAAAATTTAGTTATTTTGTATCTTGCGACAGACTGGCGACTTGTCCAGGGTGTGCCCTGCATCTTAACCGAAACATTCGCTGGAGACAGGCACCAGCAACCCTTCTGACCCTGCTCGGGATAAAGGTGTACAGAAAATGGATGGATGGATGGTTAGCTCTCTTTTCACTTTGTTTTTTTTTCTTTTTTAACTCTGAAACAAGACATGTCTTTGTACAGTTTTTCTGCAGCTGCAGATGAAGAGAAGCTTCCCAGTGACTCATTTGTGCATAATGCTATGAATAGAACATCCTGGCTGTGAACCTACAGCAGCTCTGATCTGATTTGATTTGAGCTGCAACAAAAGCTTCACAATGCAATAACAGGTTAACTGAAAACAAGCAGAAACATTGTTAATTCTGTTTTGTAAGCTGAACAAAAATCCAGCACAGCCTTTTCGGTGAGACTGAAACATTTTACAAGTTACTTTGAGTTTCTAATAAATTTTACTTTTTTGCCTTGAAAAAAAAAAAAAAAAACAACCAGGCAAAATTGATGAAAGAAGAATGTTAGTCATTTATTCCAATAAAGCCTGCTTGGTACAGAAAATATTACAATGTATCATAAATGTATACTTAAATATATGTTTGGTTATATTCTCTGTTTTTCTTTTGCATTTATGTTTCTTATTTGCATGTCATATAAATAGGTATATTGAGGATCTTCAACATAGCAACAGACTAGCATTAGCTCTCTTCCTCTCTGCATCAATATGCCTTGCTGATAATGCAGCTAGCATCTTTTTGCGACTAAAATTAGAAATTACAGAACAAAACATAAGGGAACAGTTATTCTATTGCTTCATTTCATGTAAATGTGCACGTTGATTTGAAGACTGTGCCTTGAACTTTGTGTGCTATGTTGTTTAGGTCATTTCCCATTAACATTTCCTTTAAGAATGTCACTCCAATTCCCAATTTACAAGGACTCCAACAAGAGGTAAACAGGAGATAGACTCACCTTGAATAGCTCAGTTGAAACTTGAATGAGAATAACACAGACATATTATATATATATATATATGTATATATATATACATATATATATATATATACACACACACACATATACACTTTGCAAATTAAATACACTGAACTTTGTGGATGACCAAATTTCAAACTTTGCAAACTTGTACAAGAATGTATGTGGTGAGAAACAAAGACTAAGTGTCAGCCTGAAAAGCAAGTTGGTGACAGTATCATATTGTGCGGCTGTGTTGGTTTACAAAACAGAATCCCAATTTTAAAAAAAATGGTTTACATCTTTATCATACAATTTAAAATTGCTGTCTATGATTGCTTATGATCAGCTCGCTTGCTTCCAGTACAAATGGCACAAAGCACAAAACACAAACAGGGTACTTAAAGGTAAACTAACAGAACTAACAGGAAAACCTGTCACAAACCCAGCAGGGTTAATATATCACTCAAAGCACTGTGCAGAAGGCCAGGAAATCCAGGCTTGGACAAAGGCAACTGAACACTGAATCTGTTATTTATCACCATAAACATTAAACATTGATGGCAGACCAGGAAGCGGGAAAGGGAGGGAGAGCTGCAGTGGTCATGTTCAGAGGAAGCCCACATCTCAGTCAGAGTGATTGATGGGGATGAGGAATGGCCCCTGTCATGATGCAATTACACCAGTGTGACAGTGTGTGTTTGAAGGACAGAGCTGCAGAGCAGAGGACTGGGAGGATGAAGTGATTCATGCTAAAGGGAAAGATGGCAAAACAAATGATGTTACGGTCTTGACCTTGTAGCTGCGACAAGATATCATCTCTCTTGTTAATTTTAAATGATTCTCTGGCTGGGAGCCTTTTTATACGCCAGACATTCAGTAATGGTCGTGACCATGTGAGTTATTGCTGGAAGGGGTACAGCTTTTTTTTCCCCTCGACACACCATCAAATGGTATTTAGCTTGTATTTTTATGAAGTGCAGGCTTGATATTTCTTGATAACAGTGGGATCACTGTGGCTCGGTGAGAAGAGGAACCACCTTGCAAGTTAGAATTTGCAGGTTTGAAACCAGCTTCCTCACATGTCAATATGCCCCTGGCACCTAATCCTGATTTGCCCTCTGATTAGCACAAATGTTACTCTGGTGCTTTAAGTGGTCAATATGACTAGAAAAGGGCTCCATAATTTCTGTCACATTTGCAATATGAGCCACTGCCTGGTTTTGGTTGTTGCATATATTTCTCAAAGCCTTCAGGTTAAAGAAGCTGCAGCACCAAATGACATATATAAACACATGGTAGATAGGATTTTTTTTTTTTTTTTTTGTAATTGGAAACCAAATTCAACATGGCTGCTTTAGTCTTAAAGTAATATTTAATTGCACCAAGATGTTTTCTCCTATTGGAAGTGATATTTATGTTTTTTTAAAGGCCCAGCAAGAGTTCTGACTGAATCTTTTAGGGATGATGGCAAAGGGCATCCAACATCAAAGACTTGGTTCTCATCACCAAAGAAAAATCACAAGAAATAGCTGTGAAAACAGGCAAAAATCCACTCAGCACTGAAAAGAGCAGATTGGTAAAATGCCGAACTGTCCATCGCCTGATTATCATGCAATGGAAATTTTTTTAGCAACTTTTAATTCTGACATTTTACCAAGTAAATAATAAATACATTTACCCTTCTGTACAATCCAATGCTCTCTTTTTTTCTGTATGCTTTAAAGTCCATTGAATGCAAATGGATACACCCGCTATAAGGCATATTGAGACAACGCCAAATGTGATGCAGTTCTTGTGTGCCGAACTGTGTTACATGTCAGAAACACAACATCCACAGGAATCCTTTTGGAAATATTACTCGCTCAGTTACAAGCACTTTGCCAACTTGCTACCAACATTGTGGTGAACACCGGGCAAAGAGACAGCTGGCCCTGCTGACTTGAAGAGCTCACTCAGCAGTTCTGCATGGATAACACAGTTGCCGGTGACCTCTGAAGGAGCTCAGTTCCCTGACTCTCTTGGGGAGTTCTCGGTTGATTTATCAATTTCTTCGACTTGAATCTTCTCAAGTTTTTTTTTTGGTTTTATTCCCTCTCTTTCATGTGACGCATAGACACTATTGACGCTGTCTCCTCTATTTTTCTTTATTTTCCCCTTTAAGCTTCAGAGTTTTTGTCTTAATAAGCTGCATTCATCTTAGCAACAGCTCTCTGCTGCTTGAGAGTCAAACTGATCTTTGTCACGAGACAAATGATGAAAGATAAATGGATATTGAGTGTGATAAAGATCCCCACCCCAGCTTTAATTAACTTTGAATGTGCAGCAATATTTCACTGCATATTAACACCCTTCACTGGTGTCGGATCAGTGACACTGAGGATTATCTAAATTGGCTAACACATGAGGGAAACAGGAATTTGATCAAGCATTGAGTTTAAGTCTGTGTTCTTTTATATTGTGTGAAAAGTGCAAAAGGAAAAAAGATCAGCATCAAAAAGACACTGGTTAAATTACACAGTTAAGCTCTCTAATAGCTTTTATATCTATCAGCTGTAATGTTCGTTATCTACTATTATTTTAGTTTAATCATGACTGAAGGCATCCTCTTTCATCACTAAGGTATTAGGTCAATGTAACATGTTGAAAAAAATGCAAAATCAACAAATTAAAGTTATCTTTTTCTCCAACTAAACTACAGTATTATCTGTCATTTTTGTCTTTATGGGAAAATGGGGATACCAATACACAGTAGAGACTAAAACAACTGTCACACTGTTCCTTATTTTGTCATGTACACTATATTGGTGGCTTATCTAGATTCTTACAAATTACCATATGTGAGAAAATTCTGAATATTTTGTAAAGCATAAATTTTTGGGACACATATTTTATATTAATATTGTTAAATATTTACTGGGAGTTATGGTATTATATCCTTGTCTGAATATTACATATCTGCCTTCCCTTTCAACAGCATGAGATAAAAAAGCTTTTCTAGATATGTAATATTTACACTATACTGCTGTGATGTTCTAAGCACAGAGTTTGTTTTTTTGTATTAAAAAAAAATCAGTTGACCTTTGATTGAAATGTCTATCCTCCATTAGTGTTCCCAAGTCATCAGAAAATTACAAATTGAATTAATTAGATAATAAGTCATACTATCAGTTTCATTTTTTAGTTTCTAGCATCCAGCATCTTGAGGTGGGTGAAGCACCTTTGTTCAGCATTGTGTTTAATTGAATAATGTAATTATTGGGTCATTGCTGCCATTATTATCATTATTTTCCATTTGTTTGACCTTCTTCGTGTTGTCAGACAAGTTGTACAAAAGGTATTTCTCGATTCTATAGGTCTGACATTATTCAGACTTGGGTGTTTCTAGTCAAATTAAATTCTAAAAATTTGGTTAAGCACAGCTAACTCATAATCTAGCAATGGGGAAAATGCATTGTTTGCATCTGACCTGATTGGTTTCAATAGTTTGTATCCCTTAATAAATGAAATAATCCTTTAAATGCTGTTTTATGTATTGTCTCAGCTGATCTTTGTCTACTGAAATTTTTTATGCTAATTTGAAACACCTTAGTCTGAACTACACTGTAAGGTGAGAAATACTTGTCCACAGCTCTGAAATTTATGTTTAGTAAATTGTAAGATTATGGACCATCAATGAATTATGTTTTATTTTTTGGAAATAACACCATCTTATTTGAGTTAGTTTGCTAACTTATAAAATTAAAACAGTAACAATATTTTAGCTGTGCATGTTTGTATTTAATGTTTGAGATTCAGTGTCAAAGCACAAGGCATTTTTTGTTTCATAAATCTTTGTTAAAACCTACTGCAAAAAACCTGAACAGCAAGTTATGTCCAGCATAAGACAGGTCATCAAGTAGTCCATATTATTTTAAGACAGCAGTCTTTTATTCACAGACAGTTATTGCTCCCCTGTATGGCTCAATAGATTTGGCCATTAATATGCAACACTCTTTTAACTTTCATTATTAACCTTCAGGGCCAGAGCATTGTGTGGATGATGCATAACAAAGGAAAGAAAGCCCATCACCCATGTTAAGCTTGAGTGAGAAAACTCAATAGTTACCCTCTGAAATGAAAAGCAGTTTGATAAGGGAAATGACAGGGAATGATTTTTTTTTTTTTTTCCTCCTTCATCCTTTATTGTGAATCGTCTCCATGAAAAGCCTGTGAGTGTCAGGAGTGATTCTGTTTTCATAGAGTGGTCTAATCCAGGCTCTCCATGCTGTCAGGTCCACTGCCTCTCATTGTGCACCCTGCCTATCTGATTATCTACAGCATTACAAGTGGCCAGAAGCACAGCACCTCATTGTTAGGAGTGAAACACATTCTGGCCAGATAGGAGCTTTACTGAACCACGACTTTGAACTACTTTGAATGAGCAAACCATAAGGTCCACAGAGGACTGTAATGACATTCATAACCTTTCTGTGTCCCCTGCAGCAGCCACTGATCAGTTATTTCCCTTTGGGCTGTCTATATTTGCCTGCTTTGACTTCATTTAAAGCAATTAGTTTCTAAATAATTTTGTTCTACTCTATCACTGATAAACAATGTAGCCAAATTCTGTACATAGCTGTAGAGTGTCTGGATCAGGGGAATCATATTGCACTGCAGAAAGGAACACAAGGAGGAGTGATAGGAGTCATTCAGCATCCACTAGCATGTTTACAAGAGACCAAATCTGGCATTTACCACCACAAAAGTTGCAAGAAGAAATAACCATATGCAAATATTTTGTTTTTATTTTCTCATTTTCTTTGTATGAGTGTTTGCATGGTTTTTTATCTTGCATCTCAGTAAATCTGAACATTAGTGCAAATAAATTTTACTTCAGTCATTACAAGTTAGGCATTTCAAGTCTTAATTTTTCTTAATCCCTTAACTGCCTTTTTCACCGCCAGTTAAGGGGTTAATGTTAACCCCAGTTAAGGTGGGGTTGTAGTAGGGTCTGCTTAGTCAGGGGCAGTAGAGTGACAAGCAGGTTACTCACTCTTATTTGCAGTTTTAGAGAGACTGATTAAAGCAATATTCATATTTTTGGTCTGTAGGAGAAAGTAGTTGGAGTGAACCCATAAATGGACAGAGAGAACATGAAAACGCCATACAGAAAGACCCCAGGCCAAGATCAAATGGGAATTGTTCCTACATTAGGAAATATTTACTTTTAAGGAAAACACAGGTTGAACATTTAGAAAACAACCACAAGATACCAAAGGTCTACAATCAGAGCAGTAATTCAAAAGTTTAAAACAACAGGAACTTTGGCAAACAAGGCTGGCTAAAAAGCTAAAGTAATTTGGCACCACAACACGGTGAGAAGAACAACAAGGGAGTAAAACAACTCCCAAAGCTCACTGTTGGAGAGCTACACCAAAGAGTGTTATATTGGAGTCACAACATCTCTACAATAACCACTGGATGGTACCGACATGTCTTGCCAGGAAAGGCCTTTTATGTGCTGCCATCTCAAATGTTAATGGCTGGACTCATCTTTTCAGCAGCAATCAACCCAGTTTTGTCTGGCATGAAATAAAGGTAGAATATATAGAAAGGCATTTCATACACTTTAGGATCTGTGACATTGTGGGCCTATTTCTCTTCCAAAGGTCTTGTAGATCTTTGGGAGAGTGCATGAATTTTAAATAGAAATTCAAAATGAGTCATTATTTCCATGACATATGCATCTCTATATCTTGGTAATATCACTATAGTGATGAAAAAAATAAGACCAGTATATACTAGAAATAAAACCTCTGACAGCGGCAAGAAAAGCAACAACTGAAATGGCTCAGACCTGAGTTATCCATGCATAACCAATGGACTGATATTGTTCAAGAAATATTTGCAATAATAAAAGTGATATTCACTCAAAAGAAACAGCGCTTAAGGAGAAATGGGGCTAATAGATTATCTATAAAAGATTGAATATGGATATTGAATAGACTGACTGAAGCTTGAATAACTGTCACAGTATCTGCTGTTTTTGCCCTGTGCCCACTTGTTGTGTACACATATGTTTTGTTTTCATATACTTTCTCTTGTTTCTTCATTGTGCAAAAAACCCCAAAGATTTAAGTGAAAAAATAAATCTAATAGGAGTCATCTCATCCTTTCACAAGATAAACTCAGCACTCCTCCTTGTCCATGGAACGAGATTACCTCAGATTTGTTTGACATAAAGTTCCACAAATATACCTATTTTTAGTTGTCAGTAATTTTTTCTATTTATGTTGAAAGTCTTCACCTACAGAAATCTCATTATTAGGAAAAATATCCACCAGCTTAGGTTGGTGTGTTTGGATGCCAGAGTTAATTAGCTCGAAAAGAAAAGCCGAGGCTGAAGGCAATGTCATGTGCTGAGCAACTATTTGTTCATAAGACGAAGTGTTTAATTTCACGGTTCATAACAAACTGATTCCATGTGACTAAAATCATAACATGCTGAAATGTATTAATGTAGGACTAATTGAGGTCGACCCACTGGCTGCCACCTTGCAAGGCTGTCAAAAGTTAAATGCATTGCAAATTATTTTAGTGCTGACTGGAATGGATTCTGCACTCAACACATTAGTGCTACTAATGTTGTTTTTCCAGTGTGATGTACATGTAATATGTACCAATATTTAGTGCTTTTGAAAACCTATTCGAGGTTACATCTAGCTTCAATGCCATAGTTCTATGGAGAGATGGAAATAGTTATTCCTGTCTCCCTACCAGCCGTGTTTTCCACCCTGATCAGTGCACACCAGGCTCTGCATCAATGGCAGCCATGTCATTACTCTGCAATCAGCCCAATCGCTGTACAAGCCTCTTATCAGGCTGCGAGCACTGGCAGGGCCTGAAGCGCAATCACATCCACCTTCTGAATGAGCAAACCCAGACAGGGACTGCCAGTTTTAATTTGATTGGGCAAACAGAGAATTAATGGGAGCTCAATGGGAGTAAGACCAGTATGAAAAGCGTAAACATTGAAAAAGAAAAAAAAAAAAAAAAACTCCTGCAAAGTGCATCATGGAGGATGCCTGTCTCTGTCAAAGGCTGTCATCAGAGCTTTTCATCAAGAAATATTTCTCCTCTGTCTCCCAGCAAGACCTACTTCATTAGGGCAAAATTTACTCCTTTGTGTATTTCATCCCACAGATTGGATTTTACAAAGATTTGTTAGATATATTTACAGAAGAATATTCCTATTTCATGTCCTCAGGAAATTTTTTAAATTCATGCTGTGCTTGATTGATGGAATCTATGCTTTGAAATAATGAAAATTATAATTCTGTCTCCTGTCAGAGCATTGAAAAACTCCCAATATTCATTCAAGCTCTGCATTATTCAGCACCCTTTCCAAAAGATTCGCTGCCCTCAAACTTTTTCACAATTTGAAACATATGTTAACATAACTATATACCATACAATCATCCAGCAGCACATATTTGTACATCTAGAGCTGAAAGTCTTGCCAATTCAAAAAAAGCTCAAACTCTGTCAAATCATGTGTAGAAAGTTTTTGTTTCCTCAAATTTAGTTCTGGGCTTTAACTGGACCACTCTAATGCATGAATCAAAGTGTTTCTACAGCAAAATGCCACTGCTATGTGTCACAATGGGGATGTTGTTTTCAATATCAGTTTTAGTTTCCTACAATGTAAATGTTTTGAACATAGACCTCAACTGTGGATCTCCACAGCTCCTCCAGAATCACCTCACATATCTTGACTGCTTTGTTAACTAATGTTCTCCTTTGTTGGCCTTTCAATTTAGGTAGCCTGCTGTTTCCTCATCAGTCACCTTTTACCTGGCAGGTAAAAGATGACTGATGTTCTCTTACAAATCTCTGAGGCATTTAACCAAAGATTAAACCATAAAGACATGGGGAGAAGTAAATGGGGGATGAACATAAAAACGTTAGAAACTTTTCATATTTATATTTTTACTTGATTTTGAAAAACATTATGTGCCTTCCAGTCACAGTTAGGCATTACGTTATGTTGGTCTATCACAGAAAACTCCTGGGTCTTTTGGTTGTAAAACAATTAGCCCACACAAAGAAATGGAGCATGTTTTCCCCCCATACAACAGAACTGACTTACAAATGTTGAAAATCATCTCAACATTTTCATTTTGGTGTCATAAAACATGAAGATTTCTGCTTTTCTTCCCATTTGTATGCAGACATATGACTGCAGTCTCCAATGTCACACCCATTTGTCTTGATAATTGCTTAGACCTCCGGCTTCCTGTTATTGTTGCCGAGTGTCGGCGGATGAATTCAGTTTCTTTGGATCTTAATTAAAAACTTCTTTATTCATCCCTCTTCTGAGAGCCAAACCATGTTTGGTCACGTATTCATCATGCAGTCTATTGTGGCTGATTGATCGAATCACACTTCCTTCCTGCTCGCTCTCCTCTCCAGAACTTCCTGATTGCTTGAGAGTCATGCAAATAGAGCAGCAGGTCTTTGTTGCCTCGCAGCTGCCTTCTGTGCGCCGGGGAAGATTTCTGATGAGCAGATATTCCTGTGGCACGTTTTATGTATTCATGCTCAAGTCTTTGGAAAGGCACAATTGGAACATTTTTGTTCTAAATTGATGCTGTCAGTCTGACTCCTGTAGCAGGGCAATTTGTTTTTATTTCTTTCTCTAAAAAAAATCTAATCCGTTTCCCAGAAAAGAAGAGCAATATAATTACATGTAAGCACAGTCAAAACATCACTGAATGCAGCTTACGGTTTGATTAGGTAAAAATTCAATTTTTATGACTAAATGTTCAGAAACTCGTTTAAAACAATCTGTGTTTTTATTAAATAGCTCTGTGACTCAATATTTTCCTAATAAATAAGGCTGACTAAATTACCCCTATTTTTATATCAGGATTTTGTATACAGCACCTTCAATCCTCAAATATGAATTACTTTAGCCACTTTCTTTTTTTTTTTCCCATTTCCAATGTTTCAAGGAGAACTATTACTTCTACCTTTACAAAAAACATCCCACTAAATTTGAATATATGGGATTTTTTTCTAAGGGTACTTAGTTATTTCCAAGCGTGTCCCAATCAAATCATAAAAATAGATTGTGCTCATCCAGTATAACAGTAAAACCATAGACAAGTAAACGCATAGAAAAAAAATATTTATTATTGGTTTTACATCAGTCTAACAGAATGTAATGGTCTGAGATCTCACACTGTATTTTATGAAATCTGTTTGCAGCAAGTTGATAAAAAAAAGATTATATTGGCATTCAAGTATATCATCATACCAGTCCCTTGATTGTTAAAATTTGAGGGTAATAAATAAAAAATGACAAATTCCTGTACTATACTATTCATCTGTCTTGTCACTGCTCTCACACAGAAAAATATCCTGTAAGAGCATTATGTTTTAAAAATACATAAGCAAGATTTTGAAATAGCCATTTAACAGGATCAACACATTGTAACTCTGTATTTGCTTGTTTCTTTTACTCAAGTACAAGTTCCCACTGTATCCTTGGTTTAAAAGCTAAACAGAACAATAGCGTAGTGCATGCTTTGACATTGTTTGAGGCTAAAAAGAGTGCAATCCCTGACCTGACAGGCCCATGCATGTTAGGATTAATTACTGCAGGGTAGATGATTCAGCACCTGCAGATAATAAATCTCTAGTTTCAGCACACACCTGTACTATTTAACGTTTTTGGTTTCAAGCCCAAAATAACATGCAAGCAGAAAAGGAGTAGGCAATTGAAAACAGGTTAGAAACACGGGGAACCACAACGAAGACATTGGTAAAGTATCCTGAAGGAAGTAGGTTTAGAAAACTGCAAATACATCAGAAAAGTTACAAAAACAACTTTGCAGGAAAAAAAGCCAAAGTTTGCCACATCTGTTGAAGAAAATGGGGTTGTGATCTGAATCTCTAAATAGAGTAAATTCCTGATCTCCTTAGATTTATGCTCTCTCAACATGAACATTGATGCTGAAGATGGATTGGGTTGCATTAAATTCCCTGGGATCTCTGGATAAGGAACACTAATGAGATTGAAAGATTTGATCAGCAGCCACTGCGTTTTGTGAGGAATTGCAAAAACTCTCAACCACTACCCATATAGTGGACACTTAACTGAAGTACCACATTTCAGCATGGTTCCCCAGCTTAGAAATGGCAGAAGAAAAGGCCCCGCAGAGGACAGAGAGGGGAGCTGGGAAGTTTGCTGGTATATCCCTTTCCTCTGTGCAGGACGGTTTTCTGAGGTGCCACAGGAGCGGGACTCTGAACTCTGTCAGGGACTCCCTGAAGAGCATCAGGCAAATAGTACAACAGCATCAAAAGCAGTGCATCCAGACTGCAATACAGCTTTTTGCCCCGTATTATGAAACAATTGCTAAGATGATCTCCCAGTGCTTTAGGCTAGAGTCCGTCCATCCATCCATTTTCTGTTCACCCTTGTCCCTTAGAGGGGTTGGGAGGGTTGCTGGTGCCTATCTCTAGCTACGTTCCGGGCGAGAGGAGGGGTACACCCTGGACAGGTCGCCAGTCTGTCGCAGTAGGCTAGAGTCACCTTCACCAAATTTCACTCACATCAATGTTAAATCCATGACTTTTGGAATCCAAGATGACTATAGAGCTATGGTAAGATTATATGTGCCATCTGAAAAAGCCAGAACATTTGTTTTTTTGACTAAATAAAAGTTTGTTTTTTATTTCTCCAGCTGTCAGTATAAATAAGCCACACCCCCTTCTCACATCTGCATGAAGTGTTTTTAGCAAAAGTTTACAGAAGATACTGAAAGTAATATCATCATGCAAATTAAATGTTTTAGTTTGCCAACAAATGTCCTCGTGTGTATATTTGCATAAGAACTTAAAATTTATGTAAATGTAAATGCTTCGACTCAAAATAATGCAGCGTAAATATATCCGCATATTGAGTAAATGTGTCTTTTCTGGTTTCTTTAGTTAGAAATATGGCTGCTCGGTCAGCTCAGTCTTCCTAATCTTTAAAAAGTAGCTTAGAGAAAAAGGACTTGTGGAGTTAAAACCATCCGTTAATGATGTCATGCACTCCAATAAGCTCCCAGGGTTTTGGGAAAAGAAACAAGCCCACAGAATCACATATCCTCCACCATACTGCAGAGAGAAGCCATTGCTTTTACTAATTTCTTCCCTTGTTTCCACATAGATCCGCCTGGAGCTTCCAATCAAAGTCTCATTAGAGTTTAACAAACTAAAAAAATGTTAATGCTTCTTATACTTGTCAAGCTACTGGTGGGCAAAAGACATCTTATAGTTGCTATGGAGACTTGGTGACACAAAATAAGTTTGAAAGTTGTTTTTTTGCTCACTTTGTGCAGCTGTAAAATTAACTCTTTGTTTCATTTGTCTCATTTCCAGCTGTTTCAAACTTTCTAATTATTGCTCTCAGGCATATTTTTAATATTTTCTCAAAGCTATTTTCTGACTCATCAGAATAACCACTTCTTTGGCTTACTTAACTGGCACATTCTTCTGTATTATAGTGATGACAAAAAAAAGCCCTCCGAATTATATCAGGAAAACAGGAAGTTATGGATTATGAACATATTTTGTTTAATCTAGTCTCACTGCTCACTAAACTAACTTCTCATTTGATAAGAATAGTGCAAAATAAATATTTGAAAACATATATCTTTACAGATATTATTAAAATTTGCTAACGGCCCTGTCTAGAACATTGGACACAAACATCCGAGTAGATTTTCAAGTGGACAATAAAAATTTGCCCGGAGTTCTGGCCATGGAAATTTGATCATTGCCATGTTTTGCAGTTCCTGCACAGCATGTCCTGATTCATTCATTTGTTTTGTTACAGTGTATGAGTTGCGCTTAATGAATTCCCCACTGGAGAAACATACCAGAGGAACATGCAGTAAACTTACCCAAACAGAGCCCGAAGCAAAATTCTGACTTAATTTAAGGATGTAAAAGAATAAAAAAACAAAAAAAACAAGGGAACTAAAAAATGCACATCTGCAGTGTTTGAGTCAGACACACAAACTGATATACACTGCCACCCAAACCAACTTCCAGTTCAACCGCAGTCATTCCTGTTTCACCTCTGTATAATGTTCGCGCCGGGTCACCTACTGCAGGCTGCTCAATCACTCCTTCACTCGCCCTGTCCTCCATGACAGATGAGCATTGTTTCTGCCAAACTTCTGAACAAATGGAAATGTTCTCTACAGCACAACACCACATTGTGGCCCGCTGTTTCTGCTGAAGCAGGAAAACCACATTGCTGTTTGTCACTGCATCTCAGTCCTCTGGCGATAGGTATTTTTCAGCAAGACAGATTGATACATCAGCTGCCTGCTCTTTGCGGCGTTGCACTACAAATAACCTGCTGGTATCTATACATAGCATGCCTTGTGTACTTGTTTCAGAAGATAAAGCACAGTTAAGTACTGTTCTTTTACACTTGCCTAAATTTGTTTTCCTTCTTTGCAACAGTTTGACAGGGAGAAAAACAACTCAA
The DNA here is from genome assembly GCF_019740435.1 of Gambusia affinis. Classification (NCBI taxonomy): domain Eukaryota; kingdom Metazoa; phylum Chordata; class Actinopteri; order Cyprinodontiformes; family Poeciliidae; genus Gambusia; species Gambusia affinis. The sequence goes on from NC_057888.1 coordinate 6,417,700, forward strand.
TTACCTCTAGGGGGTCATAGGCATTCATGATAAAAATAGAGCAAATCCAGTTAAAGTAGAGTTTTAGGCATTCTGCATATTTTAAACACTTTGGTTTAATCATCCGTTTTTTAAAAAAAAAGAAAAAAACAATCTGTTTTAAGAATATATATATATTGGACCCTTGTGGCGGTATTTGAAAAAATTCCATAACTTTTGAATCATTTCTATATTAAACCCCAGATGCTGCTGACAGGGTGTTTTATATTTTACTATGACTGTACAGTGCCCTGCAAACAAAATCGAAGCCCATTAACTTCTTCACATTTTTTAAAGCCTTAACCACAAAACCCAATGTACTGAATAGGAATTAAGTTTCATGATGTGGCAAAGTCGCAAATAATTGTGAGGTAAAAGGGAAAAAAAAAAAGAACAAAATAAAACAATACCTGCTTTTCAAAATGTTTTAGGAAAATAGAAATCTAAAATCTACGAAATGCGTAGGGGTGTTCATTTAACTCCAGAACTTGTGTACTATGTAAACACAGTCCATCTGTATGTAATTAAATCTCGGTAATAGCATAATGAAGACCAAGGAGCATAGCAGACGGGTCAGAGATGGAGCCGTGGAAATGTTTAAAGCAAGGTTATGTTAAAAAACATTTCACAGGAACTTACTGAAGGACTGTATGGAGGCATAGTTAGTGTGGCAACAAAAAGGTCTTTCTGGTGGCTACATGCCACCAGAATGCTCCATGCATGCATGTTCTCCCTGTGCATGCATGAGTTTTCAATATTATTTTAAGAAGTACACATCAAATGGAGAGACAGCTGTTTTATCAATACATTTTGCCACAACCAGCCCTTTGTGGATGTTGCTGATGTCGATATGGCCCATAATAAAAATTAGTTTGACTCTATTGAGCTAAGCTATTAGACAAGAGAGCCATAGGTCAGGTGAGAAAACCTGTTAACGGGAAACTGTAGCACACCTTCATGGAAGAGTGACAAAAAGAACGCCATTCCTGAGAGAAATGCCTGAGAGAAAGCCATAAGGAGGCATTCTTGCAGTTTGCCGTAAGCCAGGGATTTCATTATCGAGTGAACTTGCATTATTTTGGTCTGAGTTCTGTATTTCTCTGTTTCCCACAGTAAGTAGTTACAGCCCTATTATTTGGAAATATTCCTCTCTGGTTTCTTTGTCCCGTGTTCTCCTCATGTTTTTTTCTGTAAGTCTCAAATGTTTTCCCTTCTATAATCCATCATCTCACTGTCCATGATTTGACCGGTTTTTGGTTCCCCAAAAAGGAAGCATAGGAAACGTGATGAAATCTAAAGATTCTATCTACATAGAAAACAATATTTTAGTCCCACCCTCATGTACCTCAGAGTTGGCTTGATCAAACTCATCTCATAAAAAGTTGCTTCTTCTCAATGTCATCTCTTTATGTAGCACTACTTAATGAACTAAAGGACTAAATAGCATCTGATATCAGAAGACTAAATTCATCTACTGGAACTGTTGTCAGTAATCAATAAAAACAATACAAAAGAATAACTGCTTTCAATACTATGTATTTTAAAGAAGAAAAATGGAGACCACCACATGACGTAAAACATAGATAGAAACCAAACACATAAATAAATAAATAAATAAATACAATATATATATATTTACACACAGTACAGTAGCAGATCTTCTAGATAGCTCTGCACAAAGAGTCATAACTTTCCCCGCTGGTCAGCATAATGTCCGACTGACACACATTTAAAAGTCCATGGTTTGTTTGTCCAGATACTTAAGGGAAAATGTCCAAGAGCAATTAATTTCCGATGAAAAAAGAGGATGAGTAATGGATTGTGTGTCTATGTAGAGAGATGGAGGGGGAAATGTTATGGACCATCAGCCTCCTACCAGACCAGTATGGAGTGAATTTTAGGTTCTCCTGGCTCCAGCCAGTTGTCAGAAGCTTGCCATCCTTTAAGGGATCATCTGGCCTGCATTAAAATAAACAGGACCAGCAAATTACCAGCCTGTTAACTAGGCTTGTTTCAGTTATTATATACAGAAACAAATGCAATTATATCCACAATCAAATCTTTAAGACAAAAATAAAGATATCAGCATTTATCTCATTATCTTAAACACATATTGAATTTAAAACGTTAGATTATGTGTTTCAAACAATTAGCATTTGCTACCACCACCAACATGCCAAACAAACAAAACATTTGTGTTCACTACTCACCAATTCCATATACAGTTCAGTGCATGACAGCTTCATGGCTCCAACCTCACTGGGTGTTCAGATTGACATGATTTTTTTATATTGTGAGTTTTAAAAGTGCATAATAAACAAAGAGATGAACTAATTGTTTGGAAGCACAAACCTGTAGCTCCTTTGTCTCCAGCTCTCCCCCTCACACCTGACAGGCCTGATTAACCACTCCAGAAGCAGTGATTGGCTGAATGCACTGTGTGACTGACTGTCACTCTAACCAATGGAGCACCAAAGGTGGGATTAAGGGCAGTTTTTACCCTGGGTCACATTTAGCTGGGTGACTTGCAGCCAGGTAGAGGGAATTTCAAATGAACAGAATATTAATCAGCTTTTCAAGTGTCATAGAGCTGTGTCTCTCACTAACCAAGAGTAAAAAAACACTTGGTTAGTGTTTTTTTACTCAGAGTCACCTGCATTGCAGCAGCACAATACAGGTGACTCTGACCTAGAACCAATCTGAAAAAAAAGCTGCTCGCCACTGACAAAAAATCTATGTAATCCTGTTTTGATAAGTTTTGCAGATACCCAAGTACAAAATCTAGCAGCAAATTCTTTAAATGTTCTTCTCAATCAGAGTACAGCCAACCCTGCAACACCCATCACCTCAGGAACAATGACTGAATGTTTTTGCTACTTATTAGATGGGATTTTTTTTCTGGGTGTTGGATGCTGGGGGGACCAACGATGTAGGGGCCTGTGAAGGCCGCTGGGTTGAGGTTGTTTGTTTAGTGATGCTCAGTATTTTCTCCAAATCTGCTGCCCCATTTTGCAACATGAGCTCACACAGTAATCCAATTTCTGGCTAAAACCCTTTGGGCCTGTAAAGGAAATCGGTCAGCTTTCTTTTGATCAGCTCCGACTGCAAAAATTATGAAAATAAATAAATAAATAAATCCTCCCTCAGCAAGTTTTCAGTTCATGAAAACTTGTTTAAGCTTTATAAATGCATATTTTAACAAATTAATAATTTTTAGGTACAGTAATAATTAGATAAAGACTGGAGACATATATCGTATGCTATACCTCAGTTATGTATTATGATCTCTAAAAAGTTTTTATATTTTTCACACATCTCCGTCCTGGTAGTAATGCAGCTTGTTATTTATGTATTTTTCTTCCTACACAACGTATTTTCTTCATTCTTGTTTTTTTTTTCTGTACATACAAATTAAGATGTATCAAATAATTTGGCGATATTGTTTTGACTACTTCTATTACGTAAACCTGGACAAAGGCAGAATTGTGCAGTTTATTACAGAAACAATACTGTTTATGATTAACAAAACTTTCACTTTGGAGTAATGAGAAAACGTGAGATCAACAGATTAGTTTATGGTGAATCCATAATCCATGAAGTGGTGAATCTGTTGTAATGAAAATGTTTCCCAACACAATCTGTTTTGTTCTCCCATTGCACCTGGATTATTAAAGGTTTCCCCTGAACTGATGTGAAAAACAAAACCCTACACCAGGAGTTTTAAATTAGAACGCATCATTGCGTTTCGCACCATCAAATAGACCTTGAAATTATATTTCCAGTGGGAGATGTTATGTTGGTAATACAGGAGTTCTGATTGTGTTTAGGTGGAGAAGAGAAGACTGATTTAAACAGATTATAGAAACCATCTCCATTTCTCTGTCCTCTCAAGCTGCTCTTGAAACGACCCTCTGTGTTGAGGAAAAATGTGTCACAGACTTAATCTTGTAGAAATTTGAATATTTTTATCTGTGAAATTTGTAAAGAGGGGCATTTTTGTTGCTCTCTGCAGGTCCCACGGCACTCACAAAGCTCTAGTAATTGGGTTTCTAGTTCATTCAAAACATGTTTTAAGGTTGCAAATAAAAGCTAAATCAAAGGCATGTTGTGTCAGACAACAAATAAACATTAATTTTAACTGCCTCATACTAAAGTACTTTATCTTGTGCAGACATGATACATGTCTGGCTGTAATAAAATATTTTCTTCAAAACCTTGAAAGTCTGTATAAACAAATATAGGTGTAGAACTATCAGCTATCTTATGCCGTTTACAAATGAGAAAAAAATCTTCTTGTCAGCCTTTATTTTGCTTACTTTCAAGATTTGCTTTACAATCTTATATTTATTTAATTGTTCTCTGAGATGCATAGATATATCTTGTAAATTTCAGTTCCTGATTTAGTTTGAAAATATGTCTTTTCTTGACTTTTGTGTTCTATTTAGTATGTTTCTCTATTGCTCGTGTTTCTGTGTCACGTTTTGGTTGGAATCGGTTTTCCAAGGGGAACCCAATCAACCTAAACATAAGATGAAAAGCTTCTTCATTCACCTAAACATTAATTAAATGAATACAGACATTATGCAGTGACAGACCATGTCCAACTACAGGACACATGATAATTTACTAAAGGAAAATCAAGTAAATATGCTTTACTACCACAATGGCCAATCTCCATTTTCAATCCATATGCACTCCAGGCAGCCTCTCCTACTAACCTCCCAACATGAGCAGAGACAAAGCGGGTGATGAATTGAGGTGTCAAAGGCTGGTGCATTACTAAAGCTCGCCGAGTTTTGTAGATGCCTTGCAGCTTCAAATAAAAGTAGCCATGGTTTAATAAATGACTTGTTCTCCATTTTATTGGCAGTAATCTGTCTGGCTCTCAGCGTCCTAATGTCTGTGCGATAATGAGGTGCCTCCAACCTCACCCACTGGGTTTTTTTTTTTTTTTTTTTTCGTAGCTGCTCTGCCAAACATCCACTTCTGAACAACTTTTAATTATCCTCTCTAGTATAAAAAAAACTCTAGCAGGGGTTTAACGGTATTGGCAGGACAAGTGTCTTTGAAAAATAATAGAAATGAGTTTTATTAAGTGCTTCACAGTTCTATTTCTGAGATGACTGCATATTGAAAGACTTGTAGCAAACCTCACTCTTTTCCTGGCTAGGTATTACTATGGCAATCATATCAACTGAGTCAATGATAAATAGCATATCAATAGATAAAGAATGACTGATGATGGTTATTAAGGGATCATGACAGGGCTTTGTCATTAGGAGATTTCTCCTATCGATTTCCAAGAGGTCACTGACATTAATTACCTTAAGAAAATCTGCTGATGAGATCATACCACCAAGCATGATCAAATTTGAATTCCTTGTGAGTCATTGAGATTAATGCAGTGCAGCAAATGATGGAGAACACCCCTTGTCAGGACCTGAAGCATGTAGGATTTAACAATGGGGTTGACCTTTAATGTTAATAAAGATATTTTAGTCCTGGAGAAATTTGAAATGCCAGTAATAAGGTTTCCACCCATCCTGCCCTGGATAATTACATTGTCTTTCAAAAGTACCCATACATTTTAAAGACATTTTTTATCACGTTACAGCTGGTAAGTGAAGATTATTTTGCTCGGGTTTTATAGGGACAAACACAAAGTAATGAATAGCTGAAGTAGAAGAAATATTTGTCATGCTGCAGGATTTTTGTTTGTGCACATATAAGTCTCATGTGGCTTGCATTTGTATCTGCACTTAAAGAGACAATTGATCATAGATGTGAGCTAAGTAAATGACAGAGTCCAGCTATCTTCAATTGTATCCCCACTATAAAAAACTGCTGTGAATGGAAAAGCAGCAAAGATGACTTTGGTGAATTTGGAGAAGGTGCAGAGACCCACAAAGTAGGGTGTTTTTGGAAAAATGTAAAAGAAAATGGTGATGTTGAAAACAACAAGAGCTTGGTTGGTTTATCCAACTTTCCTGTATTTCTTTCATGCCAAAAGGAGGGAATTCCAAGTAAAATGGAATTGAAACTTAAATATCAAAAAATAAATAAGCTCAACCTTTTACTAACTAAAGTGATCACACTAGAGATTATTTTTCCAAATACGATAAAAATGATCCAAACACCATCTATGCATGCTAAAAGGCATGCTATAAATACATATTTCTGACAGATGCAAATCTCATTTTTGTCGAATAAAATAGCTAAGCAGTTGATACTGAAATATAGCTAAAAACAGGGAAATCATGGAAGAAAAAACCCGACAAAAGATTTCAAACTGAAGCCGAGCTTTACTTCCCAGAGAGGTGTGAACAACCAGAGCCATAATGGAATTTAGATCACAGCATTTCCATGTGTTGGGATGATCCGGTTAAAGTATAGACCCACATCCTGCTTAGGATCAGTGGCAAGACTTTAAAACTGATGTTCTCCATTTAATTTGACAGATTGAGCCATTTTGCAAAGAAGAAATCACATATTTATCATGTACAAATCCAGCTGATGCTTGTGACAGTTTCAAATGGGTTTGGATGCATTCTCAAAACGAATTGTTCATCATGCTGATGTAGAAAAATTCAAGTGTTTTTTTAGCATTTTATCTTCACAACTAAAACTATTTGTGCCCATATAGAGTAACTGAAAATTATGTCTACTGTAATGGCGCATAAATATTATTCCTGAGTCAACTCACAGTTGATTCACTTAGCAGTTTGTCTCTGAAATGCACGACTGTGGGAGACTTTTAATCTGTCGAATTGAAGGACATGTGGGTGTTGTGTGAGCAACCAGCGGAGCAAACAAGGTTCAAGGCTTTTTGGAGCTGCTTCAGCTGCAGCTGGAATGGCGTCACCTTGCTTGCAGTTTCCTTGGTGAGAAGCAACTTGCACAAATTAGAATGCCATTACCACTGTGGACCGCATTATAAATCTGGCTGATTGTGTTTAGTTTACCGGAGGCTGGTGATAAAACTGAGTCATCTGAAACAACATGGCACCGTGGGTGTCATTATGATGTGAGTAATGCAAACAAAATGCATTGTAGCCATTTTAATTTTGAACATTTATCAATGAAGGGGTGATTATAGAGCGAAGTACGAGATATAATAAAATGCAGAGGGTATATGAGTTTTCAAATATATGAAGAAGAAAGAGTGCAATATCTATATCCCCATGAGGAGGTACTGCAATGTAAGATTATCAACGTCTAAAAGCAATAGAGGGGGACTTTTGTGGCTTCTTTTTTATTTAGTTTTCACAAAAAGTTAATTGGAAATGTACTCTGCATGTGAATTAAAGTTATTTAAAAATCTCTCACAGCTGCTTGAGATCAATGAAACCTATCTGTTTATCATAACAAATTACACATTTCTCTTCTCTTTGGATGGGAAGGATGCATCATTTTTTATTGGCTTAGTGCTATTCAGAAACAAGGCTTTCAAAGTGCTTCACAGCCCCAAGGAGAAACTCTAAAAAGCAACATTAGGAGAAATACACTGAAAGAAATACATATAGGATAAATTAACATTAAAAAGCATATTGAAGACAAAGTAATGTTTGAGAAACAAGAATCTAATCATACCGTGCAACACAATTGTGATGATTCCTTTCATTTCTTTCATGTTACTTTGAGTGAGCCTTTGCTCCGTGTATCTGACTTTTGCTGACATTGTATCTTTGCTAAAAGTTGCCCAGAACTTAAAATGAAAATTATCTGTCTTTTCCATTTCTTAAACAGAGGCAAGGCTTTCTAAACGTTCTACATGTGCAATACACAAGAACAAAAATCATTTAAGGAACAATAAAGACAGTCTTAAAGGATTTAATGTTGAGAATATGGTCGCTGTATCTGGAGAAAAAATAGACAGGGAAAATGGTTATGCTCAGTAAAAACATAACCAAAAAAAAATAAAATGTATTCTTAGCTCTTTTCATCATCACATCTTGTTTTTAGTACATTAGCAGTCAAGAATAAAAGCAATTGTTTTTTTCTTGGGGAAAAAGACACATTGTCTTTTTTAGAATTAATCAACTGTAGCTGTTATATAAACTTTGTCAACTGTTAACACATACCTTAAATTTTGTTCTTGGTGGCCAACCTTAAAAAAATATTTGGGTGAAAATCTCCTGTCATCCATCTTCAAGGCAATACAGAAACAATACCATTTTAAAAACCTGATATACAAGTCAAGACCTGGTCTTGACCCAATGTTTGGTCTGGTTTTCAATAACACATCAGCACTTATTATGAAGAAGACATTTCAATGAATGGTATTTCTGCTTATTGCATTGGGTCAGATGAACTATAACCCACCATGGGGAGCTTTTCAAGACTGCTGTCCAGGTTGTCCTTGTCTGTGTAAAAAAGAACAAATGTTTTCTACTTAGTTGAGCTTTTGTCTGAAAATGTTGGTGATGGTTTGAAGCTTTAAAGATCTATAAAGGTCAAACTTTAACTTTTGAGTTCAGTTATGATGTAGACAACACACTGACACACACACCCACGCCCCCCTACCCTCTAATAACACTCAGTCTGAAGAACTATTGGCAGCAGTGGGGAGCATCCTTCCTCCTCAGAGATCAAACAGGATGCTTGTTTCATCTCCTCATGCCTTCTGCTTCGATGGTGGTTTATCTTCACCCCTTTGCCACCCAAACAAAGCCGTGGGCTTTGTCTGTCGACAAATGCTCAACTTGTAACAGATAAGAAAACACGGAAATAGTAAATGGCCAGTGGGATAGGCACGCTAATGTTTAAATACCTGGAAATATTCATAGTGCAATCATACTAATGCCCACTCAGCTGGGTTGTTTGACATATTTATAACATTCATATTGGCCACTAATATTCATTGCTGCAACTTGACAGAAGGGGCGCTAAAGCAGTGGAAATTTAATAATCATAGCATGATTTGCTGTTTCATCCCTTCTCAGATTGAGCCAGAAGTTGATTTTGAAATGATTATGTCGAGGTACAATATTTGGACTAAAACATTTTGCAATCCCCAATATTACTGCAGAGCACAATGTTACTGATGCCTCCCTTTATCTCTATGCTGATGACACAGCTGTATATCAATATGCAAGATATGTCTCAGTGCTTTGTTTGATAACTTGGATCAATTGGAACATATGAATGATTGAATTGAATCAAATTTTTAATATAAAGTGCAGTGAGATGTGGTGGGAATTTGTGCTATTTAAATAGACTGGATGAATTCAGTCTATTCAAGTTTGTTGTAGCCACTTTTTGCCTCTCATTTTCTATGATTACATTATTTATATAGATCAGTCCTGTTAAATCTGTACACCTTTTGGTTTCCAGTCTGGAGTGCTAACATCCACTGCTGCAGCTTATTTCACCTTTTTGTAACTTTGTAGTTCTGTTAGAAAACGGGCTACCATTGTCATTTAAAAATAACAAACAGAAACTTAGACACAGAGAGGTGCAAGCAGGTGAATATAAACAGTATAGTTAAAAAGAAAAGACTGCTTTTATTGAATAAAGTCCCAGGGATTGATTTAAAAATAATACAGCACAAGGAGAAGAAGTGAAAATAGGGTGCTAGCATGACTGAGATATATTTAAGCAGGGGAGTTGATTACTGAACGAGGAGCAGGCGGTAGATTAGAAACAAGGTGCAGCTTTGAGGGAAGGCAAACAATTGAAGTTGAACTCAGGAAATGGGACAAATGGCTGAGAACACAAAGGGAAGATGGGAAACAAAGAAACAGAAATGTAAAGCAACCACAGACACAAAGCGACATAAGAAATAATCAAGGTTCAAACAAAGGGTTTGGAGAGAAAACAGAAACAACAGAAAGGTTTTCAAAACAAATAAGAACTGGGAAATCCATAGAACCAAAGCTATGGACAGCCACTAAGAGCTGAACATGAATACATTTCAATTATTTAAAAAAAAACTACAAGAATTCTTAAAGCTGAGGAATGAACTGAAAATATAATTACTGCCATAATTTAAAACAAAGTAGACACATGAGCAAAGTCCCAAATTCTTTACAGCAACTGGATATTTCCTACCAACTACTCCTCAATCGCTACTTAGAATGATGTTTCGTACATCCAAAGATTAAAAGCAAATCTTATAAATTTTCTGCTCCTCCCCGAGTCTCCTGTAATCAATATCATCTACTAGATGGTGTTTACTCAAAGGTGTCATGTATAGTGGGGGAGTTGAACCCAAGGGCACATGGGAGAATAAAAGACTCATACTAAAGGTAAAGATTTATTAACTAAGAACCTGTAAATGGAAAACAATACATAAGAAACTGGAGAAAGGATAAACAGGCAGAGTAAAAGCTAAACAGACGAGACAAAGTCTTTCAGACAAACAATACTTCAAACTTAAAAAGGGTGGCAAACAAAATCAATACTTCAAAATAAAAAAAGGTTGTAAAACAAAATCAATACTTCAAAATAAAATTTTGCCGGAAAATACACCTTTAAGCATGTTGATTTTGAAAAACATTACAGCATTCAAATCTTCATTGTAGAAAGATCATGTATGTTTTCTAATATTGACGAAGACACAAGATTATGTGTGGCTGGTTAGCTCAGTTGGTTGGGGTGTGGTACTCGTAAAGCCAAGGTCATGGGTTCAATTCCCACATTGGCCAATGGAATCATGAAGTCAACTGTTCAAAATAGCACAAGGCTTTAAACTAAACCACATTTAATGTTGGTTTTGAAAAACTTTTGCATTTCAATACTTTTCTCAGGATCATGTAAGTTTTTCTAACATTGACGAAGACACAAGATTATGTGTGACTGGTTAGCTCAGTTGGTCGGAGTGTGGTATTCATAAAGCCAAGGTCATGGGTTCGATTCCTACACTGACCATCTGAAATATAAAGTTTTAATAAAATCAACTCTTCAAAATAGCAGGAGGTTGTATATTTAACCATTATGCACATTGATTTTGAAAAACAATATATTATGAGCTCCTTACTCAAATCTTCATTGTGGTAAGATCATGTAAGTTTTTTAAATCCATGGAAACTCAACATTATGAGTAACATTGGACTTAGGAAAACTTTGTCCAGCTGATGATAGCTCAGCTGGACAGGTGTGGCGCTGGTAAAGCTAAGGTAAGTGGTTCAATTCCCTTACTGGTCGATGGTAATCTAAAGTCATTCAGACAAACAATACTTCAAAATAAAAATGGTTGTAAAACAAAATCAAAACTTCAAAATAAAAATGGTTGTAAAACAAAATCAAAACTTCAAAATAAAAAAGGTTGTAAAACAAAATCAATACTTCAAAATAAAAAAAGGTGGAAAATAAAATCAATACTTCAAAATAAAATTTTGCCGGAAAATACACCTTTAAGCATGTTGATTTTGAAAAACATTACAGCATTTCTTCAAATCTTCATTGTAGAAAGATCATGTACGTTTTCTAATATTGACGAAGACACAAGATTATGTGTGGCTGGTTAGCTCAGTTGGTTGGGGTGTGGTACTCATAAAGCCAAGGCCATGGGTTCAATTCCCACATTGGCCAATGGAATCATGAATTGTTTCACGAAGTCAACTCTTCAAAATAGCATGAGGCTTTAAATTAAACCACATTTAATGTTGATTTTGAAAAACTTTTGCATTACAATACTTTTGTCAAGACCATGTAAGTTTTTCTAACATTGACGAAGACGCAAGATTATGTGTGGCTGGTTAGCTCAGTTGGTCGGAGCGTGGTACTCATAAAGCCAAGGTCATGGGATCGATTCCTACACTGACCATCTGAAATATAAAGTTTTAATAAAATCAACTCTTCAAAATAGCAGGAGGTTGTATATTTAACCATTATGCACATTGATTTTGAAAAACAATAGAGTATGAGCTCCTTACTCAAATCTTCATTGTGGTAAGATCATGTAAGTTTTTTTAAATCCATGGAAACTCAACATTATGAGTAACATTGGACTTAGGAAATCTTTGTCCAGCTGATGTTAGCTCAGCTGGACAGCTGTGGCGCTGATATCGCTAAGGTAAGTGGTTCATTTCCCTTACTGGTCGATGGAAATCTAATAGGACGACAGAATTACAGGCATGGCAGGTGAGACAATTAAATCACTTAGTGACGTAGAGTTGCTGGGAGGGTGATCAGTGACATGGGAGGGAAAATAGAAAAAGTAGCTGATGGAAACTGTCTACTGAACACAGAAATCCTTACACAGGGATCAGAAGGACTTACTTACTCGAAGGCTAAAAACTAACAGTAGAATAAGAATCTGAATCTTAGGATTAGAAAAAAATTAAAAGCTAAGTTTCAAAACAATAAACTCACCCACATTTGCAACAGCATAAGTGACAGGACAAAACTAACAGCTAAGCATAACCATAATCCAAACAAAAGTGATCAACACAGCATAAGGAATAAAAACATGACAATAGTTTTTGTTTGATCATGTATCATAATATTTCATTTTTAATGTGTCAACTGGTCCAAATGGCATTTAGAAGCAACATAAAGTGAAATAGAGGGAATTCTAAGTTTTCTGAAAATAGCACAGTTTCCACTTCATCAAATGAAACCTCCACTTACAGACTTTCCATTTCCTGAAATAGCAATTTTCTCAAAATGCTATTTCTACTTGGAAGAAATGACAACAGAACAAGACATTACACATTCTATTTAGACTGTCAGATTTAAAAACATTTTAAGAAAGAAGAAATAAAAAGCATCTCTTGATGGTTGTTCCTATTGTCCTATTTTTCAAAGTATCTTTGCTTGCTTCTACTGCTTTTATGTTAAATTTTTAAATAATTTGCGGATATTGAATAATAAAAGTCTGATATAGTAACAACTAATGCCTGTTTTGGCTATATGAGATTCTTGCATATTTAGAAACAAGTCAGTCCAAAAAAAAAGTTGTATTTTGTGATACAGCACTGAGCTGTTATTATTAAGGGGTTCGAAATACACTAACGACAAATTAAGCAATTTTAGAGAATTCTTCTTGGCTTTGGGGAACCTTTCATAAGTATTTGTGAATATTTTCTGACAGTACATGTAGATATGTGAATAGAAATTAGAATAACAGCCTCAGGAAATACTCTTTTTAATGCAGTAGACAGTAAGGTTTGTGTTTTATGGGAAATCGTTATCCTGCATGTTAAGGTTTCAACTGTTTATACATTTTTTATAGATGACAGGGCATTTTGCATAACTTAGATTATATTGACCTTCTGATTAAACTATTTTACAAGTGATGGTTTTTTTTTAAAGTTCATCTAATATCTGATAAGGCTGCATGTCTTTTGTCTCTTAAGCATTTTGTTGATAACAGTCCATGCTAATTAACTTCACGGTTTCGATACTAGGAATGAAATATTATTAAAGTCCTCTGTGTTCAGGCAGAAATTCCCTCAGTATATTTACTCTCTGGAATGCTGTGTGCAGTGTTCGGCATTCATTGTTGAATGAGGTGACTGATGCAGACACAATAGCATTCCTACGGTAAGATGTTTTCACTGTAGTTTGTCATTGTTGCTCGTTTGCAGGCAGAAGAATAAATACTGCAGGTCACATTGACCATTATTAGTGTGTTTACCAGGGCAGATAGGTTTTATGGTGTAATTACCACTAAGAAGTTATGGTAATGGCTGGTTCTAATGTTGGTATCTATCAAATTGATTGGATGTTCTGAGTAGATTTCAAGTCTTTGTTGACATCAAATGATTCCATCTGTTTGCTTTAGCAACTCTGAATCTAATAGGAATTTGCATTGCTGGGGCACAAAATAAATTTTTGTGTGACACAGAACAATTTAACAAAGAATGTTATGCAGACTAGAGAAATGTGGTGTTTGGTATTTTATTTACAAAGACACCGATTTCATAACAAAGTCACTTTTAATGCAAAAACATGTTTTTCTGTATATGTTAACATAACAAAAATTTTACAAATTTTGTACTTGTATTTGTATAGAAATTTTGAATTTTTTAATATAGTACCACAGACTCAATTTAATTTAAGTTTGGACTTACAGGTGAATAATCCTAAATCTAAACCAGTGTACTGTAGGTCCGTTTGCATATGTAGGGTTAGCCTTGGTTTGTCACATAAGTGTGTGGTTGAAAGTTGAAAATAATATGTAAAATTTTTTTTTTTTAAAAAGGTCAAGGTATGTGAACACTTTTTACTTCCCTGAACACCAGCCGCTAGAGATGGTTGGCATTTTCAAAGGACAGCTTTTGGAGTGACCTGCCAGAAGTCCGCTGGCAGCTTTCCTTTGGGGTTGGTGTTAGAAAGAGCAGCTCAGTCAGGTGGGAAGAATGGTCAGAACCACTGGGCCTCAAACAAATGTAGAATAAGTTATGACAACCTTGTAAATGAATAATATATTAAGTCTAAATAAACATTTAAATTTGACCCAGTCTGTATTTTACAGACCTATTGCACCCTATGAGATTGCTCTTGCTCCTTACACTCGTTAAAATCTTACATTTGGTCATTCGTTCTTCATGCTGGTAATTTTCTAAATAAATCCAGTACATCATATTCTAATCCATTTGTTTTTTAAATAGAGAGGCACCAGAGGAATTTGTCAATTAGAGTAATGCTGTCTTGGTGTGTTTTCACAAGTACCCAAACAAGAATGATGCAAATACAGAAGCACCAAACACAGGAATGATGCAGACGTTCAACACTCCCCGCAGACAGTAAGCAGTTCATGCCACATCATATTCAAATATGCAGGCAAAATGCTTACGAGTGTGCTTTTCCTGTGATGCAACAGCAATGAAACATATCTGGTCCTGCCTGAAGTGCGTGCGTGGGCGTGGGTGTGTGTGTGTGACAGTTATGTCCACTATGACATATGGCCCCATTAAGAAACAAAAGCTCAGCTCATCCAGGAGAGACATGACAGTATCTGCACAGATCTGACTTAAGCACACGTCTTTCCTTTATCATTTGTGATCTCTTTATCTCTCCTCTCAGCATAGATGCATTTTCATGCCCAGCTTCAGGCTCTAATAGTCAATTGATTCATTCGCCACATGGCCCAGAGTCAGTCAGGTCTCTGATTATTTATTTTTCTTTTGAAAGCATTCCCCCTCTTGCATCGGTCTTATTAAAATGTAATGGCAAACAAAACCCACAGCCTCTCTCTATCTGATGGCACAGGGAAAAAACAATTTTAAGGGATTCGTGACGGTTTATAACCCTTGGCTGTGAGAGAAGAAAACACTCAGGGGGTCTCTGATGAGATAGACCTCAAAATAGATCACCACCGCCAAAGGATTCCTCACACTGATGCCACTGCTGACTGACAGACCTCAAATCTTCCCAGTGAATGTCAAACAAAGCCAACCCTGACCACCTGCTTAGGCTGTCTAGACTTTCTGCTCTGCTGGGGTGAGGATGGAGTGACATTTAGGGTGAGGTAATAGCAGCATATAGGAGATAAGTGAACTTGTCAAGTTTCCATCAAAAGCCCCTGCCAAGCCTTTTTTGGCCTTTTTTTGTGGAATGTTACATATATATTCTCGTCTGGCTTGTGATCTGAGGCTGAATCACAGATGGCTCCTCCAGACTCTACATGTGCAGCTGGGCGGGGGGATCTGACCACATTGTTTGTGGAACACCCTGGCAGTTCTAAAATCCTATCTTCATAATGTCCACCTAAGAGCTAAAAAGTCCCATGGAGCATGAATTTATTTAAGTCTATCTTTTAATGTTGCAAAAGAAGAGGGTTTGTTCAAAAGTAGCTATTTTTATACAAATCAAGAGAGATGCTTGTAGAGCATAAAGGAATCTGATATACATTTTGATGTCGCAAAAAAAATTAAACATTAATCTGACCAACAAGAGAAATCTGTAAGCAGACAAAAATGTTTTCACTGCACAAACTACACATCCCTGTATGTTTTAGGCTGTTACTCCTGGGTCTATGGGGTTTTAAAGGATTTCTGCAACTTACTTTTGCCAGATGAAGGAATCATCACGCCCTGGTGGTATATGATCAATCCCATTTTATATTTTATAAAATCAGTTGATCAGTATCACTTCACTTCAGTCACTGATTTACAGATCAGTATATTTATTTGCAGAGGCAATATGATTTGTGTTGAAACACTACTTAAAACATTCATTTTAGCAATAATAACACAAAGTTGTGTATCTATGAAGAAAAAAGCTAACTGCTTAAAATAATACTTTCTTTGAAACAGCAATAGTGTCATGACATGTATTTTGCACAGCTCGGCTAATTAAAGATATTTTCTCATGACTTTTCTTTAATCCTCACACCAGTAAACAAATACTGCCAGATCGCTTACCACAGAGCATAACACCTGTCATAAGACGCAGCTGCTTGTCTAATAACTAGTCTCCTGATTCATTACGAACTGCAGGTTTGCAGCTTCTTTGGAAGCAAGAAGTTCCTGCCAAGCAACACGTCCACATGTCAAATTCTCATTTAAAAAAAGAAAAATAATAATTCAATGTTTTGAAATGCAAATAGGCGCTGTTTGGCTGCATTGCAATGAATGTCACAGAAAATCATTTGGAGGACTGTCTACTCTGCCTCGAGCATCAGTTCAGAATTGCTTTGCAAATTTATTTATTTATTTTGCTTTCTTATTTTGTTTTTTGAATGCAAAACACTCTATGAAAACAAAAAGCTAAAACTGTCTAGATTGCAGTTCCTTTGTACCAAATGATCCTTTAGTCCTGGCTCAGATGATGTTTAGAACTGAGTTTAATCCACCATAAAACTTGTTGCTCCAGTCTATTGGATATAATCTCCCAATAAATGGTAGTTTTTCTAACCCTGCTGAGTGAACTCAATATAATACTGTATTAGATGATGCTGCAATGCTCATGAGGCACACAGGGTGAAAGGGTCTCTCTGTTTCCATGCCATGTTCAACCTCCAGAGAGGAAAGGTTAATTGTACTCTCTTCGAACCCGTCAGAGAGAGTAAAGTTGGTCTAACATGCCCTGGGCAGAATCTGCCCTGAAGCTAGAATAGAATTAAAGAAGAAGAAAAACAACAACAAATGCTATGGATAAGACAAAGTGACACGAAGCTTCTTAACCTGTTGGCTTCCTCTGCACTGCTTCCCTCTTTCTATTTTGTCAGTGTACAACTGTGTCAAACTCAAGGTAAATAGAATAATTTAATAATAACTCTTGATCTGTCCTACAAATTTGCGTACTCTGCTTTGGATCCATTCGTCTGGATTATTCTGCTAAAATGCATCAGTGGAATTATTACATCTGGTTACATCCTAAGGTATTTGGAAGTGTTTATAGATAATTAGGGTTGGGTGCCAGAATTCTGGCACTGTTTTGTTCTCACTGCCGACAGCCATTTACGGTAGTTATTTTGTGCAATCAGAAAGTGTTAGGTCAGGCCAGGTCAGGTCAACAGTCCTCAATTCAATTTACAACAAATGTTGTTTTAAGGCACTTTACATAAAAATCATTTCAGTTCAAACACACATATATTTCAATATGTCCTAGTTGTCAAACAGCACAGTATGGAGCAACAAGCCCTTGCACTGTGTCGTTTACAGAAATCCCTCATACCGAGCATGCGGGCAGCAACAGTGGAGAGGAAAATCTCGATAATTCAACATATGGTTATTATGAAGAATGCTGTGTTTGCCTAATATCAAGCCTTTAACAACAAAATAAAGCACATGAGCTTATGACTTCATTACATTTTGTTGAACACCACTACTGAAAAATGAGCAAATTCAGTGGCTACTAAAAGCACTCCACACCAAATTAATGCAAGACCTGGCTCGGATGGCTGCAACAAAAAATAGGGAGGACACGGAAACCAGAAACATGTTTAGCCCTTCAGAGGGATTTCTTAAAAACAACCAATTGTTTAGAGGTGCAATGGGCAGCAGCCCAAGACGTGATAACCCAGCGCTCCCTCAGCCTGGTCCTTCCTCAGTCTGGGACCCAGTTGGCCCCTACAGGTCTCACCTCCCACAACATGTCAAGCGATCTACCAGCACCTCGGCTGGGCCTGGATCTCCGGGTTGTCTGCGCCTGGGTCCTGGGTCTGCCAGTATCTCATGAGTGGAACAGCATTCCTTATTTGCACTCCAGGTGGCCACGTAATCAGAAGCACCTCCAACAATCAAGGACCTTAATTGACAAACTATTTTCTGGCCCCACAGGACTGCACAGCAGGGGCCGTCACACAAGAGTTTCCATTAATTGACAGTTTGACAATTTCTTGCTTAATGGTCAGTGTGAAGAGTTCCTGGGGATCCATCTGCAGCGCAGAGATGTTAGAAAACAGCAGTTCGTCTAGATACATCAGAGCCTACTTATGTATAAACATTTGGTTATTAATTCTACATACCTGATGATTTACTTGTTCATTTTTTATTCATTTTTTGTGCTGCACTTATACAACTAGGATGTTGATTATAGTACATTTCCAGTGAAAACTGTGCATATACTCATCATTACTTTCAAATTAAACATGGATATCTAATGGTGTGTCTGAACTGCCTCTATTTTCAGGGTGGAATAATTAATTATCTGGTTATTTTTTCACAACTGGATATATTTCTAGATTTTATTACTAAATGAGAAAGCATCTTTGGCCTTTCAACAAAAAAAAGGAGAAATCTTAAAACTGCAACAATGTGTGCTCAGTTTTGGCCAATGCTGTATTATTCATAACTGAAGACAAACTATTGTAAAGAGAAGAAATATGTTAAGTGGTTTTCAGGCTGAAGTAAGGCCAAATGAGAAGTGAAAAAAAGATGCACAAAGAGAAAATAAGAACAGCAAGCACAGACAGGAAAAAAGAATATTGAAAAAGGAAAAATAGCATATTGTATTTAGTAAAACATGTTTAAGGAGTCAATTATGCAGTTTTAAAAGCAGCTCTCAGTAAACCTCATTCTCCTGTTAGACATCCCAATGAATAGACCCTATTTAAACTTATCATTGTGTGCATGTAAATTTGAATGTAAAGTGATTTTAACATAACACAGCAGCACATTGACTATAAACAAAGAAATCCAAAATTACCTGCCGTGTAAAGCCAAGGATTGCTCTGGGTTTTTGTTATCAGTCTGCTTGCCAGGGCCTGGAATTACTCTTCTTCCTTAGAGGTTTTCTGCCTCAGGCAAATTAGGCCCTCAGAACAATGTTACACAATACAATAGACAGAGCACATCCATCACTACAGGCGCTGTCTCCAGATGCAGACTGCGATGCTATGGCCACAGTAACAGGCACCTGTTGCTAAGGCTGGTGTCCTTCCTTGCAGGATAGTGACAGGAGACTTAAGACTTTGATAGCGGAGGTGAAAATACCAGAAGAACAAAAGTGGGGAAAAAAAATGCCTTCAGCTGGAGCTTACTGGGACAGCCCAGCAGATGCTGCACTTCTTTCCCAATCAATTCTCTGAACTCTCTGGTGGCCTGCAACTAGGCCGCACAGCTCCTCAGGCTCTTCCAGGGGTGTGACTGCAAATTTACAAGAGCGACTAACGCCAGGGATAATTTATTGTGTACACTGCAAAAAAGGGGCGGTAAATGCTAAGGACAATAAAATAGGTCATTTATCAAAGGTACACCTGATTGCTCTGCCAGACCTCTATTAGCGTTAGCCTGAAGCGCAGTCTTGAAAACGGTTTTGTCGGATATTAAACCTTAAAATTGTTTAGCCCTGCTGTGAGTTATAATTACTCAGAGATGCACATGGGAAGTGAAAGAAGGTTAAATGTGTTTCCACATGGCTGTACATCATCTAAAAATTGGAGTCCTTATTGCTCAGATATGGAATTGATCAGATAGTTATTCATACTTAACATTCAAAAAGCCTAATGATCACTAGAGCCACTAAGCAAATGCAGCAAAAGAAAGCAACAATGAAATACTCTAGTTGATTCACTTGGAAATAAAAATTACAGCTCTCTTGTTTTACATTAAATATCTTGCAGAATTTTTATTTGCCTTATTTTGCCACATTAAGAGAACAAATTTCTATTTTCAACTTTGTGCAGTTGACCAACACAGATCATGCATAATTTTGAAGTGAAAGGTTTTCAAATGTTGTCATAAATGATTCTGAAAATATGGTTTCCAATTTCATTCACCCCTCCTTACTGGCACACCCGTCAATACAATCCATTATCACCAATTTCTTTTTCAACTGATTGTAATCACCTCTGTTCTGTGCTGCTTCAGAGGTGTTTTAGAGAAACCTCTAAAAAGCACCATTGTGTGAAAAATGTTTGTTCACACAAACATCATCCTGAAGACCAAGGAACACAGTCGACAGACTAGGGATGCAGTTCAAGGGGCATTAAAATGTTCACATGGAAATGTCAAGGTATTTACTGATTAATAGATATTAAACAAAGAGAACCACAATAGGAAAGCATAAACTAAAACCTAAAAATAAAAAATGTGACTAAAACAAGCTGATATGCCAGAAATGGATTTTCCACATGTTTGCATTTATTGAGATGTTTCACATCAAGGATCGTAGCATTACAGATATAAAATCACCCTCTGAAAAATAAACGCTTTTGCAGACAAAAATCACACATTGACAGCCGAGGATTATACATTTCACAGGCTTAAGCCTAAATGCTAATGACGCAGACTGTGTGACATTGTGGAAATGCCAAAAAATATTATCTTATTTGGAGGAAATCAGCTAGAGGCACTCAGTGAAGCAGTTGATCCACGTGGAAGGTGTTTGGATAAAAAGTTAAATTTGCAGTTGGCAGACTTAAGTCAAATCTTGTCTTGTGGCATTTTATGGTGCCTTTCAAACGTATTAAGATTCTTTGAAGTATTTGCTACGTGACAAACACAAACTTAAATGTTTATTTGTGGGATTTTCTGTGATAGTAAAGTAAAAAGTAATGCAAAATTTGAAGAGGATGGAAGTGATAAAAGGCCTTTTTGCACTGCAGAGCCCGGCCTAGGCTGACCTATTAAACCTGACTAGAAAATCAAGTTCCCTTATTTGTCATTTAATCTTACAAATTCAGAGTATAAATCCATCTCTGAAGGTCTCAGAGGTTTCTTAGAGTACAAACAGCATCATGGAGACCAAAGAACAGATCAGACAAGTCAGGGAGAAAGTTTGAGAGAAGTTTAGAGCAGGTTAGGTTATCAAGCAATATGTCAAACTTTCATAGAAAAACAAAACAATGATGGCACAAATGAAGCCTAGGCGTAAATTCAAGCTGGAAGACTCTTTTAGCCCCACCTGCATCATCCAGCCGGAACTTCCGGCTCATCACCGTTGATTGCTCAACGCCGGACCAAGACTCGTTACGTCCAATCACTGTCCAAGCCCCAGCTGATAAGGACCGCCATCCATGGCGTCGTGCGCTTTCCAGCTGAGCTCAACCCACCTCCACCCCTTCACCTCCACTCGCTCAGCATCAGGCCACATCCTTCATCGCCTCCACCACCAGTGCCGGGTCCCGGGGGATGACGTTCC
This sequence comes from Gambusia affinis, assembly GCF_019740435.1. Classification (NCBI taxonomy): domain Eukaryota; kingdom Metazoa; phylum Chordata; class Actinopteri; order Cyprinodontiformes; family Poeciliidae; genus Gambusia; species Gambusia affinis. Next base: position 6,439,195 of record NC_057888.1, read on the forward strand.
TCTCAGCATATGGAATGCTCATCCAAGCCCATCGCAAAGTTTGCAATGATCAATGTCCTTAGCCGGGGCCCGAGCGCCAAAGATTTAAATCATAGTGTCATTAAACTTTTCTAATGGTTACCCCTTTGTCTGTCTGAGTCTCTACAGATTGAACTGCAAATCTACTAAGTCCCAGCTGGCTAAGAAATCCATAACTCAAAAATGTATAAGTATTTGGTCACTCTAAATGGTCACTGAAAGCCTGCTGTCTCCTTATCTTTTCAGAACCAGTGTGTTTGGTTTCTCCGCTTTTGCCCCGTCCGGACACGCATACAATTACAAACCACCATAAACTTCTAAAGGAAGTTTTGAGCATATGCTCATAACACTTGGGGAGCTTTCAAGAGCTACTCAGAGATAATAGAGAGCCGACTGCAATCTTAATATGCTCTACAAGAATTTATTAAGAACCTGCAAAGAATCAATTTACTGACATTTAATCTGCTGTGGGGTTTACACATCCTGGAGTTAATTTCTTGTGTATTTCACAATTTACCTCATATCCATCATCCATGGATAGATGTAGTGGAAGACAATTATGCAGTGAAAGGCAGTAGAAGTAAAGAAGTCCAAGAAGGAATAGCTCTCAAGACGAAGGATATCTCTGGATCTTCTCCCAGTGCAACTTGCATGGAAAGTATCCAAAGGAGGCTTCAGATCAGATCTTGTAAAAACTTTAACTGGTTGTTTTTGATTCAGAGGTGCAGTGGCTCTATTCCAATATCCTTAAAGATATTGGATCTCTGAACAAAAAATAATCCTTACAGCTGCTTGCATCATAGATCTAGTTCTTTCAACTGTGATCCATATCTCATGACCACAAGCAATAGTCAAGTAGATAGATCAAACTTTATGACTCAACTCAAAACAGTGTTTGCATTACAGCCGACAAAGCCCCATCCTTTCTACCCTCACCATCAGACTCCCCACTCCCAGAGGGAACCGTCCACTTTTGTTTTTCTCTTGCATTCATTTAAATTTAAATAGATTTTTTATATATTTATATCTAACAATGGCCCAAATACTGACCAAGATATCTTTGTTGGAAGTTTAAAGAATAAAAATGTGTAGGAACCTTTTATCTGTTGATGCAGCATATTTTAGAAGCTTTACCATTATTTGTGAATTTCATCTGCAATATTATATGAGGAATTTAATAAATGATCCATTTTAATAAATACAAGTTTAGTTTTTTAAGTGAATCCTACTTCTCTGTCTCATTTATTGAATGGATTTACCCTAAATAATCAAAAGCCAAAGTAATTTGCTTTTACTCGATCAGGTTTTGCCAACCACCATTCAGCCTGCTTGTATTTTGTGTAACTTTATTTGTGCTGGAGGTCAGTTAGAAACAACACATGTGGTTGTTTGTCAGCATGTTTAAATGACAAGTCGTCAGAAAGCCTGGAGTATTGTCAACTGCACTTGTGATTGTACGTTTCATGATGATCCTGTCATAAGAAAAATATACACAGGGATTGCTAGAGGGAAGCACAATTGCTTTTGCCAGTGTCATAAAATATAAATTATTTTCACATTTTGAATTATACAAACATAAAAGACACATATGCCCAGGACTTTCGAATACGCTATTCAGCACAACCACATTACATCTACTCTGAGAGAAACATTGGTCAGATTCAGTGAGACAGATGGAAGGATCAAAGACAGGGAGAAAACCTCAGACTTCAAACAACAACACAGGGCCATGCTGAATGATGATAGCCCAGTTGAAGCAACAGTTCCCCCCTCATCCCTCCTTCCCTGTCTCCACAGTTCCTCCTGAGAGTTTTCTTTGTTTTTTGTCCAAAAACAGGAGGAGGTGATGTGCACAAGTGGAATTTGAGTGGAAACAAAAACAAGGCATATTTTAAAAATAAAAGGCAGAAACAGCAGGAAACGAAAGTTGGCACAATTATACATTGTTACATTTCACCTTGGTTTTCAGAGAGACCATCAAACTCATCTGATCTGCTGAATGGAGTTTAAACACATCCTACGAAGTCAAACCCCGACTGACATGCAGCTAAGCAAAGATTCATACACTTGGTATATTTAAAATTGTTTTCATTCAACCAGGAAGTTTGTTTTTGATAAACAAACTTCCTGTTTGTTTATCAAACAGGAAGTTTGATAACCTTCCTGTTTATCAAGAAGTTTATCAAACTTCCTGATAAACTTCCTGATAATCTTATCTAATAAGATTATTAGATAATCTTATTTATCTAATAAGATTAGATAAATAGAGAGACAGGCATTTTTTATTTTATGGAAGTGTTGCATAAAAATTACATAAATACATGTGTTTTTGACATTATAATGATCATCCAAAAATTGAGAAGATATGCTTCACCAGCTCTGGAGAAGCATTTCAAACCAAAACTAAGATTCAAACCCTGGTGACTCAGCATGGAAAAGCAAGTATAGGTTCACAGACGGGTGAAAGTTAGTTACGCAAATATGAATGTGCAGGTGCCCGTCTCTGATTGGTTCCCAGAAGACGTCCGAGACGTCCAATTGGCTGCCTCCTGGAGGTTACGGATATAAAAACAGCAGTCGCGGACTTCCTGCCATCCATCCTCAGCTCATCTCAACCGGTTTGTTAACACCTTGTAAACATCTTGGAGTTTGTAGGAGTGAGATGCTGTTCGTGTTTCCTTAGTTTTCTCATGTTTTTCTTAGAGAGGTAAGTTTTTGTCAATTGGTTTATTTACTTTCAATTAGGTAAGTTTCAGTTAATATTTGGATAGTTTCCTTTTGTTTGTTGTTTTTGGCATTATAGCTAAATCTGAAGCCATATGCTCCACTTGCAACAGCTTAATCAAAAAATAGATCTTTTTAAAATGAATAACATTATAAAATGTTCAACTTTGTGTGTGTCAGCTTCTTGAGATCTGAAGAGGATGGATCCTTCATGTTATGATCTGACCACCCCTAGACGGGTCATAACACTAAAATTTAAAGAAATATCTCATAAAGCTCAGCCACAACAGTCATGCAACCGTCTGTATAATAATATTCTTAGCCTGGAAAAATAAACGCAAACGTGTGTGTTACATTAAAAAAAAAAAAAAAAAAAAGAAACCTGGTGTGATGGTAGGAGCTGTAGAGTGAGAAATGTGCTGTGGAGAGTAACAGACATTAACAAAGCAGCCTGAAATACTGTATGAATACATTTAAATGATACTGACTCCTTGGAAGGAAACATAAACATCCCAAACATCAGATGTAGCGGAGAGAGCTGCTTAAGTGCTCTCCTGAAGCTTATGCCAAGCTCTATATGCGAGTGGATATTCAGGCAATAAGCCAAGTAATATACTGGAACCAACCATCTGTCTATAGTTGGTTATAGACTTTGCGTGCTGATGTAATATATGTCTGTAAAATGTAAAAAATTTAAATAAATATGGATGTTTTTTCGAAACATCCATATTTATGTCTAATGCTCATTGGTTTGCATAAAAAAAATCTTGTAAGCTATTAATATGCAGTCCCAACAAAAAACACTGGAATAACAACATCAAGAGATGGTACAAAAATTGACCATCTTAATCTGCTTCTACGCTCAATTAGATTCTACCATGTAGATTGAATGCTAAAGAAAAAACCTTTTATACCTTTTCTTCCTTTTATTATCATTTTTTGTTGGACAAGACACAGTAAAGAAGAAATTGCTTTCAAGGAACATCCATTTTCAACAACTGTTCAGGGAAATCTGGAAATTCTTGACACCAAAGCTCTTCTGAGTCACCTCTGAGAAATCCTATCTGCCCCGCCGAGGAACACGACCACTTTCCCTGCAATAACCCAGACCTGCGCGCAGTCGGAACGGGAGTCTTTAGGTCCAGCCGATACCTTGCAAATGCATTTGATGGAGTATAATTTGTTTCAGTCAATGCATTTTGACACTCATGTAGAAAGGTAAAATGAAAAGGTACACTCTCTTCCAGCAGATAAAAGCTGCAGAGGGATGAAATGAAACTAGATGAGAGGTAGGACGCATATTATGTGCCTTTATGGAAAACCGTCTTTATTTTTCTTTTTAGGCAGTATCGTAAATCCTGTTCCACAAAATCTGAAGAAAAGGCTGAAATGCATTTACATAGTGTTATTTCAGACCACTTAATGTGGTCTGAAATAACACTGAACACTATGATGTTCAGGAAAAAACAGCAAAAGTTTGGCATATCAGAATATATTGGAACTTTACCTATTTTAAGATTTTATAGAACATAATTGAACATGAAATGGAAATCAGTTTACCATTATAATGTGCCTAATAAGTTTACATTTTCAATGCACCTTACAGCCAAGATTATTCGCATTGCACATTTCAGGAACAAATCAAGTCAAGGTGCTTTACATGATGGAAACAATATTACATTGCAGTTTTCAAAATAAAGGAAATATCTGATTACAATTAGTGATATTTCAGTTATTACAACCTTAAATGTTTAACAGAAATAGCTATGCTGTGAGTAAAATTAATTGACAAAAAATAAGATGCAAAAAGAAGGAAAAAGAATGAGGTCACAACACCTTGCCACCAAAAGCTTATCTGACATCTCAGTCTATCTTTAATTTATGCGCACAGCAGCATCTTTAAGTATTTGCCTTGAGGGAATTTGCTTTTATATTTAACTTGATGCATGTTCCTACTGACAAGTAGAAAGGGGAATATTTCACCATCAGTGGAAAACCCATCATTCTGCTGCCTAAAAGGTAAACTGTGTGCAACTTTGCCTCAGTTTAACTTTAAATTGTAGACTTGCTTGGCAGAAGCATTAGGTATTATGTGACACTTCTCCTTTGAAGTGTTTTCCCCCTAAATGTTCTTCATATATCAATTTAGAAGTAGTTCAAAGAACTCTTTACTTTTGAGATAGCATTAGCTTGAACACAATGGAAAGTATGTTATGTGGAGAGTGACTTACTGATTAATATTTAATGGGAATCATATTATTGCAGCAAGTACAAGTAGCTGCAGACACTCTTTGCCAGATAAGTTCATTATTCAGCAAATGAAAGATATGTTATGCTTCCCCTTTACGTTGTGCATTGTGATTTTTCAGAGTGATGTGAAGTTTTAGTGCTACAATGAAAAAAAAATCGTGAATGATAAGTTAGATGTTTTAGGATTTCATGACAGTAGATGTGTCCATCCTGTTTTCAGGATGCTCTGAGAAAATCTGGCTTTAGCAAATCCACACTTCTGTATCTGTTATTAAGGATAATCAGCAGTTCAGGCAAATTAACCTCTAGAACCAGACCGACCTACCGGTGGGTTAATGCACTCCAAATCAGAGCAGGGCCTCAAAGGGTTAATACCCATATTTCAGCTTCTTTTTAAACATCTAGTATAGTGTTTAGTTCATGCAACATTTGTGTGTACAATCAAGCCTCCAGAACTGCTCAGGTACACAGTTCCATCTTGTGTGAGATAAATATCTCACTCCCCTCCCTCCTTTTTTTTCCCAGCTCATCGCCACAGGAGAGATCCCCCAACATCACAGGAAGGCAGCCACTTTGTTCTCTGTAAAATGGATCATTGTCTAGAACTATTTTTATTACAGATAGATAATTATTTAAATCCATGTTAAAGCCAAAAGACATGATCCGTATCCAGCAATGATTAAAATAAATATTTGATGTCCAAATGAACTGGTTTAATTGCTTTTTTTTACTTTGAAGGGGCAGATAAAATTCTTGAGCAAAGAAGGCATTGAAAATATGGTCAGCAAGAGAAAAACGCTGAGATAGTCCAAGCTGAACTCTAGTTTTGGTTTGAAATGTTTTGCCCTCAAAATTAAACTTTAAATTAAATGACCATTCTCCGGCGACAGCTTGACATTTACTGGAGAGACCTGAGAGTGACTCTTGTTTACCCCATCACAGAAAAGCAATTATTAAATACTTCCATCCATCCATTTTCTGTACCCACTTATCTTTACAGGGTCGTGAGGAAGCTGGCGCCTATCCCCTGGAGGGACTGGGTTCACCCTGGACAGGTGGCCAGTCCATCACAGGTCAACAAAGTGACACACAGGACAAACAGCCATGCACACTCATGCCTAACGGCATTTTAGACACTAATTAGCCGAGCCAGTCATGGTTGTTGACTATTGGAAGAAGCCAGAGTACCTGGAGAGAACCCACACATGCACAGGGAAAAGTTGCAAACTCCATGCATAGAGACTACAGGCCAGAATTCAATCTCATTACCTTCATGCTGCGAGGCAACAGAGTCAACTGAAACTGGGCGAAAGAGCTGCTAGCTAGTGAATTTGCAAGTAAGCAAACAAATTTAGGAGCTCTTAGGAGTTGCTGCAGGGCGTGTCATGGAGGAAAATTGCCAAGAGAGGTTTGGAGAGTTCACCTTGAGAGCACACAAAGACAGCTCAGTAAACTATCATGGAGTGCTAGAGGTTACCACAGTGGTTGTGGTGTCAAATGACTGGCAGACAGCTCCTAAAACACTGCAGTTAATGAGGCAGGAGAAGTGCAGGAGCACCAGGTGCACACTGCTCAGCTCCACCCCAAGGGAGGAATCCAGCACCTCAGTGAAGAACCTTCATACAGACTCATCACAAGCCAGAACCCTGACAGATCAGAACTGAAGGGACACAGATGTTTCAAAAAGCTGGTTTTGTTACCACTAAAACTTTCTGAAGAGCCATTTCCAACAGACAGTAGTTGTCTATACAGGGAACATAAAATCATACAACAGGAGACATAATTAAATAAAATGAATACATATTAACTTGGTACTAGCCTGCCTAATGTATATAAAAAAAAAATTAAGTTACCGGTAGTAACAAATATTTAGGACATGTGACACGCAGAAATGTGTCACACTCATCTTAATTGGAAAACTTTGCCACATCTCATCATGTAGCTAATTTCTCCCTCAAAGTTGCACACAATAAGAAACAAACTTCCAACAACACTGTTTTTTTGTCTTCTTTTGTTTTTTGTTCTTTTGAAATCACAACAGTCTGGACTCTCATCCTTTTAACAAGAGTGCAATATCAAACCAGAGCCTCACATTCCTGGTTCGTGTTGCCATGGCGATAATGGTAGAATCCATAGTGTGTCCATTCTTGTAATTTGGTTACTTCAGAATGAGAGACAGACCCCATCAGAGCTACAGCTGGGCAAGAAGAAACTACAATGAAATGAGGAATTATATTATAATATATGTGCTCTCTCGCTGCGTTCAGTGTGATTGAAAGACAAAGAGAGAGTGAGGAACTGCAAATGGAAAGGCTTAGAAGTAAGAAATTCAGAACATTCTGAGTTACCTTGCAGTCTTCTCATTATCCAGTCACACACTGCAGTCCTCGCTGCCAGATGTTTGCACCTTTTCATCAGAAACACTGATATCTTGTGTGCTTCCAAATGAAAGAGAAACCTTGTAATTAGAAGTGAATCTGTCTTATTCTGGGTTTGCTGTATGTGGAGCCCAGGTCGGATGGATAATGTAAAAGCTTCATAGAATTGTGCCCCAAAATACTGTAAAATGTGTGGCTTGAGTGGCAAAGCATAAAATGACTGAAATAACTGCCTGCAAGATAATTCCACTGGAAAGAGATCTTAAAAATCAAAACAAAAGTGTGAAACCACAAACTGATTGTTTCCACGTCGCGCTGCATTGATGCAGTAATTCATGCTAAAATAGCCACAATCAAGTATTGACTAAAAAGAAATTAACATTCTTTCCAGAAGCCTAGCATTTCTGCTTAACATATACTTTTTATTAAAAATGTGTAACATTCAACCTTTCTGACCCATAATCATCAAAATTAGAATAAAGCCTTGAAATATTTCACTCTAGTCATAATGAGTCTGAATGAGTGACTTTCTGAAATGAGTGACAAAAACTTTGAACCTTTTCACAATAATACATTTTTCAGATGCAGCTGTATATGTTTATAGAGTCCCCACGATGGACAAAGAAAAAAAATTTCTGCATTTTCGACACAATCAGCATTTCAGCAACCAGAGGAATGTCTCACACAGCTCATTATGTCTTCCCTACAGATCCATAATTGTGACTTATTTGCCTGACAAACCAGCGGCTCTTTCCCCACTGATTCAGTAAGTCCATATGTGAGAAAGAATTTATTTTGTGGGCCTTTAAAGTTTTGAATCACTGAATATTTACTGGTGAAACTTTTGCTAAACTTTCTTTAGTAGTGTGCTCTGCTAAAAAAAAAACTTTTGTTTTTATTACAACAAGGAAAACAGAAGAATGAAGGCATTTTTTAAAACTTTCCTCATGAAAAGTAAAACTAATGGTAATAAAACTATGAACAAGTCTTTCCATAATTAAAAGAATGAGATGTTTTGTTTTTTTCTGAATTTTTATGTATCTTTTCTTAATCCAAATGTTTTATTCAAGGCAGAGCATTACAACTAACGATCAACAATTATGCAGAACAATTCTGGCACTGGCTCCTGAAAGCTTGTTAGTTTGGCACTGAGAGTTAAGTTATGTGCATCCAAAAAGGAAAAAGCTGATTTGCTTCTGTTGTATTAATTTATTATGAAAGTATCCGAATCAAATGAAGAAATTCATTTCAAATCTAATTTTGAACAATAACGTTGCAATTTAGACCAATTTTAGTTAGACATTTTATTTACCTTTGCAATTATGAACTAGTTAGGTTTGTTCGTCTCTTACTGCTTTAGTTTATGGGTCAGGGAGTTGGATGCTATAACCTACAAGAGCCCAGTGATGTTAACTGGGTGTTCTCTCGGGTGCCGTGGCATATGGGAAGAGGAGCTCCAGTAGAGTGCCATATGTTATAAAAACAAGCAAAGCTCATAAATGTTGCATGAGGGAGAGCAAAACTTACACTTAGAGCACTGCTGCTTCACAGCCGGCATGTTTTGCAAGATAAGTGTGCAAGACTTTAAAATGGTTGATTTAACAAGAGTAATAACAGATTACATAAAGCTCCTCTATTATTTCCTCATGAATAGGAATTTGGGAAAATAGTTTCACAAAAAGAAAAAAAAGTATCAAACATGCTCTGCATGCATACAGACGACTTTATTTTCCTAAAACGAAGATTAGTGCTTTTCTAAAAAGTGGTATTACTTTTCAGAATTACCCTGTTCAGGGTTACAGATGAGTGGCTACTCTTTCACAAGACTGTAATCTGTTATTTTATATATTTTTCCCATTATTTTCAGGCATCCAAACTAAAAGATTTGATGAACTTCAAAAAACTATTACATTTTGACATATATATGTGCATTTGAGTCAACACGCGCTTCTGTTGTTATTAACTGTGAAAGATGGCCTTTCTGGTTTTCTCCCCTTTGGATTTTTCGGCAAGAAATTCAACATTGTTCTTTATTGCAGATTCAAGGTGAAATAAACGGAGATACTGTGCCAGAATTTTGAACAAGTAAATATGTCACACTGATAAAAGGACAGATTTCACAAAAACAGAAGTGTTTTGTTAATCTTACTATATAGAAACCTGAGTTGGCCCATTTCAAATACATTTCAATTTCATTTGCATATCAATTTACAGAGACCCAGCTTTTCATTACTGACCCATTTCTGTGTTGTGATTTACTATAATTTGTAACCAGGCTTCTTGTACTTTCCCCAATGTTATCTATGAGTCCCTGTATCAAGCTATGTAATCTGTGCCAAATTCCCCAATTTGGCACACCATCAGTAAACAATATTACAACCCTATGGAATTGGCTGGCTCCCCTTCCAAACAAATGTGCACAATGAAGCAGCCTCAGCTCATTAGTCAAGTCATCTTTTTAACTGTTATTAATTTATTCTACAGCTGGAACCAAGCATTTACAACAACCAAATAAAAAGTCACATGCACATTTGTTTTTCTGTCTGCACCTTAATCCAAACAAACTTCTCTTGTTTTGGGTCAATTAGAATTACCAGAATTATTTCTATTTGCCATTGGAGGGTTTTGGATCCTGAGCTGCATTTTTAAAGCTGTGGTAACACAGCTCATTTTGATTTAGGTGGAAACTTTAGCTAGACCACACCACACCTTGATTATTATTCATTTATTTTTTTAACCATTAACAGTTGGTCTTGCTGGTGAGATTTTGGTCATTGTCCAACTGCAAGACCGATGTTGTGTGTCAACTTAGAGTTAGATACTGATAGCTAAACATTTTTCTTCAGGATTTTATGTAAGGCAGCAGAATGCCAGGAGGTTGTCCATAGAGGCACAGCTGCACCGTACCATCACACTACCACCATCATTAACTTTCAGTTTATTCTTTTATGCCAGATGCAATGGTTCTCAAAGGTCTCATGGATCATTGAGTTATAAGAGATGGACCTTCATGTTATTTTTACTCTTTCATGGCTTTGGACTTAGAATGCTCCATTGATGCCATTTTGGTCCATGAATCATGGACCTTAACTGAAGCAAGTGAGGCCTTTAGTGCTTCAGATGTTATGAGTGCTTGGTCATCTTCTTTATGAGTTCACCAAGAACTCTGGTAACTCCTGGGAAGGTTTGTTGATTGTGGTTTGTTGGAGTTACAAGCTTTAGAAAAGACTTTGGAGAGTAAAAAGTGTCAATTAGTTTTCCTCTCATCTCTTCTGGAATCCGTTTGAATCAGGACGTGATGTGATTATTTTCTATGTCTTTAAGGTTTAAATAGGCTCTACTTAAAGGATTTCTTAAATTTTAAGGCCTGCCTTGGATAGCTTGGGATTGGGAAGACCAAAAGGACATGAAAACCGCAAAACAAAATAAACAAACAGAACGTTCAGCTCTGTTTAATCGGATATAATCAAACTCTGGGACTTTTGCCTAAAAAGTCTGGTTCCTTCTGGGGAGATGTGAAGACGTAGCCAAACTTTCATGTTGACCAGAAAAGTGAACTTGAAGTCTTGGTGGAGTTACAATGAACTTTGGTGAATAGCAAATTGTGGGAGCTCTGGAGCTCAGCAACGCAATAAGCATCCCACTACTGGTCAGCTAAAATTATGTCAGATCTTTAAAAAAATATAGTGCTGGCAGTTCAGTATTAGAAAATAATGAATTATAGCTTCCATACTTAAAACAAAAATATTATTCTGGCTTTATGTGTGTTTTATTATTTTCTGTGAGGGCAGAATGGATATAGATGTCTAAACATCGCTGCAGGCTACTGGACTGTTTGTAGACTGTAGTTTGACAAAAACGTATAATGGTAGAGGCATGCTGGTCAGAGAGAAATGTTTTCAGAGTGGAATCTTGGAAATACAGTAATTTGTAGAGAAAATACCAGAAGATTAGAAAAATGTATTACCAACAAAGCTCCCACATCACATGTATTCTTAATCAATAAAGCCAACAGTTTTGGGTCAATAACTATATCTTTACAGCTGTTGACATGGAGGAGGTGTATTGATCTCAAGTTTCCAGTTCAACACTATGTGCAAGATTTAATTACACACAAACTACAGATTACCAACATTTACGGTGTTGGCTGCAATTATGGTAAGTATTTGGTAAAAAGCTTTAAATTATTATTTTATCTTATTACAGAGATGTAATCTACCCCTAATTTTTTGGTAAAAAAAAATAAACAATAAATTAAGGACATTTTTTCTATGGACAAAAATCACTGAGTCAGTGCTTTGTAAAACCACTTTTAGCCATGGCTACAACTTCAGGCTTTCAAATTCATGCAGATTGAGCTGAAAGCCAGCCAAAAATTCTCAAAAATACTCAGGTGTGATTCATGATAGTTTTAATTTCTTAATTAAAACCATCCACTGAAGATCTGGCTCTTTCTTAAGGCTTGTTTTCCAGCTGGAAGGTAAACTTCTAACAGAGTTGTTTCCCCATTTGCCAACCAGCTCCCCAGCCAAAAACATTTTGCTGCCACTACAATGTTTCACTTTGTTAATTATGTGGTCATGAAAGTGTGCATAAGTTTTCTGATTAACACATTTTTGCAGAAGGTTAAACATTTGTCTCATCTGATCAGAAACCCGTCACCCATCTGCTTTTTTTTTATTAATTTAGTAACTTCTGACGGTTATTGGTCAAGTTTTCCTCAAGTATATCAGAGTAAAGGGAGTTTAATTGAAATGCAAACTATATTTTTCAGTTTTGTATTTGGAAATAACAAGATCATTCTCCTTCGACTCTATGATTATACTCTACTTTGTGTCTACGAAAACAAATTACAATAAAATACATCCAAGTCTGTGGCTGCATTGTAAAAATACAAAGTTTGAGAAGGCGATGTTTAAGTCAGATACCGAAGTATTCAAACACATCTGTAAATCACACTTTTTTCAAGTATACTGTGACCGATTGAATATTTACACCTAAAAATAATAATATTTCTAAAAATTCAGCTCTTTTATGATTCCCTTCAATCATGGATTGGAAGCTTAGCCATTCTGCCTTGACTGTTCTTTGAAGGATGTACGCTTACAAATGTGAAAAGGCTTAAAGATCAAGCCCACTTGACACCCACCAGCCTCCTCCTGCACACTCCACTGGCCCTGCGAGAGAGGCAGTCTCCTGCTCCTTGAATGCTCTTAAATCATCCAGCCTGATAAAGACGGCTCGACTAAGCCTCGTTGGAATTTTAAAACCTCCAAGCTCGACCATAAACACTCCGTGTGCTGCTTTTAGAGATGGCCGTGGACTTTTTGCATGAGCTATTACTCCGGAGTCTGCCGCTAACTGGCCAGCTGCCTTGTTTCTCCTCAATTATGTCCAACCCTGAACCCTGCGATCTCCAGTTTAAAAACGGCAGAGACGGTTCTGCCTCGCATGCTTCCACGGCGCTGGCCCTTCTTAAAATGCCGCAACATCTTTTTATTAGCAGCCATGGCAAGGCACAGAAAGAAAACTACTGCAGATTCTGAAACCAGGTGGAATAATGTGATAGGAAAAGAGGTGCAAATAAAAATAAAGCAAACATGACAATCTCTGCATGCAGCTGCCACCTTGTCTGCATGGGATTAATGAGAAATAAATAGTTGGAGTTTCACTTGCAACCTCCCCCCAAGGGATGTTATCTGTGTGACAGTCATGGCTTCATGTCGCTCTGAAATGACAGACACTGGTGCTGTAGTCCATCCCTAATGACTCAAGACACCAGCACCTAACAAATGGATGTTCTTCCCCTAAGTGCACAAGGTTTGCAGCTTGCATAGTATAAAAGTCAGAAGCAGGGTGCTCGTTTCAGAGGAAAATCTAGGAAGCTGCACACAGACGCCCTCAAAGGCACAAATGAAAAGTCTGGAGTTTTTTACATGTTTATGGCTGAGAGTGTAAGTCTTTTATGACACGACACACTTCTTTAAGCCCAGTCAGTGCGGTTTGAATGTATAAGCAGGCAGAGGTATGAAGGGCTCTGCTAATTTTAGCTGCATGTGCGTGGTACAGCGGGACAAAGCGCCATCGCAGGGACGGTAATGAGAGCTGTCGCGAACCGATCGAAACTAAGAGATGTAGTGTGGGTTTTGAGGAGCTTTAATCATTACAGTTTGTCAAGAATGGCGTGCATCCTGACTCGCTTCCTCCCGCTGGCTCGTCTTTCAATCAGGCTGATTTCAGGCGCCGCTGTTGGATGTCATTTCTGCCAGACTAAGCAGACCGGCTTGTCTCTCTAGTTAAGAGAAAGATGGATGAAGTTCTGTCAGGGGCCCAGAAATGTGCAAACTGAAGCTGTAAATCTTGAGGAAGTCACATGATGTGTTCTCCAAATACTCCAGCGTGATAATGTATCCTCCCATGGGATGTGTAGAGGGGTGAGAAAATTGGAAACATAATGTGCCTGTGTCAAAATGAGTGGCAGGGTGACCTAGTCATTAGGACTGCCAGGAAAGGGATTTGGCACTGCCTATGAATCTTTTGTCTTTAGGTGAGGAAGTAAAGGCAGCAATTATATTTATTTAATGTCAAATCTTCATGATTCACAAGAAATCACAGAGTACATGAAGGAACATGCTGGGACAGAGTTCACAAAAGGAAGTCCAATTTCTGTGCCACAATTATTTCAACCGTATATTCTTATGCAGGGGTGCTGAACTCCAGTTGTCCTGCAGTCTCTGTGTGTCTCCCTGCTGTAGCACATCTGAATCAGAAGACTGCATTGCTGCCTCAGCATGCTGTGATGTTCCACAGAGTCCTGCTAATGACCTAATTATTTTACTCAGGGGTGTCGAAGCAGCAGCACATCCACAAGTTGCAGGACATCAGCCTTAAAGCACTGGAGTTTGACACCTGTGCTGTAATATATTGATGCCACTTTTTTGGAGCAATGTAAACCTTGATGTACTCCTAAACACCAGTGATTCCACCATTGACAAAAGTTATGGGATTAACAGACCTAAAAGCATTATAGAGCAATGACATTTTATGCTCTAGGAAACCTGCATTAAATGCCAAGAGCAGAAAAGAAACTAGCAAGCATCTGATGTGATTTTATTTCTAACAGCAGTCAGAAGTGAGCTGATATTTAACCTTGACTAACATGAATGCCACTTTTTTGGAGCAATGTAAACCTTGATGTACTCCTAAACATCAGTGATTCCACCATTGACAAAAGTTATGGGATTAACAGACCTAAAAGCATTATAGAGCAATGACATTTTATGCTCTAGGAAACCTTCATTAAATGCCAAGAGCAGAAAAGAAACTAGCAAGCATCTGATGTGATTTTATTTCTAACAGCAGTCAAAAGTGAGCTGATATTTAACCTTGACTAACATGAAGACCTTAAATGTACATTATCCTAATTTTAAATCCCACATGAGTAAAAACAAAAAATTACAAGAGACACAAACCAAAACTCAAAGACAATTTCACTTGATTCAATATTAACAAATTGTTGTTTAGAGGGAAGACTCTACGCTTACTTTCTGGATGCTGGTTTAAGAGGCCAAGAAAGAGTAAGGAGTTCGCTGTGACTCAGAGGTTTTGATACAGGAGCAAAAGAGGTCAAGCCCTGGCAGGAAGAGCATACAGCTTATCTTGAACACAGAACCACACATGGATTATACACATACTGAGATACATAAGGATGTACATTTCAGAACAGTATCTGAAAGGTCTATGTTGATAATATAATATGTCATCCATTATCTAATTGGAGAAGAAAAAAGCAAGTCCACCTCTGAGTGATTTGAGAAAACAACAAAAAAAGTGAGATTTTGAAACAGCCTAGTCAAAGTTTGAACTTAAACCATGTGACATGGAGCAAGACGGGCTGTTCATGCTCAACATTCTCCAATATGGCTGATTTAAAACAAGTATACAAAGACAAATGAGACAAAACTTTAAAACACTTATTACCAAGTATCACCAATTGATGACCGTTATTTCTGCTAAAGATGGCAGAAAAAATTATTTTTATACTATGTGGCCTGGGTGATGATTTATAGCTAAACAATCATTTCAAACAGTTATCCTGAAATATTTTTGAATCTGACCAACAGTAGTGCTTCACCTGTTTCAACATATTTAAACATGATTACAAACTAACATGCTGCTGTCACCACATGTCCCTCCATGTACTGCAATGACTCACAGCATCAACCACTGACAGGTGAAGTAAACAACGTTGATTGCTGTTTACTTCAACTGTCAGCAGTAACTGTGCAATGCTCTGCAGAATCCATGTGTTCTGGCATATAATGTTGACAACCACATTTATCTAAACAATACACATCCAAGCACTCAACAGTAATGTAGCAGCGGCTCACTAAGCAGGACTCTGTGGTCTATTATAGAAGCTGTTCTGTTTTCAGTCAGATTTTCATTGTGCTGTCATTATATGTGGACGTCTTTTTGAAGCAATATCAAAATATTCATATATGCCAGGCTGCCAGGTATTATTAACAAAAACATAGAGGTTGCTTGTATGACATTGCTATAAGCCTCATGAAGTGACTTTAAAAAGTTCTTGTTCTGACAGGAATATTTTGAGTTTCTGACATCCAAGTCTTTGAAGATGTATTTTAACTGAGTTCTGGAGCCGTGCTAGTTCCAACCCACTCATATCTTTATTTCAGAAAGCTTAAATTTTTGTTGGTCATGGACAGCGAGATTGATCATTTATGAACAGCCAAAGGCACTTTAAAGAGTCTAGTTTGTCTTTGCAGTTTTATTATAATACAGTTTTGTGAAAGACACTAATGACCCAACCAAAAAAACTTTGAAAACTTGAATATAATTAGGTATTTCTACAAAGTGCATTGTCAAGTTTGAGCCAGTAATTTATACTACGAAAAGAAATGCCTAAATGTTCTTAAGCACACATCTCTTGAACAATAAATGAATCAGTTAGGATTAATTCAGCTCTACTAAGTATTATTTTTAGTAACGTTACTGATTTTACATCAGTATATCTTACATTTTAACAGAGAAGGAAATTTATCCTCACTGATGTCAACTCTTCATGCATCAAACTGACTTTCAGACTTTCTTCTGAGTCTTCTGAAACATTGGCTCATTTTGTTTAAATAAAAATGACAGCTATCTAAAGCTTTAAACATACGATATAAATAAGCAGCCTATTTTTGGAGCCCGTCTGCCTCTCATCACTCTTTCTTGTGCCCTCAAATGCGAATTACTTTTGAAATTCAGAGGTATTCTTTTGAGAAACGTAGAAAGTGCATCGTTCAGTGTGTAGGATGGTAAATTCCAGATGTCCTCTCATGAACAAAGTAGAGAAACATCAGTGCACTTTTGCTTCATTTTCTACAGTTTTCTTTCTTCTGGTGCTGAGATGGCACAGTGATTATGCAGGAATCAAATAAAAGGGAGTTTTAATATGAATTGTGATTGGCGTTTTAGTGGCACTTTGTGATAACACATACTTGAAATGTAAAAGACTTGACAAGCCGTTTTCCTCTCAAGTGTATTTGCTACTCTTGAAGTCATTTCGAGTGTTTTTCCCCCCAATGAAAGGCACAGTTCACTGGTAGGCTTGAATTAATGTATCTCTAATCTGTCTGCCAGTTAAATGTGCTGCTATTAGTCTTTCAAAGTGACATTCAGCTGAACATCTTATGTGATCAGCAAAGCTGTGGACCTGAGCATGGACTCCATTTTTAATAGCCTCTATTATGGTTATCACATGTCTCTTCTCTAAGAACAATTTAAATTTTAAAACTGAATCCAAATGAGCTGCAAAACAGAACACTTTGGTCAAATGAACTTTTAAAAGTTCAACTAATAAATTTACCTGAATATGCATTAATACACACAGTGGAAACCGTCTTAGCGCTACCACAAAAGCATCTTCTGTATATGGAGTATTTAAAAGTTAACTTTAAGGTCGTCTTATCAATCACTGTAATTTGGCTACAACAGAATAATTTTTCTAATCAATGGAAAAATTCTCGAGAGGTGATTCAGTGGCCAAAGTTCAGACTTCAACATGACTGAAATGCTGTTCCGGTGCAATAACAGAGCTGTGCTGAAAAGTCCTAAAGCTATATTGTAAAGAACACTGGGTCAAATGTCTGTCAGAGTGGTGTGAAAGACTAACAAGGGCACAACCACTTCTAAATATTTCTCCTGTCTGGTTGCAAAAACTATTAAAAATGGAATTTATAAAATTGAATTTCCAACTCTGGGACACAGATTTATGCATGGGTGATTCTTATAAAAGATGACAGCTTCTACCAAATGCACTTTTTATACAGAACACTTTCCTTAAGGAAAATATGTCAGACATGCCGGGGATTTTTAGACATGCAAAAGAAATGCACTGCCAGAAATCTCACATTTCATCAGCCTGCGGTGTCTGTATCAAATTCTTCCTCTGTGCTGCAAGACCAGCAGATCCAAGCCGGGCAAAAAGTGCATTTTAAATCGTTCTCTTGTCACATGTCTGGAAAAAACTGACTTCTCTTGCATTTTGTGTGGCTGCAATAAATACCGGAAGCCAAACATTTTCCAGACAAACTTTGTATAGGCTGCATGTTTTGCTTCTCTTGCAAATTTGTCAGTATTTCAATTGGAGCCTGGATGCTGTTGTTATGTCTCCAGGTGATAAATTCACTGTTTCTCCACTAACGAACCCTGGAGTTGACCATTTGACTCCAAGATTGTCAGACTCACTTTCTTTTCCAAATAAGACTCCAAGATTGTCAGACTCACTTTCTTTTCCAAACAAGACTCCTGCAGCTCGTTTACTCTACCGTAATCCCTCTGGCTGCAGTATGTGCTCCTTTTGCCTGAGAAACTGGTGTATTATCATTTCTCCTCAGACTGTCAACCGGCTTTGCTGTCCAGTCGGACCAGAATCCCCCACCCCCACAGCGCTCAGAGTAATGCCGATAATGAGTGCTAGGAGGCTCTGTACCATGGATCAATGTTCCGAGCTGTGTGTCAGAGAAGAAGCAGCTGCCCTGGTATGACCAGCTGCCGACCAGAACACACAGCAGCCCTGCTGACTCCAGACTTTCTAGGTAACCCCTGGGGCCTGGAGGTGAAGATGTTTCTGTAATCACCTGTTATCTTCCTCACAGCAGCACCTGAGCCTCTGATGCAGCTTTGTACAGGTGCAACAAAATATTGTGCTTTTTCACACATAAGATTTTTGGTCTATTTACAGATCTTTATGTCAACGTACATTCCAGTGGTGCTGTTCACTCTTATTTTGGGATGATTATTCAATCATCTTCAAAACAGGTTAACTGACCAGTTGAAACTAAATCAGTTTCAGGTCAGTACAGATAAAAGCACACAAGGAGTCACACAGTCCAGACATTTTGAATGCAAATATAACACAAGTGGGTAAAAGAAAAAAAAAAGCCAATTACGGTCATGCTTCATTATGTTTTATCACAAAAATAAAACTTTGAATGAACATGTCTAGAGGAAGAGATTAGGTAGAAGCATCAATGGAGAGGACAACTAAACAATTTAAGCTAAGTTCGCAAAGAAGGCAAAGCTAACCAAAATCTGACTGTTTCTGCCCATATTCAACTTTCTCATGGCAGTCTGAACAGCCCAGTTCTAATATTTTCACCCAATTGTGCCACTTCTACTAAAAATCAGATAGGAGTCCAATTGTTTTCACAGCCCATGCAATAAAAACACAATGTCAGATTTTAATGTCATTGACATGAGACATGCATCATAATTATGCACAATAAAAAAACAGACTTGGTAAATCCAGACAAAAAATTGGCTTAAATTGGCAAAAAATGACCACACAATGACTGTGAATATTATGAAAATATATTATGAAAGACGTCTGTCAGTGAAACGTATTACATCACAATCATACCACCCATAGTTCCGATAATGAAAAGCAAAGGACTTCTGTTCCCTCTTGACTTCACTTAGTGAGTTTTATTTTGATGGGATCAGATTTGCAAATTATTGAATAGCATAGGGGCACGTGTAAAACATGCAGAACAGAAGTCCCTGACAACCAGGTTTGGAAACCATTGCTCTTTAGATAGAGTTAATTAATTATAAACAACAGCATTCCTAGCAAACAGTCTTGGGTTACACCAGAAAAGAAAAGAAGAAGGTATTAAGGTGTATGGGTTACAATTGATTAAGAATCTGATTATTGCCTCACTTTTGCCTGTGAAAGTATTCAGTGCAAGTAAACAGGGCCGACTTTTAGTAGCATGTCAGCATATTAATACAACCATTTTAATATTAGCATCAGCTTATTAAAACAAAACCCATCAGTTTCATGTTTTAAACACACATTAAAGAAAACATAATTGTTGCTATTATGTAGTGAACATGTTTAAAATCCATGAGGAAAACATCTCACATTTATTTCTGCTCTGAGGTTTTACCATGAATCTGCCAATCTTCATATTGTCTACAGTGTAAGGAGACAAAAGTGCACTTCCCCTCACAGTTGTATCATTTGTTCTCCCCAATACTTTACCCAACACAAACATATTACTTTAGACAAGATTAGGAGTGACAGAAAAGCACACAACATCCTCATATAAAAACAGTCCTATTGGACCAGAGCTCGATTTCAGAGAGGATTTCAGGTCTTTAAGTGCCTCTCTTAGGGAGATTGTGATTTCACTGTGAAACACTGCTGAGTCACGAAGCATATTAGTAGAGTAGGTGGATATGAGCTTCATGAGTGGACTCTGGCATGGAAATGACGAACACAAGTGTAAGAGGCGTGAAACCTTTTGAGGGAGATAATGATGCCGTCGGGTCACCTTCCTTCAGAACATCTGTTTAAGTGTCTAATTGTTCTTAAACGTTTTGTGACGTCTGCATTGACAGATTCGTAACTCCTCACTGAGCAGAAAGCACTATGACAGTTACTGGTGTGCAGCAGATGGAGGGTTACAGAGTCTTTTCAGGCTGGTTATAACAGATATTAATGATAATTTAGCAAAAAGCATAAAAGTCTTTTAATATCAGGCATTATAGCTTACAGCTAAATAGCCAAACAAACTTTTGGCACTTGGCAGAAAGTAGTTTGGTTTAATCTCCCTTACATCGTATGCCTAGGGTCAAAGATTTTGAGTTTCCTTCCTCAAGCTTCACAGTGGTTGGCTGGAGTTCAGACCCATTCTCCTTGCTGAACTGGTGTTACTGAGTTCGGTTTGTAGGCCACCTGAGTCACACACCTTTTCAGCTCTGCTCTGGTAATTTTTTATAGGACTGAGATTGGGGTTTTATTGTGGCCACATCCAGGACCTTGCCTTGTTGTCCTTAAGCCACTGTGTTGCTAATTTGGCTATAAGATTAGAGTCACTGTCTACTGATGACTGGACATGTAGTTGGAGTATTTTGACATAATGTTTTTCCACATGATACCACTACTGTGAAGTGCATCAGTCTCTTGTACAGCTAAACACACACACAACATATTACTGCCGCCCACGTACTCCACAGTTTGGGTTATGTTTTCAGGCTTAGTTCACCATTACTGACACAAGGATTTTGCTTTTGTTCTCTGGTTGAAACACACCATTTCGCACCAAAACTTGTTTAACTCTGGGGCATAGAACTCCCTCTTGATTTGTCATCAAAATGACAAATAAAAGTCATTTTGATGGACTAACCCTACATCTTGCATTGACCTCACTTGCATTTGCATCTAACAGTCACCCCTCTTAACAAAAGAAAAATTATAAACCAGGGTGATATGAAGCAGAAGGTCAACTAGAAGGTTTGCACTTCAATTCCAGCTTTCCAACATTCCCTGTTATTGTTGTTCAAAACACTGGACCTCATGCTGACTCCACTATCTCCAATGTTTTCCAAGAAGAATGCCCCCAACAAACAGCTTCCCATTTCACATTCATACTGTGCATAACCCAAATCTCTGTTCACAATGCAACAAAGAGATAATCGTTGCCCTTATTATCCGCCTCAAAATTATAAAATTGCTTAATTATGGATAATGATATAAAATGATGCCTTTACCTTACATTCATTATTTGTCCAAAAGAAAATGAGCAAATCACTGATAAGGTCGGGGTAACAGAAAAGTTAACGAGCTGCCAACATACCATAAAGTACGCTACAAAAACAGCCCTATCCACTGAACCCTTTTACATTTTGTCATCCTACAAACACAAATGTCAACATCTTTTACAGTGATTTATTGTGATGATTCCCTGGACTTCCTGAATATTTGTGCTGTATTTTATTTTAAGTTATTTCTGTATTTAGTTATATTTACATTGTGTTGGTTGATCTACTTTTATTCCATGCTTCTGTGCTCTCATTAGACTAATCTCCACAAGTTCTTAGCCTTGCTCCCAACTCTCAAAACATTTATTCTGTTGATTCTGCTCAATTGGTTTCTATGGCACAATTACATCTTCACTGTACTTAAAGTCCTTGGTTTCTTGCTCCATTTACTGGATTTTACTGTTACAACCGCCATGGTTCGTATGGGTTTTCCACGTGTTCATGTCCTTCAATTTCATAATTAAAAAACGTCCTGTGGCTGTTTTGGGTCCTCAACAAACTACAAACATTTATTGCAAAACACATACAGTGTTATAATATAGTATAGTAGAAAGTAAAAGGAAATTACCTGCCTTCTTATTTTTACAAATAAAAGTCTGAAAATGTGTTGCAACAAATTACCTTCAGAAATCACCTCAGTTGTAGAATTGAGTCCATCCATGTGTAATTTGTCTGTTTATATCCAACTGCTGTGTGAATGTCGCAGAGTTTGTTAAAAAAAAAATATATATAAAAACAAAAACTTACCAAGCATGATATAGACTAGGGAGCACAGCAAATAGATCATGGGCAAAGTTCTGAAGAAATTTAAAAGAAAATAAGGTTATGAATCAATAAATACCCCAAGGTTTAAAGATGTTTAGGGGCATCTTTCAATCCACCATCCAAAAATCCACAATAATCCATCAGGAACAGGGACATTTTTCAGAGTTGATGGGGAGATAAATGGAGCTAAATGCAGAATAATAAGGAAGACACGTTTAAGGCTGCAAAAGCTTGAGCAGAGGTTAATCTCTAACAGAGAGCCTGAGCTACAGTGGAGTGGTTTAGATCAGGGATGTCAAACTCATTCTCATTTTGGCCCATTTCAGGATTACAAATGTTAATATATCTATCGGCTATAGAAAAAATTTATTGATAAAATAGTTGTCTTTGGACATGTACTTTTTAAAATTAAAAAATACTGAACATTTACGCCACTCTAATTTGGCAGTATACAGATGAAACTGCTTTGACTGAATTAATATATTACTTAAGCAACAACTGTTATCTTGTTATATTTATGTGGACCGCATAAAAACTCACGGCAGGCCGGATTTGAATACCAGGCCTTGAGTTTGATATATGTGGCTCAGATCAAAGCATTTTATTTATAAAACGGTCATATTCAAACTCCAGACAGCTATATTTACATCTGCTTAAATGTCCCACTCTATAATTTCACAATATCAGTGCAATCTGAAACTTATGTCTTTCGGTGTCTTCTCAGTTGTTTTAGATTTTTTTTTCAAAACTTAAACTCGTGAATGTGATCTAAACATCCATTCATGTGACACGGCATATAAAAAGTGTTCTCTCGTATTGTAAGCAGCCATGTTAGCTGACATTTCCCATTTATTGATTCCCATCATCGGTTCAACCTTTTGGAGGGCTTCACTCTGACCTACTCGGCTCCGTGGGGAGCTCCTGGGCCACTGAGACTCGTGCAAAGCGGCCCTACTATCGATCGGCCCCTCCGCCTAAAAATAAAGGCCAGAGCCGGCCAATGACAGAAACACAAGCAAAAAGCCTATGTCTGCTAATCAATGGTGACCCAGAATCTTAAGTCCTGAATCGATACATCTTGCTTTTCTCGCATGATCTAATGATCTTCTGAGTGCTTCTGACACTCCAGAGGAGAGCAGAAACAAAATGTCAGCTGGGAAATTAGTTTCATTTCTTGTTTTGACTTCATCTGTGAATGGAGGGGATCGTTTTCCTTTTGTCCTTATATTGAATCTGAAATCGTTACGAGTCATGTGAGTCTTTAGAAATGTGTTCACCATATTTTATGAACTTCAGCACACGTTTGCAAAACTGATGTGACCTTTCTAAGCCAAGTTACTTTTGACAGAGTAACTTTTATAAATTGGAGGTGTTGATAGCCTGCTGGTCATTCTCTGAGCCATTCTGTCTTCAGTGAAATCTCTTTATATTCCCTTTCACACATTTCCCTGCAGTCACTTTTCCCTCTCCTGCTCCACCTCTATCTTACAGAAGGAGCCATTCTTGCTTAAGGCTATGAGTTATCTTCCTATATTTCTCTCTGGTGAATATTTTATCTCGGCTTTCAAGTATCATTTTCATACAGAAATGTTGCATTTGTCCCATGGTGGATTAGCCAGCTCTCTTCCTTTTCAAATGGGTTAGATGTTCAGGCAGGTTTTTAGATTGGGGATTGACAATCAGAGGTCTTCATTTCCAGGGAGATAAAAGTCTAAACTCGTAATCTGGTTACTTAAGGTCCATCTATTCACAAGTAAATAAAAAAAATATATATATATATCTATTTATATATATATATAATTGCTTATTTAACAAGCTGGAATAAATACAACTACACATGTTTGCTTAGTAGGAGCTACATAATAATGTAATACAGTTTTTGCCATCAGTCATTACTGATTTTGCCGTCAGTTTTAGACTGATGGCAAAATTGTGGCAAATGTGTTTACAAAACTGCCAAGGATTTAATCACTTCAGAATTTATCCAGAAAAAAAATAATTTAAAGTTTTCAAAATTAGCAAAAAGTTTTGCACTGCTATCAGTGCAGAAGTGGAAAAGTGAGAGTGTGCCCACCACTGGTGAGGACTTTACTTTAAAGAACACATAACCAAATGTATAGTGGTGGCCACATCATACTGAGGGATTCTTGGTTCCAGTGGTATTGATTCATAGCACAAAGTAGTTGCTTAAATAACCAGAAGTTTGTCCTCCGGTAAAATAAATAAATAAGGTTGTGGCCAAGGTTTAGTTTTGTAAATAAATATTTAAAAGTATTTTGGGGAATCTGTGGCTGTATTTGAGAATGTATGCAGAATTTTGACTTCAGTAAAGAATTTGTTTGAACACAATTCTTGTCTTTGTTTAACCAATACAGTTGAAGCATCTGGAAAACCACCCAGATATTCATGCTCATGTGTGTACTTAAACTTCTCAAGAGAAGTGAAACACTTTCTTTTTCAGAGAAATACATATTAGAGCAGAATTGTACATTTCAGCTCATCATATCCCGTTTTTTTATCTTTCTGCTTCTGAATTTCTACATTTTAGTGACTCACATTTAGTATTAGCCAATCTAAGTTGTTTGCCTAGTTATATCCTCTGGCACAGTTTCCTGAACGCAAGATGACAGAGGACCAGTTCTCATATGTGCTGAAATGGAGAAAAAATAGGGAAAAGAAGCTTACAGCAGTAAATATTGGGGCAAAGACAGGAAGGCAAATCTGAAGAGCATTTGTAAAATATTCATAGTTATATTCAAATCAAAATGTACGTGTTTATTTTCAAATGTTTTATTCATTGAGTTTTCTACGGCAGACAGAATAAGGGTTTGCATTTGACAGTACTTCAGCCTTTGCATTAATTCCCTCTGACACTCTGCTCCATATATGTGTGTCTTTTTGCACTTCATCACATACATTTATCATGGACTCATGCTGAGGCTAACATATGTCGGTGTTGCGAGAGAGTAAATGTCAAATAATTCCTGCCTCTGATCTGTCAGGACTGCTCACTGTGATCAAACAGGGCCTTTTACGACTTATAGCATGTTATATATCTCAATTATCTATCCAGGTTTTCAGTGGCATGACCTATAAAAATACAAAAAGAGGAATCCAGCTTCTACTCTGGCATTCTGCAGAACAACCAGCTGATATGGTTCAGTACTCAGCTGAGACCAAATCTGGGTTAAAAATGTTGAAGCAACTAGATATATTCAGTTTTAATTCCCATGTTCAGCACCTGCAGGTGTCAAATGACAGAAAGTGTCAATTGTTTTCCTTCTCTTGCTGCCGTAGGATTCTTTTTTCTGCTCTTTTTATTCTCTCTTAGTTGATGCTGACTTCCCTGTCATTTAGAGTCCCACTCAAGAGTACAGCTGCTTATAAAACATTTACAAAATGCTCAAAATAATTTGAATTTAGCCAAATGATTAATGCAGAGGTAAATAATGTTTGTCATACATTTTTGAGGTGATTTTCTCAAAGCTATATATTGATAATTTTAATGGTTTTGTGCTTATGGCATCAGATCAATAAAAAATATTTTTTAATACAGAAAGACAGACTTAATGAAAAGTATATTTAGTTTCTGCTTAAAAGTACTATGAATTTGACAAACGAGGTTCATTGCAACACATATTATAATTTATTGTGTATGATTGTAAATACATTCATAATGAAGCTTGCCACAACTTTGACACCAACCAACAAGTGCATTCTTTCCATTGTACCAGAAGGCAATTCAGCTTTCACAGATTTAGAGGGATGATGGTGGATTAAGACAACGAGATCCGAGTTCATCTCCAGTGTGAAGCATGTTTTTTTGTTGTTTTTTTTACTTGGATTTGCTGGAAACACAAGGGACATCACAGGACTTTGTTGGATGAAAAGTGTTGGAGTATTTGTAATTAACAGACTACTTTTGCTTCCAATTATTTGTTACACTTAAATGTTTAAGATTGTCAAACCAAGTTTATTGCCAGACAAAGGCAATGGAGAAACACAAAATGTAGTTTTGAAATTCAAACTTTGTTTCTTAAAAAGAAAAAAGATGTGGTGGCGTAGGGGATTGCACGACCCACGTTTGGAGGCCTTGAGTCCTGTATGATCTAATTAAGGGTTTCAAATAAGCAAAAACATCTTACCAATACACCAGATGTAGTGGTGGTAGTGCCATGGTCTGGCTTCAATAGCTGTACAGCTCACCACAAACATGGTGGACCATAAACTTTGCTCTCTGCTACGCAATCCTGAAGAAAAGTATCCTGCCATTAGATCATGGGTTATGGAGGAGGGTAAAGAACCAAAACACAAAAGTACACCCACCAATAAGTAGCTCAAAACAAAATGGTTTTGGAGTTATCGTCAAAGTCTAAGCTTTATCCCATATAGATTGTATATTTTATACTGTATATATTGACTGCAAGATCTTTAATGTGATTTAAATAAAATGATTTAATTAAAAAAGTCGGCCAATACTTCTTCACAGTAATTTGAAAACCATTGAGAATAGGGACTGGGTGGGTGGGAAAATCTTTTCCCCTTAATAAATTGAACAGCATATTTTTTTTATTTACTCAACTTGTATTTGTCTATTTTAAAAAAAATGATACTTACGGTAAGAGTTTCTATGACAATCTGTCATAATATGCAGTAATGGAGGTGGTAAGTTGGATGTGGTGGATCCAGATAGTTGAATAATGATGATGGTTTAATGAAGAAATAACGTATTAATTCACAAACCAAATGGCACAGGAGAACAGAATCAAGAACAATTAGACTGATAGCACTGGCATCAGGGAAGACAATTCACAAAAGACACACTAGGGACAGAATAAATAAAGACCCAACAAGGAACAAGGGACACAGGTGGGTAATCAGGGGAACGAGACACAGCTGGGAGCAATCAAGGGGTTCAACTGACACAGAAACCAAAATAAACACACAGAAAACTTAAATCCTCACACAACCTTTATCATTTATTGTGATAAAATGATTATGACAACAACTTTGATTTATTGTTGCCATGATCAATTCCAGTTAATGTTGTTTAAAAACCCCAAAACTGTCCATATTGTTGGGATTGTTAGTCTTAACATTTTCTCCGCTATTGGTTCAATGACGGCATCAATAAAGTTGAATATCTGCTTAAATGCAGATATGATATGCAGTTTAATGATACAAATTACACTGCTTTATGTGACTGGTGACCTAAAGAAGAGAATGGTTTTGGAGAATAGTATTTGTGTTTATGAGGCTGCGATTGAGTGTCATGCAGTGAAACTCAACCGTGACAATAAGAACAATAAGAACAAGTAATATATTGTTCTTATTGTCACTTATTGTAATCACAAAATACCATGAAGAAACTTTAAGTCCACATCGCCCACCCCTAAGTTTAACCAAAGAAATAAATCTGCTTTTTCACAGGATTGTGTCTAACCATATAGTTTTATTTGTTTTACTGAGATGACTGTTACTTGGACCAATATAATAAAAATTTGAAAGCAGTGGTTTAAGATATGAAAAATTTACTCCAAGAAAATGTTTGAGTGATTTTAGCATTTTTACATTGGTAAATACACTTACAGCGGGTATGCTGTCAGCCATTTCATTGAGTTACCTTATGCGAATGGATGTCTTTGGACATATTCAGTCATGCGCAACATGATAACTGCTGACACTGTAAAAACCTTCAGCAGAGGGTCACACAAAGATTACAGCTGATATCTGCTGAAACCTGCTGTTTGACCTGACACAAATCCAATCTCTGGGCCATTCTGTAACTGTGAGAACACACTGAAATCATGAAGCCCAAGCAGCAGGGTGGGCTGCCCACGCCTGATGTTCCCTCAGCACAGTACGGAGCCAGGATGACCGGCGTTGACAGATGGGGCGCTGAGATACTGCAGACCTGTGAGGCATTCACTATCCCCCCACAGACAGTGTGTGGTGACAGCAACGAGCCACCTACAAAGGACAGAAAGAAGGCGAGGGAGGCATATGTGAAAGAATGATGGGTAGGAGATACAGTGCTAGGCAACAGGCTTACAATTCATACCAGGCGGGATCATGTGTGAGTCTGTTGGTGAGAGACCCTGGCAACAGCAGAGACGTGTCTCGACATGAGATTTTCAGTTTTGACCTCAATTACGTTCATCAGCTCTGATCGGATTCTGCCTATTGTTTCACTGACAAGCCTCTCGGAAGTCAGAAAGAAACTGTTCAAATGTCAAAACTACGTGAACTGTTCAATCCAATTTCAGCATGAAATTGCTTAGATTTGAAGTCTCACCCTGTGTAATCAATTCTTTGACCTTCTCAACAGATTTATATGGTCAAAAAGGAAAACACATCTAAACTGTTGATGAATATGAATAATGCAAAGATTTTTTAAAATAATTGGTATTTTTTCTGTCATTTATACAATTTCGAAAAAATAAACCTCATCTGTTTCTTTCTTAGTGACACAAGCTGTAACCCCTGGAACTATTGTCCCACGTCGACTGTGTTTGGTAACCTTCACATCTGTTTGGCTGTCAGTTGTATTTGTGTTTGAGACTCGTGTGGAAGTAAGATATGAAGTGGTCCCAGAGTTTCTATGTTGACAATGTCAATGAGTGAACTAGTTCCACCAGCAAGTTTTCATCCTTTTGACAACAGTGAACTTGGACCTCAGTCTAACAAACTTGATCAAAGTGTCTTTGGTCTTTCTTGATCAATGATGAAATTCTACAGCAGCTATTCACAAAATTTCCTAAGACTGAACATCAACAATGTTGGTGAAATTTGACAGAAATTTTGAATATGTACTATGATTAAGCGATTTGACATTACCTAGCTATTTATTGAGCTACTGCTCTCCTCCTGGCTGTACCCCCAAGAGCTGAAATCATAAAAACTATAAATATTACCTTCTGTTGTAGTACTAAGACAGCTTCCACTCCATGCATTAATGCATATTAAGGTATATTTCATGTTTAAACCATTCATAGATCTCAGCTGTTCACAGGTGTGTGTGAACCCTAACCCTCACAAATGCTGGGTGTTCACTGTGCTATATTTTCTTTCCAACTAAGGTAGATTGTCAGTACAGGTCAGTGTCAGAACCTTGTGTCCACACAGATTAGGTGAAGGCAGAGATTGTGTGATGCTGTTCCCGCCAGTTAATTGTGGTTTGGTTCAGTTGTGCATAATAAGGTAATCAAATTTCTAAGACCTACCAGCTTGATTTTCCACATCTCCCTGCTTTATAAGACCTAACTTACCTAATCAGATTGTAAGATGATGGTTAGCTATAGTTCTAGCCTTCATGCTGGATAGATAGGAAAGCAATTTATAGCTTTAGAATGGACAGATATGCTATCTTATGTGAAACTGTTAGCAAGGTTCTTTCATCAAAACTCTTGGAGAGAAAGAAAAGACTCCTTCAACCTCTTTCTGAATTGTGGCCCTGTAACTAAAGTAGTGAACCATGCTCCTACTGGTTCTTTTCCTAACAATGTTGCTTTGCTAATCTTCTCCCTGTTTTACTGAGAATAAGCTTTTTAAATCTTCACCTGTGGCTCTGATCCAAAGCAAAGACATCTAGTAGTAGGCAATGGCTCAGAGCTTACTATCAGGGCTAAAATAAAGGGTACTTCTGCTGTTATTTTAGTGAGATTGGACTACATTTGATCATCTTGTTCAAAATCCATTCATTACAATTGGAAAAGAAAGCGTCTAGCATAGTGCTTTTTGACACTAGCACTACTTTAGTATTACTATATTAGAGTGAACCTGCAATACGTTGTAAACTCACCTGAACTGCAAAATCCACATAGACTGTGATTTATAAGACTTTTACTCTATTGGTGAAAAGTTAGTTTTTCCAAGAATGTCAACTTATCATATTCTCATAAACAAAATATCAGGATTCATCAGTAGTAACTACTTACTACTGATAATTAAACAAGGAATCCATATTCATAGTTAAACACCTAAAAACCTTTGCTAATTTAGACTCAGGATGAATTACTTTACCTTCATTATTCAGTTTTTTCAAAGATAATACAGCAATTAGCATTCTAATTATGGTAATGTGCCAAACAGCACCGCGATTATGTCAAGCCAAAGAATTTGCAATCTGGTCAGAGCAAGCATTTTTGTACCTCTGTGCTTCTCCATATTATGCTAAAATAAACATGGCTACATTCTGATTGAACATGCTTTCATTCACATTTGTTTTCTTTCTAACTAAAACATAAATATAAATAAAAAAATGATCACTAAAATGTGGCCAATTAAAATATTTGAACAAGATTATTTTTAAAGCACTGCAATGTTAATTCTGTACCTTAATAAAATGCCCTTTATTCTTTCCGTTATTACACGTACCACATTTATTTATTGATATAAGGAGTTGAAAAGTATTGAGGGAGAGTGATGTCTGGGTTTCCCTCCTGGATGGGTTACCTCCCTGACCTGATCACAGTTGGCAGGAGGTAATAGACACATGGATTTTAATCTCTATAATCTGGTCCAAGACTGCCAAGTCATTTCTGTTTACTTGTCTTTTTGATATGCTTAGCATTACGGCACCATCGCACTGGTGGTAGTGTTTTTGCCTCACAGCAAGAAGGTTGCAGTTCCAATCATGTCATGGGGCTATTTTTGTGTGGATTGTCTCAAGGTACTCTGGTTTCTTCTTACAGTTCAAAAAAGATTGTTATGTTAATTGGTTTCTCTACATTGCCCTTAGACACCAGCTCCCTGTGACTCTGCATGGACGGATGGACAAACAGACAGATTTGCATCCATGCTAATTACTGGAATCCATTGTCACCTGCTTTCTGTGCATACAATTAACAAGTATATGAAGACTGAAGGCTGTGGAAGTTATTTTAATTTATCACTGTCTTTTCAGCAGCTAGCTGCTTTCCCCACTGGCTGCACTACACACACATTGATCAA
Organism: Gambusia affinis; assembly: GCF_019740435.1. Taxonomy (NCBI): domain Eukaryota; kingdom Metazoa; phylum Chordata; class Actinopteri; order Cyprinodontiformes; family Poeciliidae; genus Gambusia; species Gambusia affinis. The sequence goes on from NC_057888.1 coordinate 6,470,397, forward strand.
GCTGAAATCTGCATAACCTTGAAGGACGTCAACATTACTTACACTGAACACTGAGCTAAAATCACTCTTTTAAACAGTTTCAGCACAAAGTAACGAGGTTAAACAGCCTTATTTATGTGGCTAAAGGTCAAGGAATGATCATAATTTAAAATGGTAACATTAACAAGCTCTTTTAGCATCTTAGACTGAAATGTGTAACAGCAGTGAACATAAAGCACAGAAGGGTTTGACAATACCTTCTCATAATTCTCGGACCTTATTCCCTTACACCAATCTTGCAGGCTGTATCAAGGTTAGTCAGACTATATTTAAAGCATCAGTGAAATGTGCTCCAATCTAAAGCTTTGTAGCTCTGGCTGTTTGTTCACTCCGGCAGGTTTTCTTCCTGGTTTTTTAAGGGTGAAGTGAAGAAGATGTTGCACCGTTCATGGAGTTTTGCATGTAACCCAAAAACTTCTATTTGTTCAGTGTATTGGCTGTATTGTGTATGTCACAGGTCTTAAATTTTTAATAACTCTCCTCAGTTTTCTTTCATCAGTAGCATTCTTATTGCCTGTCTTGCAAAAAGGCCCGATGTATGGAGTGCTCCCATCTAATCTTGAGGATCTTTGCAGCTTCTCAAGCCTTAATATTATTCCTTAGCCGCTTCTTTGATTAATGATCTCCTGTCCTGTCAATTTAGGTGGATAGTTGTGCTTCGATATATATATATATACACTGTTAGCCTTTGCTGTATTTTCTACAGCTAAATACCGCAAAATGCCCAGTAAAACTAACATAAAACATCTTTACAATTAGTTACTGTAATTTGCATTGCATTATGGGTGTAGTACATAGTATTACAGTAACTTACTGTATGTTTTGAAGTTGCAGTATTTTACTGTTTACACATTGCAGTAGTGGTACTGTATTTATAATGTCTTGCACTGTTAGCCTTTACTGTATTTTTTACAGCTAAATACCACAAAATGCCCAGTAAAACTAACATAAAACATCTTTACAATTAGTTACTGTAATTTGCATTGCATTATGGGTGTAGTACATAGTATTACAGTAACTTACTGTATGTTTTGAAGTTGTAATTTACTGTTTACACATTGCAGTAGTGATACTGCACTTATAATGTCTTTGCGCTGGCCATGTAAGAATTCTATTTGATTTCCAACGGTCATCATAGATGTTTCATCGTGGTTCCCTGTTTCTGTATTTTTACTCCTTTAGTGGTTAACATATTTTTAAGGCAGAAAGAGAGCATGTACTTTTGTTTTTTTCACATCCTAGCTAACATTAATATGCAGTTTATCTGGCTACGTCATCAAGGGTGGCTTCGCTTCCAACGTTTTTCTGATGACGTTTGTTTTAAACTCCGAAGCTTTTTCCGTCCAAGTGCAAGTGCAGCTCTGTCGCCGTGCTGTGGGCTCACACTGCTTCAGCTCTTCGCAAGACAGGTAAAAAAACACTTCTTAAAAAACTGTTTGAAGCCAAAACCTAATCTGGAAATGTATATTTTAGATGGAGCTAGCGTAATTTATAGCATCATGCTATAATGCTATTACTTAGCATGAGGTGAAAGATAGAAAAATATGATGGTGTTATTTTTTGAGCTGGTTCGGAATTAACGTTAGCTAAGGTGCTAATTTTACCGAAGGTTTTAGCTTGACTTTTGCCGCTAAATCTTCCTCGAGCGACTAGCTTTGGGTTGAGATAAGCTCAGTGCTGAGTGTCTGTTAGCATTGTTGTTACATCCTTTGTCGAACAATATAACGTTAACTGATAATTGATCCCCCTTTTTAAAAAAAATAACTAATAACTAATTATCTAATTATTTTATTAGATAATAAAATAATCTAATAACTGTTCATTTGTTTAAACCATGACCTTGCAAATGTTAAGAGTGCAGATTAGCTAGGTCAACAAGGATGAATTCTAACTTGTTCTTTTTTTTTCTTTTTGTCAGATGACTTTTTTTTTTTACTCCCAAGGTTTTTCCCTCCAAGTGGCTGTGCAGTTCTGTCCTGCTGAGTGCTAACATAGTTTCAACTCTTGAAAAGACAAGACAACAGGTAAAAAGACAGCTCTTCAAACATATTTGAAGCCACAAAATAGTCTGGAAATGTAGAGGAGCAGTTAACCTAATCTATAACTTTGAGGTTGCTACAGCTAGTTAGCCTGCTAAAGTACCATTACATCTCCAACATGGTGTATAAGAGTCTGTAAATGAGGACAAAGGTGGAAAACATTCAAGTGGTTTCTGTTATTTTTTGAGTTCGTTCAGTCACAGTGGCAGGTGGACAAAAAAGTTAATTTCCAACCCTGGTTACATATAAGGACTGTTCACCTGTTTAAACCATGCTCTTGCAAATTTAAAGTTAAGTCAGTACTAACAGGTGCAATTATGTACAGGTGTAAATTCTGCAGTATTTGTACTTCATAATTTAGAGAATTTTGTAGTCATGTGAAGAAACATCAACACACAGCTAATTATCGGTTTCGTTGTGGAATAGAGCAATGTCCTACTTCCGTCAGAGAAAAAGAAAACATTTTGAAGAAAAAGACTCAATCTTCATCTTGGTTGATGTAATTTTATATCGACTCTTAACTTAAAACACACATCTTAAATCAGAATTGTTCAATTAATTTGTTAAAGGTATCAATTCACCCAAATTTCATTTCATTAACCCATATTGTACTTAGCCATTCAGATACTGTATTTGTGGAATGTAATGCTTTCAAAAATGCATTTAGCCTCACAAACTGTCATTCACATCCGTTGTTTCAGAGTGGTAGCAGGATGTAGGGGTAAAGTCTAGTCTAGTCTCCGGGGTGAGGTTCTCAAAAACCTGTTGTAATCTGAGTGAACCGGCCCTTTAAATATAAATTACTACCAGTAATTCATATTTAAGAGTTTTCCTTTTATGTTTCAAAGGTATCTTCCACCAAGATGTCTGTTGAGATGGAAATGACCTCACCTACAACACCAAGGGTAATCATGCTTGGTAAGAGGAATATTTTCTATCACTATAATTGTTTTGTAGCAATGTATGTAATAGTTATGGTAGTCTGTACTTTTACTCACTAGCGTTAGCCTGACAAGGGTTTGTCTATTTTAGGAAATAGCTTGATGTCTGCAACCCGGTGGATGGTCAGTATGGAGGAGAAGGTATTTTTCGAGCCTGAGCAACTACATGACTTTGCCAGCATCCTTGCTGTCTTTTTTGGGTCATATTATGACTTCAATCTGGAGTATCAGGAGTCAGCATCCACCACACTGGAGATGATACAACGGTAAGTACTCTACACCAAACCATTTATGAATTAAATTTAATGACAGTTTGACTGATGATGAAGAACCATAGCTGATTGCTGTATTGTATGTCTACATTTTAAAAAATACAATTAATATATTTTATTTCTGTTAAAAGATTCTTTGTGAGGATCAATTCAGATGTTGGTACCAAATGCACAGCCAAAGTCAGTACAAGCCGCAAGACGGGAAGTCTTGTCAAGAGGAAAGTAGTCAGTGTCAACTCCCGGATCAACACCTTCCTCAAACGACTCGCTGAATTTGAATAGAGGACTTCCAACTAGGTAAGCATTTTACCAAATGTTTATTATTTTATTATGTTTATTATTTTATTGTTTTTATTGTCCACCAACAAAATGACTAAAAAGATTGTTATGACATGTTGTATTTCATCGTCTCCTTGGGGACATTTGCAGGGTCTCAATACAGTACGCAATCGTTTGAATTAGTGAAGACTGACTGACTGCTTTTGCCATAAACAATCCAAAAACCTGAAGTGAAGCCAGTCCTGCTCATTCTTTATGCAGCTTCTATTATCACTTCAGTGCAATTGATTTTTTTAAAACAAATTATCACCTTAATGCTGCTTTATACCAATGGTTTTATGCATTTGGACATTGTCACTTCAGCTTAATTTGTCAGCCTTCCTGTCGATTTGAAAATGTAGATAACTTCCTGACCATCTCATGACTTCCCACATCGTCTGTCTTATTCTTTACAGTTCAGCTTCCACAAGATGGATCCCACTGATTTTGTTTGACGAATGGAATAAAAGTTCTTCTGATGTAGGAAATGCATCTGATATAACAATATTTATTGATATGAATGCCTACCATATAGTACATTATCACACTTGCACTGTTTTTGTGATGTATTGTGTAACAGTGCACATTTAAGCTACTGTTAACTGCTTTCTGACAATGCAGCCTCTGCTGGTTTTTGACTGTTCACCATTTGAATGATATACGTGTTCATGTTGGTGCATACCTGATGTGGTACATAAAATTTGTAGTGCCCAATTTTTTTAGTTGTTCTTTTGTTGTACAGTGTGCAACAAATAGAAAAGGTTATGTAAAGATTGTTACTGTTATTGGATCCAGATGCATTCAAGTGTCCATATTGAATGAAATACAGTTCATATTCAAATGAAGTTAAGTATATTCTATATATTTTTTAAAAGTCAGTCTTTTAATAGTTTATGGCTGGTACTTGATGCACACGTTCATGTTGCTACATACATGTGCCATAAAAAATATTGACATGTTCTATGGTTGTGTTGTTTTATAGCACATTATATTGTATTGTGACATTGTTATTTATGACATTGTGAATATATAAATGGATTTTATTTCAACAAATCTGCTGAAAATAAATACCTGTTTTTATTCACAGTACTTGGACTAAAATTTCTTTTATGAAATTTTTCGGTTTATGGTAAAATATTCTTGTATTAAAAAATGTAAACTTTAATTTACAGTAAAACTGACATTATGTTGTGAAACAAGTTTACAGTAGACCAGCTTTACTATAAAATACATTTACAGTTTTATGCTATAAACTACATTTACAGTAAAGCAGTTATAACTGCAAAGCACACTCACAGTAAAAATTAACTGTGAAATATCATGACGATTACAGTAACTTACAGGCAACACTGTAGCCAGTAAGTTGCCAGTAAGTTACTGAAGAATGGTAATTACAGTAACTTACAGGCAACACAGAAGCCAGAAAGTTGCCAGAAAGTAACTGTAGAATGCCAAATACAGTAACTTACTGGCAACACTGCCAGTAAGTTGCCAGTAAGTTACTGTAGAATGGCAATTACAGTAAACTTACTGGCAACACTGTTGCCAGTAAGTTGCCAGTAAGTTACTGTAGAATGGCAACTACAGTAACTTACTGGCAACACTGTTGCCAGTAAGGTACTGTAGAATGGTAATTACAGTAACTTACTGGCAACAGTGTTGCCAGTAAGGTACTGTAAAATTACAATAAAAAGTCTAACAGTGTATATATATATATATATATATTATTCAGATAATCCTTGAAAAAGTGCTCAGTTTGATGTCTTAGGCTTGGGATATTGTTTTATATCTTAACTCTTCTTCCTTCCTGATCTTGGCTCCTTGGTTTTCCTGACTATTGAACATTAGTCAATAAATAATTAGTTTATTGACAAATATTATTTAAAAAGCCTCTGAGGTCTTCACAGAACAGCTGGATTTAAAGTTGGGACTAAATTGTAACCTTTTTTTTTTTTTTGAGTTAGGCGAGTTGTTCATCAAGTATTTGCATTTGATTATGTCTAGGGGTAGAAAAATGAAGAGGCTGAATAGATAAAGCATGCAACACTTTTGTTTAGATTTTAAATGTGAGCAAACATTTTGAAGACTGTCTATTATTTACCATCCACTTCACAGTTTTGCGCTATAGTTGATCTACAGTATTTATTGCAGTCATGAACCCCAGTCGGCCATTACTACCTAAATTCCGTCAATAATTGGGACCGCCATCTAAAAATGTTAACAACTCTATTTTAATCATTCAAACACCAAACATACATTTACATGATTTGATACTGTCTTGGCACCACTGTAGAAGTTAACATCTACAATATTCTTTATCTCCACTCTTTGGGGTGCAGTCAATTAGCACCAAGGAAAATGGCACTGATTGCCTGATTTGCAAATCCCAACCTTAAGTTGCACTTTGCTGAGGCATTTCAGCTTCCCAAGTTTTTGGGTATAATGTAAAAAAAAAAAAAAAAAGTTCTAACCTTGTGGATAGTCTTACAAGATGTTGTATCTTAATTCAAAGAAATGTAATATCATTTACTTCTACTTGATGAACCATCAACATCCTTCTCCAATCAGTTGTCCTTCCCATGCATGTATAATGAGTTGGTTATAAAGCACATCAATGAAAATTTGTAAAATACACAATTAGCTCATTTCTGTAATATAGATTTGGCTCTTTTACGTGCAGTAAGGTGCACAGAGCAAAACTAAAAGCATAATTAAACATAAGCTGTTCATTGCATGCACTGTGGTGACTTTGAGGTTTTATGACTTTTATGTCCTCAAAAAATACATATACTTTCAGAAAAATTTGCGCAGTGCATCGTAACTGTGCAATGGCAGCTTTTCATATTCCAGAGTGTCAGCAAATTTGATACCCTTACTCTATCAGTGTATTTTATTGCTGTTAAAGCCAGAGCAGATCTTTGATGGCTCATCATTACACCCCTTGAATGATTTCACAGACCACAGATTCATTTGGACCACTGAATAATGTGACGGTATTTGCCGAGTAGTGCCAATAAAATTCCTGCTGAGGCATACGGTGTGGCATTAGTGTGGCAGATAAAGTAGATTCAGAAGTCACACCGAAGTAATGCACCGTCTGAGACTGTGCACATTTTTTTAAGTGTGTGTGTATGCGAGACCAAAAAACAGAGAAGGGAGGGAGGATGTCACATCCTGTTATGATTACAGAGGTGTCATGGTGCAATGAGCCATTATTCACATAACAGGCTGGCATGGGGAGTCTCATGATTGTATGCTGTTAAAGATTTTACTGTGAGACACAAGGGCAGATGACAATGGCTGTGCTTAAGGAGTGCTTGTTATCCAAGACAGAAACACTTCGTTATCTCCGGTTGAGACCGCAGCCCACACACTCCAATGTTCGACATTGGAGGGGCGCCGTGATCATCATGTCCGCTACTCACAAGCATACTGATGTATAAATTTGTGTATTCAGGTCAGCAGCCATCTTTGGTAGGAAGATCAGTTTTGTGTTTGACAGGATGCAGTGTTGGATAGTTGACCAGATTTCCTGCTCGGAGCCAAACCTTCAACATGTTCTCTCTCTTTTGAATTTTGGGAAGAGTTTTGGACAGCCTGTTTGAACCACACAAAAGGCTGAAACTACTAACCAACAAGATTTTTCTTGATGTATGGGTCGTAAAACAACATTCCCTGACAATATCATTTTGCTGTGTCAGTTCTATAGTGGGAAAAATAAATATTTTGGACTAAACCAATTTTAATTTACATCATAGGTACACCTTAACTGTGGGAGACAGAATCTTTAAAAAAAAATAAAAATCAGATTGTGTAATTTATAAACAGTTAATTTGCATTTTATTGTTTGAAATATGTATTTGATACAATATTAAAAAATGAAATGTACCATGGAGCACGGAGGATCTTGACAGTCATCTTAAGTTTCTCTCATTTTCTAACAATTGTTTCAGGAGACGTTGCTTTCTCACCAGCAGTTCGCTTGTCCAATAGTCCATCCCAGCCTCGTGCAGGGCTGCAGTCTGTCCATGGTGTCCTTAGACAGCTCTCTAGACTTGCTCATGATGGAGAGGTTGGAGACTGATTGACTGAGTGTCTTTTATACAGGTAATAAGTGAAGAATAGAAGTGGTTCTTCAAGAGGCATTAACGCATCTGTGAGAGCCTGAGTTCCTTCTGGTTGGCTGGTGATTTAATATTTCATTTCATGCAAATTCACTACTTAAAAATAATTCAGTGTGATTTCCTAGTTTAGATTCTGTTTCAATTACAGAATTGAAACAGAAGTACAGTTAAGGTGTACCTATGATTAAAGCTACAGAGCTCAATTTGGGAAAATTTGAAGTTATTTTGCCAGGATTCACTCCTGCACTTTGAGACTCAGGTGAGCTCAGTGGAAGAGTCACACTTTTGCTGCTTAATTGGATGAACAAAAACTTTGTCTCACTTTTTCCCCAACAGTAAAATCAGATTACGTAGTAACAAGTTGTTTGTGACGTGCACCAAATTGTGAGCTCGGTGTCCAGTTACTACACGTAATGTTTTCATATATCTGGCTTGAATTAACATCACCGTTGCAGCTCCTTCAGCTTCAGTTCAGTTGTTCTTTTGTTTGGAGCTTTTCAAGCAGGTACAATTGTGTCCCAGGAGATCCACTGAGAGCTCGTCAAAACACAACACTGCCTTTTGTTTTAATATCTTTATTAATGTTTCATCGAGTATAGATCATTTAGTAAATGTGTTCAGAAAACATGCATGACCAGGTAAAGCATCTCTAACTTGCACTCACAACTGATAATATGGAAATCCAGATGGAGTTTTGATTATTTTTCTCTTATTTTAAATACAGCCAGAAGAGCCTCAATTGGAAAGCTGAAGTTAACAGCAGATTTATTCAAATATGTGTTGGTGTATTTTAAAATACAATTAGAAGCTGTCAGTCTACAAGGTTGTTTAATTTTTGATCCTCCTGGATTCCTTTATCCACATGCAAAATGATGGTGTCTCCACTGCATGCTAATTGGAAACGAAGGCAGCTTTTCAGATTCGTTTTGATACCAGACACTGTTGACAGAAGCAAAAGAGACAAAGAACGAATAAATTATAAGGACAAAGAGCAGGTTGTGTGCGTGTGTGTGTGCGCGCCTGTCAATGTGCAGCCTTCCTGACAAGCATTTATAAGTTACAGTTGACAAAGCTGCCATTCACAAGGGATCAAGACCAGTCCTTGGCTACTTGGGCCCCCAGAGAGAGAATTTGATTTGTAGTCCTTTTGACTACCACCAGTCATCACAGCTTAGTTCATATTTTCTATGAATGTTCAAAGGTTTATACATTGTTCAGGTAGCATAACCATAACTGTGCAATGTCAGATGCAAAAATACTCATATGGGTTGGCCTTTTGCCAGATTTTGCCCCTTATTTTTTACAGATTAAGATCTTAAAAGTGTGGCATGCATATGCATTTACTTATGTATTGACTCTGCCCAGGTTGTTCTGACACAAATACAATTGGATTTAAACCATGTTGCTTATACTGAAATGTTTAGGGTTGTTGTCATAAACCTAATCTGGGCTTTCGAAGGCTTTCTTTGAGAAATGCATTGTGTTTAGCATCCATCTTTGTTTTTACTCTGACCAGCTTTCCTGTTGCTGTTGATTTAAAAAACCCAGCAAGCTATAAAAAAAAAAACATACTACTTAATTGCAGTTCTTGAAAAGAAGGTCTGAGTTTTCACGTAAAAAAAAATTGCTAGTCTCAGCTGCTGTGACTCGTACAGAACAACTTTCAGATAAAGATTAAGGTAATTTCTAAGATGTTGATTACAGAGATCTAATAAAAACATTTGCCTAGAAGGCAGATGAATGTAATTTGGGGGCAAGAGATTATCTACTGTCACAAATATTATGTCAAATAACCATCCTCCTACAACAGTCCCTTTTAATTTCAAAACATATATAAAATGATTGATTTTTCCACAATTTTGGAGGCAGCAATAATTAATATATTTGAAGGCTTCTACACATTCTACCACGAGGGCTAATAAATAGGAAGGGTGGAATACATACAATTTTCACTGAAAGTACACATTTATAAATTATAAGTCCCATTCAGTGATTCATATAAATAATTCTAAATCTTAAACTCAAGCTCCTTTCATGTGGTGACACACGCCCAATGTAGTATCCTTGGTGGATAGCGCTGAGATACAGATGCACAGACCTACCACCTATAGCAGGGGTCTCAAACTCCAGTCCTCGAGGGCCGCAGTCCTGCAGTTTTTAGATGTGCCACAGGTACAAAACGCTGGAACGAAATGGCTTAATTAACACCTCCTTGTGTAGATCAGTTCTCCAGAGCCTTAATTATTCTATTCAGGTGTGGTGCAGCAGAGGCACATCTAAAAGTTGCAGGACTGCGACCCTCGAGGACTGGAGTTTGAGACCCCTGACCTTCAGGCTCAAAGTAAGGTAACAAGGTCTTCTGAATATAAAAATAACAATAACACTAATTTTTCCTTTACCACCATGCTTCAACAGGTAGTATAAAGTGTTTGTGATGATGTGTTATCGTTAGTAACGACAAAACAATCACACAAACTTGTGAGTCTTGTGGTTTATTTACATGTACATTTTCTAAATATTTCCCCAGGCATGCTGCATAATTCTTTTCTGAAAGAACAGGCTGTCTTTTGGCAGCTTTTCAAAACTGTCCACACTTGTTTAGTCTGTTTTAAACAGATCTCCCATTATCTTTGACTTATAACATTCTAACTGAGGACTGTAGACTCCGGGGTATGGCTGTCTGGTTATTTGCAGCGTACGCAGCCTGAGTTCAGGACAAACTTGTTAGGAAGTCAGTTCCTGGGAAGACTGGCAGCTGTTTTGTTTTCCACTTGAGAGAAATCTTTTTAACTACAAAATGGTGAACCTCAGATAATCGTTTCCAGCTTGCCTGGCAGCAACAACTGGTTCTCTGAGTTCATTCCCGAGACACTTTGGCAGCATGTTAAGTGTAGATACCACTAACCAGTAAGACTGTACAGTGTGTGCAATTCTATCTGTATTTAAAAAATGGCAAATATACTGACATGGTATTATACTGTATGTTATATATGGTTCGTCTTAACATCTTTATGTAATTTATGACCTACTAGGAAAAAAAGATACAGTGGTTTGAAAAAGATATCTTTTGTTTTATCTTTACTGTCATCTGTAAATGCAGTACATTATCCTTTTATAAGGACTGAATAGTTCGTATGAAGCATAAGCTTAGCAGACGTCCAGTTCTACCTGCATCCGCGCTGCAGAAGGTGTGGGGGTGGGTTCCTCAGTGACACAGAACCTCAGATGGGCTACTCCTCCAAGGAGGAGCTACGTGGAAAAAAGATGGTGCTTTGTGACAGAAAGCGTTTAGGCACCCCCAAATGACTGCCACTGAAGTTTCATGGATTCCTCATACATGCATGAAAGAATTAAAGCAACACTCAAAGTATGTTTTTGATGAGGGAATAACATTATAACTTTATATATAGCCCCTAAAAAGGAAGACAACCATCAACTAACACACATGTAAGGCAACAACCTTTGAATATGTTCACTGAAGAGATAGAAAAGCATAAAAGAGTTAATTAGCATGTTGGTTTATTACCCTTTATGGCAGGGATGGGCAATCCTGGTCCTTGAGGGTCAGTGTCCTGCAACTCTTAGATGTCTCCTGGGGCCAACACACTTGAATCCAACAGCTGAATCACCTCCTAAGTGCAGTCAGATTCTGCAGAGTCCTGTTAATGACCTCATTATTTTACTCAGGTGTGCTGAAGTAAAGACACATCTAAAAGTTGCATGAAACCGGCCCTTCAGGCCTGGAGTTTCCCACCCCTGCTTTATGGGGTCCTTTAAAGTACTAACACATTTTGTCCCTGAGGACAAAAAATTGGCAGTAAAGGGGAATATTCATTCAACACACATAAAACGGCTTGGAACTAAAAAAAGATGAATACCACAAAATGTCTCAATCTCTTAGGGGTTAGCTTTTGATTTATAAAAGTTAAACATAATAATAATAATAATGATAATGAGATAATCTTTATTGTCACAAAATTCATGAAAGAAATTCATGGACTATAACAAATTTGGTTGCCTTCCCTTACAGTAACTTTCCTTTTTACAACACACCATCACACATAACCATGACATTAATATCAATAGTGAACAGGGTGAAGCACAGCTTATACACAGAAACAGAGCTGGGCAAGAAAAGCCCTGTGTAGGCTGGATTCCCTTGAATAAGCTGTATAGAGGTGTTTACAAAGAAAGATAAATGGATACAGCAAAAGAGCAACAGCATTTATCATTCTGGAGAACTGTCCACCACTTTGTGTTCTGCTTTATTCCACAGCAGCATAGAGACGTGCACAACTGTGGATACCTTTAGTTTTTTGTTTGTTTTTTTTCTGAGAGAATCATGGACTGTCAGCACAGAGGAGAGATTCACAGAACATTTAAGTCATTACTGATGTAAAATTGGTGCTTCATCACACTATTAAAATTCTAACACTGCTTTGCACAGTGAGCCATGGTATTTAGCTACCATTTGGAAGAGCTGTTATAACATAATTAGCAGATTTTAGTTTCTTAAAGGATTTTTATGAAGCTCTGATGTGTTTTTCAACAGCATCAGTACAGGAAATGATTACCTACAGACATATTTTAAAATATTTAGATGCAGTTAGAGCTCTAAGTCTGATGGAAAGATCTCTGCAAAGACATCCCTGATATGACAGATGGTTACAAACTGCCCTTCTTCCCTATATCTGCTGATGTCACATTTTCATTTTCTTTCACCGAGGACAGTTGGCATCTGTTTCTGTTTCATGTTGCTGTCAGGAAAAGTTGATTGATAGCAAAAATATTCTGTTGCAGCTCAGGAATTTCTAACAGGTACTGGCGGCTCCCTGCTTCTTGTTCAGCAAACTCGATGAATGTGGCACCTGATAGGCAGCGACAAGCTGCAGGATCCCTGATGTTGCATGTTAACGTTTCCCTTTTTTTTATTTAATTTATCTCCACCCACTGTGTCATCTTTGGCCTTAGCAGAGCAGGGCGGCCCACACTGAAGGCTGCTTTCGCTCCGTTTAATTCAACTCCACAAAAGCAGAAGTGGTAACAGACAATCTCTATCCTAATTGCAGCTCCACTATGTCCAACATGGAGAGGGAGAGAGATGCGGGTAGCTAAAATTGCAGATGAAAACGACTTTAGCAGGGGGAAAAAAAAACGGCTGAGGGCCAGTTCTGAATCTGCCTCTGGCTGTCCTTGACGGACCTCCTCTGGGCTCCATCCTCCTGGGTGGGCTGGGCAGCGCGGAGCACTGAGACGATTTGTCTGGATGGTTGACAACCTCTGCACCACTTATCCCAGCTGCTCAGGTCCTCAAAGAGAACCACTGCCAAAGCTTTAAAGGGGAAGCTATTGACTCTGACATGGCGAGGTTGTCAAATCTGGTTAATATTTTATTTTGGCACAATGTAATAAAAGCATAGTTTGAGCTCTGCCAAGTTGTGACTTTTCCAGTAGGAATGATTAATTGTGATCACAGACACTTTTCTTTTCAAGTTGTAGATTAATGCATACAGTAAATTGTGATTTTGTTCATATAATTGTAAGCAACACACTAATAACATCTAAATCCATATAGTAACTGAAACGAAACCTGAAACATATCTGTATGATAGCAACTCTATATGAAAGGCAACACCTGTCATCCCTGTACTGTCATGTGCAGCAGAACAGCTACTCATAACATTTAGGAGAAAGTTTCCACCAATCTGGTTCGTTGCCCATTCTGGTTCCTGGACATGTTTTAGAAATAATGTTGAATGTTCCCATAGAAAAATGGGGAAATGGGGATTCCACAGATAGACGTGTGGTTATAAGGCCTTTGAAGATAGCTGTTTTTTGTTGTTTTTTTTTTTTTTTTGGCTGGAACACCCATAGGCAAATTAACAACAACTATTGCTCAGTCAGCGCTCCATATTACAAAGTTATGAACTTCTCCAATGTTTAATGACATTAGTCTCTCTGACATGCAGTAACAGATAACACTGTATTGGTGATCAGGCGAAAGGTGTAGAGCGTCAAAATAAAGGAAGACACGTAAACAAAGAAGTAATATGAGCAACTCACATACTGTAGCTCCACCATCTTTTTTTCTTTTTGGACAGCTTTTTCTCAAATCTCAAATCCACTGAAAGTTGTTGGTCAACTAAAGATTGTAATTTAAGCTACAAGCACACTGAAGAGCATCACCTCCACCATACATTCGTATCCAAGTTCTGAGTATAGCCAGTAGATAATGCTGTAAAAAACTTTAACATCTTGGATGAGTTATTGAATCACTGAGACGTGGCATAGAGGTGATCAGCCTGTGTTACTGCCGACCATCCACAGAAAATATTATGATGTTTGGATCAAGGCAATTTTATTGGCCAATCAAATACAATGATACCTCGCTCATTAAATCAGGTAACAGTACTTTTGCAGTGTGGGAAAATGCCAAGTCCTGCTAGAAAATAAATTTAGCATCTCCACAAAGCTTATCAACAAAGAGAAGCATGAAGATCTCTAACGTATTCTGGTACATCATTGTTCTGACTTTGGGTTCAAGCAGATTGAATTCTGTGCCTCTCCAGTCTCAATTGCTAAATAAAAAGCCAAATGTATTTTAATCTAAGCAAAATCCCAGTCTTTTCTGCTAAACTTAGGAAATCACAATTTCCTACACAATTTTCACTCTTTATGAAGCACTTGGAGTTCACACAAGCAGATTTTTGTGTGATGACTGGTAGAGGGAGAACCACACATTTAACAACTGTGAATGCTGAAGGACTGCATCATTTGTCAGACCAGCTAAAGCCAACTGAACACATCAATTTCTCACACAAAATGTGACGAGGGCGACAGTTTAACACTAGAACCACAGAGTCGATTACCTCCTAGATTCACCATAAGGAGATATTTTCACTCATTGTTAGAGGAGAGTTAATAATGACAGTCAATGTTTAAGACCTTTTCAACTGTTTTATGAATTATCCCTTAAATAGGAGCATAAAAATTACAAAAAGTGTTTGGAAAATGTATTTTGCTGCATTTTAATGCTTGAATTAATGTTAAATTTAAGTGACTTACACAGGAATGAAAACCAAGGCCAATTGGCAGTTCTAGTGTAAAAAAAAAAAAGAAAAAAAACTGGTCAGCTCATGTCAAATAAACTGCATCAAGATTGTTCTCCAAAGACATCAAGAATTTTGATTCACTGAGCTCAGGTCCAGGTCTGCTCTCCTAACACAACTGGGAATAAAGTGGAAAATTTTGAAAATTTTCAGCGTGTCCCCACCTAAAAATGCTTCTTTCTTTGTCTCTGATTTAGGAGTGGCTAAGCACAAGAAGTCTAACAGTTGTAGCCCATGTCCTAGACTAGTTTTATCACATTAGTTTTGTATGACAAAAAACATCCAATATCTGAATCTACAAGCTGAAAGTATCACTCTGCATAAAAAGCATGTCTTTTTGGAAATTATTTATTTAATATTTGAAGAATTGCTGCAGCTTTTTACATTCCATTTGCTGCCTTGTGAACTGCCTTTTATATGAAAAGGACCAGCTTAGAATGGACAACCAGATGACTCCAGCAAACGAAGCTGCACCGGCTGGTATATTCACCTGTAATAAACCTAAAAACAAAAATGTGACTGGTGTATTTAAGCTCTTGACCTTTTTCCGTAATTAGCAAATAATAAAGACGGCTAATAGCTTCATGTTGTGATGATAATTCAGGGCAACAGGCAGAAAAGCCTTGGTGTTATTACCGCCTGGAGGTGTCTCTTAACTGTTGTTCTACTGTGGCTCTTACAATAATCCCCGACTCTCAATATGCTTGTTTTTAAATGTGTTCCTCAGCCATCTACTGTCAACAAGGATGTATTTTAAGATATTACTTTGCACCCCTGGGTCATTTTAAACCAAATAACAGCTCACAATTATGTTTTCCTAATTATGATGATTTCATGATTACATTACCCAGCTCTCTCGCCATGCCTAACACAACACTGCCCCCAGGCAATTGAGAGAAAGGGGTGACAGTGTCAGTGGAAGCAATTAAAAAGCTATCAGGGGGAGCTGAAAAGGAAACATTTCCTATTAGATTGTAAAGTTAACCACTGGCCTGAGCCGAACGTGCCCACAGGGGTACTAAGATGTTATTGGTCTCTCCAGGCGTTGTGTTGTTATTCCTTCCATGGTGCTGGATGCTGAAGTGGGCTCACTGATGACCAATGACTGAACTTTATGCCGCTGCTCCACAGAATACCGCATCAGGAGTGGTTGCTCTACTTGACTTGTCATTGTGCACATGAACCCTAAAAGCCATCTAATAAATTTTACATAACCTTACTTTCCTTTGAGTGTCTGTGTGAGGCGGGGTGTGGTGGTTATTTTACTCTAGAACAAGGGGTCTTTAACCTTTATCGGATAAAGTGTAATTTTTTTCACTCTCCAAATTTGTTTGGTCTTGAGTTGCAAAAATGTAATGTGATAAAAAGGATAAAGAAAAGTCCCATTTGAGAGACACATAATGGATCCATCCATCTGAAATCCATGGAAGACAACACAGAGTTTTTAAAGTTGTGCAACAATAGCACTTGACAAAATGTGATGCTTCATCTGTTGATTTTGTGTTTTTAAGAAGTAAAGAACTTTCAAATGCCTTGTTGCAGAAATGTGCTATTTAATAAAATTTGATTTGATTTAAAAGTTTTGAACTAAACAAACCCTGAAAAGCATCAATTTGTTTTCTATCCCGTTTGTGGTAACTACCTAAATGTCAAAAACAAAATAAATTAGGCCATTTAAAACAAAATAAAGCCAATAATGTGATGCATTTTTGAAGCCAATAACATAAAACATTCTACCAATGACTATATAAAACATGTAGATCACATTACAGCTTTCTTCCTGCTACCTGAGCAGTCAAACTCTCTACACAGTGCATTGTTAAATGGCTATATTTATAAAGATTTGGTGAATCAAATAATTCTCAAACCAAATCAACTATATTTACATATATAGTTGTAAATATAGTTGATGACTGTGCCATTCTCTATGTGTTAATGATAAACAAATTGTTCTGAAACTTGTTTATGAATTACCACCATAAGGTCTACTTTTCTTGAATTGCAAAACATTTGTAATGCTACAATAACAATGTAGAAAAAAACATCAGCAGATTACTGCCAAGTCATTTTGTCATTGACATCTAAAATTATAACTGTATTAGCAGCTATTCGCATATTTTAGACATATCTGTGACAAGATTAAGCAGCTAACTTGAAGCAGCTAACTCGAATAAATCCCCTTTCCATCCTGAAATACAGAGCTCAGCTCCTAGTGTCTCAGCAGTATTTCCTGAGATATCTGGAAATTTCTAGCAGACACGGCTTCCACTTAGCCTGATGTTTTTACAGTTTGTTGCCTAAGCAGCAAAAGGAGCTTGCATCAAGCATGTGTGTGCAAATTGGAGAGTTCTCTGGGAGTGTACATATGTGGTGTCGGTTGTGTCATTACTGACACTGGAGCCGGCAGGCAACTCACATCCCCAAGGTTGAGATTACAGACAAAACACAGCAGATTTAACATGGCTAACACGTGGCTAACAGTCAGCCGAGGGTTGATGAACCTGTTTTATTCCATGACCCCGAAAGCTGATTTCAGAGCTTTAGGATAATCTGCTGGAATGAAATAATACAAACTCAAAGGTATCATCGCAAAAACAGCATCAGCAGTTATAGGTGAGAGAACATGCAGCCTCCTCCTGAGACAGTTGCATCTCAGATAATCCAAGCAGCTCATGCTGCCCTGAGGGGACAGATCCCTTCAGTAAATGATCACGACCTAGGTAACATCATTAGGCCACTGCTGTGTGGCAACGGCTCCATGGCAGCATGATAAGCACAATCACGCTGCCGGGACGTGCTTACTGTGCACTTCCAGACGATACGGATAATGCTGGCACTTGTTATCCTCGGCAGACCTGTGCATCATTTGTCCATTTCAGCTATAAATAAAAAATTTGTCACATGTCGGTGCATGAAATCGGAATAAGAGTGTGCTTAGCTCCTATACGCTGATTCTAAAAAAGCAGTGTCTTCAGACTTTTATTGTTCACCTATAACTAACCCTCACTAGGGTAAAATGAGCTCCACCAAGTTAAGGAGTACAACTCTTGCAAAGGAATACATTGAAATGAACTGGATACAATCTTGTGAACTACATACATTTATTGCAGACTGTAAGTTAACCTCCAAATTAAGGTTAATACCTAAACTTAAACTGTCAAGAAAGAGAGATGGGGTCATCTTTGTGTTTCTTTCCCATAGAAAGAACTTCCATGTTTCCTTCCTTTCAATCTCAGCTAGTTGTAGTCGTAAATAGTTTCTTCAACTATGAACAGCAAGTAGCTCCCAGACACTTGTTAGTTATTGTTTTCTGAATACCTGCCTAGTGAGGTGTGGTATTATAAAACACTAGAAGAATTATGAATTGTTATGTGGAGAGCTAGAAATATATATATATTTTTGGGTAAGTCATTCTTTTTTTCTTACACAAAAAAAGAATTAATTCCAACCTAATTCTTAATGAGGTATTACCTAGCCAGTGACTGACTGAATTGAATGTTGGAAAACAAAGATGGCAACTTAAAATGTATACAAACAGACAGATGGTGTCAAATCCAGTAGTCAAATAGCAGCTGCGATATTATTTGGAAATTCTCCTCAGTCCCATATGAACATTTTAATACCACTAATACAAATATTAGTGTTTGTATTAATACTGGCAGAATGCTATGGCATGAAGAGAACAAGGTATGCTGTAAACAAAGCAGAACTAATTCCGTCCTCGCAACAACAGAGATTTTGTTTTATTTCTACCATAAGCATGCCAACAAAATTTAGCATCACTTTAAGGAATATGTGGACATATTTTATGCAGGTTAGCGAGTTGAGATGAAAGGAAAACATTACTAAAATGGAATAACTTTACACTACAGTAACTTTACACAAATAAATAAATCTTGGTGCCAAGTTTTCTTCAAAAATTCTGTTTTTTATTCGGCAAATGAAATCAGTACATTCACAAATGTGTCCTCACCTCTGCTACTGCACTTCGAGTTTTATAGCGCTATGAATTCCAGATGTGAAACTCCTTCTTCCTGGGAGTTGTGCATCAGAATGAGTAAATGCTCATTCTGAGATTTAGAATTTGTGCCATTGTCTTTGATTCCCTAAGCGTAGATAAGTCCTTTCTGTCCTTTGCGTTGCTGGGTCCAAAAGTACCCTGAATCTGAATTTGCATGGCCAAAGATTTATGAGCTAATAGTTTCAGACCGACCAGCTACACCAAAAGTCTGCTGTTGAAAACCTTGACCCATAAAAGTCTTTAATGAGTCTGCCAGGAATAGTGTCTGGAGACTGGTTCGTGTTGATCCAAAGCAGCAAAGAAGGTGTTTTAAAGGGATTACAATTAGCTGATGCAACATGGTATTAAAGTTGAGGAATACCATCCTAAATACATCTCATAAAAGTTGTTCAGAAAATGTGTAGACTGTGAATGCTGATATGGGAGCACAAGTTTGAAGAGCTGTGTACACCAAGGGCACTAACTTCAAAGCTGACAAGCAAGTAGCAAGAAGGAGTTGTGCTGCATATATTTCAGAAATGTGACTCAAAGGACATAACAGCATCTTGGGTGTGATTCAGCCCATGAGAAGGACCTTTAGCAAGCTGTTAAAGATTAAAAGAGTCAGTGAAGATGAAGGAAAAACATTTCGAAGCACGTTGATCAAAGGAATGTTAGTAATGTTTGAGCATATTTTTATTGTGACATTTTAAAAACTCATCAATAGATGAGCGCATAACAACAGTCAGCATTCTGTTTGATCTTTCAGGTTTAACCGGATGCAGTTAGAAGTTTGAGAAAGTTGCCTCACATCTCTTTAGTTCAATTCAAAGCTACTTTCCTAATGCCAAAGGGAAATTAAATACCATCCTAATTCATGCCATACAAGAATCTTTGTTGATGATGATGCTGTGGGCAGGAAAGATCTCCAGTAGTCTTGCAATGAATCTGTCTCAAGTCTCATAATATGCTTAAAAGAGACAATATTCCACAGTATCATGTCCTGAAGCTGGGTAAGAGAAATGTTGATCACACCAACTATCCAAAAGCAAAAATATAAGAGCTAACATCCTTCCAACTGAATAGCATCCAAAACCAGAGGGATTATTGTTCAAACATGCAATGCCACGATCAACTTTTCTAAGTCTTTGCAATGTGAAAGATGTTGTTGACTTTGCTTCTAAACTGTTCCTGAGATTTTTCAGATCTGGGAACGACATGCAGGTTTTTGAGATATTTTATTCCTTTCTTATGGTTGTCAGACAAGTTTGAGTTCTACCAGATATCAGACCTGAATACTGCTAGTAAAACTGGAGCAAGAAATAATGTCAATCGCAGTTATTTCATTATTTAACAAGAGGAGCAGGTATTTAATATGCATATCTGTCTGGTTTTGAAACATTTCAGTTTCTCTTAATAAATAAATTCATCAGTGGAAACATTGCATTTTTTACTCATTTTCTTTGTTTTACCTGATATTAAAATTAGTCTGTTGATATAAACATGTAAGTGTAGCAAAACAAACAAAATAAGAAGTAAAGGATATGTTTAAGGCAAATGCTTTTTTACAACTTTGCAAATATCCTCTATGTTCATGCATTGATAGATTTTTACTCCTGTATAAAATAGAAGTAGAAAAAAACAGAAAAACAAAACATTTTTCTACTTGCAGTCCAATTTTTTTTAAACCCTGTAACACTTTCTGAGCATTTGCTAAGATCTTTTTTTTTATTTATTTTTTTATCTATTTCCTGTTACTGACTTCTCGAGTGTGATTGATCATTTCCGATGCAGAAAGTGATACATCAGGGCTGATAGATAGAAATCGTGTTGGGAGTTTTGTCATTTTCCCACTGCCTAGATGAAAAGTTTGCCAAAATGCCAGGCTGCTCGGAGGAAATGTATAACATCACGCACAGCTGACATCCTGACAGGCAGCTATTACACCAAGTCAAAGGCTTTTTTCAGCTGAATTAACTTCAGCAAAAACATTCACACAGAGCTACAAGGAATCATTTTGTACTAGTACACCTCATTAAATATGTTTTTTTAAATGAAATGTTTAGATTTCTATATATTAAAAAAAAAGCTGTTTTATTGTATGTAACAGCTACCATGTTTTATTCATTAAGCTATAGATTTTAACAAAAATGTTCTACAGATGTCAAACTCCAGACCTCAAGGCAAATTTTAGATGTTTCTCTGCTTCAATACTACAAAATCGCTGAATTATGTCATAAACAGGAATCTGGAGAATTTGACTGCATGGCGAGGAGGTAAATCAGCCGTTTGATTACACCAGGGACGCATCGAACAGTTGTAGCACACTAGTTCTGACACCCCTGATGTATTGTATACTTTCCACGCTTAACAGTGAGTGTGAAGGTCTTTTCCTGGAATGCTGAATTTGGTTTATGCCAAACATGTCCTATGTTCTAATGTTAAATAAATTATTCTGCCCAAAGTTTGTTATTCCAGAAAACCCGGTCAGTTTTTGTCCATGTTCTCTATCAGAAATCTTATTCTGGCCTTTTTAGGGTTGTTTTTTTTTTGTTTGTTTGTTTTGTTCTGATTTTAAAGACATGCACTTTCATGTTAACAGTTGTAAGATCTCCAAAACCCAGTTTTGTGTTTTGGAGATCTCTTTTAGCTTCTTGCGGTCTGCATTCAAGTTAACCTTCTTTGGATAGACCTCAAAAGTCTATTAGAAGTTTCTTATTTTAACCATTTTAAGTCAGAATGTGGGGAACTCCTAATTCATTCACAATGCTTATTTTTAACTAAATGTTAAATATATATATTTTTTAGTTTAACTACATTAACAGAATTTTTAATCATTGCTAAATTGATATAGACAACATAGAAGTATGTATGTGTTAGAAATACTCAACCTGTTCTTATTCTTTTCACAGGACTTTATGATTGAATATAAAACATTGCTTACTAGGTTGGGAGTGGTGGGGGAGTGAGATATCTCAAAGAGCAGATTTAACAACGTTGTCTGTGCAATTAGGCATTTAGGTATTCTTCTTAAAGTGCCACTAAACAGATGGAGCTCAGCACCTGCAGCCATCAATCACCCCTAATGCAAAAAGTGTTGGCTTTACCGACAGGATCTGCAAAGACTTTCAGGGAACCACTGTGTGGGCTGGTTTCCATGGTGAGCCAAGTTAATAAGCCATTTCTCATCTGGTTGAGTGACATGAACGTAGCTCAGAAGCCCCCTCAAAATGCACCGTTGAAGCGCTAACTGAAATAACAGCCTCTCCCTTTACCTTGACCTCCAGCGCGCCAACCCCAGGAATTAAACTCTTCCCATGCCGTCCAGAAATTAGATGATTACCACCTTGCCTTAATTTGCCATTTCAACATGAGGCAGACGTCAGAGAGAGCTGCTCGGAGCGGCATAATTGTCCTTGTCTGGTGCGGGAGATGGTTAGCATTCTGAAAAGAAAAGAGACAGCAGGCCACCTTCATTTGCTTCTCGATGAAACTCTTTCTCAGGATATATGGCCAGGTAATTGAGCGATGAATTACTTTTTGCACCAGCACCACTCAGTGACTATGATTCTGATGTAGTAATATATTATCTCCCCCCTTTTGTTGCAATTTATCCTGAAGTTGGCATGCAGTCGAAAAATGAGCACCTCCTCTTTTACACTCGACTTGAAAACATATGAACTTTAAAGCAGCAATTTTTTTTTTTTTTGCATTTTTCTGTTTCTCTGCCTGTGCATGTAATAGACTTCAGAAGGTGTTCATTTAGATTTTTATGCGAAGTCACGTCTCTCAGTTTGACTTGTGATTGCTGTGATTCCCCAAAGAGGAGAAATAAATGAGTTCCCCATCAAGCAATCGCCTGTGGTTAAACCTTTTCCCCCAAAAATATGATTCTATCTGCAGTAATTGAGAAAAGGGATCTGCGTTGGATTACACTGCTAGAGAAAAAAGATACATTTATTGGTTGATAATTAAAGTTTGTACGAGAAATAGCTGTCTGGATGGGAAAAGGGACAGGCAAGAGGGGAGCAAAAAGAGTAAAAGGATTTAGAGGCTTATAAGTTTACAGACTTATCCTGGATGTGAATGTCACAGCAATGCTGGGCTTTAAGTGCACTTCCTTAAACTCAAAATGTATTTTTTTTAACACATTTGAGTTTCAAGTTGGGGTAATTCCATAGTATGTTCAGTAGGAACAAGGAATCCCTTTTGTCAAAGGATGTTCAGGCTGTTGCAGTCACAAGACTCATTAATAGCTAAATATCCAACTTTCGTTAACCCACAGAACCAAAATGGGGATTTTGGAGCTGTCTAGTCAAAGCATGGGCTTAAATTTAATTGAGATGCTATGCTGTAACCTTAACCAAAAAGTTCATGTTGAAAATCCCTCCAGTGAGACTAAAATAAAAACTGTTTTGCTAGAAGAGGGCAAAATGACCCTACAGTGATAAGAGTCTCCTTATCACAAACACTTGATGGTGACTTTAACGCCAATAGCGGCACAGTTGTTAGACTTAGAGAGTGATTACTTTTCCATGTAGAGCCAGGTTGGTTCGAACACCTTTTTGTGTTATTTGAAAATTGCGTGTATCAGTGACGTGCGGTGAGGTTCATAGCTGGTGAGGCACTGACGTCATCAGAATCAGATTTGCAAATAGATGCATAGATTGACAGCAGTTTACAGGTTATGTTTCACTTCTGCATCCTTACACATACAAACTGTAGCTCACAAAACACACATATTATCTCCTGCTTCGATTGAAAGTTCACTTGAGAAAACTTTTTTGGTGTTGTAATGTAGTCATCCATGTCGAAAGTCGGGATAAGCGAGAGGAAAAAAATCACTATCTCTATTATAATCTATCGCTGCACTTGACTTGCTTCCCGAATCGTTTAGCCTAGCTCGCTGTCACTTACTCGGCAGTTGAGGAGTGAACAAGACGAACGTCTGGGATCTTGAGCGCCCCCTGCCATGAGGCAAGAGAACTGCCTGCCTCACCTCGAACCTGTTCTCTGCCGTTTATAATCGCTCATTACACGAAACACGTTACACAAACACAGTTGGTGACAAACAGCACTGTACATTATATACATAAGCTAAATTATTGGAAATAAGTTCACATATTAAATTTGTTTAAACCATTTCAGCAGCCAGCAGAGCCAGGGGTTGCGCAATCCAAGGTGAGGCAGAGCTCGCTGCTGCCTCACCGGCATCGCTTCCAAGCATTTGAATGGGAAAATAAGAAAATTCAGCGATTTTGAACAAATAAAAATCGAAATTGGTGAAGCTACATGAAAAATAAATATTTTTTAGTACAAACCACCGGACGAATATAACAATTTAAATTACTTTATGATTATATATTTTCTTTCTTTTCATGATGGCTGGTGAGGCACTGCCTCACCTGCCTCCCCTGACCGCACGTCACTGGCGTGTATCTTTTTTTTTTTTTTTTTTTTTTGTAACCTCCTAACTGCATATAGACATACTCTGGCATAACTTTGTCACAGATAGAAAATACAAAGGGACGTAAAATATATCCTTGGGGAACACGTTTAGAAATTGTAAAGCAGTGCTGACAGAACTAAAGCTCCTTCTCCAGAGGCATGGCCATCTTAATTTCCAAATCTTGCACGATTCCTCCCCTCTCCGCTGGGGCCTAACATGTCATTTTCAACCACAGAAAAGTGTCATCAGCATATAAATATATTTTTTCCAGAGTTCCTTCCCTTTCCCAAATCATTTATAAAAATTGAGAATGAAATGGGACCTGACAGAGATCCTGGGGGTACAGTTTGAGACAATATGAATGGTCCTGACGTTTCACTGGAATATACCAGGTAAACCAACTCTGGGCCATTTCACTGAACCCCACAGAGTAAATTGCCTGATAAAGTAGTTTATGTAGGCTTTGAAAAATATTTTAGAAATAGACACCAACAAGACAACAAAAAAGGGGAAAATCTTTATTTAAATCTTTAATAAAGTTACACAATCTCAGTTCACACTCAAAGAGGAAAGTTTGCTGAAGAACAGTAGGCAACTACAACGACCAAAGGCAAGGCAAGGGAAGCTCAGTTTCACAGTAGAGATTACAGATGACCTCCATCTGTTAAAAAAAATAAAAAATAAAATCAGGCCTGCTTTTCCTGATAAGTCTAAATTTGTGTTTTAACAAGTTTAAACAGCACTTTAAATTCTGCTTTATTTTACTTTATTTGCTGCTGGTGAGCAGATTTTATCTATTAGCACGGTCAGCTGTTTCCAGAGATGTTCATACTGTAACTGTCCTCGGTTTCCACAGAGATAATTTAAAGTTTTATTATCCCAATTTCTGAACGAAAATTAGGTAGTAGAACAAAAAAGTTCAAAACAGGACAGGCTGGAAAATGTTCAGCTGTGGGATTTCTAGCAAACAGTAAAGTTATTTTATGGGCACCAGCATGTTTTCAAACCAATAAAGTTGATCTCAAGGTCCAAACATGACATTTGTGCCTTTTTCATAAAACTAAAAACATAAAATAAGTTTTAAAAAAAATGAAGCCATAACCTGCAAAGTATTTCATCTAATTCACAAATTTTTGTCAAAGAAACAAAAGCAAGATGAAGATAACCTTGAGACCAGTTTAAAATGGGATGAAACAAAAAAAGGGTCCTCATATTTCTTATGCTCAGTGTGCATGTCACAACACTGAATGTAAACTTTCACCTGCCAGGCAAATTGTATAAAGGAACCAGTGATGGAGGACAGAATGAAACATGCCAACAGACAGCTCCCGTCTGTTTGAGGAATCAGAGTTGTTAGGAGAGCCACAGGAGCCATTGATGCATGTTATGGCTTTTGCTTGACAGGTAGAACCCATCTATGCAAGATGTTTTCAGTAGGTTGGTCATTTTTGGGTGGAAATGGATTTTTAAAAAGGGGGAGAGGAAAAAAAGAAAAGGAAGAAATCGCACCTATTTTTGGCATCACGAAGAGTGATACAAATTACCATTCAAGCGCTTCTCGTCATTTTGCAACCCAAATGGACAGGTGGCTGACAGAAAAATAGGCTAAATGCAAGACCGTCTCTGCACTTTTCACCCGTTCAAGAACAGCGAGAAGAAATGTTTTCAGGCAATGTCATACAGTACAAAAAAAAGCACATTTCACTTATGGCAGGTCCTCTTTCCTGGGCACTTCTTTTTCCTCTCTAAACATATTAACAATATCACCTTCAGTTTACAGTGCCTTCCAAAAGTTTTAATACACCTTGAGCTTTTTTCCCCATTTTGACACCTGCCAACAAAATTCAGAGCATTTTTAAGGATTTTTTTGTGAAAGAACCTTGTTTACATAATATTTACACTTTCCTAATCTAAAAAATTAAATAGTCTGCATAAGTAAAAAATATAGTATAGTAAAAATAATGCAAGCCCAAATGCCTTCAGAGGTCACTGTTAAGTGAAAAAAGAAGAACTGCAACAAACACATGGATAGCCGCCTAACCTGACAGCCCACGTACAGGAAAACCTATTAGAAAGACCAACAAAAAGTCTGTGGTTACCTCTGGGGGAGACGCAGAGTTCCACAGCTCAGGTGGGAGAATCTATTATCAGACCTTTGTGGAATTGTGGCAAGATTGTTCATAGCAGCCCAAAACAATCCCTATGAGAAAGCTACAACAGAATAATTCAGATCAAATCCATGTCTCAGAACAGACCAACATTTAATTGATGTTCACGGACAGACACTCCCATCCAGTCTGACCCTGAGCTGTTTTTCAAAGAAGAGGAAAAATGTCCTCTTCACATGTACAAAGCTGGAATAATTATTAATAATAGTAATTGTGCTCACCTACCACAAAAATCCTCATATAACACAATGACGTTTGTGGAGTTATTTGAAAAATGTGAAAAAACTCAAGAGGTGTTAATACATTTTGCAAAGCGCTGCAGGTTGACAGACAGGCAAACAACTACCTCATTGTTTCCTGGTAGATTTCGAAGGCAAGATGTATCAGTTTCAAATGTCATAACGTTATTACTTTAAAACAGGAAAAACATAAAACGCTTTGGGACATGACAAAAAAAAGATGTTTTTTTTTTAGTGGTTTTTGAATGATGTAACTATATCTGACCAAGTGAAACCCATCACATGATTGGATATCAATAAATAAGGTGATGTGTTCACAGACATCCCTTCTTGTAAATTTTGTTGACGCTCTGTAACCAAATAGGCTGTTTTTTTTATTTTTTTTCTCAGAGGCTCCGCCAGGCAGCCAGTCCAGCAAACGACACACAGAACTCAAAGGTAGAGGACGAGTCGGTGCTGGAGGGGCTTTGAGTGGTAGTGAGATGAAAAATAAAACAGCAAAGTAGCATCACACACACGTCTTTGAGTTTCATGTCACTGACTGGGCCAATCATCCTCCGTGTGCTCCAGCATTAATCTGTTTTCTTCTCTTCGGGTTCCTTTTCTCCAACATCCTCCTCCTCTTCAGGGCCTTCCAGCTCAGCGGCTTGTCGCTGTTGCTCCTCTTCCTCATCGTCCTCTTCTTCCTCCTCGTCGGTGAGCCCCTCCCTTTTTTCGTCCAAGCCATCGTCTGATTCGGCCGTGCAGATGCCGTAGCACATCAGGCTGATTACTCCGAGCGGGAGGCCAAACAGGAAGCAGCCCAGCAGAGGAGAGCTGCGAAACACAGACTGGTGTCGGAGAAAGGGAGGCAAAGGAGAACAAAAAAGGGAAAAGAGGGAGGGAAAGACACAGTAAAGGACAGAAGAAAGAAGTTAGATTAATAACTTCACACTCCGGCATCCTATTTAAATGAGCACACACTTACCAGCGGTAAAAGCTATTAATCATCTGCATAAATTAACATTCGTGAAGATTCCTTTCGTTAAACCCTTCCTTCTTGTCTTAATTAAGTCTGAATTACCCAGGCAAGGCAAAAGGCTCTCTTGTGGGGCCCAAGATCTCAGAGTGAATTCACTTTACAACAAATATGCTTTTTAATGGTCCCTCTGATGGTAATTTACACTCAGACTACCTTAACAAGAAGCTCAAGTGTGTTAGCTGTACACAGTGGTTGCATAAATGGTTCTTCCTTTTTCCTCGTTAAATTCAACATATGATGATAATAAATACAAGCTCTGTAAAATAGGAAATAGAAATATCTGGAATCAGCAAACTTTGCAGAAAAACAAAAAACAAAAAACAAGCTCAACACTGTTTGTGGCTGATATGCAATATATCATCCTGTTAACTTTCTAAGCTAAAAAAGAATAATTTAATCCATTCCTACTGTAAGTCTCAAGTGAGACATCAAAGTTTCTTGCTTTTCTAATTATCCTCTATGTAGTTTCTTAATTAGAAAAGACCAGATCTTGATTTTGCAGCAGTTAACTTTGTGTTTGTAAAATTTACAACTGCATGTTTAAAACCCCTTTCACATTAGGAAAAGCAACATGGACGACCCTTAAACCTAGATAAAAGATGTAAATTTTTTAGAATCATAAACTGAATAACTTGAATTGAAAAAATGTTTCAAATGAATGATCTGGTAAGTCTGAAGACAAAACCTATGCAAAAATAAATATCCCATGACAATATGCTCAATATAACTTAAACCACTTCTGAGTTAAAAGAAAGTTATTTCGCTCTATTTTGTTTTAACTAGTTGATTAAAGGACAAAAACATCTTTGATGTCTTATTTAGGCCCCATTGGTAATCTATCATTCAATTAACTGTGTATATAGGCAATCATTATACTTATAGGTAACAATAGATATTTACATTGTAAGAAGATACACAACCATTTTTTTTCTCATCACCTTCTTAACATGTATAACTCTGTACAAACCAATTTTGCTGGTAAAAGTGGTCAATTACCCAATCAGAAATATACCAGTAGCTTGTTTATGGCTATCAAACGTACATGGTTTAGGTGCAGATAACCTGAACCAAATGCCACTGATATTATGTACGTATTTGAGCTTCCAAGTACAACTTCAACTGTGTACGAATCAGCAAAAATCCACACCGAAGTGAACTCATGTAGGAATAGTTTGATTATTTATGGTATCCGCTACATCCCACTGATGACAAGAATACTGATTGCTCTTTTGGTTTTTGGGTGAAATATAATGAGGCTGCCAACCACAGTTACGCATGTGAATTGTCCATGATCACTTTTTAAGAGGAGGCCGGATGCAAACACACATCAGAGGAAATAGGGGTCAAGGGTCCCTCATCTTAGTTTCGTCTTCTTATCAAGCTCTGCCGTTATTTCTCAACTCCCTCGCACAAAAAATGCATATCTAATAATACATCAGTGTTGTGTATTTGAGTGGTGGTATGTTTGAACTGTTGTGTGATGAGTCACTGTTTATCAAACATCAAACCTCTCAATAGATGCCATTCACAGATCAAAGTATATCAGCTTACATTGCTTTTAAGCTTTAGATGAAAACACATTTATCTAGTTACTCATTTGAACTGCATCACCAGGTTTTTAATTAGCAGATCAGAAATAATTTGAAGGAACAAAAAGAGACTTCATATGTTTAAGATTAATTTGCGTTTGTTTTTCCTTTGTATATTTTTATTATTCACTTGGATGCTCTGAAGGTAATGCAGAACTGCAGAGGTCCTTCAGTGGCAGACCTGCATCCTAAGTGTGAAAAGGAGAATCATCGTAGATCCTTCCTCCAGGCAGCTGTTTATCAAACACTGTGTTCACATCGCTGCTTTTATTAGCAGCTTTATGAGTTTCTTATAAAGAGTCTGTGGTTTTATACACAGATAAACATGATGTAATTTTTTTAATTACCCTACTTTGCTGTTCATTTATCTTAAACAGAGTGGTACGAATAATTTTGGGCATAACCGTATGTGTTCCAGTATCAATGTCCAATGAGAGAGAGTACCAGCGTTCTTCCCTAAATAAGTAAAACTGTACTCTAATTTTCTCATTATAAGAACTCTGCATATTCTAATTTACAACACTAAATTGGTTCATGCAAAAGTCATGCAGAACTCTACAAAGGTAGATATCTTCTTTTCCCTAATTGAAGCATTTTTTATTATTGCAAGTTCACTTTCTTCTTTCTGCTACTTTTCTTTTTTCCAATTTCCATATGACTGCAGTAAAATGTACAATCCATCATCTTCACTTTAAACCTCAATGCAGAGGTCAGCTGAGAAGAGTTTTAGTTCTTTGTGAAAAATGTTCGTGTTATATATATCTATCTGCAATATCGCAGAAAGATTAAAAAAAATAAAAAATACCCAGGAGGGAGCATTTGGTCGTAGATTGTGACTGCTACTGAGAATTGGAGAGGAAAATGATTGAGATTACCTCTGGTTATTGCCGATGGAAAAGTGATAGTAATCAGCAGAGCAATGAGACAGTAGATGAGGTACGGATTGGTTTCACTATGCTAACTCGTCCGGATATGACTCACTGGGCCTGATGTTGCTTCCTCATGGTCCTGTCAGAGATTCATTTAGATAAACTCCTTGGCGTCACTGTGGTACCTATTAACCGTTTCTGTTCTATTCTGGCCATTCTGATGCTCACAGCTCACTTATTTAAGGAAACAATAGTAGTTTGTGTTTCATTTCTTTCTGTTTTTTTACTCAAGCCTTTTAAACATATAACCTCTGTTCATCTGTTTTTTTTTTACAGATGAAGTAAAAACAAAACTCTTACTTAGATGAAGCAAGCATCTAAGCAAGAGTCTTGCTTATTATTGTTGTGCAATATAAATTAATCAAACTTGATCTTTCAACGAACATATTTCCACAAATCCTACTTTGCATTTTGGCATCAACATAAATTCCAGATAACTTACACTATCATTCATTGCAATTAAATATACTTTAATTACACATTGGCTTGATTCTTTGAGCTCCCAATGTCTAACATGCTTTAATGAAAAATACAGATGGATTATAGTGGCACATCCTTACAATTTTCTTGAAAATAATTTCTAAACAATGCTGAATAAATACACTTCAACCCATCGCATCAACTTCTATAAGGAATATTAACCTGAAAAAATTACTTAAAACTGTCATTTTAAACTTTCTTTCTCTACCATTTTGTCCCAGTTTGCTCATATTTTTTAGGCACAAACATGCGCACAGTATGAGTCGTTTATGTATGTATGTATTAGTAGAGGGACTTATTAAAAAGTTTAATTGAGTTAATTGCAGGATCTGTAAACACTGAATTGAAATTAATAAAAATTTAGTCAAAAGCTATACATTGACAAAATAAGCAACATTTTCAGTTGAAAAAAACCTTTTAGCTAATGAATTATTGAGCTCAACAACAAATTAATATATTGACCTGTTTTTAATCTGTTATTTAGGTTTTTCAACCATCAGATTGGTTGAGAAACCAATCTCAGTATAAAAGATTGATTAATGTTAGCAGTATAATAGCACTTTGCATATTTGAAGTTTCATTCATGTCAGTTTTTGGGCTGTGGACGATGACATCACAGACGTGTTGAGGACGTCTGTGCTGCTGTAATGCGTTTTGCATTGAGATGATATTTTAGGCTTGAATAGCTGTGGTTATCGGCCAACTCCTGTTAGCAGACAATAGCCTTTTCCAGGACTCCATCAGATCGCTTTTTGAAGCAAAAATTAACTCCGAGCTGGCTAAGAGAAGTAGCTTTGTCATCCATCGCTGTTTGCATATATTGCTTGTGCATCACTTTAAAGGGCGTACCAGAAACGCACAAATACAAAGATTCAGGTAAGAACTTTTGAATGTAAAAAAATAAAAAATAAAAATACATGATTACATTGAAATTAATGAGTTTAAGTCCCAGCCTTAAAATATTGGTACTTTTTGAGGCTAGACATCCTGCTGGAAAAATGAAATCAGCATTTCCAAAAGGCCTGTCAACAGAGGGAAGCATGACGTGCTCAGACATGTCCTGGTAGACAGCAGTGCAGACTTTGACAGGGCTTCCTAAATCATCACTAACTGTGAAAACACCACACCGGACCTCAAACATCTTAACTTGTAGGCCTGTAAACTCTTTCTTCAAAATGTGAGACTTGTATTTCCAAATTAGGATGAAGTTTACTTGAGAATCAGTCCAGTCCTTTTTACTTCTAAATAAATGTAAGACACTTTAAATATTGTGTCAGGTTTAGGAGTGGATCACCACAAGGAATGAGGCCAAAGAATTATGTTATCGTCAAAACTGCCCAAAGCCCAATGAGAAAGTCCTCCCACACACGCAGGGAAATATTTTCAATTCCTGGGGGATATGGGTTCTAAATATAAATATACAAACGCTAATCTATTAACTCGGAAAAAATAAGAATTATTCAGATTTTTATGACCTAGAGGAACTAAAGTAAATATTTCCTTTACTGAAATAGACTAAAACAAATGTTCTTTAAGTTACTGACTGCTTTTATGCATCCCTCTGTAAAGGACATGTTAGAAAGCAGTAATTAGTTTAACCCAAATGCAAGTACTGGTGTGTGGACTGTAATGGATTACAACACAGCTGTGTATACATTCCTCTCACAGCCATGGTAGTATAAACACTTGCTCTCCCAAAAAAGCTACTTAGGGCAAATGTGGGAGGAGAAGCAAGTCCAACCTCCTGTCCCTCTTCTCCTCCCAGTATCACTGCTCTGCTGCTTGTTTTCTTGCATCCATGCAATGTTTTCTCTCTGCATAGAGAGAGCATACACTGCTTTACACTGCTTACATACAGACAAGAGCAAGTTTAGAAGGTAGTAAAAGTTTTTCTTGAGGTTGAAACCTGCTTTGCTTTAATGTCTCTCTGCACCAAACAAGAAACCTCTTAAAACAGATTAAAATACAGAGAATGTTAGATAGTTGGTTAATCTCAATACATGTGAGATGCAGCTCAAAATATTGCTGTTTAGAGTAATTGTCACTCTAATATCTTAAATCAATAAAGAAAGAGTCTGAAATG
Source organism: Gambusia affinis (assembly GCF_019740435.1). Taxonomy (NCBI): domain Eukaryota; kingdom Metazoa; phylum Chordata; class Actinopteri; order Cyprinodontiformes; family Poeciliidae; genus Gambusia; species Gambusia affinis. The sequence continues at coordinate 6,503,197 of NC_057888.1, forward strand.
GTTGAAAAACATTTCAAAGATACAAACATCTAAATTCTGTGATTGTTTGGTTCCAAGCGATGGTTTGGAGAAGCCATGGCTCATACACACACAAAACTGAAGTAATGGAGGGAAGAAATAATAACTGGAAATATTTTTTTTTTTGTCTTTCACCCAAACGGTTTCACATCAAAACCACAACTTCTGAAATTATTTTTTTCTCATAAAAGCAAATGAAATCACAACTGCTCTGTGCTTGGGAAAGTAATCCCTGACTGCCATCATGCAGCAGCATGAACAAAAATCTCAACATCTTACCATGATGGTGGACCTGGCATCATAGGCCACACGTTTGAACCGCTGGATGAAGCCATCACCGCCATATGCCTGCAGAAAAACAATTTAATGAAGACAGAAGAGACACTACAGTCTTAAAGGAAAATAACAATCCAGTTCTTATTAGGAGTTAATCACATGATAAGTCATGTGATTAACAAGTTTTCAATAGAAATTTGTATTTCAGGGAAAAAACGTCCTCAGCTTTAGTTTGTGTCCCATGTTTCAGCTCTGACCTCATTTGCCCATAAAAGCATGTGGGCTTAGAAATGAATGATGTGTGCTGATGCTAATTCATCAGGATGTCCAGTTAATTAGCTCTGCCCCAAACAGGACCTCAGTAAATTAGCTGGAAGAGGGCATAAGGCTAATTTTTAGGTAGCAGCTGTTGCACACTGAGCTTCTGTTGCAGGAAGATGGATGCAGAAGTTTTCACAATGCTTTTTATAGAACCCCGTTTGAGCATTTCTTTCTCTTACTGGAGTGTGAGAGAAAGAAATGCTTTTCAAGTATAGAGGACTTGAATGCTAAAGCTGGTCATGTACCACAATAAAAGGGAGTTCAAAATCTTCTAAAAAAAATAAAAAAAAAAAGCAGTAGTGGAAAGTTGGAACAGACCACCATCCTTATCTTTTTTTATGTTTGAACCAAAACTTATCATCTGCAATCCCTGTGTTCAGAGATTTTATTCATTAATAGAGGAGGAGGGAACTCCCCTTCTTCAAGAATTCCCTGGAAACCCACAGCAGAATACTTTCCAACCACTATTATTCTGCATGCGTACACATGAAGTCCAGACCAGCGGTGAGAGAGGATCATGGCAAACATTATGGTCATGATGTGAAAAGCTTAAAGCTGCCCAGGCTTTGCCTGGAACGGGACAACAGAAAAACGCAGGTTTCTGCTGCTCCCCTTTTTTGTGGGAGGTGGTTTGTTTTAAGAAGCCAAAAATAGCCTAGAAAAAAAAAGGCAGAACCTCTGGATGTTTGGCTTATGGTTTGATACATCTGGTGCCTTCACTGTAGAGCAGGAAGGAACCATGAAATCTCTTCTCAAGGTTGTCATTACAGAGCAGTGCAGGAATCTGGCTGTTTGATTTCAAAGACTTGTTGATAATCTGTCCAAGCAGGACAGAGCCTAAACAGAATCTAAACATGCAAAAGGAGATTGCAATTTCTTTTACTGTGCAAATTGTCTTAGGACTTACAATGCAAGACAACATGTGTGATTAATGAGGAGCACTGAGGTGATTACAATGGTACAACACAAGGAGAAGCGGGTGAATGGGCTATTCTGAGCAGAAAGCTCAAACAGAAAGCAGCGGAGGGAGACAAGAGGAGTGGAAGGTGTTAACCTGTGCAGAACCGTTCAGAACGCTGCTGATGAATTGGACCAGCTGGTCCGTGCTCTCAATCAGCTCGCTGGGCATGAAGTACTGCTCGTTGGATGTGTTGAGGATGATAACGGAAGGCACTGTCACCTCCCTGAGGAAAAACAAAACCAGAACTAGACATTTGATCCTCTTAACCTCTTTACCACAAGTTTCCATTATCAAAGTGGGAACAAAATGCAGTTATCTTACAGAACAAATTGGGACACAGATAATACAGCAGTGTGATAAACAAAGTCTTTTATACTGAGAGGAACCTAACTTTTCCCATGGGGTTTCTTTCAAAGACAAGACTTCTAATAAGATAATGAATCATGTTGTTCCTTCTGTTTTTCCAGCAAAATGTGGGAAACTCAGGGACTTTGCTTGTGTTTGTTACAGCAAAAGACATAAAAAAAAAACATTCAATTATTTTAAAATTTCAAACCTGGTTTTATAAACTCAATGCTACTGCATGTTCCTTTAAGAGCAGTGCAATAAAGCTTTTTTAAAGTTTAACTTTAAACAAAGGTTTTACTTACCAAACATGTTTTATGTTAAAATCCCAAGATGCATTTAATAAAAGTTCTCGGCTCATTATTTGGTGATTTTTAAGTGAAAACACCATCCCTATAGATTCACTGCACATTTGTCAGTTTAAATAAAGAACTTAGTTTTTTATTAATCTGCATAGTTTAGAATATAAAGACAAGAATTACTAATGTTTAACATTAAACACAAGTCAAATTAGCAACAATATTTTACTGACATAATTGGTGTTCGCTATGTAGCTCTAGAAACATTTACTGTTCCTTTTTTTTTTTTTTTTAATAGATTCTGGCTTCATCTCTAGCCCTGGTCAAGCACTGGAACCCAATTGGTGAAAAACTCCTTTTAGTAAATCGCAGGCCGTCTTAAGGGAAGCCCCTCTGCCTCTATGCTGTGGCCCAGAGGTCCACTCATCTTTAGTTTAGCAGAGGACTCAAACAGTAACCTTCACTTTACACTCCTGAGCTGCTTAATCTCCACAAATCGGCAGAGGAATTATAAATCCTTGTGAGATAAGGAATAAGGTCATAAAACAACTAATCCTTTTTCCACACATCTTGTGCAGCACCAAAGCCTGGCTTAGATAAGGTATGTCGTTGCTTAGATGCATGCACACACACACACACACCATGTCACACAAACAGTTCATCACTGTGCCGCTACCTCACATCCCTGCGGTGATACTCAACCCAGCAACAAATTGCACACATGCACACACATATCCATCAATGTCCCAATCCACCACCCAGCTGAGATCCAGAGTGCAAACACACACACCCGTGTGGTGGAGTCATCAACACTTCACTACTCTGTCCAGCTGAGAGCTGCGAACACACACACACACACACAGACAAAATGAATGCATATTTTCACCACCATACTCCAACAGATGGCCCTCATTTAAACTAAATATGGATTAGCCTTTATGCCTCTAAGTGGGACTACAGGGGGTTCACTGTGATGAGGAAGGAACATGCCTTACACCAGCAGTCACTTCTTCTCCAATGCAAACAAAAATGGCTGCTTCATGCTATGGTGGCCCTTAAGAAATTAAACCATTCTAAATAATTTCAAAACAAAATACACAAATTCAATAACCTTGGTGCAAAAGTGAACACACCTTTGAATTTATCCTTTTTATTTAACAGATTTTTCATAAAGCATATCTAAAATAGCTTATTTGAAAGAAGCCGGAATACCTACTTGTCACACTGCTTGCTGCTATAAGAAAACTATAAATATTGCTAAATAATGCTAAGACTTTTTCCACTGTTTGAATTAATGCATGTTAAGGTATATTTAGTGTTGGAGGTATTAAAATTGTTAATTGCAAGGATTGATAGAGGATTGTTCTCAAGTATCTTGCAATTTTAGCTATTATTCACAGGCAGCTGTGGACCTTTACTTCCACCAATACCAGGTATCCATTGTATATATTTTGTAAATTCAACTATGAATATGGTTGTGAAAACACATGTTTTGAGAGTCAACCCTGCCACTCTTCCTGTTTGGTGACCACTGCTACCACTTCTCCAGATAGCTTTAAAAATAACAAGATTGTTAGTGAAACCACCCCAACCCTAACTCCAGGAATCAACGATCACATTCAAGTGGAACTACAGATTTTTAACAGGCTGATTTAAAGTTACTCTCTAATGATTCACATCCTCTGATAAAAGTCTTCCTCCCACACAAGGAGACCTCACATCCTTAGTCTTTCACTATCTGGTAAAGATGTTAGCAATAATCCTATATTAAAACAAACCCAAGGATACCCTTGAGACTCAGAGCAGTTATCTTAGGTATGTGTGTGTTCATGGGTGTGTTTATGTGCCCCTGATGAAAGCTGGGGTCGTCTTTAGTGAGAGACAGACCGCTGCCAGACAGTCATCATGGCGATGACAGGAAGGCAGATAAAAGGCCATCAGATTTATTTCCATGAGCCTCCTAAGGGGAAAAGATTGGTGGACAACGCAGGATTTTATTCCTCAAAAGAGGGCAATTAATCCTGCACTGCCGCAGCCATATTCAGAGCCAATAAAACCCTGCATTGTGCATGCTGCATGCTCTCATGCAGAACTAGAAACACTAATCAACCCCTTTTAATCCTAAATATATTCACTTTCTGTTTAAATTTAGGACTCTGTCAGCTGTATTTGGTCACATATAGAATCTGCAGCCTACTGCTGAATGGCTGACTTAATTAGACAGGACTTAGAAGAGTATGGCTGCTATAATCTCTCTCTGACAAACAATAACATGCTCAAATTAAAACAACATCCTGCAGCAGACCCATTACGCATGCAGGCTCTCACACTAAATTAACCAGACACACATAACGAGGCACTAGAAGTTACTTGACACAAAACAGACAAGCGGCCGCTGCAGCCCTGCTGGTCTGTAACACTTGTGGTATTGAGTCTAATTAAAAAGTGTGGCATGTCAGATGGAGGGTCTCTCAGAGCATGACACCCTAACAGTCGGCCCCAGAATGGGAACAAAGCTGCTCCAGCCGGATCGCCCTTCATCATTACTGCTGCACTATGAGGCAAAAACATTAAATATAAGACCTCTATAGACTAAATCCATTAATACCGAGCCTGACAAAACCCGCCTTCAACATTTTCTAACTTTGTCACATTACAACAACACAATCAATGTAGTTAATTTGGGTTTAGCAGGGAAAATTTTATTTTTTATTTTTTTTTATCTTCTTGTCTATTTCTATTCAGGCCCCTTTACTGTGACACCTCTGAAAAGATTTACCAGCCCTATGAGGAGCACTGCAATTATATCTGGCATGTGTTTGGGAACCAAAGTGCCGCATCCACAGATTGATATTTTCATCCACTTTTGTTTGTGGAAAGGCTTTGAAACTGGCTTCTGACATCACTTTTTTATAGGGTTTTGGAAAGTTTTGACCAATGGCTTTACTACACTTAATTTACGTAGGAATGTCTGACATTGTTTATAGTGAATGCATATTGGTATTTCGCTGAAATAATTTGGGACCTCTTGGATATCAACATCTGCTCTGTTTCAGACGTGCCGAATAACATTGGGTTACTTAACGTAATCCCTGGTTCTTTGATAACAGAGTGAGGTGTTTCACTATTAGAAAAAGAACAATTAGTTAATAATTAAATTAAGGATCGCTGTTCTTATCTGTCCAAACAGCATTCTTTCCAAGTCATGGCTAAGGGAAGCCAAAAGCTCCTTTGCAAAAAACAACTCCATTATAAATATTTCCCCTCCAGTAAGGCCAACAAAAAGTTTCATCTTAATCACATCTGAGAAAAACTTCTTCCACATATTTGTAGTGTTCCCTACATGACCTGTTACAATCTGGAAACAGGACTACTTCCCATAAGAGACAGATTGGTGAAACCGACAACTAATACTTGTCCCCTTGACAGATTCTTTAACCGGAGCGGTGGGTATCTGCGGCACCCTAAAGGGTTACCGTAAACTACTTGGCCGCTTTTCTCACCAACCCTCTCCTTATCTGACCCGTCAGTTTAGCTGGACGTCTTTGTTGTTGGTTCCACACTTTCATTTTTCATGATGGACTGAAAAAAGTTCTGAGAGGTGTTCAAAGCTTTTATATTTGTCTGCTTTAATCTTTTTCACAACTTTTCACTGACCCGCCTGCAATATCTTTATGCATTCATGTACTTGCTGACCTGCTGATATGGTCTAACGCACATCTTAGTCCTTCACAGAACAACCAAATTTGTACACAGAAAAACTACTATAAAGCTGCTGAGGACATTTATTGCACTGAATTTTATTTAGGGATGCTTTAGTGATTGCGGTAAAATGATCGTCATTTGTAAAAAATTGCTCCATTCTCCATTCTAAGCAGCCTTATCACATGCAAATCTGCAGCAGCTTGTGAATGTTTTGTGTTATTTGGGCCATGGTGACTGAAGGTCCAAGAAGCAGCACAAGTAAAAATGACAGCATTTTGGATTCTGTCTTCTCCTGAAAACAGAATGCTTAATGGCAAAGGCCGGCATTACAAGCCACTGCAGACCTAGATAAGTGGCTGACAGAAGGTAAGGTGAGGCTGAAAGAGAAGACTGTGACACAAGGAGAGAGATACTCACCCCATAATGAGGCCATTAATGTAGTCGTTCCCATCCATGTGGCCAAACTGGAAGTCTCTGGAGATGCAAGAAAAATAAGAGAGTAAAATGAACTCTATCTCCCATCTCTGTGGGCTGTATATTGTTAGCACAAACCGGGACAGTATCTTCAATGCACAATATCACACAAATAGAAAACTTGGTTAAAAGTAATATGATGTCCCCGCTGCTGAAAACATAAGAACGCTTTTGTCACTGTGGGAGGGGATGAAAAAAAAATATCCCCAAAGCTCCATCCTGTGTCGTCCCTATGCTTCTCCTCATCTCCTTCGCCACAGAAAAGTCTTGGGTTATTTATCTAAATGATAAGGAAGGAGGAGGAATTCAATTTGTACCTCATTGTACTGCACTATGTCTGAGAAGAACACATTGCAAGCAGATGAAGGAAGGGATGGGGAGGGCCAGAGAAACCGCCAACTTTCGCCGAATGACTGATTGCGACGGCCCGCGCATATACATTATATTCATTTTGAATCATTGCTACATATAGGAGGATTGTCCCCAGGGTGCTAAGCAGTACTGCATGTGCTTATGTGAATGGCATGATTATTAAGACTGAACACTGTAATAAATTTTGTGGAGGCAACGAAAGAAAGAAAAAAAAAAACTAAACCTTCAGTCAATGTTCGAGGTAATCGTACTGACAATAGCAAACTGGACTGGGAATAAAACTCATCATAAAGTAAAAGCCCGCGCTGGAAACAGCAGCGGAGTGAGATACGGATCTGAATTAGGTAGAAAATGATTTACAGCTCTAAGAGCAACAACAGAAGTGAGGAAATGCAACACTGAAAATGTGACATGGAAAGGCTATAATCTTTTTTTATTTTTTTTTATTCAAATTTTGCTTCTTAATTTATTTTTTAGCAGATTTGGTCCCTTTTGTCCACCAACAAAAGGGCTGTCTACCTTTTGTTGGTAGACAGCCCAGGCTTTGTTGGGCTGTCTATCAACAAAACCTGCTTGGAAATCTTGTATGGCTGTCAAATACATAAATAAAACACAAAATAAAGCAGGTGTTTAATAATACTTGAGGAAAAAATAAGACTATTTATTGCGATCGCAAATAGCTTAACTTTTTAATGCATTCAAAGCTACATCCTAAAGTCTTTCTAATCACTGTAGAATAATTTAATCCAGGTTTGAATTGTCTGTACATTGAGGTTTTACTTTCAATTGTTTATCAAAATTCAATTGGTCTTTTTGTGTTTTTAACACTAAACTCAAGCTCTAAAAGGAAAAAGACAGTTTGGACTTCATCTCTATAATGCAAAAGAATGACTTTGAATTTGAACCGAATCAAACTGAATGTGTTGAAGACACACTTTATCTCACAACCACACTGTAGCTCCTAGTCAGATGTTTGGTGGAGGTTATATTGTTCCACCTGTGTTCTTGAGCCAAATCAACCAATGTGCAGAGAAGCACCATGGTGGAATCAGCCATTTTGGAAAACAGAGCCCGCCGTGTTACACGTCATGCCTCCGACTGGAGAACCATTTGAAAGGACATGGTCGCTTCACTGCGCCGCTATTGCACAGTTTGGATGAAACAAAGGCGAACAGAAGGAGCACAGCATTGGATTGAGGGGGCTTATAAATTCAAGGAAATAGTTTTGCTTTGGTGTTATTTATCAATCCCTCCATTCATTTATTAACGCATTTATTTCTCTATCCATCCATCCAAACCATGCATTACTGTTGCATCCATCCATCCAATAAACAATAATTAATCGATCTATGCAGCCATCAATCCCCTTACAGGTGTAGTAATTCTAGATTTCAACTTTCTGAAAAAATATCTGCACTGACTTCATAATGAACTTTGATATTATTAGATTAAAATTGGCAAAATAATTTATTTTAAAAGAAAAACAAATATCAAGCTGCACCGCTGAAGTTTCTTTTAAATCCATTCAAGAACAATAATCCTTCTACTGTCTGGTTTTGTAGAAAAAAAACATTCCCGGTATGCTAAAAGCACACTGCTTTCTATTCTTTTATTTTGCCGTTTTGGGCTGGGTGTGAAAAGTTGCTTTTTTGGGGTGGGGAGTTCCCACTAAAAACAGCTAAATGAGCAGAGTACAGTGAACCGAAAAACCAGCATTGCATGCTTATGGGATCTAAAACCAAAACAATGCCATAGAACTCCTAAAAAAAAAAAAATCTATTCTGGGATATAGGGAACATTATAAAGTATAAAACTAAACACTGGGTCTAGAAGTATGCTTACCCGGACTCTCGTGGGCTTTAAATGAGGAATTATGAGAGTCCAACATCCTTTATGGATAGAAATTAAGGCCCAGAGCTCTTAGTTTGTGAGACTTTGTGATAAAGCCTTTTTTATTTTCAGCTCCAACTGGCAGATGAAAACCAAGACAAACCAACATGTGCTCGATTCCGGCACATTCATGCCCACCGACTGGCGAGAATCCTGTTTGCCCACGCACATGAACGCCACGAATGGTGGGTGAGCTGAATACCACAGCACTGCATCAAACGGCATCGGCTCATTCAAATGTCAGCCCTCTCCTGTGATCTCTTCTCTCCATGTGCTACCTCCACCTACCACTGGGGGCGAAACTGCAGCTATCGACTAGTAATTACAAGCTCTGTTTAGGTGTGTCAGAACCCTGCAGGCAGCTCTGATCTCAGTGGGGGGGAACTCAAATTCAGACATCTTCGGGGAAAGAAAAAAAATGAAGAAACAGCGGAAGGTAGTGTGGCAGATAGTGGTATAATTGATGATAGGGATCTGAGTAATTCAATCAGCCCTAATGGGAATGCCTGGAGAGGGAGAAGCGCTTTGATCACAGCGGTTTGAGGAGGACATCTTTATTCAAATGCAGCAGCCACTTCAGCACAGTGCATTCCTGCTTTAACCAGAATCCTTCAGCTGGAGGATAACCCACCAGCTGTGCTTTAAGTTAACCCACTGCGCACAATCAACACACTTTCATTTGACAGCCCTTTGTTAAGATCTGCTTCCATTTTTTCCCATCCTCTTGGAGCAAAAATAGCTTCTCCTGAAATTATACACTGCTTTGTTTTTATTTGCCTTGTTACAGAGCAGCGTTCCAGCATGAGAACAGGTCGAGCAGCGCAGCACGCAACATAAACACCCCGGTACAGAGTTGTTATTGCGCAGGAAAACAGAAAATTATGCATTAATAAAGGCTGAGCTGCGGTTGTGATTGACAGCTGAAAAGAACACCTATATTTGGAAGCTGACATTTCACATAATTACCTTTCTACTGAACCGCTACAAAAAAAAAGAAAAGAAAAGGAAAATAGACGTGCCCTGACAACAGCATAAACTTGCTTGTGAATAGACTGGCAGCATTTCCCCAGCGAGTACACCATCCTGAAATAAACGTATAAATTGGATTTTCATCTCTGACCTCATCGTGTCTCCGTGCCTCACCTGTTAAACTGTTCTCTGTATTCCTTTGCCACTCGCTGCATCAAGGTCTTTAATCTAAAAGCAAATGAGAAGAGAGTGAAAAGCCACATAAGTCAGAGCCTATCCCTTTTTTTCTTATTTTTTATTTATTTTTAGCCGCTGGCTGCAATTTGTGGGCAGCTCCAAACAATAACAGTCAGTCTTATCTCTATTCGAAAGCCACACACCAAAATGCTGCTATGGTGGAGAGTGTGGAGAGCCATTTGATTATTACGGGCACAACTTTTTAATTTCTCTCTTCTCTTTACCTGCTGCTCTGCTCTGTGGGGTCTTTCTCGTCAATGATCGCAATTGCCACCAGTTTACCTGTATCAGGACGACATTGATTACAATTTTTTTTTTAAGTCACAGAATAAAGAATAGAAGGAGACAATTTGAGACCAGTTAGACTCTGGCAGGAGGCTTCTTATACAACTTTTGTATCAAAATTACTTATTTTCCTAAAGGAAATCTCTGAAGTCCTTTGATATTTAGAGACAATATTCAATAAGTACGACTGAAATAATAATGCACAGGAACTTTACAACAGATATTACAGAGTTTATGGGTGGAAGTGTGAATGGATGTACAGATGCATGGGTGTAGGAACAATCAGATCTGTGGACGCATATTAAATATTTGTACACTGGAATCATGTGAAACGAAGGCACATATATTTGGTCATCAATGGATGGACGAACAGAAAGATGAACAAACAAATGAAAGGAGGGACAAACAGATGGACGGAGGGAAAGTTAGATATATAAATGGACAGACAGATTTTTTAATCTTCCATATTAACTCAGATCTGAGGAAATATTTAAATTCCAGACTTTTCCAGACTGTAGGAGTTGCATGAAAGATGCTTCAGCAGCGCTCAATAGGGAAAAGAAAAGAAGAGGCATGGAGGGTGATTTACCCATTAATCACTCAAACATTAAACTAACTTCAGCTTTCTGCTTCGTTGTGCAGGAAACAAGTGCTCAGTTGGTAGCAGAGCTATTTAGGTGCCATTCAAAACCAAAACCCATGAAATGACAAATAGGTCTACTTAAAAAAAACAAAAAATAAACTCTTACACAACTTAAAAAGGTCTCCTATTTAAGCTGCTATGGTTTGAGGCAGGAAGCCCCTTGAAATTTAGATCAGAGAGGCAGCCTGCCCCCTGCTGGTCACTGATGCAGAAAGGTTATGTAGAGAAAGTGGACAGCCTGGAGTCAGGAGAAGAGATAAATACTTACAATGCAGAGAGGAAATCTTAATATATGGCTTAGTTTGTGTGCATTTCTTCCAACTGCAGTGCGCCTGTCTTCATGGGAGTTTCTCAAGCGGGAATGTGCATAATTAACACCAGCAAGGATTTAAGAACTTAAGAAGGTACACTGAGCTAGAATAATATGCATAGAAAAGTAATTCATCAGCAACTTGTCTAATAGAGTACTGGGATTTTGAAACATCAGTACAGTTTATTTTATTTTTAATTTGGGATACACTTCCTGTTAAGCCAAAAAGGAACAATGTATTCTCTTCTATTTTAATATTAACCAGCGATTTGAACATGATTATTTTATTATGCTTCATAAAGTGAACCCAAACGCTCCAATAATTATCTTCTAAACTTCTCATATGTTCACGTACCTTTTTCTGGCTTATATTGTTCTTTGTGGTAACAATGTCGCTAGAAAAGCTTGCAGCTCATTAAGCAGGTTTTCACTGCAAATTACAGGTCCAAATGTTGCAAGAATTGTAAAATGTCTCTCTTTCTGCTGCAGAGACAACAATTATAGTTACGGCACAATAATATGACCAGCTAAGGAGCATGATTACTACGGTCATCACTGCAGGATTATGTAGCGGTAACGGAAAATTACTCACCTGGAAACACTAATTTCACCAAAGAACTTTGTGCTTGGAGTTGTTCACTTCATTTCAGTTGACATTAATCCCTTTCTGAATTTGAGGTAGTTTCTTTTCCAAGAGTTGAATGGCTATTTGAAATTTTGGTATTTACTGTTACTATTAGTAATTTACTATTTGCTTTCAAGTCAGCCAGCAAGAATCTAACACTTCTTATGCATCATTGTTTTAGATTTTTTTTATGTAAGTAAATATAACTGAGGATTTTTTAAAGGGGGCCTATTATGCTTTTACACATTCTGTATTAAGATAGATTTATACAAAACAAGTTCATTAAATTTTTGGCACAAAGTTTTTCTCAGATAAAATCACCTGCTCAGCTCTGCCTATTTTGAGCTCAACTAGGATCAAGTGGCATGTATTCATGATCGAAATGAACTGAATTTCTTTTGTATAAAATGCCTTGAGATGATGAGTTGTAAATCAGCACCATATAAATAAAATAATTTAATTCTTGGTTGAGTAATTAAAACTTTAAACCAAAATCTGTGAGGGGTATGAATATAAGCATAAATATGGGGTAGAAAAACAGAATCCAACTATTTAGCCTTCATCATACTCTAAACTGACCAAAGCTTTATTTATGTTTTCATCTTCATCTCCAATTGTCTCAAACTTCAACAAATGCGGCATTAATTGGATATCATGAGAGACAAGCCAAAATGTTTTTTGTTGCTTTTTCACTTTATCAACAGTTCGGGGGACCTTAGGTCCTGCTTCAGAAGTTTGGTGTTCAATGTGAAACATGCCTCTACAAAAATCAGGTTCAGAGATTTACTACTACTCACCAGCTTTTCAGTTTGCTTCTCTCTGCTATCAAGTCTTTCTGCATGATGTTTGAATGTGAAATATAAAACTCAAGGTTGTTTTCTACAGGCCCATATTTAAAAATGAGAATCAATTCGAGCTCTTCCATCATTAAGGCTTGATTGCCGTGTTACGCGGGTCAAGATGTTTTGGATTCTTAATGCCAAAGCTCTGATCATCGCTCACTTCAAAAGGTTCGGGATGAGAATGAAATCATGCTTCAGAGAGAATTTCTGAATAACTTATAAATGTTCAAGTCCATCAAGTTAAAAGATCGTCTGCTGCAAGCTTAAAGACCCGCTTGGCGACGGAATCTAATTTAATGCATCAATCTGAGACCTCACATCGTTTTTCTGTAAATCTGCCAGAGCATTTTCAGAAACTATAGCCAGCTCAGTTTTATAATCCACTGGTTTAGTGACTGTATTGTTTACCCAGCTGAAGACTAACAGTTTGTGCCTTAAATCCAGTATAAATATGCAGCACACGTGATATTCATGTGATAAATGTAGAAAATCGAGAGGACACAAAAATTGGTATGTGGAAGATGACAAATGTTTTCTGGTTCTCCTGTGTTGTTATTGTGGTTGTCTCCGCTTCTGAAGAATAACCTTCCAATATTCCAGTGCATGACAACATAAAAGGAGAAGTGCTTTTTAATACCGCCAAACATATTCTGCTTTCAATATGCATCCAATTCATCTCCCTGTCTGCCTCACTGTCCTTTAAATCCTCGCAGTTAAATAAACCTAAATTACAGTTTCAGGCTCTTCATTGATTTTTTTGGGTCACACCAGTATTTAGATGTGGGTACAGAGTTCTGTGTCAGTATGACTTATGATGTGTGGGATGGAGGGGGGGATTTTTTAAGCATAAAATGTCATCCCAGCAGCTCCACTGAGCTGCAGTCCATGAAATGTGATATTCGGTTCAAAAGACTCCCGCAACAGGGCTTCTGCCAACTTTCTTTTTTTTTTTTAAAACTTCCTTCAAGCATTCACATGAATCAAAACTGCAAATTCTTGAACAGTCACACATTGTTTATCCAATTAAGGCATTATTGCGAAGGTTTAAAAAGCAGGAAGTATGGTTTAAAAGAGAAAGAAAGCAACCTGAAGTAGCCTAAATAGAATCAAACAGTATTCACTTACACAGGGAGTAGTAAAGTAGTAATGTTTGGTTGATTTTGTTGTTGTTACATTGCTTCTACGTAACTAACCTTTTACCATTGGAAACCCTGTTTATTCTCTCTTCAAAATGGTGCCACATATGTAGGTTGAATAGAGTTGTGTACAGGAGTTACACCCATAAATAACTTGCCAAATCGTCTTTAAAAAAAGCAAAACTGCTTATGATGGAGGAAGTGGGACGGTATTTTCTCCATGATGGAAAAACAAGAATTTTCAACACTGGAGGAGAGCCCAATGCAGAGAGAAATGGAGATGAGACCCCGTAACCAGTGGCAATCCCATGTCTCCAGACTTAAACCACTTCTCCATCATCATGTCTCTTTCTAACCGGTTAATGTCTGGTTTGGTTCTACCACAGTTGATCAGTTACAGCCAAAACAGTACAGTTTGTTCCTCTGTATTGTGGGCGTGAATTTAGGCAGGAATTTGGGCGGCTGTGAGCGTGCAGCAGCTTTGGTCGACATTCTAATGAGGTTTGCAGCAACACTCGGCAATGGAGAACCTCAAGGTTTTAGATTTAGGTTATGAGTTCAATAGATGTAAAGCAAAATCCACACATGAACTTTATTTAAAAAGAAAAATTCAAAACAAAGAAATAATTGCACATCACAACTGATTAATATTGCGTAGTTCTGACTGCTCTGTCCAACAGATCGCTAGAGATGCAGTTTCTTGCTTTTTCATTTCTGCCCATTCTTCTCATTCCACTCCAAAAGCTGACACGTGTGCTCTTGGCGGTGCTCAAGATTAAATTGGTAATTACACTTCTCCACGCTGTGCAGCTTTATGATAGTAGACAACATGTCTGCCAGCTCACTTTGGTGGTTGAGATGTTGTTGTATGGAGCTTGCAATGACATTAATAAGACAATCATTGAATTGTGTCTGCAAGCTGGCATGGCTTGTACTACTCCTGAAAAAAATACGAAAATGGGGAAGAACCACATACAGCCACCAAATGGAGATTCGTTTGGACTGGGGCAGAACCAGTTAAAGCCGCTCTAGTGGAGAAGCCCCTTTAGAGACTGAACTGTTTGCTACATACAGAATCCAATCATGCAACATATGATTGGATTCTACAACCTGCTGCATTTGGACATAAGGTGATTTTTCTTCCATATCTGAGATGGTTACATTTAGTGTGAAGTTGTTTTAGGTGAGAAATTCAGCTAAGTGCAGAGCGAGCTGTGTGGCTTACCACTGTTGAAAAGTGCACACCCTGACATGGTTCGGTCAACCTTTCTTTCTGCAGCTGCGTGAGAAACCTTAATCCCTCCAAATATCAGACATTAAAGACAGCTGGGAGTTCACTCCATTTTGTTTGGGTGTCACTTTAAAGTTACCCAACAAAACAATGCATTGTACTCCTAGTTCCACTCAAACATTCTGTGTGTGAAGTTGACAAATGCTGTACTGGATATTTTCAGTGTGAATTTGTGTGCCGTTAAAATGAAGAAAAGAGCTTACAAAGCCTGAGAAATTTCAGTTTAATGGAAGTAAAAAGTAAAGGAGTGAAAGCCGACTGGAGAAGTGTACAGATTATTCTAACATTTTTGCACCAGTAAGTATTTTAGGGAAAGCATCAGGGTTAACTCTCTTGCCTTAGGAAATGTGAACATATAGAAAATTTGTGCATTAAACTGCACACCTTGTTGGAATCCAGCCACTTATCCAGCAAACCACAGCTGCTCTAATGCTGTAAGTATAAAGCCTGTAAAGGAAGGAAATACTGTGTCTAATATTAGAGAGGCACTGAACAGAGTATCAATGTACCGCTGTTTAAGAGGCAGTTTGCATTTCACATTTGAGCTTAAATTACCTTTACAAGGAAAGGAGTTTTTGAACAAGAATAACAAATTTGTCTGTTTCTGGAGGGCATAAAGACTGAGCAAAAAATAGCTCCACGAGTACAGTTGAAGCTGAACAAGCTTCTGATAGAAGATGTTTGACTTTTAATTTTAAAGCTGCCCTATGGCAAGCGACACGTTTGAAGGCGAGGCTGCAAAACATTAGGGCGTTCTTTATATAACAACATTTTGCTGACGTGCTTGATTTATGCTTGTGTTTTAATATGCAGTTTAGAAATGTTTACCAGCGTCTTTGGTCGTAAAGATTAAAGAAGAGCTATATGCATGAAAGAACAAAATTAAAAGAAACCACAGCTACAGCAAAAAAAAAAAAATAAAGCAGAAAAGCAATAAAATGAGTCTGTAAAAGATTTGAGCTCCGTTTCATCTGGTAAAGAAATATCAAAATATAACTAAAGTATATTTCCAGGAAGAAGTTCTCATATGCTCCTTGGCTCTGTGCAACCAAGAAAGGAGATAAGGATGACTGCTGATGCTGGCTGGCTTCTACCATAGTGGTAAAATGATTTCCACTCTGTGTATTAATGCATATTGAAGAATATTTGGTGTTTGAACTTTTAAAATTGATAGTTATTTTAGTTTTTTTGAATTGTAGTTACTTTCAGCATACAAAGTGGCTCAGGATCCACACCATATATTTGAGCTAAGGGTGTGCTATTGTTTAAGATTAATTTTTGGAAAATCTGGATTTCTTTTCACCCATGCACTCCTTGGATTTCCATTGTTCAAAGTATTGTCAAACAAGATGCTAGGCCTTGGGAAGGGTTGTAAGTGTTTTTTTTACATTTGCAGTTTTAGTTGGACTTCAAATTCAAATCAATTCACCGAAGGGATGATTGTAGTAAGATGCAGTTTGGAAAATATTTTCTGTCTTATGTCATGTCTTTTCAGAAAAGGAAGCGAGAATTTTTTTTTTTTAATTAAAATCGAAAATCAGATTTGATATGATAAAATTTTTGATTTTATTTTCAAGCCATATTGTCAAGTCCTAATTTGAGCCTATATTTTCTAACTTTAATCCTCTATGGACTACAGAAAACGATCTATAAATTCAAACACATATGCAGAATTATTGTTAAAAACAATAAAAATCACAAAAATTTCCAGACAAATGCTTCAAAAAATTTTAAAAAATTGCAAATCAAATATATTATTAAAAGTCGCTAAATGTATAATAAGCAGAAATGGATGGCCACTAAACTTCTCAAATTTAACGCTGTAAATGTTACAATTTGCTACATTTATTGGTATAACAGTGACATAATTTTTTTAAAATTGGGGTTAATGCTGGAACATTTCTTGGAAGGTTACATGTGTATGTTGGGGAACAATGTGCTTTGCTGCAAAATAACATTCTTTAGATCAAAAAAGATAAAAATGAAATAAGTCTGCAAGTGGAATGCGTTACCTGTTTCTCCAAGCTCATACAAGGTAAAGCCATCAATATGAAGGTATCCCTGGAAGCGCTCCTTGTTCACCCATGACGACAGGCTGCCGTCCTCATACTCTGCAAACATACAGGGGGGAATCTTTCAGAAACAAGGGGACAGAGCAGCTTATCGAGATTCACCACACAACCTGTCGATATCAAAAGCAAAGCATAGAAAAGTATTGATGGTTGGACTGTCAGAAGATCACAATGTTTACAACATGTAACCTCTTCGGGGGGGTAAAGAGCGAGACACTGTCTGAGCATTCACAGACACGGGGCACGTAAACAGAGATCAGAGGCGTCTGAAGTGGTCTGGGTCATAAACTGCACTATAGACAGATATATAAGTGAACAGATAAAATAACAGGGTTGAGAATATTTATTCAGGGTGGATTGTCAACAGTTATACAGAATGAACAAAACATGTTTTATTAATCAAATAAATGGTTGTCAAAAACACTAAATTATCCATTTGACATTAATAATTTCCATTCTGTCCCGACTCTCTCATCAGTTTTGCTTGTCAATCACAAAAAGCAAGAAAGAAAAAACTATTTCATACTATTTTTAATGCATACACTACTATGGACAAGTATACGAACCACTTTGATAGCTGACAAACTGGAAATATTATTTATTTATGGAAGACCAACATAAAGCAGTTCATAATTGTGAAGTGTGAAGAAAATGACATAGTTTTCATCTGCTTTTAAAAATCAAAACTGGTGTGCTGTGTCTTCAGCTCTTTTTATACTCTGATGCCCCTAAATAAAATCTAGCTCAACTATGGTTATAACATTTTTTAGCTTTGGCGGTACTACCGAGATCCACAGCTCATGTGGATTATGGAAAAAAAGGGATAAATATTAGTTGTTTACATTGCAAATTTGATCTTGAGAAAAAAGTTGGAAGAAACAAGCTATTGTTTAAGGGTGTGCAATATGGGTAAGACATGTGACTGCTATACAACAGCTGAATCTTGTTAAGGCAATATTGATTACAATACATCCACATTGTGGTAAATCTCATTTTTTTCTCTCCAGGTAAATTTCACACCAGTCTTCATGAACTTTAGCATCTTTCATACTAAAAATCTACAGCTATCTACAGTTCAGTTTTTGCAGATGCATCTAGTCCCAGATTTTTCTGTGGAATATAATTCCAAAATAGAGGGCATTCCTGGAAGAAGGTCTGATGCTGCAAAGACTTGAGTGGTGGAGGTTCACAGCCCTAAACATGCAGCTCTATACACACAATAGAATAGTTAAGATGAAATCGGATTTATGTGTTAGAATGATCCAATCAGAGTCCACACTTAAATCCAATGCAGAATATGTGGCAAAACCTGAACAGTCTCAATGAGCTTGAACCATTCCTGAAAGAAGAAAGTCTTTGTCGCTAGAAGTGAAAAGATGATAGTGGCATTTTTTTAAGACTTGACAGTCGCAACAGAAGATTCTGCAAAATTCTGAGTCAGGGGTGCTGAATACAAATGGATGCCATACTTATCTTATTTCTACTTGTATAACTCTAAAAAAAACCTGATCTCATTTTTTTCTTCCATGTGCCACTTTGTAATAGTCCGTCGTGTAAAATATCAATAAAATATAGCAAGCTTTGGAGTCACGACCTGACAAAATGTCAACAAGTGCGAAAATAATTCAAAGGATATTAGGTCAAAGACAATAATATTTTTTGTAAGGCATTGCATCTTATGCACAAAAAGAAAAGAAAAAACATAATATCATTTCTAGACAAATATCTGGAGGCAGCATGAGGGTTATAGAGAACAAGTTCAGTGAGGCATTTTAAAAACTAAAAAAACTGAGAAAAATAAAAGGATGCACATAATTATTGTCAAATGTAGCCAGAACCTTAATATGACATGTTAATACGCTATCCTGACCTTTACGCTGCCACTTAAGTAATTACAGGAACACTGATAATTTTTAACATGTTTCTCATGCTGCAGGGCCTCAAAGGAGCCAAGGGCACAATACCGAACATGACAACTTAAAACCCTCAAACACGCTTGTAAATGTGCAAGGCTGTGCCTTACAGTTGGATTAGAATGCATTTCTCCCAGACCCTTACTGCTATGCGAAGGCCATGGAGTGTTGCTGTAAAAGCCTGCTGAGTCAGTCGATCTGGTAGACATTCCAAAGACTTCTTCCCACAGATGTCTTGGCTTTATAGACAGCATGCAGCTGCCCAACTTCTCCCCAGAAGCAACAGAGCGAGAGTGAATCGAGAAAAGAAGGTGGGGGTGGAGACGCGTTCTTTTTAAGGTTGTACCATCTGATGAAGCTCTTGTACACGACTCAACTTGCTTCACCTTGAATCAAATTAGAGTCGCTCTCTTCTCGGGGCATGAGGCTCAGAAATTTCATGCTGCCCTACAGGAGCCCGTCAGCCAAGAGTTCGCACAGTGGGGAGACAACATGGAGAAATGAGGGGAAGGAAGGGGAATAAAAACAGACAGCGGGTGGAGAGGGGATGATCTGGTGTCAGAGTTTGGAGCTGAGGCAGGAGGGAACGCTGACACATTTCAAGGATGAAGGTTAATGGCAGAAAAGACCTGGGAGTCTATGCAAATAGAAAGAAACAGAATGACAGTGGAGAAAAGCAGAGGAGGGAAAGTAGCTTCATCAAAGAGAACTTAAACAGAGACGGAAGGTTGATGAGGATGAAAAGACAAGACGGCTGAACATAAAATGTAAGAAGGATGTAAAAAATGAAAAGATTTCTTCCGTTACAGAGAATAAGATAATGTGACAAGCATCCATAAAGCACTAAGACACATTACAATGAGAGCAGGAAATGAGATCTGACACTCAAAACCTGATGGATAAGAAGACTGAGAATAACAAAATTACACCAACTATTAGAGGGATTACTATGAGATTTCAAGTTAATGCTATAAATGAACTAAACAGTTATAGCTTCTAAATCCTACAACCTCTGTTAATTATAGCATTTAATGACCAAACAATCTGGTCTTTACCAAGTTCTAAAATTTAAATCAAGCATCAAGAGTAGGAACCCCATTCCCACCGAATACACAGTGAATCTGTTTCAGGCTTTCCCCCAGTGTATTATAAGCCTGGTGGGCCACCAGGGTTTTCTTGTGTCCCCACCAGGCTAAGCACTGCTTATTTATGCAAGTCTTTTTAAAATGTTTGCATTTATGCGTCAAATGGCCCGGTCTACGGAAGACAGGTCCTTCGAAGGCCACGAATATGGACAACCAGAAGAGAGAAACTGTTTCATAAAATGACATGTATGCTTGAATTGAAAGTTATTTTTTTAAACAGCAACTATTGTCTCATCTTACAGAATGTGTGTCACTTTTTCCACGTTGCTCCTGTTGTGAATAGTGATTGTATGATGGGATCAATGGTGTGAAATCCATGGGGTTATGATGTGTCAAAACCTGGTGAGTTACTTTTGTGTTACACCACCTTAATAATTTTTCCTTTTTTCCCCTCATAATAAAAACGATTGACCTGTGTTTGACTTCATACACATTTCACAATCCAGCATCATCTCTTATAACTTAATGGTTATTGATTTAATACTTAGTCTCAGGCTGGAAAGGCTAGCAATCAATTCAAACCTTTGTTCTACAATGTGCCACCTTTCAGTTCACTACGAGGTCAAGTGGTTTGATGGTTATCAGTTCAATAATCCAACATTTCAGGATGAGAATAATTAACTTTATAATTGGACCGTTACAGTAACAATTCACGAAGTTCCACAAACTGTGTTGAAATGGTAAACATATGCATAAACACAGCATATGAGAGCACCGGCTCTCATGTTATGGAGGTTTGATATACAAAGAATCTGTTGCAGTCTGGTTGGTTGTTAAACTGTAAATGGAGCACTGCGAATGCCTGAGGGAAAAACAATATTGCTTCGATACTGTCCTCTACACAGCCGTGAACTATTAAATACTGCAGAACTGCCATTCAAATCAGGCAGAAATTGAATTTATGTGACATCATGTCTTTTACCAGAGACATAAATAAATGTGGAGGACGCTATGTAAGCTAGGACCAGTCAGCTGCATAAAAAGGATGAACTCTTACCAGTTGTCATCTATAGCATTAAGTGAAGAAAAGCAAGGACTTTTAAATGCTTTTTCCATTTTTACTGTAAACGTAGAGCACTGTAGCATTTTAACATTGTTGTTTACTAGGACTGACTCATTCACATTAAACCTAATTTAAACTAGAGAAACGGAAGCAAAGGTACAAATGTTATCTGTTAGCTTTTACTTCAGCATGTTCACCCTATTCAAATAATCAGAGGCAAACACTGCCTGTGTCTAGCCTATCTAAACAGTGTAATTTTATGACTTGTTATTCAGTCTCTACTTTAAATGAACCTAATCAGCAGATGTGAAACAAGTTCTACCTCATGACAGCCACATTCACGAACATTTCCATAAAAGGTGCAACACCATCAAACCATTAACCACTGATGCAGAATAGAAGAAAGCATTGATGCAACTGAGTAGTAAAAAGGGTAAATTAGGATTGTAAAACACATTCTCCATGTAAAAAAAAAATTTCAGACAAGAATTTGCAGGGTTTTCTGTCCTGCATATGAACAGTTGGCAGATTTCACATGTGGGGCAAAGAAATAATAGAGCAAAAAGAAGAATGAAGGGAAGGATGAAATCTAGAACAAAAGCAAGAAAGAATGAAAAAATAGGACACAAGAAAGTGGAAAAAAGACTTAAGGAAAGAAAAAAGGCAGAAGAAATAGCACAATATTCACACAAAGAAAATATAAAATCTGGAAAAACAAGTTTTCAATGCTCGTTTTTTTTGTACTAATTCAAGCTTGTAAAGTACTGAAATCAGATTCTAAAACTTTCCAAACTAAGTTAGAACCCTCGGAATATGCCAATCTTGTGAAAGAAGCAGTGACAAAAACAACTTTCATCCTAAAGATAATGTTTTTCTGTCTTTATACAAAACAGACCATGTCGGTCAGTGTCTTCATCCACACGCACATAATGATAAACACTACTGAGAGCCTGTAGCTCAGTAACAGCTTACACCAGCACAGCACTGAGGATTTTAGTTGTTAAATATGCATGAGGCTCTGTGCCGGACTATATTTTAATGGCGTTCTTCAAAAGCGGGATGCTGCTGTTTTGGGAAGTGCGCAGCAACAGTAATCAAAGCTAAAACAACACTGTGTCAAATATCACATTACACAAAGTGAGGGCTGGCTTTTGGACAGCGTGTCTCTGCTCAGTGGGAACTCTTCTTTAAAACAACACAGACCTGCACAGTAAGAGCACCGACGTGCAGCAGTGAATTCCTAATAAGCGTTTTTGAATCTGAACTAACTCAAAATCTAACAAAAATAAAAATAGAACTGCCAGGGGAAGGTATTGTTTGCATATCCTAGGAAGAGCCAGCCTCTAAAGCCAGGAGATAAAAAAAAAAAAAAAAGACTGCAGCTTATGAAAAGATGAACATGAAAGCCACGCAGTGCTGTGCCAAACGGTTCATATCCCTTTAACTGTTCTGCATTTTAAACACAAATGTCTTTGTCTTTTATTTTGGTCCAACTCACGTCTGTGGCAGACCAACCACTTTTGTCCTTTTGTTTTTTAAATAGTTCATGTCCAGTCAACCTAAACAGAGGCCTCTGCCAAGGAAGATGGTTTAAGAAACCATCCCCTCAGCATGATGCTGCTCCTGCCATGTTTCACTGTGTTTCTAGTGTTGTTTTACAGTCACAGTTCAGATAGTATTTAACTTTATGTATATTTCAATCAACCTGGACTAGCTTCCCTGTCCTTGCTGAAGAGAAGCATCCCCACATCACGATCCTTCAAATACTGTGTATCAAAGTGAGTGATAGCTAGGTGACCTCAAAACAGAGAAGTTTGGAAAAACTTATGTTTTTAAATTAGGTTGTCTTATGGTTTTAAACAGGAGTTCCCTTCTTGCAAGTCTTGCACAAAGGTCAGATTACTATAGCCCTATTGGAAGCTTTTCTAATCAATACTCTCCTTGCTCAGGCTCTCCGTTTTAGCCAGTTTATCACACTAAATTTTTGGATAATGGATGAATCAGTGCTGTGATGTTTCTTACTTCTGAACGGAACTGGTGGTACTGCATTTAATTTAGGGGTAACAGAGTAAGAGGGAATCAGGATGCCGACTACAACCTTCAGATTTTTATTTGTACAATTTTTAAAAAACCATATATCACATATTTCCACCCAGTTCACAATTTTGTGGCTGGAACATGAAAGAAATGTGAACGTCTCAAAGGTGGGAAAATTTCAATGCAACATCCACACTGCCTGAAATAAAACTGGACAGCTATGCAAACGCGTCATGGAAGTTCAGCCAAATTACATTTGATAAAACACTTTATGACAGAACGTCATGCAAAGTGAGGGATACAGAAAACCACATCAGATGATTTAGGATCAGCTCTTCTCTTATGAAGGATCAAGTCAGAGCAATTTAAGCGAGACAAGTCTGAGAAATAAAGCAAAGCAGATAGAAACAGATGCTGTGGAGCTACAGAAGAAGAAACAAAAACAAGGACTTGGAAGTGGACGAGAGGAGTGGAAGGATTTCTTTCTGCTGTCATTGACTGCTTGACGAACTGGAGTCGGTGATGTTTGATAATAAATGTGTTTTTACTTTTAGAGATTAGAAAAGTAAAGCACGCAGCGGGTCGTTTTATCATCCAGTTTAGCTGCTCCAACTTTGACAGGTTTAATCTGCCGCATCAATGGCAATACCAGACAGGCGCCTCCTCTGCATCAGGGTCTTGGAGGACTCTGCTGAGTGTGGCGTTTTTGTGGTCAACATCTGCTGCGGCGAACCTCTGCTCCTGCGGTTTTGGAGCACCAAGCCCATGTTCTGCAGCGCTCAGGTGGAGCAGTTGGGTGTGGGCTACAAGACCCCAACACAGATGGATTTTATACTGCGGGCTGTGCGGCGTGTACCCAACCTTCCCAACAGCCACTACTGGGGGCCGTTCGTTTTGGCACTGTGCCTCGACGCTCTTCACTTCCGCTTCAGGCTGCCTGTTGAGGTTGGGTCCGGCATTGATGTTCAACGTATAATGAAGCAACATGGTAGACTCACACTGCTGCGATGAAAAGCGTAAATCGGTTTCTAAATACATTTTGTAATATTTGTTTCTTTATTTTCAAGCTAGTTTGGCTTTGTTTGAGAGATACAGCTTGAATTTCTCAAATTGCAATCAATCAAACCTTGAATGGCTAACCTACACAATAGCAGACATTTCTGTGTTGAAAGAAATGTCCCATTAAGAAGCACTGAAAATGCTACATTCTACATTCCTCTTAACAAGAGCTAGTGTGTGTGTCTTGTAGTGTGCGTCACTGATAATATTAGATTATTACATGAATGTGTGTGTAATATATTTGAGGGCAAACATTTTTCATTTTCTGATTGTTTCTTTTTGCAAGTACATTTATCTTTAAAAGACTGACCAGCATATCAATGAATGTTACAAAGGAAATATACAAATGTTTAAAGGGTTAAGAATTTAAAAAACATGTAGATCAATAGGTTTTAATTTAATATTTTTTCAGAAACTGATATCTCCTTAGGGATCAGTGAATCCCTTAAGCATTAGAATAATTCCAGCTGCTCTTAACATCTGTGAATGGTTCTTACACATTTTGCCATACTTAAGATTTAAATCTGAAGTTTTCCATTCCTTTCAGTTAACTTGTGAATGTTAAAACTAAGTAAGCAATGATTTTTAGAAGATATTTCTACAGAATCCAGATTTGAAGGAGAAAAACAGCAAAGAGTAAGGAAGAAAGGTCACACAAAATCATAATCTGTAGCGACCAAGTCTACTTCAGACTTGACCTTTCAAACACATTGAGCTGTCCTCTACAAATACTTCTTTTCATTACTCTTGCATTTAGTGATGACAATCTTTTATCTCTTGCAGATGGCAACTTCATTTCATATTTTCATGACCTTGCTTAGTTAATAAGCTCAAAAGAATGCAACTGCTTTAATGTAATGCATGTCAAAGTATCTGAATGATTTATTTGATCAACTTAGAAATTAAGCAAGGTTCTGAATCTTATCATAACTGTCTTATTTCTTAAAACCAGTCTCCCAAACTGGACTGGGAAAAAGCAGCTAATTGTTACTTACATGTTTCCTCTTTTTTTAAGGTTATAAAAAAAAATATAGGTTCCTAATTTCCATCCCTGGTTGTCTGATCCCAAGAGCAGATTGAAAGATGACTCAGAAAAATAAATAGTAAAACAGAGAAACACACAGAATCCAGAGGGAAGACCAGAAAAATCCTGATTAACTTGTGAGAACTCAGTTGTGAGGAGAGTTTTATGTATTGTCTCCTTTTTGTTCCCGTAGAATGATTTTTGTAACAACACGTTTTCTGTCACTTTCCCTCAAAACCTCAAAATGATCGACATTACTTAGCAACTTCTTGAATAGTTTGTTTTTTCATCTCTTATTTGGCTCTGGCGTTATCCAAAGCGGGAAACCATCCAATGATCTGGGCCAGAAGAGCGAGCGGCTATATCTTGCAAACAGAACAGCCTTCGGGTCGAACAGCAGCTGTGTACTGAGATTCCCTGTGGGCTGAGCTGAGACCCAGTCCAGTTTGCTGTTAGGTGACCCAAGAGCTGGACCACAGTACAGTGTTCTAACTCTGAAAAACTGATGGGTACCCGTGTTTCATAAACTATTTTTCTTTTTCCTATTTTCACAAGAAAGATCTCTCAGTTTAATGTTGTTTTAGGTAATTTTTTTATTTGCTAATAAACATTAAGAATAGGAAAAAATGCTTAAGTGTCACTGTTAAATATAAGTCATTATTACATGTAATCTATTTGACTGACTAATAGAAGTAAATCTTATTTTTGATAAGCATTGAGTATACTTATCAACACTAAGCATTTTTATCCTAAACTACTTCTCTGAAGCTTAGAATGGATGGAATATAAGGTCTATAAATGCACATATTTTCCACTCTACTGTATTTTTCCCACTCATGTGCACACCTGAGATCAAAATCCGCAGTTTTCCAGAAAATGTCTGACTACCTTGGAAGCCTGTCTGTGAGAAATCTAACCGTTCAACTCAGATTTTGTCGTTGCTTCAGTGTCAGTTCAGTTCTCAGCTTTGTTTAACTGTGTAGACAGCGAACAAGCACAGTGCTTGTTTCTTTTTCTGAAACCGCGGTCTCCAACGCCCACTCAGAACAGGTCCCAACAGCAGGGCCCGCTATGCACGTCCGCCCAGAGACAAACCACCGCGACATCCCTGGCCTAACCACACGGCTATAATAGAGGGCAGAGCCCAGGCTGGTTTATGATGAATCGGGCACACTATAAGCTTGTGCGGTGAGGGAAATGATAGAACAACAACGGGAAAGAAAAGCACAAGACAAGGGAGAATGTGTTAGACAAAGACCAGAGTAACAAGATACCTACCATCATAAGTAAAGTGGGATCCATCCTTGAAGACAACGACTGTGGGCAGCTCTGACAAAGACACGGACTGTTGGGGATAAAAACAAAACCCTGTGTTACTTCATTGACATTAAAAGATCACTTGAAGCTGATTTCACTACAACTTTATAAATCATGACAACTGCAACATAAACACTACAGGAAACTATAAAAGTCAAAGAATATGATTTAAAACAAAGCACAGAGCAATTTATGAGGATTACATCATCTTGTTTTGTTACATTTTCCAAAAGACTTGCCTTTGTACAGCAGTTTTAAAGGGATAGTTCAGAATTTTTGTGAGACTTTCTGTACATATGTGAATTGAATACTATTTTGGACATTTATACATGGAACTTTTCCACATTTTGTCCTGTTACAGCTACAAACTTCAGGGCATTTATGTTTTACACCAACAGAAAGTAAAGCAATATGATAAACTGTAAAGTTTAAAAAGTGTGGCTTACCCTTGCTTTCTGTCCCCCTGAGTGAAAACTTTGTAAATACTGAGCAATTCTGACACATAAATAAGTTTTGAATTGGACTATTCTGTTGTTGTTCTGGCTTAATGTTTAGTGCTGTTACCATGGCAAATCTTCACCCCAGTGCAAAGTCTTTTGTAACAACGAACAGGGTTTCTGTCAGAATCAACTTCCCCACTGCTGATGAAGAAAAGCATTTCCACAGCATGATGCTGCTACCACCACATTTCACAGTCATAGTGGTGTATTCAGGGTGATGAGCATGGTAGTTTTCCTCTTCATCCACTGATTGCAGTTTTATGGCCAATTAGAATCTTTAAAAGGTTTGCCTGCCAATGTTGATTTTGGCAGACATACATATATCAGTATTGACATACTGAGGCCAAAATATCATAACACTGAAAGAAGTTGCTGCCTGTGTAGCTAGTTGGGAGGTTTCTTTGTCTTTTTTCCCCCATCACTAGAGGGGTCTGAAAAGTAACTATATATGTTGACAAGGTCACTAAATTCGCAACAGTGGGGGTGACTATTACTAACCAAACGTGTGCAGATGTGACCTGGTGGGCGGATCTGTCAGTCATCCTTCTCTCACTACAGGGCAAATGGCAACAGTTTCACACATAAATATTGTATATTTTCTTCATTTTGGATCTAGGCATAAAAGTTGAATTTCTGTCACATCTGATCTACCAAAGTGAGCAAAATATAAATGTTCCCCACATTTTCAGAGTTTTATTTGTAAAAAAGGAAAAGAAAATAGGGGTGTACCAGATAAATTATACAATAACCACTTGAAAACAGGGAGTGTTAATGTTTAAAACTTCAGAAGAAGACCACACCTAGATTTGAGAATAAAATATGTTCCAATCACTTTGGAGCTGTTTTGATATCTGGACAACCGACTGTACCAGCTGCTCCTGAATGCAGCATGTGCACCTTCATCAACAGGGAAAGGTTCAAGAGATATGAATACATCTGGAAGAAACTAATCTGTAAGTGTGTTCTAATGGGTACAAATCCACTAAAAATACAAAAACATAAATTACTTTGGAGTAATAAAAAGACATAATAGGAAAAGCACTAACAAAATTGTATCATAAGTCCTTTCATTGAACTGAAAGATACACAAACAAATAATTTACCTCAGGCAAAGCTTCCTCTGAAGCTGAGAAGAAGTAAGTATAAACAATAAGTTCAGACGCTGCATCGTTGTACTTCTCCTGCAAACAGAAAAAATCAGCTTTTAATTGTTCTCAACGGTAATAAAGGGGCAAGATGCGTGTGACTTTTATTCAGTCTGCATTTTCAGCACCGTGTCCGTTCTGAAAAGGCTTGGAACAAAAACAATGTCTAATTTCATGGGTGGTGCTTACTTTAAGAGGAGACTCTGCACCAACATACACAAAAAGAACATCGTGTCTCTTCAACATGTGTTGGAACATCTGCTTGCTGGGAAGAGCCCGGACGGCTGGTCTGGGGGAATAAAAAACCCACAAAATATAATTTATTTCGATGGGTCGTTAACTCAAACGGAGACAGAGAAAACATGCACTTTCAGGGAAGTCAAGCTGTTGATTTATATACTGATGGCTCCACCTAGTGGAGGTTTGCTAAGAGAAAAAATTTTTCCTCTAAAGTTGGGGACAAGCTTTTGATCATCCCCTCTGTCATGGATGGGGTTTGATTTACCCTGAAGGAGGAAAAAATCTGTCAGGCTCGCTTTATGCAGTGGCTTAAAGTGGAGCATCAGAGGCATCCGCTGAGCTATGAAACAACTGTGTTCTGTGTTGATAAGCAGGCTTGGATGAGCTTTCATTAGAACAGCATGTGGCACTTGGACAATAAAGGGGGAAGTTCTGCTGAGTTCTTAGCTGCATGTCATATTGTTTCGGTCCGAGACTCACCCTGCCACTCTGTTGGCAAACTCCACAATATCATCTTTTGTTCTGGGTCCTTTGTAGCTGTAGGCAAGGTCGCCCTTTAACCTGCACAACAAAGACAGAAACAAAGCAGGTGTGAAAAGCCATTTATGGTTTTCACATTATTGGAAGCAAGATTTAGGAGGTAAATACTGATGTAATGTAGACAAAGTCTTAGTGTCACATATGAATCTTTATAAAGTTCTTTTAGCTGTTATCTAAACTAAGTCTACACATTTCAAAGCCAAGACTTTTAAATAATTTATGATGATGCAAAACAAAGAGAGATATATTATTAATTAAATTTTCATGACAGTTATTTCTACTGCAAGAAAGCTTCATTTTTGGTTCAAGCAACTGCAGCTGTTAACGAAAGAAAGATAGAACACAAAGAGGAACTAAAAAAGGACAAGGAAGGAGTAACTCCTAACAAATCCATCAGACAGTCAAAATTCAATAGCCTAATTTGAGCTATTTCATATTCCAGATTTAGGAGGTATTTAGAATAAAGGCTGCCATGATATTAGAGAGTTGAGCCTAAAACTTAAAACAAACCCATCAAAGAGATGGTGAGCCCATCAACAGTGGCCAAATTAACTAGCCGTTACATTGAAAACTGATTAGTTCAGCAACATTAAAGAAAACAACCGTAGATAATGAAAGCATCGTCTCCATAAAAAAAAAAAAAAAAAAACACCTCACAACATCCAGCTAAGTGATGAAAACTCACTAAGGGGTATCCGGGTAATTATTCCAGAGAAAAAATTTACAACATAAAAGAGAATGTGAAAAATAGTTATTAATACCAAATTAAAAACCCACAATAACATTCTAATAAGTTAAACCCAATCTAAAACAGCATTTTTCAGACAAATATGATAAATGTCAACATATTCCTGAGCTAAAATTACAGCAAAGGTTTCAGACAACTCATTTAATCCACTTTCAGCATGAGACATCGTAGAGACAGACACAGCTTCCTGTTACAACGGGTCACAAGACGCTTTCTTTAAAAAGACAGAAGACGACAGATGAATTCTTGGCTGTTCAGGGATGAACCATCTGCTCCAACTACGGCAAATGTTCCAGTGACCCAGAACATAATGCAAGAGGAACCCAAGACTTTCTGAAGGAAAGGGAAATGGACATATTATGCAATGGCTGAGTCGACAAGACAACCGTGCAAGAAAGACATCCATATTAAAGGCCAGCTTTGAATTTTCATACGAAAACTTTCTGAAAAAATCCTCAAGTTTTGTAGTAAGAAAAGCGTCAAACTAAACTGACACAAATTTATTAATCAACTTATCAATTTATAAGTTGGCATCACCTATTAGAGATTACTAAAGTCACCAAGTAAACATTGTTAAAACTCTGTTAAATGTATTCCTCAAACAAAAGGAGTTTCACCTTAACTCTATCATTTCCAGTTTCTGCATTTTCCATATTATGCATAGGTTGAAAGCTCATAAAAATACAACTTTACAATACTTTTTCAGTCTTCCTGTTCTCGCCTTGTTCTCACACAGAGCCTGAATGAACAGCAGACATTTCTCAGCATGTTTTAGAAAATGATCTAAAAAGCTTTAAAACAGTTTTTCCATCGTCCTCCCACTTTATTTTTAACATCAATAAATTATAATATGCATTCCACTGACGCTCATTTGTCAGATTACAAATACCTTTTCAAAATATCAACCTTTAAACAGGTAATGAACATGTTTATTACCTACATTTCTGTATTTAATGTTTTCATTGATTTGATGTAATAGTCAAATCTTAAAAGCTGCAAAAATTTCCACCTCTTGTGGTTAGACACCATCAAGTGAAAAAATTGTCCAATTCTGGTTAGTAACATATTCCTCTGTGAAACTATAATTTTACATTTCATCTATTTTGTGGGAGGTTTCAAAACTAATTTGTTGTACATCAAGACAGTAACCTGATGTGATTTGGTCATAAACTGATAAGTAATTTGCAAATAACATCTTGGCTGCACATTAATAGAGATTCATTCTAGGCCATCCTTTACAATAAGGCTTAAAATTATGCATTTAGACAGCATTTCAGATTCTTGGTGGCTTAACGGAATAAATGTCCTAATATAACTTAGGCTTTAATGTAACAAACAGACTTACAAAGTAGGGCTAATACTTTATGCATGAGATTCAATTAAGAATAAAACACCCTGACACATTCCTCCCACATTCATATCAACTTCATAAAATTGTTGCTGCAGATTCGTCAGCTGCCTGTTAATGCTATGGCTCTCACTTTCAGACAGATCCCAAAGGTGCAGCGTGGCACTGAGAGACTCCGGAGGCCATTGAAACCCAATGATCTCATTAACATGTTGGTGTGATAATGCCAACCGCTCATGCTGGTAGAGGCCATTAGGGCCTGCACAGAGTCAGCTCTGACGTACCGCAGAATTTCAGTAAGGCTCAGCTGGTATTCGGGGCTTAAATGTGTGCCAGAAGAGGACACCCCACCTCTTTACACCCTGTTAACATCAACGCCATGACTCATGCACAGACAGCAATGCAGTTCCATGGAGTCCTGGTATTTGACCAGAGTTTTTACCTAAACATTAGAGCAAAAAAACAAAACAAAAAAAAACAATAAAGCAAAAAAAAAAAAAAAAAAAAAAACTACACCAGATGTAACGTTAAATATTCAACAAACTAATTCTACAAGCCAATTGGGATTTTATTGCCTAATCAGCTTTACAGTGCTGTCCATTTAAAGCCACATTCATCAAAAATGAATACAATAGTGTATATTATGTTTGAACATTTTATAAGCCACAGGCCACGCCCCTTACATCTCCTCAACTGGGTCACATAAAAAAATTTAAATTAAGCATGAAGGAGTTTGTAAATCTATGCACAAATCCAGTTGTGCTGCTTTCATTTTGAAAGCAACTTTAATTTTCTACTCAAGAATCTTAAAGTGAGCAGGCTTTTCTACAGAAAACAAAGAGCAATGTGAATAAAAAAAATTATAGTTCATGCTAAATAGAAAGAAAGAAAGCAAAATATCGATACAGAATGTAGATTTCTTTTAACATGTCATAGCCCTGGGGATTTATTTGCAAATGTTATACTGATGTGTACAGTTTTTTAGACACAAAGTAAACTAGTTGTCTTGAATTATAACGTGAACTTAAATGATCAACATAGAACCTGATGGATATTCCTGTTAAGTAAGTCCAGCTTCAGTTGTCAGTATTGTCCCAATTGGAACATCTACAGGTGGGCTTACTACCAAAAAAACCACATCCAAAAGTCAGGTTAATCTAAAATATAGCACCAAGAAAGGAAATAAAAACAAAATAACCTTTTTCCTAATTATCTCCCATTCCTCCAACAAGCAGAACGCATTAAGTATCGCCAAGGTTTCACCAGCCCACAGGGCCTAATGAGCTCAGGGGCAAACAGCCTCTAAATCAAGTCTCCTTCTCTCATCAAGGGAGGCATCTCATGCAATTCGATGCCTGTTTCATCACTTGCTAGGTTTAATGTCATGAGCCCCGCCGTGATCCTGTGGCACTTTCCCAAATGAACCTGATGAAACCAAATGGGAAGCTCATTATGGCAGCGTTGCTGATAAATGGCCCAGCTTCAAACACATGGAGGAGACCCTGATCATTTATTCACATGTCAACATGCACTCTGCCGTTACGCAGCTGGCATCCACATAGAGCCAGAGATTTAATGGGGAAGATGTCACTTGTCATTCAAGAAATCATTTCTTACAACAGACGGGATCAGTGAAAATGTCACCAACAGGAAGAAAGGGATTATGGAGCATATCTGTAAATAATGCTGGAAAATAAAACCGAGCATTAAATATTCTGACATATAACTGACAGCATCTGGGAGAGCCAAACGTAATCAAATTCAAGTACAAAACGTGTGAACAGAGCCTGTCATTTAGTTATGCCTCAAGGAAAACACAACAACACATTTTTCCCTCCTGAATACAGTTAGTTATCTTAGGGCATCCCCACTGGTTGGGCCTCAGGGGATGAGACACAAACAGAGACAACTAGGCCTGTGAGAAGATCACAGGCCTAGTTGTGTGATTTTCTCAAAATCACACAACTAGCATGTTGATTTTTTCAAAATCAACATGCTTAAAAGGTGTGTTTTTTGAAGTATTGATTTTATTTTTCAGCCATTTTTATTTTGAAGTGTTGATTTTATTTTCCACCCTTTTTTATTTTGAAGTATTGATTTTATTTTCCACCCTGTTGATCAGGCAACACACAATTCTAATAATGACACAAATTAGAAAAAGGCAAAGAAACAAAAAAGGAGAATAACATTATAGCTACATGTTCAGCATATATAGGTTTTAAATTGACAGAATGAACAGAGTATTTTGATATTTGTCCTGCCAATCAACAGTTGATCAAAGTAACAGATAGTTAGTTCCAACAATTTAAGTACGAGTAATTTTGGCATAAAGACATAACAAGGTTTCAAAAAGTCCATTTAAAAAGCATAAAAGTAGTTGCATCATGTTTTTACTATGAGTTAAAGTAATTTTAATGAGATGCCAGAATGACTTGCATTTGCTCTACTTATAAATTTAAGACTTTTTGAGGATGCGCAGACATCCTGGCCATTGGTAAACAACTCAAGAACCTGAACACTACTTAATTTAGATTGTGTTTAAGTAACATTAATGCTTAAGTTTATTTATTACAATCTTAATAAATAAATGTTACACATAAAAGTTTTACAATTGTAATAATGCATGTTATATTATTTTAGAAGTTGGTCCTACATTATGTGTTAAAGTGCTTTATAGATAAAGCTGGAATGCATGCATGACTGATGTGTGCAAAGTTTTTCAAAAACAGATGAATCATAGCAATTTTTAAATAGTGTTTTTGCAAGCAAAAAAACACTAGTAGGCATGTGAGTATTTTCCAGAAAACAAAACAAAAGGTAAACACTTACAGCTTTATTGTCGGATAGCCTCGAACACCAAACTCTGAAGCCATTCCTGCAATTCATAAAAATAATACTCACATTACACCAGAAACAATAGTTACACCATTGTCTTTTTAAATCTTGAGGTAGACATCTAATTTAGTCTTACAGTTAAAACAAGGATATTTATCTACATATATTTAATTTTGAAAATAATTTACTCACCTGAGTAAGCAGTGGCATCCATCTTCCCAACACGCACCGGTGACCCTGAGCTTTTCAGCTCTGCTCCCACGTCGTACCATACCGGCTCGAGTTTTTTACAGTAACCGCACCACGGAGCGTAGAACTGGAAGATGTCACAAGAGGAAAGTTGTCTCTCTGAAAACAAAAGTCTTCACGCTGGAACTCTTAGATACAAATGAAAATTCTAAAGCACCACTGTTCACACCTCACTGTCCTGATTCATTCATTCATTTCTAATGATGAAAAAATTCCCAGTGCATGTACAGATTTTGTGTGGTGTTATTATACAGTCTATTAAGACATATATTATTAAAGTCAGAGGGGCATAATTGATGTTAAGATATAGCATAATGTATTTGGAAGTGAATTCTTTGGTATGATTCCAAAAACTTTCGTTTCATAAGCCCACAGAAAATTTTCCAAAAATTCAAGACGCTTTTAGGAAAAGTGGGACAGACCTGTCTGTTTTCACCCTGAAAATCTCTTATTGAGTTTCTGTCCAATCTTTGTCTTGTAGAATTACGAGCAGTGATCTCAGCAGAGGCAAGTAAGGCCTGCTGTGCTTTAGATTTTGCTTTTGGGTTTTTGCAACGTCCTGATAGTCGTGGATGTGCTCTAGGAGTCATTTTGGTAACCCACCCCCTCCTAGGAAGGCTGAACATCGTTCTGTTTTTCCAACTGTGGATATCCCTGTGTTTTGCTCAAGTATAAAAGCCATAATAATGGTTTGAAAGACTTTAACAGAAACTTTAAGCCACTTAAGAACAGTTAATACTGTATTAATTGGTCAGATAGGTTATGTTTAAAGGATTTCTTGATTCTATAGGACTTGCAGCAATCAGGCCTGGGTGTGCTTAGTGAAACTGAAATCAGTCTGCCAACTTAATTCATGGTTTAGTAATGTTTGTCAACATTACATCAGTATTTACCTCCTAAAACTTCCTTCCAATTATGTGAAAACCATAAACAGCTTTATATTTCCCATGTTGCAGCAGCTTATGTAAACACTAATGTTCCAATAACCCTACTAACAGAAGTTATTCCTGGAGTCCAAACTAGCTGGTAAGGCATGTTTGCCACTGATTTGACCCAGACCCAAACACCACAGCTCTCCAATCCCCTGGGCTTTTCTCCGCATGCTTGACTTCTTAACTAATCACCAACACAGAGGACAGTGCACTCACACCCTCCCCAGCAGCTACCACATCCGCAAGCGATGATCCGGGCAGCAGCGTGCTCAACCCAGAGTTAACAACACTTCAATGGATTCAATGCATCACTTTGTGTTTGTATGTGTGTTAAATGTCACACTCACATCAACCAGCCAGATGTCATTTTCCCTGGTGTCTTTAAACCTATCGCAAAAAAAAAAAAAACAGAACGTTATACTGATTCAGCAGATATTTAAACTTGTCATGTGGTGTTAAGACAAGTATTTAAAGGAAATATTAATAGATTTATAACATAATATAATTGTCTTCATTTAAAAACTTGGAAGCTACCATTTCTTCTACTGTTCATTAAGCAACTTTATATGAATTATTAGTTTTATTTGTTTGTGATAACATTTCTTTTTGTTATTTTTATCTAATAGTATAGACATATTTTACTTTCTTGCTGTTCTGCTCTGTATTGCTACCTTAATAAATGAGGGAAAAGGGGATTGTTTTAGTTTTCACATACAACTTTTACTATTTGTTGTATAAGCTGAGGTATTCCCAAACAGTCAAATTTCTCTTTCATGGCCAACAGAAATGTGTAGTGGGTGTCATTTGAACTGGCAGCAATAGATGGAGCAGAGGGGATTGCTAAACTCCACACAGCTGCAGAAATCTGGCTATGCTGGTTGGCTACTTTTTCTTACTTCTCATTTAAAGAACTTTAAACTGTGGGAGCGGTATGAAGGACAATCTTTGCGGTTTTTTCAAGCTATGGTGCTTCTTGATACCGGTAACTGGCTCATGCAAACACCGGATCAAGTGTATAGAAATAAAACCTTAAACTTTTAAGGTTTTATTTAATAAGCTTAATAAGAATTTTTTTTTTTTATTATTTTTGTACTCTTGATTGAAATGAAAAATATCTATGGAAAAATCATTTTGAAATGTTGTATTCCAATTTCCAAAATTCCAATATAAGTCATGCATTATATTAACAGGTATCACGTTTTCAGGTGTAAACACCTTAAACAATCACTGTCCAACCATGCATACCAATGTGGTTTTACAAAGCATGTTTGTAAACTCAGGAAGTTGCATTATTACATGGTCAACTTTCAATCAGGCATTGTAGCTGGAAATTGAATTTAGAAAAGCATCACTTACGTTTCATCGAGATCTTCAACAAAAGCAAACACCGATGAGCTCAAGAAAGCTGCCAGAACTGCAACAGTAAAAGACAGAAAAAATAGGCATGTTTAAATTAGAGATAACATGCTACTATGAGCTCCTAATGACTGAAGCATCACCAGCTAAAGCTACTGTCGCCCTCCCAGGCTAACTGTAGCTCAGTCTGGGCCAAAGTTAATATTGCAGCCGCTCCAGACGTCGTTCTAAACCCCGGGCATGAAAGTGTATGTGTTAAACTGTTGGGGGTGCATAAGGCAGGTAAACGTAAACGTACCTCCACAAATCACGGAAGCCCTGACTTCTGCCATTGCTTCAAGTGGAAAGAGCAAGCAGGAAATGCTGCTGTTAATGTTGTGGTCGGTACGCATGCGCAGATTTACGCAGCAGTCCAAAAAGCTTTACGTCAGGATTCTTTTATTTTTTAAATTTTTTTATTTATTTATTTATTTTTTTGAAAAATATCATTGTAGATAATGAATAAAACATTAGGAGATCACGTATACTGTGTAAATTTTACGACATCTTCAGGTCCCAGGAAATAAATCTCACAGATTAGAACGAACAGCAGTAAATTATGATATAATATATATTTTAATAGTCTATTTTTCTACATCGCCTTGTTTCGCTTTTCATTGTACAACTGTAACTGATTTCTATTGCGTTGCAAATTAAAAACTAGAATAGTGGTAACATGAATACAATAGCCTTGTTTATAACGTTTTACAGTTTCGGTTCATTTTTGTTTAATTTTCATGTTAGTTCAGAAATAGTTCAGAAATCATTAATAAAAATAGAATACCCATTATGAATACTGTAAGATGTCTTTAATATATATATATTTGCCATAGAGTATCTGATGTCTTTTTTATTATTATTTATAACTTTCGATTTTATCCTGATCTGATCTGTTTCTAGTTTTGTGGTACAGACACTTAATTTTTATACTGAATTTTTCTAACATAAGAAAAAAAAACCTTTGGACAAGTGATATAATTTGGAAAGTCCATTGGTTAGTTTATTCATTAGTTTGCTACATAGTTAGTTAAACTGTATTTAATTGACCTTCTAGTATTTTTTGTTGTTGTTGTTGTTGTTGTTGTTGTTGTTGTTGTTGTTGTTGTTGTTGTTGTTGTTGTTGTTGTTGTTGTTGTTGTTGTTGTTGTTGTTGTTGTTAATTGTGGGTCTATTTGTACCTTCTGTATTCTGAATTATTTCACCACACATGCTCTTCTTAGATTTTATTTAAAAAGGAGTAAGAGTGACGATCACTACTGATATCGGCCACAAGGTGTCCCTCTAAACTAACTGACTAAAGTGTCATAAAATAAAATTCTGCATCCGTGAGATTTCAGTATGTCCTTCATGACTTAAAACAACCAACAAGCTATAGTAAATTGATAGCTAAATAATATTACAAATGTGGTTCATTGCAGAAATTATTTGAATGAGCTTTCCTCATCGGTACAAACTGAACCTATATTCTTTATTATTGTGCACTACTCGTAAATAACAAAAACAAGTAACATAATTTATTGAAAACATATTTATTTGTTTGAGAAAATCTCTGAGTGATAATCCGAATCTAACACTGAATTGTTTCAAGGTTATCAAACAACTTAATAATTAGTTACCTTCACTGAAATATATTTACACTGCAAATTATCTCCTCTATTGAGACATAATGAAAGCAAACAATAACATGATAGAGAATTGTTTGATTCACAGAAAGTGGCTGAACATTACATATGTATTCTTGTTATATTGTATTCCCTCTTGCTTTAATTACTTCTAAACACACAGCTGGCACATTAGGCATTGATATGTCAAAATACCACAGAAATTGAAGTACCAGCAATTTGTTCCTCATTTCCTTTGTTACATTGCGCTTCTTTAGTACAACAGTCACAACTTCTGTACTGAGGAAGAAAAAGCATCTTAAATTAACTTTCTAGCTGACTTACAAGTTTTAAAAATGAAACTTTTTGGTCCTGAAATGGTTTCTAACAAACCTTTGCAAATCAAAAATGTAGGTAATGTGCTGCTTCAGAAGATAATCTAACTAAAAAATAAAGGATGTTGTTGTGTCTCAACCTTAAAAGAGCTTCACTTTCTCACGGGGGTGAATAGAGATCAAGACTGAGTAGCTACATGGGCTGATGTGGAGGACATGCTCCCGGCTCATGTGCCAAGTATGTGAATGCTTTTGTAATTGCTGTGGCAGAAACCTGGACACAAGCTGTTAGCTTACATAGAAACAAAAACATCTAAAACAACCCAAATACAATGCTCCTTTGAGCTTTGAGCTTTCAGAACTGTAAGGGTCTTCTTTCTAGTGACAGGAGGACCAATAAAGATCTTTTTTCCATACCTTCAAACAAGCAAAGTGATTTGTCTTTTTCATATAAAGAAAAGTCTTGTTTAGCCGTCCCAGGCCAAGCTTCAGACTCCCACGCTCAAATGAAGCTGACTGAGCAAACTAATGTCAAGTCACCGGGTGGGACAGAAATGACTTCAGCAGGGCTGGAAAACAAAGCTTCCTTTTCCTCACTTCAATCGTAACAACAGCACTGAAGTGGTGTAGCTTTCAGGATTAGGGCTCACATTCATTGCATTATTTGTTACATCTAATAAACACAACAACACATGTACATTTTATCACTAAGACAAAAGGAAAAATTCCAGTCAGAAACACCTTCTGACTTTGGAAAGAAAATTATTCTTTTCCGCAATATTATGAAATGAGTATGTATTTCGGGTAACTGTGCTAAGGACTTAGGCTCAGCTGAATAAACTCCAACAGGGGAAAATTATTTGTTGGATTTATTGTAAAAGGAAGCTGCTGTATCCTAAAGATCATGGGTGTATGAGAGTTAAGTGGGGGTAGATCACAATATTATGTAGAACATTTAATACTGATCTCAATGATTTCAGTATAATGTAGTTTTGGACTTGAAATTGGTACCATAACATGCCTAATTTTAAATGATTAGTGTCAATATCAGGATCAAAAATTAGATTGTTGCATCCCTAACTTTCCCGCAAAGGTTTGTTCCAGAAAAGGATTCCATTTTCTTCCATTAGGTTTAGTGGCATCCAAACAAATTCAGTTTGGGTTAACTGGAGTGCTTGACATGTTAGAAAAACATTTGTGCAATCACAGCTATCACAGTGAAAACAGGTGAAAATACAGCTATTTTCTAAGACAATGTTTTGAGAGAAGTCATGTAGGTGGAGAGCAGACAATGAATTCCATCACGAATATCTTAGCAAAGCAGGTTAGCGGTTTAAAAGTGCAATCCAGAAAGGATAAAACAGCCCAGTCAATAAAATTGATTGCTGGTCAATTACATTAACACTGAATGATCCAATAAATTACAGCTGTATTGAAACTTCAACTGATGTAAGGTTCCCCCAACTTGATGTTTACTACAAATGCTGATTGGTTTTATTCCTGTTAAAGTGGATGACTAGCATCTTAAGGAAATGTCTTAGTCTAGCTGAAACCATCAGATCTGTAACACTATGAGAAAGAGTTAGGACTCCAAATGAGGCACACTGGTGATGTCCCGTGAAAGGAATGAAGTGGTAATGTTGCGGCATTCTTCCAAAGTTCACCAACTCAGGAAACTGTAGCATTCAGGCGCAGCAGCATAGAACTGGAGCATCTATGTGCAAAGTTGCATAGTTCAGTTCAGCTGAAGGAGAAATATCCATCCACAAGTGTTCATTCCAGGATGTCTGTTTCAAATGGGACCAAATGGTAGTAGGAGAGGTTGGTGACATACGCTTCTGTTTCCTCCTCGCACACATCTGCTTCCATTGGCAAAAATTCTGTTCCATCTTCGTACCTGTGGGAAAAACCCAAAACAGGTCTGGTCAAAAGTTTACACTCATCATTAGCGGAAATGTCACATTTGTTGTGGGTTTTTAATAAGTTATTTGAACAGTTCTTCTTGTAGAGTTCATTGACAGTATGACAAATTATTTTGATGAACGTCTTAAATATTAAAACATGTATATGGATGTACATACTTGAAAATATAGGTATAATTTTAACTGTAAGCAGTGAATTGTGACATTTTGACCCCATTCTTATTTTTCATAAGCTGCTTTGTGGCAAGTACCAATTGGAACGTGTTCCGCTTTTGCTTCCTACACAAAGAAGGAAGGAAAAGGTGTAGAGACAGACTTCCTGTACTGCACGAAGGGAGTGGACAGTCACTTTAGAAGACTGCATCACTCAACAACTCAGAAGCAAACATGGAAATAGTAGGATTTGTGGAAAAATAGCAAATTTAGTAGTAAAAAAAAAAAAAAACGATGCAAAATTGATACAATCTTACTTAAAAGTTAACTTAAGAATATGATAAATGTGTTTTTTCATGCACAAAAATGTGCATGAAAATCAGCTTATCTTACAAAGTAACCTGAAAGCTTAATACTCACGTGTGTTCTCCAGAGTCTGTGGACGACGGTCTTTCTTTTTCGTCTGGTATACTATCATCAAATACAATAGTTTCTGTGTTGGCCAGACAGAATCCATTCGACCGCATGATTTCTGAAAGGTACAGAGTGCAGAATTACATCATACTTGGACTTATCAAAGGCTGGGGGACGAAATTAGTTCATTGATCAATATGTTCCACATGTACATGTACCTGATATGTTGATTGGACTCTGAAAGCACGGCTGGATTCTGTGGACTTTGTCATTCCTTAGCACCTGGTCCAGCGGTGAGCGTTCAAAGAAAGTCAACATCACCTCCGACCTGGAAAACTGGAGGAGGGATGTTTTTAGACTCTGGAACATCAATTGTACTGACATTAAATAAAAGATCACAAAAACACATTTGAGCACATTGTCAAAAGACAAAAACACATTGTCTTTAACATTGCATTCTAAATAAATACAGCATTATCGACTAAAACAAAAAGTTTGTCAACATTTGTCTTGTCATAATTCTCTACCTTTTTTTATTTGTGTTCATTATTCTGTTTTACTCATATTTTATGCAACACAGAGTTTTAAACCCTGTCAAAAAGACAAAGCAAGACCTTTAAAATAATAATAAATATTACTGTTGCATATTTTTAAGGTTTTACTGCAGTTTTCATTTTATTTTTTTTATTTTATCTCTCGAAATATTACCTTTAAAAGATAAAGGGATAAAGTGATAACTCCAGGTACCCTGGTGGTGGTTATGTGATGCTGTTTTAATGATTTAATCCTCCAAATATACACCAGCATGTTATTTATTTAGTTAATAGAATTTGGGCAAGAGGGTTTGTTGTAGCTGTTTGACTTTGGTTTCTCTCTGGACCTGCTCCCTCCATTTTATGGGATAATTATGAATAGTGTTTCTTGTCACATTAAAAATATGCTAACAGTTTTAATTAAATTACAGTACTAACCTTGCATGGCATGTTGATGGCATTCTTTAGAAGTCTTTCCACCTCATTCAACTTTTCCTCAATGTCATGTGCATCTTTGATTTTTACCAGACCTGCAAAAAAGAAAAAAAAATTTATATATATATATATATACATCTCAGTAATGCAATGTACAGAAACCTTTGATCTACAAAGAAACTGCTAAAATTGAAATGTCAAGCTATTTTTGTACTTTGACAATTAATCAAGGCTGTTGCTGTGACCTTTACCGAAATGGAGCATTACCTATCTGTAAAGTCAGGACATAGCAATCGGAAAAGTTTGATTTTTTTTAAAAAGGTTGATCTAGATGCATAAAAGAAGTAGCCTAGCTTTTATTAAAGTAACCTTTTCCTTAACAATGCTGCGTGGTACCTGCTCTTGCAACAGGAGCACAAGAAACTCCATTAAGTGCTGCTGTAAAATTACTGTGTAACCACTGGCATTTGTTTAACAGCACATAATAACACAGAACGGTAATAACAGATGCTGCATACCAAAGTCTGTGATAATCTAAGTCTTGAACAAAAGAGGGAATGCATATTTGGAAGGTAGTGGGTGGATAAAAATCTCCTGTTTGGTGATATGAGGCTGCCACCCCTCAGACTGGGCGATCAGGGAGGCGTCATTTACGGCAGTGTCGACAGAAAGGGATGTGGTGAGAAGTATGAAGAACAAATACTGAGGTCAAACTGATGAGGCTCTGTCTCATCCAAACAATATAAACAAAACAGGCACTGTTGCATAGAAGAACTGGTGCTATGTGCACCCACAGCCTCAACCATTTGAAGTGATTGCATCATTCCCAGGGGGTTGAAGAATTCCTGGATGGTTAAATCCTCAAACATTTAGAGAATCTTAATGCCCAGAAGTTATTCTTAACAGGGAGTCTTCAAAATGTGTTTGCCTGGATTGGACCAGTTGACAATATCAATGTACAAGCTTTAAAAAGTTAAAAAAGATTATCATTAACAATTCCAACTATTTATAGCTCATTAATAAGATACAGATTATGCTGGAAAGTTTCTGTTGTTCTGTGGATACATTTAGAACAACAACTAATGAACTGGCTGAAAGAAAATGCCTCCACTTTTTATTGTAGCTATGGTTACGAAAAACATGGACAGTCATTGAGAGGAAACAGACGGAGAGCCACTCATTGCTCTTATTAAGATATATGATTCATTATTTAGTCAGTGTGTGACTCACATCAGCTGATCATTCTAAAATGTGTGTCCCAGATTTGTACAGTGGTAGAGGACCGAGAAAAGTTTTAAACCACAGAAGTAAATTCCCAACGAAGATGGTATTTTTAGTGTTCCTGAAAACCCCAACTGCACCACTTCTTTTGCTACGCTTGCAATTAGCACAAGACGGAAGTCAACTATGTTTTCCAAATAAGCTTAGATTTTCGAGTTGTCCAGTTACCCTTCGAAATCTGTCTTCAGAAAAATTGCCATAGCAAATCTTTCTTGTTTTTCCAACTAAAATGCCTGAGACCATTTCCGTCAATTTCCCCTTTAAGTGTCTATTTCCTGCATGGATTTCCTGTCTTCCTGATGTTATGTTGTAACTCATTATGAAACGCTCTCCAAGACTGTTCACTTAGATTTGCTGGCCTTAAAGCTGACAACTTTAGAGCTGAAAGACATCTTTAAGCTGAAGAGCTTAAAGACATTTCCTTTTAGCTGTCAGTAAGTTTTGGGTAGAATCAAGAGACTGCCTCGTTTGAGGTTAAATAGCAATTATTATTATTATTATTAGGATTATAATACATAATCAAACACACTGTAA
The DNA here is from genome assembly GCF_019740435.1 of Gambusia affinis. Lineage (NCBI taxonomy): Eukaryota > Metazoa > Chordata > Actinopteri > Cyprinodontiformes > Poeciliidae > Gambusia > Gambusia affinis. The sequence continues at coordinate 6,546,906 of NC_057888.1, forward strand.
CAAATGGCTATAAAAACTACAGCAAGAAAATACAGTAAGGTGGCTGGGTTTTGAAAATACAGCCCTTTTACTGTGATCTGAAATGTGTATGGAAAGTATATGGACATGATTGGACCGCTGGATCACGTGCAGAAATTTACATATGTACTGTAAATTTTTAATGTACAGTTGCATTGTGGGATACTTACCAGCTGGAGGTGAACTTTCACGGGATAGAGGGCAGCACATTTAAACTTTTAAAAGCTAGCAAAGTAGGCAGTTTCATGAACTACTGTAAAATGAAAACCTTTTTTAAATTATATTATAGGACTTCTGTAATTTTATTATGACAAAAATGTAATTAAATCACAGTAACCATGTCATATAATTACTGTGTTATTTAAAAGAAATTACAGTAACCCTACAGTAAAACTGCAATAAAATTACAGTAAAATCGTAACAAAATTACAGTATAACTTTAATAAAGTTCTAGTAAGGCTACTGTAAAAAAAATTACAGTAAGGTTACTGTAAAGTTACTGGAATTTCTTTACTGTAAAAAAAATATAGTAACTGGCTGGCAACCCTGCTGCCAGTTAGTTCTACAGTGACTTTTTTACAGTGCATTTGAGCTCAGAAATGTCAAATTCATCTTTAAACGGAGAGCTTCAAATAATCAGAAGATGTTGTAAGAGCCACAACCATCGTCTGTGAGGATCTGATAAGCATGTGTCAGCAGTTTAGCACATAATCACTCAACCACCAACACACAGCAGTTTGGTCAGCGTGTTATTTCTTAATATCGCCGTCAACAAGCTGACAACACAATTTTATTCTATTAAACCTGCTGCTGCATATTCTCAATTATTAGATACACTTGCATTCTTTAAGTGAAACTCTAAAATGTTTTCCTGACATGCTATGAATTACTTTGTACATAAAACGTATTTTAAACACATGAAATCATTTCACAGGATGAAAGTGGTTTTTAAATTCAGAATTGAGTCTTGTTATGAATATTTTTAGATCATTCTAATAGATAGAAATGAGTTAACCTTCATAAAAAGTAAAATAATATAAAAGCAGCATGGAATGTCACAAAAAAATCATTTATTTTTAAAGGCTTTTTGTAGAGGGCAGTACCAGAGAATCTTTTTAAAGAAAAGTTTGTTAATACAAGAATAACCTAATAGCTTACTAAAATGCTCAAAAACAGCAAGTAAATTACTGTTCATCAGTCCTAAACAATTCTAATTAGAGTCTTTGATTTGTAAGAAGCAGTGACCGAGTTGGATTTTAAATTATACCTATTTCACATGAACTATGAGCAATCGAGTCCAATTAATGTTCACCCTGAGGTCACAAGTACACACCAGGCTAAAAATGGCCAGTCCCCCTCCTCTCTCAGTCACTCTCTAAATCTCTTTCTCATCATGACATCAGTCTGAAAAGCTCTACACGCCTTCTTTGTTGCCCGGGTGCCTCACAGTTACAGGAAAACATGACTGCAGCTTGAAAGTCGACTGGGAAAGGACCATCAATCTAAACAACGCTCGAGGCACGTAAATGAAATATTGAATGTGAAAGAATGTAATTAAACCCGTCCTGTTTGGAATACTGGTGACTTGTTGAAGCGGCCCTGAATGACTGAAGTAGCTTAACATCTGCCTCGACTATCAACAGCATCCATTGACAGAGTTCCTACACACTTCATTAAAAAATTCCAAACTTTTCAATGCTCTCCATTTAATTCAAAATACTACAGATGGTCGCAATATTTCTACAGTGAAAAGCTGCCGTTTAAAATATGGAACATTGTGTGTCCTGCTGCCAGGATTCTGTGGCAAAAGAGATTTTTATTCTCAGTAGGGATTTTCCTGGTGAAAAAGAAGTTAATAACAGAAAATGGAAACTCCAAAGAAAGGAAAGACACAAGAATAGAGAAGGAAAATACAAGGAAAGAAGTGAGGTTGGAGACATTAAAAGGACAGATGAAGAAATGATTCAAGGAAAGAAAGAACAACAAGACGCAGAAGACGGGGAAAAAAGAAAGACAACAAGAAAGAAACAGAGAGGAAAAGGATAGAAAAGAGGAACATGGAGAAGGGAGCAAGGAAGAATAGGAAAGGAGGTAAGAAGCAGGACAAAAGAAGATAGGCTGAGAGAAAGCCTTTCTCTTCTTATGTTGGAAAGACAGAAGGAAGAAAAGAGATGAGGGCACAAGAAAGAAAAGAAAGACATGAGGGAGGAAGATCAGACCTTCAGATGTTTATATTAATATATTAATAAGGCCTTTTATTATTCTAATTCAAATTCAAAAATGCTTTACTTATTAAACAGAAAAATTTTATCAATAACACTGTTTTCTCAATCCAAATTTATTCAAACCTGGAAAAACTTCAATCAAATTTTATATAAACTCTTCCAGACTTTTCCAGACTTTCCTAGACTACATAAACCTGGCATTTACTGTTCAGCTGTGATCTGGATAAGAGGTGTGACGGACAAAATAAAGAAGCAAAAAGGCAGTCATGTGACCCAGAACACCTCTTCCCAAAATACACCAAACACTAGAAGAGGCCAGTGAGCTGTCAACAACTCTGTCAGCTCTTTCAGGCAGGAAGCAGAGCTTTTCCAGCCTCCACTAAAGGGATGTTTCCGAAATACTTGCATCGGCGGGGTACAGAGACAAAGGGGAAGTGCAGAGGAAACTCAAACACAGAATAAATAGGAAACTCTACCAAATCTGGGGCAACTCTAGCATGGAACCACCCAAGGCTGAACATACTGAGGGCTAAAGGTCCAACATAGAGATGTCACAAACTGGTCTATGGAAAAAAATACTTTAAACTCTGTTGTTATTCAAGCTGGAGTTGCAGAACAGAAAAGTTTAGTTTCCCATACAGAATTTTTTCTCATGCAGTTATTTTTCCTGTATGAACAGCAATATATTGCATGTCTTTCAGGTTTGATGACATTTATTTAAGTGGTACAACAACTTCTGTTCCATTTTCTTCCAACAGCAAATTATTCCTAAGTTTCCTTTGAACTGATCCTTGGTGGCATTTTAGCACAAAATAGCAATTTACTTGTTAGGCTTTTTGGGGGGATATGAGGGTTTTACTTGCATTCTGAGAACAAAACACTTATCTGAACTTCGGTACTTAGAGCAAAGCAGAGCTTTCAGATAAAAATGCAGATTAATGCATCAAAACTAAGAAATCCCACAGTTTCCTTTCAATGAACACATCAACCAACAGCCTGTGCAAAGTCCATGGATATTTAGGGATTTGTAACTGCATTCAGAATGACTACCTCTATCAATGACCTAGCAGCACATTTTTCGTTCTCTTCTGTGTTACCTACATAATGCTTTTATCTATTTTTGACTTATATGGAATACGAGTATCTAACAATTTCAAAGTAAAAGATGAACAAGATCGAAATATAAAAATACATTTTGATAAGGTGCCCTGATATGACTTTAATGTGCTTTAATTAGCACAGCCTAGAAGTACAACCCCTGCAGCCACAAAAGCTGCAGAACATATTTTGCTTTAAATATGTTGAAATATAACAGAAACATGCTGTCTGCTCCACAACAGGGCTGCTGCAAACACATTCTGAAGAAGAACTTGTTGATCATTAACTTGTTCAGGCTGGTGTAAATGATATCTATGAGCAGGTCAGAGTAACCTCAAAGCCTTAAAAAATATATCCACTTTTAAACATATCATCATCCTTTTGAATTTGTAGAACCCCTAGGAGTATATGTATGTGGTGCATAGATAAAGTATTCACAGCTGTTTTTGTTTTTTTACCAGTGTGATCCACACAAAGTAGTGCATAATTGTGAAGCAAAAGGAAACTGACTCCTGTGCATTCGCCTTCAGGCTCCCTGAGTTAATAGAAGCACTTTTTGCTACGGTTGCAGCAGCAACACTTGACTCTACAGAAACTTCCTACCCATTCTTTTGAAAGCTGCTAAAACTCAGTCAGGTTGGATGGAGAGCATCTCTGAGCATATTTTCAAATCCAACTGGAGATTAAAGATCGCATAATCAGTTTGGACACTTATTAGCATTTCTACAATGCAGGAGAGATGCTAGAAAGTTTTATTAGGGTTGCAGGGAGGGGTCCCACTGAATATTTTGGGGAGATTAACCAAAAATAGAAGCTAAAACAGAATGACTGTGATATGACTTATCATGGTAGTCAGAGCTCCAAGATGGGAAAGATGTCACATCCTATTCAGGGGTGCTCTCTTTGCAACTCAGAAAATAGAAGGATTTGATCTGCCATCTTATGGATAACTATTACTAGTAACACAAACCAAATCATGCATTGATTTCAAAAGCAGTAAGGCAGTGGGCTGCTTAATTTTCACCACTATGTGTGCTAATACCCCACCACTGTCCTGAGATCTCATATGCTTGGCAGCCATATTGGATGCAAAACTCAGGGTTGTTTTGTGGGCTTTGACTTTCCCAGTCAGACTTCCGACTCTTGTACTTCTGTCAGAATTCCAAATATCCAGTTTCCAAGTACAAAGAGAGCCCACTTTTATCATCCTGTAGGCTATTTAATAAACATAAAATATGGGACTTAGGGAATCAGCTCCTGATGCAGTCATGTGGTGGATTTTCTTCTTTCTATTAAAAAGCCAGCAAACTCAGTCAATCTATAATGACTATATATAAGAAATTGGCTATACATACTTAAAATTTTAATCATAATACAATTATTATGTTTTGATACTTCTTTCATTATGTCTGATTATCTTTTGAGCAATCCCTTGGTTGGATGAACATGCATAATATCATTCAAAAGGTAACATTTGTATAAGTTCGCATTCATTTAGTGCATTTTTCTCCATCAGTCTAATATCCAGCTTTAATAATAAGTGTCTGTCATCATTTCCTGTCTGTCTCAATCTGTTTCTCCCATCTTACTGACCTTCTATCAGCGGAGATTTAGATAAGTCCTTTCTGTCCTCCGGAAAGGAATCATTTCCTGTCTGTCTCAATCTGTTTCTCCCATCTTACTGACCTTCTATCAGCGGAGATTTAGATAAGTCCTTTCTGTCCTCCGGAAAGGACTTCAGCAGCCTCTTAAAGAGCCGCCCCAGGTCGGAATAACTCCGATGCAAGTATAAAATGTTCCTGTCGGACCACTCGGTTCGGATCTCGAAGAACTCCTCTTCCTCTCCGCGCTGACTGATGATGAGCCTCCGGATCCCGTTAACCCAGCAGTCCCGGACAAACATGTTGACCAGAGACGTGCCTTCAAACACGGCCGATGCCATCCCGCCCTTCAGGCGTTTAAGTCCGGCATGCCGGGGCTGCTGCCGCAGGGGGCTGTGGTGGAGGTGGGGACCAGCTCCGAAACCAAACGCTGCGCCAGAGGAGGAAAAGGCAAGTTGGGGAAGTTTTCCGTCTGCAGCGAGAGACAGAGAGAGAGAGAGAGAGAGAGAGAGAGAGAGAGAGAGAGAGAGAGAGCAGGAGGAGCAGAAAGAGGAGGTTTTGCTCAACCCATCAGTTCTGTCAAACGTGGCATGACTTAGGGGAAAATACTCGACTGACTTCACAGACAAATTTAGCGCCTCTGCGAAGCTGATTTAAATAGCCAATTTTAGCCACTTGAAAGAAAAAAAAACAAAACAAAATGTGAGTCATTTGATATTTTGTAAATTTTAAATTAGGATGTTAACTTCATAAATGTAGCTATTAATTACTAGTTATTAATTATCTTTTGGGAAATAGAAAGCAAAATTATGAGTCTTACAATAATTCAGAAGAGAATCAGCCACAATGTATTTTAGTCGTATTTAATAATTTTATTCAGCTTCCTCCAGCCACTTGTTGACGTGCCCCTGAGCAAGACACCTATGTTGCCAACCGATCTGCGTGTTGGTATATGAATGTGCATTGTTGTGAGTGCGAGTGGCTGACTGTGTGGCTGAATAGTGAAAGGTGCTTTAAATTGTGGGGATGCCTAGAGAATCACTTTAGGAATTGTAGCGGTAACTTTAATTTTTAAAGAAGTCAGAGACTTTAAAATTTTGCCTTTCATTATTAAAATATTTCAATTTTAAATATCGATTTTATATGTGATATTCAGAATTATGACTACTTTTTGACTCCTAGGAGTCACAATAGTGAGATACAAAATTGTTTTTAATTAAAAAGCAAAAGGTATGCTCACATTTAGAATCCTTCTGATTGTTTGTTTCATAATTAGAACTTAATAGAATAGAAATATATACTTAATAGAATAGAAATTCTGGCCTACCAGCAGTAAGGTAAAGGTAAACAGAAGTATGCCTATTTAAAGTAAGGGTAATAATTAAATAGATAAATAAACAAATAAATAAATAAATAAAATTTTAAAATAAGAGGTAAAAAGTCCAAATTTGTCCAAAGGTCATGAGCATGAGATACAAACAAGGAACCATGGACTCCAAGTCAGATTTTTACAACCATAGTTTTAAGATAAAAAGTCATAATCTTTACTTCAGAAGTCATAATTATTAAATTAAAAGTCAAAATAATGTGTTCCGAAGTCATGATTTGGACAATAAATGTCATAATTATGAAATCTAAAAGACAAAATCATCACTTTGTGTCCCTTGACTATGATTTGGGATTTTGCATGTGTGACTTCCGGTTTCCAGAACTTTAAAATGTAAAAAAAGAAAAATAAGAAAAAGACAATAAAGATTAAAAGAAAGATAAGATATATTGCTTTAAGTGTATTGTTTGTTTCACCCACTTGTTTATAGTTTTCAGAGTTCAGAGAGTTTGAGCTTTCTGGATCCGCTGTTCGTTTTCCTCACTCCCTCCCTCTTTCCTTCCTCCCTCCTTGACAACAGGGTATAATTATGCAAGGAATGCAAAGACTGCACTGTCCATCTCCTTTTGCATTAAAAGGACAGTATATCTTTCTCTCCTCTTCACCATGATAAGTTCTGCTAGCTACTTATTAGCGACTGTTCATTTATTGTCTCTGCTCCAACTATAAACAAAACCAGTTTTAAATTATATGTTCTTTCCAGACAGTCAGTGGAGAGAGCTCCCAGAAGAGGCTGCTGAGGGTTTGTGGGGCCCAAAATCAACTTTTGGTTTGATTCAAACAGCTTATGTGTTTTAGTTGTGCTGATCATGTCTGAATATGACACTCTGGGCTTTTCCTTTTGATTAAGGTATCTCCATGTGTTCCCATTTCATTTCACTGACTGCTTAAAGTCTTAAAAAGAACACTGTGTTCTTCGTGTTGTACTCCAAACTAAACAAAGTTGCATCAAAGCGTTGAAGAACAGCGGCAATAAATGTAAGTTCATAAAAAAATCTCATAAATTTCAATAAACATACAAGAAATAATATGAACACAAAAGAATTAAAGTCTTTAAATAACACTATCTTAGCAAAAAAAAAAGCCAAGAGTTTCTTTTTTTTGCACAAGTCTAACAAGGTTTGAGAAATTTTCCCTAATTTGGAGCAGATTTCTAATATGGATCTGAACAGGTAGCTTAACCACAGTACTCTTGTTGTTGAATAATAACATAAAAGACACAGTATGATGGCACCAGAAAGATACTTTTCCTAAAAGCAAATAGTAACAATCCATCAAAACCTATAGCATTCAGGAAGAACGTCATAATCTGGACTTTTAATAAATTTTTACTTCGAATTTTGATATTCTGTTTTTCTGTATTGCTTCCCCATATGCAACAGAAATGGGCTGAATACTGAAAATGTGCTGTATAAATTAGATTACCTTACCTTACGTAACAATCAGCTATCTAGTATTCACGTTATAACAGAGTAACCTAAAGAGAAATAGGGTGTCTCTGTATAGCTCCATTGAGCGGAACACTTATATTTCACAGAGAGGAGAGCTAGGGACTAATAAAAGATCTTTACTGGAAGCTGTGGTGGAGGCAAGAAATGACGATTCAGCTGTAATTAATGACTGTGGAGAGGGAAACTGTTCTGGTAAAAGCAGTTCATCTCAACACCCCACAGCACAGATACACGTATATGCACCAGCATGCACTTAGTAGTAGCATTATGTGATGGAAAACAGTAAAACAGTGATGCTTAAATGGGGGAAAAGAAGCTCTGACAAGGCAAGGCACATGGAAAGCACTTAACATGCATTCTTGTGACTTTAAAGCTAACAGCTGATAAATCAAAAAGTCCTCTTTAAAGTTTGACAATATCACATCCAAATGTCCCTTGGTCTCTTGTTATTTCAGATTGATAAAGAAATGTTTTCACAGAAGGAATGTGTTGACACTAACAACATAAAAATATTCACACTATCTCTGCTGCACTGTAATGTTCTTGTTATTTTAAATTATAACAGGAGATGTAAGAGATTTTTAATTATATGTCCATCTGCATTTTGGCCTGTTTCTAAATGGTCTGCATGATATACAATGAAAAGGTTCGCAATAACTTTGAACGAGATGCGGGATCACAGTATTCCTCCACTGTGTTTACACTGGACATAATGTGCTTTTTCCACATATCCATACTTTTTGTCATGAAGTTGAAGTTGAAGTTTGAAGTTTGCTCATTTCCTCACATTTAGACATATGTATATAAATAAACTGAGCTAACTTGTTACTTATGGATGAATCTTGGATTCAATTCCAGTCTTGTTTGTTGTAAATGTAATTTTTTTAAAACCTATTACTGCTCTTGCTGTATTAATAAGCAAAATTAGATAAGTAGCTAATTTTATACAAAGACCAAAACATCTGTGATGTATTGTGTCTTAGCCCACTTGAGAAAGGTAGTCATATATTTTTTATCAAAAGTTAAACTTTTGACTTTTGAGTTGGATTCTAAGACAGGATATTTGTTTAATTATGAATAATTAAACCTATATATAATTTGTTTGAATTAGAGATTCTTAAAAAAATTTTATGTTAGCTTTGGTTGTTGTATAGTATTGGAGACCATATATCTTTTTTAAGCGGGTGTTAGTAAGAAGTTAACAATAATACATTCAAAGCTATATTAGACATGTGCACAACCATCGATGGTGTTTACAAAAGCTGAAATTATACAGTGGTGTGAAAAATCACAGTGATCCTCTCTAATAACAAGGTATCCGAGAGCTACACTGCACACTCAATTATTATGTGTTGGTTGAAGTGTGAGATTAAGTTTATATGTAAACCTTTACACAAGCATCTTAAAAACATAGATCATTGCTGCCCTGTCATCTGGCATGAGAACCTAGTCATTAACTGATAGTTTGTGCAGATTTGTGCTCAAGTTCTGTTTCATTGACCCAGATTGCTCTCTATGCTCACCAACATTGGTTTCCTACTAAAAGTAAAACAGATTTTGAGTCAAGGAATGAGAGGCATAAAAATTATTTGTTTTTTTTTAGTAACATTTTATTTTATTTTTTTACTGACTAACAAATTATAATACAGAATTTTGACTTCTCGATAACATGAAATGTGCCAGATGCTAACTTTGATCTTTATATTAGTTGGAAAATTTCCAAAGAGTTAAAACAGTATCTGTTTAAATTGCTCCTAAACTTGATAATTGGCCGATTCATTTGCACATATCTCAAGCAACACAATGTTCAGCAAGAAAAACCAGTAGGCTGGAGGAGCTGCACAGATTGACAACTCTGATGAGAGAATGACTAGTCTAGTATTTTACAAATGAGAATTTGAACAACAAGTAGCAAGAAGAAAGCTGTAAGTGTAAATAAAATTTAAAAAAGAAGAAAAGGTGGAGGACCACCAATTATAAATGTACAGCCAATTGAAAGAAATGATTTAACCTCTAGAACCCGACGGACCCACCGGTGGGTCCAGCTGCCATGTAACCTCGGCTCGCTTAGGGTGTAAGAGGTTAATGGCTATGTATTATAATGGCCCAGTCAAAGTACAATGGAGGATCTGTAGCACGTCTTCATCCAACCTGACTAAACTAAAAACCAGCTGCATAATTGTGCATCACTTTAGCTTGGTCTAACACAAAAGTTTAACTTTTGTGTTTAACACAGAAGGAAGTTTTATGGAGTTTTGTGGCTCCAACATCAAGACGTTCAAAAGGTATGAATTACCTTGGCGACGCTTTCCCAACTCAGACACATATGCTGATCTGTATGATTGTGTCACACAAGTAAACTGCCTTTGTAATATCAGAAAACCTCTTTTCCCCTCATGTAAGAAAAAAGATATGTGTCTGCAGCTAGGTTTTGGTCTGTGGTTTGGCCACATTGAAACAGTCAGCACATTTTACCTTCTTTGAAGATAGTTTCTTGGAAAGAGATTATGTGGTAAAATTCTGTTTGCCCACTTCTCTTCAAAAACCCCCTTTGCATAAATGTGCATCTCACATTACAAGTGTAATTGTTAAACCAAAAGAGGATAGAAGTTTTTCTTATTTATTTCGTTGATTTAGACCACAGTCACTTTATATGAAGTCAGAGTTTGTTGGTAAAAGTTTCTCCCTTTGTTTACAGCCATTCTCTAAATGTAAATCTGGAATCCTCTTGCCTTAGTGTCTTATCCACGGATTGAATTTGAAAATAACTTACGCTTGCACAGGAAGAACAAGTAAATTTTAACAGAATGACAGAAGCCTAAGATTCAAAGCCATGGCCTTTTTGCTGCCAACAACTGTGCTGTCATTCAGTCCTTAACAAAACATCTGAATTTATGCCAAAAATAAATTACACACAGGTGAGGTTATTTGCTAATAAGGTAGTATTAGGTAGTATATCTTTGCAAAACCTGTGTATTTCCAGCATAAGATTGTAATTGATGACACCAGAAAGACAAAAAAACTGCTTGCTCATCCCTAAGCAAATATAAATTTACCATCCTGACAAGGCCATATGCTTTGGGCGTACTTTTAGACCCAATTGTTCACCCTTATGTCAGCACCCATTCGCTCAGAAAACCAAACATTGCAGAGTCAATAAGTAAAAGTCAGAAAAGAAACAAAAACAAAGATGGACACATCTGTCAGAGGACAAAGAACATCTGCGTAGTATGGATGCATGCTTTGCGATGAATGGCCACAGCTTTGCTTAGGGGAAGCTGTAACTCTAAAGTTGCCCACATTCAAAGACAAAACCCACTGAAGAGTGCAGGGGCCGGGGTGACAGCGGCTTACCAAACTGCCTGAGTGTCTTTAACAGGCTCCATAATGGACTGTGGTTGTATTTGGTGAGCATCCGTTGGGCCCAGTGTTTTATGGCCAAGGTCCCTATTGTGTCTGCAGTGATGCTTGACGAGTGGAGGCCCAATGACTTGAGACAGAGTGAATGTCTGATCGTTTATTCCCTCCTTATGGAAAAACGAGCTCCAGCACAAGTAATAAATCTGGTCCATGGCTTATTTACGTCAGTGAATCTTTCCTTGTGGTCTTAGATTGAGGTTGAAAGGAAAGTGTTTGAGTTTTAGGACTAAAAATATTAAAACTAACACAAAAAAATTCCTTAAAGAATACATATATTTGTGGTTGAAGTTGTTTTTCTATGCATTGTATGACAAACAGAATGTTGAAGCTTCCATTTAGAAAAATCAGATTTGGTTTGAAAAACAGTTTTAGAAAAACATCCGAAGATTTTTCACAAGGCTAAGAGCTGGAGACCCCTCGTACTGATTGCTGAATGCCAGAGTAATCATTTCTTGTTTCATATCTGGCTTAAAAAAGACCAAGAAATCTCTTGTTTGTCACAATTTTAAGTGATGATAATGCACCCAAACAAAGAAAATGCAGAGATGTTGAGTAGATTAAGGAATTTTACAGAAGAATTTATAAAAATTTTAAATTTATTAAAATTTACAAGGACACTGGAAGAGATGAAATTCTGCTTTCAAACCAAATGTGCGTGCTCTCGACTTATGGCAGTAAACGTCCCCCATACAAATCTTGATATTATCACATCAAAAAAGTAATTGTTGAGAAAACTCAAGCAGAGACTTAGCATCTGCAGGTTGCATGTGGAAATGGCTTCCTGAAAGACTGAAGACATGGAAAACTGTTTCTGCTGAATGTTGGCATTTTAACATCGATAATGTCTGCAAGCTGGCCGACTGTCAAAAAAAACTACTGGGACAAGGACAACAGATTAGACCTGCCCAAGGCTTGAAAGGGCTGTAAATCCATCAGCAATAAATCTTAATCCTGAAAAGTGTGAAAAAATCTCCTGGTTTTTCTTTAAATGTCATAAAGATTTAACCCATAAATCACACTAATTTTGAGAAGAGGACTGGTTCATAACAGTAATGTACAGCACATTATCCACATATCACTGCATCAGTAGTGGGTTTAAAACCTAGAAGAAATTATTTTTCAAAGAAAGAGGACTTAGCTTTGTGCAACCTGCACAGATATGTAATCATAAAGTGTGTGATGCAGAGATCGGTCTTCTGAATCAGCACACAGCATTCGTCTCATACCGTTCATGGTCAGGATTTACTGGGCACACGGGAACGGAAGTTTCAGCTGACGGGATGTCTAATGGCCGTGTCTGAATCTTTAATCTGCAGTGAGACCTCCAGTTTGCAATTTTAACATATAAATCTGGGACACATGCTGTATCAGAAGGCTAAACCTGTGAGTTATAGTTTCAGAATGCCTCCAGTCAGATTCAGATTCCCATATAGTTTCAAAATAAAATGAAAAGAACATTTTTTTTTATCTTTGTTATGATCCAGCTCAGCCAGGGGGAAGACGTAGCATTAAAGAAACCTAGATGTTAAAGGTTTAACAATTTGGGGTTTATTTAACAAAATAAAAAGGTAAAAATCAACAATAATCAAAAGGTAGGGGCTTACAAAGTACTAAATAAAACAAAATCCACAAAACAATCAGAGTTGTAAACCAAAGATCTTAAAAAAAAGCAAAACTGCACCTTTTGTCCAGGTTGAACAAGGTTAAACAAAAATACAAACTACAAATCTCTAGTAGAGGTACAAAACCCCCACAGGGACAAAAGCTATCAAAGTTTACAAAAGCTCACAGAAAGACAAAACTATTTAGAGCAGTCAAACACCCAGCAAAGTGGCAAGCTGTCTCAACAAGAAATCAGCTACGCCTTCTCCCATGCTTTCTTAACCCAAAACAAGAAGTCATCCAAACACAAGATGATGTTATTATGTATAGATCTGATATCTAGCAGGAATATTCCATCTGTGGAGTGATCGTCTATAACGCTCTGAACTTCCATTACTTTCTCGCCACTCTACAAAAGCTGCTGCAGGTGCCTCACAATAACACAATTTACAGACACAAATAAAACTGTCAAGAGTGGATAATCATGCTCTGTGTCTTTAAAAGCCCTGAGTTTTTACTGGGGCTACAGGAGAGATGTATCATCTTCGTAGCTTTACAGAGATAATCTCCTCAGTTTTATGAGGCAGTACAGTAATATTTACTAGTTTTCTGCCATCATATTGTGCACAACTGATCCACAATCACCTAAAATATTTTTGAGATTCTTGGAATGCATACCATAATTGGTTGAGTATATCTTAAATTTGTTTTCTAAAACCATTTTTTACTTTTTCAAAAGTTGACATAATTTATATTTTCAATTTGGAAGTTTCAATTCATTGGGCCTCCACTATTTGTTTTTCCTGTTTGAGACCTGCATCTTGACTTAATGTCTCTCATCTTATGTATTTCTAGAGGATTTAGATCTGAGGACTGGAAAGGTTAGATTTGGATCTTGTGAAGCATTTCTGTGCTGATTTGTCTGCATGTTTTTAGATCATTGTAGAATTGGCACACTCTTACTTTTGTAACCCCTTTTGCTGTGCACAGCAATAGTGCACATGAAGGAATAAACCATGCAGACCACATGATCCAGTAACTGACATCCTGTGGTGCTGCTAGACCCAACAACTTCGTTTGACTCTCCAAAGTCCTGACTCCTGATAATTGGTCATTATTGCCTTACAACCAACATAAACAGAATGAGACCGCAGTCCTCTATTTAGAGATATGTGGATTAAAGTTAAATGCAAAAAATATTGAAAATCTCACCAAATAGTCTAAGCATTTTTGATGTATTTGTTTTCTTTCTGTTGTGGACATTTAATGCATTTTTCTTAATACATCTAAATATAAAAACATTAATTGATTCTTTATCATTTTGGCTAAAGTTAATAAGACCCATTATGGAAGGTGCAAAGAGACACTTGAGGCTGCACAAGTTGCAGACCCCTGGACAAGGTCCCCTGTTGAGTGACTCGCCACTTCTAAATTTAGCGAAGGTCCCCTCCTACTGGACAAGATAGGTATTGTGGCTGCAATTCATTGCCAACACGTCAGGGGGCAGACAAGCGTCATGGAAACATTGAACTTCTTACAGTCGAAGAAGAACTTGCTTAGCTGAGCAAAATGGCTGACGTTGAGATGGACATCATGTCCAGAAGAATGAATAATGGCAACGAACACGTGTAAGTTTTTCTATGAAAACCAGTTCATATCGACAGCTACAGGATGCGAGCACATTTGGAGTCTCAAATAAAGAGAGAGCCGTTTGTAATCAGAAAGAACAGCGCCGCAGGTTCACGTTGTTACCGGAGCATGCTAATGGCTTCAGCTAACTGGCCAATGTTCTTTAGCTTAGCTAGACCTAAGTTTCCCTAAACTCCCGAGCTGAAAGTGTACGTTAATTATATTTATCAGTGTTTCCCTCGATTGAACGTGTGTTCATATATTGCAATTATTTTTCATTTTATTTTTGGGCACTTCATTGTTGTATGCTGGTTTGGTTCGTGTAGCGTGCTAGTTATAAGTTTGCTAAAGACGTTAGCATATCTGAGCTAATAAAACAGCCTTGGCGGTCTGGGTCGGAGGAACGGCAAACAAGTCACGTTGACATGATAGTCCATTAGTGCTGGCGCTACACCTGTTGGTTGTAATTGAGCCTATTGTTTATAGTCTAGTGGTCGCTTTAGTTTCAGGTTAAATCGAGAGCATTACGTAATCCAACGCTTATTCTTGGGCTGGCAGTGGTTCGGCTTATAATGGCTTCGGTTGTAATCTTTGTGAGCTATGAGCAAGAAACAGATACATTGCACACTGTATATTTGCAACGTATTTTATAGTATTTGAAAAAATTAAGCGTTTCCTTTTAATTACATTAATAAAGAATGGCTGCAAACGTTTAACACAAATAGAACTTGTCTATATAAAAACTTCTGTCAAATATAAGGTTTATTATTTTGTTGTTTTTTTTCCCCACCAAATCTGGTACATTTTGGATTTTAAGTTAAAAAGTTCACCAAAAAGTTACACGTTGTATCACAATACCAAAATCATAAAGAAATAGGTCAAGATAAAGGTCCTCTTATTTTTTGTTTCATCTGAAATTCATATTCCATCCACCACAGCATCCGACTGTCTCACATCAGACCCAATTTAGACAGAAATATGTTAACTTTCGTCCTGCCATGACATGCAGTTGGATTCAGACATATTTTTATGGAGACTGCCTTAAACAGAAATACAGCAGATACTTACTTGAAATTGTAGATTCTGCGTGTGTACTTGCAGCTCCAAAACATGTCCTTTTACACAGGAAATAAGTCTGCAAAATTTCAGAAAATTTTTGAATTGCGATAGAATTTCAGAAATAGCGATATCTGTAATATGTTTCCAACACCATGTATTTAGCAGCGTGAGATAAGTGTGGTGATCATTAGTGGCTTATTTGAAGTATTTGCTTTATTATGTTTTTATTTCTTTGACGTTCAGTGCAAGCCATTTGGAGGCTCTCATATTAGTTGTGTTATTTGTATTTTCCAAATCAAAATGGTTTGAAGTGTTTTGTTTTGCAATCTTGAACTTTTTTGTCAGCATTAATATTTTTGTCTTGAATAAGCAGAAAGCAAGACCTGGAGACAAATGAGAGAAGCGGAAATGAAGACAGTGGAGACTTGTCAGAAGAAGAAGGAGAAGAGGTAAAAATTAACAGTTGATAACAAGTACTGGCTTATATTTAATTTAACTAAATGTTTAAAATTTGAATTTAGTGTCTGCATGCCTTTTGCCATAAATATTTTTCTGGGATTTTAAGAAAATTAACTTGAATGGATTTGGGCAAAATGTGGGTAAAATGGATAATTAAAACAGCAAACTCTACAATTTGTTGTTTCCTCACTTTAAGTCCATATAAAATGTATATTAACTTGAAAAGTTGACTGATATTGATGTTGGACAGATTATTTAGCTTGAAAGTAAAACAAGTCTTCTTTCCATGATCGTACTGATACATTTTATTCTTTTTATTGTCCCATCCCAGGAGCAAGCTGGAACTAATGGTGAGAAGACTGAGGAAGGGTCCAAGCATCACAGCAGTAGCAGTGGGAAACACAAGAGGAAAAAACACAAACATCGCAGCAAACACAAAAAGCACAAACACGCAGCCGAGGAAGACAAGGACAAGAAGCGTAAGCATCGTCACAAACATCGGAAACATAAACGCAAAGAGACCTCCTCCCCCGCTGAAGACGCCCCCTTCGGCTCGGCCGGCAACAGAAAGGTGGAATCCTCTCCGTCCTCCGGAAACCCGAGTCTGGACGACCGGGCCGTGTTGGAGGACCTGGAGAAGCAGAGGGCCCTGATCAAAGCTGAACTGGACAGCCAGTTGATGGAGGGTAAGGTTCAGTCTGGCATGGGCTTGATCCTACAGGGGTATAACTCCGGATCCGAGGAGGACGGAGAGGCGAGGTTCAGAAACGGAGAACAGCGTCCAAGGGGCAGCTCAGGTAAATTCATATCTCCCAGAGGGGAAAAAAGTGGAAAATCTAGAAGGGACTCAACAGATGGCAGTAAATCCGTCTCCAAGCGTCGCAGCCGGAGCAAGTCTGCAGATAAAGCTGCTAAGGAGACAAAGCCGGACAAGGGGACCAAAAGCAGCAAGGAAGCTGCGGTTAAAGACCGAAGCCGAGCAAGGAGCAGGTCAAAAGACAGAAAACAGTCAGCCAGCACAGATCGCTTCAAGGAGAAAAAGAAGTCCAATTCCCCTCCCAGCTTCAGGAACGAGCAGAAGGTGAGTCGCACTGAAAAGCGTTCGCCTCCTCAGCGAGAAGAAAGACCAAATCAGGACAGAACGAGCCGACGCTCCAAATCGCCAGTCCGAGAACGGCCGAGTCGCTCAGATGCTGACCGTGACAAACGGCCGGCAAAGTCGCCGTCCAAGGATACTTCACTGGGGAAAGAGAACCGCTCCCCTCACAGACGAGGAGCCCACAGCCCAGCAAGGAAACGCAGCGCCTCCCCCCGCCACAGAGACACCCACCACACCTCGGCCAGCGCCTCGGACCGGACTTCAAAACATTCTCCACCTAGAAGGTCTCCGCCCAGGAGAGCGCGCAGTCGCTCACCGGACGCCAGGAGGAGGGAGGCGGACAGACAGGACTCTCCTCTAAGGTTGGTTAGCAACTGCAAATGCCTATAAAATATCACAAAAAATGACGTTATTAATTCAAATCAAAACACAGAGAGATATGTTTCAGAAGTTTATTTCTGTTTATTTTGATGATTACATATTCAGAAAATCTAAATTTTACACAAGACCAACAAAACATGATTTTCAAAGATAGGTTCTGCTGCTAACTTGATATTTGTCCAGCAGACCGCCATTAACATTCTTTATGGGAGCGTGTGAAAGAACTGGCTGTTTCTTAATTAATGGAAAGATGAGTGGAAAGAAAAACTGATGTGCAAAAAGATGCAGAAGAAACTGAAAAATTGGGATTGGGAAGTAAACACAGTAGTGTTTCCTTGAACTGTGTTGCCCATAAAATCCTTTTTTATTGGTCTCATGTAAAGCCTTCCAACAGCAAAAAACTGTAAGAATGGATTATAATTATACAAGAAGACATATTTTTTCTTTCAAAGATGTGTGGAATAAAACGGTTCAAATTTTTAATGTTGAAGCATTTTAAAAGATGTCCAGGGGTGAACAAGCTGGAAGGTGTTATCAGATTTTATTTATTATTTAATAAACTAAAGAGCATCAAATCCGCCAGCTATTGACCAAGAAGCTTTGAGTGAGACTTTTGTGACGTGATGATTGAAAGGAAATATTTTAATTATTTAGAAGTCAATAGAAATTATCTGATCTGAAACTTGTGTTGAAAACACCAGTTAGGTTAAACATAGAGACTCTTCAAGATTTAATAGTTCAAAGATCTGAAGACAGAAAACGTCCTTAAGAGAACTACTGAGGGTTTGAGCTCTTCATTACTGATGGATCGCAAATTACAATGCTGACAAAACAGTAGCCCAACCTTCTAAATATTCAAGTCAAATTCTGTCCTGTGTCCTGATTTTCAATTTTCAATTTTCTTTCCTGGACCTAAAATGGAAAGGCCCCTTCATTTCAAAATCAATATTTTTAGATGATCAGCCTTAGCTAAAGTCAGTTATATATGGAATGTCGTATGATGATGCTGGATTCCTTCTGCAGAAAGCGATCTCGGGCCGATGCCGGACCACTCGGAGACAGAACACGGGAGAAGAGCCCCAGGTCTGTGTCTCGTCGTAGAGTGAGTCGCTCTCCTCTGAGGAGGAGGTCTCCGTCGCCACCACGACGCTCTCGCTCCTCGCCTCGCAGGCGAAGCAGGTCTCCACTCAGGCGCAGGTAATTCCTGCTCATGGTTTGACTTTGAATTCCTTCTTCGTGATAGGAAATATTTTTGTGCTTTTTGAAAGCTGCTTACTCAATAGTTGTGTATAATTACTGAATACAAAATCTATCCATTCATGAATTACAGGTCTGGTGAGAGAGACCGGTATGGAAGACTCCGCCAGTATCGGCGCTCAATGTCCCGGAATAGGGAGAGAAGAAGACGGCGCAGCAGAGATGAAGACAAGTTCAAAGGAAGCCTTTCAGAGGGAATGAAACTTGACCAGGAATCCTCAGACGATGAAATGTGAGAAAATACTTTTTTTTTTTTTTTTTTTTAGAATGTCTTTATTGTTAAGACATTCTAAAAACATGATATCTACATGCACTACTGGTCTGAATAAATCTGTTATTTTTGGAAAATGTTTGTGTAAAGAAACTGGTAGGCGATCACATAATTGATTACTTAATGGTTTTATTTGGTGGTTGCAGGTTGGAAGACTTTGAAGGTGAGGAGATAGATGAAGAAGCTCTTATTGAGCAACGCCGTCAGCAGCGCATGGCCATCGTGCAGGTCTGTTCATGTCCACTCTGTTGTCCACAGACACATCTGCTGATAGTTCAGAGGAAGCTGACGGTTCTTGGATTGACCCATTCTTCCCTCCTCTTGTCTCCACACAGAAATACAAGACAGCGAACGAGGAGACCAACATGGTGTCGGAGCCCAGCAGCCCTCAGAGCAGCACACGTAGCCGATCGCCTTCACCCGACGACATCTTGGAGCGCGTCGCCGCCGACGTCAAGGAGTACGAACGGGAGAATCTCAACACGTTTGAGGCCAGCATCAAAGCCAAGCACAACCTCATCGCCCAGGAGAAAGATGGTAAAGCCCCAGTGGAGATGACCGAATGAACCAATCAACCGAGTCATCTGCAGCTCCAATGAAAAATTTAACAATTGGACACAAATGTCATGTTATTTTGGCCTTTGTTTCAGGGTGGAATGAATACACAGAAAAGAACTTCTATGATTTGTTTTTAATAGAAGTTAAATGAAGTAACAGGGTCAAAATTATTCATACAGGCTGAAATATAAATATTCATCCCCATTTCACATTCTAAAGAAACCAGCCTGTTTAAACTCTGGTGGTCAAATATCCAGACGGGACAATGCTGATAAGGGGCTTTATGTTACAATTTGAACCAGCATGTCTAATATTGACCTCATTATCCTCTGTGAAGTAAGACTTGTTGCTAAAAGGAAATGTATTCATTGGACAAATAATCATTAAAATAAACCTTTAAAGGCTCCAAAACATATTTATGCAAGTATAGAAGTAATTAGGTGTGAAAATCTAAATGTTTCTCAAGTTTATGCTGCTGTTTAAGTCAAATTTTAAGCATTTTCAGAAGCACTTAGTACATTTTCAGTAGATTTTGGATAATAATAAAACATACAAACTTTATACTACATTACCTGCAATAGATCAGGCTGATTTTAGAGAAGCATAAAAGGGAATATCCTGCTTCCACCAGAAAACCTTCCACTTTTAAGTTGAGAGATAAAAAAAAATAAGGTATTTTTAATGAATGCAATGCAATATTATTAAATTGACTTTAATAGGTAAGTTTGAGAAAATTACTGCTAGTTACCAAAAGAAAAATAATGAAAAATGTTGTACATCATAATTTATCTATGTTTACAAAAAACAGGAACTAACTCAGACAACTAGAAGTCATGTTTCTTTGATTATATGAAACCATTTTAAATATAACTATAGTAATGTGATGATTCCTGACATCTAATTTACCATAAAAATTAGAGAGAAATTTCTAAAATTCCAACCAAACATGATTTTGGACATCAAATGTGTCTGCAGCTTTCCTCAGCTTTATTTCTTATTAGAGGCAGAAAAAGACTGTTGCAAAGGTTAGATATGGAAACAGAAACGAGTAGATAAAAATCTTAACAGTGCAATTTAATGTATTGCGACTGCATTAAAAGCCGACGCATAAAAGCCTTTATAGTAAACAGCTGGCTTGATTTGTTTGAAAAGTTCAGCATTGTGAGGCAGGGATTTTAATTGAATATCTTTTTCTGTCATGTGTTCATTCAGTTGCTGGCTTGTTTTCCAAAGCCTGGTTGTGTCTGCTTCCTGCAGCATGTTTTGAGCTCTGCAGAGTATGTTAATCAAACACAGATTTACTGTTTTATTAAACGACGTGTTGAGCTGAGCAACTCACCGCCTCTCCTCCTGGTTGCTTTTTTTTTGTTTTGTTTCAGCAGCCAACCCAAAGAAGCCTTCGGCCCCCGACATGTTTACAGAGTCAGATGACATGTTTGCTGCTCACTTCGACGTAAGTACTCGGGTTTTACGCGCTTTGCAGCTCAGCAAAGATTTTCTGTGGTTAACGGAAGAAAAATTATGTGAGGGGCTCAGATGATGATTGGCTTTTCTTGTCTCTGCAGAGCGCCAGAATGAGAGCAGCAGGTGTCGGAAAGGACTTCAAGGAGAACCCCAACCTTAGGGACAACTGGACCGACGCTGAGGGTTACTACAGTAAGTGCTTCCAAATGCTGAAACAGATTCTCTGCATGTTATTCTGTATTTTAGGAAGCAAAGCAGTCTTGTTCACATGAATAATTATGTTTATTGTCTCTATTTTTAGGGGTAAACATTGGCGAGACGTTAGACAAGCGCTATGATGTTTACGGCTACACAGGCCAAGGTGTGTTTAGCAACGTGATCAGAGCCAGGGACACTGCCAGAGCTGGCCAGGAGGTGGCGGTCAAGATCATCCGAAACAACGAGCTCATGTGAGTCACATAAGTTAAATGCAGCTTTAGGAACTCAAGAGCTTTAAAGTTATTTGTATATTGACAGTTTTTGGTTTTATGTTGGAAAAGTGTAGACAAAAAATTAAGTATTAGGGTAAAAAAGCATGTATAATCCTAAACTTTATTTTCTTTTAACTAAAAATGGACCGCTCTAACCAAATGTTTATTTATGTCTCATGTCAGATCTTAAGATGGACATATTTATGCCTTGATGTCACATTACAATTACAAACTTTAGAGTATTTTATTGGAATTGACAGACAAGCAGTTTAAGTTTAGTTGTTTATCTGTGATGAAAATGTGGCAGTTTTTCATCACAGATAAACAGCCACGTTTTTGATGAAACCATGTTTTGTTAGATGAAATTTGGAGATTTGAGAATTAAAAGTATGAAGTATAAATATGTTCTTTGAATTTCATTGTGCATCTGTAACACGCATGTTTTTGGTAAACAGGCAGAAAACCGGTTTGAAAGAGTTGGAGTTCCTCAGGAAGCTGAACGATGCTGATCCCGACGACAAATTCCACTGCCTTCGCCTTTTCCGGCATTTCTATCATAAGCAGCATCTTTGTCTTGTTTTCGAGCCTCTGAGGTACCGAGCACCAGCTTTTCCTCTTTTCCTCTTGCACTACAGCATTCATCTCACCTCAATTGTTCACGACTTGTGTCTTGTGTAGCATGAATTTGCGAGAGGTGCTGAAGAAATACGGCAAAGACGTCGGGCTCCACATCAAAGCCGTTCGATCGTACAGCCAGCAGCTCTTCTTGGCCCTCAAGCTGCTCAAACGATGCAACATCCTCCATGCTGACATCAAGCCAGACAACATCTTGGTACCATCAACATTCACACCGTCTGTCATATTCAAAATAGCATCCATACATATCCAGTGTCATTGTATTGTCTCTTAAATGAAAGGTGAACGAGTCCAAAACCATCCTGAAGCTCTGTGACTTTGGATCTGCATCACATGTTGCTGACAATGACATCACACCATATCTGGTCAGCCGGTTTTACAGAGCTCCAGAAATTAGTAAGTTGCACTGTTTTTCTGATTTTACAATAAATAAATAAAGAAGATTAAAGATTTGCGTTTTCTAAAATAATCAGTGTGACTTCTTGCTGATGCTCTAAAAGAGGGATATTTTAAGCCTTTTACTCGTCTTTAATAGAGCCGCTAGTAAGTTTCTGTGACCTCGGGTTTACCGGCTTTCCTCTTCAGTCATAGGGAAGCCTTACGACTATGGCATCGACATGTGGTCCGTTGGCTGCACTTTATACGAGCTGTACACCGGCAAAATCCTGCTTCCTGGATCTTCCAACAATCACATGCTGAAGCTGGCGATGGACCTCAAGGGCAAGATGCCCAACAAGGTAGCGTTGCATCATGTCCCTTCAGTGAAATGAGAAATGTTGCTGCTCTGTGATGCAACTGTGTGGATCCTTTTCTTTAGATGATACGTAAAGGCTTGTTCAAAGACCAGCACTTCGATCAGAACTTGAACTTCCTGTACATTGAAGTAGACAAAGTGACTGAAAGGGTAAGATGATCTTAAGATTTATAGTGCTTTGCAGAACTATTCATCCCCAATCAACCTTTTCATGTTGTTTTTTTGTTGTTTTTTTTCATAAAAAAACACATTTCAGTGTATTTTGTTGATCTTATGATAAACTAACAGACTATGAAGTAGGACGTAAATTACAAAATGTTTATATTCATCCCTTCTTACTCTGACACCCCTTAAGGAAATAGAGTGCAACTCTGAAAGAGAATGTCATTGTTCAAGATTTTTCTGACATTTGATGTGTTTTCTCGACTTAAATCAAACTAGTTTCTCCTATAGTGTTTGTTGTAATTATGAGAAAGGATTAGATTCAAAATAACAACAAAATTCTAATTAAATATCATCAAAGTATCTTGTGAAGCTGTGGGCAGGATGAATGCCTGGTAGCAGTCAGTCTTGCAACTCCTCTGACTGAAAATTGTGGTAACTTTTCTAGAAATTGGGGTCATTATTCAGGTATTAATTGAGGTTTTGCTATTCTAATCAGCTGCTCACAGTTGTATAAACTATACCTGGTTGCCACAGATATGCATCACAACTGTCTGAAATAAGAAAAAAATGAATAAATGAGGGCAGTAGTCTTTCCATTGTTGCACAGCATCTAGGGCCAAAGGAATAATTATCCAAACATTCATCAGAATAAACCAGAAAAAAAACAACCAGATGTCAGAGTT
This sequence comes from Gambusia affinis, assembly GCF_019740435.1. Lineage (NCBI taxonomy): Eukaryota > Metazoa > Chordata > Actinopteri > Cyprinodontiformes > Poeciliidae > Gambusia > Gambusia affinis. The sequence continues at coordinate 6,570,593 of NC_057888.1, forward strand.
GTCCAGCATGCTGCCACTATGAGCTGCGAAATTCATGAAATCTGTTTGGAATTTTCCTTCCACTTGACAATTCTTTAGTTTGTGTTGGTCTACAACATAAAATATCAGTGAAATATGTAGAATTTTATCACTTTGACAAAATGTTGAAGGGGAGATGATACTTTTGTGCTTTTATTTTCTGCTATTTTGTTGTTCGTTTTTACTATGATTTGACATTTCTGTGGACCAATAGGAGAAAGTGACTGTAATGAGCACCATGAACCCCACCAAAGACCTGCTGGCGGAGCTGATAGGCGGTCAGCGACTTCCTGAGGACCAGAGGAAGAAGGTCATGCAGCTGAAGGACCTGCTGGAGAGCACGCTGATGCTGGACCCGGCTAAGCGTATCAGCATAAACCAGGCTCTGCAGCACCCTTTTATCCAGGAGAAAATCTAACGCCCTAAACGCCACAAACACTCCAAGAGCCAACGGGACAGAAGCGACCACTAAACCAGCTCTGTAAGGGACTCTGCAGAGAGGCGCCTGACCTCTACAGATTTACAGAATGTCATCTTTTTGTTTAGTTTTTTCCTGGTCTGCGTTACATGTTTTCTTGTAAATAGATCACTGCAACGGTAGCCATTCTGGACACGCTGACTTTCTTTTGGTTTTCATCGTAAGCCCTCCCCTCATACGCTGCAATGCAGTGACAGACTTTTTATTTAACGGGCACTGGAGTTAAAGATGTTTAAAAGAAAACGTATAATTCCTGTAAATACTTTAACATCTATTGCATCATACAATATCAAGCAACAGACAGTTGAATTTTGTTGTAGAAGCAGACGTCATGTTTGGTTTTCAACCTGGCTGTGGGACGATGCATGCTTTTTGAATCTGCACCCTCTGTACTCTGTATGTGGTGCCAGCCTGTGTAAATGCTCCGTGTCTGCAAACCCCGCGTCCCACATGTAACGGTAAACTGTACCGACTTCATCCCATGCTCTGACACTTGACCCAAATTGAAGGAAAAGATGCATATGCATTCTTGATTAACTTTAAATTTTAATTTTTGGTGTATTTTAATCCTTTTCCTTCCTCCTCCCTTCCCTGCACTCTGGCTACATCCTGGCTCTAAAGGCTCTCACATTCAAGTGCCTCCAGTATGAGCCTGGTGTTTTATGCACCAAACAATGCTGGCCTGTAGAAGCCACTCCTGTTCTCCTCACTCTCCAAACATTGTGTGTATATACAGTCCACAGTTACTGTCCTTTCCTGTGTCTTTAATTCGTTTCTTTACATCCAGTGGTAAAACAAATCTTGTGATTTCAATAAAGAATAGTTATGGGAACGCTGCTGAAAGAGCACCTTCAGTATCAAATGGCTTTTTAGTAATAAAATGTTTCCCATTATAAACAAACGCATATTTTGGGGTTTTTTTCATGCTGCATCACACTTTCTGATTAGTAATTCAAATGATGACAGGTGAGATGATCACAGGTTTTAATATTAAGTTACATGGAAAACATGAATTATGTGCAGCGATCTACTCAAAGCAAAGCCTTTTTCTGTCAATTTTAATTAGAGCTACCAAATAATTATACAACAAAATAATATTAAATAAGCACAATACACAAATGCAAACCTATTCACTAAATTAGAATACTATTTATTGCAGTAGCTAAATTCATGGTAATTACGCAAATTGATTATGTAATGCCTTTTTCTGGTAATTGATTTCCTACTTACAACTAATAAAAACATGACATTCAAGTTTAAAATCTTATATCAGACTAATAAAAAATTAATACAGAAATATGGGTGGAATAAAAAGTTTGTTTAATACCGGCTTAAAGGTTATTTTACTGCTGTCGTGTATTAACACATCACAGCAGGAGCGGGTCAAAATTCCAGGAAAGTTTAGTTAGAAACTTGTTGAAGAAAATCAAAAACTGGCACATGTTTTGGAGGAAATTCTACCTAATACAAATTGTCTGTAAAAATAAAAGGCATTTAGCTGCTAAAAACTAATTTTGGTCATTTCCCAAAACCAGAAAAAGTTACATTTAACTTCAAAAGTGAGAAAAATAAGTAGTCTTTTAAGGACAGTTTATGTAAATACCTACTTTGGATCTATGTGAATTCCCCTTCTTCAATGTAATCACTGGAATAAATTAGCTTTGATGATATTCAAATTATTGAGTTGAACCTTTACAGAATACATTTTTAAATTTACTCAGGATTGCACAAGTGTTGAGCTCTCAAGGAGTCAAAAAGGTGGCCATTTTGCTCCATTTCGAAAAGTAGGGTGATGCAGGGTCTCTCTGTACTTGTACAGAATGTCCTAAAAGGGGCCTCTGATAGCAGCTGATGGGCCGTCAACCTCAAGGGTCTGTAAATACACAGGGGCTGCAGTGGGAGAACCACCGGTAAACATGTCAGCATGAATGACCCGACTGGCTAACAGCTGCTGGCTTTAATCTCAACATGAAGAGATGATAGCATGGCTGCCTTTAATGTGAATATGTAAGCAAACTAGTCATTTCTGGCTATCACATTCATAAGAGCAGAGGTCGGAGACTTACTGAGCTACAATCTAATATTGTAATACCTCAGAAGGATCAAAAGGGGGCGTCAGAGATGGATCAGAACTTGGACTGCGAACATGTAAGGAGTTTGGGTTTTTTGCATTACATTGCTTCACAAAAACTCAATAAAAGTAGATTTGAGGCGTGCTATGTTGGCACAACGCATGTATGGAGGCTTAGTCCTTGTCTCAGCCACCACAGGTTCAAGTTCTGGACTGATGACATCCCCTCTCTCATTGCCCACTTCCTGTTTGACCAACACTCAAAATAAAGGCAACTAGAGAAAATAAAACCTTTAAAAAATGTAAGTTTGAGCCCCATTTTTATTGCTTTATGTGCAATCAGGGCATAATAAAAATAGTTTTCAAAATGTTTTTCAATTGGAGAAATCACAGATTAAGTTATCAAACAACTGCTAAAGCAACAAGCAAAACCAGCAAAACTCAATAAACATGGAACAATTTTTCATTCTTATTTGGTTCCCCACCTCAGTTTGCAGGGTTTTCACTAAAGATCAGGCCTGGATGTTCAATAAGAAGGTTCTGCAACATCTTTATCTGATTTTGTTGAAGATTTGCTGCCCCATTTGGCATTAATTACATTTTATGTGACTAACATTCATACTTGCACATTTTTATGAGGAATCTGAATCCTATGTTCCAACATGCATGAAGGGAACGCTTTGTCTTTGTCCAGTTTGAGCACATCACCTTGTCTTTTCACAATCCAAAACTTTTTTATGTCTCTCATCCTAAACATCTCCTTCAGTCTGAATCAGCTTGAAACCTGCTGATCAGGGGAGCTGGACGCTGCAGATTTTGGTTTAATCTGACGAGCAAATTAATAGGCAGTAAGTGGGGATTGTAGTAATATTTGGGCTTTGTGTGGAACATTATTTGTGTTTTTACATTTGTGTTTTATTTAGTTAGTACTTCAGTAGCGCTCTGCTGATAATCAAAGATGATCATAGTAAACTTTATTTGTAATCAATAAAATCAATATCTGCCTGTTGCACAAGAGGTTGCATACTTTAAAGTGCTTTGAAAAAAATATTGGGATCGCTCAAATATTTGTCATGTAGCAAAACAAATGTCAGTTTATAAATCTGCTTAGATTTTCCTCTGAAAGAACAATGGTTTACATCATTTTTGTAATCTGTCTCTATAATCCAAACCTGTCACATTAAAAGAAATTCCCAGAGTCTGAAAATATATTTTATTTTATTTTTTTTATTAAAACCATACAAACATTTGTTGTCAGTTATAAAAGTGTGACGCGGCTCTTCTGGCGAAGGAGCAGAGCTCTGCAGCCAGATCTGCCCCTCCTCTAACTGAGGGGGGGCCTGGGAATCCTTGATTTCAATGTTCTTTATTGGTCCCAGGATACTCCACGTTTCATTTGCTAAATCTACAGAAAGAGTATTTTATTTACACATATATATATATTTATATATATATATATATATTTATATAAAAGCACAATAAATGTGAAAACTTGGAAAATAAAAGAAAAAGTACAATGTATGTTGCAAATCTTTACTTTTCAGATATTCAGACTTTCCTTATATAAATGTTCTCTTTAATTTCCTTTCAGGTTTTAAAGTTTCACCTTTTTATCAGTATTCACAATGGAAGATTGGCAGTGATCTCTCTCGTTTAAGGCACATACCTCAGCCCATTTCCTTCTGTCATAGGAAATTATCTCTACTTCTTTGAAATAACAAAAAAATAGAACTCCAATGCACAGCTACAAAAATGACAAAAGTACCCAAGGACAAATAGAAAAAAAACAAAAAAAACACTTTGTACCTCATTGTTCCAATGTTGAATGAAAGGTAAATTCCTCAATATTCAGTGCGCAGCGGCAGAAGACTGCAAGGCAAAACTAACACTGCTGGACAAAGTCACTGCAATACTTGATGGCAGTACGCATTAGGGGTGTGACAGCACACATAAGGTTGGTACAGGTACGCCACGACAGCACAGAGGCAAATGCAAAATGTTCCTTCAGTACTTACTGGTAAGATTTTTGTACTGGCAGAGGATAAGCAAGGACAAAAATATTTAAGTTATTTTTTAGTTTGAAACTAACTTACCTTAGCATCAAATAAAAGAGGTCCAAAATTTCTTTCATGAAAAAAATAGCTTCCTTTTAAAGTCTTTTTAATTTAAATTGAAAACTTAATTCCATACAAAAGACAACACAGAAGAACTAGGTAATGTCTCCTAATTTGAAAACTCTGTATCAACATGCATTTAATAGTGATTCACTGTTTTAACACTAGGTGGCGCTTGTGATGAACTTAGGGAAAATTAAGTGTGTCTGAATTACGCAAAGCACAACTTAGGTGCAAGGAACCTATTTTATTTCACTCCTGCCTGTCAGCTCTGTGTGTTTCCATTATGGGGTCCTAAATCAGACCTCTTACAGAAATGACGCACACTGCGTCTGTGAGGCTCCTCCTCCTGCAGGAGTGTTGCTGCTTTTCTTATAAGTGATCCGGGTCCATAGATTTCCCCTAATACAGCATTATTCTTGCGTTGTTTTGTAGTGGTTGAAGTATAAAACCTAAGAAAAGCCTCTCCAGATGGTGGAAGTGTGAAACTAGAACAAATCGTAAAAGACCTGAGCAATCCCAAATCCCATGTATGTACAGGGGAGACACCAATGAATCTGCATAGAGATTACTCTATAGACCTTAATTAGTCACTGTCAACTTAAGAAAAGGTGTAACTGTCCTAGTAAAATTAAGGAGTGGGGAACATGATCTTATTCTGAACTTTTTCACATATGTCATATGCGAAGCTGAAATTAATTAACTTATCACAGAGGAATTTTGTAACAATATACAGATGTCTAACAATTAAAGTATGTGAAAAGCATCCTGAAGAAACAATAATCACATACACAAGTATGTCTGCTTCTTTCAATTTTGAAAAACTTTACAAGTTTTAATCTAAAAAAAATGCCTGTGACAAGACCATTACTCCTGCAGTAGCTGAAATCAGAAGTCTGCCCTTTGTTTAATTAATTTAAATAATATTTCAAATGATTTTATTCATGTATTTAAAGCTAAAAGCTGTGAAACGCAGCAATATTTAGCATAGGTAGCTGGGTTTAAATGTTTTTAAACAACATACCAACTACTTTTGTCATGTTTAAACTGGGCTCATTCAACCAGTACAACACCTTCCCATCACTAAGCTCCACCTTTTCCTCAGGATCCATGCAACCCTGTTCTGGGAATCTGGTTCAGCCCTGATTCCTGCTGTGGGTTAAGTGGTTAATGGAAAAGGTTCCTGCAGCTGAAATTCGCTTTAGTGTCTGGTGGTTGATGGTAGAATAACACCTGATGTCAAATGTATAAAAGACATATAATGCTGCTTACCATAAGCCCTCTATGATATGAACTTGACTATTTGCCAATGTTCGTTCTTCATTGTTGGCATATCACTGGAAACCCTTACTCTACACCCTGCTAATCTTCAGAGTCATGCTTATAATTATTGCCAGCCGTTCTTACATTGGTTTGGTGTGGAGTGCTTTAGAAAGTCTCTTAATCTATTCATCTTTTCTCATAGTATTTAACAAAAAAGCAGTAAAAAGCTTTTTTGACTGGGAGTGGTGATCACCTGTGACTGACCTATATGTCATCTGACTGCATGTACCTTCAAGTGACGTCTGTACCATGGTGGCTCAAGGACGTATACATGAGCCATCACACCCCTAGTACACATTCTACATTTTAAGAGCTTTGGAGAAAACAATACATACAATTTACAATCAAACAAAAACACATCATGTTTACAGGACCTCTATGCTGAAGACCTTTTCATGGGCTAAGACATTTCAAAACCATAGAAGTACTCATATCGATCCATGTAACCACACGCAAAGCACCAAGATTTATAGAACAGAGCGTCCGTTTACAGATCAGTTCTGAAGAGTTGTAAAATCCAACATCAAAAATCGAACCACAAACAGAATACAAAAACACCGCTACAAACACTTGTGAGTACCTTACCAGACTAACTAAAATAAAGCCATTAAGATATCGATCTACAGAGGCTGAAGACTTGGAGATGTAGTTCATTTTTTTGTTTGTTTGGGGGTTGGGGGGTTGACAAAAATACCACTTGGTAAAACTTGGTCAAAGCACTGAAACATTTTACAGATTTACAAAAGCAACACAAACAAATGAGAATATAGCACGAATCAAAACTATGATGTATAAAGTTGTCCCCAGGGCCTTTTAAACTGACGACCCATGTCTCAGCCGCTGTATGTACCTGTGACGTTAGGAAGGTTGGCACATGGGGTTAGTCTTTCTAGTTCTATAAACAGTGTTCAAGGTTTAACTGGAGTAACATGCATTTTTACAAACAGCTAAAACAGTGACACAATACTGACTCAAGGAAGATGAGCTTTGTCTCACCAGCAAATACAAAGAAAAGGGCTTCCAAAAATAGCCTTGATTCCAGAAAAGGAATATAATTTTATCTGTACATATTCATGGCACATTCCTGTTGTGTTTGGGATGATATTTTCCTAATGTAAAACGGTTTGGGAACGGTAACTTCTTATAAAGTTCCTTTAATTGCCACTTTGTGTGTCTTAATCTTCACATACACCAATTGTTTTCCTCTTTCTGTTTCCATTTTATATCCCTTTTGGAGGAGAAAGTGGAGAGAAGGAGTAGCTATTGCATTATAGCTAAAAACTTGCTCTCCTCGGCAAGGGTGGTGAGGAGGGAACTCATGTCTCCAATGGCCATGTTGCTGAGACCGGGAGCAACGCTGTTAAAGGTGCTGGATCCTTGAGGTGTGGTGAGGCGTGATGAGGTCCTCGACAGGCCCTGGAACATAGAGGGGCTCAGTACCTCAGAGACCAGGCTACCCTGATCGTAGCCATCCTCTAGAATGGCACCAAAGTCCAGATTTACCCCTTCGTCTAATATTCCTGGAACTTGGCCATCAACTGTGCTACTGACTAGGTCTGTACCAGGGGAGGGAAGGGCATTTGTGGTTCTGTTGCAGCTGCCTGGTCCCTCAGATGCTGCCATGGACTCTAACAAACTCTGCTCTTTCAACACAGGGAAGGAAGAGGACTTGCAGTCGGCTGATCCATAAGTGAGACAATCTGAAAAGGCTTCTACCATGTTTCCATGATCTATGTTCTCTAGTTTTAGCCCTGATACATCGCACACAAGAGAACACTGGTCTCCACTCCTCTGTAACTGTTGGGGTTGGCTGGGGTGTTGGTTGATTTCATTCGACTGTGGATTGAAGTACTGCTGGGTTTTGACTACATTTTTGCAATTGTTTATTGGTGGATATGGAGCATGTACTGGTCGATTGTGATCTGGAACGGTTCCCTGGGACAAGTTGGGTACACTGTCCATGGAGGCCCGGGTAAGCATAAGGTTGTTTCCAATCTGCCACATGGTTCTGCTGTTGTTCTGTTGGAAATGACTCTGTTTCGAAGGCCCATTGGACATCTGCTGTTTAAGACCTTGAGGAAGAACCCCATTGGTACCCTGTGAGATGTTTGACATGCTGGTACCTCTCATCTCCATGCAGGAGTTGGGCAGTGTCTCCAGCTTCACCCCAGTGTTAACATAACTAGTACTTTGCGACTGGTTGGCCTGCGGACAGCTGCCGTGGAAGTCCACAGACACCTGCTGGGGAATTAGCGTGTTTCGTAACCTACCAGTTGATGCAGTTGTTGGCTCAGACCACCTCTCGCACTGCACATGGTGGCTTTGTAACCTTTGGGGAGACCTCTCAACACTACCTGAGCTGACTTCATTCCACTGAATGGGAAGCTTACTAGGACTCTTCCTCTCTACTATCTGCTGTGGCTGGAGATAGTGAGATTCAGGGAAGGTACAGTTTACCCCTGCTTCCACAGTGGGGTAGGAGTTGTCCCTTTGACTAGAATGTATTTGCCCTTCATTTTGAATGTATGAACTGCCACCCATCTGATCTTGGGAGTGCAGATACTGCACCAAATCGTCTGGCAAAATATCTTCATCTCCAAGAAATAAGCCGGCTACACCATCATCCTCCATTGCCAGAGCTTCCAAGGCTGCATTTTCTGCAATGCTGCCAGTGTTTGTTGAATGCTGCAGGCCTCTCTGCAGGTTGCCCTCTGAGCGTGTGTAGTTCTGAAGGCTAAAACTTCGATATTCAGCTGTAGAATTATGAGCCAGAGGAGGAAGAGGATTGAGATTATTAAGGCTGTTGAATCGTTGAACTGGAGGCAAACTGCAAGTTTCAGGAGCCTGTGTCCGCACTGGGTCACTCGCCCTTCGGTTCCCATTCAGAGTTCCCTCGCCAGGATAAAGAACCCTCCTTCTATAACCTCCGTGCCCCATAAACCCATTGTTGTACCTTCCAGTGTCTTCACCACAATGGGGTGGTCGGACTAAAGGTGGTAGACTATGACTGCTGCCACCCTCCTCCATCATGGCCATGCGGGTCTTCAGACTCATGCGTTCCATGTTGGGTAGAGGCGTTGGGGGTGGGCCACCTGTAGCTGCTGCGTACTTTGCCTTAAGGTGGTAATGCTGTGCAGGGGTTAAATTGAGCATCCCTCGTGACCCGCCTCCTCCTCCAAAGCCAACTCCTCCTCCGCCTCCACAACTCCCACCTGAGAGTGCTCCAACGCCTCCTCCTACTACTCCACCTCCGTACTGGCTAGCCTCACTGGATCGGCGGGAGGCATCTGTGGAGATGGGGTCATAAGAGTCAGTGGAGCTGAGATTGTGGAGGCGGCGGTGGTGCTGGGACGGCATCATGCCATCACCCTGGGAAGCCTGGCTGGAGCGCCGACTGGAGAAGCAGGGAGAGATTCCCGAAGAGCGTCGGCTGCTGCTTAGGTAGGCTGAACTGGTGGCGCTCCCGCTGCTATCACGCCGGTCTTGGAGCAAATTGAGCACTGTTAGCTCCGTGCTGGACAACTCAGTGTGAGCAGGTGGCTGAGGAGCAGGCACCCCCCACTGCCTTCCCAAGCACGATCCTGAGAAGAGTGGAGGAAGAACGTTAGGAAGGCTATAGAGAAACCAAGGAAAATGAAGTGTGATGAAAGAAATATTACAGGAGGATTAGAGAGAAGAAGCCAAGAAAAGTTAAGTGTGGAGAGATTTCTCAAACAGATGTTACCATGGACAACTAGCTGCAATTGGCCATGAAACATCATATTACATGCTGTTCTCTCTGATATGATGTACATCTTGATACTATTTTGCAGTGGAACAGAACCTTTTTCAACATTTGTTTTTCCTGAACCCTTCAGGCAGAGCAAATAAGATGGGAATCAGAATCCTTCAGCTCAGTAAATTCTGTCTACAAGTGTTTTGGAGTAATAAAATGAACACAAGATGTGAGGCCTGTGGAAATTTAACAAAAGTTTCACAAAGTTACACTTACCCTTCCCCAGGATGTTGGGCATTGCCGAACTTTTAGGGGGTGGTGTGGGAGACAGGGACCCAAGCCTGGGCAGCGCTCCGTTCACCTGCTTTAGCCTCTCCATCTTCATGTGCTCCATCCAGCGCAGGGGCCGGCCGATGCTTCGTCTCGCCTGCAGGGTCAGCATGGCCGCGGTGGCCGTGGACACCGTGGAGTCCATAATGGGGGCTGGCTCGCCCTCGCACTCCTCCTCTACCTCCTCTTCGTTTTCCTCTTCCTGCTCGTCCTCCTCCAGCCCCTCCCCTGGCGAGCGTCCGGCGCTCACAGCAAGCTGGACTCCACTGCTGGGATAGGTGCTGATGGGGGACTGGTCACTGCTGCATGTAGACTGACCGCCAGGGCTTGGCTGAGACGTCTGATGGATGCAGAAAAACAGAAGGCAGCAGCATAAGTAAAAGTTTAAATCAAAATCATGCAAATAAACATATATCATGACATGACAAGGATGCAATGTAGTGCAAAAGATGGAATTCCTGTAATATTGTGAAAGTTTGCACTACTGGGCATTGAATGTTTGAGCGCCCTCTATGAGATGCACCAATATACATTTTGTTGATTAGGTGTTCATTAATTTATAATAGTAAGCATATGAAATAACCATTTCTGTAAAACAAGATTTTTACCAATTTAAGACAAAATGAGAATCTTTGCCTTCCTATATTATCAATTATATCAACAAATCCAGCATGTTCGATGAAGAGCAGAAGTTGAAAGCTTAAAAGAACAAAAGAGAGCAACTTTCTCTTATCTGATGAAAGTCTCAGTATATCACTCTTTCATACATTTAATAAAGTAGCGTCTTTTAAAATAGCTTTTCAAAACTTTTTCAATTTTAAACACATTATTGACACTGAAAATAGCTGATATTTAGACTTCTTCACTCAGTTACGGCACCCACTGTGAAGAGTGTTGAACCCACCCTTGACCAGGTAGCATGACGAGTTTACTGATCATAAAAAAATGATTATTTGTTGAGGTGGTCGTTAATGAAGGTCAATCAAGGTTGAAATTCTCTTGGTCATTTGATTACTTTAAGGTGCATCTCAAATTATGAATTTTTCCAAAGGCATGAGCAGTGCTCACAGGAAAACATTGTAATGATAAAAATAACAGAAGTACTAAAAAAAGAGAGGAAATAATATTTTTTGGATGGTTGTGGTGAATTGGAGATGGAGAACCAGATTGGGAACACATTTGGTATGCTTATGGTGAAGGTCTGGCTGGCAGACTTCCCTCCAAAGCAGCAGGATGAGATGAAGGGCAAACAAATGTAGTGTCAAACCCATCTCACCTGATTACCCACTGTCCTTAGAAAGGAATGGAGAGAAATGCCAAAGCATTTGGATAGAGGAAAAGACGTATTCATTAGAAGAGGTCAGTGTAAAAACCCTTTCTTCAAATACACTTAGGCATTGAAAGCATAAATTAATTACTGTTTGAACATTAGAAAACTAAAGGCAATATGAGTCAGTAAAGTGGATGTTTAATCAAAAACTAGTCTTACCATTGGCTTCTCAGTCTTGATAGATTTCACCTGCAGACATTCATCTTGTTTTGAGGTAGCGTGGTTGTACTCCCTTTGGTCCGTGTATCCACCCAGGGGCAGCTGTCCAGGTGACCTGCCCTGGCTGTTGCCTCCAGGTTCCCGGGGCTGAGGTGGAGGGCGTGGATAATCGCCACGCTGTTTCTTGGTCACATGCGCCTCTGGCCCGTGTACCGTCTTTACGTGCTTCCGTAAGGAGCTGGGGTCTGTGTAGCGCTTAGTACAGCCCGGGATTTTGCACACGTACGGTTTCTGAAGGAGAACGAACATCAGAATTGAATGAGTTTATTTGAATGGGCTTCCTACACATTTGTTATCTACATACTATCAAAAATAATTTTTGGGCCATTTTCAAACTTTACAATTATTTCTACAGAGGTCAAGGTATTAAATATAAAATAATACAACTGTAGGATGTATTCTTTACATCCTACATCCTACAGTTGTAGGATGTACAACTGTAGTAATGTGGATGACAGGTCCATAGGTAATGATGGACCTATCATCCATCATAATATGTCATGATGGATGACATCAAATCAGATGGTGGACCTATGTTAATACCTCATTGGAGTGTGTTCGGTTCTGATGCTTGGCCCGATCCGACGCGTTGGAAAAAGCCTTGTTACAACCTTCATGTTCGCACACATAAGGTTTCTCACCAGTATGGGAACGTAAGTGAGTTTTCAGGTTTTCCAGGCGTGAGTAGGCCTTAGTGCAGCCTTCAAACTGAAGATGGAAAAAAATTATCCCATACACTTTAGCTTTTTACATTTAGCTAATGTATAATAACATGCACAATACAATATCATCTGCAAATAGGGTTACATTGACATTTATGAGGATCCTTACTGTGCATTTGTGTGGTTTTTCCCCAGTATGTCTGCGCATGTGGACCACCAGCATGTACTGGGCCTTGAAGGGCTTCTGCTCTCGAGAGCATTCCTCCCATCGGCACACAAATTCTTTCTTTTCTCCGTGGATGTGGTCATTGTTGATGTGCTAGGGGGACAAAAAGCAAATTTTGTTCATTTTGAAAAAACAACTTTACTGCTCTTCTCCATTTAATTTTTCTGAGAGGTCATTTTCCTTTCAGGTTTTTATCATTTTACTAATTTATCCTTTCGCAAAGTGAAAAAAGGTTTTGAGACTGCGTTTGATCTGAGTGAGATTTTCAAACCAACCCTGTCACTTGACATGAGCCGACAGTTGTGCTGTGGTTGCAATTTCCAAATTGTGGCTTAGAAAGCACAAGAAATGGCTGAGAGGTGAGAAATCAGAAATTCAGTCAAAGCTTCTGAAGTATGAGGTCTTTATAAGTCCAGTCAAGCATTTCCACTTTCTCTGTTGTTCTTTTATTCCCACTAAATTGTGGTTTAAAAACAGGAAAGTGGTGAATGTTGAAAGAATAGAAGTGAAGAGGGGAGGGGAAAAAAGCTACAGCCCTCTGGGGATAAAGTTAACATCAGGCCCCTCTTTAAGAGACAACAGAGAGGTGGCCTCTGGAGGACCTTTTCTGATGGCAATTTAAGCCCGGAGAGAAGCAATATCCTCAAGGATACTGGTACTGTCGTGACATTCCTAAGAAGCAGAAAAAAATGCTTTTTTAAACCCGAGGGCAGAATACAAGACTTTAAGTTGAAAAGCTTGAGAATTTTGTGCTTTGTTGAATGATTTTTAATAATAATTCATCCAGGGAACAAATAAAAAAAATGGAAGACAAAAAACAAAGATTTAGCCCAGAAAAAACGGTCAACAACATGACTTTTGCACACATTCAGGAACTTTTGCACGCACTCACTGTTTCTTCCACAGGCCTTCTTGAACCTTTTACACAATCATGACTATGACATCCAGCAGACGCCCCACTGGTTTTCATTTCCCACTGAAGGCAATCGCTGACAATGATTCAATTAATTCACTCTAAAACATGATTCCATCCAATTCATACCCTTAAATATTTCATATTTTGTCATGTTGCAACCAGAAAATGTCATTAAATACATATTGATGGCCTATGTTTATTAATCATGCTTCTTCTAATTTGTTTTTACCAATTATTTACAATAGATGTTAGGAGGTATTAATACTATTGCTAAGCATTTTATCATCAAAAAGCAACTGTAATTCTTGTGAGGCATTTCTGTAATTTTAAGTGACAAGCCCAGAACTACAGGGGAGAATGGTTGGATAATTGGATGATCAGAGACTGTAAATCAATCTCCTTTCCATGTTGGCCAGTGCTTAAAAAAACCTGACTCTTCTTCTCTTTTTCTTCATCTTCAAGAGGGAATCCCGGTGGCAAGCAATCGGTCTGCTGTGACCTGTGTTCGATATCCTGCGGCTGAGAGCGATGGGAGAGAGCTGTAGAGTTGGATCATGCGCTGGCAGCTGGCACACTCACACATATTTACAGTTTGAACAAATGAAGGAGATCGTTGACGGGCGTGATGCATTAGGCTCTGGGCTGACAGTAAGGGGGACAGGCAACACCGCAGGGGGATATGGAAGGGGGGCAGGACTGCAGAGAAACCTAATGGCATGATCTAATGGCAATTCTTATTGAATCAATAATCTCCATGCTGAGCAGACAGGTCCCGTTGGTCGGCTAAATCGACAAACAGGTGCTGATAGCGGTGGCGCGGTGGGTTATTCATCTTCCCCCTGCCAGCTTATCGGCCAACAACTGTAAAAATGCCACCAAGATGGATTTAGGAGGGAGCTGCACGACAGGAAACGCAAGGGACACGGACACAGGGGACACAGGCACTGGCTGTGACGTATGAACTGTGTACTTCCACACAGGCACAGGTGCAGGCACTGTTCTCTTGGTTCAGCCCCCTGTGGTTCACAGCTAATGTATAGCACATACTTAGGCACCAGCACCAAAGATGGCAGAAAGGCCTGGGTTGTATCAATAGCCAGTTGAACATGCTCAAAAAGTCAAGAAATTTTGAAGTGTAAGAAAGAGAATTTGTAAAATGGCTCACCAAGTCCTAAACAGCAGTTCCTTGGACCAACACCCTCAACATTAATCTTATTTTAATGGAGAGCTACAAAATGTTCTACAGGCAAGTATCTACCAAAAAAACAGCAACTCTAAAACAGGTCTGCACTGAACAGGAAGTCTGCCGTTTTGTATTAAAAATGTCCCTTTTCAAACTCTTTTGCCTTCTCTAGCTTTTCCCTTCAATAGAAATTCCTCCTAGATGAGGTCTCAGCTTCAAACTTGATCATTAGTCTTTTAAGGCATGGGGAACTGAAGGTTATCAAAAGCTTGAGTATTAATTTAGGGATGTGGTTGTGGCCAACCAGAAAATCATTGATAAAAAGTCCTGTTTTACTTAATGACGTCCATCTTAACTTCAACAATTTTAAACTCTCCTTTGACAGAAGCTTGTGAAATTTGGTATATGTTATTCAACACAAATAACCTGAAGCCCTAACAGGAAGTTTGTCATTTGGGATGAAAGGGTGCTTTTTGTACACCTTACATGGGTGAACACAAACAATGGCAAACAGATTTACTGATTCATTAAATTTTTAATGGTTTGGTTTGGGGAAATAAAAATCAATAAAATATTAATGCCTGGCCAAGCACATGGGCATAGCCAGACTTTAAAAACCAATCTCCAAGAACATTAAAAGTTTCTGTGCAGTCCCCAGCCAAACACTTACAGGATTGTGGTCCTCCCCAAATCTTCGTCGCCGAACAAGAAGTTGGCCCAACTCAAAGAGAGATTGTTCAACTCCAAAAAATGCTTTTAAGTATTATTCACAGACGCTAACCGAAAATAATTCCAGGCTCAAAGCTTCTGACCACTAAAGTGCAAGGATCATTCAATGCTGCTTGCAGCTTTAATTATAGCTTTATGCTGTATACCAACATCTCATCACTTGATAGTGGAATACACAAAATCATATCATTTTCTTCCCTGCTATGTCCCACTATTTGTTCACTTCAGTATTCATTTCCATGTTTCCTTATCAAACCCTCTTTGGGACGCTGCCTTCATGCATTAGAATGCAAGCGTGCATGAAAAGAGGGTCTGTTTACAAGGCAATTTCACAAAGCGATGGGACCCGCAACACCGTTTAGCTTTATCAAACATTGCCTAATAAATCATATGCTCTTTTGTGATGTCAGTTGCTGAAATGCTTTGTATAAAGGGAGGTGGGGAGAAAAAAAGCACAGAAAAGGAAAAGATGGAAGGCAGTAAGAGGGAGAGAGAGGTAGAGAGAGAGAGATTAAATGAAAGTGGGAATTGAGAGTGGGTTAGTGAGAAAAGGAGGGAGGATGAGAGAAAGCGATTGAGAAGCAGGGGGCAGGGAGCTGAAATTGGCATGTGTAATTCAGCAGTCTTTTCATCTTGGAGTAAGATACTCTAGACAGATAAGGGCCTAATCCTTCTCATGATCAAAAAAAGCAGCGTTTTACCAATTAAAGGCCTGTGCCAGCAGCCAGAGAGGACTGAAGGGGGGGTGTGCTTTCAGACTGTGCCGGCGTTTATCATTCTTTAACACTGGGGAAGCACACAACAGGAGTTTTAACAAGGCTGCACACATGGAGTAACAGCTTTCCATCTGAGAGCATTACAACCCCAAGTGTGTGTTTGACCTGGTGATAAAACATATGAACCTCTAAGACCTTGCAGCCCTAATAATGAACTTTGGAAATATTTTGTTTGCTTGAAAGTATACCTAAACACCATATCTAAATCTTTCACATACTACTATTTGACGAATTGGGTTTGTTATTGGGATTTCAGCCAATAACTGGCTGAAAACTTTTCTTTTAGTGATGACTTTTGGAAGTGGACCTCAACATTTGAGCTTCCTTTCCTAAAATAAACTTGGAATAGTATTGAGTTTGTTTGTTTTTTTGGAGAAGGAAAATTTTACATTTGCTTCTTGCTCTGATTGAAGGATCAGCCAGAAGGCTGATCCTGCAGTCTGGATATTGAATCTTCAGAGCTAAGACCGGGCCACCTGTGAGTGTTCTGGGACAGGGGTGGAGTCCAGTTGGTCATTATTAGTAAACTAAGATCAATTTGTGCTTTAATGACAGACTCCAGGAATCCCCAATAACACCAGAAAAAGTAGATAGATGTATTGCAAGTTGATCTTTTGTTTTTTTCGAAGAGTCTCTAGGGTCTGAGAAGTTGCTAAATACAGTGACAATGTCACTAAGTTATCCACACTGTGCCCTTGTAGACTTATCTGCTGTGAAAATGTTCTAAAAGATCAACAAAAAAACCTAATAAGGTTGTTGAGCAAGGCTGTAATAATAGGAAATTATGGCAATAAGGGTTGGCCTCTATGGCGACAAATAGCTGAATAAAAGCCAACTTCAAGAGATACATTAAAGAAGTCACCAGGCCTTATCTTTAAAAGTGTTCCCTCTGAGGGGAAAAAGAGGAGGAGAGAAAGTAAAATAGAAAATGAGAGAGCAAGAGAGAGAGGGGGAAGCGTCCCCAAAAAGAGGGGGGAGGGCTAGAGAATTTGAGCTTAAACCACAATGGAGAGGTAGAACAAGTAGAAATAAAATAAATCAAATAAATCTCGCAAACTACAAAATTGACACCCGCCTCGCTTTTGCTGACTGGGTAGGCCTGATAAAGTGGGCCAAATTGCATAGATCTGATGTTTATCTTATCGGTGGCACCGTGAGTGGTTATACGCGTATGATAAAGGGAACGCCGGTGAAAAGAATGTTTGAGGGGTGTAGAAAAATGCATCAAGAGCACTACAGGAAGCGCTTTTGTACAAGGGGGAGAGCAATGAGGGTGGCGTGAAGGCTTAATTCAAAAATTAGGCCAACCACAAAGAAAAGGGGATATTTCACTGTGGATTTCTTACTTGTAACACTTCAGAAAGGGAGTACGTCTTGACAGACTTGTCAAGCACTTCTGAAAATGAAACTTAAACATTAAAACTGCTTCAGCTAAGGGGAAACTGATGAATTTTTTTTTCTCATAACGCTTTTCCTCCCTGAAGCTGTTTCAGAAGACAAGTACGGGGGAAGGGACGCACCATTGTTTGGATATATGGAAATCCCCTTCACCACCACCACCACCACCACCACTGCTGCCATCCCAAACCCCTCCCAGAGAGTGAAGAGAGCCACTGTGGTCCAAATACTGTACTTATCCTATTACTGAGGGGGAGGGGGTGTGGAGAGATAAGAGCATTTTCCCGTCCGCTCTGCTGAATTAGAGGGGCAGGGAGTCTGTAGGCGAGGACTGTTATTGGCATCTCTCCGCATATCTCCAAGTGCATTAAAAATGAGAAATACAACGTCGTATCAGAAAGTCTGATGCCAGAAAAAAAAAATTCCAAGACAGAAACATGAAAACTAATCAAAGAGGACATATTGTTTCCTTATGATGGCAACTGGGCTGTGAGTACAGCAGGGGGAGAAGGTGAGCAATATTTGCCTCCACTCCTTTCCCAACTGCTCTTACTCATCCCACCTCCTGAAACAGGGGCAAGAAGTTGTCAAGATCCTCAACCTTTTGAGCTGAGCCCTTCAAACATGGGAGGCAAGCCCATTTCGTGCTGAGGATATCAATTATAGATAGGGGTTACCACCGCAGCTGAGGATTGCGATGTCAAGACGGCAAGTAGACAGCTGTGGAGAGCTTACGATCTTTCTATCAGATGTGTCCTGATGTGTTTCTCAGCTGCACATGTCTGTGTGAGCACTTCCCCATCGCTTGTATGGGTGTAATTTCATCGCTTGTCCAACTCCAGTTTGGTTACACGCTCAGATGAAGGGTAAGTGGTTCAGATGCTGCAAAGCAAAGCTAAAAGCACCTTAGGCCACAGTAGGGGTGACACGATGATTACGCTAATGGCATTTTTTTTTAGCTTTCCACAGAGCCACAGGCGAAGTATGATCGGGGAACATCCATCTCCAGGCGTCTGTGAGAATTACGATAACGGACAGGTCCGGTAGAGTACACAGAGTTCTGTGAGGCTTAACCCGCCAAATAAGTTCACACCATCCAGCTGCGAGATGGGACTCCAGCTTCTGAGCCCATTATCACTACCCGTGGAACCAATCAGGAATTCAGCATTACTAACACCCAGCGCTCAAGGCCCTCACTCTACTGTGGCCTGCCAGACACAGAAGCTGAGGTCCGGGGAGATAGGTGGAGGAAAAAAAAAATAAAGCTTGTCTGTTTTCTGAGCAGCTCTGTAGAATTGTACACCTGTTGTGTCTTACTGGTCTTGCAAAGGAAGCTAATCTTATGAGAGGCATAAATGCTTGTTCCTTTTCTCTCGCTATGCTTCCAAACAAGCTATACTTTTAAAAATCTTTTTCTAATTATACTGTCATGAACATTTAAAATTCCCCCCACTAACTGAGACCTGTAAAGTCTGAGATGGAGTACTTGTGTT
Organism: Gambusia affinis; assembly: GCF_019740435.1. Classification (NCBI taxonomy): domain Eukaryota; kingdom Metazoa; phylum Chordata; class Actinopteri; order Cyprinodontiformes; family Poeciliidae; genus Gambusia; species Gambusia affinis. The sequence continues at coordinate 6,589,574 of NC_057888.1, forward strand.
TTTGGTGATTTTCCTTAGTATATTGCTTGATCTTGGGGTTAGTTTGCTGACGGGTATATTCCCGAGAAGATGAGCAGATGTGTTAAATGTGTTTTACTTATGGAAGACTACATAGGAAGAAAGACTTCATATTGTGAGGTCTGCTGGATACTTACTTGTACCAGCTGTTCCTGGGTGTCAAACTCGCGGCAGCAGTTCTCCCAGTGGCAGTTTGTCTCATAAACCACCTCTGGCTCCTGTTTGCTCTCATCTTTGTCACCTTCCTCCTTCACCAGAGTCATCCCATCAGGATGATCCTGAATAACCAGTGAGAACCAATATACTGAGACTGATGTAACACTAGTGGTGTTTAATAACATATGCTTCAGCTCAGAAACATACAAACCTGTCATAAATTTGATTTTTCACAGGCACGGCAGAGAGTTATTGCCTACATGTCTCAAACATGTGGGGTCTGGCCTTGCTCGACTCTATGAGTGGTAAATATAACAGATGAAGCTTTTTGGAAGATTTTATCCTCAACATCCGTACACTCTGAGCTACTGCAGAAGAGGCTTCCACTGCAAACCCCACTTTATTTCACGCTAAAGTCCTATAATCAGCTCTTTTTTCCCCACATCAATGCAAATGCTTGCCATTTGCTTACATTTTGCTTTTACTTTTTCAAAGCCCCTTAAATTATTTGATTAAAAAAGAGCAAAATCAATTTTCTCTTTCCTCCCACAAAAGCTAAGTGATTGTGTCGCATTGGAAACTAAAAGTGATAAGAGCAGAAAACACCAACAAAACAGCCACATGCAAAAGAATAAAGACTGAGTGCTGTTGTAGCCACTTTGCAGCATTGTGCACTATCATCACTTTCATTATGATTGATCCTTCATACTTGAAATGAACAAATAGTTCAAATATTAGTATATATGAAATGTCCTTTTTGTAGAGTAGAATTATTATACAACAGAAAAACTGCAATGGCTTTTGAAAATAACAATTTGGTGCATTCCTTTGAGTTTATAGGAGATCATCAAGTTAAGTCAGGAATGCCTTAACTTGACAAGGCCAAGTTCCATAAAAATCTTACTATTGATCATGAGTGTCGGCAGCTGGTAATTTCTGCTTGACTCCTACTTGGAACAATGGGAACCTCCAAGAAATTCAGATTTAAGATAAAGAAGTGGAGATTTACACAAGTTGAAAGAAAACACATCTAAGTAACTGCGGTATAAAATCAGTCTAAACAATTACCTGTTGCCAGATGTGCAAAGATTTTGCAATGGCCTGGAAGACGACCAATAGAACATGGGTCGGTCCTGAAAACACTGGCTATATTTTGCCAAGTCAGTGGATAATAAATGTAGTTCTAGTTTCTTCAATTAAAATATATTTGTTAAACTAAACAGTAATAATGCATTAATTTCCTCATTAAACTGGATGGGTGAGGTCACATTCTTAAGCGTTAAAGCAACAGAAACTGAAGTCATCTCTGGAAGATCTAATTCTCTGACTCTGTACGGTCAGCAGCTGTTCTCAGTTCTTTAACTACCTTCTGTAACTCTGCAGCAAATAAATATATTGGATGTTATTCTGGAACGTTTAATTTATTTGGACATAAAGATAAGGTGCACTTTGAACAACCCTGGACTTAAAGAAATGCTGCGCTTGTAGTTCTAGACAAATGACTCAACAATAGAGTCAGTAACTGATGGTAAATTGAATTTATTTATAAAGCGCCAAGTCATAAGAAGCCACTTTGCAGAACAAAAAGGTCCAATTCATACCTTTTATTTAGATTTGGTCCAAATTCAATTTAAGGTGATCTAATTCAGGAGACAAAACCCACCTGCACACTCACCACTCCGGGACTTGGCAACTCATCCTCCGGTTTCATTTTGGACCGCTTGTGATGCATCGGGTCGCCGGTGCTGCTCACAGCTGATTCGCTAGTTGGTTTGGCCTTTGGTAAAGACAAAACACAAAAATGTTTCTAACTTTATCATTTGGCCCTCTAATTGCATCGTGCTCAGTATCTCAATAGTTTTACCCTTCATAGTAACATTAAAAATGCATGTAATGCTTATAAGCAAATCCAATTATTTACTTAATCAACAAGACAAAACTGGTGGGGTTGACTCAGAATGATTTCTGCAACTGAAGCTTTAAACTGAGCCAGCAACGAACTATGCAATTCAGTGTATCACATTAGCGTCCCTAATCAGTGCAATTAAAGCAATCTTATGAACCAATTCCACCAATGAATGACCTGGCTTTGGCCCTGGCCTAAATACGCCCTCGGGAGGATTCCTGTAACACAATAAGCTATTTGAGAGAAGAAAAATTAACAGAACGTTTAGACATCTGGAAAATGAGTCGGTGTTATTCCAGAGAATGCTGAGCTTTTCACATAACTAAACAACTGCTTCACTTCTGCTAAAGGACACATTTCTGAGTTGTGTTAAGGTATTCATTTTAGGGTCAGGAAAGAAGTGTCTGCTCCTTCAGGCTTGACTGAGATCTCCCGATGTCCACCTGTCTTCTGGAGATGGGCTTCATGGTTACATGAAACAAAAATAAGTTTGGTGGAGTCAAGTAGCTGCTTTTAAATGTAGGAAGACTGTACAACCGTCAAGCATGGTAGTGGTAGCTTTATGTCAAGGGAGTCTTTTTAAGATAAAACCAAACATTTCGACATCTAGCAAGTGAGATCAGTGGTTTTGTTCTCGAGAACACTGAGTTTTTTGATGCTTAGTGTTTCCAACTTGTGTCGCATTTGAGCTGGGCTGCATATTAATTTCTGAGGCAAGAACGAAGCTCCTGGTCTAACATCCACAACTTCGAGCTCAACTGAAATTAATCTTTTTTTGAAGGTTTTTGTGACACTTTTTATTCAGAAAGAAGGGGAAGACATGATGCAAATGGAACTGGAGCCGGGAACTGAACCAGCGACAACTTCTGCATATGGAAAGAAAGTATTAGGATTAAAAAGAGAAAAATGTTTAGCTATTTGTCCACAGTGAGAAGATGGATGTTTGGGGAGTCAGGTTGCTGATTTCCAGTCTATAAATACTATTAAGTACGGTGGGAGTAGCATCATGCTACGGGTCTGTTTCACCATTTTGAAGCTGACCACATGGAGAAGTTAGAAAGCTGTTACTGCCTCATAAGACAAGCACTGACAAAACAATATTTTCTTCAGTTTTGTCCAATTTCTGAAAATCATGGGATAATGATAAGCATGGGTAATAAACAGAATATTTACTGGAAATGCGGGGCCGCACATAGCGTAAGGCCTGAGAAAAAAAACTGAGGGAAACCCCTTTGGATCCATCCATCCATGTCAATATTCCCCACTCTCCACATCCTTGTTCTCTCTCTAGTGATTAATGGATTCAGCAGAGGGATTCTATGCTAACAAGCCCCTGGTTGTTTGCTGTAGGCACGCTCTCATGTGCGCGACAGGCTGAAAACAAGAAACAACACGAGTAGGAGGAAGGAAAGTCCCAGGAGAGGAAAGCATTGAGGGAATGGGGGTCCTGCCTGTACCTGTGCTTGCTTGGCTGATCCCTTTCACAAAGGGCTGGCATGCGACGCCGCTATCCATTAACGTGTGATGATGAATCGCAGAGGCCGCTGTGCTCACCTGTGACGAGTCGTTGGAGATGGCTGAGCGATCGCCGGCGCCGAGACCAGTTGGGGGGATGCCAGGCACGGGACGCTGGCTGGCAAAGGTCGGCGTAGGGTGGACTAACGGCGGGCTGTGGCCGAAGGCGGAGCCCACGATCCCAGGCTGGCGGCCCATCAGCTGGTGGTGGACGTGTAATGCCACCGGAGTTGGAGGGTAGGGGAAGCTCAAAGCTGGGCTGGAGAGACGACAGAATAAAACAACTCTAAACAATACTTCAAACATTAATTACAGAAGCAATGAGGCAAAGAAGGGGTAGTTCAAGTGAGTAAATGGATTGTTCTGGATAACTCCTCACCCTGAGGGCAATCTGACATGAGATGGTGTGGTAATACCGGAACCAGGGGGGCTGCTGGGAAATAAAGCTTGTTAACACAGTGAATTATCAAGTGGTTTGTGTAAGACAGTGTGTCATTCCTCCACTGGGCAAAATAACACAGATAATAAATAACCGTTAATCTATCTTCGAGCCATGTAAATAAAGTCACAACATTTTTTTTTCCTCTGTAAGTTACAGTTCTCCGGAAATCGTTCATACCGCTTGAATCTTTTTCACACTTTGTCACGTTACAGTCACAAACTTTAACTTCCTTTATAATACTTTTATGTGATCAACACAAAAAAAAAAATCAGAAGAGTGTGTAGTGTGTTTTTATATCAGCCCCTCTGAATCAATACCTCTTCTCAAACAGCTTTGGGAATCTCATAAAAAAATTAAAAAAACATTGTTCTTTGCAAAATATCTGAATGAATAAATCATGATGAATAATATCTGTGCACATCAGACACCTTTTTCATTTGGATTTAGTTCTGGACTTTGACAATGGTGTCCAAGTCGAGGTCCTGGGGCCATTTGTGGCCTTCTGAATGAATTTTAGTGATTTAATTCAAGAATTTAACAAATCTGGCTGGCAAGCGCAGGTAGCTGATTCAGACAGGAACAGGAATGCCTGTCTGAATCAGGTCAGGGATTCTCAAACTTTTTTTGCCATGAAGTCCAACATTGTCAAATTTAAAACACATATTGGAGCAAATTTTTTGTATTAGTGTACAAAAAATAGCGTACAATTTTTTGTACACTAATACAAAAAATAGTGTACAATTTTTAGCGCTAAAAGCGCCTCTTTTAGTGATTTAGGAAGCGCTAAAAGAGGCTCATTTCTAGTTACTATTTATCTGCTGAAAAACAAACTGAAAATTGAGAATTTTATCAGATTTTATTAGATCAGGAATCTTTGACATATAAAATAAAGAAGGTCTTGAAATGACTGCACTGATGTAAGACAAACTTACAGTTTTGAATTCTTTTGGACTAAGCTCCAGAACAGTAATGTGTTATGTTTCACCAGTATGATGGTGTGATAAAAACAAATGCCAAAATTAAAAATGCATGTCACGCTTATTGTTATTTGCAACAAAACTGTGAAAGACACGTATTATTTTCCTTTCACTTCACACTACACTGCTTTGATTTCTGATGAAACGCATTGAAGTTTTTAGTTGCAATGTGACAACGTGGAACAATTCAAAGGGCATCAGTAATTATGCAAGGTGCTGTGTTAATCTGCAAACTGAGCTAACTTTGTTGATCATAAAAATCCCAGAAGCCTCCTCTGTGTAACAATCGTTAAACCTCTAGATAAACATGGATCTGTGTGGCTCGGCTTCATTCATTCTGCACACTGACAATTGGCTTTACCCGCGACCCATATGTCTGCTGATCTTATTATGAGCCGAGTGGAAATCAATGGACCGAGACACATTTGGAGGCCCATCCGCTTGTCATATCACTCATCAGTCTGTTGGCTCTGGCTATTTGGATCCTGTCACTCGGACAGTGGCTGAGCGTGGAGCATGATTGATCAGCTCCCTTTTACAGATTGCTGATCAATGGCTGAGGGTGGGGCAATGGATCTTTCCCATTTTTCCCCTCTTCTCTGCTCTTTTCTTCTGCTTTGCTTTGCCTCTCCACCGGTGCCGGTGCATGATGTATGTGATGTTTCCCTGAGGTGTGCTGGATGACTGACACAAGCCGCCTGGGAAGCCGGCCGGCTGGCTGGCTGGGAGATCGTCACCCACACGGGCGTTTGACACGATAGCACACACATACACTCATTCGTGCCAAACGCTTTATTTATGTATTATGATGCCATTCTAAAGGGAAAATATGCCGCATTTTTCTGTAAGCTGTGTGCAGAGTATGAATCACACACAGAGTCTTTGGTCCTGCCTGAAACAACATGAATATTTTTTGCAAAACAGACAATTTTCCTGCTGCAATTATCAACATACCAGCACACATTTTGTGTTTTTTGCGAATTTGGTAAGAAGCCAATGTCACATATAGAGCTGAACCCACATATTTACAAACACTGTCTAGAAAGACACAAAAGCACTTATTTTCTTCCATTTTTGCTGCTTTGGGGCAGAGGGAGTCAGTTATGACTACCAAAATTATTCATTGGTAAATGTCACAAAAAATGAGAGATGTATATATAGTTTTACATTTTCTTCAAGAGGAGAAGTTTTTTAATATTTTCAGGGTCCTTCCACAATAGTTTGCTGGATTTGTGGCCCATTCCTCCTGACTGAAGTGGTGTAACTGAGTCAGGTTTGTAAGCCGCCTCACACTCTCACACTTCCACATTGATCCACTTTCTTTTACTTTTTTTTAACAAGAATATATGTAACAGCCACAAACATAATTTTCTATCCACTAATTTTCAAAGGGACTGAGATTAAGCTGTAGTAGTGGCCACTCAAAAACTTTTGACATTTAAGAAAGCAGTTTCTCCTTTTTCTTATTTTGTCATATATAAATTATACAGCCTGATTTGACTTTCAAAGAGTGAAAAAACATATTCATGTGTTTTTGCCACGATTAAACCTTTCGCAAACTACAATAAAATCAATTAATAAAATTTGTTGTTTATAATGATAATTTGCTAATGTTTAGAAAGTTTAATGGAAGGTAACAGCTAACCTAAAATTTGTAGGGGAAGATTTCAACCGGATGGCTAGGAGATGTCGGATTTCTATCCAGGAAAATTTCAAAATAAATCAAACCAAGCGTAATCTAACATGACCATCACCGTCCGACTGTTTTCCAGCTCTGACAACCAAACTTCGGGTGATTTTATTTCCTTTTTCTAGTGTGCTACCTGATTGCTCTGGCGGAGAGATGTCCGTAGGAGCCGCTGGTGGAGGAGCTGGAGCGTGAGCTGTTCATCAGTGTGGTAACTATGGCATTCGGGGAGTTACGAATCATGGTCTGCAAATCGAGGCTGTGCTCAGAGAGCGGAGAGATGGTCAAGGGGCGCTTCCTGTTGGGCCGTGCCGGAAGCCTTGGGCTTGGGAAACGCGAATCTGGAGGATGAGGATGGAGAAAGAAATTATTGCATTGTTTAAAGCAGGGATGCTGGTAGCATGTAGAGTTTGTTTGGTCATGTGATAGTGATGCAGCAGAGGATTGTGGGATGTTTAAGTGAAGGATGGAAGCAATGTCAGCGTTGAGGTTATGTTTCACTGTGTCAAAATGGTCAATAAATATATATATTTACCAGATATTTACAATACTGGTAAATATCGCTTATTGGCAACAACAGCAAATTTTTATATTGACTCATCTCTATTTAAAGTTTACCTGTTTTTCCAACTATTATTAGATGCTTCAGATCAAGAGAATCAGCTAAAAACAACCAAAAAAAAGCATTTGATGGCTCATACATGCATTTCTGTTTAAACTCTAACCTAATCAAACCCTAACAGATGACATTTTTGTCAATCATCAAACAAAAGGCCCATCTCAATGAGTGTTCAGCTGTCACTTGATGCACTGCTTGCATTTCATCCAGGAGAAAACATGTCTTTTATGTTGGAAAATTGCTCTGACTGTGTATGGTAATATTTAATCAAGTCCAATTTGACTCGTTATTCAAATGCAATCAGTGTTGACTGGAAATACCAAAAAGGGGTTTGAAAAGGTAAAAGGCGGAAACGGCGCAACCATTCTCTCCACGCGCACAATGAGCCACGGGTAGAGATTAAAACATGACTTTTGTTGTCTTTTCACACGGAGATGTCACAAACAAGACAGAGAGGGAGAGAAAAAAAAACGGGGGAGACGGAAGGAGGGGACAAAAAAGCAGCGCTGAGGGGATGTCGCGCTTTGTGCATGAACTGACACAATGACTTTGTGACTCAAGACTTGGAAATAAAACATTTCGAGTTATTTCATAAAGGAAAACAAAACCGATAACCCCCCTCCTGCATATTTACGTCCCCCTCAATCCATCCATCTCCCTAAAACGTAAATGCTCTATCTCTGGTTTGACACATTCAGCGATTACAGAGAGCTTCCTTTCACATGGTAATCAGAGAGTGTGTTGTTGTGTGTGTGTATGCGCGCGCATACGAGTGTGTGTGTGTGGTGGTAGCATTCTGGCATCCACAGGCCTGAGCTGCAACTGAAGCATGGAGAGCAACACCCTCCACTCTCTTTACATTTTTTATTGTAAGGCGGATCTTGCAAGGAGGAGTGTGAGAACACAATATAGAACACATGGGATATCTTGACAGTTTGGGTTTTTTTCCTTCTTTTTTTGCCCATTCACCAGCTGAAGCTATACATCCATCTAGCCTTCTGCGAAACGTCTGCTTTTATACCTCTGATTCGGACAAATCTGACACCTATAACAAGCCGCATCCACTTGTGGAAAACTGGAGGATGTTGGAGGTGGAGAGAGAGCGACGGAGAGCCTAGCGCGGGAGACGGGGGCCTGTGTGCCATCACTGCAAAGCCTCATGGGACCGGTGTTTATTAATGCACAGCCCAAATGATAAATCGGCCAACCGGGGAGACAGAGAGGGAAGCGTCCTAGCTCATAGCAGCACTGTCCCTCTAATTTCCTCTTGATTTATGGACGGGACGGCTGGTTACTCGCCGCGTCATTAATTTCGAGGGGGCCAGGGAGGTTTTCGGATGGGCCAGACTGACGGTGGTGGAAAGAAAAGTTGGTTCCAAAACTGGGGTTGAACCCTCAGCGACCCACCTGGGAAGGGGGGGCGACTATAATAAATACATTCTACTTTATGGAGTGTAAAAGTAGATCCTGGAGATGGAAGCACAATACAATAACTATTGTTCTTACAATCATCAAGGTTTTAATCCTGTGACAAGCAGAGTGTTCAGAGAAAGAAAACTTGTACTGGAAAGGACATTTCTGTCAATTCAGCTTATTTAGGATACAGAAAAGGACTGATGCTCTGAAAGACAAGAAAAAAATATATTTTTCTTCCAAATCTAAGCAAAACTTTCTTCTTGTCCTCATCTTAAAAAGTTAAGGCATTGTAAAAATGTGCATTAAATAAAACAAAATCATTATTTCACCAAGGTTTTATAAAATGTCTCCCTTTACATAAGTCAGACCATAAATTTATTTTTCTCGTGATCTGGAAATGCTTCCATCAGACTAAAAAGGTTCATGTAGTCATTTATGTAATATTTTACTTACTTTTTGACCATGTTAATTTTTTTTTCTCACTGCGCTTTTTCTAAGTCTGACTATATTCCGAACTTTCCAGATTTTGTTTTTAGTTTATGCAAATCTTTTCCCCTAAATGGCAGCTGATTTATTTTTCTCTAAATTGATTAATTTATTTATTGTAGAAAAAAAACTTTAGGTCAGCTTTAAGATATTCCTTTGGACATAAATTTTTTGCCATTGAGGACTTCCATATAAATGTCCTTTTTTAATACTTTAATATAAATATACACCACTAAACTGCAAAATGAGCTGTTTATACTTCCTAAAAGTACAAAAACAGTACCATAATGGAGATTAGATGTGATTAGATGTAAACATTTCAATGATAATAGCCATTTTGCCTGACTAAATAAAGCAACACCAGTGTTTAAAACTTAACATAAACCTGTGTATGCAAACGGTTTCCTATTAGCTGAAAAACACCACAGAGATTAGTTAACAGAAGCCACAAATAAACATCGTAGTGTAGTGTATACTTCAGTCAGAGTGATCTATGAGAGCTATGGTGCTAATTAGGCAGTGCTAACGCAGACAATAGACCATTAAAGCACAAATAGGCTGGACAGGCCCATTGTTTCATTAGCAGAACTCTCTCTGAAGGTAATTACACTCATTTGAATGGACTAAAATAGCTTCATGGTAGCCCAGATTATTGCCGAAAGCCTCTTGATAGACTTTGCTCTTTCCTAAAATCCGCCAAAGCTTTAAAGTGTTAATTTTTTTTCCCTACACAGGAACACACATCGCCTGAATGTGATGAGTTATTACCAGCAATGATCACAGGCGATTTTTTTTTTTTTTTAAAGAGAAGAGCACAGCGTCTCCACTTGAATTTGGCCCTAATTGTTTTGTTTCAGTCTATTAATCTTAAAAAGTGACACAGAAGAAAGGATTTCTCTCCCGTGATGAATGGTGGGACATTCCAATTCCCACTTAATAGCAATTAATTTTCTGATACCCGCACAAGTTTGGCTAGTTTTAATTAGTTTGTTCGGAGGAACAGTGGGGGGAAGTTCACCCCCGGATTTCCATGAAAGAGATGTGTGTCTGACTAAATACGTTCCCATCAAAGGGAGCGGGGTGAGGCTGTCTGACCTCCCTAAGATTCGATGTGCCTTTAATTTCCTATTTACACTTTAAAATAACTCATTAGCATAAGTCCTTTGCGTACAGTCCTGAGCCAGACACGTTAAGACAATGGCTCATTTAAATTATGTCAAAGTAAAGTTGCAGAAGTTGAGGTGTAGCTGGAGGTATATAGATATATATAGAATAGAAGATGGGATCACTGTGGTGGAGCACTTTTAAGGGTTGAATTCCCGCAGGGGCCACCCACAGTTTGCTGAGAACGTAAGCACTCATAAGACGGAAATGTGGAAAGGATGGATGTAGTTAGTGTCTTTCCTCACATACGGATGCTCAGAGTACTTTATTAAATACTCAATAAAGTATAATTTTTAATTAAAGCACATGTGTGTTTTACCTAAATAGGCATAATGGTGTTGAAAACTCCAAACCCAGGAATCCAAGGCAACAGTGCAACCAACTGAATGGTTTCAACATTTAATAATTATACTACACTTATTTCCTAGGTGAAAAAAAATAAATAAATACTTAAAAAAATAAATGTTTTGTTTTTCACAAAATCACTGACGGAACAATTATTAGCATGATAATTGCTAATAATTAATAACTACCAATCCCTATTCCAATTTAATGTATCTGAAGTATTTCTTAAAATTATTTTTACATTACAACTTTAAGGTAGCTAAAGTTTCAGTTTAATTTCTCAAAGCCACAAGAGATCTTGTGGAGTAAGGCAGATAAGTGTTGATCTCATGGAAATGGCATTAGTTCTGATTTGTTCTTGTTGCATTAGGAGCCTTGCAAGAGTAATACTAATAATAATTAAAAAAACTCTAGACTTTCCCAAAAGTCTGAACGCAGGTCTTCATGGGGTCTTTTAAAAGTCTGTTTCTCCAAAACATGAGGGAAAATAAACAAAGAAATGTTCAGCGATCCTTTCTTCTGTTTGCTCAAATCTTGTAAGTTGTTCTAGGAGAGGAACAGCAGAGATGCCTGTAAGGGTGGTCCAGTTGATTTTGTAATAAAACTCTGCTGCTGCATTAAAAATACATTTATTTTCAGGTGTTTTACTCATTTTTACCAGCGAAACTAAAGAGTGAGGCTGATGGAAGTTTTCTGTTTTGCTTTAAATGTTTTCCTCAATCTCAGGAAGATTTCTACACTGACCAGTGCTATATTTCATCTGCAAATCACAATAAATAAAAATACTCTTTTTTATATATCTTTAGGGAATAAAATTAATCTTATTTTTATATGCTTCAGCCAAAATAAAACAAAAAACAAACAAACAAATGAAATGGTTCATAAACATTTCAGATGCATGGTATGCAGACAAATAAACTTCAACGCTTTTCATATTATTAATTTCAACAAGTCTGAATTTCTTTCATTCTTTTTAGGCATATTTGAGTAGGAGGTTCCCAGCACTGTGTGTTGGAATGGTTCATATTTCCCAGCACTGTGTGTTGGAATGGTTCATATTTCAGAAGTAAGAGGCCAGAGTCTAAAGACAAAACTTGCAGAGCTAGAAGAAATGTTTTATCAGTATTAAACAAGTTTAAAGGAACTTTATTTCATCAACAAGATCACCTTCTAAAACCAAATCTGTTCAAAATGCAGAATAAAAGACTCACTCTCCATCGCCTGCAGGTACTCCATGTGTAGGGCGGTGGCGCTGCTTGCGCTGCCAGTGGACGCCACAGACGGGAGAAGGTCTGTGGCGTACGGGCTGCGGTGGCCCGCCAGCAGAGCCATCTGGTGGTAGTAATCAGCTGTGGTCAGACCGGCGTGAGGCGCTGCAGCGGGACAAAAAGGAAGTTCATGTCAGCAAAAGAGGAAAAACTGAACATTTAGAAGGATGCTGGCGAGAGAGCAGGACACAGCGGCTTTAATTTATTAGGTTGTGAGGGAAAGCCGACAGCAAGAACACCTGCGCTGCATTAGAAAACTTGCACTCATTTACTTTAGATGATAATCAGCTCAGCAGAACAGTAATGAGCACATTAGCAAACCCCATCATGTTAACCAAAACAGCTGCACAGGGAGCATCACCTGAAGACTGGAGTCTCACTGGGGATTCCTGTTGGCTCCCAGATCACAGTTAGCGTGTTAGCGTGGAGCAGCATAACTGATCATGTAGCAATACGGCCCATAAATAGCTGTTTGTTTTTGGTGTTCTCTAGTCACCTCTTACAATGTTGTGCACTTTGCACATCTATACACAAAGTCCATTGTCTTTTACAGAAGGGAGATGCTATGATTTAGTTTTTTACTTTGACTGGGCCATTTTAACATGTATAAGCTTTAATCAAACCATTTCATTCTGCGTCTGTGCTGATGTTTATGGCCACTGCTTTGCCCCACTGTCAAACGGATTTCTTCCAGAAACACTCTGTGTTCAGCTGCACACATCGTCCCTGTCCCTGCTGAAGGAAGTCGTTCCCACACAATGATGCTGCCACCAGCATGTGCAGTTTGTTCTTCTACTAGCTGTGTTCCCTACAAGGCTTCAAAATAAGGAGGCTTTTTTTCTTCCTTTCTACCAAAGGCAGATTTTTAAAGTGTGTTTCGAACCGCTGACATGAACCTCCGGACAACTCTGCTCTGTCCTGAGCTGGGGATAACACTCCCTGTTCTGGCGTGTCGATTTAGGAGGAATCTTTCCATTTCCAGATAATGTATTAAACAGAGCTCTGTAAGTTATGCAAAGTTTCCAGTATTGTTTTACAACCTGTTTTACACGTCACCTCAGCTTGCTCTCTGAGCCTGTCGCCATGTTCCTTGATCTCCATGATGCTGGTTGTTCACTATCGTTCTCTAACAAACCTCAGAGGGACTTAAGGTGACTTCTGAGAGCAATTGTTTGCACTTTATTTAGGGGTGTCAGAGCAAAAGAGGGGTCATTTCTAATAAAAAAAAACCCTCCATCTATTTTCCATTCTCTTCCACAATAATGAGGTAGACTGGTATTCTTTGCACCTTTTTCATCTTCATACTCTCTTTCCATTTGTGTACAGTAAGTAATGTAATGATTTAGTGATTATATTTGCTAAATCGAGTGAATAAACTCACTGATTGGTTGAGCTGTGTGGCTCCAAACCCAATAAGATCCACAGCAGTTGGGAAGGGTGTGAATATTTCTCTGTGTGTGTGTGTGTGGTGAGAGAACGTGGGCCAGTGCATCTTTTGGCAAACATGCTGCCTGTGTGGCGCACGCATCAGCGCTGCAGTCTGCAGATACGCAACCTGCTCCTCAACTCTGCTCCATCGCAAAAACAAAAGGGGCCTAAATCTTCTCAGATGGATCTGAGCGCACAAAAAGACACAGAAACCATCCTGCCTCCAATTCGTTTTCTCTCTCCGAGTGCTCCTTCTTTCCAAGTCGCTCCCTTAGTCGGAGTCCTTGAACCGGAGCCTAAAAATAAACATCTGGCAGAGGGCTTCTATATGCAAATATTGTAAGAAAGAGGGAGAGGAGAGAAAGACTAACAGTGTGGTTTTGGATTAAGATATGGAATCGGTTCAGACCGCTGAAGCTCCTTTCCCCCCCAATTTGAGAAATCAAGAGGAAAATAAATAAAGAAACAGTGTGTGAGGAGATTTCTTCTTAAGTCTGGCCCGCGTGCCTGCAGTATGCCTCCACGATTGGCTGAATGAAAGGAAGCAGGAAGAAAAAAAATTTTTAAATTAATTCGATCTGGCTTTTATGTCTCCAGCAGAAGGGGGAGTTTCTTAATTGTCACCAGTGTTCCGCCTCGGCTTTGCTTTCGCATTCAGCCGTAATGTGTCCCATTCAGGATCGGTGCGCGGAAAAGAGCTTTGTGGAATTTTCTAAATCAGAAATGTTGGCATCCGAGTGCCATCCCGGGGGCAAAAGGAGTATGGGGTGGGGTGGAGGGGGTGTGGAGAAGGCAGAGACTCGCCTCAGGACTCGGCGAGCTGAGCCACCGGGCGCTCCGTCGGCACAACAATAGGATCAGGGGCAAGCCTACTTCTGAACCGTTTGTCGTGGAGAATATATAACGTAAAAAGCAAATGTGTGGCAGAAGGAGGGTGGCACTAAATCCCACCCACTTTTAAATCTCCATTAGATTCTGTTAATTAATTCATCATTATTCAAATGTACTTTTTGCTGGGGGAAGAAAAAAAAATCTTTGCATATTGAAGAAGGAGGCTCCCTGTAAGCGCAGTGATATACTAACAACACAAAAGCTGATGGGTTAATTAATCACCGAATTGATTAAAGGAGTAATTAGGTGCCTCATTCACCATTCACGGCATTATGAATTAAACGGGGGATCATGTGGTAGGTTGGAGGAACTATTTTGATTTAAAGCAATCTGAGCCTGGCGCACATTACGTTATGGTAATGGAAAACCTGGAGGGCAGAGAGTCGAAGCCGTTTTCAAGCGCAGGAGAGGGGTTGAGTGAAGCAGACACTTCAACCCTCACTTAGAGGCTATCAGGTCTGCGAGAGATTAAGGGAAGTGTGCAGATGTAAAGGAAATAACCCCACTATCTGCCAATTCACACATACATCCAAACATCAGACAGGTAGCTGAAGAGGCAGTTTGTGACTCATGTGCCAAAATCTTGATGGCCGAGGATGTAAAGAGCGAATAATGGGTCATTTTGGGGATTGGAAGATCTAAAAGCCAAATGTAGATGGGGATCTTTTTAGCGAGAGCTCAAGAAATTTGAAGGAGATAGGCCTTGACCGTAACTGTATTTTACAAAAAAATGCCTACAGGAAACCATTTTATAAAGTGTTATAACTTTACATATTCATGAGAACATGTTGTACAGTTAGAATCTCCTGAAACTCTTCTGAAACTCTGTTCAGACTTTGGGATGTTACAACCTTGTTTCAAAATAGATTAAACCCAATTTCTCTCTCAAAATTCTGCACACAAACCTCCATAATGACAATGTGGAAAAGCTGTTGTTCGCTTGCACGTATATTAAGAAGAAGAAATCAAATGTACCTAATTATTAATTTACTTTGCTCAATATTTTACTATATGCATATTTGGCAGCACTTACACCCTCAAGTCTTCTTGAATATGATACTTTGAGCTTGATACACTAATTTCTGGACTGTTTCACCCATTATTCTTCGATGAATCTTCCAAGAACCAGTGGCTGAATGGGAAAAGTTGCTGCACAGTCATTTTCACATCTCTCCTGAGAAGTTCAATGGGATTCACTCCTGCCATCTAGCTGGTCTGCTCAAAGTTGCCCTGATCTTTGATATTCTGGTTGAATATTAGGGATCATTGTTCTGCTAAAAGATTAACAATCCCCCCCAGTTGGAAGCTATTTTCTTAATGAAAGACTGTCATGAGCTTTTTATGAAGGAGTAGTTTCCATGTAGCCACTAACATATATGCCTGATGGGTGGATTGCTGGAAAGATTGTTGTTCTTCTGGAAGCTTCTTTTCTTTCTCTCTGGGCTCACCTCCTTTGGTCACCTCCATGACTAACACCATTCTTGTTCGGATTAGTCAACCAACCAGTTTTATGAGGAGTCCTGTTGGTTCTTCCATTTACATATGATGAAGGCTCCGGTGTCATTGGGACATAAAAAGCAGCAGAAGTCTTTTATGGTGAGTACCCTGTCTTCAGACAGTTCTTTTGATTTCATGTGTAGACTGATCTTATATAGAAAGATGAACACTCTTCTGAATTCCTGAATTGAGTTGCATGAGATTTCAATCCAGCCCAATCCAGTGGATCAACTTTGAGATGATAGATGGAAACAGAATGGACATTAATTTTTATTTTTTCAGTTCTTTATCTTTAAAATATTTGCAGATTTGTTTTAAAAAAATCACCTTATTGGGTGTTGTATGTAGAGTTTTAAGGAGAATCATTTCTTTAACCTAATTTGAAATAAAAGCGTAACAAAGAACATGTTCATGAAAAGTGATTTGCTTTGAATGTTTTCCAAATGCATGGCATATAGTTTCAATGGCCTCGTCAACTGAATTTGCAAAATGGATGAACAAAATCTTCTAAAGATGACACTTTTCTATCAGATTTTCTAATTACATTTTGCAAACCAGATCAAACTCCATACTTTTCAGTATTTTTGTTTAAAAACTGGGTACAAACCTGTAGGTAATTAAAATACGTTCTCCAGATTGTTCTGTTCACCTTTTCTACCATGCTGTCATTTGCGTTTGAGATGACCCAAATCCTTGATCTGACCTGCAAGCACTGCCTTTTTTTTTTTTTACAAAAATTTTTAGTGTTTCAAAATGCATTTGGTGCATTTGTTTATGAAACCAGAACACCTGAAGATCCCTCCTTCATCCTTCATGTAACTGTATGTGACTCTGCCGCTCACTGCTGCGTCCTCCTGAGGTCTCCGACACGTCTCACAGATCAAAAGGATTAGCCTCCCTCTCCGACAGGAGCCCCCCCACCCATTCAGAACGTGCTGCACTCATAATGCTCCGACCCGCCAGCTAACTGACTCAGATAACATCTCCCGGACCCCTGGGTCTTAATAGAGACAGATCTGGTTGCCTCTCACCTGACCCCCTCTGATCCCAAACCGGAATCAAACCGATACAGAGAGATGAAATTCCTCCTAATAGCAACTGATCAATTCCAACAATTATTTTTAAAGGCCTACTGAGGCCGTTTCGGATCGTTCGCACTCTTGCTGGGGTTTGTGTGTGTGTGTTGTGCGGGTGGGTGTGTGTCGGTGTATGTTTCACTTTACTCACCATCTGCTGGGCTGAGGCCCCGCGCGGCTGGTACGACGGAGATGGAGGGGCTGCTGTGGAGGGAACGGATGTAGTCCATGTACGGGCTGATGTAAGGGTGAGGAGGGTGGAAGGGTGACTCCGCCCCCATGGACGGGTTTCGCTGCGGGGAGATACGAATGAGGGAGATGTCGGAGAAAGTTGGCGTGGTTGTTATCGATGGAGTCCTGCAGAGACACACACAAAAGGGGAACGTAGGAGGAGAATGACACGAGTTCTTCTACTCAGAATAAAAATAAACTATATGTCCACCTGAAATAAGACAAAACTAACTTACAAGTTACTTTTCAGCAAGATATGTAAGCTTGTTAATAACTCCTTCATTTGGATGAAAAAGTACTGGTTCCACTGGCAGATTATTTCACTTTTAACATGGGAAAAAGTGAAATAACGTCCTTTTTCATCATAAATGTAAAACTATTTACTTAAATTAAGCTTCTATATCTTGCTGAAAAGTAGTCTTAGTTTTGTCTTCTTTCAAGTGTGCTAAGATATTTCCACTAGAAACTAGACCAAACATGCGTGGTAAGATTGTGTGTTTTTGCAATATTAAATTTGATCACGAGGTTGCTGTGTCGTGGCCTTTTGCAGGGCATTTCATACTTAAAAACTCTCAAAAACTCAGCACCAGGTTGTGGCATCAGAAATAAAATGATCACTTTAAAACTGCATGATTTGTTTTGGAACATTTAAAAGTAGAAAGAAGAGAACTGAACACATTTTTTAAGAGGGCAAACTTCTTTACACAGCACTAAACGACTGGGTGGACTGACAGTGGTGGGGCAAGACAAATAGATGGTAAAACTATCTCTCTCCTTCCCACTGCAAGGCAGGAGAGAATGCAGCATTCCAACTGCTTCCTACGCAGACATTTCCTCAGATCAAAGGCAGCTTTCACCACTGCGTCTTAATCAGAGGGGAAGCGTTATACCGAGCTCACCGCTGGCCAGAGCAAGACAAGCAAAGCTACACCACAATTCTCCATAGCTCAGATCGCTTGCAGTTGAAACCAAACAACAAATTGCACGAGGTGGATCCAAAATCCACTTTTTTTAAATGGAGAAAAAAATAACAGCAATGTCAGGCTTTTCTTGTATTTTTTTTTTTCTGAAGAAAATGTGAAGCGAAGTTGAGAAAAATTGAGAAAACTTCTCAAGAGTCAAGTTTAGCAAGAACTAATTTGTCTCCCTCCTTATAATTGGTTAGGAGGGCCTGGAAACGCAGTAATGATGGCCTT
Organism: Gambusia affinis; assembly: GCF_019740435.1. NCBI lineage: Eukaryota > Metazoa > Chordata > Actinopteri > Cyprinodontiformes > Poeciliidae > Gambusia > Gambusia affinis. The sequence continues at coordinate 6,607,892 of NC_057888.1, forward strand.
CACCACAAAGGCCTTCCCCGGAGGATCCGCAGAAATCCACATATCAGCCAGACATTAACAGGCTAAAAGATTAGACTGAATTAGCCCCTCCGCTTCTCTGTGGCTCCCCCGGTGGACCGGTCTACTGCGACAAAGGACCCCAGGAGAAGGAGAGGCTGGCTGAAAGATGAAGGCAGGGAGGGGGAGAGGAACAGTGCGGGTTTAAGAGGGGAGAGGAGGAGGAGATGGAGAAGAGAATGAGACCTGGCCTCTCGGTTTGTCTCAGAGTGACCTTGAGCTAGGCCGGGGGGAGCGGAACAGCCTAATTACAACCTCCGCCCTGTCCCCTGATCCCCCACCAGCCCCTTTGTCCCTCCACTCCACAGCCCCTCCTAATGAAAGAGCTCAGGCCAGGGTCAATAATGAGCGACCGAGGAGTGGAAACGGCGCACAGACGCACGCAGGACACATGTGAGCACAAACCTCCAGAACATCCTCCAGGAGATGTTCTGTAATTAGCCACAAAGAGGGGCTGCAATGGGACGATTTATAAGGCTTTCACTTCGCTCAGGTGTGCGACATCGTGCCTCATGATGCTGATGTGATCTATGATGGGAAATCAGTGAAACCCTCAGAAAGGCATCCGAACTTTTCAACATGACCGCCCGTTTGTTTTCCACATTCCAGTTCGCATTCTTTCGCACGGTAGCAGATGAGTAATTTCTTAATTCCTCCGCCCTGCTACCGAGCCACAGAGAGGGCATCTTCAAAACAGAAAGAAAAAAAAAACAGTGACGGTGCATGAAAGAGATGTGTTTACGATAAGCAAGCCATCAGCCCGCACGCCACCATTTACATGGCTCATTTACAGAGAACCCAACACAGCTGCAGCTGACATTCACTTTGTTGTCAGGTAGGCGACAACACGTACATAGTAAAACTCTTTCAGCAGCATTTGCAGATGAAAGGAAACATGAAACACCAGCTTTGTCACCAACAAACAAATTGGTCCACCCCAATAAATTGGAAAATGACTTAAATCTTAATTTAATATATGGCTTACAGCTAATGAAAACACAAAATACAACTTCTCTGAAACCTAAAAAAAAGGATTTGTAAGACTTATAAGTCATGCAGTCAACAAGGTAGGCCACAAAAGGCAGTTCGCAGAATGCTCTATACAAGGATATTGATGGAAAGTTGTGTGGAAGGAAGAAACTGCGTACAAAAAAGGTGCACAAGCAACTGAAAAACCCTATTGATGATTATTGAGGATTGTGAAATAAAACTCACTGAAGAGTTTAGGAGACATTTTTACTGTCCAGATACTTCTTGGACTGACGCATTATTGGTCAAGCTCAGTCTCGTCTGGGTTCAGGATAAAAACTGGACTGTTGCTCAGTGGTCTGACGCTCTCTTTTCATATGAAAGCAAAGTTTCCATTTCATTTGGAAATCATGGTCCTGGAATCTGGAGGAGTAAAGGAGAGGTAAATAATCCATATGCTTTAAGTCCAGTGTGAAGTTTTTATTCTCAAGCATCATTTGGGCCTTTCCCACACAGCCATAGGTACCAGAATCTGATGTAATGATTATTTGGTGTATTACACTTTTTTCTTCCACTCAACTTTCCATTGTGTTATACTTGGATGTAACACAGCTTTTCCAGCAAAGAAAGCAGTGTTTACCATAATGGTAAAGACTAATAATATGGTTGTGACATATTTGCATTCATAATGTTTTTTTAGTTGGTCTTGTCTAATATTCTCAGTTTCATTTGCTGTAAGCCAAAACCACCAGCATTTAGCAGAAATTAACACCTTAAGTATATACATTTTTATAGAATAGAATAGAACAGAATAGAAAGTTATAGAAAAATAAATAGAAACCTGAAAATCTGAATCAAATTACATAAATTAACTTTTTGATACATTTCTAATTTATTGAGATCCACTTACAATTTACGTTTTTATATCTATACATCTCTATATATATCAAATTACATATGAAAAAGCTCATTGAGTCTGCTAAAAGGTGAAAAGGTCAAAACGTGGTTTGAAGGGAGGGGAGAACGGTTCATTTGGAGCATGAACAGAAGTCAGTGGGAGCATGTGAAGATGTGAACTATGTGTTGGGGAGGGGAGAGTAGAAGAGGACTTACAGCAGCGCGGGAGCTGGACAAGGAGAGGAGAACAAAGATGTCTCAGGGGGTTCAGAGCCAGGTGTGAGGGGATTTCAGGAGGACAGCTACGAGATGGATAGCTCAGAGGAACGTGAGCTATCCAAGACGGCGGCCTGATGCTGAGGTTTTCAGCTCCTCTCTGCTGAGCCGCGATCATCTTAGCATCTGCCAGCGTGCATTAATCTACATGACAAATGGAAAGGAATCTGACAAAGAGCCATGTGTGTGTATACAGGAATGCTAGTCTTGCGTTTGTGTGTGTGTGTGCCTGAGAAATAGAGTTTTAGATACACCTGATTTGAGATTTACATCAAAGTTCCACCTCAGGCTCCTTCTTCCCAGAGAGAAAACTCTACTTCACATGTCCCTTCTTCTGCTCATAAGGTTGCTTTACAATTCCTATTAATGTACACAGAGAACATCCGGCAAACATGGCACAAGGACAGCCTGAGCTTTTGCACATATGGAAGCCATTTCCTTTCACGTGGCCTCGATTATACCAGCCAGCGCCTCTTTTAAGGCAGTACATGTTTGCACTGGGCGGCCTGCGGGTTTTAAACTGTCGTCTAATTTCACCAGATGAAAATACACTTGTAAGCGTGCATGCACGCCCAAATGACTTCGAGGTTTTACGGAGCACTGCGTGTTCGCACAGGCAGGCCTGGACTCTTAGTTTGGAACGAGGCTGTATCAACACTATTAATTTTTGGGTAGAGAAAACTGCAAAAACAACATAGCTGCGGGGAACGCTGGTGACTACGCTCCAGCAAAGAAGGTATCATTGTGGTGCGGCAGTTAGACCTGGTGGTATGGGCACAGCGGTTGGCTAAAATAAGAGCCGAGTGTTGCTAAATGCTTACAGTTCAAGTAAGAAATGGATAAATAGAAAATAAAACGGAAATGTCTCTTATGAGGACTTTGGAGAGACTGGGAGACACAAACAGGTAGAATGAGTTCTTGATGATTCATTGGGAAAGTCTTCATTAAGTTCCACTTTTAAGGGACATTTCACATATTTTGTGCTGCTTAAATGGAAGTTATAGATATATTCTAAAAAGGAGTGTTTTATACCAAATATTGAGCTCAACCATTACACAAGATGTGCTTGAGTGAAGTTCTTAAAAGGCGCTTATAGACCTTTTATTTAAATCACTTTACTCTAGTCTGCAATTTTTACAATTCTCTTCTTAAACATATCTGAATAAAATCCTCAAGTTATTAGCAGAAATCTGTGAAACATGGCTGAAAACTGAGGAGGCACCTCAGCCATTTGATCAGGTGCTTTGGAGCAGGGACACATCCAAAATTTGTAAGACATTGGCCATCTAGGACTCGAGTTTGACACCTCTGCTCTAAATGTCTTCATTATCAGATCCAGCTTGGATGCAGAATTTGCAGTGGATCATTTTAACAGCAGGTCAGTTCAGCATTCGACTTGAAATAATGTTTTGCTTTCTAATGCAAACCTGAGACACAGACAGAACCACTTTACATTTGACCTTATTAAATTAAAGCTTAAAGAGTAAGGCTGCACATATGAGAAAACTGATCTGCGATATTATTGCTTCCAATATTTTGCGTGAACTTTAGGATCATAACCCTATCCAAGTCCTGCAACTTTGTGAAATAACTTTCCTTGAAGATAAACCATCAAAAATGTAGTATATGTTTATATAATTGAAAGTAAAATGTAAGTAACCATGAATTTGACCATCTTGACCCCCTAACTGAAACTTCACGAAACAACTGTCATTGACAAAAACGAAACAAAAAAAAAAGTCAAAAAAGAGCATGGTCTCATTTTTTCAATTTAGGTTTAGTCTTATAATTTAAGACTAATCTTCCAATTTTTATGGTCCTCAGTTGGATACATGGGAAAAACCAGATGTGGCCTGAAAACTGTAAAATGTCCATGTCTGGCGAAGCATGATAGACAGAGTGGAGCTGCAACAGCACAAGTCTTTACCATGTGGTCGTCTACTGGAAGTCCAATGTGGTGTTGCAGAAGTAAACATACACTCCCCATGTTGACAGTAATGGTACTTGTGGGCCTCCACATGTTGTCTCAGAGTACACACACCAGCTACCATACACTGAAGAAGTATTACATAAAAAGTTATGAGTCATCAAACACGTTTCAATTTCAAATAAAGATACATTGAGTAAAAACAAAAAAACACTTTCAAGTGATGATTTCTTTTATTAAGGTGAACCTGACATGTCCCGGGATTAGACATTGCAACTTTCAGTTTAAGTTCACAAGTTACACCAAGGCCTGATTAAAACGAGTACAATCTACATATCACTAAAGTCATTCGGGTCGAACAGCATAAAGTAGGAGGGAGAAAAAGAACAGGTTTATAAGAAAGCTGTTATCCACAAATGGAGAAAACAAGGAACACCGGAAAACCTTCTCAAGCACGGCTATGATGACTTTTTCAGGAGGTCACAAAATAAAGCAGAATAGCAGAAGCACTGCAGTCTTTGGTGTTCATGACTCAATAATAAGACATGGCAACAATGTGAAACTCTGAAGGCCAAAACCACTGCTGGACAAAAAGAACACAAAGGTATGGTTCTGTAATTGGGTAAGAATTTTTTTCACACAGCAGCTACTTGCTCAGGTATTTTCCTAGCACTGCAAAACACAACAGTCTAATTAAAACCAAAAGTGTGTTTTACAGCTCTGATGTTGGCATATTAAATAAGAGATCATTTATCGAGTCCCAACAGAACATAGTGTCCAGAAGCTGCTTTTGTTACTCAACAGGGCAAGTTGTGAGCCTGGCAGGGTTTTGGTGAGGTTGCCAGGCATCCAGAGAAACTATGTCACCCCCACCCCATCAGAGCTGCAAGGTCTCTGTGTGACCTCTTGACATCAAAGGCCTGGGTGGGTCCAGCTTCCTATTCATGGTCACATCGAGCAGGATTCCCTCTCGGTGGGATGCCTCTGGAGGCGTGCCAGACATTCCCATATAGCGTAGACACACAGAGGCGCTTCCCCCAGCCGCTGCTCGCATGTTTCACTCACACCGTCTAAGAGACAGCGACGGCGGCAGCAGCAGTGGGTACACACATGCAGTCTTCCACGCCTGGGCGAAGCACGTATCATTTCCACGCTCCTGGAGTGGTAATGTATTTATCAACAGGACTCAGAGAGTGTGACAGGTTTATGTCATAACAAACGGGTCCAGGTGTCAGAGCTTCTGTTTCTGTGCACAAACCTCATCGAGCAAGGGGTCACACACACGCGTGCACGCACACAACATGTGCTTCCTGGTTTAAATTAAGACCCCCTGTCTGCAAAGTTAGAGGATTATTCTTTATCGCACCACATCTTTTCAGTTTTTCCTTTTTCTGAACGGAAAAAGTCGATGTCTTTTCATTCCCACACTCTGTTTGGAAAAGCCATTTTTCCACACTGCAATTAAATGTAATTTTCAGCCATTGAGATAAGAATGTCTACCGAAACGAATCAGCCGAGAAGGCAGCAGAGAAGAAAGAAAACTTGAAAGTGAAATTGCACAAAATGAGCGGGCCTTTTTTCCTGTAATTTCAAGTGGGGCTGGAGTCAGAGAACAGACGTGTGGTGAAAAAAAACAAAACAAACAACAATAAGGAAATATTTGCCTGTTCTTGCTTTTAGTTTTCTCCCCATGCTTGACTTTGGTTTTCACCAACTGGCCGACAGCGCTGAATGGAATATTTAGCCTTTATCTATACTAAGCACATACAGGTGCATTTCAACTAATCTGAGAACTATTTTTTATTCATTTCAGTAATCTAATTCCAAAAGTGAAGCACGGATATTAAAAGGTTTCTCTGAAAAGTAGAATAACACATAAGCCAGATTTTTTTAAAAAAAGCATTTTTAAGTCTGTAATGTTATAATTGAGATAAAAGTGGATACCGCTGGCTGAGTAATCACACTCAACAAGGAAGTCACTGCTAAAAATGCTGCCACTTATGACTGTTCTGTCTCAAAGCATATGAAAAGAAAGTTTAGTGGAAGGAAAACATGGGGTAGGAAGAGGTGCAGAAGCAAAGTCCTATTTGGAGGTGGAAGTAAATTTAGCTTTTAATCTGAAGAAGAGTTGAAAGGCACAGGGTATGACAGAGGGTTTTAGAGCAGGTTTAATCATAATGATGTTTGACTGGTAAGTAAATTTGACCTTTAACTGAAAGAGAATCTGTTGAATATTAAAACTCATGCAAAAGGAGCTCTGACCAAGTATTGAGTGAATATATGACACATAACACTGACCTACGTTTTAGTACGTCAACATTTCTTGATTAAAATTCAGTTATTATTCGTCTTCTGTAATATTTAGATTTTCAGTGAAACTGTGTTTTTCTTACCACACTTTTTCCTCCCACTTAATTTTTCAGTAATATATCTGAATACAGAAGCTTCTTTAATTTTGCCTTCTTGGTTGACCCTCCTGAAGTTATCAGGCTTCCCCAGGATTTTGTAGGCCACAACAGGACATTCTTGTATACAATAAAATTTGTGACAAACATAATACTGTGATTTCATTGGTTGTAAACCAAAAAGATCAAAATGAAATAAAAACTTTGCATAATGAGTCAAGACGTTTTACATTTCTGGCTTAAATGAACATTTCAGTGATATTCTAATGGACTGATGCACCTGTTTGGGGTTGATTGCTTTTCTTTTTCAAGCAGCAAGGTAAGAACAGGTGGAAAACAGTGAGAGCTCTGAGTTCTTCCAGCATGCCTCAGGCTAAAGAGAAAACTAGAGGGGACTCCTGGGTGTTAGAGTGTTAAACTTCTGAAAGCAGGGAGGAAGCGCATCTATCTTTCTTTTTCTTCTCCAGCATTGTCTCGATGGCCCCGGTGCCTGCACACAAACATCCAACTGATGCCTGCAGCCAAACAGGGCTCGGGTTCCACACCTACTCAGCCTTCACAGCCCGTCAAGTCAGGTAATGAGCGCACATGTCCGTGCGTGAGGCGGCAACCTACAGGTGAGGGAGGATGAGTGTGGCCCCGGGGCCGAGAGGAGCCCCTTCATTCACCCCCCCTATCCTCGATTCATCGCGTCACACTGGGCTGCAGAAATGAACAGCCGCACGGACGAACCCGAGCAAATCCCAAACAATGCGAGACAGCAGAGACACACAGCTGGGGATAGTTAATCCTTCAGACAGAGATCTGAGGTACAACAAGAGGAGAAAAAAAAAGAAAAGAAAGAAAGCGGGTCGGCTGAGACAACAGGAGCATCAGGTACAAGACAGAAATATGTGTTGCCTCCTCTGCACTGAGAAAATCTTCTATTCGGAGCCAAATCCATCACGTTCTCCTAACACATACTTCTTCTTGCAGAGGAGAGGATGGAGAGGAAAGCTGGACGGAAGAAAGGCAAGCGCTGGTGGGAAAGTGAACAGACACAGCCTACTTTATTCTGGCCGTTTCATCCATCTTGTTGGGCTAATAAAACGTCAGGTGGAGTTCCTTGATATTTAATCATGAAGGGGTGCCTGAATGCGGGGTGGTGCAGCTTGATGAAGCTTTGGGAGGCTTAAACACAAGAACTGCAGAAATCTTTTGGACAGAGCCCAAAAGGAGGACATTTCAAAAAGCTTACTGCATATGCTTCTGCCTACATTTCCATAATATTTCAGGTTCATGTTTTCAGTTTCCAGATCTTTTTTGTTCATAAATAAAATACAAAAAAGACAAAAGTTTACTGTAAATTTACTTCTGACTGCAGAAGCAACTAAATACAAAGAGATGGATGGATGGATGGATGGTCGGACGGACGAATTGATGGACGAATGGATGGATGGACGAACGGATATTTTCTACGTTTGTCTACATTTAGAAGACAATAAATGAAACTTTGCAATTCTCCAGAGCTTCCTGGTCTCCATAGTAACTCGATGCTTGTGTGGAAATTTCAGCTCATGACAGAGGCGACATGTCTTTCAGAGGAACCTTCCCAGTATGGTTCCATTAAATACACCAAACTTTCCTTCCTAATATAGCAAAGATCACTTCCAGATTAAGGTCAAAGGCATAGTGGACATGCAACAGGAACCTCGCTGTATTCCCATGCAGCTGCGTCCAACGACTCTGCTTATCCGAAGCGCTCCCGCCGGACAATCACAATGTAAAATCCTTCAACCTCTCAGAAAAACCGGTTATCATGGGAGATGAACGAAGTGAGGGGGGTTCCTCTATGGCTCCTGCTTCAAACAACATCAGAAGATGAAACTATTTTCTACCACGCCATCAGACGTAATGGATGCCACATGTGACGAGTGACATAATGAGAAGGATTGCTTTATGTGACATTTTTTTTATTTTGCAGGGAGAGAAGTCGTTTCTTCCCACACTGGCAGACCCGGAGCCCACACCAAAAAGCCTCCTATAACAAACATGTGGTGATATTTCACACTGTGTTCATTTACTTTCCCCTTCAATCATTTGTGGGAGAGTCCGAGCGAAGGAGTGATATAGGAAAGGAAGGGTAGAAAGGGTGGAAAATGAGCGGAGTTGGAGTGGATTTATGACCCTGTTCCCGAGGTCTCGTTACTTGCTATAACTGGCCCCCAGAGTGGAATCGTAGGTTCTGGAGCCCAGAGAGTAATGGAAATTCCACTTTTCTGCGAGGGTCCAGCACGAACTGTGCAGAGCGCAGGTTGAGCCCAAAGAGTAAAAACAGAACAAAAATAGCAACAAAAAAAAGAAAACTTAAAATAGATTATTCTGCATTATGCAATTATTTCAAAAATACTCCAAACTCCTCTTAGTGTGGAAATGTCAAACTTTCCTTATTAACTTCTAAATAATTGCTTATGTGGTGACACATAATGTGGTGTGTTGTAGGAAAAAGCTATTAAGAAGCTCTTAAAACTGACAATGTGCCACACCCACCAAATATAAGACAGCTGTTCGCTAACTCCACAAGGACATTAGACATTAGTAAGCTCTGCTAGAGTAGAACTTCATAAAATTTAGAATTATTACAAATTATTATTGTTATGGACATAGACTTAATCACCCAGCATTGTTTTATTAATAAGCTACATCATTAATGTAGAGTATGTAATTTTATTTTACAATAAACCTTGTTGACATTTTGTGGAAATAATAATTTATTATTATTATTATTATTATTATTATTATTATTATTATTATTATTATTATTATTATTATTATTATTATTATACAATTGCAATATGAAATCTCCTTTGGTCCCCTTGATGTGCAGTCGAGTGTTTTTTATTAATAAGTATTCATTAGAGGATAATTCAAGTTTGAATTGGTAGTAACATTTATTGATTAATTTACATATTTTTAACATAATGCTATTTTAATGCAATAGCAAAGATTTAAGATAAAAACTGCAAATCGTGCCCAATAAATTATGATTAGGCTTTTAAGTAAAAAACAAGAAAAAGAAATAAAAATGCAAACAAAATATTATTTAATTATTTCATTGAATTGTTTTGCTTACCAGTGTTGAGCCCAATCTGTGAATGTTTTAATGCACATTTTTGTATTTTACTGTGATGGCAAAAGTGTTTTCTTAAAAATTCTTAAATGTTTATGAAGAAAATTGCAGTTTAAATCCTGTAAAACACAATCAGCTGATACATGTAAAAAGTGTCAATTTATCTAGACTTTCAAGTTAATAATGAAGAATTGCAAAGGAAATGTAAGGATAAAACAAAATGTTTAATTTATGCATATTATGGATTGTTATTTAATTCCCAAGGAGTAACCCAGGTTGCTTTGCACATTATATTTTGCTTGAGAAATAGTTTTGCAAAGTGAAAACAGTCAGATAATCAGATTAATTAAGAGAGATGTAAATTTAAATGAAAAACAAAGAAACTGGGAGAACTGCAAAGAGAAATTAAATGACATTAAATGAAATTAAACAAAATGAAATGGTTAAATTATATTTAAACTTTACATATAATTTTGATGCAAATTCTCGGGAGAAGCAGTCATGTTCAAATAAGTTACCATTTTTATTCATCGACTACTTTTTAATTTCAGGCAGTAACGCAGGTCCTAATGCAAATCTTATGTATTTCAGTGCAGCAAGAGAAGCAGGTTTGAGATGGGAAAATAAAACGCAAATGCTGCACAGCTGATAAACAACAGCAAATTTAATACAAATGTAAATTTATTTTCAGTGTTTTAGTGAGAAATGAAAGATGCAGAATTGCACAGAAAATTAAAAGATGAAGCAAAAGATTAAATTATTTCAGAACCGCCTTTTTTGCATTTGTGTGTATGCGCGTGCATGCACGGCGTGCACGCACACACTCACATGCCCAGTCACACACACATTAACGCAGCGCTGTTGGCACCTGCCTGTTATCTCTCCCCTTCAGACCTGGTGTTTCCATTGTGCTCCTTGGGAGAGCTACAAATTGAGATCTCAAACATGAAGAGGGGGCAAATGACTCATGTATAAAAAATCAAATCCGCTAATGTGTAACATGTGCAAATTTGCAGGGCCTGTATTAGAGATTAATGTGTTCTCCTTTTATCAAAAAATGTACCCTTTTCAAAGCTATTTTTCATGCACTTTCAATTTAAATTCAAAGAAGCAATGGTGGAAAAAAAATATAGATTTATTGAAAAAAAATAATCGGCACAAATACTATTAAGTCCAAAGCATTTTGGAGATTCAAAACCATTTTAAAGGGATTAAACAGAGGCACAAAAATGTAATAAGTGAAGGGGAAAATAGAAGCACTCAGGAAGGCAGAAGCAGGCTTCAGAAAAGGGTAATCCTAGTAGGTTTGAGTAGAGTTTTGGAACATGTCTTAACAGAACTCCACAGGTAATGACTCAACCCTAAAACCTTTACAGGCCTTGTCAAATTTCTGCTGTGCTGAACTTAGGTTTTTTTTTACTTTCTTTCAACCTGCTGGATCCATCATCCTCAAAATACACAAGTGCTTTAAAATATCACGATCCTGGACACACACACAAACACACACAAAAAAAAGACTACACTACCCATTTTAGGCGTCTGAAACCAGTGTATCACAAAAAAATAGATATACAGTAACTTCAATCTGCCCACATTTCTGCTTAGCCATTTATCTCCTTTCTCTCTAAATCCTGAAATTGCCTCAGAAAAAATAAAAAAATAAAAAAAAGGAATCGGTGCACAACTTTTTTCCTTTTTTTTTTTCTTGCTCCTGAGAAAATTGAAGAGGCTTTATGTCAAATACGGCTAAAGTCAGCCTCTCCATATCAAACAACGCAGCACGAAAATTACTGTGGCAATGATAAGGCTGCCAGATAGAAAGAGAGAAAGAGAGAAGAGAGAGGAGAAGGGAGGAGGGGGGGACTGAAAGGAAGTGACTCTACTCAATTATGCTGCAAAATTGGTATGACTGAATATTTTTCATTCAGGTGACCGATGGTATCAGTGAAACTGCAATGCAGATAAATAAAAAGGAGCCTTCTGTCAAGAATAAACACCATTAATCATGAAGCCTGCGACTGCATGACCGCCTGTCCCCCTGACTTACTCCAAAGAGAGAGTATTAAAGAAAGGAAGGAAGGAGGGGAGCGCTGCACAGGGGTGACCCGTGAAGTCACACCGACTGGGTTCTGGACAGTTAGGAGAGGAAGATGAAAAAGCAGCCTTTCGTCTCTCCGGCCCGTGTGACAGCAGCCGTATCTAGGCAGAGATTATCAGATGCGATTAGGGAATAATCCATGATTTATGCTGTAATTTATGGCTTCACTTTGCTTCCCAATCTGGAACAGACATTATTCACATATGAAATTACTGGAAAACACGCTGCAGATTCAGGAAAAAAATAAAAAATAAAAAAAATCTAAAATTACAAAAAGTCACCTTGAACATGCAACCATGAGCAGCCGGGGGATGAAAGTGCATCTCTCCTCCAGTGCAGCGAAAGCTCATTTTCTGTTTATTGTTTCGCTGCTCGTGTGCGTGCCTCCGCGCGTTTGTGTGAGAGTGTCGCAACACTCGGCCTCGTCCCATCTGGAAGGAGGTGTTGAGATAAGAATGTGGTCTTTATGCTAAGCAACACGCCGCTCCGTTATGCTGCAGATTGGGCCATGTGACAACAGTTTATGTAAATACTGAAGAGGACAGTAAGAGGGGAGGCGTGTGAGGAGGAGATTCTCTGGGATGCAGACCAAAAATGAGGCTGAATTCAAAGGTTAAAGAGGTGATTCAAAGCATTACTGCCATACTGCTGCTCTGTTACTGCAGTGATGGTCATTTCTTTCTTCCTTTAAGAGGAAGAAAAAGTTTCATTTACAGGGGCAGTATTATGTAAAATCAACTTTTTTGACCTTTTTATCATGTTGTAATGTTATTCCTTCATCAAAAACGTACCTAGAATGTTGCCTTGAGAAATCCTTTAGTCTGCTGTTGCAACCATTCAGCTGTAAAAAACGCTTGCTTGGACCGAGTGCCACAGTTTTCAAGTTACTTACAGTCCTCGCTCACAACTTCCCTACTTAGCTCCTCCAGACTAGCCAGGAGCAATTAGCAAACACCCCATGGAAGGGAGCATCTGCTGAGCTCTTTATACTAGCTCCAAAGCTGGAAGTTTTTAACCGTTTTTGAGTAGAAAAACACAGGCGGCAGGGGTTTAGACGCATCTAAAAAATGGACACTGACTTCAATTGAGTCCAATGATCTAAAGAAGAAATGCTCAAGTGACATTAACAATTATCTGAAATTTTGAAGTCTTGAGTGTAATCAACCAAAGGTCACTGCTTTTGGTTGTAAGGATAACCTCCATATTCAATCATTGAACACAAATAAGGATGGTTGACTTGGCAACCCCTAAAAACTAACTACTCTTTGCTGCTGTTCTCTGACAGAACTTTCTTTTCATTCTGCTCATGCTGGGAAGAAAAATACAGGCCCTCGTCCTTGTCCAGCATAATGGCTAAATGAAATAAGACCCCTGTGTCACGTCATATTTTTTACCTCAGGGGAAAAGAAATTCATTGATTGCTAATTAAAAGTTCTTAGAAACTCATATCAATCTCAAAAGGGAGAGTATAAAAGAAGTTACATTCATTTTAGGAGGACTGTATGAGTCACAGTAATCGTAACACTGCTAATTTAGCTGAAAACTGTTATTTAAGAGAAGTATTTTCCCCCACAAATGAGGGTTTTTAAACATTATACAATATATGTTTATTTGAAACATTTTTACACATCTTTATTTGAAAGCTCACAAAAAACTGTGTATTGTAAGCAACAGCTTTAGCTGCCTTAAACTCCTTCCAGGTTTATTGTCTTCTGAGCTGAATCTAAACCATAATTTGCAGCAGTTCTCCCAGTCGTACCTTCAGAGTGTGTTCTAAGATGGCAGCTGAACAAACATGCTCCTGAATGGACAAACTATACAACTGGGGAACAAAGAGACGCACACTCAAAACCCCAGTTTGTTTTCTGTAATGTCTGAAAATGCAGAACCCATGAGCTGGAAGTGTGAAGCTTCAGGATTTCTCAGAATTAGCAAAAGAAGACAGGACATAATGCAAGATTGGATATTTTGTCATGACTTTACACTAAAATTATGTTCAGCACCTTCAAAGCATTCTAAATTAACTCACTATTCCTTCATTCTTTGGTAAATTTGCACACAGTGAGCAAGTCAAAAGGTTGCAAGTCAATTGCCCATCCTGTTGGTTTGTTTTGTGGTTTTAGTGGCACCCCCATTCACAGCACGAGGGTTCAGAGTAAACTCTGCAGCCGATAATTGACTTGTGACAAATTCCTCTGTTTGTTACGGGCCGTCTCCGGGTGACCGAGGACTGGCATTACACTGCATGGGGGCGGAGGGATGAAAGACGTGGCTCCCAAAAAAGTCCTGTTAAGTCCAGCTCTGCGCCAGTGGTGGTGCTAGAGGGGACCAGAGCTTCCTGTGGAGGGCCCGATATGGACTTATTTATGTGTTTGTTTAAACACGGAGCATCTTTTCTGGATGATGTAAATATTGGATGTAAAAACTCCAGATTTTACAAACTCAACTTTCCACAGATCTCAGTCCTTTATATTTTAAAAGGTGTTGCACTAAAGTTTATTATGTGGTTTTGGCAGACATTTCCACTATGGGCTGTGCTTATAAGTGAAACTTAGAAAAAATAGGGAAAAGGGAAGGAAGGTCAATAGAAAGAAAAGAATGAATAAAGGAATGAAGGGAAGAAGTGAAAATAATGGAAGGATAGCACAAGGGAAAGGAAGAAAGGATCTAAAAATAAATTAACTCCTGGAAGGAACGAACGAACAAACAAATGAAAGGACATAGAAAAGGAAGAAACAAAAGAAGGACACTAAGGAGGGAGAGAAATAGGGCACAAGGGAAGGAGCACATAAAAAAGGAAAAATACTAGGGAGGGAGAGAGGAACAAGGAAAGGATACAAACAAGAAAAGAAGAGGACAGCAGAAGGAAAGAAATAAGAAAGAAAAAAGGAAACAGCAAAGGAGATATAATAAAGGAAGGAAAGAAGGATACATAGAAGGTACAGTTGAAACCAGATATTTACACCCACCAAATAAAAAGACACATTTTTTTCTTACTCTCTGAAGTTAAATGAGACAAAACCTTTCTTGTTTTAGGTTAGTTAGAATTACCCAAATTATTTCTATTTGAAGTAAGGAAGGGAAACAAGTAAGAAGGAAAGAAGGAAAGAAGGAAGGTCAAATAGGGAATAACGGTCTGGTAAACAAAATATTTTGGATTTTCTTTTTTTTTTCCCATTACTATCAACATCTGGAAAACCACAAATTGATATTCCAGACATTCCTGATCTTGCTGTCTAGTGAAGCTGAATAAAAGCTGTTCCTGGATCAGAGAGACAGATGAGGACCAACACCTGGAGTCAAGACAGAGAAGACTTCATCTGGACCAGGATCAGACCAGCTGGCCTGTGAGGCTTTAGTTAGGAAAGTTATTGATCTACTCAGGTGAAGATGTTTGTTTTTTTTCATGCAAGCATGTAAGTTTTGTTGTAAAAGCAAAAGAAAGGACCCCCACCACCTCACCTGACCCTGAGGCTGTAATATTGGCACACTGGTACCTTCCCCACAGGAATTCATAAACTAAACGATTAGCCTTTGTCTGTAATTACGTTCTCCCTTTCTTAATAGAGGAGGTGAGGTAAAGAGCAGGGGGGAAAAAAACAAAGGACAGTTAATTTCTGATTTCCTCTGCTCATTTGAAGGCAAATTAAGTGTCAAACAGCTAATACGGAGCATATTTCATTTTATGAGCTTTTAATTTAATTCCACCGCCTCATATCACCGGAGCCCCGTTAGCTGTTCGCTGCTAACGCCTGCTTCTAGTCTAAAAACGAGGGGCCATAAATAAACATGTTTCAATTAGGCCCTTCACTGTAATAGGATGTGATTCTGTTCATTTGGTGGATGTGTCGCTGTGGCAGAGAGGAAACAAGCTGCTGGGCGTTCACCGTGTTTTTTTGGACGCCCGGTGGTGGCTGGCTCACGCGGTGCGGCGGGGGGAAGTTGACTGGATTGATGGAAGTGCCGCAGGGCCAACCCAACTGTAATTACAGGCCATAATGAAAGGTTGCATGGGGAAGTACCGCAATAATAGTCCCTGTGTACTTAGGCATATCTTTGAGAAGGCTAATAACGATTAATTCTGCACACGGTTGGGGAACTTGTCTTAAAACAATTCAATATTTCACCATAAGCCGCCTCTTGTCCGCAGTTTCCCTGGAACGGCGGCGATACATCGACTGCTCCTACTTATTTGCTTGCGTCTGATTGCAAAAAGCATTACTGAGCTCAATGCTTAAGTCCATTTACTCTTTTGGCTGCAGCTTTGCACGCGTAAAAGTTCAGCACCAGAAGACCGGGATGCTCAATTAACTCCAATTTGCCATCAGGTGGTTTCTTTAATACAACACGTGATAAGTGCTTCTTTTCACTGGGGAATTCGGTGCTGCTTTTTAATAAAACTTGCAATATTGCTTCTTCGCAATGCAAAGTCTTTACAGCTACTAGATATTGTGCTTTGCAGGAATACAACTACCCTATGAAACTTTGTTTACAAAGAAAAATCTTTCCAAAATTAACGCTTCTTAATGTGACACTCTAAAAAAAATTGAGTACAATTCCCAGAAGACTCTCAGAAGACAGGTGATTTTAGTAAATCCACCTGTGTGTAATTTAATCTCAATAGAAATACCTCTGTTCTTTAAAGGTCTCAGTGGTTTATTAGGGAACATTAGTGGACAAACAGCATCATGAAGATGAAGGAACACAGCACATGGGTCAGGGAGAAGGGGTTGGATTAGATTAAAGCAGAGTTAGGCTTTAAAGGAATATCTTAAGGTTTTAACATCTGTTGGAGGATGATTCAATCCATTCTCAGATGATGGAATGAGTACAGAGGTAAAAACCTTCCAAGTCAGGCCAGGAAACAGACGTCCGGGTGACTTTGGAGAAACTTTAAAAGTCAACGGCTCCGGTCTGAGAAGTCGTAAGAGTAAAAGACAGCATGAGAGACGGAGGTCATCTTCAACTGATGCATTTACACAACCTTGATCAGAGGCTTTGACAAGGTCAGAACAGGGTCAAACACGAAAGACGATCAAAATTATACAAAATGTCAAGAGTGGAGAAGAAAAACTATGTCCATCATTCACATTTCACTGTCCCTTTTGTGAAACATGGTGGCGGCAGCACCATGCTGTGGAGATACTTTTTTTTTTTTTTCCTTCAACAGGAATAAAACCTCAGTTGGGAAGATCAGGACAATTATTAACCAAAAAGTCCAGAAATCTAGCTTTTATGTAAGAATGGTAAAGTTATGTTGAAAGAAAACCTGCCTCTGCTTTTTTAGCAGAAACAAGAAATCTGTTGTAAGACTTTAATGTGCTTTATTTAAGAGAAATTTTCTGTTTGTTAAATTTTTATTTGCAAAAATTAACTTAAGTTACAATTACATTTTATTATGCTGGTGTATCAAAGAAAATTCCACAAAATTACAGTGAGGTTTGTTTGGGGTCTGAAAACTTTTTCCCAGTGCATTGTAAAAGGCATGACAGCGAGTTCACAGAGTCCATTTAAATGAGTTTGGCCACTCAACAGCTGCCTTATAATCATGACAAACAGTTTCCGTCAACGTCGCATGTCATATTAAACAGCTCGGAGCTTAATGGTTTGGATAAAAAGGCCTTAAGTAGCGAGGCAGAGTGCGGCCGTGTCTCCGGTGACAGCGAGCCAAGCGCACGGGTAATTCCCGTCCAAACAGAGTGACTGAAGACGGCACCGCCACGCAACCGCTCCGCCTTAATTCAATTCCCTGCCTTAACGGTGTCCCTCCGCCCTCTCCTCATTTTTCTCCCTCGTCTCTCTCCCTAACCTGCGCGCCACATCGCTCCAAAGCACTCCTGACGGATAACAAGCCCGGCTGTTTGTTTGAGCCCGTGTTGCCTGCGCGTGTTCGCCCCATTATCTCCGCATAAGCTAAATGCTAAATTATATTTGCCATTTTGTTTGCAGTGACATGGGACATCAATCACCTCCCTTTTTTTTCGTCTTTTCTTCTTTTTTTTTTTTTTAGTTCCTCCCTTTCTTCCTCTGGTGCGGCAGGAGAGGTTGAGAGGTGGGGTGGGCTGGAGGTAGGGGGGTATAAAAAATTCATTACGCTTAGTGGCACATCAGCAAGGGAGAGATATGACTCCTGGAGGAGAGGAAGGGAGGATGGGGGGAGTTGATAATGATAAAGAATATCAAACATAATGCGGCCCAAGTAGCTGCCCCATCCAATTTGTCCTCTTAGCACCATGATCGCTTCCTTCGCCTGGAAAACAAGCGCCGCAGGGACAATGAAGCAGCTTGTAGTGCTGCTTACTACTTGGATGCAAAGAATACAAATGATGAAGGTACGGTGAACAGAAAGAAAGAAGGAAAGTGCTTTTGAAGTTCTTCACTGACCCACCCAGTCACCAGTAGGAGTCACACCGACTGACCACCTTTGTCCTTAACGAGGAATAACGCCATGTTTTTACCTTACTCTATACATTTGATAGACTGAACAGTCAAGAGCCCATCTGTGTCTGTCAAAGACGGGTTGATGTTGGCAGAGCCATCACTCCCCGCTCCTCCTGACAGGGCTTGATCATGAGAACCGGGCGCGCTCCCAGGCTCCCCTCGGTCCCGCTCTCATTTTCATGTCTCTGACACATGTTCATTTGCGTCTCTGACATGCAGATCATGTTGCGCACGCACGGGGGCCGTGGCCTTTGATCCTGAGAGGCGGAGAGGAGGCTCCACGGCCAGAGGCGGAAGGAAGTTTTCGGGGCTTGATTTGTATCGGTTGTAATCAGCGATATTTTAGGGTCTGTGTTTGTGTGTGTGACCGGTTTGAGAGACTTACATATGAAGAGGGTTCACGGGCGAAGGCTCGTAGATGTAACGTCCCTGGGTGTGTCTGTCGTCAATTGGCACAGGAGGATGGAAGGTGGGGAAGAACGGGGGAGCGGCTGTGTGAAAAAGAAAAGAGAAAAGCAGACTTTCGTAAAACACTTCTTCATATTTCCATGTGAATTTCCTTAGTTAATCTAAAACCCAGCTGTAATGAAAGGCTGATGGCTATCTTTCAGTGGACCCACCCAAAACGAGAAATCATTAAATGTGCAGAGCTAAAAGTGTCCAGCTCTGAAACATTCGCAGTGGAAGTCTTTGTAAACCTGTCTTTAGCTTCAGCTGTCTTTTCATCACCTCTCAGCTGAAGTGAAACAACCCCACAGCATGTTGCAGCCACAGCCATGTCTCACAGCTGAAACGGCGTGATGTGAAATATCCTTTTTTGCAAGTAGGCCAAAATGTACGTTTGGTATAATCTGATCAGAGCGCCTTCTTCCACAGGCATGTTGGAAGAAGCTTACAATGCCTTACGTTCTTCCACTCTTCCATCAAGGGAAGGGTTTTCTGAGTCTTTCATGGTTTTAACTTACCAGTGCATCTTTTTTAAGGTTAGCTATGTGTGCTACATGGTTTGTGGCAAACTGCTAATGGGACTTCTTGTGGCTTTCTTTTTGCCAAAGCTGAGATTTGTGGAGTACAAAACTAAAAGCTGTCCTAGTTGACCTCATTCTCCCATTTGCTATACAAAAGCAAAACCATAGCATGATGCAGCCACCGCCACATTTTACTGCAGGAACAATGTCAGGGTGTTGTGAAGTGCTAATTTGCAAGGCAGATGGTGTAATAAAGGCAGTCAAGGAAGTAAAATTTTAGTCAGTTATGAAAGATGACCTTCTCCCACATTTCTGGCATTTGCTACTTGGGGCAAACCTCAACCATGGCTCCCTGTGCCTTTCTTTAAACAGTGAATTTCACCCATCAAGTTTTTCCCTAACTTGAGGATTGGATGTAGGGAAGAATGGCAGAGCAGCTGTGCAGCAAGAAAAAAAAAAAGAGAAAAAAACTTACTTTTGTAAACATTTTTTCTTAAGTCCATGTGAGACCACTCTGCTAATCCAAATCACAGCTGCCATGAAAGGCAGAGCCTGATGGCTATGTTTCAGTGGACCCACCCAAAATGAGAGCTCATTAAACGTGCAGAACTAAAAGATGCCTTGCTCTGAACTGTTTGTTGAGGAAGTCTTTCTAAACGTCTCAAGGCTGATAGAACTCAAAATAAACAGCAGTAAATAACCAAAAGAAAAGCAGCCAAACGGCACGTTTCTCACCGTGCCAAGCATAATGTGGTTTCACACAAAGGATAACATTTAAGTACAACCAATGGAACGCACCGAACGAGAACAAAAACATCCTTTTCCGGAGGCTTCTTTTTCTACAACCCTCCCCTCTCCAACCAAGATAAAACATTACAACATTTGCATAATATGTGCTCGCAAGCTTTTCTCTATTTTTACTGCTGAAATTGAAACTCTTGCACCGCAATCACACTAAAGTCCCACATGTGTGCCACTCATCGTCCAACCTTAACTGAAATCCAAAAAAAACCAACCTTGAAACTAAATCTGGATTTGGGTTCTAGAGCACCGACTTGTTCACTTCGGGATAAGTCGAGACAGGTCGAAACGAGTAGGAATCTTTCAACAAGCGCTGCCAACCTGAGTGGTGAAACTAAACAAAAAGGCCAAAGTAGAATTTCGTCTTCATTCACATCTCTTTTCCTGAAGCACGTGTCGGTTTATTGCCTGTTGCCGAGGCCAAGCTGCGTCTCGGCACCCTGAGGCAAAGCATGTGTCAACATCTGTTTAACTTCACTCAGCAAGTCTAACGCTGCTAGGTATGTGTTTTTACTTCTTGTTTTCGCCTGTAAACATTTGAGCCAAGTGGGCAGATGGCCAAACAGCGGGGGGTGCCAGGCAGTTACGCAGGAGTGGAGACCATGACAAATGCAGCTGCACTGCTGGGCAGCGCAGCAGGTGTTGATCCGGCGCTGCTTACCTCATCGTTCACTCATTTCACACGGACATTTAGTGTCAGATTGTGATAAAACACAGACAGTCGAGAGGTGATCTGGTTGATGTTGTTTGCAATCCTTCAGAATTAGGTGTAGGCATAAAGCGGGACTTCCTTAAAGAGCCAAACGAAAGAGACTTCAATGAAAAAAAAGGACGAGAAGTTGAAATCAAAGTCGGATGAGATCAGACCGAATGGAGAACCAAATGTAGAACCTGAAAACTCACTGAAGTTAAGCAAGATCTATGGATTAAACTAATTTATTTGCTTTGGAAATATTTCTGGTTGCAAAAAGCACCAAGACATCGCAAGGAAACTAAGTTCACCCATTACTTTTATTAAGGTAGCACTGTTTAAAAACTGGTGTTAGAAAGTTTCGATAGGCATGGATGTTAAGCAGCTGACTGCAGGCTAGCTACATCAGCAGATAGCCCAAGTAAGCATAAGAATTGCTATAATTTATCACTGGATCGTTCTGTCGCAACTTTCTATCATTGTAATTTCATGTCTTAGCATAGTGTTGCTACTAGTACCAAAGTTATGTTTGTTTTTGGAACTAGTGGCCTTATTTCAAAAGTAATTTTACAGAAAAGAGGGTGCAAAGAGAAAGAGAAGAAATAGCTTGAAAATTACAACCTAACATAGGAAAAGCACGACGAGAACTGTGGCCTCTCCACTGTAGGCTCTACTAATTAAGCTGCCCAGATCCCCAATGGTAGCAAAGTTTATCAAGACTTTGAAAAGCAACCGATTAGAAAAATGTGAAGAAGTTTTTGGTCATGCTGTTCCCTTGAGTTTTATCTGTGTGGAGCATAAAGTACAGCGGCTCTGCCCCACCCCCACCTGCAGCTGCTGGTTAGCTAGCTAAAGAGAGTTGCTGCACTTCCCCTAGCTTACAGTGAAAATAAGTTTGAATGTTTGGAAATATTTTTCAGAGTGAAAAACAGATAACAATAAAAAATCAACACTGTATTCAAAAACTATCCAAAAATGTAGATTTCATACTTATAAGACCCTTTTAGTGCTGTGGGTAAAAAACTTTTAGCAAGTTTTCTGCACAAACAGCTACTTCTCAAAACTGATGGAGTTGAAGTTAACGTGTCCTTTGCTTTAACATTTTTGCTCCAAGTGAAACAAATATGTCCTTCTCTTTTGAATGTCTCATCTTTTAAGCCTATTTTTGAAACCAGGCCTGCCTTCAGAGCATCAAACAGATGCAACTTGAGTATTTTTAGAAAGATATTTACAGGTTCTCTTCAGAGAGTGACTTGCAAATTTGTACAACAGGCAGCTGTAATCTTCTCAAACGTCTTAGTCTTGTAAACTGACTAACATGATAAATAGTAACACATAACTTAACTTGAACTCGGGTAGTTTTCAGGAAATATCTTTTGTTTCTGTGTTAATGCATGACTGAAATTGTTATTTAGGGTCAGTAAAACTAACTGAAACAAATATAGCAGTTTCCTTTCAAATTGGGTGCATATTTTAGAACTTAGTGTTATGATCCTGGGTTGTTTTGGAGTTTAATTTATCTATTCTAGTTTGATTATTCTGTGTTCCTAGTCTTTTCTTTGATTAGATCAGACTTGTTTCTGCAATACTTCAGTTCAGTTTTTCTTAGTGTTTCTGGTTATGTTCATTTCTTGTTCCTGGTTATTCTTACTCTAGTTTAATTATGTTTCTTAAATGTAGTCATTTTTTAGCATTAGATTTATTTTCCTGTCCCCCAGTCTACTACTCTCTCTCGCTCACTGTGCCACTTTCCCTCTCCCTATTGTCAGTCTTCCTCCTGTTCTCCTGCTGTAACTTTTCTACTTTAAAATAATTGTTTTATGATCTGCAACCATGGTAACAAGGTATTGTTTTTAGAATTGGGAGTACCATTAGTATCTCAACAGCTCAAATAATACCTAAATTGACCCCAAATCCCAAAGGAGTTGAAAAGCCGGCTTCATAAATGCAAAGAGAGAGAAGGAGGAAGTTCAAACTATTTCTTAGATCCATCATATTGGGCAAGAAAAATATCCCAGACTACATAGTCTCTCTGCCCAGCTTCCTCACCATACTGTCAGGCAGAGATTTAAAGAGGAGCGAAAAAAGCAAACAAGGTGGATTAGCTGTGCTATCAACAATGAATGGTGTCATTCAGGACATACTACTGTGAAATATTGTCTCTGCTTCCTGGATTTTGAGCTGTTAACATGACAGTCATGAGAATGTCAGTCATCAGTCAGACGTTTTTTCAGATTATTTTGAAGACCAACTGCTGTCGTAAGTAACAGTTATTTGCAACATATAAAGTAGTTTAGAATTGAACAGAATTGAATTTAGAGTCAGGGCTTAATAAAACTTATTTTGAGTCTTTATTTGTAAAGATGTGTCTGTCTTTATAATCATGCAACATTTTGTGTTGGTGTGTCCTAATAAAATACATTGAAGTGGGGAACTGGGAATGTGACATCATGTGAAAGAGTCCAGAGGGGATGAAAACGTTTGCCAAATTCTGTAACAAGTGAATGTAAAAGTTAGACAAAGTTTTAATCCAGCACTCCCAGTTACAGAGATAAGTGCTACAATCCGACTCCATGCGGCTCTGGGAAGTATCTGACCACTCCAACTCTGCTTGTTTGATGGTTTTCTCCCGATGATGTTTTTCTGGCTCAGCTCACGTTGGCTGATTTCAGAGCTGCTGCTGCTTCTAAGGGAGGGAGGGATGAGGGGAAGCTGGGATGAGCTCGTAGTAGACGAGGGCAGAATCTGATCTGTTTACTCTCCGCAGCTCCACTCGTGGGCTTTTTCGGCCCTTTTGCCTGTCAGATTTGGAAATGAAGCTTTCAAGTTTTACACCGTGTGTAGCGCGCGTCAGCTCAGTGCTGGTAAAAAATTCATGCTCTCTAATCTAGCTCCTCCCCTGCCCACATAGCAGGAACTTTGTACTAACCTCTGTCATCCTGGCCGATCGGATGGGGGGGAGGGATGACTGCAGAGATTACAAACTGTGAAATAATTTCAAAGACTCCACCTATTTGCTTCTTTGCAACACATGCTTTCATTCCCACATCCACCACTCCTCATTGAATTACCCAGACCTCTTTTGTTTATGTCTCAGGAGGCACTCACTCAGCACAGCCCACTGCATAGACCGGACCCTTTTTCTCTCTCCTTCATCACTCCTTCCCTCCCTCGCTGCCGCACGACGAAACCATTCCACTGAGGTTTATTTAAATCGTCTCACAAGTTTACTTTACCATAGCCCTGTCTAAATACAGCCTGCCACCTCTTTTACACCAGCGCAGCTCTCCATTAGCAAGGCAAACATGCTCATGTCACTGGAGGGGAGAATGTATACAGTCACAGAGAACAGAGAGCAAAGGAGAAGTGGGGGAGAGCCTCCATCCTGCAATCCATCTCCACTGTTTCCTGTTGGGACTCCTTACTGTTTACTCCAGGACTAAATTGCCCCTGCTCTTCTGGATATTCCAGGGGTATTCTGGCCCTCTGATACAAAATACAGCTGGAAGGTAAGGAGGAAGCCCAAAATGAAATGCACATCTGAGGTTTAGCTTCCCTACTGCAGCCACACACCACAGCAGCTGAAGCATTCCTTTAGAGGAAAGTAACTGTGTTGGTGTTTTATGTTTGAGGGGTTTTTTCGTCCTGGAAGAAAATGTGGTAAATCACCAATAGCATGCAGTACCTTATAAAAATATTCATACCAGTTGAACTTTTTATGGCATTATATTTGAATTTTGAAAGTCTGACACAAAGCAGTGCATAACTGTTAAATGGATAGAAAGTCCATTTAACAATTTTTAAGTCTAGGCATTCTAATCCACAAATTAATTTAGCTCTCACCTTTGACTATGCCATTCTAACCAACCTATGTGTATGCTTTCTCCTTCCCTTAAAGCTCTCGTCTGTTGGCTTCTGGTGTTTCTGGGAAGTTAATCTCAGCTTGAGGTTCAAGTCTTTTGTTCCAACTATCTTTTAAAAAAAGCATCCTCACAGAATGATTCCACCATCATCATGTTTTACTGTAGCTGTGCTTTAAAAAAAAAACCTTAAATAACTTTCCTTCTAGTTATCAAGCTACTTTGATGGCGTATTAATGTTTTGTCTTTTATGATTGTTAAATTTTTGATGTATTTCTAATTTTTAGCATTATTTCAAACATTACTTGCCTCTCATTTCAGAAACACAGAGCTCTACAAAAGCTTACACGTGTATTCAGATTTTTTAATCATATTTAAATGTTTTATATTCTCAAGAAAATGTTCGTATTTGACAAAGATAACCTAAATAAATGGGGAAAGAGCTGTTTTCAAATGATGATTTTGTTTATTGAAGTGAAAGTTATCTATGCCAAAAGAAAAAGTAATCCTCCAATTTTTGTTAAATTGATTTATTATTCATCATAAACAAAACTGATATTTTTGGTTGCAGTCAGACCAGTAGAACTGAGAAATCAGCTAAAGAGCACCAGTCTGTCAAGATGAAGATGCTAAAAGATTTCACAAAGCAACTTATAAATTTGCATTGATCAGTGTAAAAATGGTTACAAAGCAATTTTCTAAGGCGTTTGGACTCCAAATAACGAAATGAGAATCATTATCACCAAGAAGGATAGTATGGAATAGTGGTGGACCTCATCAGGAGCGCACTGACTTCAAAATCACGAGAGCACATCGATGAGTCACTCAGGAAGTAACAAAACCAAGAACATCTAAAGCACAGAATGTTTCCCTGCCACAGTTAGGATCAGTGTTCATGATTCATCAAAAGAAACAGACACGAAGCAAAAATGTCATCAGTTGGAGAGCTGCGGGATGAAATTCACTGATGAACAAAAAGAACAAAAAGTCCGATTTCAAAGTTGACAAAGAAAAAAAAACATTTATATGCTCCTCAAGACTTTTGGGAAAACATTCTGAGGTACTTTTCGGAAGGTGTGTATCATGTAGCATCTGGTGTAAAGCCACCATTTTGCAAGAACATTACACTGACATTCGAACATGGTGGAAACAAAACAAAAATATACAAATAAATAAAGACTTTTGAATTGGACTAGTCAAAGTCCATTATAAGTTGGAATAATGTGGAGCAAAATTATATTAATTCTTCATTTTTTACTCTGAGTAAAGCTGTATTTTGTACTTATACATATAGATAGATAAATATCTACGTACATATATATATAGCTACAGACATATATAGATAGATATAGAGATATCCATATTCTGATGTGTACTGGTATGTTTGGAACCAACAGGAAACTAGAGTTTTAAAAAAACACTCAATTTCCTCACTCATCAATCAGCCTTTCTCCACTCTTCCTAATTATTTTTAATTACTTTGGCTTAACTTTTTAGAACGGCACCAATTCTTTTTTTGTCAGTCTTTTACAGGAAGGGATGGAAGTTATTAAGATATGATAATAAATGGGTCTTAATGAAAGGGCAATTAGAAGCAAACTTTGACCAGACTCATTAATTCTAATTCAACACAAGCTCACCACGCTTAGGACCAAAAGCCAGCTTCTCCTTCATTAAAGAGAGGATGGTAATTGCCTTGTCCTTTATTGGACACTTGATTCATTTCAAAAGGAGGTTTAGGGATAAAGCCAAAAGCACATTATTTCCAATATCCTCATTGGTTAATCTCCACTCATAATAGCAGTGTTTCCTACAAAGGATACTCTCTGCACTTTGGGATGTATGTGATGTGATACTCGTGGTAAATTTCTGTCAGTTTCGATTCTTATTTGGGTTTTGGTACTAAAACCAATTTTTCTTCTTTTTTTCTTTGTTGTCAACTCAGCACTGGGAGATTATTGTCTCAACGGGTAAACCTGGACTCTGTCTTTCTTCTGGTAAAAGGTTCAGTGACTCTGCTCTAACAGGGTGTCACCCGCAGCCGAGGATGAAACTCTCCCCCATAAACAGAGCACTTCTCATCGACGCTCCGCTGCGAGAGCACAAAGAGCCAGTGACAGATTGTCATAAGCGACTAAGGCGGAGTGAGAAAAAAGGGCTGCTGCGGCCTGCTCCAGAGGTTTGTGAATTGCTAATGTGGAACATATGAAGCCTGCGCCGGAGCTGTGACTGCCAGATTTCATTATGCCACCTCTCTTTACCGCTCGTGAGCTCATGACTTCGGCATGCTCGTCTGCAGCGAAGGCCCACGCTTCACGCTGCAACTTTGCAACAGTTTGCACAAAGTATAAATGATTCCCGAGACTGTCTTTGTGCAGGTTTTAAGGCGTATAAATGTGCAGCTCTTGTTGCTCCTTATTGGAAGTGAAAGCAAGCAGGAGTTTATGACTTCGCCCTGCAAAAGAGGAGGGACTTCTTCCTGGCGCCTGCTGCAAAAGATGTTCCCATGAGGCAGATAAATCAGAGGCTCCCCTGTATATTATTTCTTTCTAAACTTTGGATTGAGTGGATGAATGTTGTCATTATTATAAAGCAAAATTCAAATAAACATGTGTCAGGTAGTATTAGTCATGCTTGGCATCTAAAAGCAGAAATAGCTGATATGTCTGATACATAAAATGTTTACAACAGTATAATTTTTTATTTGTTTTTTTATATAGATATTTCTGCAACGCAAAAAAACATGGAGAGAGAAAAACTTATATAACTTTATAAATAATTGCTTTAACTGAGCGTACCTTCAGTGCTAAAAGGAATTTAAGGCAAACTTTTGCCAAATTGTTCCTCGTGCTCATTTACTTTGGTGACAGGATATACGATGTAAGGACAACATATGACTGTGGTACTTGTGAATGTTGTGATGATGATGATAATATTGAATATTATTAAGATACATTTTCGAGACCATCAGCCGAAAAACTCTTTGCGAGCAATAGTATCTCAGCAACTGCAAAATATGCATCTAATGTGGGCATCAAGGTCAGTGACTGTCCATGCAATAAATCAATTAACATTCCAGATTTACACTTGAAATATAATATCCAAGAAATTATTGCATCCAAGCAAATCTGGCAGTATGAACTTAACAGCATAAAGCAGTTGTGTGGGTAAGCTTTTATTATTTGCATAACCAGGTTTTTTTTTTAATATGAATAAATATGCATTTCTGTAAAAGAAATACACTCATTTTATCAATTAATTAATTTAATGAATAAAAAGTAATGAATAAATAAATGGATGAATAAATAAGCTTGAAAAAAACTCAAGAAGTTTTCATTCAAAAGAAGTAACTGAAAAAAAAACTTTAGGATTCCAAAAGTTGCAGTAACTTCCCGGAAAAAAAAACAATTGATTGTGGTTTTATTTTCATTAATTAGCTAGTTGTAAGAAGACAATGTGCTGTATAGAGATGAGAATTTGTTTTAATATAAAGTATATCATTTCATACCTTCTCTTCAAGCTTTGTTTCCATATGCCAAACAAACAACAATACCACAAGGTGGCAGTAATGGACCAAGTTGTTTTCTAAGCACCATAGTCTCCTTTAGAGCAGGTCAGTAAAACTAAACATCATCATTTGTCCGGTATTGTCATTCTACTTTTATTTAGAAAGAAGCAAAATACCTCCAATGAGATGAAAAATGTCTAAGGTCACATTTGCTACCAAAGTTAGCAAAATCACATATGCGGTAATGCAGCTTATTTTGTATCTGAGGGCATAGAACTTGTGGCAAGAAGACTCAGTCCAAGTGTTTAATCTAATCAAATTGAAATAACATTTTTAAAATAAAAACAGAAAAAAGACAAGCTACTAGAAGCTACTTCTAACATTAGAATTCCTTAGGAAAACAGCTTTGTATTGACTCCGAACCTATTTTAGTAACTTTAATGAGCACTAATGTGCAAAAGTAGGTGTGAATCCTTTTCTACGTACACTTGTTATTTGTGTATATGTACATGCAGGGAGTTTCAGTATAGACGAAATATTCCGATCACGATGGACTAATTATCAAGATTAACATAAGATTTTTGGTTGAATTTTCCATCTACAGTCACCAGGTGGCAGCAGAGAGGTACACTTCGCACTCAACTGTAAAACCCTAAAAAGACACAACGGAACAACTTCAGTTCCAGGTGTGGTTCAATTCAACCTTTCACCAGTTCGTTCTTCGGCAATTTTTGTCTTTTAATATCCGATGTTTATGGGAACAAAAGGGACCCAGCTGTCTTGGGACATGCACCACCTTGGGGACATTTTGTACCTGCTTTGTTCAAACTTGAACTTCCACCAAATAGGGCAAATGTTGACATATTAGAGATTCTAATTTGATCTGAATCAAATTTTTGGATCTTGGAATGAAAATACAAAAATAAAAAAACTGAAACATATTGCTCCCAAAAAATCTGGGACAATGAGAAAAATATTTTTAGAAGTTTTGTCAGCTCTAATGACCTTTTTGAAGCATTTGTCAGACAGAAAAGTGGGTTCTGAGTGAGGGGGAAAGCATGCAGCAAAAGTCATCGGGCCAGGACTTAAACCTGTGACGGTCGTATCGAGGACTAAGGCTGCCATACATGTGTCAAGCTTTGCCCCCACGGGGGTCTTTGTTGTGTACATACAGCATGTCATATTTGCTGGCAATAATGCCTGTATACATCATGTATGCGTGCCTAAACTACAAAACAACAGAAGTTTTTGATTTCACTTTCCTTCAAAAGAACGGCTCTGGGCCTCTGATCACTGTGATGCTGAAAAAGGATGGAAACTCCCAGAAGGCCATCAGGAGAAGCAGTTTGGAAGCTGCCTCTCTTGTGACGCCAAATTCCCCCTCTCTGATCAATCCCCTCTCACCCCGCCTCTCGCCATGTTTGTTTACACTGAGACCTCAAGCTGTTTGGACATGTAAATAACACTTTAAGAGACTGTTTAGCTAAGCTCAATGGGAGTTGCTGTTGACTTTTGGAGCGCTTTGCCTAATTACAGGTCCCAGATTGTTTCAGGTCTAATGGCCTAATTACCACTGTATAAATTAGCCTAATGCTCATGCTGTGCAGAGATTTCTCAGCTTGCATTGCAAAGAAGGGGCACTGCAATACAGATAAGAACAAGAATTTAGTCAGCAAAGATGGTATATGGAGCGGAAAAGAAAAGTAGCAGAGAGGTTAAGCAACAGAGGAGTGCTGAGCGTTGGCTTGCCAATCTGTCTGCCATTCATCATATGCACCAGGCTGGCAGATCAAACTCTGCCCTTCCTCTATAAATCAATAGTTCTTTCCTTTTTCCGCTCTGCTCTTCTACCCGTTCGCCCTGAGTCTTTTCTCTCTTCGTCAGTGGCTCTCACACCCCTAAGCACAAACAGCCTCTGTCGGTGAAAGTAATTAACATGGTGCAACAGAGAAGAGAAAATGAGCAGTAAAAAGAGAAACGATAACAGGCGGCTTTCTGTTCAAGTATACATTCCAAAGCTTCTCACTGTCACAAGCAATTTGTCTGTCTAGACTGAACAAGGCGGCCGATGCCCAGACATTCTGCTCACGGTTCTGCAAGTTGATGCATATTTTTGCTCTTGAACTTGTTGCTCAATCAGTTTTGAATACTTAACTATGTCCTGCAACAAGAATGTTGATTTAAACTAAATCCTAAAGGTTTTGAAGAAGAGAATCACCAATAATTTATGTTCATGCCAGCAGGACTTTTAGTATTCCCGGGCATTCCAGCATCTGCAAGACATTTACTATCTAGTCCATCTCAACAAATTGCACACTAGCACAAGTTTTTCTTGACAGAACGCGGCTCTTCCAGGGGGCCCCCAGCACGATTCAACTATTTTTTCTTCCTCTCTCTCTCCCACTGGTTCCCATATGGATCCGTGAGTGAAGGGAATTTAAGAGGGGCCTCTGTCTAGCTCCAATCTATCTCCTGCATTTGCAGAATTTGCCCCAGATTGGGATAAGCTGGGGAACAGAACAAAGAGCTGTGCACCTTCGCCGCCCCACCACGCTCCCACCCAGCTGGGGGAACAGACGCAGCAGTTTAGTAGCTGAAACATTTCACTACACCTCTATCCACGTCCCAACTTTATCTTTTACATCTGTCTATCTCCCGTTCTCCAAACTATAATAACTCTGAGGCAAAGAGGGAGTTGATTTAAACCTCAGTTCGACTCAGGAAGACTGCAGTACATGCTTTTTCCTTCCACTACTACTCTGTTCTTTCTAGTAAAAAAAAAAATACCACCTACTTCAGGGATTAAATTTTTTAGGAAGAATTTAAAAGCTGAGGTCACAGATAAAAGTCTGCAGACATTTTTAACTACTAAAAAAATATCAAGATTAAGTAACTATGTAAGAAATTCTCCAGATTAAGTGTCTGCAACATGCAACATGCAGGTCCAGATCCACAATTGGCTCTTTTGACCCTCCAAAGTGGCCCTTTTAGAAAAAAAATTATATATACTTGAGCAATGCTTTAAATAGAAAAGTAATAAAACAGCTAACTGTAGCAATATTTGCATAGGAATTCCACATCAGAACAACATCAATTCTACAAGAAATCCAGCAACTCAGTTCTAGCTCCTGTGGAGCAGAAAGCCTGGTTAAATTAACAGCTTGTTATAATTGTGAAGGTGTAAATATTTTGTGCAATATGAACCTCTTACCGGCCCAGTCTAACCTACTTGTGACTTGAATTTGGATAAACTTGTAAAATCCAAATATTTTCCTTTTGCCCTCAGTCTACTACCATGTTCTCTACCCCCTTTCAAGCATTAGACAGAGTCTGCTCTGGTCTCAAGGGGTACATGGCCATTATTTTAGCTAACAAAGGAAAGTGTGTGTCACAGAGTAAAGACCAGTGTCACAGCAGCAGGCAGACAAATGGCTTCTAGGCTCTGCAGGGCTAGATATGGTTTGACGCCCTTTGAACCAATTAGATCGTATAAATACCACAACATCTGGAACTCTCTGATTCTCCTTCTATTCCCCTCTCAGTGGTGCTTCTATTCATGTCACCTTACCCTCACTTTCACCCTGTTTCTAACTCTACTTCTTCTAGCTAATCCAGCCTCTCAATATTCAAGGCACATCCTCCTGATCTCTCCTCTTTCCCTCCTCACGGCATCCAAAAACAAGGACAAAGTTGTAATCCATTTACTGCTCTCTTGTCAACAGTTTCCACCCAAATAATCCGAAAAGACGTACGACTGGGCCCTAGATACTGTCAGGGGACAGAAAGGCAAGAAGAGGCAGAATGCACTAGAGGGTAAGAACGAGAAAGAGCCATTGAAGAAGAGGAAGGAGCAAAGAGAGCTTGAGTATAAGCAGGAGGAACTTGTGTCCCAGGGATTTGAGTCTTGGTCACGCAGGTGGTACCCAGGGGCATTCCTCTGACTCGAACAGAGAGACAACCTTAAAGAGGATTAACCCTTCCGGGGGGCTTTAATAAGACCTGAAAGTGCTGGGCACCAGAGAGCCAGGCCCGACTGAGGTTCGCTGGCCTCGCATCCCAGCGGTTGAGGCGCTCGTGCAGCCCCCGTGGCCTGCAGCTGCCCGCTCGCAGTGAGCTACATCAAAGCGCCCGTCTGGGAAACGGGAAGGTGGAAAGGCAACGCGTTGGAGCGAGAGAGGCGGGAGGAGGGATGGAGGAATCCCTTATCTCCTCCTGAGAGGATGCTGCTCTGTGGTGCAAGATTGTCTGGAGCTGCCACCTGTCCCAGGCATCTTTGAAGGCAACACTAAAGCCTGTGATGGGCCTGACCTCCTTGAGCTCCCATTCTTTTATGTCTCTCTTCATTTTCTGCCTTGTTACACCCCCTCCCTGCTCTTTCCTTTCATTCTCTCACCGACTCTTCGTCTTTCCCCTCCAACTCAGCCATTTGCCTTTTCTCCAGTGATTTCTTACATTTCACCAGCCTGGTAGAAACATTTTAATTACACTGCGCTCATCAGCCTCCTCTCCATGTTGAACAATAAGCACTCGTGGCCCTCCAGAGACAAGAGCCAGATACGGGTTGTTCGCTGTAGGAATAAGGGTTCTTATCTTCACCACAGTAAGAGAGAAACGGATACAGAAAAGGATGAGATTTGAATAGAAGAGAAACAAACATGTTTATTCTCCCTCATCTCAGAGGTGATTATCCTGCTAGAGGCTAGAAGGTAAACTTAATGAAGAGCTGGGCATTTTAGAGAAGCCCCCTTCAGCGTTTGCCGTCGTTGTTTTTTGTTGCCAATTGCAGCTCATTTTCTCTTTGGAATGACAAGACAAATCTTCATTTTAAGTCTTTTTGTTCTTACTTGCTTCTGCAAGTTGACTGATTAACCAGCCACACACAAAAGCAGTTCAATGTACCAACAGTCGTTGCGGCGATCCAAGGAAATGCAGACCATGCCTTTGGAGCGCCTCTAGCTCTTGTCTTAATTCTTTTTTAGCCCCTTCACATTTAATCTTTTCATTGTCGATGAGGGCCGCCATTACTCCAAGATATTAAGTTCACACGTATGAGCCTTGTGGCGAGAGCACCACATGACCTTAAGACAGTATGAGAGTGCATTCCCGGAGCACTTCATACTCTGCTTAACCCTCTTAAATCATCACGCACTACAAAGGGGGCGAAAGCATGTGAGAATATTGCCTATCTTACAGCATGAGATGGCTCTAATAAGCTATATAAAAGGGGATCATCTGATTATCCCTGGCGCACTGGACCAAGGGGCCACAGCAGAGCGTGGGCCTATGTTGTTCTTTCTTGATGAAAGGAGGTGGATGGAAGGGATCCCTCTCCATCGCCTGCAGTCTGCCTGAGGCTTCTCTGTGCCTGCGCACCACTGGGGGACTACGCCGAGCCACCGCGCTCAAAAAGCCAATATTGAAACAATCACAAAGACAAAAACTTACCCTTGAAACAGGCACGTGTCCTCTCACCCCAGGCTGTCCTCCCTATTCCCCCAGTCCTTTAGGGAAGGGAGGGTGTTTGAACCTGCTTCCGAGCCAGTTGTCACATTTAAACTGACAAGAGACTGGAAAGTTTGTTCTTTGAGTTCAAATAAATTATCAAGAGACAAAGAATCTTTTTCTTGTTCTTCGCATGTATACACACATTGTTGCTTTGAAATTTTACAGTCTTCTTACCTTAAATTTGCAACCCTTTGTCACATTACAGCAGAAAAGATTTTATGATAGACCAACACAAAATAGTTCAAACTTGTGAAATAGAAGTTTGGCTCCTAAAATTCTGCACAAAAACGTAAAGAGTGACATGCTTTTGTATAGACAAAAACATGTTTATACAAAAACAAGAATATGCCCCATGTGTGTATTCAGCTCCTGAATACACACATCATGTGTGTGTGTGTATTCAGCCCCTACAAAAAAACAATCAGCTATAATAGCAAAAGTCAGTTTTACAAAGTTTTGACTAAGGGAATTTGAAAACCACCCAATCCTGGCTTTGGACCAACTTCCCTGATTCACGTGAAGGAAAGCATCCCGACAACATAATCCTGCTACATTGAAAGACAAATCACATAAAATCACAAATTATTGTGAAGTGGATCACATTGAGTTTGTGACAGTTTATACACTTCTGTGGTCACACACATTTTGATATTGAGTCTGGCAGAAGAAAGAGCTAAATCGACCTGAGATAACTGATAAACAACAGTTTAGTGTTCAACAAAAAAAAAAAATCACCTACATTGATCGCACATGTGACGTGTATGATCCATGCAACAACCACCTTCTGCTGAACTCTTAGAGCACAGTTGCTGTGATACATGTGAAGATTTCTTTGGGCAAAACGTTCTTACTTTCACTGCCTCTAGCTTAGCTCAGTGGGTTTCTGGGATCAGTCAAGGACGGCAAGGCTTTGGTATGGGGGATTAAGGCCCTGGCAGCAAGATATGAGCTAGATCTATTAAGGAGCTAATTTGTGCTGATAGGCAGGCGGCCATCACAGCTTGAACAAACTTAAAGTACCCATTCTAGCCCTATCAATGACCTACTGTGTCAGTGATATGGTAAAACCCCAAAACTGACATATCTTCAGTTCCATAAGTACTTTCCTTTTACTTTTATCTAACTCCCCTCCTTTCATTTAAAAGTCTCTAGGGTTTCAGTGCAGCAGCAACAATGTCCATGTCATGCTAGGCTTGGCAAACATGGAAAAAGAAGGAAAGACTTTAAAGACGAAGATCTCCTCGGAGGAAGAAGAGATGCTTCGCCAGCAAATGGGCTCTCTGTTGCTAAACGACCACTGGCCGGCTAATCGGGGCACAATGTAAACAGATGTCAGCACTGTGCACTGCATTCATGCTTCCCAACAATTAAGATTTTAAGAAAGACTTTTTTTCTCATTAATCCTAATCTCTGTCCTTTTCTCCTTATCCCACAGCAAAGCTGTATGTATTAGCGCTGTGGTAAGAAGGATAGGGACTCTTATCCAGTGTTTGCCCAAGAAAAGCAGCTAAGACTCAGGCATCACCACGATTAGCTATTGCTAACAATAGAAGTAATGTTTCCTTGGTGCCTCCTCTTCTGCTCTGAAGTGGGTGTAAAAAACCAGAGTAAACACAGTCTTAGGCCGAGGACATAAGAGGAAAAGGAGAATGCAAGTCTGGGTGAATAGCAGAGATTTCCCCCCGAGGATAAACCCCTCTCCTTTTGCTCTCCTCTCGTTTCTCAACTCCCACACCTCCCAGAGCTTCACCACCATGTTAACGACCCAGTGGCCAGGTGTGGCAGGGCTGCAGGTGCCATCGCATTTAGCCACATTAAGCACTGACACACAGCAGCGCTAAGAGTAATCGGATTTACCTGGATGTCTGCTGCATGGCATGTCGCTCCCTGCAAGCGCAGCACAAAGGCTTACCGCCCCCTCTCCATCACACACGGGCAACGCACACACCTGGGATGAATTTAGGAGACCCTCATAGTAAGAGCTGTCTGTGCGTGCACAAACCCAAACAGTGGATTTTTACAACTCGTGGTGCAGGAGTGGCGACAGATGCTGCAGGTCTGTGGTTCAAAGTACATGAATGAGGTGAGGAAGGGGCTGGGGGATTGCAAAGGTTTAAGGGGAGCCCTTTCCTTCTGCTGACCCTAAATATGGCGAAACCCCTGGAGACCAGGATGTGGTACTGGGTTCAATCAGACAGAATGGGACCGCCTTGGGATACCCACTCATGTCCTCAACACCTGAGGCCAGAAGGAGGTGTTTTACGCAGCAATGCTCTCATCTCAGATCATAAGTCTTCCTTAGCACAGGAAACATCATAGGAGCATCAATGAAAAACACCAGAAGCCATTCAGACTTTGTGGTTTTAAAGGTGAAATGCAGATATTTTCTATTCTCAATGGTGTTATTTTCAATTGCAACACATTGCTTAATGGGATTATTTGCAATTTTGACTTTAAGACAGGAAATGTTTTATTCGGTTTTTACTGTTTCTGAAAGCACTATAAGGAATACACAGAGCTGATCTCGAGCCACACTGAATCCTTTTTAAAGTCTAGAGAAAATCTGGGTGGATCATTTTTATATAGTTTCATGTACATTTCTGAACTAGCTTTAGAGTAGGGTTTGTAAACAACCCAAAATATCTTGGGATGGGAGGGTGGGATAAACTTTGTTTTTTTGTAGTCAAGCAGTGTTTATTCTACTAGGTGTTCCATACTTACATAATGCCAGATGACAAACTTAAAAATTTATTTGCTTCTTTTGTTTGAACGGATTAATTTATTTTAAACAAATTTGATTGTGTGATTGATTGCCATTATTATAAATATTCTTCTCAGAATCATTGATTTAATCTGAAATTGGTGCTACTCTTTATTTTTCTTTCCTATGAAACATACCATTATCTAGAGAGCCATTTTTCCGGAGAAAGATAGTGATGAAATCTTTGCATTCGTGTGTGCACAATTTTTATTTTTACCCAAAGAAGGTACTCCATACTCAATGATTCTCCTGCAAACTCTTTTATTCTCTCTTTTTTATATAATTTTTTCAGCAATCCTTACTTCAGGATGAGGGATTGCTGCTTAGTGATTAGTGGTTATGAATTTGACCCATTTCTCTTGTAAAGTGACTTGAGATTACATTTGTTGTCAGCTGCTGCTTAAAAATACATTGAACTGAGCTGAATTAGTCTAAAACGAGAACTTAAAGATAAGGCTCTGACTCCGAAACTGCACTCGACCTGCAGTTTCCATGTTTCCATGGTAGCTACATGACGTGTGGCAAACCACTTGAAGAGCGTACATGACTTGAATCAAGATAAAACTGGCAATTGAGATAGCTCAAAACGATCAAATAATTTAAAGAAAAGTGGGCATGAGGGTAAGTGAGAAGATTTTAGTATTTAGCTGAACAAATATGATTAAAAAAACCCTCATATTTTGGCTGCAGAAGAAGAAAATGTGCAGAACACCAAAAGCGTCTTAGAATGCAACTTGATGCTCTGCCCTGCTTCGTCAAGCCCCTCGCATTCAGTCACAAAGAAATTCTCTTGAAGCTTCATGGCCCCTTTGACTTTTCATGCTGCTTTTGAACTCTCCATTTCAGGCTGTGACTTTTCCGCATGACCCCAAGCCTCGGAGTGACCTCCATCCCCCCTTTTTATTCTGCCCCTGCCGTCTCCCTCCCTGCGCCTGCAGCGGTCTGGAACCACCAGAGCTCCTTCACACATACCCACACTCGTTCATAAAATGAGAAGTGGCAGTGTTGCTGAGTTAGGTCAGGATGTAATGTGCAGTAATGTTCTGCCCTCGAGGCTCCTGTCCAAAGCACCATCGCCTGGTTTTAAGTAACCTTTCCCTTAAAGAGGCACCTTGGTGGCTCTATTCTCAGGCACCCAACCACAAGGGAGTGCAGGCTAATGAAGTGGTTAAATAAATAGAGTTCTGTTGGAGTCTGGGGTTCGGTGGAGTTTTTCATTAATGTCAACACTTTAAAATTCTCCTGTCCAACCCTGTCTGACCCAATTCGAGGGCAAAATAACCAAACTTAACGAGTAATCACATCAAATCTTTGTCTTGCGGCTACAATGGCTGCCAAATTAACCTCCTAATAAGACTCTTAAAACATTTATCCCCCCTGCCTTTTCTTCCAGTGTGCACACACAGCTTTGCTTTTATCTAACTACAACTGTTTACCTCACCTTTGCTTCAAATTATCTCCACCATCTCAATTGGACCAGAGCTCTCCCCTCACCTCCCTACTCCAGGGCTTCGTCTCCTTCCCTTTCTCTTACACAGCCTCTGAGAGAGTCCCAGAGAGAGAGAACGAGCCAGAGTAGGGGGTGCTGAGGTTTGACTCGGCACTGCTTTGGGGCTTTGAAGTGTGCGTTGATGAGAGAAAGTGGAGTACTGTGTTCAGACAGGTCCCTAATGAGGGAATTAAGAAGCTACGCTGGCCTGTTCCCCATACTAACTTCCCAGGAACCAAACATTGCAAGCGAGCGTGCATGTGTTTGCAAGTGTGTGTCTGTGCAAGTCTCAGAGAAGGGCTAATCTGTCAGACTTAATCAAGCGCCTAACAGTCGTGCCTTTCACCTACAGTAAGGAAGCAAAGCTAGCCTCAGCATTTAGAACGCTACAAACGTGCCCTTGAGCTGTAAAGTTTCCTAAGTTCCCAACTTTTGGAAGGCCTGTGGACTTACGGTAGTGTGAGTCTAGGTAGCCGTTGCGGGGGTCCATGGCAAACAGCGTGCCCCTGTATGGCAGAGCATGGTCAGACAGATGGGGCAGGGAGCCGTGCAGCTCCTTCTTGAGCAGGGACGGGCGTTCCTCTGTGGAGGTGGAGGGTTCCTCATTCACAGTTCTGTCGAGGGCGCCGGGCGTCTGGGCCTGGGAGCTAATGGCATTGCGTCTCTCACGGTGGTACGGCGTCCCCGAACTCTCATCTTCTGCCAGAATGAAGAAACACAAGGGGAAATGGAGAAAAGTGATGTTTCATGTTTCACTATGTCTGGACAACATGGTAAGAAACAGATAAAAACAACCAATCAGAGCCAGAAGGAGGGTCTTAACGCCATCAATTAGGATTGTGTATGTGCTGCTCAAATCCCCCCCCTGCTCTCTGCTACACTACAGCTTCTTAAAGATAGCTAAGAATGATCAGTCTAGTTAGCAAAGCCGCGGGTGATGGCGGGTAAATGGTTTTCCTGGAACACTAAGTTGCTTCTCCACCATTAGCAGACTGAGCATTATGTACACTGCGTTGATTGACAGCACTAAGAGCTTCCGCGTGGCTCTGATTGGTTATTTTTGAGATGGAGTAGTGCATTTTTTCAGACAACAATAGTAGCACTAAGCAAAAGCGCAGAGCATTCTGGGTATATATATGTCAAGGTTAGCCAATCAAATTTATGAGCTGAGCAGACTCAAACTTTCCCCAAATGGAAAAAGAGCCTACTGAAAGAATAAATTTGGCATTTTTAGAAGCAGACTTTAAAAGAAAAGGAAAGCATTTTAAGCTGTATGAGCATCCCCCTCACCATCAGTTCTTAACAGAATGTTTTTTGTCTAAAGAGAGAAAAAAAGAGAGACATGGGGTCTTTGTACGATCCTCAGCATGCCATGTAATCGGGATGAAGGTGAAGCTGAGCTCAGAGCCTTAACTCCCCCGAAAAGACGTGGTCTTTGACCTTTGGCATGGCCTCTGAACTGATGTGTACAAAGGTCAGCTAACCTTCTGGTATTAGCATTAGTCCTTTCTGTAGTTTGATACTTTCTCTAAAAGTGCCGTGGCATGTCTGGGACTCTATTATTTCAATTTAAATTAGATACATTTACAAGGAGCAGATTTTAAAAGCAAATTAACTCTGATAATTATCTTTTAAGGAAGACATAAATAGTCATAGTTCAAGAATTCTCACAAGCTGTTACACTTATGAACACTCCAACATTGATGAGGCTCATCTTCAAAATGGCATAAGGTAAAATCCAAGAAAACAAAGCTGCTTGACAAGCTTTTAGTTTGCGTTTGCAAAGCAGCCAATCCAGGAGCGTCATTTATTTTCTTTGGTACTGATTGGCTCTAATCCAAAGAACAGACTGTTGGCGTTTACTTCTACCTTAGTCCCAAGACAGTTTCCACTATTAAAAAAACTAAGTTAAAAAAAGACAGTTTTCACTGTGCATATTAATATATCTTAAAATAGCAGTTATAAGAGTTTTAAGAAGGGATCTCAATCATCTGCAGATTTCAGCTACTTGCTGTTGACTGTAATTCCCAAACATCGTAAACACCAGGGGTCCAATGTCTGCAAAATATTGACAATTGATCATTTTTATGATTAGTAGATTAGTTTGTAAAAAAAAAAAAAAAATAACCTGCCTTAGAATTTGAAAAGCAAGAAATATTTAAAAGACTTAAATAACAATAACATGAACAAGTAGTAAAACCTTTTAACTTTACTTTTTCCCCTAAGCAGCATTCACCAGCTTCCAGTAAATCCCCCACATGTTCAGCCCTTCTTTTAAGTTAAAGTGAGTTCATCATTAAGGGTGCTGGTCATCAATGCGCTCCAGCTTTCCTTTCCCAACATTAATGTCCCTCACTGAGAACCTGGCAAAATGCCCCTCTACTGGCGCCAGAGGTTCTGTAGTATTAGCAGCCTTCCCCCACAATCCGCTGCAACATAACAGCAATCCAACTGCCAATTAGAAACAGGGCAGAGGGCCAGATGAAAGAGCGCCACCTTAAGCACTGCAGAGAGTTGCCACTTCACAGAAAAAAAGAGAAGCAATCAGAAAGGACTAGAGAATGAGATTGAAAGAGGCAATGAGAGAGCAGGAGGAGCAGCTCGAGGGGTCCCGCTTTTTATTCCCCTCACTCTCCCACATCCATTACCTGCATCCGGGGCCAGCCGTGCCCTGGCGCAGCCCTGGCAGAGGATTCAAGGATTCCTAATGCGGAACTGACAGCCGGAGAGAGGCAAGTCACTCTCATCCGCGGGAAATGACAGTGTCAGTTATGATATAAGTATTTAATCCTATACTGCACAGCCAGTGATCTTATTAAGGGGAATAATACAACTTATACGGTTAAAGCTGGATTAATAGGTCTGCGCTTGCAAAGCGCAATATTAACATAAAGGGATTTTGAAATTGGGTTCATCTCCTGACATGGATTGAGGAAGTCGGGACTGTAGACTGTGTAGGAGAGGGGAGACCGTGCACGTAGCTGTGTGCAGCGCGGCTCCTGCTGTGTACTCCCAGCACTTCCATATGCAGAAAATCTACAATTCCAGCTGCAAAAGTAGACTGGCTGCATATTTATGAGCTGGGTTTTCCATTTTATTATATTTTAAGCAGACATTAAATCTTTTATATAAATAGATTCATCAGAGTGTGTTTGTGAGCTACAGGAGTTACAGTTTAACCGCTTGGTTAAAAGAAAGGCTTTCTAGTTTGTTTAGATTTTTCCTCGTTACTCGCAACTTTCTTGTTCTTCAGTCGTGACCCCCACCGCTATTCAAACATAACAAGTGAGGTCAAGCGGCAAACGGTTCAATCACAGCACTGTCACACTCCACCCTCCATCCCCCGAGGAGGAGGGTTCATCATTCCACCATATACCACCTTCAGGGGCTTCATTACAGCAGTTCATAGAACCTTAAATGGTTAAACAAACACTCTGCAGCACAAGGGGCAATTAACTCCTTGACGTCTTGGTGGAACAGACCTGCTCTCATTCACGGATTTCTCTTGTGTGTTGCTTCTGGCTGCTGAAGAAAACCTTTTGTACCAGTGTAACATGTTGAGAATCTGTTAAACATATGTCAACATCCTCAAAAATCAAACCTTTTCTCAATCAGTGAACGCAAAACACAACCCCCTTCAATGTAGAGATTGTTTCTACTGAGGGAGAAAAACCATGTTTTCACTGTCAGTGTGATGTTTAAAAAGAAGTCTAGATGAAGAACAAAGCTGTACAAACAGTTTTGCAAAAGGAAATTGTTTAATCTAAAGGGAAATGTAGGTTCATTCAGAGTGGCACAAAATACCATCAGTTTGCTCCTTCACAATTTCATACGTTAGGAGCTTTAATTGCTTCTTTTCAGCAGAACAAAAGGAGTCGTCTGCCACAGGACGTGAACTCATACTTGATTTAGAGATGAATTGTTGAATTGGTGAGAGAGTGAACTGACCTGAAGCCAAACTTGGTAGATAATAGGAAACAATGAACATATTGAAGCAAAGCTGCTCTGCTTCCAACTTTTGAGCTGTAAACTTTTAATCGTT
Source organism: Gambusia affinis (assembly GCF_019740435.1). Taxonomy (NCBI): domain Eukaryota; kingdom Metazoa; phylum Chordata; class Actinopteri; order Cyprinodontiformes; family Poeciliidae; genus Gambusia; species Gambusia affinis. Next base: position 6,649,696 of record NC_057888.1, read on the forward strand.
AACTGACCCGTGCCAATAGAAATAAACACCACAGGTTTAACAGTTCCACAAATTAAAACTCATATCTATAAACAACCCCAATCAATCTGAGTCAAGACCTACTTTGTATCCAATATCTTGCTGACCTCTGTTGTAGAGAAATATAATTTTTACTGTTAACAAAGTGCATTAAATATAGGATCCTAGAAATGGTTTTATGGTCACTGATTGCATGATGGCCATTATGAGAGCTGTTAATGAATCTTAAAAAGATGTTGAAGTTGGCTAAAACTGGAGTCGGCAAGGAAAAACTTTACAAAAACCAGGGATCGTATATCAACCACATATCTTTTACCAGCACATCTGATGAAGACAGAGCAAACATGAATGTATAAAATTTTTATACGTTTACCATGCAACCTTTTTCTAACTTCGGCCCAACAGATCCTTTCCCTTTTCCCTTCATTCATTTTAGATTCTTCTTTTATTTCTTCTCTGTTTTCCCATGGTTACTGCATCCAGTCCTCTACCAGTTTGCAGGTCTATTCAGTACATAACACAAAAGCAGCAGGCCGGTCCTCTGTGGACCAGAGGAAAGCATGCCTTAAAAAAAAAATACTGAAAAAAAAAGAACTAACCCGCTCTCTCTCTCTATGGTGATTGAATTTCTTAACATCTTTTCAAAAAGCGCTTAAATGCCTGGAGGCGAGAGGAAGAAACAAGCTAATGGTGGATGGGGAGCGCTGAACAAATTTCAGAGCCCTTTCCTGCTCGCGTTTGAGGTTGAAAGCGAGCTCTTGCCTTTCAAGTTTCAAAGTCCTCCTTCCTCCCGCAGTGTCACTGAAGGATTTGAAAAGAAGGTAATTGTGCTCACTGCCGTCCTGATCAGAGCACACGCCCCAGCTCTAGTATTTCAGCAGCTTTCTTTGCCACTATAATGGTACCTGGTACTTCATTCCTGTATTCTTCCTCCCTTATGATTCTTTCTCCTTTCCCTCTAACGCTCCACAAATGCACTCTCTGTTGCTCTGGCTCACTTGGTTTCTATCTCTCTTTCACCCCCAGCAGGCCACTCATTAAACCCTAAAATCCAGGTTTCTCCACTTCCCCCCGCCCTCATCTGCAGTCTCTATTGTAAGATTCTGTTTCAAATACCTTTCGAGAAAACTCAATGTATTGCCTCTAATGGGGGGAGTATGAAAGAGTGCATGGGTGCAATGACAAAATGAAATTTTGAAAGAGATAATGAGACATGGAGTGGGGCCAATGCCTCAAAGAGTTGGGCTCCAGGATAAGAGGGGCTAAAGTTAAGAGTTTCCAGCCAATTTAGACAAATCAAAAGTGAAACCAAACCCCATCCTCGTTGTTTTGAAGGAATCTTCTAGAGGCAAAGGTTAAGAAGAAGGATTGGTTCTAAACATCCTCCACATGACAATCTGTCTTTAACTCTCCAGCATCTGCCTTGCCTTCCAGTCTGAGACTTTAATTTTTCAGGGGTCTACAAAAGGGTCATTGCATCCTACAATCTCCCCAAAAGCCTTTCTCGGGGACAATACCAGACAAAAACAGAGTTTCACCTTCCATCTTCTGAAAGTACTATGACACAAACTGGTTTTGGCTAAGGGAGATCATTGGGAATCAATCAAAAGTGAAACAAACCCTCAACTTTGTTGTTTTGAAGGAATTGTCCACAGGCACAGGCTAAAAAGAAGAACTTATCTTCCACATCCTCCGCATGATAGTCTGTCCTTAACTCTAAACTATCCGACCAACATCTAGAACTTTTATTTTTCAGAGGTCTAGAAGGGGCTACGGCAAGCTATAATCACCCCAAGAGTCTTTCTTTGGGACAAAGACAGACATAATCGGAGTTCCACCTTCTAACTTCTGAAAACATGCTTTGGCTAAAGGATCACATGAAGAAAGAGGTGGAGGATATACAGTGAAATCACAAAATACTTCTTCAAAGCTCTTCTCCTCCTGTGCAATAATCTCTTGCTCCTTTTTCTTCCTTTCTCTTGCAAATCAACTCCAGGGAAAGACTCAAGACTCCCCCAATCAACAATGAGAGGGGGAAGAAAAAATTCCAGCAGCTGGCTAGAGTTTAATAAGAGCACCTCTCCAAGCAGCTTAGGCTTTACGTACCTGATTCACCGGCTCTGGCAGGGCCGCTAAAGACAGAGGGAATCATTCACGATTAGTGCGGGCTGATATAAGAGGGACTGTACCACACCAACAACAGCCAGCAAGATTGGGGATTAGTGCAATTGTGTGAGGTTTTTCCTGATCAACTCCTCGGACGATTAGCTCAGTATTACAAGACTGTTACTGCCATTTTTACAACAGGTATGCATTTTGTGGAGGTTACAGAGTACTGATGGTGCTTCTTGTAACTCACTATAAAGAGTGACTTCCAAGCACCTTCTTGAAAAAACAGTAACTTAAACCACTCTGTCATAATTGTTATGATATCCAAAGACAGCACTGCAAAAAACCTAAAACCCTTATATCTTTGTAGACTTGAAATAAGATCAAACTAACTTACAAATAGCTTTTTAGCAAGATGCTAAGCTCTTATATCTTTCTGAAAATTTTCTTGTAAGTCAGTTTTGTCTTATTCCAAGTGTTCTAAGAAATGGATCAAAAATACTTGGTAAGAGTTTGTGTTTTTGCAGTGAGGTCAGCTGTTAATCATCAATGAAAATGTTTTGGAGAACTTTATCTAACTTTGAACTGATGTCTGACTCCATCCCAGGGTTTGTACCCATCAGTGCATGAGTGATGTTTGGCAAAATTGTAAAGAGAATTAAATAAGGTCCCTCTTCTGGTTAGTAGTCTTTTGTCAGCTACTGATTTCCCGCACAGCAGTCACAAATGCCCTCCTCAATATTCATCTAGGCAAATTTGATGACTCCCACATCTCAATTTGGCTCTCAATAGCCCACATCCCCCACCCCTTTACTCCACAACCCACCATCCTGTTCTCTGTGCCGCCGGGGGTCTTCGGGGACGCACCCAGAGCTCAGCATCTCACAGTACCAGTCTCCAACCCCAGGGGCGGGGGAGGGGCTAAATCAAAGCCTGCTTGACTCCTTCCTTCTTTCCCTTCACTCACCTCAAATCAACCTCACAGCGGGGTTGTGTCTTTCCCAAGCCTCCGCCTGCTCCCTCACTGCCCTTCATTCACCCATTAGGGGCACAGGCCCACCATAGAGCGGCCCGAAACCCCACGACCATTTCATCAGGGCCACATTGTGAGGGAGCAATGAGCATTGCAGTGAGAGGGCTGATAGCCTCGACTTGAAAATGTGCCCTGATGCATTTCTTTCTTCTTTTTTTTTGACCTCTGATAGTTACAGCTTTTAAGGTTTTGCTACTCAAAGGGCATCTTGGCCTGCATTCTTTGACAAATCAAACGCTAAGAGATGCATTTGATCAAAGCTTTAGAGAGGAAGATGCCATTTAGAGCTCTGGTCGACTGCATTAGCAGTTCTGTGATAAGCCAGCTGTCTAAACTCGTCGATCACTTATATTGTCCACTTTAACAATCTAACATCATTGTATTTGCAAGGGCAGAGTGATATCGACAATAGTGGGTCTTTTTAGGGTCATTCCGGACAGTGCGCCCATGACACCACAGTGGGCCAGTTTTCTTTTGGATCTCAGCACTGGAATCCTGCTTCTGAGACCAAAGTGATGCGAACCAAGTCTGTGGCACTCAGATTAGGAAGGCCTCGCCAAGAGAAATGGATTTCCAGCCAAGGCAAAGAGATCCAGAGCCAGCAGTTAGGCCTGACAAGAAAAAATTATTCTACTCATCAAATGTGATACAAAGCATAGTGGACTTTCCATCTGTTAGTGTGAAAGGATGCAACCTTTAAAAAACTACAAATATCAATCTAAATATTCTGGTAAAACGGGAACATGAGCTTGTGCGTTCATTCTGATAAAATAAACATTCATTTAACAGCTTTTTCTTGCAGCCAACTGAGACACAAATTCTCCCATTAGGATAGTTTGCCTACACTTAGTTGGAGCTGGATAATTAGACACTTCAAAGGTACCTGCCCACTATCCCAGAGGGGGCAGGAATCACCGCCCCTCAGCCCGTTTAAAAGCATGTTAACTGGTATCTGAGGCTAGCAGGCTAATTTAACTTTTGACATTTGATATCTGAGGAATGAGAGGGATCAGCCATTTAGCTGGAACAGGATTACCCTCCCTCCTCCTTTTCCCTCCCCATCAACCCTAAACTCCCACCACCCCCCAACACTCCCAACCAGTCAGGCCGGATTCATTAATTTTCCTGCTGCTAAGCACTTTATCAATGACTGGTGAGTCTGAAGTGGACTCTCTCTCTCTCAGCCTTCCACGGTGATTAAGTCTGTGGATATTCAGATGTGTCCAAGCATCTTATTGCCAGCCCTGTTGCTGCTGATTGCAAGTCACACCTGTTAGTGAAGCTCCATAAACTGTGGTTAAAGATTGAGATACTAATTAGAAAGTTATTATACCAACTCTTAAAACAGTGTTTAAATCTAAAATACTGTCTTAGTCTATTTCAAGCTGGTAGAGTGATAGATCTTGGCTAAATTTATATTTGATATATTGCAAGGTTTGTAACGGTAAAGCCATACTGATTTCCATTCAAGAAGCTATATGAATCATACTGTCCCTTGCAAACGTGTACATAAGTTTTGGACTTTTGCAAAGTTTAACTTCAAACCCAAAGCTCATTGTATTTTATTAGGATTTTAGTGTTGGACATCTACAGAATAAAGTCTTAGGCCTCATTTCTTTGAAAAATAGCACAGATTCAGTTAGATTGACTGAGACTGTGAATGTGTCAGTGAACGTAACTTAAGTTTTACTGCAGACTCAATTGGATTAGTTTCTGACTTTGACTAGGCCATTCTTACATATATATGCTTTGATGTAAATCATTTCTTAGCTGTACATTTCAAGCGTTTGTGAATCTCTACCTTTTTTTTTTGTGAACTGCAAACTGTCCTTTTTTAACGGTAGCTTTTCCTCTCACCACTATTTCACAAATGCTAAATTTTTGGAGTGCCTGATTAATAGTTGTGATGTCGACTACTACCTGAGCTGTTGATCTGTACAACTACTCCATAGTTACCTTGAGCCTCTCGGGCAGCTCTCTCATGACCCAGTCCAGCATTTTCAGTGAATACCAATTTTTTGGTAGACTTTCTGTTGTGCCAAACGATTGTCGGCTGATGGATTCAGTAACAATATGACAGTTATATAATTGGTTGCACTTATTTGTACTAAGGAGCTTTGAAGTAAAGGGGGATAAATACATTTCTAAGCCTTAGTTTACAGATATTTCAGCCATGTTTAATTTTAGTCTCTCTTCCAAATTGACCACTACATTCTAATAATCAATCACAAAAGTCCAGATAAAACTAAAATGAAAACTGTTCATAAAATTACAAAATGTGGAATAGTTCAAAGGTCACGAATACTTTTCCAGGCCATTGTATTTTAGCACATCCACGATCTTTGACATATCACAGGTAGTGAGCTTTGGGAGTCACCTCACGCCTATAATTCTACTTTGGTCTCAGTTTAATGCCTCCTGCTGAATGTCTACATTACAGGTTGAATTGGGGCCTGCACATGAGTGTGACGGATCTGGGTTAAACGAACAGCATGCCCGGGGCTTTGATGCTGCAGCTGGTAACGCTTACAGTTTTTAACCCGTCACATTTGGACATAAGGCCTTTTTACCAGAAAGCATGACAATTGGAATTCCAAACTACAAGCCAAATGAATGCCATAAAAGTAACAGGACGCAACTGACTCCTCCGTTCTCTTCCCACAGTGAGGGGTTGTTCTGGACATATACTAGGTTACTTAGCAGTGTGGGGGGGTTTTTTAAGCCTCTGGTGATATTTGAAATAAATGTATTAGTCCTGCAATAACACAAAGTCATTGAAACCTCTAAACCTCACAATGAATCTTTTTTTAGTTACCAGTCACTTGTGCTCAAAAAATCTACACATGACACTTGCAGGAATTGTGACATCAAAGGGGTTTGCTTTCTAAATAGGATTTAGTTAAAGTCACTCCCCCTTAAAATTGCATGCTAAACATAGAGGACTTCATTACTGTGTTTGCAGCCAGCAGGGAAATCTCTGATTTAGCTGCTATGTAGTAGAAAGAGGCTAAAGGTTGAAAATAAGTTAATGAATATAAAAAAGTGTTAAATAAAGACCCTGTGAAAGAATTTAAGTGAGAGTTGTGTATCTGGAATTTTTATTGCACTAATTGGCAGAACAAATGTTTTATAAATAAGTTAAATCTAGCAATACATTTTTATAGATCAATAATTATCATGCGAAGCAAAATCTTTTTGTTTTAACAGGTTATGGTGAGAAGAGGGTGTGGGAAAAGCTTTGAACGGACATGAAATTCTTTCTCTTGAATCATCATTACAGAAGATGAGCAAAAGCCTTAAATTGTCTGTAAAGTCATGCATGATTCAAGGGAGCACCAGGGCATAAAATATCCAATCACTGATCTTAAAATCCTGTTTCTCACACCACTGCACTGTAAAAACTCCCAGAAAAGTTCCCAGCATTTCAAGTGAAACACCACTAAGAGATTCATCTCTTTTGCACCAAGTGTGTTCTGATGACACAAAATAGATGATCACTTATTATTAGTATATTTTTATTTTCAGAAAGTTCAGTGATACTGTCAGAGGTTAAAAGACACATTCTGTTTGATTTAAACACTTTCCAAACTACTCTTAACACTTCACTCTTAATAAAATGTGCTTTTGCAACTGTTTTCCTTGCAGCTAACTTTCTGTTTGTCAAAGAATACGTTTTGAAATTAGAAATGTTGCATTTTTTGCAAGTCTTACTTTGAAAACAAATTATTTAGTAATTAATTTGTAGTCAGTGTATTAGCAAACACACCCCTTTTGCAACAAAATATAAAATAATGGATTTGATAGCATTTCAAAAATATTTTCAGATTTTATAGTAATTCCAACTAATTCCAAATTTTTCTAATCAAAGGTTGTCAAAACACCATTTTCTCATAGTGAAGGTTTTAAACACAATACAATTCATCATCAACCCTATTCCTTCCCTTTTGAAGTTTCAGCTCAGGGTTTTCTCTGATAATGTGTATAAGTAGGCAGCATTCCCTTTCCACCACCTGTTACTACAAGCTGTCAGGCAGCTGTATATAAGTGCTGAAAGAGAGGAATTCTCCAAAATCTCGACCCTGATTTAAAAGGTCAAAATCGACTGCTGGGAAACTTTTAGGAAGATCGTGACTTAGTTACGAGAAAATCACATTTCATCAGTCTTGATATAGACTGATTCAGCCTCCAACAACATAATTCACCGATCTGGACTGAATAAGACAACTCAACAACAATCTCTTGTGAAGACACAGAGATCTAACATCCACTAAATAACTTCTATTTTACTGTCATTCCTGCATTATATTTAATATTTATATTTATATTTTATATTGTATTTCATTTATTCTGGAGTAACCTTATAACATTGGAACCTCAAAACATTGTCCTGAGCCGTATGCAACGAAATTTCATTCTGTATACACCCTGTGCATACAAAATGACAATAAAGTCAGTCTAAGTCTAAGTCTACATCTTTGTAGATATTCATATTTTCAGTTTGTGATTATGTATTATGTTTTAATTAGCTAGGGCCTGCTGTCTGACAAGTCTCTTTGAGGCTTTATTCTCACTTCTACAAGCTGAAGAAAAAATTGTACATTTCTTCTACAGGTAAAAAACTGTTAATGATAATAGTGTCCCAGAGTCTCATGTCACAACATCTGAATTATCACCTTTAAAGGTTCTCTGATGCGTCATCTAAAGCTAAACAGAAAGCTGCGGACAGCTTCCCATGTTGACAACGACATTGAAATTTCCGTCCAGGAAATTTCAAATTAAGATATTGAAAAATTTTTGGCCATTTTTTGTGAAAAATGGTACAAATGTTCATAACTTCTGAAAAGTAGAGAATGGATACAAAAACCAGCCTCCCTGCAAATAATATAACACAATTTTTGTCATGTCACTACGTCAAGAAGAGTCCGTTTTGATGCTTTGACAAATTAAGGCTCTTCTATACTTCACACGAAGCAGCCAGTCAACACACGGTCACACATCTTTTACACACATCACAGACCACCTGGGGACACATAGGGATTCTTGATGCTTTTTTTCCTTAATATGTGAAATAGTCAGTTGAACTCTTCATCTAATATGAAAGTTTGCTTGATGATGAGAGATGTTTAAGTGTGACAAAAAAGCAAAAAGAACAGAGTTGAGGCAAAGATGTTTTTACACATCTGTAAAGGTTTAACAATCAACATTATGGCAGTAGGTATAACTTTCTTCTAGCAGGATTAATAGCTCCATCTACTTTCAAATATTTTTATTCGCATCCTGTTTTATGTTTTCACACCTATGTTTTATATTTTAACAATCTAAAATATAAGGCACTTTATGAATATTATCAGGCTGTGTGTATCTCGTACAATCCCATAGTTTCATAATAAATACCTGTTAAGCTCGATGTCGTAACCTTTTCATTCCGCTCTTTTATTTGTCATACCTCGTGTTTCAACACTCCCCTCCTTTTCCTGTCCCTCCTTGGTAATAAGCTCCCCTCATAAGTGACCCCTCGTGTCAATCTCACCAAAGGAATCCGCCTCTCCATCACTGACTTCAGCAAAAGTTATTGATTTTCTTAATCTTGGTTTGAGCTCAGATTGGGTGTATGAACACTAATAATAATATAGAACTAAAAAGAATAAGTGCTGTGTTGGGATTCACCTGTTGTCTCTCACATCTCTATACTTCCTACGCCTATTTTACCTCATCAAATCCCTTTTTTACTTGTATTCATTCCTTTTAAGTCACTCTTGCTCCATGTTCACACTTCTGGTTCTCTTAGGCCTTCTCCCAGTTCCCATGTATTTCCCAAATCTCCTCAATCTCCTTCCATCTTCCCTCCCTTATTTGACTCCCTCAAATTCCCTGCCCTATCTGCTTCCACTACCTCCCTACATCTTTACTTCTCCCTCCCCTTTGAGCCGCAGTGGGACTGTTGGACTCATGCAGCTCCACGCTGAGCTGCTCCAGAGCCAAGCCAGAACAAAGAGGCCATTGAGCCGAGCAGAGACATATAATGTGAGCCGCCTCTGACTGCGCTGAAGATGAAGTCATGAGGTCGCCCAACAGTTAATAACACCGGTCCATCCTGCAGCTGTGACGAGTGCACAAGTCGTGGAAAGTGGGAGGAAAGGAACACATCTGCATGCATGCATGATGGAGTTTTTGCAGCCTGTAATGCTTGTGTACATATCTGGGAGCATGCGGACGGATAAGAAGCTTTTAGGAGCGTAATGAGATACTCCATAATGCTCAAAAATGCTCTCAATCATTTTTTAAATACCACAGAGGAAAAACAAAACCGTAGGAGAATTGCGCTTCTTGTCCTGACTTCACTCCAGCTGCGATGAGAAAACTCTCACCCCCCTCTTCCTCCTCCTCCTTCTCTCTCTCTTTTTCTCTCTTCCTCATTGGAGCCTGTCTGGCGCGAAGTCTGACATGAGACACATCTTCCTGGCTCCAGAGATGTCGCTGCAAGGCCCCACACTCCGAACATCATTAGACTTGCAGCTCCAGGTGAGATCAGTAAAACGCAGAAAGAGGCGCGGGTGTAATTGTGCAAAAGCAAGCATGTGGAAAGATTTGGTCCGAGCGCTAATCTCAGCGCTGCTGAGTGGCCTGGGCCCATTAAAATGCCTTTACAGGACCACTTGCTCGTCGAAAGGCCTCCAGGCAAAGTTGTCCTCGGGTCAGGAGAGGGTAGAGGGGGAAAATAATGAAAGACAACTATGCAATTAACATTAGAAGGACTTACTCAAGTTTAGACTGCACAGCCCCTGTCTGTAAGCAACAGACATTTGTTTCCCCACGAGTGGAGCTTTTCTTTGCTGCACATCTGAGTTCAATTCTCCACATGCCCTCACTCTGAAAATCAATTCCTCCTCCTCCTCCTCCTTCTCCTTCTCCTCAGTTCTTTTCCTCCAGCTTGAAGCACAAACCAGGGTGAGGGGATTACACTGTCCCTCCCCAGATCTGAGCGAGACAACAAATGGTTCTTATCAACGGACAACGCTCTGCTCTGCCATCGAAGAAAGAGGGCAGGAAAAACTGGCCAGGGATGTGTTTCTGGGCTCCATCTGCCAAGCCCTGGCAGCACTTTTTCACACTTAAAGCCCGAGCTATTTGCAAAAGCCCTGGGAGAATACGAGCACCGGAGCAGAGGGTGGGAAGAGGTGGAAGAGAGGAGAGAGTTGCTCCTTCTCAACCTCTGCTTCTAATCAATCACCAGAAATCACTGCCGTGGTTTATGGCCTTTGATCCTGGCTCCTCTTTCACACTGCGAGGGAGAGAGTTGTGAGGGCAAAAGGGAGAGGGAACAGAGGGAGCGGTGAGCAGGGTGAGAGTTAAGACCCGAGGGGGCTGTGGAGGTCAGGGGAGAGAGATTAAGGGGAGTAGGGCCTTTTGCTCCTTCAAATATGAAAGCATGTCTTGTTTTAATCTGGTTGGTTTGACCTGAATCATACAGCCTCCTTCAGGTGAAAAACACATTTTAACATTCACGCTGCATTATTTAGAAAAACATGACATTTTGCTGTTGATGCTGAATATTCCACTGACAATATAATTTGCAAATGAACCACATTTTCCTCACTAATCATTTTTGTTTTTATCTCGACGTTGCTCCTTTAATCTCCTTAACCTTTATGTTCTTTGTCACTGAAAGCAGCCAGAGTTTTAATGCATGGGACTTTTAATGCTTACCAAGTATTGCATCCAAGCAGTTTTTTTTTTTTTTGTGGCTATCTTGTGAATACATATACTGACATAATAGTTGTGATTAGATCTTTCAGGCAGTTTCTGTCTTAAATTTAGGATCTAATCATTTCAATGTATCTGAATAAATTTTTGTACTTTCTACAAATGTGCTTTGCTAAGGATCATGTTTTATCCTCTGTTTCTTTTGTGTTTCATATTTTTGTAACTTTTTAAAAACAACACTACTTCTACCAAAGAGAAAATAGTCTGTTATTGTTTGCTTGTTAATGTTTTTGTTCATTTGATTCTTAAAATATTGTGTAATCTGATTCAGCTCATCACCAGTCAAAGGAAAAATAAAGTACGGCTTTACAACTGATTTATTTCTCATCAGTAAATGTGACTAACTCCATAAAAGCAGCATATTTTGTGGTTTGCTACTCTGAAGGATACATTTCTGTTTTAACACCAGGGTGGAAAGACATCATCACTGACCTTAAAGAAAAAAATCAAATGTCACCACGTGTTTTTTAAGTGCTACTAGGTATTTCATTGATTCCTGAACACTAGGTGGCGCCTCATTAAATGCCTGATGCTTCTTATTAATTAATATTGACACTAAATAAACAGCATCCAGCACTTCTGACAAAGGTTATTAGATTATTGGTAACATTGAAAAGCCTACCATTAATGACTACAATGGCTCTCCATAACTTTGCATTCATGGAATTACAGAGGAGTTCCTGGTGAAAAGGAATTAAATACAAGGCCATCTGTTTGACAGCTGAAGTTTGGCCTAAACTGGGTCATCAATATGACAATGACCCCAAACACATCAGCAAATATACAAGAGGAAAATAATAAAGGTGTTGTAGCATCAAAGTACAAAGGTACATAGGAAATATGACAACTGATGAACAACTTTAAAATATTTTATTTCCAGTATGGCGACAAATTATACGGCATAAAGAAAACTTATATTCAGCTATTTCTGTTTATATAGTAGTTTTATGATTTGAATGCAATAAATGTTCTTCTTCAATTCAAAAAGCAAAAAAAAGATCTCAGGAAATTTATTGTTGCTTTATTGTCATCCTCTAAGTCCATTTATCTGAGAACCCCACTAGTACTAAGAAGCAGAGGGCAATTGAAGACAACAGGGAGGAGGTCGAGAAAAAGACAACAAAATGAATCCTCCAGGCAGGATCAGGACACTCCTGCTTTGTCCCCCCTAGTGGGAGGGAAGCTACTGATGCCTGTCAACAAATGGACAGGATGGTAGAACTATCAACTGCTGTTTCCCTGTGTATTGGTTTACGGGTTTATGGGGTCTCTGGTCGCCCCTGACCCCCTCTGAGGGCACCAGGATGCAGCAGAACAGCAGATTTTGCAGGAGCAGGATGATAGATTGAATAGATGGTCTATCAGATGATGTGTAGTAAAGAAGATGGTTGTAGCTTTTGACCCAAGTGACCTTAGACCTTCAGGCATTTTTGGTTCTTAGTCTGTCTTTGAAATCTACCCCAAGTTCCTCTGAGGAGTTATTAGCATAGTGAAAATAACTCTTAGTATCTTTAATTTCAATCCTTTGATATACATTCTCAAAACATAAATTTTAACTTAATCAGTTCTCTATTAGTATCATAGAATGACAACTATGCTAGAAAAACAAGCTAAGATAACATCAATTCATCCATTGTCTCATGCTTATCTGAGGTGTTAGTCAAAAGGATGTAAGGATTTTCCTGCTGGACCAAACAACAACACAGTCCAGGCTCATTCTGGGGACTCTCAAAGAGTTGGATGTAACATATCCAGAGAGTTCTGGTTCTACCCAGTTTTCCCCTCCTTCCAAGAAGGTGTACTCTGAGCACTCCCTTGTTGACGGAGCGCTTTGCCTTCCAAAGAAGAAACTAGACATCTTACAGAGGAAGGTTATGTCACCGGGTCGTATCGTCACCATGACAGACTAAAGCACCGTCCACAATACTGCAGAAAAGATCCTATCCTGTCTTTCACTTGTAAACAAGACGCTTGAGCTCCACCACTTCAGGCAGAGACCCCTAACCTGTGGGGAGGAGTTCACCTTTTCTCTAGTTGAGAACCTTAGACTTAGTGTACCTGACTCTTCAAAACCAACAAATCCAAATCTTTTGGAAAAATCAAACGATTCCCACAGCTACACAATAAGACTATTTCATGAACACAAACAGGGTTGTTGACAAGAAGGAGCCCTGGCAGAGTTCAACCTAAATTAGGAATGTGGATACAACTATCCCAAGCTAAGACAACATTGATCCATCCACTTAATCCTTGCAAGACTGCATGGAGGCTGGTGTCTCTCTTTCACTGCCTGCTAAGAAAATATGAATTTTAAACCCATCTTTGACTAAAACTTTTGACTTAATATACAAGGTATTTACTGTTTCTGATACTGTTCATTCGAATAATATCATTGACTAGCATGGTTTAAACAAACCATGTAAAAGATTAATTTCTAACCAACACACAAACATGTATTTTTCTCAATCCGATGTCATTGTTGCAATATGTTTCCAGTCTCTGTAGTCTCTGTAGGACTGAGAGAAAGATAAAAATGGGTATTATGTTTTGTATTTTTGAAGTTTCATTTAGTTCTGAAGCCAGACATGTCCTACAACAAGTAGGCTGAGCAGCTAAGCAATAAAGAGCAAATGTACAATTCCACCACAGCTAAGCTTTGGCGGCATCTCCACAGTCTGCAGAAGTCTTCAGGCAAGTGGCTTATGTGCATCTTCCAGCAGTGAAGGGAGCAAAGGGGGCCCCGGCAGGAGGATCTGGGCAGGCGGAAGGGCGCCAGACATGAGAGGCTAGGCAGGGCTGGAGTTGAGCTGGCCAGCTGAGGCTCCCCCTCCGCCCTGCGTGGCAGCGAGGCTAAGCTAATCCTGCGCCTCAGGCCCCTGAGAGGTGGCTCTGCCAAAGTCTGTCTCCCTGCTGCTGCAGGAAATTGCCTTCAGTGCAGAGGTCCATGAAATGGCCATGGCTTCTCAGTAACGTTTGTGTGCATGCGGGGATTTTACAAACCATACTCTAACAGGTAGCCTCTGCTATAAAACCCTTTGCAAAAGAATTCAAACTCTTTGTAGTTTTTCATATTTTGTCATGTTTCAATCACATTCCTCAATGTATTTATTGGAATTTTATGTGTGGTGTCCATTTATTTTCACCCCACATCACACAAAACTTTGTAGAAACTTTGTAGTCTTTTTTTTTTCAATATGCTAGGCATGAAATGTTTCTTTAAGCTAAGTCAGAATGAATGAAAAGTGTATTTAACCAAATGTTATTAAAGCCCTGCCATAAATTCCAGATTTGATTTAGGTCCAGACTTTAAATAGGCCATATTAAACCATTCCAGTGAAGCAAGTGCTGCATGTATGAATAGCCTGCAAATCTCAAGTCCAGGCCTTAAGATTTGCAGGACAGTATCTTTCAAGGAATGGAGTTGGGAACCTCTGGCTTAGGGTCATTGTCCTGCTGGAAGGTGAACCGTCGCCCCAGTCTCAAGTTTTTTATAGCTCTAGAAGCTCTCAAACTCTATTCCTCCAGGGCCAGAGTCCTGCAACTTTTAGATGTGTCCCTTTTCCTACACACTTTAATTAAATGGCTAAACCACCTCACTAGCAATGCAGCCAAGCTCTGCAGAACTCTGCTAAAGAGCTAATTTTGTAGCCAGGTGTGCTGAACCACAGAGACATCTAAAAGTTGCAGAATTAGAAGGTCTTTCTTCTCATCAACTCAGATCCACTTCCCTGTCTCTGTTGAAGAGAGACGTGGCACCACCACGCATCATTTTGCATCATTTTATTGCTTAAACTCTACTTTTCCTTGTTATATCATAAAAAATTAAACACATTAAAATGTATGGCTCTAACATGGAGATGAATACTAGGTAGGCCAATGTATGTATCTAAAAAATAGTTTGTATTAGAACAGAGATAGTCACATTGAGGTGAAGAAGTATGTAGTGCACACCATAAACAGGTCTGTTGACTATAAAAGACTGTTTTCCTGTGTGTCAGGCCCTATAACACCTCCACTACTGGACTGTTTGACCCATAAGACCAGGCGGCGTTCCCAAGAGGTCTTTTATCCATCCATCAGTTCTCTCTCATTAGCCCCAAGAGGCATAGTAGAGTAACATGAGGGGGGTCTTGTCTCCCTCTCTGGTCACCCATAAAATGAATAAGGCCCAAATACAAATGACAGTAGTTTAAGGCAAAATTTGTAAAGCAACCAACAACTTTTCTATTTAAGTAAATTCAAAAAATTTTGCAAATCTTGAAAGTTTTAGTTCTATTTTTTAAAGTAAGGAGGGTCAGCAGGAACTCAAAGGTGGAGAACAGAGGTGAAGAGGGAGGAGGAAGGAGGAGATGAGGCAGGACATAGCGCAGAAACCGTTGATTATGAGCCCCATCAAGTGATCAATGATTTCATTAATAAGACGGATCATGGGGCCGTCATCACCGTGACACAGGCTGAGGGATGATCTGCACCCAATGCTTCATTTGCACTCCCCCCTCGGCCCCCTTCGTTCCCTCCCTCCCTGTTCTTCCAATGCGACCAACGACAAGGGAATGCCAAGGGGGAAAAAAAGAGGGGGTGAGGGGAGCAGAGAGGGGGAAGTTCGTCATGAGAGAGGGAAGAAAGGGGAGGGAGGGAATGGATGAGAGGGGGGAGAGGAAGGAGGAAGAAAAGTGAAAATCCATTTTGAAACCCATTTTCAATTAGGGGTCCACAAGCTGTTATCACAGGTGTCCCAGAATGGGGGCCCGTAAGTGAAAATGTCTCCTATCCGTTTCTGAAATGAAACCTTATCTGGGAGGCACAAAGATGGCGGGGACAGCGTATCTGTAAATTACTTTCCATCCCCGCTGTTAACGGGAACTTTATTTCTGTCAGATGACATTCCCCTCTATTTACTGTTGATCATTTAAATGGCTGCCTAAAAAGACGGTGGGCCCTCACTCTTCCTCTATCTAACCCTGTGCCCCTCCCCTCTGTGTACCTCTTCTCCCCTCTTTGAAGAGATTTTTTTTACAATGTATCCATGTGCTTATTTTACTCCTTAAAATGCTCTGGCCATGCAATGTATTGGCCCAGGGATTTCTCTGGCAACGTAAGGCTATGGCAAGATGGCCTTCAGAGCTTCACTTGCTTGCATCTGAGACTTTTACTCCTGCTATTTTTAAGCAAAGGAAAATTTAAAAAGCATGTAAACTAAAGCAGAAATCAACCGAGGAAAAGAATCAGACTTTAAGCTCGATTAACCCTGAAATCCAAACCGGGCAAAAATCCAGTCTTTCAGTGAACACTCCATGTGCAAGTGCTACCAGGTTGCACATACAAAAACAGCCCTCACTCGTGACTGGCCAGTTCATGAACGCACCACAGTAAGGGTTGCTAGGGTGCTCTGACAACAGTGCTCTTCTGTGTGGATGATATTACTGAAAGATGATTCAAAATTAGCTATTTTCAGTACCAATGAAATGTTTTAAAGCAAAATCAGAGGTTGTAAAAGAGAGCAACTGTTGTATTTAGACCATTTTAATGATTATTTTTATCTGCCATTCATTCAAGCTGCAATAGAGTGAGAGAGAGCGGGACTTTCAGCAGATAACAGGAAGGTTGATGAGGGATGGTAGATTTTTTAAACCTCTGTCTGTTATGTCCCTTGATGGACTGGAAATGTGAGCAACCATTTGAAAAGCAGAATGCTTAGATCTTAAGCACTAGTTGTGCTAAGTGCTAGCATTTTGTCTTTTTTTAAAATATTGGTGAAATCCATGACACCTGTTGTAGATGTAAAGGGTATGTTGATGAAACATGCCCCTGATACTTTTCTACAAAATTTGCAAATGATCAAATCTTACTTTTTACTACTTTTTAAAACCACAAATGATCCCCCAATGACAGAATTTATTCTGCCAAGGAACAGATGTGAAAAAAGAATTAGTGGACTTTGTGGTTCACCTGCCTGCTGAATGATGAGAACTCTAGGGGAGAGCAGCCCCTCCTAAAGAGCCCCAATCACAGCACTGTCGTGGCCCGGTCGGCTCTTTTGAGCTGTCAGTAGAAGAGGAGGAGGGGGCCAGAAGAGATGAATGGCACCCAGGATGAAGCCACCATTTACCCAACCATGTGGGAACTCTGTTTCAGCACTCAATGATTACTCAACCTGGACAAAACTGAGTTATAGAAAACAGGGAAAAGCACCAAATATATCTAATCCAAGAAAAGTAATATCTGCTGGAGAGCAATTCCAAATACAAATGTACAAATCCCTCCAGCTGCTTTTTCACAGTTATGTTTCACATTTTGCAACTTCTTGTACTGCTGGGCACACCACAAGAGCTTCTGCTTGGCTAAGATCAGGGAGGAAACGCAAAGTAGTCACAGGGGTTCCACAGATGCTCACAATTACCTTTTGTTTGGATGGAGGCAGCAGGGCAGGGGGCTGTGAGGGTTAGAGTTGAGGCCAGTGTAGGGTTACACCTGATAAGAGGTTAAGAGTTCTGGGGGGAGAATTTGGGAATGTGCTGTAATTATAACCACACAAAGAAAGTGTAAGCAATATTATGATTCTGTAACAGAGATTACGATTTTAAAAATGGACCATACTCTGCTAATGAGTATGAGTCCTTCCCTTCTCAAGTATATTAGGAAACTACTAAGACTTAAAGAATAAGACACTCTGCAGCAGGCTCCCCTTGCTAGGTTTTCAAGACAAAACATGTGTCGTTAGGTGCCGTAATTACAAGGACATTACTAAGAAAAATCCGCTATCACAGATCCAAATTGCAGCCATGCTTTTTCCGCAACTAACTTTTCTTCCATGCTGCCCCGTTAATGAATAAAACTGTGTCGGCCATCTGGGAGTGGGTAAGAATGAACGCGTTCCCAGGATGTTTCAGGATGCATTACCTTACCCACTTCCTGTGATAAGTCCCATCTGGAGGCAAAGTCGCAGCAACTTATTTACTCTTTCCCGGGTTGTTTGTTTTCCCTCTCACACATCCACTGGATGATGGCGGTGAGTCAGAAAGCACTCCGTCAAGCCTTCAGTTCCAACTCCTGCAGCATGTTCTCCATATTCAAAAACCTTCCAAATCCTCTCTCGACTAATGAGCACAGCTGCAGCTTAGGATGTGGTGATCTCAACCCCGGTTTTGTTATGACTTTGGCTTGATCCTCCCAGGCTTTCCACAAAAATTGCTATTTAATACTTCTCTTTCCACCCAAAGATTTGAAAATGAAAGGCTGAATGACGACAGGCTTAATGAAGCTCTGTGCCCTTTTAATGGCATGTGTTGAAGACTTCACTGTACAAACATGCCAAAGCTGCTACCAAAGAATGTTGTACGAGAACCGTAATGACACAGAACAAAGGCGGAGATGAATTTGCACAAGTGTTAACCTTTTAATCATATTTTTGTGTGTTGGTCTTCATTACATAATGAGAACAGATGGTACATTGTTCAAATGCACTGATTCAATTACGGTGACCTGATAAAGCCAAAACTCAAGTCCAAAAACAAAAAAATGTATTTCCCGAATGTTGCTTGAATTGTTGATTTGACATAAGAAAGTATTTTGGAGCTAAGCAAGCTAAGCTCTCCTATGCTTAGCTCCATGTTTTTTCTGTAAAAGAGCTTTTGATGCTTACTACTATTTTAGTTTTTTTCCCAAAAGATGCTAAATAAAAAGCTATTGCTAACATTCAATATGGGCCTATTGGATTTCTTTCCTTTTCACTATTCTGCTGTCCTTTTCTGTTTATCAGTGTCTTTTTAATGCATAAAGTCATCAATAGAGCTATTGTTTCTATACACTTCCTGTTCTTCGCTCGCTTGTCTTTCCCAAAGGAAGTACTATTCACCAATTGCTTCTGTGTTTAGTAGTGTCACCTTCCTGAAAAATGCTACCACCAGAATCATTGCTGACATCTACTTTGCTTTAGCCAGTTCTGGCCTAATAGTTGTTTAGGAAGTTTGTACTGCCACTCTATATTCATTTGAGTGGCTTACTGGTATGTATGCACTTTTCCACTATGTATAGCTGGGGGTGGAAGGTCTCTGAAGCAGCTTCTTTTGTGGATTAAAACCCAAAACATTGATTAACCACTGGTCTACATGAACCGCAGAGTCTCAGTATGAAGTCAGAGGCAAGACGTACCGTTTGAGGTGGTACTGGAGGCCACTGCCTTCTCGCTGATGTCAGTGCGTGCCGATGAGCCCTTCGTAGCCACAATGGTCTCCACCCTCTTCTTCTTCTCAGCTGCTGAACTGGCCTGTGACTGGGTTTCCATGGCAATTGCTCATTCCTCAGGACCTCATGGAGACGGTGAAACTAGGGAAGAAGAAGGAGTTAGAGAAATGAGGTGAATGTAACAAGATGAATTAGTGCTAATTGCACATGCACACCCTCTGGCCTCTTAGTTTAGACTGTCGTCAGTTTTTCTTAAAAGTATGCCATGTGTGAGTCATTTCATCCATCTAAAGGAGCCAATTTAATTAGGTCGACATATAGAATATAGATATGTTTTCCTCATCCTAAAGACTAAAGGTATTTCTTATTATAAAAACGATAGCAGCAGACCAATCTCGACATGTGCTTCATATTGACAAGATTCCTCAACTTGTAACTATTTCTCACCCTGTTTAAAGGACCACTTTTTAAATGTAATTTAAAATCTTTACATTTTCGATCAGTATTATTTACAGTATTATTTAGATCAGGGGTGTCAAACTCCAGCCCTCCAGGGCCGGTGTCCTGCAATGTTTAGATGTACCTCCGCTGCACCACACCTGAATAGAATAATTAGGTCATTAGCAAGGCTCTGGAGAACTGATCTACACAAGAAGGAGGCAATTAAGTCATTTCATTCCACATCAAAAAACTGCAGGACTCCGGCCCTTGAGGACTGGAGTTTGAGAGCTGTGCTCGAGATCTTCGAGAATCCTGGGTTCTGATTGATTTCTCCTGGTATGGTGGATCACATACAGAGGCCATTAGTCCTCAACGCAGCCATCCAGCATTTCATTTCCGATGCTGGAACCTTGCTGCATTTCTTACCCCTTCTCTCTCTGCTGATTTCCTGTCTGAATGTTTCAAACAAAATCTCTTGAGTCTTTGGAAATATATTTTTCCTCGCAATACTCCTCAAAGTGTATGGTAGGAAAATAAACTGAGCTCCCCATCCTGCCTTGTTAATTTCTACTCTGACTGAAGGAATAACTGAGTTTAGAAGAAGGTATGATCTATTTATGAAAAACACACATCTGCCTTATTTGAACGCCATGTTCTGGTTTGTTTTTTTGGGGGGGGGTTTTAAGAGTGGTGAAAAAAGGCCACAATTTTGTGTCATGAATTTAATCCAAGAAAGCAGGAATTCATGGATTAACAATTGACAGTTAGCCTAGACGTTGCATTTCTATGCAAGTTCACTTGACCAGTTTTAAATGTACAGTGGTCTGTCCAGGATTTAACCCACTGAACTCAATTTGTCCAGTTGAATTTCACCTGGACAAGTCAGCAAACTAAAGAAAGAGTTTTGGAAGTGGACACTGCCTGTAGTTGTAGTAATGGCAGAAGAAGAAGTGAACAGAGCCCTTCAGTCCGTGTTGGCCACACTTCCAAATACTAAATTGACATTAACAACCGTCAAAGTTTACATTACAGACATCACAGGCAAAAATAAGCAATTGGGTAAAATTTAAAACGTCAACATCCGAGTGTCCAGACCCTCTGTATGAAGCAAAGCTGCAAGAAGGGGTTGGTTTTTACCAGGCTAATTGAGAGAATAATTTAAAAAGGTTTTGGTTACAAAATTTTACAGGAGGGGGTGCAACTAATCAATTACATACAACAAATATGTTGCAACATAGGTTTATTACCTCCCCTGAATAAATGTTCTCAAATTAGGATGTGTCTTTTTTTTAAATGTTCAGTTTTAGATTTTACAAACCAAGCAAAATCCAAACCAAATATATTGGGTGATTTTGTTTTCAGTTGCATTTTCTAAGAGAGATCAGCCATATTTTCTCTGACACAAAGTAAATTATTTTAAACTGTAGTTAATAAAATTTAAGAAAACTCAAATGCTAAGTAAACACAATGTTTTACTTAGCCATAACCTGATGGACTCTGATCTGCTTCAGGACCAAACCTGGTTAAATATCCAAACATCAGCTCATCTTATTTTTCAGTTAAACTCCTGACTGTTTTTTTTTTTTTTACAAAAAACAACAGCTCAATAAAGAGAGCAAGGCAGGACATCCTGACAAGGTTTTATATCTCAGAATAAACGAAAAGGCAGCTTGTGGATACACTGATAATCCCACTCCAGCGCTCTTTCCAAAGAGAGAAAGGCGAAACCTTCAGGGGATACCACAGACAGAGAAACACTCAGAGTCCTGAAAAAACAAGGCTTGTTTGAAGGCCCCGTTGGGAATATCATGGTGCCGGGCAATTTTTCTTTCAAAGAATAAAGGTGGTTCAAGTTAATACTGTCTGTGGGTTTAAGAAGGGGTTCAGCCAGAAGTCTAGCAGACATGTTGCTCAGTTCAGCACCTCAACGGCTGTCTACAAGCTCAAATCTATCTAGGTCATGTAGGTCCTCTGATTATGGATGGTGATACAACACAACCCCTCATTTACCCAAAGTACAGGACATACGGCACAAAGTAGAGGACAGACTCCATAATTCATGGATAACAAGTGGAAATATTTAGTCTAACAAGCATTTTCTTTACAATAAAGACAGGTTAATTACCTCCCTCAACTATTTATTTGTCCTGCGCTCCATAAACATGCAAGCATTAAAAGGTAGTAAAGTTAGCTAGAATGCAAAAAGAATAGTGCTGCAGAGCCTAAAACAAGTAGGGGGCGGTGATTTCTTTCCAACTCCCAAAGGAAGGAAGGCAAAGGGGGAAGTGTTGAGGGGTAAACTTCAGACAAACACTGTGTGCTTTGTTTGTTTCTTCCCAACCCCCTGAAAAACCACAGTCTGTCATCCGTTCTGACCCGAAAACAACATCTGTAAGCAATTGCTTACAAAAGAGAGAGAGAGAGAGAGAGAGAGGGGGAAAAAATAACACGATGCAATTACACCCCTACCAATCAAAACAGAATTAAACGAGGGCTTGTCCTCTAATCGCTCCCGCCTGAATACACGTATACCAGTCGTCCCCAAACTGGAGACGCTTTTTTGACCAGCTCGTGAAGATATTATCTCAGTTCACTTCTCAGTGATTTATTTTTTTTTTGTTTGTTTTATTTGATGTGTGAGGGTAATTGTTAGAACATGTGTGATGCAGGTCTGTGAACTCCTGCAACAACGTCATTAACAACAACAAACTTTGATGTGAAAAAAAAAGTGCTTGTGAGCAAAAAATGCAAATATGCATGTGTCCCAGGTGAGCGGGGGCCAGAGAGAAAAAGAAAAGTGTGGTGAATACGAGGGTCAGGATTGGGGATTGAATTGAAATGGGGGGAGTTGAGGCGAAAGCGGGGCATTCCTCTGGTCGGGCAAACATTCAGAAGTCCAAGCAACTGAAGCGTGTCTGACGGGCCTTTTGTACTCCGCAAAGCAGTCCACAGTTCCAAAGCAGCAATTAAAAGCAGGACCTTTTCACCCATAATCCCTCTGACCTGGACGCCCACACCCAATTCTGCAGATGTTCCCGTCTCTGCTTTCGTCTGTCCTGTTGCTCATTTTTATCAGTTTTCCTGGAAGTTTTCCTGAAATTTACCAACGCAAAGACTCTTTCATCCAACGACCTCATTATACACTCAAGAGGGTGTTCCATAACACTCCACATAATAGCTTACACTACACACCATTGTTTTTTTTACTAGGTGACCCTTCACCTCTGACATCAAACACCATGAGCCATTTCTATTAAGTTAAAACAGACAAAAGAAAATTGGTGTGCAACTTCAGACTGGAACAGGTCATTTCCAAGTAGGTATTGGACATTAATGGTCCTCCTAACACAATTAGTGACAAAGTGCAACTATGCCTCATTTCCACTGAGTAATACAGAATGGGTTTAATACGCTATTTTTCTGTTTCCATAGAAAAAGAGGCCCAAACAACCAACTCATCATTCCTCTGCCCCCTTCAGTTGTCATAGGACAATGGTACGTTTAGCTCAGAGCTACTGGCATAACACAACACAACCCATTGATTGAGGGACAGAAATATCACAGCTTGCGACAAGAACAAGTGTGTCAAGTTTGTTGTCGCACTTGAACGATGCAACATTATCTGTCCGGGTTTAACTTTCCCTCCAATGAAAGTCCAAGAGGCTGTGGAAACAATCTTCTGAATATGCCAGACTATAAAATAGTGTACTGAACGACACAGACCCATATTGTAACACTCAGTGAAAACAAGGCATTAGAGAAGCACCAAAACACAAAACTCTTCAGGGTTCAAGTTGCTACTGAAGGAAGAAGTCTCTAAGTCAGCTATATTGACAATCAGTAAGAAATTTAAAAATGAATTTGGAGAAAGCACAAAGGGTATAATTTGATAGTAAAAAGGAGATTGATTGCCTACAGAGGTATGCCTGCTGTTATTCAAGCAGAAGCTTAAAAAGAAAGTAATATGGTTGTAGATAACATTTGACAGTAAAGAATCTAGTCTGAATATGTAAGATTTTGAAATCTTTCATAAAATAATTAAAGATGGAGTCTATTTCCTCTATTGAGTAGATACTGGGACTGATGTTTGTGGTAGTAAATGCTTATTGCTTAAATAAAGTCAGTTTAAAAAGTCCTTCTTGTCTTTGAAAAAAAAGATAAAACAGCAACTATCCCTCTGTACTTCACACACTGTGAAGCACAGAGTGTGTAAAGAAATCTTCATGAAGGTTTTAGGACTTTTACACACAGGGCCTTTTAATGACTGTACTTGCTTCACTCTGTGCACTCAATTGTTCAATTTGGCAACAAATACGGCTTAACCAGACAAAATTCAGCCCCATCTATTTATCTCATGAAAACGAGTTTAAATGACAGAACGGGTCCAAATACAGTGGACCCCAGTATTTGGAGGGTTTATGGAGCAATGTGGGCCATGTGTAGTTCAACAACCTCTCTAAAAATGCTTTTAACTCCCTGTTTGAAAAATTCACAAATAATTTAGAGCTATGTTACACAGAAAACATAACTCCATGAATAGGTGGGAGTCCACTGTAAGCAGAAAAATCATCATGCTCATGAATCTGTGACTTTGTAGAACTGTGTCATACCTTGAAACCAGAACCTGGCCATCGATGACTTTGTTTATTAGGGTTTTTTCATTTTTCAGAAGTTGCATTTTTGGAACGGATTTCAAAGTGGCAAAAAAAATCTTAAAACAACACCCAAGTGTGGACATCTTACTTTGAAAAAGATGATGTCATAACTACCACCTCTGATAGCAAGCCTTCTTCTATTTTTAGTGTACTTCAATGCCTGCTCTACAGCATCACATAGAGGTCAGTGATAGTATAGTTTTTTGGTTCATCTATCCTGTGAATGAAGGCACCACTGTAAGCATATTTATAAAGAACTTTATATAAACGACAAATATAGGGATTGCTTTGGAAAAACTGCAATTTCATGTGGACGAGGCCTTAGAGAAAAGAAAAAGAGGGTTTTTATCGTTATTTGTGTTCAGCTGTAATCCTTCCACGCAGACAAGGCTGAAGATTAAACAGGTTTAAACACCACAATTTCAACTGTTCACTTAGAAGAAAAATCTTATTTTTAAGCACATTAAGCAAATCAATTTAACATAAATTATACGCCCTGGTAACAAAGGCAGAGAGTTGAAAGTCATCTGCAAATTGTAGACATCAAAGTAAAACACAAAAATAAACTTTTCCCTTTGGAAAAAAAAAAGTATTTTTTTTTTCATGCAAGCTTAAACAAGTACTAATGATATCAAAAAACTAATCACTGTTGCAGTTATTTAAAGCCTGCATCTTCACACACTTAATTTTATGACACACATACTGTCAGAAACCTCCGGACATTTAAATATAAACTCTTGAAGTGTCGTCTTTGATTTGGCGGCCCCCTCCCTCGCAGACGGGGTGCCGTATTTGAGTTCATTTCATTAGGGCGACTGTTCAGTGTCGAGGGCCCCCCGAGGGGGAGACTGGCAGCACCGCAGCATTCATCATCATTACATCAGCGACCACCGAGATCTGCTATCTTAGGCTTATCAGCGCGGCACAAACGCACCGCAGCGCAGCGAGTTAGAGGGGAGGGGAGAGATGGGAGATGTAGACGATTGAGGCAGATTGTGAGCAAAAGTGGGATAAGGAACAAAATGAATGGAAAGGGGGAGGAGCGTGTGTCTGTATGTGTATGCATGCATGCATCTGTGTGCACCTCACTGTGCCCCTCCATGCCTGCACATGTTTTCCTGTGTGTCCAATGTGTGTTTTGCACAATTTGCAGCTATGCCAACAATATTAAGGGCTCCTTCACAGCTGGAATGACTAAAACACTGAGGGGCGAAGGAGAAGGAGGGGGAGAAGGAGTCAAAGCCCTCCAGCAAGATTAGCTGAATCTAGCAATAAAACAAAATATGCTTGCTTTGCATGTGTTTGGATTGGGAAAAATGTGAGGGGAGAGTACTTAAGGGGGACAGTGGAAGTGTTTGTTGGTGCTTAGAGGAAGTCTCAGGAGTTGTTCCTAAATTCAATAGAAGAACTCTTAGCGAAAACCCCACATGCTCAGGTTACTACGTTGTGTTTGACACTGCACTTAAAGCTTGCCCTTGGCCCCTAAAGGAAAAAACTGGGAAAAAAAGAGTGGGATTTGGTGGCTGCGGTTCACCATTCACAAACAAAACCTCACATCATGCCCAGATGGCAATAAGCCCTGGCCTTACAGCTCATGGGGACCAACCCTTCAAATAGGGTCCATTTACGGGGAATTAGACACACCCAGCCACACACGCACACACACACATATAAAAATGGCAGATATGGGGGGTGTTACAATACATCACTAAATGTGGTCAAACACAATACTTGGATTATGAGAACAAGAGAAGATTTTACGAATTATCCTGAGAAGAGTAAATTTGACCATTTTTTTGTTTTGCATATAAAGTGAAGCAGGGATGTACTAATATGAAGATGTGGACCAACACTTATCAGATGTTAATATTATTTTTAAAAAATACTGAAAGGCTCCCTTTGTGTTTTAAAAATCTTCTGGACAGTGCAGAAATATTTAGCCTAGGTTAGTTTAAGCTAAATAAATTTTGAGCTAAAGATGCTCAAGTGTTGCAAAGACTCATCAAAAAAGTTTAACTCTTTAGTTTGTAAATATATAAAGTAGGTTTATTATTGTTAGCTTCTAATGGTTAGCTGCACGCACCTCTTCTGAATGCTAAAACATAAAATTTTATAGTTCTTAAGGACATTAAGAAAATGTCCTTGAGAAAAATAAACAAAATCAATCCAAAGAATATTATTACCAATATAAGAGGCAGCAAAGTGAAAAACAAATCTAAGCTAATTCTAGAGTGAGTGAGGCATAGTAATGTAAAAAGTTACATAAACAGAAACTGTATTTTCTATCACATATCCATGCATGTTTGTGATTCATTCAGGCAGCGACAGGGAGAGAAAGACCAGAACTTCCAGCAGAAAACAGGAAGGCAGACCTGGCTTCAGATTTTAGCCTCTGTCAGTCATTGGACATGCTGCATATGAACATGTTAGTGGCTCAATTGCATTATTTTCTCCAAATTTAATGGGCAAAAAGTTTCCAAGGTATTCTTACTAGCAAACAGGTAAGGGTTCTCGGCCACGAGCACACTACAAGAAATTTAAAAAATGAAAGCCTGCGCCAACGTGAAGTACTTTCATTTATTTTTTCCCAAGGACAAACAGTGCAACAACAGAGTTGATCAGTAGCTTTCAGCGCAGCTAATAAGATTATCCTAGCAGGCTCAGACCTCTCCGCTTCGGATGCTTTGGAGGGCTGGTGAGGGACCCAGTGCGTTGCAGAGCAGAATGAGCTGAGTGCATTTTACATTCCCGTGTAACAAACCCACACGATGTAATCATAATGCTTACACGATGCCTCGTTTGCACTCCCTACCCAGTAGATAAAGGCCAAATAAAGCATGTGCCACAATGGAAGTCTTGCTCCTTCTCCCCACAGTCCCAACGCTTATTAGCGTGTTTATTTATATATTTTGACTTTGCATTTGTTTGTGAGCCACTTGTTCGTTGGAAGCGAGGCCTGTGACGACTCAAACAATGGATAATGCTGGCAGCTTTGCGGCTGCTCTGCCCCACTTATAGCATATTTGTATCTCCCTCTTCTCTTCAAAATGCTAAAACATTGAGGCTTTTCCTGATTCTTGAGAAGGGAAATAAAAAAGCTTGTTCAGCAACTTAAAGATGGTAAACGCAAAAAAAAAAAAGAACATATTACCCCAGCAAATTTAGTAAAGAATTTTAAGGAAAAAGGAAAACCCTTTGCCCAAAAGGTTTTGAGTATTTTTTCCTTAATACAGACGTACAAAGCCCTGCAAAAGTGTTTATACCCCTTTACTGATATTGTGTCAGACATGATTTGTATAAGAGACAAACACAAAGTTGTGAAAAACTGTGAAGTAAAACTAAAATGATTCTGGTGTTCAACATTTTTCCTATGAAAGTTAGGGAAAAAAGGTCAACATCGAAATTCAACCTCCTTGAAGCAATTATTTTCCAGAATGACCTTTCTCTGCAATCACAGCTCCGTAGGAGAATGTTGGTATCTGCTCTCGCATCTACAGACTGCAAAGTAGATCCAGACAGAGAAGAGTAGAGTAGGGATTCACAAATTTCCCACAAATTCTCAGTTGAATATCTGTTTATTTTTATACATGAATGTCTTTGATCTAAATATTTGTAGATCTAGTTGGGAGTTTTGTTGTGTTTGTCCTGCTGATGGGTAAACCCCCATCCTTAGTCCTTACAGTTTCTCTGTCTCTGCTGGACAAAAGAAGAGGTGGAAGTTGGATGAAATGAACTCTGTCTGTCAGATGTTCAACACTTTTGGACACATTTTAATAACCTAACACGTTTTCATGATGCTCTTTTTTCACTACTAATTAAGTGACCTTCAATTCCAGCATTGCATTTTACTAGAGGTATTTCAGTGAAAGAGCCCCCAAAAAATGTTGAAAACCATGTATGTTCTTCCTTCCACTTCACAATTACTTTGAGCTGGTCTACGGCATAAAATCCAATAAAATATATTGCTGCTTAAGGTTTTACAACACAAACTGTAAAACAGTGTTGAAGGAAAAATGAATGTTTTTGCAAGACGCTGTAGTTTGCAGCCAACTGCTTGAAATTCACTTCGTAGAATAATTACTTTCTAGACTTTTAGCCAAGTTTTCCATTCAAGTAGCCCCTGCACACGGCAAATCCAGGAGAATGGGATCTGTATGTTGTCAAAGGGCTTCTCAACTGCAGAGAAAACAGGTCTGTGTTTGTGGAGGCATTCTTCATGCACGGCTTAAGAAGGAGCTCTGCACGATGCCACGAGCAGAGCATGACAGCAACATCCTTCGCCACGCTCTCGGAGCAAAAAGAGTGCATGTAACACCGTAGGCTGAGCCGCTTGAAAGCATGATTCCCGTGTAACGCACGTGAAAATGTCACAGTGAGCATAGGAATAGGTGCGTGAGCTGCTCCGCACGCCTTTCGGTATGCAAGTGCAATCACTGCACTCGGAAGATAAATAGCAGACGGGACCCGAGGGAGGGGATGAGCGGGAAAAGAGAAATTCCCGTAGTGATGAAAACCTCACACACATACACACACACACACACATGAACATTTCTCTGTGCCTCCTCCTCACACGTGCTGCTCAGAAAGGGATCAAGCAGATAGATGGTCCCGTGCAAATGTAGTGGCAGCGGGCACGGCTGACAAAAGGTCTTCTCCTTCGCCCAGGAGACAGAAGAATATTATTCTCTGTGCCTTTTCCAGCCGTATATAACTGACTTTTTCAGGTTTTGTTGCCGAGCCCCATCTATAGGCAATTCAAAGTTGCCCTGCCAACTTTTCTCTCAGCTTAGTTGAGCATCTTATTTGTGCTTTCTCTCCCGTCTTTCTTCTTTCCCTTCATTTCACCGTGTCACTGGGAAAAAGTGTTGGAGCGGAATGAGTCAGTGCCGCTGCGTGATTAATGACGGGCTCTGGCGTCTCCGGGGCCGAACACTAAAAACAGCCAGGGGGCAGCGCGATAATGCACAATAATAAAGCCAGCAGACAATCAGCCAGGCAAAGCAAGGCCTATTAGCCAGCCCCATCAGGACGGCTAAGTGAGAAATTAGCCCTTCCCGAGCTCCGCCACAATTCATCAAGTGCTGCCCCTGAATCCCCCCCTCAAGAAGTCATAATGTTTACTTAAAGACTAGCCTCGAAGCCCCAGCGGCGAGCTTTATTGGCTCTTATTAATTCCCGGCTCGGCCCTCGCGGCCACGCCATTTAAACCGAATTAAAGGGGTGAAAATTGGATGAGATGAAGTTGTCTCGGTGTTTGGCTCTCCTCTGATAAAAAAACCCAGACCTAAACGAAGGCAGACATGAGGGGGAGAAAAATAAAAAATAAAAATGAGAAGTGGAGGGCAAACAAGTTGGGATGTAAAGGAATGCTGAATGAAGCCGTCCTGAAATGTGACACAGTCATTCAGAGGAATGCAGGGAGAGACAGAAGACGGGTGGGGAACTGAAGTGGGGGTTGAGTCCAAGAAAATGAAGGGTATTGCTTTAATGCAAGACTTCCTGTGTGGATGGGAACCGATCCAAAAAGGGCAAGAGCTGGGTCACACATTCCATAGATAGAGAAATGGATCATTTGGTTTTATCTTTGCTTTCTTTCTTGTTATCTGGCATCAGATGACATAAAAATGTAGTTAAAATAACCTTAAAATAAGGCCAGCCCCGTAAATCAACATGTCGGAGGCGGATCGAGAGGTGCATAATGTGGCAGGAGAACTTTAAGTTGTAAAGTATTTTGAAGTTAAGTATTTTGAAACACCACATATTCGAGGGTGTAGTTTCCTAGTTTCATCTACGTTTTTTTAATAATTATAATGATTAAATGTGCAGAAACTGCTTTTAAAGTTCTCTTGTTTTTTATGTTTTAATCTCTTTCAATGAAAACCCAGAGAAACTGCTGTTTTCTCCAGCTCTATGGGGCACAGCACCATTACCACGCTGCCCCTCGCCCATCCGTTGCTGCCTAAACTCCAATTTATTTTTCTTTTCTTATTCATCATTTCATACTTAAAGCAGTGAAATCATAAGTTCTCAGATTATTGTGCCATGACTATTTCATCTTGGCCCATCATAACTAGCGTATTATGGATAAAATCTGCTCACTGACTTAATACGGCAGAAATATTAGGAATGCTCTACAAATACGCAAGACTTTTGTCTTTTCTTGTTTTGAAGCTTTTTCTGCCAATTCCTTTTCTTTCTCTGGACTACATAACACAAAGAATCCCACTTTGATGAACTTTGTGTTTCTGTAGTTTCAAAATAGTTTAAAAATTCCCAGAAAACTGAAGGATTACAAGGTTTTTCCAATATTTTTCATGAAAACAAACATTGTGTAGCTTCATCAGGAGTTTACTAGATTCAGTATGACAAACATGCTGCTTGACAGAGGATGGGAGTTTTCCATTTCTTTGCATCTAAAAGAAAAGTTTGATGTTTTTTTTTATTCTTATTTATTGTCCCTATGACCAAAAGAACAGCACCTGATTTCAAACACAATCTGATTGATAATACATGACTAAAATGTGTCATCACTGCTCTCCTTTTCTTATACTCTCCAACTCATAAATACTCCAGGAAAACAACCAATCAGTTCCAGTAAAAGTGTACATTTTGTTTAGGGAATAAGTCTAAAAAGTAAACAATGTAGTTTATTAAGGTGGGGATTTTATTTTTTACTGAATTTGAATTTATTTAAATACTTTTTACACATCTTTACTAGTGGTGTCAATAGTCATCTAAAAGACAACAAAAATCAGAATTGGCAGATAAAAAATTATCTTAATTGGAACCAACTTATAAAACGCCATTCATGCCATCTGTGGCTCAATATATATATATATATATATATATATATATATATATATATATATATATATATATATATATATATATATATATATATATATATATATATATATATATATATATATATATATATATATATATATATATATTTTTTTTTTTTTTTTTTTTTTGAAATTGTTACTTTCCAAGTTTCTACCCTAAGTTGTTCAGGAAGAGCTTTATGTCAGTGTCTAGGAGTGCTGAACCTTGTGCTGGTCTGTAAGTGGAGTAAAGCATCTCATCTGTGTGAAGTGTGAGCCTGTGTTGCGGGATTGACAGCAGGTTGAGTGCGTTCTATAGAGGAGTGTGGAGTGTACCGCGGCGAAGGAGTGAGATCAAAGACACCAGGAGCCTCAGAGGGAGTTCTAGAGACTTCCAGCTCCCTGACGGCTCTCCCCACGGCGGCGTAGGGAGACAACTCTCTCCCTTCACTTTCATATCAGCCACAGAGCCCCCCCAATTCTTCTTCTTCTTCTGCACGCGGCTTCGAAGGCTTCACACACGCACGCAAGCGGTCTCTGAGGACTCCGGAGTGCTGCCAAGCCTGCATCCCACCTACAGCAGGACTCCTACACTTGGATGCAGGCACACTGTTGCTCATCAAAAACAGAAAACACAGCTGGTTTTTTTTCTTTCTTTTCTTCCTTTGATAGGCCAGAATTTAGAAGTTTTCAATCCTTACCCCGGGGTGAAATTTTAAAAACAAAAATGCACCAATCAGACAAGCAGAGATCGAAACTGGAAAATCTTCCCCTGATCGGCTCTGAATGTGATTGGCAGGTCAGGACAAAGACCCTCCACCATTTAGAGCCCATAAACACATCAGTCAACAGCACGTAGTTTCAGATGCTTTTTACAAGTTTGATGAAACATATGTAAATATGATGAAAGTCAGACAAACTCATGCAATGACATAAATGTGGATAATCTTAGAAATTCTTAATTTTCAACTGGGATTAAGATTACTTAATCTATTAAAGAACCTGCTTTAAAAAAATACTTTATGTGTAAAAGTTCTTAGAGCAAAAAACAGGAAATATGCAAATTGACAGCAGACTTTGAGCAAAACAGAAGCTTGACATTGGTCAGGCCAAATCAATCCAATTCTCCTTAGCACTGCATAAAAGTGATAAAAACTCCTTAAAAATTTGGGAACAAGCTTTTTATCAGAAATCCAACTTCAAGCCAAAAATCATAATAATAAAAGCATGTTTATGTTAAAACTATGACAAAAGTGGAAAATTGTCAGATTCTGCTTTGTAAGTGATTTTTTTAACTGGATGATTTCTAATTACAAGTTTCAAAAAGAAAACTTAAGATGGAAAAAACAGAGGTCCATCTCAATGAATCAAATAAAATACTATGAAACGGTTATTTGATTTTGATTTAATTAAAATAAAACTGTGAAACTCCAAAATTATACTGATAAAGTACACACAAGTAGAGATATATTTGCTTTTCTGTCACAGCTAATGAAAACATTACATAAGACTAATACAGAAATGTTTTTTTTAACTTATACTGTCATAGGAAAGATTTCTAACTTCACAGTTTTCCAGTAGACAGGCGATAACACCCAGTCACTGATCCAAAAGCTTTGGTTTAGAGAGTCGAGTAACGTAATCACACTGGATTGTTTGAGTCCAGAATGAAGTTTCAACTTTTAGTAATAATTTAGGGAGCAATGCTCTAAGCTGCTGTTCATCCACTGGATTTTATAAAGTTCAAAGTCAAAGCAGCTACCAGGAAAACTTAAGAGAACTTCATGATTCCCTCTGTTGACAACCTTTATGGAGGTGCAGATTTCATTTTCTAGCAGGACTTGATATCGGTGTGAAATGCCAAAAATATCAATATCTGCTTTAATGACCACTGTGTCACTGTACAAACATCTTGGCCTAAATCAAGAGAAGGATGAAAGACACTTCAGGCAACAATACAGTCGAGTAGAAGGTCTATTAAACCAATCTTTGCTTTCTTAACACTTCAGCAGTGCCAAATCATCATCCCCTCCACTCCATGCCGCACTGATGCAGTAATTAGAGAGAAGTTCAGTCCAAGTACTGAAGTATTTACTCTACAGTAAATGGGCATGCTTTAAAGTTAGTCCTCACTTCTCTCTTAAAGGAACGCTTTTTACTTATGTAAGATAATATAATTTCTGAGAAACTGAATTTTGGATTTTTATTTGCTGTAAGCCATAATCATCGAAATTACCTGAAACACAAGCTTTACGTACATACAGTCAGTGTGTAGCATTTTTATATAGCCTTCAAAGTGGCTTGTTAAAATGCTGTTTGTGTTGTCTTTACCCGCTTCATCACTGACTTGCTAATAGTGGCTGTACACTGTGTCAGCAGTAGGGGTTAAAGATCTCTTCCACTGTTATTTTCGTTAGTCTGAAGCGAAAACGTTTGCATGCTCAGACCTGCAGATGTGATTCAGAGAAACTCAAACATCTGGATGTATTTACTTGTTTCAGCTGTTAGCTCCACCATCTCAAATAAATATGGGTGTCACGACACAACCGTTAAGCAAACACGCTCAAAACTTCCCAGCTCAGCCGCTCACTCATTCACCTCCGCTCTCAACCAGAGCCGGGTCGACAAATAAACCCGCGTGTCGGAGTAGAAGAAGGAGGAGGACGCCTTAATTGGAGCATTTGACGGGTGCCTGGGGTTAATTGGGAAGCATGGAGAGCAGCTGGCTCCACAGAGGAAGTTCAGACAGGGATAATAAGTTCACCCTTTGCAGGAGAGGCAGTTAGTGATGAATCAGATCAGAGGAACGGTGTACCGTAATCATTTTCACATCTTCCCCCCTCCTACCACCTTGCACTCCTGACAAGCAGAGACAAACCTGGCTCCCAGCTATGCAATCTGGCACCCATCATGTAGGACTGAGAGTTACAGGGAGGAGATCACCCAGCATTGGTTCACACACACACTTTCTTTAACTCAGTGCACTCTCAGCTTATCACTAATAATTCTTACCTCTAGGATAGAGAACCCAGTTTATCAGTTCGCCGGTCGATGTATGTAAATCTCCTCCAACAATGTGTGTAGTAATGGCTTATTACCCTGCGTTAGCTGGTTTGCATTGATCTCTATGCCAGGGGGAGATGAAAAACTGGAGTGTTTCACTCCTTATATGTACCAAGAGGGACTATAATCACATTCCATCTTGTTTCAATAAAAGGCTAACATTAACATAAACCGTCTAAAACATACTTAAACCTTCAGCCTCATTCCTTCTGCACATAAAAAAACAACCTTTTCTTGGATTATGGGATAATCAGCCCCATATGTGATGAGTCTGAATAAGTTTATGTCTCCACTGTTGGTTTAAAGCTGCCAGTTAGAGTTTTCTGTGAGATCAAACTCATTGTAAATAAAGTTTGTCACCTCTAACCCAATGATTCATAGTCGATTTTTCCAATTAGTTTCTACTATTTTGCTGTATTGTAAAATCTACCATAGAATAACAAACTTCCACATGTGCATGCCTCTGATCACATATGGCATCTGATGAGACTTCTGACATTTGCATTTTTAACTCAAATTTTAATCAAATTCTTCCCTAAAAATAAGAGATGCAACAATGAGAATCCTGTTGCTGATCTCTAATTCTTGTAAATCTTTGACCTGCTGAGTATGAATTTAGCCAATCCTGATTGTTCTGCAAGAACTAAACATAAGAAGGTATAAGAACAGCAACCTTTTTTTTCTAAGCTACCTGCTAAGAGAAAAATAATTTAAATTAGGGGAGGAGGCAACATTTTTAATTTTATGAATGATTTTATTTATATTTTAAGGACAGTTTAGTAGTAAGCATAATTAGCACAGTTAGCTCAGTTAGCTTTCCTACCTGTGAATAGCAGCCGGTCTTTCTGTATGATTACAGATGTATGTTTAAAGATTTTAAGCATCTTAAATTAGTGATAGCAGTTAGAATTTATTACACAGTTTAACCTAAATATATTCTCTGTAAAATTTAGATGGTAAAATCTGAGATTTTCAAAAGTCTTCCAACATTTCCAAATCCAGCATGATCCTTAACCGAGATTGAAAACTCAAATGAGTAAAAAAGGTAAACTTTGATGTCCAGCCTTTCTGTTATCTGTTCAAAGTCTTGCTCTCTCCCACTTTCTCACAGGCTGAAAGAACTGTAAACATGCCTCAACATCTCGTTCTTCATCTAGCTTTACTTTTAAAACTCCACACGTACTGATAATGAAACTAGCAAACTTTGGGTCTTCCTTCATTAACAGTTGGTACTGTGAGTTCACTGATCAAATTAAATCTTTGTGTTAACCTGAAAATCTTTGTGTCAAGCTGAAAATTCCCTGATGACTGTCACCAGTCAGCTTCTTTGTCCATCTCTATGTTAGGGCTCAAAGGTTCACGTCAGGATGAACTTTGCAATTCAAATGCAGAAAAAGCCACCACAGTACTTGGTTGTTTTTCCTTTTGTAATGCCATCTGTTAAAATAAACAAGAAGCAGAATGAGATGAACATGTTACAAAATGCTTTTGGTGAACTCCTACAGCAACAATTTAATTGTCAGCGTATATTTGGTATTGGAAGAAAAACCCTCATCTTTGAACTATTTTTCAAGTGGAAAAACTGTTAAGTCAGTTTTCATAAAGCGGAAGAAAGTGCTTCTGGTAGCAGTAAAAGGTTTAGGTGTAACTCTACACTCAGTTCCTTCAGCTCGGAGGGTGGCTGAGGGGCTGAAGGAAGCCCAGGTAGAGTCATAAGCAGTAATGGGAGGAGACAGGGACTTAGGGTGCCACACAAAAGCCGAGGCTTTATAAATAATTCCAAAAGCTAACAGGATCCCTTGTATGTGAAAATCTGCGAAATGCATTCACACATGAATGCACACGCGCACACACAGAAGGCACACTGCCACCAGGGGGAATAGGTTATTCACACCGCTCTGCCGGGGCTGCTGTGGGTCTAACCTGCCCGGAATTGGTAAATTCAGGGAGAATGTCTTTCTTGCATAGGTGATGCAAGACGGAAATCAAGTGCAGAAAGGTCTGTTCCCGCAAGACACATACACATTTACACACTCGATCACTCATAATGCAGGGCTGCAAAGCACACCCAAGACCTGTCTTGTAAATCTCTTTGTGAAAGCAGCTTTTGGGGGTAGACAGGGGCTTACAATGCTGAGCCCCGAGGTAGAGCTACCCCCTCTAACCCCGTCTCCCACACACATACTCTGCTCTTGTGTACTCTCTTCCTAAGTTTCCCTCTACC
Organism: Gambusia affinis; assembly: GCF_019740435.1. Taxonomy (NCBI): domain Eukaryota; kingdom Metazoa; phylum Chordata; class Actinopteri; order Cyprinodontiformes; family Poeciliidae; genus Gambusia; species Gambusia affinis. Next base: position 6,686,011 of record NC_057888.1, read on the forward strand.
CCATATTTCCTCCTCTTTTCTTGCCCTTCTGTCACCTTTTCCCTCCCTTGTTCCCCCCTTCCCCGCCTCCCCTCTGTCCAAACCGGGCTCCAGAGCTCCGGTCCTTAGCACCCTCAGGCTCCCGTGGCGTTGCAGTGACTAATGTCCTGCCTTCGCTCAGACAATGAGTTTGAGGCTGAGCCGGGAAAGTGTTGAGGAGGGAAAAAGACTCTCGCACCTTTGACAAATGGAACCCTTCGCACTTCTGAGCCCACTGAGGGAGGCTTTACAATGTTGTGCTGCACGCTCCGCGTCCTCAGAGGGGACGGCTGCAGCCCGCGAAAGCTGCATCTGAGGGGAACATAATGAATTCTTTGGGAAGTCTAACCTGGCTTTCTTCATGAATAAGATATATTTCCAAAGCACGTCAACCTCTCTTAATAAAAACAGCAGCTTGGCAGGAATAGCCGAGGCCGTTTTAGGGCCCTGTGTATGCGTTAATATTTCTGTTTTTCTATAAAAAAAAATTTTGCGAGCCCACTTTTTCCAGGGCTGTCAGTGCAAGGGCAGCCCCACATTTTTTCCCCCTGGAAGGTGAAGCAGCCGCGATGACAAACTCTCATCAAAAACGTCCTGAGTCCCTCTCTTTCAAAGAAAACTCTGGATGCCTCCCCCTTTCTTCGTCCCCCCACCTCCCCACCCTCCATGCAACCCTGAAAGGAACTAGGCTTTGTCTGATGAGCAAAAAAGAACCCCCCACCTCACACACACACACACACACACACACACCTCACCCCTCCAAACTCAACTGCAAACCCCACCTCCCCTCCACGAACCCTGCAGAGTATTGTTAAAACACAGCCGCCCCCTCTCTCTCAGCGGCCCGCGCTCTTAAAAAAGCACACTTTGCATGAGAAAAAACAATTACTGCTCCAGTGCTGCACTGTCAATGGAGAGCCTCTCTCAGGCTCGGGCTGAAATTTGCTCTGATAGTAGAGTTGACCTTTTGTTTTTCAAGATGAAGTCATTATCAGAAGCAGAGTCAGTTAGCATTCATTACTGAACGGAACGCACTAAAGAGGGATGCATGTAGGACACTACACCCGGACCCATTCAAGGCCTTTCTATTTCCAGATTTCCAAGCAGGAGAGGAGGAAGCCACATGAACACACGTGAACTCTTTGCAGTGGAAAGATAATGTCTAGGCCCGTGCTTCTTTCAGGTATTAACCTTGGGATTTGCATTTGGCATTCAAACAATAGACACCTCCTTGACCTCCACCCCGGGATGCAGCACAGCCAATGGAAATTTCCCTCCGGAAAACAACTCCGAGCAGCATGGGAGTGCAAGAACACGAGATTCACATTGTGAGCATCATCGCTTGACAATCCAATACTCCTTTATTCATTTTTAGACACGGGCCGGTTATGTCAAGGTATAATAAAGTTAGAAAAGTTTGGGTCAGAATAGCACTGAAACTTTTCATCATACTGTTCTGCTGATTATTTACTCCAAACTTCATTTTTGTATCCAGTTCAGAAACATCTTTTGGCTAAGCATCCAAAATGTATTTTTAAAAAATAAACTAGAAATGTTCCTCTAATTGTTTATTAGACAAGACTGGTTGCTGATGTAAAGAGAGGTTCAAAACCTCCAGGATTTTCCATCTTATGGTAGAAAGTCAATGTAAAGAGTGAGTGGAGCTTTCTCTGGAAAGCAGCGCCATGCTGCCCCTCCCTCACCTGTTGCTGTACACTGCCATTCATTAAGCTGAAAAACAGACTCATGCACTTGTTCCATCACTTACAAGAAAAACACATTCCAGAAAACATAGTCAGTCAAGCAACTGACTGCAAATGGTACCGGAGCAGATAGCCTGACTAATCAAAATGTTAATATCAGTTTTTAAGGGTGCCTGATTTACTTTATGAAAAGATGAACATTGAGGGATAATTTTCTCACAATAAGTACTTAAAAGCTAAAACGACCACTAGAACTGCATTTACTAACGGTTTTTAGCTTAACTGCCTTTGAATATAGTTCTATCTATATTTACAGTAGGTGACATTATTGAGTGCAGAAGACTGAAAGCTAGTTCTGTTTAGCAGAAGAGAGATGCGAAATTATAAGAAGACTTTATTTTCTACAGAATGTCAAACATATCAGCGGTTAATTAAGGCTGCAACAGAATGAGAGAGAGAGCAAGACTTCCAGTAAATTTATTTTTCATAAACTCAATCTGTCTAAATCAAAAAAATGTTATTATTACAGGCGTAATAAAGTTAGATAGCTAAAAATAGTTGCTTTTCCATTGCTTTGTTTTAAGTGGTTTTGAGTACAACTGAAGGACCTTTTAATCAAAGTTATCACAACGGGAGAATCTCACACGAGCCTATATCTACATCTTTGCACATCCAAAAGAAACATTTGGTTTGCATTTGTCGTATTATTCAGATTTCAGAATAATATGACAAAATTCTGGTGGGAGAAAAAAACTGCATCAAGCTGGCGTCACAGATCAAGAAGCCTGGGTGAGTGACAGATCATTGTTCACAGCAAGCAGCCAAGTGTATGTGTCACGCAAATCACAGCGCTGGACAAAAACAAGGAGAAAAAGAAGAGCAAAGAACCCCTCACGGATGCCACAACCGGCTCTCATCAAAGCTGACACAATACCACATCTGCAAAAACAGCCACGACCCGGGAAACTCATCCTGTTCAGGGCGTTCAGCTTTACACACTTCGAGGCCTCAAACCCAAAGCACTTCACCTCTTGCTGCTACACTTCACACCAACGACTTAAAGACGTCTTTACAGCATCCAAAGCAAACAGAGGGGTGTGAGCGGCGGCCACAAGCGGCCGCGACCTGTCCTGTTTACTGATGAAGTGTTTGAGGAAAAGAAGCAGTCACTTTTTCACACTGATTTTCTGTAATATTTCGAAATAAAATTTAACATCCCATATATTATGCATGTTAGGTGCTTTATACAGGTTTTATACAAGTTAAGTTAATCCTTGGTGGATGTTTTTCAAATGCTATTCCTATAGTTCAGAGCCTTTTCAATGGAAGACCATAGAAAGTGAGTTTTCTCCAGCTGTTTATAGAGAATAGAACATGCCAGCACTCCCCCTCCCCCACACGTTTCTGCATATGAATTGGATCTCCTTATTTTTTAAAGGTTTGAGAATTGTTGTGAATTGGTGCTATATAAAAAAGCTGTACTGAACTTTTGCTGCCACTGCCAGCCTTTTGAAAAAACGCTGCAGTTTAAACAAAACTTTAATAACAAATTTTGCTGCTTTTCTGGCTGCAAAACACTAATATGTTCCTGACAAGAAAACTAATGGAATGTTATTATTAACAAAAACCCATCTAATCTGATAATATTAGCTTTTAAGCCTCTTGTTTCATAAAAAAAAAAAATAACAAAATATTCTATGCAACAAGCAATTAGGAGCTGCTTTTAAATTTAACAGGTATTTATTTGTATCTAAATAACATATTTAAATATTACAGATAACATTATGAAAACAGTAACAATATCTCATATTATTTTGGCATCCATTTAAAATAAAAAGTGAATATCATTTTTTGGGGTTTTCATTTTAAAATTTTTTAAGTTATGATCAGCAAATTTAAGTTTTGTGTAAGTTTCCCCCCTCCGACAGTAAGTTGGAGGGGGGGGGAAAAAAATATATATATATTTGTTCAGACGAAATAAAAATGTTACCTCAAGGTGGTTGAAAAAGAAAAAGCAACAACAACCTTAAAATAAATAAATGAATTTGCAGCAGGATGCTAAGACATGCATGCAGTTTTCCAGCGTGTGACCACCGGTTTGCAAAGGCAAGAGCATTAAAATTCCCCGATGTGAGTAATATACATATCTAAAATTGCAGTTTGCTATCTTGAGTCTCATAGCTTCTTCATCCCTACTTTTCCCTTATCCAAAGACATCACGCGGGTCTGAAAGGTGCCTTTAGCTGGCTCCTTGAAACAGGGAGCGAGGGTCCCGCTCAGGGACAATGATAGCTGAGGAGGAGGGAGGGAGAGAAGTGGAGGGAACACATAGCATATTAAATCTTGCTGGCGGAGCTGGCTCGTCCACGCAGAGAGAGCCAGGGAGTCAGATCTGAGGCATGCCCTGAAGGGATGGCTGGGCCTGGGGATTAGGGAGGCCAAGGAGGAGCTCCTTGCGCGCCCGAAGACCCCTTCTTGTCTCCGCTCATACGCAAATGCGTCAAGACATTTTGACGCTCCTCAGGTTTGCAGCCTCAGCCTAAGTTTTCACACACACACAAACGCACACACACACACACACACACACACACGCATACACACATTTCCAAAGTCTTTTTTTACCCCCTCAATCACTACCTCTGTCTGACTCGCCCTCTTTTTCTCCGCACTGTGTCTGTTTCATTTGATGTCAGCATATCAAAGTACCAAATCATCAAAGTGGGGGATATCTTCTGGGGGACATCAAATCAACTACAATAGATAGTGTACGGGCAGAAAAACAAAGCAAAAGTTTATCACACTCATCGGGGAAGATTACTGAAAACATTCACGCATCAGGTTGTTCTTGAATTACTTTACTACAAACAATTAAACTCATAAAAGTAAAAATGAACCAATCAGGATTTTCTTGGCCAAAACCGAGTTCCAGTTTTCTTTAAGGTCATTCTTCTTTTTTTCCAGAGATTAAATTCAAAATATAAGACAAGAACAATTTACTACTAGTTCCTTGGCAACACCAGTAATAGTTTCAAATCCAACGAGAAAAGGAAAGATATACAAGCATAACCTTTATCTGATTTTAATGAAATACGAAGAATAAACAGTGTCATCATGATGATGGTGGAAGTGATTATAGGCTGAAAATGGTGGGAGTTCTCAGTTTTGATGCATTTGATGATTGAGGGGAAAAGAAAAAAATCAGATTTTTGTTATCTGATCAGAGCCGATCAAAGGAAAAAATGACTCAATCTTTTTGCCATAAGCAAAACTGTCAATATTTACACCCAAATGGGAGTCTTCGACTCCTCCGGAAGCAAGACATTTTCAGAAAAACTTGTAAAGCATGCAAGATCACACACACTAAATCCCGCTCCGCTCTCGTTATCTTCAGGACAATCAACTTCCCTCTCGTTAGTCCTGTTTTAACAAAAATATTAGCCTCCTCTTTGAGAGCATCAAGTTGCAGAATTAGCACAACAAGGCAGCTCATTAGTGCTTCTTGAATACAAACCTGATTACAGGTATTTCTTCCTGCGGTGTGTTGTGGAAAAACTCAGCCTTCAGCTGCGAATGCCGGGGTCTTCGTATAAAAAAAAAAAAAAAGGAGAGGAGCCATACCTCAGAAGCTAATTGCATGTCATGTCCGTGCATTAACATGACAGCCTCTATTCTGTTGGGCCACGAGGTCACAGGTGGCCGGGACGATGTCACCGACTATGTATGCAGAACGTCGTGCTTAAATTGAGATTAAATAAAAACATAACAGGGACGGGATGCTGCTGAGGAAATGCTATCTGAATCTGATTCCTTTAAATCATCATCCTTAAACACCATTATATTTTATCCTGCTGATGCAACATTATGTAAAAAAGACTATTTATTATTATTTTTGCGTAACTTCAAAATGAAATTGTCATTATTTTCAGTTAAGTTAAAATCTGATAATATCTGGATTAAAACTGGTTCCAGGGCTAATTATGACCCCTACTTTAACTTATCTATAACAGAGATTGTTATATATATATATATATATATATATATATATATATATATATATATATATATATATATAAGGAAACTCTAAAAGAGGAAGGAATTGTGAAATATCAATCCAGTTACATAATATAGTAAAAATATAGTAAAATTCACATAAAATAATACCAGTAATACAAATAATATAGTCAAATATTCAGAAATCACACAAGATATATATCAATTTGAGGTGCATTAATAAGGTTGGTGACACTTTCTGTTTTAACTTTAAAAAAATACAACTGCAAAATTTAAAGAAGAAAAATAGATTAGGCCAGGAATTTTTTAATTTGTTACCCAAACATTTTTCTTAATTTCCTTCCAAATGTGAGTAAAAAATAAAAGCGATGAGTTTTAAATTGGCACATCATTTTTATTCTTATTTTACTGGCCAAGTGTAATAAGATGATTACAAACCACACGCTAACCTCAGACTGAATGATGCCACATCCTCATCCAGATACATAAAAATAGGACTTTGTCCAATATCTGGTTTGTTCACAATGCGCTCCATCTCAAGGCTGCTGAAAGCTTCGTTAATAATTTGCCATGTGTCAAACGGAAGAGTGAAAAAAAGAAATGAAAAGGAGAGGATTTGAGCCGCACCGCATGGCTGAGCACCTCGGACCCTCGTCGTTTGTATGAAACCAGAGAGCAGACAGGCAGATAAAATGTGGAACAGCTGGCGAGAGGACAGGAGGGAAAGTTTCAAACAAATATCTGCACATGTGGAGGGCTCCCAAACCAGTTTCCTATCCTGGAACGCTAAAACGAGCTTTATTCTCTCATTTTAAAAATTATCTAATTTTAAAAGGATTTACAAATTTACAATTAGATGTTTTTAAGCTAAAAATTTGGAGATGTGTGGTATTTTTGCTTGGGGCCCCATATCAGTGACCCCTGTAGGGCCACAGAGACCCCTTCCCCTGTGGTGTGCTTAAATTTCTCTGAGCCCACATGCTTATGTGAAGTGTCCTAAAACCTGTTTCTTTGTTTTAGGATTTATTTTAAAAAAAACATATATATATTAAATATTACATTTTAGAAATTATCCCATTCTCTAAAACCATTTAAAAAATACTTATTTTATGCAAATTATAATTAATGATTTTCCCTTTTATTTTAAATAAAATTGCCATAGAGAAACTTAATTTAATTCTTAATTTATAATTAAATTTAAAATAAATGTTTAAACTTTTAATTTAAGTGATAGTTCAAATTAAGTCTTATGCCACAAGATATAATAGGAAAACGATGAAAATTAATAAACCGGAATAGGAAGTAATGTATTCTTCCACTAAACTGTTCTAATGCAGAAATCTGCAAATCAATAACAGGCGCTGAAATATGATCACACATGCACATAAATATGCATGTCTTTGCTGCACACCACACCTCCAGCGGCCGCCTTTCTGGAGGTAAAGCCACAATAAAGTTGCATCTCTGCAAAAAGTTTTCATTCAAAACGCTCAACTGAACTATTGTTATGTTTCATTTATATTTGTGCTGCCGGAACTCATAAAGAAAAAACTTGAGCGAACATCTCTGTTCCTGCCATAAATAAAGCTGTAGAAACTCTCTGGAAGTTTTTACGGCGCACATCTCTGCGTTTGGATGCATTACGAAGCCGAAATCTAAGCAAATAACGTGTGAGACTTTTATTGTTAAATAAAACTAAGCCTGTGTGCTCCGACCTGCCTGAAAGTCCATCGTTTTGAAATATGAAACCTCTTCTGCTTCATAAAGTCTCACAGGCTCGCTACAAACTTCCCAACAAAGTGTGTGCGAGTTTAGGAGGAAAAACTTACTTTGTTTCTGGATGATTTCTCTACTTTTTCTCGACTTCTCTTGAAGGGAAAAAATTGTTTGCGTTCGTTTTTCTTCTTTCTTCTTAAGTTTGCAGAGGTTCCTCTGGAGTTGCCTTGGACTTTTTCTCTCTTTTTTTTTTTTTTTCAAACGCTGGAAGTCCAACTCCAAAGCGGCGCAGCCAGAGTTTTTCCTCTTGCCTGTCTTTTCTCCTCCTTCTCACAGTTTTCTCCTACTCAACACCATGGGCCAGCCGATTGTAATCTGCCGACAGCAGACCACAGATGCGCGTCAAAAACAACAGAGAAGAGCGTGTGGAGAGTTGTTATTACACTTGGAGCATTTTTTCGAGAGGGAGAGAGAGGACGAAGTGTGGGACTCCCAGCTGCTCCTTCCTTCGCTTGACTCCTCCCTTCGGTTTGCTCCCTCCTTTACTCACTGCCTCCCTCCTTTTTTTAGTTTGTGCACCCCTTTTTTTCTTTCAGTCATTCTTTCTTTGTGGAAGTACTTTGGATCCGTTGTTGTTCCCATTTTTAGGTTTTAAGTAAAGGGCGGAATTTGATTTGTTGGGGCCAAATCTAGTTAACTGGGTTCCCTGTAGATTTTTCTGTGTACTTTTTTTTTGATTCACTTTCCCAGAGTTTTTTGTTTGTTTGCAAATGTTTATAATATAAATGTTAAATTGCACCTTGAGTTTATGATAAAAATATATATTTATACAGTGATCAGGTAAAAAAAAAATGGAACCAACACAGTTAGATGGATGGAAAGTTAGTAAAAATAGATGACAGGATTAAACCAGCTACAATGGATGGATGGATGGATGGATGGATGGATGGATGGATGGATGGATGGATGGATGGATGGATGGATGGATGGATGGATGGATGACTTAAACTTGCTACAATAGGTGGTTAAATGGATGGAAAGCTAATGGATGGATGGAATTATTTGAAATAAATTAATTTTTGCATACTCCTTTCTTCTTTCTTTCCATAACCTGAAATATACTCATGATCAAATTCCAGATTGTCTTTAAGTCATCATTTCTCAAACTGGAAGTTAGTAGTTTTTCTCTGAGTACAAAATGACCAAAAGTACAAAATGGTGTAGCGACAAAGTGGCCAACAGCTACTCACTTCACAGTAGCAATGACGAATACCAGTAAAACCAGGAAATGATGAAGACAGAGTTACTTTGTTATTACCCTGACTTACTCATCCAGGTTGAATTTGGTCAAGACGTCCAAAGTTTATCAGTTGAAAATGGACTCAGTAGAGTTTGTAGAGAGCAGTCAGTTTAACCCACTATGCTTACAAGCAGGATAAATTGTCACTGATTGATTATTTTACATTTCTAATGTGCATAAAATGTGACTTCAGCACACTAACAAGCAGACGAAAGAACTAATAAAGTAGTGATATTACAATAGCGTTAAATTCTTTTCATATATGCTAATAACAACACAAGACAAAATTTAAAGTAGTTTTTTTTTCTTCTTAAACATAAATAGATATAGGAAAGTTTCAAAATCTATGAGAGAAATCAAGCTCTCTTGGGGGCCCTCTGTTGACGCTGAAGAGCAGCTTGGTTTGCTTATGCCTTGGGCTGGCTCTGGAAAAACTCAACACTGAAACATCCTCTTCAATCATTTTGAAGGAAGTTGACTAAATGAACAAAGCACAATGCAATGAATTCTTCAAACACAATTTAGGTCCACCACTTGTTAAAGTTTAAATATCATGAGCAGATGTGCTTCTCCGTGAAAATATAGTTGCGTGAGTAGATTGTGTTTTTATTTCAGAATCACACTCAATTATAGACAAATAATGATCAAACTTACCTGCTAATTTCACTCCTCAAATGCACTTTAATCATCGCACACAGTTTCTCTTGTTCATATTTGTTTAACAAGAAAAGACATACTTGTTGTGCCTTAAGTTCAAATTTTTATTGGGTCCACATTTAATTGAGTAGAAAATTCTTAGCTGTTATAAGCATACAAAGAAATGTCTTCACAGCTTGTTAGCTCCATAAACATTCATAATTTAATGCTTACAAACCCAATCGCTTTTGGGAGAGCTTGAGCTGGAATCACATTTTATCCACACTGTAATTTTTATGAATATTTCTCAGTAACTAACTGCCAGTTTACTGCAGTTGCGAGCACAACCAATGAAATGAAGCTTGGCTCCTCCTTCCAGATTCTGCTGCGTTTTGGGTTTAAATGCTGGAAAACTAGAGAAATAAATACGTAAACACATTTTTTCCCAGTTGTCACCTTGTTAAACCTGTCATCCCAAGTGCTATTTATTAAAATAGACATTGTCAATAAATGTCAAACAATTAGGGATTCATAACATTTAGTACATCCACAGTGGTTTAGCTGTTCTCTGGCCAATCAAGATAATTGAATAAAATTAAACCTCATCCACCAGATCTGGAAAGATTGTGAAGTTCCTTTGTTAGATTTAAGAGTCAACAAATCTCTTATTTGCTGAAAACATTTGCTAATCTTTGACTTTGATTTTGTTAATTTTACCCAAAATCATCATGTTATTGATCATGTAGTTTATTTATTCCATAAATTTTATTTAGGTAAGCATCAAGAAATCTACTAGTGTTGGATTTGTTTAGCTCTGTCCAGAGTTTGAAAACTCAGAAGTGCTCAAGCAGCAAGTCTCTGTTGTGCTCTAGAGTTGGAATTTATGCATCTTTAAAAGGATCAGTACCTTGTTGTTTCCAAACTCTGGTTCATTTTTATGTTCCTTTGTTTTAAAAAGACCAACCTGAAGTAACTCATTTTTAAAGAAATAATCCCTGGGAGGAATGAGGACTTGAGTAAGAAAACAAAATCAGAATAATTAAAATCAAATTATTTACACTGTCATATTTTTAGGTGTTGACATGGATCCTTTTTTTTTTTAGAAACTTTTTCAAATTAGATTTTTTTTTTGGCAAATATTATTCTTTGTTTTACAAGGAAAACAAACATCTGAATTTTTTGCTTTCCTTAATTAACAATTATTTTGTCATTATTTATCTAAAAATGAAGTTGTTCCTCTCCTCCCCTTGTGCCTGTTCTCTGTCTCAGTCCCAATAGATTCCATCTGTTCATGGTGTCAGTGGGGTGTTTAAAAATGAAGATAAATGAAGCACACATAGGTACAAGTCTTGACTGGTGCTGGTATTTTGACAATTTCTTTATTAATCTTAGATCTACCTTTAGATCATTACTTGCTACTTGGATTATTTGAGACTCACTCAGACTAGTGTTCTTTTCTGTTTATGTTAGTTTCAGGTTTCTTCATCTATGATTTTCCTTTGTCTCATCTTTGTCTACATTTCTCCCTTCCTCAGTTTGCTCCTTCTCAGCTCTTTTATATCTTCTCTTCTCTCCTCTGCCTGTGCTGTCCCTCAGCTGTGTCCACTCCTCCCTGATTAGCTCTTCTGGTTCCATTGTCACGTCCACCTCTCCTGTATTTGAGCTCTCTGGTTTGCATTATTCTTTATGACTTTTCCTCCAGTATCAAGCCGTTTCTGTTCCTGTTCTCTGGTCATTGTCCTGTGTTTTGTGCGTCACTGGTTGTCGCCTAATATGAGTCATCATAACTTTCCAGCTGTTTTGCACTGGGATTCTTGTGAACTATTGTGAAATATTACATTTCCTGGCCAGAAAAGAACTCTGTTCTGGTTCTTTACACTGAGTAAAAGAGCACACTCTGTTTATTTCAGAGTATGTATTGGCCTTCAAGGCAAGGACTGACATTTTTAGGGAAATTCCCACAAACTGTTTGAATGCTGCTACAGAATGCTAACGACAATAAGACCCAATGCCTTCTGTAAAAATACTCATAACTGGCTATATTTATTAATTCAAGCACCAGATTTACGCAAATATGTATTAATATAAACAGTGGAAATTGTGTTGGCATTACTGCTGAAGATAACTTGTACAGTCTTCCTTAACTGATTGGTACAGCCACTGTTACAGTTACAGTTACTGGATTGGCTGCTTAACATCAGCCAATAGCGTAGTTGGATTGAGGATTTTTTATGAAGTTATCTCTGCTCCTAATATTGATAATTAATGATCGCTGAGAAAGGGGGAAAAATTTTTTTTGAATGATGTCCTCAAACCTTCTTAAGTTGTTTTTCTTAATGAAACTGTCTAAAATCACCAAAAGGCAGGTAAAGACTGTATAAAGCCCAAACAGATGCAATTACGCAAATTTTAAAATATCTTAAATCTTAAGTTGTTATGAACATTAACGCACATTGCTCCAGCAAAGCAAATAAAGTATAAATGGAAGTAAAAGAAGCAAAAAAGGCATCATTAACAGTCGGAACAGATTTGACTCCCGCATTGTGTAAATAGTTAGTTTAAGAGGCCTCAAGCTGTCTCCTGGGTCGTTCTTTAAGGTGCTGCGGTTAAATACAGGAAAGCTGCTCCTGTAGTGGTTAGGTGTGTAATCAATATACATGATCAATATACAGGGAAATTATGTGATAAGAGAGGTCTGTAGGGCACTGGTTCAATCAATGAAGAGGTGGGGGTTTAGGGAGGAAAATCAGTCTGTTATTTGTTTAACTAGGATTTGAATGTGCGTGTTTGTGTGTGTGTGTGTGGCTGTCAGGTTAAGTACATTGGGACACGTTAGGTCTATTTGTCTTTACCTTTGACACATCACTAATCAGACACTTTGGCAAAGGAAGAAAATAAAGTTTTGTAACTAATGTCCTGATGACTGTTGCGTTTATAAAGTCAGAGCTGTCTAATTGGAGCCTTAATTAGTCACAGCAAAAGATTTTCTGTCAAGTCTGTCAACATCTTTGTCGTCAATAGAGAGTGTTTTGACTTTGTCACATTGTGAGGACTTTTTTTTGTTTCTGTTGTTGTCTGAGGTCTTCCAGTGGTGTTAACATGCCTTGAACTTTTTCAGTCACTGTATTTTATTGGAATTTTATCTGATAAATGAACGGGAAGTGGGAACAACAACCATGCAGGCTCCCACTCATACCTAAGGGAAATTAAGAAATACCGGTTTACTTATTAACCATGTTTTTGACTGTGGGAGGAAACCAGAGTACCCAAAAAACCCACAATAGCTCAGGGAGACCATGCAAAATCCACGCAGATACTCTAGGATTCAAACCAATGACCTTCTTACTGCAAGGCAACAGTGATACCAACTAATCCACTTTTTATAAAAACAACTGAATATAACAAACAAAAATGTTCATATAAAGATGGAAAAACACTTTCCACACAACATGATGCTGCCATTACCTTGTTTTAATGTGTTTCAGACAATGTGTTAGCTTTAGAACCATGCTTTAGCTGACACTTCTACTGATTCTGTGAAGACTCATATCATCCCCACAGCATGATGCTCCCACCACCATGTCTCACATTTTTAGCTTTATATCTTTGACCTGTCTGCTATTTTTTTTGGTCTTCATGAAGATTTTTATTCACTTTTCTAACAAACCTCAGAAGCTTTTACAAAGCAGCTGCACTGAGGAAGTGGTTAAACGAGGACTGCATACTAATTAGGCCATTTTTTGTTGATTAAAAAAAATCTAAAACCATTCACTATTTGCCTCCACCTCAGAATTTTGCAAAACTGTTACTTGCTCTTACACATAAAATCATTTTATGAACTTGTCAAAATTAAATATTACATGGATTAAATAGTGTATAGTTGCAGGGGACCATCATTGATAGATCCAAACTGATTAGTAGTTGGCCACACAATCTCAAAAAGTGTTTATAAATGGCTCAATGGACTCCAGTTGTGTCTGTTACCACAGGAAGTGAAGCTGAGAGAGGAGACAGTGTGAGGTGTTCTGTAAGACGCAACTAATACTCCTGTCAGTTTGTCAGACAGTGCTCATCTGGCTTGGACTACACAGAGATAAAGTCCTTGTTATGAATCTCTCAAAGAGGAACGTGGTGGGGGAGGGAGAGGTGGGAGAGAACAAGAGGGCAAAGGAGGAGGGGGGAGTGAGGGAGGGAGTTGCACATGGGCATCAGTAGGGTTAGCGGCTCCCGAAAGCATTTCATCAAAGAGGGCCAGGATCCTGGGGATTGAGATTCTGCCTGGAGGCAAGTAACCATTGGTCTCCCAAGAACACACTCACAAAGTACGACTCGCAGAGCCAAAGCACACATCAAAAGCACCTCTGCAGCCAAAGTGATTCTGGAGGAGAAAGAAAGGGGTTCAGGTCCCGTCTTGGCCCTCCTTTAAGCCCCAGATCTCACCCCAATTAAGAAGGAACTCCTGTTTGCTCCAGACCCTGAGATCCTGCAGACAGGGAGGTGCCGCTCTTTTTGTCCCCTTCTCCTCTCTCCACATCCAAGAATATGACAAACATCCAGCACAATCAGCCCCGAGATCAGCATCTGAAGCATCATGCTGCTTTCTGACATTATGGTCGGTTGACGGCGCGTGCCTTCAGTTTCAGATGACCTCGCTGAAATTATATGTGGCGCTCGGGCCCGTCCACGTTCGTTGCTCGAGTAACAGTAAATCGATACGTGGCAGAATGTTGTGCAGGCATTTGGAGTCTCGCCTTTAATTTTGACCCCCATTTTTGGACAGATGTCACAGAGAAATGGATACAGCAGAACAGGGCACATAATATCCACACAGATGTGACCGCTGGAAATGCACCGGCTGCATGAAACGGAGCAGGGAGGGAAGAGTCTTCAGTCCAAAACACAGAAAGGGAAAACAGAAAAAAACGAGCTTAAATCAGCCAAACACAAGATGCATAAAACCTTTATTTACTGCTCATATTAATATGTTTTTACAATACCAGCTGTTTCTACAACATGTAGAAAATGTTGACATTGGATTAATGAAAACTTTTGCCTAAGTTATATTCCAAGACTCTAAATTACAAGGGCTTTGCCTGAAAAAGTTTATAAAAATAGTTGCTGGTTTGGGTCATGTTTCCAGGCTGTCAGAGGAAGCTGGAGTACCCAGAGAGAACCCATGCCTGGAATAGGAGAAACCTACAAACTCCATGCATGACATTTGAGATTGGGTCGGACATTAACCCGATAACCGGATCGTGTGATCTGTGGTATCTCGTCGAGGCAAGAGGTCGTTTTACAAACTATTGGCTTGGGGAGGAATTCAATGAAAGTCTACATCTGTTCAATCAGGTTTCCATTTGTAAAAATTTTAAAAATCATGTGTTATACTTCTTCCATTTTACAACTTTTCACTGTTTGTGTTGCAGATAAAATCTAAATAAAATTCATTATAGTTTGTGCTTTCAACTGGTATCTATGGTCTAGCAGGGCAATGTACTTAGATTAACTGATTTAAAGATAACTACCACTACAAATGTTTCAGAGATTTTGCTTTTACAATAGAACATTGTGGTCAGGTTTTTTATTTCCTCTAACTTCTCCCAATTTTGTTTCCGCTCTGTCCCCTGTCACCGTACATTTAAAGCAACGGAGGATCTAGCTGGAGTGTTTACTTTGCCCTAATCTTACATCTTTAAGTCTGCTAGGCACACGCATCCTAAAACAACCCGACATTTTGGCTCTGTTTGCCCTCAATGTGGGATTTGGGGCCAAACAAACACAGCACAACAGAGGACTCCAGCAGCTTTTAATCTACTGTCAAGAGAGTGTTATCTACCCTTTATAGACACTTCAAAAAATCCTCCATCATCTCCCTTCAGATTTCCTTCTTCTACGTCTCACATGTGCTGCACCTGTACTCTGTTCTACATCCAAGACGCTCTCAAACACAGACCACCCCCCCACCTCTGTCGAAGGTATCGGGTGGCTAGAGTGGGCCATTAGTGTGAATGACTGATAAATACTCTTAGTCCCCAACAGTCATGACGAGGGAGGGGGCAAAAATGGATATTTGCAGTTATTTTGAATCCCTTGGAAATAATAAACGTAAAACTATATCCACTTGGGCTACTTAAGCAATTTCCCTGTGATATTGTCCCGCAGGGGATTTCATGTGGATTCCAAATGACAACATAATAAAACCACGACGCCCGCGCCCCCTTATCAGGCTGGATTAAAAGGGAATAATGAAACAGAGAGGGGTTTTGAGCCTTGTGTGGTATGAATATGATTATCTAATGGACTCCAACAGAAATGCATGTTAATTCAACTCTAACGTAAGACCTTTCCCAGACTATCTCCTGCCCCTGGCTCCTCCTAATACCCTCTCTTTCCTCTCCCCCCTTTCTCAGCCTTCTTCTCCCTTTTCCTTTACGTTTAAATAATCTGCCTTCTCCTCTGAAGTCATTATGCCCGCCGTCTATCTGTGTATGAACATGGGAGAGCGATAAATCCTCTCTCGTTTTTCTCAGTTTTTTTTTTTTTTTAAAGACAGATTGGACGGTGTTGGCCTCTTAACTTGCAGACAAAAAAAAAAACACTCAAGGCAATTTATCAATATTCAGATTTTTTTTTTTTTTTTTTGTCCGTTGAGATCAGTTTTGCCTGGAGAATGTGGGTCACTTTCATACAAACTCAAATCAAACTTTTTTGAGCTTTAATTCATTTTACATGGTTTAACTCTGGGATTAAACAGACAGTAGGATTTAAATACTGAGGCAAAACAGCATCACAGCTTGTCAGTGTTAAAGTGATGTATGAGAGCATTTATTAACTTGAACTTTCTCCACATTTTGTCACATTATAGCCACAAAATTTTAAAGTGTTTTATTTGGATCTTAACGTGACAGACCAACATACAGTAGTGCATAACAGTAATAAGGAATAAAAATTATTTAAAACATTAAATTACATTCTTAAACACACCTTAAGAGGTATGTCTCTAACAGCTTTCTACATCTAGAATCTGATTTTCTTTCCTGTCTTGCTTCACAAAACAGCTTAGCCAAACTGGATGGATAATTCTTTCAAATCTGCAGTTTTCAGTTCTTGCAACCAATTGGTTTGGATTTAGGCTTGGACTTTGACTAGGTCATCACAATACATAAAAAATGATTTGATCTAACCCATCCTATAGCTCTGGTGGTATGTTAAGGACGTCAAGTCCTTTCACTCAAACAGGTTTTCTTCCAGGATTGATTCTGCAACCACCATGTTTCACCATAAAGAGGGGGGTTTGCATTGAAACTTTTACATCACATTTAGTGTTTTGCTTTTATTTTGTTTTATTTTACCTCATAAGTTGATTGAGAACAAATGATAATTTTCAACAACAAATTGTTTTGCATGTTAGCCTTCAGTTTTGGTCTTTAATAGGTTACAATTGTTGTTCTGTTGACACCTGATACTTACAGCTCCTCCAGAGCTACCATGCCCCAGTGGGCTGGCTGTCTCTCTATTACTTAAAAATGCTAATTTTAGCAGTTTTTCTTGGGTGTTTTCATGAAATATATAAATACTTTTTCAACACGTAATAATACTGAGAGTGTAAGGAATATTCTTTTTATGAAGTTACTCTTTTTTGTCAATAAGATGTGAACTTCATGCTTTATTCTTAGTTTTAAATAATTTTATGACATAATGAAAATCTAATCAAATTCCCTATTTTTAGGTAATCCAAAAACAACATGACTCTTGTTTTGAAGAGTCATGTTGCTTTTGTGGGTCTAAACAAAATCTCTAAAGTTTTCGATGCTGAATTTATACTGAGATTAAATTACACTTGGGACGACTTTATTTACTAAATTGGTGATTTCTTAAGGATGTCAGCGTAAACGCGCAACACAGATTTTCACATTACAGGATTTTTATACATAAAGAATACTGAAGAACAGTCTTCCACTTTACAATTATATGCTGCTTTGTGTTGGTTTGTCACATAAAATTACAATAAAACAAATTTATTGAAGCGTAAAGTCGGAACAAAATGTAGAAACGTTTAGGGGTAATAAATGCTCCTGCAGGGCAATGCTTGTTGTGAGAAGTTAATTATGGGAGTTTTTTCATGATTCAGAATATTAAGACATAATAAACTCTAAGTGGGTTAAACACTTTAATAAAAACAACATCATATTTAAAAGACATGTAACAATAGGGCATAAAAAAGATTAAGTGCACCAGATTCCCATTTAAAGCTTCTGTGCCTTTCTTTTCCACACAGAATAAAGATTTAAGTCATGAAGGCTTTGCTGTCAATATTCTGTTAAGATGTCAGACACACATCAGTCCTGTATGTTTTTTGCAATTGATTCTGACTGATTAAACACACTGTTTCTTTTGATCAACTAGGAAAGAAAAAGTCCCTGACCAGTGCAGGCCCAGTCTGGGGGGTAATCATTAGCCCCATTAGTGCAGATAACACTCCTCTAGCTCCATTGTTGGAATCTATTCTTATCTGCCGAAGCACGGAGCTGTGTTGTGGATCAGCGCAAACATCCTGAGAGCAGACGGAGCTCCCACAGGACTCAGTTAAAAAAAAAAAAGAACGAAAGAAAAAGAAAAGCATCAATATTTCATCAAACTACTCTCTCTTTCTGGTCCAGATCAAAGCCTCGACTCCCACAGTCCTACAGGTAGAGATGGCTCTTTTGTTTTTGCTCCTCAGGTAGAGCAGCAGTCAGACTCTGTTCGCTTTTGGAAACCTTGCAACAGCTCAGCCCATCCATCTCCCGGCTTGCTGTCTTGCTTTTGGAAGAGGAGGTAAAGGGAAGGGTAGAGGCTGTGAGGGTGAAAACATGTTCCAGAGATGTCCAGAGATTGAACTTCTTGGCCTCACAGTGCTGTATTATTTCCTGTTATTTTCCCCAGTTTAAACCACAGCAAGAGTAATGGTGTAAACAAAGCCTGTAGTTTTTCATATAAAGTCTGAAACTGTTACAAACTTTATATCTTGCGGTTATCAGAACCTTTATCATGGACACAGTTTATTTCACTGATGATTTATGATTTATTTTTAAGATTCTTTTGCTCCCTTTATAAATAAATACACCACAAACTAAACACATTCTAACACAAATGAGCAAGAAAACCTACATTATAATTGATATGTAGCAAATATTTACAAGAGGACTCAGATGTTTGGAAGACAATAGTTATGACAACTTGTGTTACTTTCTGTTCGAGACACTTTGATTTGAACTCTGTCTCTTTAAGGTCACTCTGGCTTCCTCCAAGTGGGTAAAACTACAGACTGTAAGGTAAGAAGTCATGGTAGGTCTTGGTATCAACCCTCCTGGTTCAGTTTTTAGCACAGTTGCTCACTGTTCAAAATAAAAACACTGCAGCATAATTTTCTCAGCAACCGTCTCTGTTAAAACTCCCTGATGAATTCATTTTCAGATTGTTATACAGTTCAAATTTATCTGTGTAGCATTTTTGTAGATACTTATCAAAAAGCTAAGTCTATCTTATCTTGCTTCGTCTTATCTGCAAAACTATTTTTGCTTAGCATAAAAACTAGCAGTACTAGCAGTCTCATGCTGTAATAGCAGAGGTAGCGGAGTGCATTACCCTAGTCATTTTTGCTTGTCAGCCAACATCGAGGCAAAGACGACAAGCAAGAAAACTCTCCAACAAGTCGTACATCAGGTCTGTAAATTTATTTGCGGGACAAATCAGCATTAAAGCCCAAGTTTAACAGTGATGGGCAAAAAGTCTCATTGGACGTGAGTTAAAAGCTGTGTTGGACGCATTTTATACGTGCAAAAGAGGTGAGTAATTAGTAAATAATAGGAGTTGGTGAAAGTCTGCCCTCAGGAAAATGCTTAAAAATAATCATTAGCATAAAGAGGTGTTTAAATGTAAACACTGAAGCGTATGTTTCCATTCTGCCATTGCAATTCAAACATATAAAATCAAGCATAACTACCTTCACTCATTGATCTCTTATTTGACGACCAATAAGTGTCTTTATGTCAAAAAATGGGACGTTTACTACCAGTCACCTTCATGTCGAAGAACATGTGGTAGATCACAATTTCCTTCAACTGGGCCTTGATCCATTTCTTGCATTCGATTCCGTTTGGGTTTTGGAATCTAAACCTTTTTGCCTTCTACATGCTCTGGGTAATGGATGTCGGGATTTTATGTTCCCCACTGACAATGTTGGACCATGATTCACTATTCATTATGACCGCAGCACATTAACAATGCTGAGGTCCAGTTCCTCTAAATAAGGGGCATGTACTTCCGGACTAATTGCAACCTCTGATTGGTCAGTTGCTGACAAAGCCCCTGGAATGCTTGACAGGTGGCATTATGTTTTTCTTCATGTTTCTGATACGTTAAAGTATTTTGCAGATCGAGGATCTGATATATGTTTGGTTGTGTGTAAAGATGCAGAATCAGGGGATTCCTCTGATTTTATAACTAAACTCTACCCATTGTATTCAAGCTGTTACACCAGTTTAATTTTTGAGGCACCTTCTTGCTGCACTGCTGAGAAATATTGACCTGCTGTTGTCATTCTCAGACCTCACAACATTCTATTCTTTTCCGGTTCATAAGTTCTTTAAATTATGTGCTTTCTCACACTAACCCTAGACCTAATTGTAACCAAAACCCTCTAACTAAGACCTTAAATAGAAGCTATGTTTAAGTCTTAAATTAAATCTATTGTTTATTGTTCTATGCAGATGTTCCAACCGGAAGGAATGTTATGCATGAACCATAACCTGTAGGGATTCAAAGACTGCAGTTTTATGTTGAAAACATTTGCATTGAATCCATTACTTGTCTTATGCCCTCTGGTGGAGTATCTAAATACCCTTTAGCTAGCCAAGAATATGACACATCATCCTCTTTTTAACAAACAGAGTTTTCAGGAGCTACACTGCCCTTTTTTGGAATGTTTAAATAAATGGTTAAATAAAATAGAAAACTGTAAGAATGAGCCATGACATAACAGAGCAAATAATACATTTCTTAATATTTTCAGTGGGGAAATTAATGTGTGCATCACTTGTGAGACTCTAGATTTATAAGTATACTTTGTGGTTGAGTGCACAGCCGGTTTTTCCTCTGGATTTCTTGATTTAATTAGAATTTTAAGACAAAAAAAATAAAAACTGCAGTATGTTAGTAGCTTTGCTTAGACATAAATATAATATAAGACATATATTTTGAATATAGAATTTGACAGTTATGTGTATATTTATGTAAATTATCAATACAGAATAATAAAATGATAAAGCAACAGACTCAAATAAACAGTTGTGCCTTCTTAGGATACATTTTGTGAGTATTATCTCTTGTATGAGGATTCATTCTTGTACTTACTTAAAGCAAAAAAAATTGTTGAAAATTAAATCAGATATAACACAGAAGCTGAATGCAACACCAAGTCGTCTTCTTACACAAACACAGTTGTTTTGAATGTTTGGACAAACAGACAGCGTAAAAGTGTCTTCCTCCTTCATCAGCCGTGTCTTTCTCCTCCTCCTCCTCCCCTTCCTCTCATCATTTCCAGGAATCTGTGACTGTCACTCGTAGTTGGACAGTGACTAACGATGCTCCCAGTCAGTCAAACACTTATCACCGCACAGGTAACACGCAGGCCTGGAAATGACTGACATGAAATGGAAACGTCTCTCATTCTCTGGGCCTGGAAGCCGAAGTGAAATATTAGCTGCAGGGGGAGATGGAGGCTGATAAGAAGCTCCCTGTTTGGGCTGATATTGTGGGGTCCGAGTTCTATTATATGTCTTTTTCCCCTGCTTAAGACTCGTCTGTTTACATTGATGGAAGCTGCCCTCCCAATTTTTCCAGACCCAGCTTGAAACCTAACAATAATCCTTACTTTCCCAAGTTTACGCTTGGCTTTAGTTGTAAATGCTGGCCAGAGCCACTGGGTCTCTGTTGATGCATAAGCCACCGCCCCTGAGGCTTTTTGTTGTCCACAAGAGCCAGGCTGTACGCCAGTTTGAACCAGACTGCAGCCTGCTCAGTGTCAACGGGTCGCATATGCTTGCAGAGTCTCTCCTATTACTCATAGACTCCACCAAGTCCTGCTTTTTTTTTTTCTTGCTTTCACACATCTTGCTCATGCATCAGCACCCACACACACACACACACACACACACACACACACACACACACACACACACACACACACATTTACGTAGACAATCCCCGTTGTGCAGAAAGATAGATGGGATGTTCCCAAACCACAGGTGCTGCTCTACTTGTGAGTCTTTTGCCTTCTTAACTACACAATCCAGACCTACACAGCTCTTGCCTTTTTTGCATTTTTTCCCCAGTGGTGATTACCAAATCTCAAAGGTGTGCAATAACAAGCAGCATGAAATATAAGTAAAACATTTTTTAGCGTTCTTGGGAAGGATTTTTTTATTTTTTTATTTTTTTGCGAAAGCAGACAAAAGTTACAAGCTTCAAGGCCAATTTTGCTCTACCGCCACTAGAGGGGGTTCGTTTCCTTTCTAACTAGAGGAGGATAAGCTGGTAACATAGTTAAACAAACCACACGCTCCTCAGTGCAAACTGCTCCATCTTGTGGCCAAAATTCAGAGAATACCTTCACAAGTGTAGTTCTACATTTGACAGGGCAAATTGCAAAGCAGAAGGCGAATAGTACATGATTTTAATTTTTATGTCTTGCAAATGAAACTCTGAAAAGTGTGGCTAGGGTTTGCATTTAATCCCATTTATACCAATGCCCCTAAATACAGTCTGGCACCACTGACTGCCTGGAAAACTCACACAATTTGTAAATAGAGTCCAAGTAGAGAAAAATAGAAATAAAACAAACTATTAATTCACCAGCCCTGCCCAAAAATGCGCGGCATTTTTGTTTGTTTAACTGGAAATGATTTGAAAATCATTTTTGTTCTTTCTAAATCCC
Organism: Gambusia affinis; assembly: GCF_019740435.1. Taxonomy (NCBI): domain Eukaryota; kingdom Metazoa; phylum Chordata; class Actinopteri; order Cyprinodontiformes; family Poeciliidae; genus Gambusia; species Gambusia affinis. The sequence continues at coordinate 6,708,371 of NC_057888.1, forward strand.
AATAAAACCTATTGAAATTTGTACTTATTAAAAGAGAAGATGGGAATAGATTAAATATTTTCACAATTAACTATGTTTTAAACATTGGCCTTGATCATTTAAGCATAAAAAACACAATTTATCCCCTTTTTGCTGCTGAATATGCATAAAATACAAAAACATACAAAAAACTGTGGAAACAGTATATGCTTTTAAGAAATAGGATTAAATACAGATATAAATCTCCTTTTATTTGAGAGGCTATTAGAAGTTACTCTTTTGTGCTCAGAAATCCAAATTTTGAAATCGGTGTGAGGACCTCTGATGAAACTAAAATAAAAACCAGAAAATATCATTTCTAAAGTGTGTGTGTGGGGGGGAAGGGGGAGGAATCCTACAAAAATTAACAAATGCAATTAAATAAAAATTATATATTTGCCTATTCTCTGTTTTCATAGACTCATTAGTAATGCTGGCACTCAAGAAATTGCTGTTATTTTAGGAGAATAGAAGCTCAGTAGTTTGGGAATCACAATAGAGAAATTTAACAGTTTTCTTTAGTGCTCAGATGAAACTAAAGTAATAAATCCAAAGAAAGAAAAATCCTAAGTAAATTTTTCTGATATCATTTGGTACTTCATGTTTTTAGTTCCTTGATAAAATAAAATGAAAATATTCCTCTAAAAAGGTTCTGAATTGAAAATAAAAGCTTAAATAAAATCACAATTTAAAAAAACCCTCTTCCTTTTAAGTTCAACTTAAAGAAGGAATTGCTCAGATATTTTACCTTCTTAAAATCAGCATTTGTTCAAATTATTTACGTTATAATTACTTTAGCTTTAACCAGTTAAACATATGAACTGCTGCAGCTCAGATAGTTACTGAATCAAACTGCAGCCATTTTATCAAACCATTTTCTTTTTACCACTTTCTGTTAGGAAGGAAATGCAGTAATATCTATTATACAAGAGTTTACCAGCTGTAGTTGCAGTTACCTTCCCAAAAAGCAAGTTAATTTCAAAACAAAATGTGACCCTTAACTTTAAGTAGCAATTTTCTATTTTGTATCTCAGTTCTGCAATAACAAATTAAAATAAAATGCATGTCCATTCATCCATTTAGTTTAGTGATTTTTTTGGGGAGGGAGGGTTAGTGATCACCTTCCAAGGTAGAAGTCTCATTGAAATGCTGAAAAGGCCTTACTACTTAATCAAAAAATTTTACTTCACTATTTCTAAAGTAGCTCAATTTACCTCCATCTTTATAGACACTAATAAAAAGCTTTGACGTCTCTAAAAAGATCTAATGGACTGTTTGATTCTGAAAAGAAGAATTGTTTGGCAGCTAATTTATTTTGAAGTTACTCCTGAATTTTACATTTCCATATTAGGACCCTTGTCTTGGCACAGAATGTTGGCTGTCAATGAGTAATGAATGCATCTATTTCTATTTGTCTGTGTTGTATTCTATTTAGAGAGATGAAAATGATTAGCAGTTTCGGTTGTCTTCTTGGAGATACAAGTGTGACTTTGCATGACCTTTGGTACATTGCAATTTCTCTCTGTTAATTTGTGTTACTTGTGTGAAAGCTAATGAGCTAGGCTATTTCTTTTATGCACTTCAGCTAAAATGAAATATGTAATGTTTTATTGCCATGACAGTGTTCTTGCTTAATAAAATTGTTGCTTAAGAGATTTGTGGGAAATAAAACTATGTATATTTTGCAATCAGATGTGACGCTACTTTTTGTTGTTTCCCCTTTTTTAAAAGAACCATGAGATGAAGGTCTGTTTTTCATGCATGAGATCAGCTGTGTGATATGCTCCATTTTGCAAGAAATCTGGTTTTGACAGATCGATGGCAACACTTACAGGCTAAACAAGCTACTTTATATTTCACACATAAAGCTGGTAGCTGATCTTTTATAACTTGCGCTCAATCACCAGAACAATTAAAGCAGAACCATGTTGTTATTGACTCGTGCTGATGGTTTCCTGTCGTGAGAGGGAGAAGTTGTTATCAGGAAAGTAGCAAATGTGTTTGTGGTCTCACCTGAATTCAGCAGGTAGGCAGTGCCAGTCGAGGCCCGACCTCAGGGACCACAATAACACCTCAGATTTTGTTTTTTAGAAATAGCATGTACTTTTTGTCTCCTTCTGCACTGCCACCTGACTCCTTTTTAGTTGTTTGTCTGTTGATGTGTGATTAGAAATTAGATTTTAGGTCAGATCAGATTGATTATTAACTCCTGAGAAGAAAAGAGCAAAATCATCCAGGTACAGAGGTGGGTCTTTTCTTGCATGAAAGGTTTTATTTTGTAGGGGTAACATAATGAAAACACTGTGGCTTTGAATTGGAGCTATAACTACGACATCAGAAAGGAAAAGAAAAGGGCGGCATGGCCTGAGAGAGCAGCTACAGTAAAGCAAAACTTTGTCATTTGCACCCTAAACATGTTCCCTGATGCTTATTTCTATTGCTTATTCTTGTCCAGTTGGACAACAAAAATACTACAGACCAAGTATTTAGTCTGCAGCATATGAAGCAATATCTCAAGCGTTCAACATCTTAAATAGTGCTGTTCAGTCCACCATCTATAGATGGGAAAAAGTTTGGCACAAAAGCACAACTACAATGTCATGGCTGTCCGCTTGAGCTAAAAGGCTAGCCAGGGAGAGCACTGATAAGAAAAGGCTCCAAGAGGCCCATGGTAACTCTGGCAGTGGAAGAATCTGTTAGCAGAATAGCTATTAGTCATGCATTTCACAAATCTGAACTCTATGGAAGATAAACAACTGTTGGATAAAATCCATCAGAATTCCTCTGTGCAGTTTGAAAAACAGTCTTTCGAACACCATCTTCAACCAGTCTGCCTGAACTTGGATTATTTTAAGAGAAATTGGGGGAAAAAAAATAAGCCTCTAGCTGTACAAAGATGTTCCTGCAATGAGTTGCAGCTGCAACTGCAGCAAAAGGTGCTTCTGAAAAGTATTGACTCAGGGTGCCACATGGTGAGTACTTTCACATAGTATTGTGGGGTTAACGTCGCAGACATAATGGGTCAAGAAGTGAATTGCACTTCTTCTCTGCAAGGTCTAGCAATGAACTTTCTTCTTAGACTTTTGCATACAAGCATTAACTACACCAATTACTGTAGTTTGAAGCTGGTGAAACTGAAATCCAATGCGTCAGAGTGAACTTGGCACCAAACATGGCAAGTTTTGAACTTGTGTGTCTGTCTGTCTTCTGTCTGAGGTGCAGCCGTTAAGAGGTCAATATGAGAAACTTCTTTCATCCGTGTGTAAACTGGCAAACAGTGAAACTGCCAAGTCATAACCAAACGTGCTCCAACAATTGAAAAGTGTCAGCACATAGTATGGCCCAGACTGGCACTACACGAAGCGGATGTCTAGTCAAATCGAAAACACTGTGGACTGAAGCAGCCACATAGGAGCCGTTTCACCCACCACACAGAATACGTTACACCAGTGAAAGCAGACAGACATTCTCAAAAATATATTGTTGATCTCATCACTTTGCATTCATTTATTGAGTCCTTCCGTTTACTGTTTTGTTCTGCAGGGCTAAAGCACAATGAAAAAACAAGTTGTTGTTTTTATTTCTTTGGATTTTTAATGGGTTTTCTTTTTACATTTACAGATGCATACAACAAATATATGATGGAAAGATTTAAAAAAAGCACAATATTTACATTTCAATACAGTTTATACAGGTGTTCCAGTGAACAAATATGTTCGTAATTGTCAGAACATGGCTTTTTTTTTAATGGAATATGGCTTTCAGAGCTGTAAATGTTATTGTTCATCTGTTTGTGGTAATTAATGCATCAGGAATACAATTTAAAATATGATTACTAGGCTCAAGTCTCAGGTGTAGTATTTTGGAAAACAGGCATCTATATGGACAGGGCTGGGGTAGTTTCAGTATCTGACATGATAGAGGGACGTTTGGGAACTGCCTGGACTTTAATAAGCCCTCCTTTACCACCAACACAAGTTTTAGCCATCCTCATGAGGTCTTCCCTGAACCGAACTCCAATAAAGACATACAGGAAGGGGTTGAGGCAGGCATGAGTAAAGGCGAGACTCTTGGCAATCTGTCCAGCTATATCAACTTGACTCACAATGGCGCAGTCTGTAATTGTGGTATTGGCTGCCTGCGTGGCTTCCACTATCAGTAGGGTGTTGTGAGGAAGCTGGGAGAGAACAAACACGAACACAACAACAAAGATGACACGGAGGGCCTTGTGCTTTTCGAAACTTTTTGCCTGCAAGAGTGTGCGGATAATGACAGAGTAGCAGAAAAACATGACCAACAGAGGAAGGCAGAAGCCCATGCATATCTGCAGGGACAGCACCAGGATCTTCGTACGGTTGAATGCATTGTTCCAGTAGACCATAGTGCAATAGGATTGTTCCTCTGGGTCCAACTTCACCTCAGCAAAGATAAACTCAGGCAGGGCCATGATAATGGAGACAGACCAAACACAGATGCAAACAAGTTTGCTGTAAAACAATCTCTTCTTCTTGAAGTTCTGAGCTTTGGTTACTTGCACGATGGCGATGTAGCGGTCCACGCTAATGCAGGTGAGGAGGAGCATGCTGCTGAAGAAGTTGATCTTGTAGAGAGCAGACACTATTTTGCAAGAACTGCTCCCGAAATCCCAGCCCTTGATGGCGTCGACTGCCCAGAAGGGCAGCGTGCACAGGAAGAGGAGGTCTGCCACAGCCAGGTTCAGCAGGTACACGTCGGTCATTGTTTTAAGGCGGTTGCGCACGGTGAGGTAAATCCAAACCACCAGCAGGTTACCCACAGACCCAAGGATGAAGATGATCCAGAAGAGAGGTGGCTCATACTGGCTGCGAAAGTCCCTGACCCAACGTCTGTCACACATGCCGGTTTCATCAGTTGGCCAACCATCATAATCAGGAGTCTGTCGGCAAACAGATTTCTTAATAAGTTTCAAACAAGTATTTTATATAAGACAGTAAAGATGTTTTGCACAACTATCTCTAAGCCTTTCCCACTGATGTTGTAGTTTTCTGTTATGCATAATTTTCTGTTCTCTTTTAGTAAGTCAACCCATCAACAGCAGAGGGTTTCACAACATAACCCACATCTGGTGGGAACATAGTGAAGGTACATCAAACGCAGTCTGTGACGTACATTCTAACCAAGAGTTCGCTGTCAGGTGCAGGTGTTGTGTCTGTGCAGGAGAAACCACACAACTGCACTGTTTCCTGCTGCTATCCAAGCCTGAGGGGGTGAATGATCCTAAGGGGCTCAAGAAAGGGGCGCCCGCTGCAGAACTCAATACCCCAGCAGCTCAACGTTTAGATGTAGGGCAGAGATAAAACAGTGGGGGGGCTTAGGTTTTCACAAACAATGGAAAATTTGATGCCGACATGGCTATGACACTGCCTGTGGCATTTAACTGCGCAGCAGATGTCTGCTGTCAAACACGAGTAATTATTGAAAAGGAACATGGATTTTTTTTTTTTGACAAATTGGGTTAGTTTTATTAATTATAGAGCAGTGCAATGAAATACCACAATCAGACTCCCCTTGTTATGCTACAGACTATTAAGTCCACTCAGATACACAGTACATCAACTAGAGAAAAGCTGTCAGTGTTTTCTAGTTAAAATGTTCAAAGGCTTTTATCGTAAAGTGGTACTTACAGTTGACACAGTAGATGTGTCTAGTGGCATAAAAGCAGTTGTTAATTCCATTTGACCTAAAAAGAAAGAGAAAAGAATAAATAGTTAACCAACACTGTAAAAAAAACAACTGTTACACATTAGAGAAATACATTTTAAAATCTTGTTTTAAAGAATTTCAATATATTTACCCAGTTTATAGAAATGTCAGAAAGAGGAACCTGGAGACAGAAGTATGCTCCTGTCAGTGTTGAACAGCTGTCAACTTAATCATCTTCACTTGCTTATATGGTTTCTCTTCAACCACAAAATCACGTGTCAACGTTTATCCCCACATCTCTGTCTCAGCCCAGCAGAGAAAAACAACACCAAACCGTTGTTGGTGAAATAACAACTCAAGCTGAATACAAGGGGAAAACACTTACATATCAAAAGAACAATTTTTACTAGGTGGATATCTGAAAACTTTCACACAACAACTCTACACCTAAATTTTAGACATAACCTACAAAAGTACAGCCAACAGGATGGGAGTACAGCAAGGGTTTCTTAATCAGGTCTTTGTTCAGTTTTGACACATGATGTTTACAAAGGTGAGGGTTTTATCACCGCAAAATATTCACTTGTGAAACTGAAAACTGTAAGTTCTGATTGATGCCTGGAAACAGAAGCTGAGTTGTTCATATTTTGTTTTAAAGATTAAAAAGCTTAACAGTAAAGCTAAACACTTGGGACTATGTTTGGATATTATAAAACAAAAGATTTTTATAAAGGTTAGTATAGATTTAAAAATACTTAATTTTATGTTACATCATTTAGATAGTTTTAATAATGAAATGGAAAGTTGGTTTTACACAAGAAACATATGCTAGCAAGCTAGCACAGCTAATGTGCATTGTGTTTTTGTACTTCAACACTGGACTTCCCGAGTTCCCAAATGGAAAAATTACAACAAGCCACCCTAAAGTCAGAATCCTATTCCAAATGGTGAAAGTTGAAACTAGCCAAGAGACCCTTTGTACAGTATCCAAAATGGCTGTGTGCACAAAATGTGGTGATCTTTGCTAGTATTAGCTATTTATTAAGTATTCACATGGACAGCAGCGCTTTAAATTAGTAACTTACAAACTGCTGTACAATATCTATTTTTAAGATGCTTCTTTACGGTTTGGAAACATAACATGGAAAGAAATGTTATGGGTTGTATTGCTAATGGTATTTAGAGTCGATGGTGGCAACTAGACCTGGGATGAGGTTCTAAAGAAGTATTTTGGTTACTTATCCACATATTACGGATGATGCAAGAGATGGAAAGAAGTCTGCTAATATGATCATGCATCCCATCAAGATACCAAATAGACACCTCTAATTGGAGACTTTTTTCAACTATATCCCACCTGTCATATATAGAAGGCAGAAAATATAACTATATATAACTTCTGGCCGGGGGACATCTTGGATTTCCCTAGAACGAGTTGAAAAGTGTCAGTAGACAGGGTGATGTCTAAGTTTTCCTCCTGGCAACCATTTCTAGGAAGACCTGTTTTAAAGGTTGAAATATAAAATGAATGGACCATTTCAATGTTGTTCAGTAGTCCAAAGACATTTGTGTAGCTATGTACAGCAATTAGACAGATGTTTTAATACAGAGGATATGCATGTATTATCTTCTGTCCCTGAAAGAAAATATTTAACATATTTGTGGTCTATTTTGAGATACCATTAACGATCCGGAAAACCAGCTAGTTTGGTTAAACAGGTATAAGTGCTGGAAAAACAACATGAAGGTTTAAACTCAAATATCAGCAGATAGCTTAATGTTATTGTCTTAAATTTCACTGTCCAAGATCACATGGCGATCAGGCTCAAAATTTGCTTTCATATGCCTATGAACCCATTGTTGATTCATCAGTGTTGTTAGATACTGACTGAGAGGCAGACAGTGCTATTTATTCCTTGTCAGTAGTCATAATGTTACACATGACATTTCCCTCTAGCTGTCTTTGGGAAGTCCTGTAAATGCGACTTTGCTTGTATAAGAGGAAGGAAAACTTCTATTTGATTGTACCAAGAACAAAAGGAAATTAATGACAAAAAATACGCCATTTGGCTCACCACAATGAAAAATGAAATCATGACAACAAAGAAAGTCCCTGTCTTACCATCAGATTGGGTTTGTGGGGGTGGAACATATTTTGATCACGTAGACAACAAAACAGCAAAAAACATTCAAAGTAAGAAGTATTTAAATTAATTCTTTGGTTTGGATCTTTTGTGAGCAAACAGGGTTTGGAGGTTTAGGAGGTTTACGCACAAAGTTTCACTTCCCGACTTTGCTTCGGCGTGTGTGAAACACTGAGCGCACGAGAAAGAGCGCGTGGGACATCACCTCTTTAGACTAAGGTTCAGATAAAAAAAAAAACAAAAAAAAAATCTGGTTGCGTTTCTCAGTTTTGATCAGAGAAAGGCTCAGGGAAACGGCTTAGTGACGATCCGATCAGTGTTTACCTCCTGGGAAAATACTTGAACGTTGACACATTTTGCTCACTGCTTTCTATCTTACTGACTCTGCACGCATATTTCCAACTGCTTTCTTTTAACCAGTGGTTAGAAAAGGCAAACAGAAAACTCTACTCTAGAAAATTAATATAAGTACTAAATGCACAGAAGTACCAAGTCCAATTTTAGAAAATATTCATTGATCAAATTATAGATTTCTAAACACTTTATTGCTCATTATGAACACTACCATAACCAATTAATTGATCTGTAAAAACTTACACAAATATATTTCTCTGTAAGCCGACATATATCATCGACTTATGGGGCTTCTTGTTCCTGATTCAAATGGTTGAATTTACTCTTTAGGAAAGACCTGGGGCTATAAAAGAGCCCTAGACTTTGACTGACCCTATTATATGGGAAATTATTAACTCCTAGCACAGCACAGGTGTCACAATACTTTAATTATGACTCAGTATAATACACCATTCAAATTACCCTGATAGCACTGATGGTGATGAATGCATATGATTCCAGTCTTGTGTTCCATTTATGAAGGGCAATCGCTCACAGTGGATTGGGTAAGAGCTAAACATACTGTACAGTACAGTGTATGGTTTTCTTCACAGAACCACTTTCTGTGGGAGTCATCTTTGCATTTAAAGGGAAGACCTTTGTACTTCCATTTGGGTCTCTACTGCTTCTAAAAGCAGTGCAAGCGCTGACTCAGCTGGTTTTACCTCTGTATGAACCCTGCAATGGCTGCTGTTGACTTCCCATCCAGAAACTACTTGCTGCATTCTTGTTGATTGTACAGGAGGCTCTACTTCTGCTTTTCAAAGATGTCAAATTGCATAATCTGTTTGCAGACATTTTCACATGTGAGTATAACCGTTGAGTTCGGGTGTGTGGCCAGCAGCAACTTATTTTGGATTTAAAGTGACAAGACACAATAAAACAGGTGATTCTGAAAGGAGCTAGAAAAATAGGCTGAACATCACTTAGATGATGAGATTAAAACCTCCAGGATGTGACTGTCTAATTCTTAGTATGTCTCATTTTACACCTAAAATGTTTAAAGTGCAGATGTTTTCTTACTACTTTTAATTTACCGTTCTTTTGTAATTGCGCTGATCGACACAAACAGATAACATCAGCCAGCAAGTCATTCTTTTCTTCTCTTTATGCTTAATCACCCAGTAGCAGTCTGTGGGAGTTCCTGCTCATCTTTCTGTCATTCATCATCACTGGTGGTCTCACTATTCTTAGCTGCCATTAGTGGCACCAGAATGGTCTTCATTGGTCATCTGCAAGCCAGTCAACCTCAGGGTTCAACAAGAACATTTAGAGATGGTGTTTTGCATACATAGGTTGTAACTAGTGGTTGTTTGCCTTTCCCTAATCTTGAAACTGTCTGCCTATTTTTCCATGACCTCTGACATGAACGAGGCATTTTGACCAAACAAATGAAACAGAAAATCCCAATTCTGATGAACTCTCTGAACTTCAGCTTGCCCTGTTGTCCATACATTCATACCTGTTGACTCTATCAGGAAGAAAGTTAGTGTTTCTTCCAGACAGCAGCAGTTTCCAAGAAATTTTGTGAGCCTCTTCAACCTTGTGATCGATGATCTGTACCTTAAATTAAACTCTCTTGACGTTAGATGAAGAAGAGCCAATTTAATTCTGGTGTGAATTCCCTGAAGCACTACTTTTCCAAGAGGTTTGAGGGTAGATTCCACATAAAACTACTACTGAACATCCTACTTATTGGTGAGTAGCAGGGGATAACTGCTTGTACATAAATGGGAACATAAATGGAGATTTGGTTTCCGCCATATTATATTTCTGCCACTCAGATTTTGCCAATAAAATTTATGCCAGCATCTTCAATGAAGAAATATGATGTTTGTTCAAGTTGCAGGAGGCACTACAGCAGTGACTGGCAGCCTCTACTTCCAGGAAGCTGTGGCTGCTGTTTACACCCGCTCACCAAAATTGGAAAATTATGGCTTTCAAGTCCTTGACGTTCAATTTCAACAAGCATATTTAGACGGTAGGGTCAGAAACCAACCTGAATCCTGGATCCATTTACCATTGGTTCTGGCTGGTAATGGTGACGTAATGATGTGGGGAACTATTTAATTTATTTTGGGCTCCTTAGTTTCAGCTGAACATAATTTAAATGCCACATGATAAGTATTGTTGTTGACCATGTCTGTCCCTTTATGAGAACAGTGACCACTGTGTTCTGCAAATGAACATTTTAAGTGCCTTATAAAGAATGACAAACATTTTCTTAGGGCACAATAAAAAAAAAAATAAAAAAAAGTTCAAAGTTTCCCACTGTGATTTTAAACTGAATCAATTAATTCAATCAAACAAAAGCTAAATGATTTGGTCTTAGACTCCTGCCTACAATAAGTATCTAAATAAGCACTGACATCAAGTTCTATAGCATGAAACTAATTTCACTGAATATCTCTGATGAAACATGAACCATTCCAACTGGGTAAAAAGAGCAACCAGGTTTATATCTGGCCAGACTTTCGCTGTTGTTTTCTGGTTTAGCTCTGTGGTTGGATATAAAAGGGATCTAATGGGGAAATACCCGTGTCCTGATTAGATAAATGGAAATACCATATGCATCTTTTACTGCCCACTGTTGCAGTAGGTCAGTGGCAGGCTTACAAATCAGTCAGCAAATATTGAAGGTTGATGAAAGGTATTTTGAAAAGTATTTTCATTTGTTCTCTGCTCAGTCTGCTTTTTGTTGCGTTTGTGGGATTTTTTTCTATGTCCTTGTCAACTGCTTATTGGTAAATAAAACACAGACAGGTTAGTGTTTGGACAAACACTAGAGAATCCTGGGGGGATACCAGAAATCTGTCTGACCCAATGTTGCAACATGATGGTTATGAAATCCAGTTGCAGGTTTTAGAGTGGTTTTGATTTACCAAACACAAATGTTGACACCTCTCTGATAAATGAGGTTGTGAGAACTTAGAGAATTCTAAGGGATGACAAGAATTTGAGATGCATATTAGTCATCAGTGTAGGGCAGTGAAAGCGGAAGGATTTTATGAAGCAGACGGCTGTACGTCATAGCAAAAGGCCCAAGTTGCATGGTATCTGTTGCTGAATGAAAGGGATTATAATTTCAGGGGCTTTTCATGTAAACACATTGCCCTGTTGTGGATTGTTTTCAATCCCACTGAAAATCTGAATGTTCCCATCTTGGTACAAATACCTGCTCTGTACATTTAGGATCAAACTCTGCTTTTCAATACTTACAGGCTCTTGTGAAGACAGTGGGATTTCCTGGAAAAATGTCACAATGAGGGTTTACAGGGGCTAAGGCAAGCAGCAAACATGGATACACAAAGCAGTTTAGCTGATTTACTGAATATGCAAAGTCTAATGGAGAAATTGGAGAGACATTGATCTGAGAAGAAAAGTGAGTGGTTAGAACGAGGAGTAAGCGTTGGAGACTTTGATGAATGACTCTTAGAGTCCTGCGATTGAGATGAGCGGAGGTGGGTACTTGGATTCTGCAGTACTTGAGGTTGACAGAATGCAGTTGTTGGCACTTCCAGGTGGATGAGTCCTGACAGGAGACTGAGGCTGGACAAACCAGCTGCTTTGCGATGCTCGAGACATTATCCAGGGGCGAGACCTTAAGAGAAGCAGTGAGAAGACGGAAGGAATCGAGCTTGGAACAAACAGTCCAGGTGAGTCTGAGCATCAGTAGCTGATTCTATGGAAAGAAAGAGACGGGATAGGAGTTAGAAACAAGTTGGATCACTAAGAGCTCAGCACTAAAGTCTTGTGTGTACCAGAGCAGAACCATCTGGCATCTGCCTCAAGAAAGCTGCTCTTATTTAAGGTACTCACTGATTGGCGACGATGAGCACCAGCTGAATCCCATCAGCCTGCCACCCTGTTAGAGGTAGAGGAGAATACCAATCCACCCTCCTGTCCTTGCTGAACAGAAGCATCTCCTCTCCATGACCAGTTTGCACAACTAAAATCATAAAAGTCCTTTCAAAGGTTACCCATACCTGAGCACTCCTTCACTATAGCTCCTCCAGAGTAACCAACAGCTTCCTCTTAGTTTTTCTGATTAATCCTGGCTGCTCAGGCTTTTAGTTTAGATGGGTTGGTAGAAGTGCAATTGCTCCAAGTTGTTTCAGATGGTGACATTTCACATTAGGGATATTGTTTAATAACCTAATCCTGCTTTAAACATCAAAAAGGCCTCACCCTGACCTCTCTGTTGTGTTTTCTTAGTCTTCATGATGCTGTTTGTTCTCTAGCAAACCTCAGAGGCCTTCATAGAACTGTTGAATTTAAACTGAGATTAAAATACACAAATGTGGCCTTTATTTACTAATAAGGCGACTCCTAGGAGCAGCTGTTTGTGCTTCATTTTGCAGCACTAGAATAAGGGGGAGTTAATGCTTTTAGACAGTTGGATGAACCAAAACGATTTTGTTTGAAGTACTCAAACAAAAGAAACGATCTGTAGAGAGAATGACAACTTGAATTTGAAACTCAGCAAAACTGAGTTTCAAATCATAGTTTTGCTGATGACATCTTTGCTACTTAGAATAAAAATTACTCATGATAAAGGTTAAAACAAAACATGAATCAGAACATGCAATTGTTCTCAGAAGGAGTCAAAACCGGATTCAGAGACACTGATTTTAATCTGCTGTTATTTTTTTGTGTTTTTTTATGGCACAAACACCAAGCCTTTTAAAAACTATATTACTGATATCTTCTGTCAGTAGGGTGCAGGGTCAAAAAGATGAAGATGAAAACAAAAGACAAGTGAGGAGAATCAGGTAATATGGAAACAACAACCACCTGAAGCTTCTTAGTAGAAACTAATTTGGTTCACAATAAATATCATCTCGAGATACATTACAAAAAGTCATTTCAATTCAGTCAGAAATGCTTTCCAATTGATTTTACTTATGAAACAATTTGATCATCTTTTCTATTTTTGTTTTGCAGCTTTGAGTGATTTCTGAAATAATCACCTTAAAGAGCAGGCCATGCTAGCAAGCATGCACTTGAGATGAGTCAGCTCTGCTCATCAGCCAGTTCATTTGTTTTCATACAAAAAGTAAAAGTAAAACACACATTTTTGCTTTCTGTTTACCTAAAATCAAAGAAGAAATTCCATTGTATCTCTCCCCTCATTGTGAAATTCTGCTGAAATCCTAGCTAGCAAACATTTGCTTTGTGATTCTGTTGAAAACCCAAACAACAGAAGCTTCTACTCTGCTACTGAAACTGAGAAAACCCCTTTGATGCCAAGTCAGAAAGCAGAAAGCTGCTCTGAATTGAGTGCGCATCTCTTGAATTTATTAACTGTTGCCCCATATTGTGGGAAAGTACTGTTTCTGTCACAGCTTTCGGCAGTACAAGAGATTGCGTTTGGTACTGAGAGAAGGCTGCTACCACTTCCTGTATCTGCTCGCTGTGATTTATTTCGTGCACGAAGATTGTAACTGCTAGGCTGTGGCATCCTATATGAAATTACCGTCAGTTTCCCCCCCACTTGGTTCAGCTGCATACACACATGTAAGCGCTAGTACAAATTTTTAGGCCCTTTGTTTCCACAGATAGACAAATATGTGTGATAATGCTTTTTTTGTTATGACTTATTTTGTTTCCAGCACCTTTTTCTTCAAAAACTTTTTACACGCCTCATACTTTTTCAAGTTTTGCTTTTCAACAACAAACTTCTTCTAGCTTCAGATAAGTGCTACAGAGCGCTATTTGCATAAACCATCAGACACAGACTAAGTTTCTTGCCTCAGGCTCTCTCTCTGATGACCACAACCAACACCTTATAGGCAAGATACTCTGCTATTCTCCTGTAAAACAAAATGAACTTATTTACATTATTTTAACAAAAGATTGCTTGGTGTAGATATTGATCTAAAGTTTATGTTTCTATTTAATGTTTGTATGATGTGAACTTGTGAAACTAAACATAAATTTCTTTTTATACACACAAAGTTGATTCTGGTATTTAGGCTAAATCGCCTTTCAGTGCAATTGTAATTGTAATGTGAGGACATATCTTGACCAAGGGGAGAGTTTTACACATTCCTCTTTGTAAAAGAGTTCAAATTTAGTCATTAGATTAAAAAAAAACATATGAAAGCAGCATTTAAATTTTTTTAAGTTTTGCCATCCATTCAATGTCCATGCTGAAGAAAAGCTTTGCTGCCACAACCGTGTTCCACCACAGGAATCTGAATACAATGCATGAAAAATTATTTTCTTCCACGTAACAATTCTGCATTATTTCATGTCGACCAATCACACAGAATCCCAGTGAAACACCATAAAAATGTTTTTTGTTCTACCTTGCTCAGTTAGTTTTGGTACTGTACATCAAGCATGCAGCTCCCCCACTCGATGCAAAACTAACTCCATTTTAGCTCAGGACATTGTGGCTTTTATAGTTTCAGTATAAACATCAGAGATGACAGTTGACTAGCTATTGACCACTTTGCATCTTTTTTTGTCACTTGCTTTGTGACAACATAGTTCCTGTTTTCTCAGGAAATAAGAGGTGGCAAAGAAAAAGGCGCAGGTGTAATTTAGCCTGTTGAAGTAGAAACTTATCTTACTTAGGTCTGACATCATCGATTGTAGTTTCCTCATAGTTTATTTCAAGAATAGAGGAAGTGCATCATCATGTAAGTGCTACTTAATTACTAATTAGATCTGATAAGATGTGACAGTAAAAAACATGTTCTGCTCTCATAACAGTTTGATCACAGTGCAATTAGAGCTTTATTGTGAAATAATGTTTTGGACTACGTACTATACTCAGCAGGTGGTTGCAGCATGAAGATCTACAGCAGCGATAAAAAAAACAACAACATCCATATAGTGTTTGATATCAATCAAAATTGTAGTCATGGTGCAATAAAATGTTTCCATGCTCTCTGGATTTTTGCAATTTGGCGCCCTCTTGTTGAATCTAAGTTATTTTGTTTTACTCACAGCTCACTGTATTCTTTCTGCTCTACTCTTTTTTTAAAACACTAAATTTAAAACAAAAGATGACAACATACATTTGGTCACACTTTTTATTAACCTGTTAAAATTTCACAAACCAGTTAAATGCACACTCTACAAGAGCATTTTATATCATGAAAATCATGTATGTACAGCAATACAAAAAATATACAAGGATTCAACACCAAAAATATTCTAGGCCCTCTACATCTATATGTAAGAGTAGATACATTGTAGTTACAGATTATTGGAAATATTTTAGAGTGAAATATTAATATTATTAAATGTTTTGATAAGCAAGAGTGTCCTAAAATGGAAAGTGGTTTGGAGTTTACTTGTAACTTTGTTTTAAAATTGGACCTTGGACTTTAAGGTGCTGCTATAGTTAAGACTGATGACCAAAACATGAGAATTTACTTACAATAAAATGCTTTGGGACTTATGCAGTGCCTTGCAAATCTATTTCTACTCCTTTTTCAACATTTTGAGGCATTGTGTATTTTACTGGGATTTTATGAGATAAAACAACACAAGTTGTGCTACAAAAAGAAAACACGTGGTTCTGAAATTGTTTCCAAAAAATAATCTAAAAGGTGTGGCTTGCTTTTGTTTTGAGACCCCTCTGAAAACTCTAGTACAATAAAATCCACTTGTGTGGATTTTATTTACTACCTTATCTCATTCTTATCTCATAAATCCAGTTGTTCTTAGAAGGCCTCAGGTGTCAATTAGAGTACGTTGGTTAAAAAACAGCATCATGAAGACCAAGGAACGCAGCAGACAAGTCAGGGATAAAGTTTGGAGAGATTTTGAGCAGATTTGGGTTATAAAATAACATTCCAAAGTTTTTTGTTTTGTTGAAATGGATGGAGATAGTACATGGAGTAATACTTGAAAACAACCTCTTAGAGCCTGTCAAATACATAGGGCTGAAGGATGTGTGTGTGAGAGAGTTTGTTGGGGTCAGGGATGACCCAACACATACTGCCGGAGCCACAATTGAATGCAATAAAGCGGAATAGTCAAAGCACAGACCTAAATTTGACTGTGATAACTGTTGCTGTGTTGATTTAACATATACATTTAGCAACAAAAAATGTTGATAAAATGTGAACATTTCAAGAGCTTTTAATAGTTTTGCAAGGCACACTAAGACTACAAGCTTCAGGCTTCAGGCAGTACAGTTCTGTCCAGATGAGCAAAAGGACAAGGCCCCTTCAAACAGGTAAATGCTGCTTTTTGCATAGAGCACTGAGGGAAATCTGCCAGCTACCGTAGGAAAACACACGTCATCGGATCCTCTGCGTATTCACCTATGGGTTTCCCCAGCTGACCTAAATGCTGTTTAATGAAGCTAACAGGAACAGAGAATGCCAGATAAAGCAGAAATAAAAATAAAAAACACCGGAACTGGTAGTTTCTTGTCCCAAATCAGTCAGAAAAATTTTGGTCCGTCTTTCTAATGAAAACATGCGAAACCTCAGTCGTCTGGCTCGTATCTGGAACAAAAAGGAAAAGACATGATGGTAAACAAAACTGATCATATCTGATAAACATCATTGAAGATGCATCACAGTAACTGAGGACTGTGCTATTTTTAGAATGTCAATGTAAATGTGAAAACTCACTTCTGCAATCGTTTCCTAATTTCTTTTATCTGCTCGTTCTTCTTGGTTAGAATCTCCTTCATGTTGCGGTACGCTGCAGTTTGCTGGAACTTCTTCTCCAACTCCTACACACAGTCCACAAATGCCAAAACATTAAGAGGGGAAAGAAAAAATAACAATAGCACTACAAGTTAGAAATCCCACTAAGTCTGAACTTTAAATGTGATCTCAACAGTGCTAAACAGGGGGAAGTGCAGGAGTAAATAACTTTCATTTGCACGACATTTTGCACACTTTTCGCACGCACAAAAACACCGAAGGTAAAAGGGAAAAACACAAAACTCCTGAGATGAAGTCAGCTGTCTGATCTTATGATGTCAGTGATCATGGAAATGTTTTGCTTCCTCCATGCCAGTGTCAAAAAGAGGAAGGCTTGGAGTATTAGAAAAAACATTCAAAATACAGGATCTCAAAAATGTATTAATATCTCATGAACTCTTTGTTTTTTAGATTTTGTTGTGTTAAAAACACAAACTTCCCTCTTTTCATGTGATACACCAACACAAAGTAGTGCTCAATTTTGAAGTAAAAGGAAAATGGAGAATGTTTTTTAAAGTTCAGTTTGAATTCAGCTTATTTCGATGCATATGAATACATTCCAGTTGATCCAAGTTATCAAACAGTGTATTAAACTAGTAGATTTATTGTAGAGTGTTTGTGAATATCAGCTTTCTAGTCTTGCTCACCGACTAGAAAGCTGACCCATGATATAGTTGGATTTAATCTCTTCTACTACCATCTTCCATATATCTACTGGAAAAAAAACTGCACCCTCACAACATGAAGCTACCACCACTATGCTTAATCCAATAAGCTTTCCACCACATGGGAATTTTTTTTATGTAGGTCAATAAAATCAATTTGACTAGAGCAGCTTCTTCCACACGCCATCTAAAAATAGGATTTTCTTGTTGATGCATGACTAGTAGCTGTTTTGTGATCAGGTTTTCAACTTGAGCAGCTCCTCCAGAGCTACCATGGAGCTCCTGAATGCCTCTTTGATTAATGCCTTCCTTGCTAAGACTGTTTAATAGATTGAACAGAGCTCTGTTAAATTACGTTTCTACAGCGCTTTGTGTTACAGCTCTCTGTATGAAACGTCCTCTACAAATAAAGAGACAAAATGTGAAGATATTTAAGGGCGACTTCTACTTGTGTCTCGTCTGTGGTTATGATGCTCTCACAGACTGAGTCAAAATGATCTGTGCGGATCAAAAGGTGAGTCCATGGAGTCCAACTTCATTAGTGCTTGTTGCATTAATTTATCAGAAAGAGAAAAGCTCTAGAGCTGGTACCTTCTCTGCCAAGGCCAGCTGCTCCTGCACTCGCAGAAGATCGTGCTTGGCAGTGATTAGATTCTCCTTCAGATCCTTCTGGGATGCAGCGTTGGCACTAAGCGATCTTTCATAGTCCTCCTTCAGAGCTGCTACTGTGTCCTCCAGGCTGTTGATTTCCTTTGTTTGAGCAGAAAGCTGAAACGTAGAAGAGAACCAGTTATGGCTTGACCGGCAATCACTGCCATAACATAGCAAAACAGCATCTATAGAGTTCATTCAGGTTCATACATACCATGCAGATCATAGCATGCCGATCATAAGCATGCAGATGACAAAAATCAAAAATAAATAGTAAAGATAAAATAAAGGAAATGGAAAGCAGTAGTGAAAAGTATTTTAAAAGTAATACCTTTTGCTCTCCTTGTGTCCTCTGAAGATCCTTCAGAGCTCTCTCTGCTTTTGTTTTCTCGTCTAGTGCACTCATGGCCTGATGAAATTAATCATGTACAAAGAAAATTATCAACTAGCTAACTGAGAAAGATAAAGGGATAAGTTTAAAAGGCCTCTTTTTAACCTGTGATTCTAAAGTCCGCAGTCTGGATTTCAGTTTATCATTCTCCTCTTGTAGTTTCGCTATCTCCTAAAACAAGATAAAAATAAATTTGTTGGTCTGAGCATTTTATTGAACTTTGCAATCAGAGGACAACAAACGCTCACCGAGGGTATTGATGGCATTAATGTTGGACTGTGAATGATGCATTTGATGATCTGAGCACTCCTCTTATCAGAAATGGTAATTAATTTAAATTGCTTCTTTTCCTTTGGATAGACACGCTAAACAATAGTCTATATATTTTCAAAGGGTTCTGGTCCAAAGCATTTCCAGAAGCTTAATGTTAGCCTGTTTAATCAATCCACAGATAGTTTATGCAGTTTATGGTCCTGTTTAAAGGGGTGGTATTATGTATTTTCCAGGCACACAGTGCCATTTTATAACTGCATTACCTACTTTTGTTATAAAACAGTAGGTAACCTACTATCATTACCTACTGTTATATCAAACATAACTTTTTTTGACTTTACAATTTGACACCTTGAAATTGGCCTCTGTCTCTTTAAGAAGCTCCTACTCTTTCCAACACTCCGTCTTCAACATGCCATCACAACAATGCTCCACGTTATGCCTTTGATAACAGTTCTTAGAGGCATTGGACAGAAGTAGCTTGTATGATGAGCTGAGCAGATGTGCAGTTTCACCTGGTGTTTGCTAATTGTTGCTGCCGCTAGTCTGGAGGAACTTAATAAGTTCCTCATTAAGGTTAGGTTTACTAATTATTTTAGTCTTCCAGTCACAAATGACTTTTCTTAGTCACAAATGACTAAGAGAAATCAAAAGTGACTAATATGACTGTCAAATATTTTGTTATTTTAAAGTCAGTCTTCTAAAATTCAGCCACTTGCTCTTAGTCAGTTGGCACTAAGAGCTGTCATTTGTGACTTAGCCAGAGACTTATTAGCCATAGGACCTGAAACCCTTAATAACATAACCCCTACAATCTTAATGATTCAAAGAAAGATCAGCTCTATTGCAGGAAACCAACTAGTTTAAAGGAACTCGACCATTTCTGATGAGAAAAGTGGTCAATCATCACCACCAGATTTTTGCCTGAGTCTTACTGATTGATGTAAAAAACGTTTAGCTAAGGTCCAACTTTCTAGGCAACAATAACACAAATGTTACATGTTAAAAATCTCAAACAGTAACTTCATAGTCATCATTATGGCTATGATGACCATGGCTGGCAGTGTATACAAAAAATTATTTTACCTTGTTAAGAAGCTCAGACACCCCACCCTCATTCAGTGGTGCCAACTTGGGTTTACTTGTTTCCTGGTTTATCTAGAAATGAGTTTCAGATTCATACAGTCATGCAAAAGCATTGCATTGCACTGCAACATTTATTTATTCGTTTTAGACATGGTAACATAAAACCACAGGTGAACCTCAGTGACGCGTGACTTCTGAACCATACTTCTACAAATATAGGCCAGGCAGCCTGACATTTAAAACCTCTTTAAATGTGGGGGGAGGTAATCTAAGAAGAGGTGAATTTCGCCTGATGTCTGAAGAAGAAAGTGTTTTGCAAACCTTATTTGTTATTTTAAAGTCAGTCTTCTCAAATTCAGCCACTTGCTCTAACAGCTCCCTAAAAGGGCGAGAGAAAAAAAGATATTAAATGTTTATTAACTGAAAAATTAAGTGGATAAACAAAAGCTTACATGCTTAAAAAGTGTAAACTGATTCTACAACCTACCACAATCTGCGAGCAACACCGAAGCACTGATAAGACATTCATTTCACAACAGTTGCGCAACCTCTGTGTTGATGTTCATCTGTGCTAACCCCACAATCTACTATTTGGCGGTCGAGAATGTTTGGCAAAGGAAAAGTGAACTCCCTCGGTCCTGATGGCAGTTTAGCACTTATGTTGTAAAGACACTTGTTTGTGGTGAGCAGCACTGTTCTCTACAAAGCTTATATGTGGTTTTTTAAAAAGCATTTGAAGACACCTAGCCCTATCACAAGGGGCGTTTTCCTAGCTTTAGACACCTATTCAGTCACGTACAGCTGTAGCCTGAAGAGGAAAACAAAAAGGGTTCATGAGTTGTTCGTTCATCCACCCACCATGTGCCTGCTTTACTATAAACAAAGTATCTTCATCAAAACACTGTTTTATAAGGTGAAAGGTCATGAGGGCAAAAGTTATATTAAGTTCAGTAAGTTTGAACCTCATAGTCAGATCAAACAGGCCATCAGTATTAAATTTGATGAACAGAAAGAGGTTTATGTAATATGTTTAATTTAAATGAGTATCGCTGAAAATGGGTGGTTTATGGGAGGTATAATCCAATTTAAATGTTGTCATAAATCATAATTTCTAAGTTTCTTAAAAGAGTTGTTGTAGATGCTTCTAACTGTGGGTAGGAAGGATCTACTGTAGCAGTCAATATTACAGTGATTCCGAAGATGCCTCTGATTGAAGGAGTTTAACTTTACATTGTTTCCTCATACTTGTTCAAACACTTTATCGCGTTTTGCCCATCCTTCTTAATAATCGAAAAGTTACATTTATTTCAGTCATTCCATTCAAAAAGGGAATTTGCTATGTTGTATTTGTTAGATTTATTCTTGTTAGAAAATAAAAAAAGTTTAAAAAATTTCAAAACATTTTTAATACAGAAATGTCTGTGTTAGATATTAGTTTTCAGGTTTTACTTCAAAAACAAATTTATTCTGATGATGATGTTTTCTTCTAGGATCTAATGTGGAGGTTTCCAAACTTTTTGCCACGCATGGCCAAATCTGTAACATTTGTCTAGACTCTAGACACTATGATGCAGTGGAAATGTGGGGAATAACTTTTCAATTGACATTTCTTTCTGGTAAGATACAAAATAACATTAAAAAAATATTTAAATAAGATGCAATTCCTTCTGAGAAATAATCTCTGAAACATAAGCTTCTATTGTTGCAAACAAATTCATTTACAAGGCAAAACCAAAAGAAATATATAGCTTATAACCTACAAAAATGAATTTGAAAATGCAATGAAAAAGGTGACAGTTTGTGGTTTTTAGACCAAACAACTGCAGATCTAAAGGAAACCGACACGATGGAAACCTGGGTTGCACATACGTAGATCAGTAAAGACTGCTGACCTTTTTACCCGGTGAATGACATGTTAAGAGATCTGGATCAGAAAAGAACTGAAGAGGAAGTAAAATATGGTACAGATCAACGTAACTGTTAACATTTAAAAAGCTGCCTGTTTCAGGCTCTACTGTTAACTTAGAGTTTATATGAGAAAGATGAGAAAGGTTGAAAAATGTCCACCAAAGCAGTGATAATGAGTGAGTACGATTATAACTTTTGGATTCTAACAGCTTCCCAAGCTATGAGTGTCTGGATGCCAGTGTGAGTATTCCCGTCGCTGGCTATCAGAGTCTTTTCAGCTCACCTGTTCTCCAGCTCAGAGATATCACTCTGGAGTCGAAGGTAAAACTTCTCAGCCTGAGAGAAAATCTGCCTGAGAAGCAGCACGTTAGTGTGGGCCGTGTTGATCAGCTCCATCTCCACCTCCCCCCGGACCACCATCTGCAGCCCATCCAGCATCTCCCTAACCTCGTCCACTGTGAAGGTGTCCTCCACCAGCCTTCAGACGGAAAATTAGGCAGACAAATTAATGTACAGAGCTGTACACATTCATTTATTGCCCCCCATGATAAATATATTTTTTTGTTGCTCTTGCATAATTTCAAACTCCTTTTTATTAAATCTAAACCTTATTTTGAGTACATTGATTGAGTGAATTAAAAATAATCTGGATTTGGATATAGTAATGGTAGAAGGCTGATTTGTGTCTGGTGACATGAATCTGTGTTGATTTGGGCATAAGTTCTGGATCATTACCATGCTAAAAGATTCGATTAAACTATATTTCATCTTTTAATTTTTCTTATTTAGATTTTTTTTTTAATCTCTAAGTATTTCAAAGAGTTCCTGATGACATTTTTAGATGAGAAACAGATCTTCCACTGTTCAGGTGATGTTACATATATTCATTCTTAGTTTCATGCCAAGCTCACATGGTGTGTTTGTTGCCAATAAGATCAATCTCAGTCTCATCTGACAAAGCCTTCAGTTCCAGTTAACAGGAATTTTAGTGAGTAAAAATAGCAAAGGGTTTTTTTTTTGTTTTTGTTTTGTTTTTTCAGAAATGTTCAGTTCTGTAGATGTTTTCCCATCCGTCCGTTGTCTGTACTGTATTATGTAGGGTCATTGGTGCCTACCTGCAGTGGTCATTAAACTACGTAGACAGGTAACCAGTCCATCACAGTTCAACACAGAGACCCACAGGACTAACAAGCATGGACATTCACACCGAAGGGGAATGTAGAGTAACCTAACAGGTATGTTTGGACTGTGGGAGGAAGTTGGAGTGAAGCATCCAAAGCCCATAAGGAAACACTCAAAGCTGTGATTTGAACTTCTTTTTGGTGCAAGGCAGCAGAAAGACTGTGTCACCATGCAAAAAGACCATTTTTACTCTTTTTTCTCTAGTTTTAGGCATGGCTAATAGACAACATGGAATAAAAGAGTAAAATTTCCTTGATAGTCCTTGATCAACTTTAAAAAGTGAAATATTAACTTAAAAGCTTCAATAAAAAAAAGACCTCTTTTTAATTCAAGCTGTCATGGAATGCAGCTAAAAAAATTTAATAGCTTGGGATTTTGTTTGACTTGTCTGCTGTGTACTGTAATCTTCACAATGCTTTGTTTACTGATGTTCTCCAACGATCTTACAAACGCTCACTTAAATAAATTAAAAAATTTTGGTTGTAAAGTAACAACAGCTGACAAAGACCAGGGAGTGATCTTTATACTTGAATGGTACTGAAATTTGTATGTGATTATACAATTGGTATTAAATATGAATCCATTACAAGACAATATTTTCACACCATTGCTTTGTCCAGTACAAGCTCTCTCTATGGATGTGCATAGACATCTAAATAAAAGTACATGATCACACTGACGGGGACATTTATGACTAATCACCTGCTGTCTTTGAGTTCCTCAAAACATGAGTCAATAGTCTTGAGCCTTAAGAGCCTCTTTGAGCGAGCAAATCGCATGTAGTTGATGATTTCAGACTGATGGTGTTCGTTAAACTCAAAGTCAGCCTTTGTGGAGACAAGAAGAAAACAGATTAGCAAAAACAATTGTGCATCAGGGGAGAAAAGGTTCACATGAAAACAGAGGGTTGATGTAATAGCAACACCAATTAGCTTAGCTAACTTGAAGAGGATTTCCTCTTGCCAATACGTTAGAGGGCCTTTCCACATGAGCTGGTAATTCTATAGAGCTGCATGCTAGCTATAACGTTCTACTCTAATGGCATTTTATTTAAAATCAGGTTCATTTGGCATTTCTACAAGGAAAGAGAAGGCTAGCAGCGAAGCTCACACCAGCTACTTACCATAATGGCTGTTTTGCAACGTAACTAAGTTAGCTTGAGCTGATCCCAAAAGAAAAGAAGCAGAATCTATCTAATTTAGACAACGTACGCAAGGAAGACTAAAAGCCAGAGTCGATATGATGAGTTTGAAATCCAGTAAAATCTTTTATATGTTTGTTTAAGTAAACAAATTGAGCAAAATTTCCGTTATGCCACAGCTGTAAGATTATCCTGGAGATCTGCTAGCCTAGCTAACCAGCTAGTGTTTGTCTTGAGAATGGCTTGGTAACGGAATATAGCGTCATCACCTTGGTTACGGGAGGTGGGTTCATGGGCATCACGGACAGGTTGTAACACGAGAAAATAGTCTAGCTAAAAATGAATTATTTTATGTAAAATTCCGGACTTTTATGCCTCAAGTCAACATAAAGCGTAAAAATAATTTCTATCCGTATTATTGTACATGTACAAGGATAAATTTTACTTTTTAAGTAAATGACCAATCGCTTTTGTACTGATCGCTAATGTAGCATAAACAGTTCATTTTTTATTTTCTTTTATATATCACACGTTCAATACTGTTTTTTTCCAAAAATACCTTCGCGAATAATAATAATAATAATAATAATAATAATAATAATAATAATAATAATAATAATAATAATAATAATAATAATAATAATAATAATAATAATAATAATAATAACCACGTACTCTTTCGTATTTTGGGGATCATTATTGTTATTACCATATTGTGTGGTTGCATAAATACATTGGTTTGTTAACATTATTAAGAGTTTGTTTTTGTTTTTTTATCTGTGTATGCTTTGGTTATTTACATTACTGTTTATTTGGCTTGGTAAGCAATGCTGCTGCAGGTTACAGTAGAAACCAGTAGATGGCAGTGTGATGCAAGAAAAATGACTAGCAAAGTGGGTCTTTTCATCCTATTGCACTGGAGTAATAGTCCCATGACACACAATAATTAATTTTATTCACTTTGAGACCGTATCTGTTTCCATTGCAGGGCATATGTTAAATAAGTGGTCCCCAACCCTGGTCCTCAGGGACCCCTATCCTGCATGTTTTTGACATGTCCGGACTCCAGCACAGCTGATTCCTATGATTGTATTACCTCTTTTGCATTCCTGCAATTGCTATAGAAGTCGGTAATTCACCTATTCATTTAACCCAGGTGTGCAGCAGCAGGGAAACACCTAAAACATGCAGGGCAGTGACCCTGAGAACCAGGGTTGGGGCCCACTGTGTTAAATGACAAACAACTTTTGCAATATAATTTCTCTACATATATGAAATGTAATCATTTTAATGATTGCATGAAACATAAAATAACAGTCTTTGTGCTGCAGAAATCCCATC
Organism: Gambusia affinis; assembly: GCF_019740435.1. Taxonomy (NCBI): domain Eukaryota; kingdom Metazoa; phylum Chordata; class Actinopteri; order Cyprinodontiformes; family Poeciliidae; genus Gambusia; species Gambusia affinis. Next base: position 6,733,924 of record NC_057888.1, read on the forward strand.
GACTTTACCTGAGCTAAATTAAGTTTTCACAGTAATTGAATGGGAAAGTCTTGTCATCCTAAGGAAAGCCTAAAGAGCTTCACTCTCCATCCTGTTAAGGGGAGATTCAAATGGGGAAAGAAGAAGCAAACTTTTCTTTTCCTCATGGCTCTCTTGCTGTAATTGAATTAGTCTAACAGGCAGCACATGGTTTGTCACCCAGGCAGATGCCTTATAACGTGACCACTCTGTGCTGTTCCACTTGAGTTTCAGTGTATCAGATCAGTCATTAAGAGAGGCCAAGATGTTTCCTCTATATCTTCAGTCGCGGTGAGTTGCTGACAGTTTAAGAGCAGGATCAAATGATGTTGGTTATTTTTGTTCATTATTTTTCAGTGATATTACATGTTAAGTCCTCTGTACTGTTCTGACTGTATCTTGGGATAGTTGTACCTATTTTTGATTACATGGCATCAGTAACACAAAGACATTTATTCGGAAGATGCCAAACAGTAATTGCATTGTAGAATAAAAAGGTCAGAACACTTAAATATCTGTACTTATAATAAATTACAAATGTAGAATGAGTGATGCAACTTCAAAACTAGGAGATATAATGATTAGAAAGGGATTATAAAGTCTCAATTGGTAGAAATCTAGGAATAAATATGTACTTTGATTATTTAAAAAAATTAAATGGCATTTATTGTAGCTGAGATTTCACTTATTTCCAAATATACTATACTGAACATACTTGACTGTAAACGTCACTTGAAATTTGGTTTAATATATTTGATTGTTGATAATAAATAGATTGTACTGGATGCTTACAGTTGTTTTAAATGTATATCTATGGTAGACTTGTGTGCTCTGAAGCTGCCTGTGAGATGCATGTATTGATGAGGAACTGTCACTAGATGGCAAAATAGTCACATTTTTTAGCAAAACTTCCAGAAAGAAAGCCTTTCTTTTTTACCTTTTTACCCAAATTTATAGGCAGTTTTATGCTGTTGACTATTTAGCTATTTTAATTAATTTTGCTTAAACCGTAACAAAATGTTCTATCAAACGGATAGTTCAGAATTTTTGAACTTGGATTCTGCGGAAAGGTTCTGAGCAATTAACCACCTACTTTTAATGAATAACTTAATTCAGTGTAGTTCTTTTGTGTATATACATATCAGTTTCTTCCAGAAATTAAAACTACATTATAAGTTTTAATGTAGTCTGCTAAAGTGTAGCAGTTGTAAGCAATGTTGACTTTAAGGAAGGACTTGGATCTGAATCCCAGTCCAGGATCTTTTTGCATGAAGTCTACATGTTGATTCTCTCTGTTGATTCTCACACACTGACCCCCACACACACACACACCTACACACAGAGTCCAAAAGCATGTCTCTTAATGGTTAATTGGTGATTAAAATTTAATTTAATAGAAGTAAATTTTTTTCTAAACGACTGAATGAATGTCTGAATAAATATCTAAGAGGTACTGTTGTTATCATAATGCACATTAAAGCTTCCTTGTGGGATGGTACATGTTTTCATGACTATACTTTTCCAACACAATGGCAAACAGAATAATCTGACTATGCCCTGTTACTCTATAGATATCTAAAGTTATTTTAATGGATTTTACAAATAGGTGTGATTAGTATCTTAAAATTAATGTAAATAATATTACTGTTACAAAATAATAAAATTACTAATAATACTTTTACAAATCACTATTTTTCAAACATAAAAATCAGAGTAATGCATTACAGTCATAAACCTTTTTTTTTCTTCTTCAATTGACCTCCAAATAGACTCAGCAAATTGAACATTACATTAAAGCCGAGTACAACACAGGAAGTCTAATTTTTAATATAGGTGTGTTCCTGTATATTTTTGCTTCAAAAACATTTGTTATTCATTCAGTGAAGTTGCTTGCAGTAGGTACAGTAGCCAGAAATTTTACTGAAGAGTTGCGATACCTCATAAGTAAACGTAAAGTGTGGTGAAGAAAAACTACTCATAGAAGTAAATTTTTTCTAAACGTTATTCAAGTAAATGTAACTGGGTAAACGTAACAATTACAAGCCGCCTGTGGTTTTAACATCTCATAATCTTTTAAAAGAGGCCCATATAAACATTTTTGGTTTACCCCTTTAAAAACGCTGCGTCTTGACAGAATCGAAAAAAACTGCTTTAAGGTCGGCTTTGGTAGTATCCCTCCATTCAAACGTCAAATGAAAACCAAATGAAAACTGTTCTAAGATCAGTTTAACGCTTCCGCACTCACCAATCAGCTGACAGCCGCATGACAGGGCAGGCCCCGCGCATGCGCAGTTTATTGCCTTTTGGTCTCAGGAATATGGCAGCGTCCTGAGTCTTGTTAGGGGGAAACACAGCGGAACTGAGTAGGTACCTGCCTTCAGCGTCAGAGTGGGAAAACTGAGGAGCACTGACCGCGGTCAGAGGAGGGAGGGGGGCTGAGGGACGGCTACATTTAACACATATTAATGATTTGACAGGTAAATGCTATCGTTAGCACGTGCCATTTCTGTCTTCGTGTTTTCTTGATTGAGCTCCAGTGCTAGGATCTAATTGATGCGCTAGTTAGCCGCTAACCTGTAGCTAACCCAATCTTAGCCTACCGGTGCCTCCACCTATTTCAATGCAACAAACGCTCATTTAAATGTATTTATAGTGTGGCTATTGTCGCGGTTAGATGAAGCACTAGCTTCAACATACCAAAAGAGAGCTGCTGTGTTTGTTTTGACAGTCGAGGCCTGCTGCAATGAAGTAGCTTCCTGGGAGACAGGTAACGTTAATTCTGTCTGTCATGGATTTACTGCAGCTCACGCACACACTGGGGCTTAAACAAGTGACATTGTCTTGCAAACCCTCTTATGGCAATTACATTTTGGCTTTGTTCTTAAAAGATTAAACATGTACATTATTTATCGCTCAGAATCTTCATTGAGCCCCCCAAAAATAAAGTGAGGGTAAGTTCCTGGCCTTTGTGTTCCTGTGTTGGAAGAGTGTTTGCTTCATGTAATTTGCAAATACAGGGGGGTGTTGCAACGCTTGGTCAGATGAAAATACTAGAAAGGCTTCACACACTGATATTTCTGTAATGTTTTACTTGGTTGATGTCATTCTGAATGTCTAAATCAACTCTTCATAACCCAGGTGTCACAAGTTTAACATTTTTAGCTGGACATAAAAGCAGCAGATAGAACTGAACTGATGTCATGGCACATGACAATTTGAACCTTGAACCTCACACTGATGCTAAAGTAGTTTTCCAGTGATGATCTCTGAAATAAAACCCTATCCAAACAGCTCTGAAAACTGAAACTGTAACCTGAACATCTGTTTGATTTGGAAGAACTGTTTGTAAAGGTTTCCAGACAAACTAAATCTGTAGCTTGTGTTGATCGTTTTGAATGGGTCTGGGTTGTATTGGGTCAAGTACGTTAACGGTATCTGTCCCATCTTTTTATTATCATTTATAGTTAATCATACTCCTGAGTTGTGGCTATAATTTGCAAGATAAATGCAAACAAGCCTAATTTTGATACAAAGCTAGTAGTCAACAACCCATAAAAAGCAGAGTTGTTCACGCACTTTGTTTTTCAACTTCATATTGACTTGTGCTGTGGGGGAAAGAAAATGGGACAACAGTGAAGTAGGAATGAACAGCCATTGGATTCTTATGCTTTGGCCATTTTACCTCTAATATGGGAATGGGATCAAACTCAACTTTACATTATTCCATATAACTGTGAACATTGGTCTTACCACAGATTATCAATGGAATTTGGGAAATTTCCTAATTAATACCCTTAATGATGAGACTAATTATTAGTCCCACGCCTTGGGATTGTCCTGGAGGAAGTGATCCAAGTGGCTGGAGTGAGGGAAGACTGAGCCTCTCTGCTTTGGCTGCTGTCCTCGCGACCTGAATTTAATATCTACCATTAAGTGTAATTGGCCACATTAGATTATTTTAGTCAGAAATCTCAGACCTTTTAAATTGGGATTCCCACCTGAGGAAACTACGTTTTTTTTTTTTTGGTAGTTTTATATTTTTTTGGATGAATTGAAACTTTTAACAAATTCCAGTTTCTCTTTTTTTATGACATAATGCACTGAACCAATAAGTCAAGTTCGTGTCTGTTACTGTTTTGTAAAATGTTTGTTGAAATACTACAACAGAAATTTATCTACCGTACTTAGCTGGGACATTTGAAATCTTCTTGTCACAGTTAAATTATTAGATATGCTTTGTTTTGAGCTATGATCCACAAAAAGTTTGCTCCTCTGTTCCCTAGTTATTGTATGTTTTTTTAACAATAGCCTCAGGGTAATCCAGAAGTGGGAAGGACAATCACATGACCTAGTCCTGATAACTGTACATAGTAACAGTAAATTTATGGCAGCCAACTACCTCTATGTAGAGCAAACGTCCCATTTGTGCATGTAGGCAGTTCATAGATGTGCATTTGAATAAAACTTTGTGTAATTTTCATAACAAAGGGTATACCTGAATGATTTTCTTTTCTTTTTTTTGCCAGTTCTTATCTAAGAAATGGCACTTCTAAAACTCACCTCACAGCACTCTAGGAATCCCTCACCATTCAGTCAATAATGCAGCTTCAGTTGCACACTGGAATGAAGAGGAAGGAAAACTGTAGTTGGATTTTTCCAGGATCCTGGCTGAGTGCTGACACAGGTTCCCCTTGTCACAGTCCAGCTAACAGAAGCAAGTGACTGTACTCAGAATAAGAAAGGCAGCTATTTCCTCCTCTTGCTCAACTATATTATGGTTTCTTTGAAAGGTTAATCTGTCAGATGTTCCCATTCAGTTTGCTAGTTTGAAAGCTTAACTAAATCATGTAGCTTCTGAATGATTTCCAAATACTTGTGCTTTATTCTTTCATTGAACACACAGACAAATATATTTTTATCTTGTACTAATCAACAAATATCGCTGACTGGATTGACATGTATTCCTCTGGATCACTGTTATAATTTTTCAGGTAATAGACAGATCCAATGGCTTCTAACTGTGGTATCAGACAGCAATTGTGGGATGGCTCTTTCTCTGTTATTTGATAAGTGTTTACAGTGTTTCCTCTCTGACTTGAGATTCTCCCTCTGAGCTAAAAAATGTTGAATGATGCTGTGAAGAACAGCGTGTTGGACTGTGTCTTGTAAATAAGTAGTAATGACTTGCAAAGGCCCCCCTGGACCAAATTCTGTGGTGCAATAAATAATTTAATCTGTGCTAGCATAAAAGGATTCTACTAAAAACATTTTTTCTGCCTGTTTTAGGTCTCGGGAAAAGATGAATATCCTGAAAGACAACAAAGACCTGGCCTGTTTCTATACCACTAAACACTCTTGGAGAGGAAAGTAAGACATACATTTTTGTATTCTTTTTAAACATAACCATTATGTATTATAAACCGACCAAAATCTCAGCTCTGATTAATGTGGTTAGGGAGAGAATCCTGACTCAGTGCTTCTATTGTTGTCTTTGTTGAGGATAATGGGTCCTCAGACCTCAGTCTGCAGGCATGTGATTGATCTGTTTTGCTTCACTTTCGGGTGAAACCGATAGTGCACTGAGGAAAAATATAGTCTTTTGCAAGATATCGGTATGTTGATATGCAGTTGTTTTCTGCAAGCTAAATTATATACATCCCCTTTTCTGAAATATAACAAATTGCAGTTACAGTACACTGATTTAATCTTTGGATAGCAACACTTTTCTGCTGTCACAGGCTACACAGGTGATGGAACCGCATGTGACGCCTTGCAGAAGTGTTCCTACCCTTAAATTTTTTTAGATTTTTTTTTCATCTTACAAACATGAGCAGCATGCTTTATTGGTTTAGGTGACAGTAAAGTTTGTTTGTAATGTACAGTATTTCTCTGCATGGGTTACTGTACACTCTTAGGCCAATGTATAATAGTGTCCGATCTTTTAGAAAGTCTTGTTTATTTGGGGAGGTGCTATTGAATCGGATACTGTCTATAAAAGCGAACTTGGGTCTCAGTTCCTTTGAAGTGAACTGTTGCTGTGAAGAGACTACTCCAAAAGCAGGAAGTGAACTAAAGCCCAGGGTATTCTGCTTAAATGCAACCAAAAGAAAAACACGAGAGTCTGGTGCTAGCAGGAGAAATGGCTCGTAATCTTTTACCAGAGACAAGAGAAACCCTACAACCTCTAAAATCTGACACTACTCCATTTTTCTTTACATTTTGTGAAGAAAGAAGTTGCGATCATGTTTTCTTCAGAGATTTTTGTGTCCTTAAGTAGTTATTAGTACCCCACAGGCGGGAGGGGGACACATTTTTTGAAGGATTGGTGTGTTTGACACAATGCAGTGGGAAAATGAACTGGACCAGCTGAAAGTGTAAGAAATGTTGCAGTTTTGGTCCCCAATCCAACAGAGTTTATCAAGTGTGAAAACACACTAAAAAGCATTATATGCTATGGTGTGTGAATTCTAGAAATGGATAAAATGTTTAAGAACGGTCTTTTAGAGCTGGTGGATAATGGAGGCCCTCTGTGATGATATAATGCATGCTGCAGTTCAAGTCGTGTGCTGGTCATATCACATTACCAATACATGCATTCTAAATGTTTTTGTCCTGTTAAGGCCTCTCGTTGACTTGAGTAATTTAAGCAGGGCTGCAGGGCATCACTCACTCAGCTTCCTAATGCTTCCTGGTGAGTCCGGTAGAAGCCAGTGTTGATGCAGCGAAGCAGTGTTTATCTAAGGCTCTTGTTTATCTAAATTCGTTTATGTGTACTGACTTGTCATCAGTATAACATATCTAACAAAGTTTTGGTGAAATGCTCTTACTAAGAGAAATCAGATAGCATTGCTTTTTCTGAAGAAAGACAAACGTTGGAAGATGTACAATTTAAGTGGGCATGTCAGAAAGCTGAAAGAAATGAAATTTGACTTGGTGCATGTGTAATGCAGATATTTGGGATTAGCAAAGCTATGTAGTTGTATTCACTGACACAAAAGTATGAATGCTGGCAGATCAAGCACAACTGGGGTGGAGCAGACTTTTATGAATTGGGTCAAGCACCATACATTGGATCCATATGACTTTCATTAGCTCAATAGAAGAAGAAAGTTTGGATATTTTCTTTTCATCTGACTTCATAATGATGTTTGACTTCTCAAGACAGTCCTGTATGGGTTATGCAATATGAAAGTGGTTTTCTGTGAATTTTTTTTTTTAGTTAAAAATATGAATTTACTTCTGCTTTCTTTTTATTTTGCTCAGGTTGAAGTTTAAAACTGTTTTCTGCTCTAAGTTTTTATTTTTTTTTTTTTAAAGGCAACATGAGGTTGACTAATAAAGAGTATTTTGTTGCTTTGATGCTTGTAATTAGCTTTTTTTTTTGTTTCAAAAGTTGTTTTGGGGATATAAATTGGTAAACATTGCTGCATGTCTGAAAGACCTAATTATGACTTCTTTGTGCTCGTGATCATAGTTTACTAAAAGTCTTGTGACTGCCTTGGAAGTTACTGGGTCTTTATGTTTGTATCCTCTGAATGGAAGGCTTTTCCTTTCTGTAAAAATGGATTCTCCATGGACTCTCGGTCACATTTAAGAGTTTATCAAACATTTTTTTCGTTCATCTTTTTGTGCAACCATCCTTTGTTCCGCTCATCCATCTTTGCATTTATCCATTCCTCTATTTCTCCATCTTTCAACCCATAAATCCACCTGTATCGGCCCACTAGTGTCTACTCAGTGCACCTGCAGCTTGATTCAGCCTTACTGTTATAAGAATTTTCCACCAGTGACAGATCTGTGCTACCAACCACCTCTTTTACACCCTCTCCTGGGGTTTAAAGCATGCAGTCAGCCTTCAAAAACACCACCTAAGAAGACTGTCACTGATTGGTTAGGGGGCGGTGTCACTGGTTGCACCACAAGTGATTCCATTATAAAACTAACAGTGACTGAGTTGGACAATAAGTCATAAACTGAATGTTCAACAATGCTTTCATGTCCTCCCATTTGTCTCTCTATTCATTCATTCATTCATTGTCAGTTTGTCATCCTTCCTGTTTCCCTCCGTCTGGATCTTGCAAAGTTTCTCATTTAAAGGCTCATAGTGGTTCAAGCATCTGCCATAATGTTCAGTCTTTTTATACCTTAAGCAATATCTAGTAACCACTGCAAATTATGGGAATATTATTTTGAAGCATTATTTAATTTTGACCTGAAATATGCTTAGAAGCCCAGCTTAATCTTTTTTATATATATTTATATCATCATAACTTCTCCTTTTTGTGCATGCATATGTAAATCACAGTCTGTTTCTGAATGCTGTCGTAACTTTAGTGTTACTGGAAAAATTACTTTATTATGTTGGTGTGTTGACTGATTGTTGCTCCATGGGCTGTTTGTCCTGTGGATAAAATGACGTTTTGATTGTATATTCATATGTGGAGTGGTTACTGGGCTCTTTTTCAGTTATCATTTGATTCCCTCTTTGTGAACAATGTTTGTTCAGTATAACATGGAGTTGTACTTATCTGTGCTTCTCGGACTGTTATTTGTGCAAAATTGGGGATAATTTGCTTATAGATGGGAGGTGGTAGTGAGGAGTCCTCTACAGGAAGTTGCCTAATGTGATTTATTATGAAACTTTGGAAAGAAAGAAAAGCTTTAAAGACATGTGGTTTTGTTGCACTATCTTAAGAATAATGCACTCCAAACGAAGCTTATTGTATGAAGTATATAGAAAAACTATACTAGGAAACCCATCGCAGGAGCTCTTTGTGCTTTGATATCTTAATTGAGGGATGGAAAATTGGGTTCTAAATTGATTCATCTCTCTATTTTCTGTAGCTGGACCAGAGGTAGTAATATGGCCGAAAAGAAGACTCGACTCCACGCAAATCCTATTCTTGTCATCTTACCGTTTTCATTCTATGTAATCAAATTACAGCATGGTGCTGATGAATAGGATTTTATTTTTAGTGCAATAAGGCTTGTAAAAGGGCTCATGATAGTTCAGGTTCCTCCAGATTGATTTACATGTCTTACAGGGAATGCAAATCCGCTGCATTTACGTGTCTTACAGGGAATGCAAATCTGAGGTTTATTTGTGAAATCAAACACCAGTGTCTCTTTTGCCTGATTGGTTGCAGAATTACTGAGTTAACTGAATAAATCCTAAGCTGTAGTGAGATGTCATAAGCAGTTTTCTGAGTCTTTTTAGTGCTGTTGTTGCTGTTATATCACATTTTTTTTAAAAAGCAACAAATTCTGGGCACAGTGTGGACATGAAAGAAATTAGTCAAGGATATTTAGATTTCGTCACTGTGCTAAAATAGAAAGTCAGCTCACAGTCTATGAATAATTAACTAACTTTGTGCTGATGCTCAGTTCAGACCAGTCTGAACCAAGGTCAAGACAGAAGAGGAGATGCGTGGCCCCAAAATATCTAAACCAGAAGTGCCCCAATGAGTGCAGGTGCATTTTTAAAAAGCAGATTGATTGGATGTTAATTAGGCCCGAGCAGCAAAGCGCTGTGAAGCCCTATTGTTTTTAGTTTTCTGTTGGTATTTTTTCCTGTAAGCAGTTTTGCAAAGCTACTTGCTTTATGATATCTACAAGTTTGATGCTGTGGTGTTTAAACCCTGAAATGGAAATATGCTAATATGCATGCAGTCACATTACCTAAACTTAACCATGTCAAACCGAGATGTCTAGGTTTTTGTCTGGTTAGCCAAAATGGCAGATTTGTACTAGACATGGGATTTCTGGCTTGCTTAAAATATTCTCATGGAATGATTACCTACACTATAAATACCTTATTGCATGGCGTGTAGACATACATTTACAATAAACTTGCATTAGTATAATCTTTTTGCTTTTATTTAAAGCATAAAAAACATCAATTGCTGCAGTTAGCATAATGTTATGTATGTCTTAGATTTTTTTGTTACTGTCATTTTATATAGAGTTAAGTAGCAGTATAGAATAAACACCTGCTAAATTTTGTTGTAGTTTTCAAGTGCCTGTAGTGCAGAATACTTTTTGTCGTAACAATGCAAACTAATTGTTTAGCTCCTTTTCATTTTCACAGAATGTCTGTTGTTCTTTTTTTCACTACTGTAAATATTTCCAAATCAAGGGGAACGTAGTTGGAGAAACCTCCTAGGCCTGGAGGCCACACAGTCGTTTGCTATAGATTCCACTTACTTCTCACTTTAATTCACCAAACAAATGAATCACTTATCCTCTTATCTTTATCGTCATTTCAGTGGTGATGGTACTTTGGTGTAATTTTACAGGGCGTATGATGCCGATCCTAATGTTCTACTTTAGCCTTGCCTCAGGTCACTGCCTGTACTGTCTGTTTGTATTTGTCAGGCACTTTAGCCTCAGCTGCAATGCATTATGTAGAAGTAGCCTCTCAATTATACCCCCAACCCCCAACCTGCTCCCTGATAGTTGGACAGCTGCTGAAACGGTCTCTGCAACACACCTCCTGTTGTCTTGCCATATGAGGATGTGCAAAAAAGGAAAGATGTCAAGTCAGCATGTTCTGCAAACAGTAGCAATATAAGGAAAACAGCATGAATGTTGGACTGACTGGCAAGTTTCTTATATTTGAACTTCATAATCTCTGTTTTACACTATGAAAGATGTCAAATAATTATTCATCTTCAAGTTCTGCAACAGAATGCGATGAATTACTCAAGTGTGCCAAGTGAAACTATTGCCAAACCGCAATGAGACACACTTCGATTTTGCTGTTGGTTAGCGCACATTCCCACAAGCATTCACTGTTTTGCACACACTCATATCTTTCGCACTTCCTTCCTACTGTGCGAGAAAGACCAACTATTATAACGGTTAATGAATTAGTGTTTGTTGCCTCTGTGTCAGTGACTCATTTCATAGGATCCAAAGTCGCCAACATCAAACTGTTGCCTTTCTCAGTCATTAAAAGAATGGAGAAAACGGCAAATCTCAATAGTGATTAAAGCTTCTGCTGCCTTTACTGCAGTCTGTTACTAGTGATGTATTGATGGAAGCAGTTGGTGAGATGTTATTCATCTTATCTGTATCATATTTCATACTGACTCATAAACATGCCTGGCAATGATGGATTTGATAGCTGAGTGCTGTTTGTCATTTTTTCTCTTTCCAAAAGCTATATGTTAAAATGTCATTACTTTGGGCTAATGAGTCACTAAAACTGTTGGTTTTTTTTAAAGGGATATATTAACACATTATTGAATTTATAAAACTAAGAGCCAGGTTCTCAAATCTTAGTTTGTCTACGATGTATACAAAATTATTTATAGAAGTGTGTGTATATATATATATACTTCCCACTAATACACTGCCTGACCAAAAGAGAAGTCGCATCCAGGACTTGACTAAGCAAATAGGTATAAGGCTCCCATTGGATAATTACTGAATAGGCCATTATCTTTCTACTGACAAGTTATTTAACCCCAGCTGATGCAATGTGCAGCTTCTCATTTCTTAAACAACCATGTTGAAAGACACATCCTGCGGTCGTGGAAAATATGCAAGTCTGTTTCAGCAGTGTTGAATCATTGGCACCAAGCAGAGAACACATCTATAGAGATTGCAGAAACTACTGAGTTTGGGTTGAGAACTGTCCAACGTATTATTAAAAAGTGGAAGGAAAGTGGTGAACCATCGTCTGAGAGGAAGAAATGTGGTTGGAAAAAATCTGGAATGATCATGATTGGTGATCAGTTAAACATTAGATGACACCAAAGTGAAGAAAAACAACAGTAGAACTCAAGGCTATGTTTAATAGGGACAGTAAGAGCATTTCCATGTGTAAAATGTGAAGGGAAGTCGATGGAATTGGATTGAACATCTGTGAGGCCATAAGAAAACCACTAACCAGAGAAAAAGGCTTTAGTTTGCAAGGGAGCATAAAGATTGGACTCTGGAGGACTGGAAGGTCATGTGATCTGATGAGTCCAGATTTACCCTCTTCCAAAATATTGGGTGTATCAGAATAAGAAAAGAGGCAGATGAAGTGATGTTCCGTCATATACCTAGTGTCTATTGTACATGCCTGTTCTTGTACAATAGAACAGGCATGTTCAATTGCACAGGGATCAGGAGCCCAGTCTTTGTCTCATCTGACCATTGAACATTTATCTAAAAGAGATTGTCTACCAGCTGCAAATTTCAGTCCATTTGAAGATTTTTGTGGTAGAATAGGAACTTCTCTCCTGGTCGGCACATTCTCAGTCCATGGTGATATAATACTAGCTTCAGAGTGCACACTGATAGCTGTTTTCCAGTTCATTTGATCCTTGATTGTTCAAATGTCCTAACTAATCTTCTTTCATTGAAGGCTGTTATTTGGGGTCCAATGGTTAAAGCTTTAGATACTATCAGGTGTTCCAGTAAGACAATCGTAAATATTTTTTCAAAACTGGTTTTGTAACTAATCAGTTAGTTTTTTTTTTTGTACAAAAAATGTACAAAGTATATAAAAATAAATGTTTTTAGGTCTTCAAAGCCATCATAAATCATTACAGAACAAAAAAACTGGGTCACAGGAACTGTATATTCTGACTTGTCTAATCTTTATGTTGCAGATACAAGCGAGTCTTTTCAGTGGGGACTCATGGCATTACCACTTATAACCCGACCACGCTAGAAGTAACAAATCAGGTCAGTACCTACAAATCAGGCTTTACAGAAACCCTCTGGTCTTGCAGGAACCTCAGTCTGTCTGCTGTTGCTGACTGAGATTTTGTGATGCACTTCAAATGGATTTTTAACTATTAAAAATCCATTTGAAGTGCATTACTTAAAGCTGTGGTCTGTCTTCACATATTGTAAGGTTTTAGTATGCTGCAGGCAAAAATATGTTTCAATACTGATCAAGCCAGGATATGAACTATATTTCATAATCAATAACCATTAAGCAACTCCTCATTGAAACCTCTCATTCTAACAGAAGACGGCATCACTTTAAATTTTATCATATACTGAGAGTGCTGTAAAACAGGATTTTAAGTGACTAAATGAATCCAGAGTATTGGTGGGAAATTGATATTTTTTTTCTGTTTATATATTTGTATTAGAGGTGCACCGAGAATGTGAAGAGAATGAGATGAACAACTGGTCTGAAACCCAGAAATCACATGCTTTTCAAATCAATGAACTAACATTACCAAAGCTATCAGTTTCAACTAACTAGAGGTGTGGATGTTGTTACTGAGTAAATAAGGCTTGTGTTGTTGTTGAGGATATCATTTGCTGGTGTGATTAAAATGGAGCTGAAAAATCAACCACAAAATTCAAACAAGAGCGCTCCTACTTTGTATTTTGTCATAAGTCAATTACGTGTTGATTTAATTGCTTTCTCTGTTGCCAGTGGCCTTATGGAGACATTTGTGGCATCGGTCCAGTCGGAAAAGGCCAAGGGACAGAATTCAGCCTCACATTCCGCAAAGGCAGCGGCAAGAAGTCAGAAACACTCAAGTTCTCAACGGAGCACCGGACAGAGCTACTCACAGAAGCACTGGTCAGAAAAAATAATCATGCACAATATTTTGTCTAATGATTTTGTCTGTGCAGAATTCAGTCAGGTTTTCCAAATATTTTTATGAATGACCAAATGATTCTCTAGTTTTGAAACACAAATGTGAATCAGCAGATAAGGTGGTTTTAAATTGTAGATTAGTGAGTTTAGCATTGGAAAACGCCAACTAAAATGAATTTTGTATTTGTGTCTATTTTTGATTTACAGAGATTCAGAACTGAGTTTTCAGAAGGGAAGATTACTGGTAGGGTAAGTACTGATATCTAATAAAGAAACTAAAAATAAGGGCAAATGAAACTCACTACATTCTGGTTTAGTGAGTTTTGTTAAGTAAATAAACACACCCACTTTCAAATGAAGGTTTTAAAAAATAAATTACCTGGTCCTTAGAAGATCTTAACATTGTGAAGAGGAGATGAAAAATGTACATAAGCGAATGTAAATAGCCTCATTTAGTTTTCTGAAATTTCTTGACAATCCCGATAAAAACGAGTTCACACAACCAGTTGAATCAGAACTAATGGTCAGAAATATAATTTGTTGTTCTTTATCTTAGGTTTTCTAAGAGAAAAAGTCTTTAGCTGAATGTTGCCATATTAATGACAATTGTTGTTTTATAACATACGTGTGATTAACATTTCACAGCGTTACAACTGCTACAAGCATCATTGGAGCGACATGCGGAAGCCGGTTAATTTAGAGGTGACCCCTGGTGGCATCGACCAGATCGACCCTCACACTAACCGAGTGGTGTGTTCCTACGACTACAGAAACATAGAGGGCTTTGTCGAGGTTTCTGATTACCAGGGAGGATTTTGCATCCTTTATGGTGGCTTCAGCAGACTGGTATGTATCATTAAAAGTATATAAAAAAGTTTAATTTTGTGCTCAGCTGTCTGTTTTTATCTTCATGTACTGGCTTTGCAAATTCAGGATTCTCAGTCACTTGTTTCTTTTAGCATCTGTTTGCCTCTGAGCATCGAGATGAAATCATCCGGAGCGCCATCGAACATGCCGGAAACTACATCGGCATCATGCTACGCCTGAGGAAGGAGGCTCTTACCTTTGAGGATTTTGTGACGGACAGGTTAGGAAAGTACAGCTCAGACGAGAGCATCACTTCTCTGGCTGAGTTCGTGGTGCAGAAGATCACAACACGGCACTCGGTAGGAACTATAAAAAATATTTATCAAATTAAAGATGCATCTGACTTATTCTGTTTAAAAATCCACAGTAAATTGATTTACTGGTTAGTTTGGAGGGATTCTTTTTTTCAGCTTCATTGCTACAATATAGATAACTGTTTTAGCCATTATCTTATGCAGAAACTACAGGACAAGTTATTTTTATTTGCATGATGAAACCATCTCCACTGTGGAAATGTAGGCTTTAGTCTGATCTTGTGTTGCCTTGTACCCATTTGTTTTTAATGGTGGAACACATCGTTGCTACTATACCAATATGTACGGAGAGGGCTTTCAGAATGATATTGGCAAATTGAAAACGTCTCCAAACGGTAAAACTCTTTGCTGGTACAAGAAAAATTCTCTGCAGAGATTTATAATTGATCTTTCCAGACAAATTTGTTTTGTTTTTACTTCATTTCTGTTAATTTTACCACTTCTACTTGGTGTAAAGGTTTATACACCAAATTTATCTTTTTAGATAATAATGTCACTTCCTTCTTCGTTTAATTGGGTCCGTTTGACTTAGCAGCATGAAATATTTAATTCAGTGTCAGCTGCTTGCTTCAGCAGCTTGTGTTTATTGGTATTATAATCTCAGTGTTGTTGTGCTTTCCAGGAGCCAGTTAAGCGAATCCTTGCCCTCACAGAAACATGTCTAGTGGAGCGCGATCCTGCTTCCTACAACATAGTCACACTCAAACCCTTTGGAGAGGTGAGATATAACACAAACATCATAAAGTCATAAAAATATTACTGCTCAGTTGTACTCTGACAAATTTAAATGTTGAATTATATTTGTTTCATTGCGATTAACTGCAAGTAAACATCTAGAATTGCAAAGTTTTCTCCAACTCTCTTGCTGTTCCCTCAGGTGTTTGCACTCATCTGTGATGTAGATAACCCTCAGGTGTTTACAGTGGAATTCATCCGAGGCCAGATTAGGAAGTACTCCTCCACTGAAAGGTCTGCAAACACAAATCTCTTTCTGTGTTTGCTTTAGATTTACAACCCTAAGTGTTTTTTTTTTTTTTTTTTTTTTTCTTACTTTGCATAGATGTGGCTGAGCTTCACAGCCTTTAATCTGCTTTGCACCCAATAACAAATTTGTTTTTCAATTGTGTGTCCAGGGACTCCCTTCTAGCCAGTCTCCTGGATGGAGTCAGAGCATCGGGCAACAGGGATGTTTGTGTCAAGATGGCCCCCACGCAGAGAGGGCAGAGATGGGGTTTGCTCAGCATGCCGGTGGATGAGGAGGTGGAGAGTTTGCATCTCAGATTCTTGGCAGCGCCTCCTCCTGGTGAGTTAAAGCTCTTCTTCTGAATGGGGTTTCATCTCAGACAGAAACATTGAGCTTCCCCATATCTATATCTCCATCCAATTGTCATGTGAATTTTGAGCAAAATTTTTAAATTTTACAAAAATGAAAATGCAATTAGGTGCGTTTTTATTTACTGGTCTGGAGCAAATCAACCAGACTACGGAAAGCATAATTGTTCATCACCCGGGTGATGAACAAGATGTAGGAGTTGCAAACTAACGTGGACCACATGTCACTGGAAAGAGTCCTCCCCCTCTGTTCTGGAAGTTCGGACTGGGAGAGTTCACTACGTCAGAACCTTTTTGACAAATGTGTTTCCATCTCCACTTTGGGGCATAAACTCTTTTTGAATAAGCCAAAAACCACCTCAAATGACTGAAAACATGTTTTTTGAAATTGAGAAAATTATAAAAAAATTTCTGTTCCCATTGACCTTTTCTACTGTGATACTCCAAAATGCACATAAATATTTTGTAGAAATGTGACCATAATGAGTAGAGACAGATTTATGTTCATAAAGAAGATAATAAAGAATGATGCTGTTATATTTAGACTTCTAAATCTTTCAGGAATAGATGTCGGAGTTTAAAAGCATTTATTTCTTTGTTTGAGGTTTTCAATAAGTTAGTTGTATGTTTAAAAAAAAAAAATTACTGTAAAAACATGTTGATAATATTGGTAAACGTTATTACCAATATTACCAGAAATTCATTTTCAAAGTCTTGAAAATGTACCGTAATTCTGCAAAAGTTAAAATTTTTTCAGAAAGTCTATCTTTTTACATTTAAACCTTTTCTGCTTTTCTCAGGTGGAAACTTTGCAGATTCAGTGTTCAGATTCAATGCCAATATATCCTACAGTGGAGTTCTCCATGCAGTTACCCAAGATGTGAGTTTGATCAGTTTTTATTTCTCTGTCCAGCTTGGACTCGGACTGAAACCCTTGTCTTTTCTCGGTCCAGGGTCTTTTTTCTGAGAACAAGGAGAAGCTCATCAACAACGCCATCCTGGCCCTGCTAGCCCAGGAAGTGGAGCTCCCGGCTCTGAACTCAGAGCTGGAAAGCCATTTCCAGGCCATCCGACGCTTGGTGGCCTCCAAGGCCGGCTTCCAGGCCTTCACCCAGCTGCCTAAGTAAGATGGCAGCTCTTTGTTCTTTATATATTAAAGTCTTGCCGTGCTGAGCTGCTGGTGGTAACAGGCATGCTCTGTTATTCCAAGGTCTGGTCAAGGGTCTGGACTCACAGATGCAACGTAAATATGAATCCATGCATCTCAGTCTGCCCTTTTTGTCTGTATTTTATATCTTTTTCCACTGTCATCCATCACTTTTTATTGAAGTCTTTAGACAAGCAAGTCAGAAATTAGATCCTTTTCAGGCTGACAGTTTGTCTTAATACGTCTCGGCCTCCTGTTTTCAGCATTTTATCATTTTTGTTTTTACGCTTCCATATCACTTTTCATTATTTGCTGTTGCCCATTCAGTTTTCTGATCCTTTTATTTATTTTGGCATTCTTCTTGGGTCACTGAGATGTATGAGAGGAACTGTAATTGACCATTTTTCCTTGTAGCTTGTGAGGCTGAGGAGCCAGAATTGGCTTTCCTGAGAGATTCATTGCTGTTGTAGCTTGCTGTTTCCTCTCACAGACTCATAAAAACATCCAAACGTTTCAGAAATGTTGATTTTTTTTTAATTATTATTTTTTTTATTGTTTAAGCAAAAGAAACAACAAGTCACTTAAGAAGCAATGAATTATTTGTGTATCCAACCCCAGACCGGCATTTGTATTAATTTGTTGGTTATTCTCATTAACAGTGATGAATTTATTGGAGCAAGGTCATTCTTTTGTGTTTTATTTATATATGCGTTTGTATGTTGCAGGTTCAGGGAAAAGTTGGGAGTAAAAACGGTCAAAGCTTTAAAAAGGAACAACAATGGTGTGACTCATGCCGCTATTGACATGCTCTGTGCTCTTATGTGTGTAAGTGTATTTTGAATATTATTTCTACTGTATATTGTATTTACAGGATCCTCCCTGATTATTTTAAAAATTGAAAAATATCCTGATCTTTAATTTCAGCACTTTTTCAGAGTTTGGTAAAAACTCCCACTTTAACTGTTTAACTGATACACCTAAAGGTTCCTTGAAATTGTGTATGATCATTTATTATTTACATTTTGTTGATAACTTGATCAGTGTCTTTTCTTGTAAAATAAGTAGATCCTTCCAAACCATAGGCATTTGGGAGGCTTGCCCTACCATTACAACCGTGAACATGTTATCTCCACTCTTTGGGAGTTACAGCCAGTCAGCGCTGAGGAAAATAAACGTCGCTTCTCGGCTGGCTGCTTTCCAAACACCAGCCAATAGCATGTCAAGTAGTGTTGCACCTTGGTGTTTGAGTTTCCTAAGCTGCATTCCCACAGAAAAAGCCACAAAAACTGAATTAGGCAGGGATCCACTATATTGCAATGAAAGATATATAGGTAGAAGTAATTGTGGAGGGGATTGCATCATAGTTTACCATGGTTGAGATTATTCTGCTTTTTTTGTAGCCCATGCACGATGACTATGACCTGAGACAGGAACAGCTAAATAAGGCCTCTCTTCTGTCCTCCAAGAAGTTTCTGGAAAATCTTCTTGAAAAATTTATCACCAATGTGGTAACTATCCTTCCAGTTGTCAGGAGCTTTGCTGAAGCTTAAACGTAAATGCAGTTTGGTGTTCAGTTATGGTTTTTTTCCCCTCTTTCATTTGTTTTTGACAGGACCATGGAACTGGAGCTTTGGTCATCAGCTCCTTATTGGACTTCTTAACGTTTGCACTTTGCGCCCCCTACAGTGAAACCACTGAAGGGCAGCAATTTGACATGCTGCTTGAGATGGTTGCCTCCGATGGGCGAACACTATTCAAACTATTCCAGGCAAGAAGGCTAAGGCTGCAAATAATTCACATTCTTTGTTACAATAAATGTTTTGCACTTTAAGTGACTTAAATCAAGCTAATCCTATCTCCAGCATCCTTCCATGGCAATCGTAAAAGGAGCTGGTCTTGTGATGAAAGCTATAATTGAGGCAAGTGTTTTGTTAAATGAACTTATTTTTTAAATTCTTGGTCATATTTATCAGGTTTTGATCTGTGATTCTAAATGTTTATATTTAGGAAGGAGACAAGGAAATTGCCACAAAGATGCAAGAGCTGGCTCTGAGTGAAGGGGCCTTACCAAGACACCTACACACGTCTTTATTCACAGTCAGCACAGACCAGCGAATGCTCACCAACAGGTCAGCCTTCAATAAATGCATACATTTTGTGCTTCTTTAGAGTAAAATAATTATTTAGAACTAAATTAGATGTTTTTTTGTTATTAATCCGTCTGTTTCAGGCAGCTGAGTCGTCACCTGGTGGGACTGTGGACAGCGGAGAACCCTGTGGCTATGAACCTCCTCAAGAGAATCCTGGTACGCTTCTGAACTCTTACATTGATGCTGGATGTGAAGAATGTCTTCCAATGTTTATTTGTGGCCTGCCTGTCATTTGGTTTGGTATTCTCGTACGCTAAAGTCACTAATTTGCTCTTATGCCTGCAGCCAACCGGCCTGCTGGCTTACTTGGACAGTCCTGACCCAGTTCCAGAGAAAGACATGGACAGAATGCACATCCGGGACAACTTAAAAATCGCTTCGGTATGTGGTGTTTTTTTTTTTTCTTTTCTGAACTTTTTTTTTTTTTTTTTCATGGTTTAGGACATGTAGGTGATGAGTCATATTCATTCCTATATCTGAGGTTTAGAAATGTTTTTAAAAAGCTGTATTGTCCTCACTACTTCTTTTCTCATCGATCATTATGATGCTAAAGCATTTTCAGAATGTTTTGCACCATGTCATTGAGCGAGAAGTCCTGGCCAGCTAGTTTTACAAGTTTTCTAGTGCAAGCACAGGTACTGCAAAGATGGCCAATCACACTCCGTTTGGTCCTAGTGCTTGACCAGTATGAATGTAATGTTGTCCTTAAATGGTAGAAACCATTAACGGAGTTCCTTCTGACACAATTCAGGTGACCTGTCCCACCTGATTTTATCATTTTCAGGTCTGGTTAACTATGGGGAAAAAAGAAATGGGGTATGGTAAAATGTTTGATTTTTCAAAAAATCCAAATCATATTTTTTGTGGGAACAGCGTTTTAAAATTACTTATGCACACTAAGGAGTTTAGTAATTCAGTTATGTCACAAATTTTAGGTTTTCTGTCCCCAACATATTTTCATTTTAATTGCAGTAGACTATAAAATAATATCCTGTTACTCTTCTGCTCTTCTTTCCTGTAGGATCAGCTAAATCGCAACAAGGTGCCTGAGTGGCAGAGAATTGCAGGTAAAGCAGCCAAAGAGGTGGAGAAGTTTGCCAAGGAGAAAGCGGACCTGGTGCTGATGCATTGGAGGGATAAAATGGGCATTGCCCAGAAGGAGGTGAACATGTATTCTTTTAGTAGAGCTCTTGTAGCTTTTGCCTTGAGACAGAAGGCAAAAGCTACCAGCTTCTGTTGCTGGCTGCTAAGATGTTGCTCCTGCTGCTGATGTGGACTGCTGCTGCAGCTCGCAGGGCCAAACTCATTGCTGCTGTTATTTTGCATGAAAGCAGTGTCTGCTGTGGTGCTGCATTTTACAGGGTATCTTAGTAAAGATTTAATTTTTCATCTAAAGTGTGTGCTCTCTTTTAGAGGCAATGCAGTTTTTTTAGGTTAACTTTAAATGCAATCTAAGTGTTTATTAAAACTGCTTTGCTATTTGGCCTTAATACTTGTTTGGCAGGAAATAAGTGTTGTCATTGAAACTAGTTCATAAAACCGTGGTTCACTTTTGCTTGTTCGTTGATGTCTCAGTGGCTTAAATCCATTCCTCTTTCAGGTTTTCTCTTATAATCTGACATCTTTTGCATCTTCTTTACTTTTCAGTGGCTCGAAATCGTCAGTTAACACTAAAGGTGTTTGATATGCTTGCTCTCTTCACTGTTCCTCAACCACATGCATCCATTTCTTAACTTTTAACCTGTTGATTTGTTTTGCTGTGATTAAAAACACAGAAATCTACTCACCCTTTGAATATTAAAGATTTACCTACTGCTTTGCACGTCAGTCTCTTTAATATTCACAAAGTAATGACCTATGACCCTTGTTGTGATTGATCTGAGGAACAATAACCTCTCTGTGTCTCTATCCCCATCCCTCCCCTCTGTCACATCTGGTTTCTGTGCTGTCAAACAATGCAGCAGGACAGAAACAACTTGGTAAGTAGGGCTAACCAATGGGTTTCAGATGTTCCTTTTTATTTTGTTTTCTCATAGTTCATAAATAACCATTTTCCAGTTTTCATCTCACATTCTGGGGCCTTTTCTTTCCTCTGTTTTGCCAGTTATCAGCTAGTATCCTAACAAAATAATAATAAAAAAAAAGATAAACATACAGTCGACTAGATAATAAATCATATTCTACTTGCATTACAGGCAGCTTCCAGAGATTAACACTCAGTGAATTGGGTGTTTGTAGCTTCCAGAAACTTACTGAAAGTTTGGGTCATAAATAAAACAGAAAAGTTGTCTAAAACAGGAGAACAACTTGCCTAGAGTAGAATTTTCCATCCAGCTCTGTTTTCTACACTTTTGGCATCATTTTTTGTTTTCTTGTGTGCTGCTATACAGAAAAGCAGATTCAGTGGTTCATTGTAGAGCTCCTACAGTAGACATGATGGGTGCATCACTTCATTTGCCTATCTTCTTACCCTGAAGAGCCCATCACTCTGGAAGAGGATAAATCTGGACTTATCTGAACACATGAGCTTCTTCCTTTGCTCCAGAGTCCAATCAAATTAATGCATTTTTCTCTGGTTAGTGGTTTCCTTATGGCCACACTGCTGTATTTAACAAGTTAACATGAGGTAGTTAGTTGGGCTATCTGGTCATGTCACTAAGACTGATGTTATTTTTAGTTTTCACACCTTGATTGTACAGATTTTGTTTTACCATTAGTTATATTTCCAAATAACTTAGAAGTTTATCTTGTTGGAGAGGAAAAAGTGTAGCAATCTTGCAGTCAGCTGACCAGCAAGGCACAGCAAGAGGTGGAAAGGTTTGTAGCACCCTCTAAGTCTGAGCAGCAGACTTAAAGAGTGCTTTAAGTCTGTGGCACTTAAAGCACCGTTTAAGTGCAGATCAGGTTAACTAGATGAATAATTTATTTACAGGGTCAAAATAAAAGTTGGGCAAAATGAGTTGAATTGGTGAAGTGGCAAATTGACCCTTGAAGTGTTTTAATTTTCATCTTTTCCTAAAAGTCTACTCATGTTGTTTCCGTTTCATCTTCAGTTTTACTGAAATGTTGGAGATCTGATGCTATGATACTAAGCAACTAAAACAAGCATTCAAAGGTGTGTTTTTTTTGTTTTTGTTTTCAGAATCCAAACCAAAAGCCAGTCATCCTGAGGAAGAGAAGACAGAGAATTAAGATTGAATCAAACTGGGAGCTGTTTTATTACAGGTAGCTCATTTTAATCACAAATAAAATTTAATGTATGACTCATAACTTACTTTTGTCATATTTCCACAGCAACTTTTGTAACTGAAGTGCTATTTGTTTTATTTTAAACATCGCTAAACTGTTTGGTCGAAATTATACATTAGTAGCTTTCCAGCTTGTGAAAGAATAAAACCACTGTTATTAAAGATTCCAGCTGGACCATGCGCGCTCCAACCTCATCTGGAACCTTAAAACGAGGGAGGAGCTGCGTGACTCTCTGGAGGGAGAGATGCGTGCTTTCAGTGTGGACCGTGAGCTCGGCAACGTCACCGTCATCTCCTGGAATCACCAGGAGTTTGAGGTTTGGACACACTTCCACCCTGGATGTGTTTTTCTTACTTGTTCAGAAATCTGGGATCATAGAACATTTGCTTGTAAATCTGTGCAGGTGAAATACGAGTGCCTTTCTGATGAGATAAAAATAGGAGATTATTACCTACGTCTGCTGCTGGAAGAAGATGAAAATGAAGAATCGAGTGCCATCAAGAGATCGTAAGATTCCAGTTCTCCCATCTGTCCACAGTGATTGTTGAACACCAGTTCCTTAAAGTATGATTCATGTCATGCCTCATTTTATTTGCAGATATGAGTTTTTCAATGAGCTCTACCATCGCTTTTTACTCACACCCAAAGTCATGATGAAGTGCCTGTGCCTACAGGCACTAGCAATTGTGTACGGCAAGTGCTTTGAGGAGATTGGTCCTTTCACAGACACAAAATACATTGTTGGCATGCTGGACCGGGTATGTGCTGAGAAACAGTGCAGGTGACATTTTTTATGCGTACTGTCCATAAGTAAATTCTGAAATCTTGTTCTTTTCATAGTGTACAGACAAACTAGAGAGGGACAGGCTGATCCTCTTCCTCAACAAGCTCATTCTACATAAGGTAACCTGGAAAATGGGAACAAATTTGCACAAGTGTGTTATCTTACCCACATTTTTATGATTCCTTTTTATCTTTTTTGTGCAGAAAAATGTGAAGGATGTGATGGATTCAAACGGAGTTCGTATCATGGTGGACTTGCTTACTTTAGCCCACCTGCACACCAGCAGAGCTACCGTTCCACTTCAGGTGAAAACTGTGAAGTTGTGAATTCCTATTTGGTTAGAAATCAATTAAGACCATAATAAATGATTCCAGTTGTTTTTCCACTTTTTAATTTCTACTAATATCACACAATAAAACTGTTTAAAAACTGAAATAATAAGAATGCAAGAAAATAAAAAGCTGCAATAACCTGACTGTATTAGTATGCATACACTTATACTTTTGATTCAGTTGAATGTTCAAGTCTTCTTTATTTTTTCCCATCCATCCTTGCAAAAGCTCTAAACATCCATCAGATAGCCAAGAGATCTCTTTCTTGCAGGCCACTACTCAAACTTTCATCTTGACTTGAAAACTTTCTATTTGTCTAACTAAAATTGTGTAAATTTTCTTCATCCAAACAGTATTTGATGCATTTATTTCAAAGAAATGTGGAAGCTGAAAATGAAAAGTAACATCAGCATAGAATAAAACTTTGTTCTGTGTGATCTTTAACTGCTTTAAGCCCCCAAGTCATCTGCACTCTAGTAGCGCACACAAATACACACATTCTTTAACCGTAGTGTTTTGCACTGCATCCTTAAAGACTTTACATAAATTTGTTGTTTTTTACAAATGCAAATCAAATATTACAGTCTTGCAGATTTTACAGACATTTCAATTTTGATTGAACTGTTTCGCTTTAAAACCGAAAGAGAAAATATTCCTTCTCTTGTTAAATTAATAAATCATATTAAATACACTTATTCCTATTGCACTATTCATAACATTTTAACACACTTAGGTTTCACACCAGGTTTCGAAATCATTATGGTTTATAACCTTGACCATTAGCCAGTGGGTGCCAAAGACCCCAATTTTGGAACCTATGATTTAAAAATAGTCTCTTTAGTCTTAAACATGGTTCTTGTGTATTTCCACAGAGCAACGTTCTGGAGGCATCACCAGACATGAAGAGGGAGGGTGAGAAAGAGTGGTACTTTGGGAATGCAGATAAAGAAAGAAGAGGACCTTTTAGTTTTGAGGAGGTGAGCAGTAGTCACATTGGCCTTTGGATCATCTCTTTATGCCGTTACTTTTTTAAATTTTTTTTTTACTACTTGTATATACGTTTCCCTCCTTGTTCAGATGCAATCTTTTTGTTCTATCTTTCTTTTTTCCAGATGCAGGAGTTTTGGAACACGGGTGTCCTGACGGCAAAGACGCGCTGCTGGGCTCAAGGAATGGACGGATGGCGCCCCCTACAGGCCATCCCTCAGCTGAAGTGGTGCCTCCTGGCCACAGGCCAGCCAGTGATGAACGAGTCCGACTTGGCTACAATGATCCTCAACATGCTCATCACCATGTGCTCGTATTACCCAAGCAGGTGATTGCTGCTGTTTTTCTGTTTTTTTCCCTCCAGTTTCAAGAAAAAGCTCATGAAGACTAATAATCTGGGCATTTGCTTTTATTTCTTGTGCAGGGACCAGGATAACGCAATCATCCGACCTTTACCTAAAATCAAGAGGATGATTAGCGACAATGCCTGTCTCCCACATATTGTCCAGGTATGTCTACAGTTTGGGTGCTACAGGTGTATTATACCTGGGCAGAAATTCATTTGTTTGTTTTTCTTGTTTTCCTGTTCCTCTCAGTTGCTGCTGACATTTGACCCCATTCTGGTGGAAAAGGTAGCCAACCTGTTGTACTTGGTGATGCAGGACAACCCAAATCTGCAGCGCCTCTATTTAACAGGGATTTTCTTCTTCATCATGATGTACACAGGCTCCAACGTGCTGCCTGTTGCGAGGTAATAACGCATCACAAGGATTATTATTAGGGGCATGCATCATCTTGGAATATTGCTCTTTTCAGCCTGCATGCCTACTTGTAGATGAAACTCGGTGTTGAGTTTTAATCATGCTAAAAACATATTAAACATTTGGACTTGAGCTTAGTTTTAGAACAGGTATGAAATATGACTTAAGTTGTTTTCCAGATTTGCAAAAGTATGGAAGAGGGAAATGGAGTCTGGAAAAACATTTCCATTTTCTATAAATTACGTCATTTCATCCATCTGGGCTTTACATTATATCACAGACATATCCCAAGTGTCAGAAAATCATGCCATTCAGCTATTTTTTCTTTGTGTCTTGCTCTTTTCCTCTTTCTTTTCTTTCCCTCTTTCTTTTCCTTCCTTCTTTCTTTCCTTCCTCCTTCCCTCTATTTTTGACTCATAATGGTTGAAACATTAGGATTTTTAAAGGGTAAAAAAATCCGTTTTCACCTTTTGAACATTGTCTAAAAATAAATAAGAATATTAGATATTAGTCTGGAATAGCCTGTATCTTTCTCACCTAGGTGCTTAGAAATCCTGGTGTGTAGGATGCATAAAATAAAATCTGTGAAATTTCTCTTTTCTCTTTAGGTTCCTGAAGTACACTCATTTAAAACAAGCCTTCAAATCAGAGGAGGTGCTTATCATGACACCGACATTGTAATTCAAGATTCTGTGACAGAAATGAGATTAAAACGTTATTTAATTTATGTTGCTTGTGCAGTCCAAAGGTCAGGACATCGTACAACGCAGCGTTCTGGGACCAGCTTTACCAGAAGCCATGGTGTGTTACCTGGAGAACTACGAAGCTGAGCGCTTCTCTGAGATATTCCTTGGCGAATTTGACACACCTGAGGCCATTTGGAGCAGTGAGATGAGGTGAGAAGTCACCTCTGCTTTGTAAAACGAGTTTACTTGTAACGTTATTGTCGCAACAATGAATGATTCTGTCATTTGATCTATGCCTGCTTCTTATTTTGTTTCAGGCGAATGATGATTGAGAAGATTGCCGCCCATATTGCTGATTTTAGCCCCAGGCTGCAGAGCAACACTCGAGCTCTCTACCAGTACTGCCCCATCCCTGTGATCAGCTTCCCCCAGCTAGACAATGAGCTCTTCTGCAACATTTACTACCTCCGGCATCTGTGTGATACCACCCGCTTCCCCAACTGGCCTATAAGAGACGCTGTGAGTTTTCTTTACCTTTTATGGTCGGAGACTCTTATTATTTAAGTATTATAATCAACTTCTGTGATTGCTAATGAAGGTGAAGCTGCTGAAAGACACTCTTGAAGCCTGGAAGCGGGAGGTGGAGAAGAAGCCACCCTCAATGTCTGTGGATGACGCGTACGATGTTCTCAACCTCCCCAAAGGACAGGGCCAGTGAGTGGAAGAAATTTACTGCTGTAGTTTTCATAATACACTGCAAAAAGTTAAACTAACTCAAATATTTTAATTCAGCCCCTTTTCATTTTTATTACCTTTTTGGTGCAACTGTGTTTACAAGAGATTTGAGCGGTGTCAACTTAAACACACCTAGAGGTTGGATTTTTGCCCATTTTTCTTTGCAAAATGGTTAAGGCTCAATCAGATTGGATAGAGAGCTTCTGTGCACTTTCATTTTCAATCTGTGCCACAGATTTAGAACAAAATTTAGGTCTGGATTTTGAGTTTATCATTTTAACACACCAACAAGTTTTGATCTATCACAAAACAATGAACCTCTGAGACCCTTGGAGATCATCTGGATTTATTTTTAGGTGTTGAATGATGGCTAATGGTTTGACTGGATTTTATTCAGACGCTTTCACGTTTTTTGCATTTTTATTTGAAAGAAATGTAGAAAACTATGTAAACAATTATTTAATGCAGCCCTTTGTGTTTTCAGGCATGAAGAGAGTAAAATCAGGAAGGCTTACTTCAGACTGGCACAGAAGTACCATCCTGACAAAAACCCAGAAGGAAGGGTATGTACAATTACTATTTTCATGATAAATGTTTGCTAAGGCTTAGAATCCTTATTGTGTTTACTCTTGTCTTCCAGGACATGTTCGAGAAAGTTAACAAAGCGTACGAGTTCCTTTGCACAAAGTCTGCCCGGATCGTAGACGGTCCTGACCCAGAAAACATCATCCTGATCCTCAAAACTCAGAGCATCCTTTTCAATCGACATCAGAAAGGTTTCAGCATGGATTTAAGCATCAGCTCTACCCATGTAAAAGCAGCTAGTGCTGATATATTCTGCTAATACTGACACTTTGACTACTTCTCCAGAACTGGAGCCATACAAGTACGCCGGTTATCCCATGCTCATCAAAACGATCAAAATGGAGACGGACGATGCGCAGCTTTTCTCCCAAACGTCGCCTCTGCTCCCGGCCGCTGCTGAGCTGGCATTCCACACGGTGAACTGCTCGGCTCTTAACGCCGAGGAACTGCGGCGGGAGAACGGGATTGAGGTATCAGTATTTTAACCAATTCTGAATGTCGCCATGTTCAGATGAAATGTCCACCTCTATCCTGTTGGTTAATGAGGGGAAAAAATGTGTTTGTGCAGATTTTACTGGAAGCTCTTTCTCGGTGTGTTGCTGTTCTGACTGCATCCAGTAAGCCTGATGACATGGCTGTTCAGGTAACACATGTATAGGTTGATGACTGAAAACATCTTTTCTATAATTTCATACAGGTGTTTTTGTATATACAATTTAAAAATGCAATATAAAGATTTGAGAATTCGGAAAATGTCAGTCTTTAGAAGAGTAAAGATTTACCCTGAAAGCCATGTTCTTTGTTTGCTGTAATTTCTAAAACCCGGTTTCTCTGACAACTCCTTGAAGGTGTGCGGGCACATCTGTAGGTGCTACAGTGTGGCAGCCCAGTTTGAGGAATGCAGGGAAAAGATAATCGAGCTGCCAAACATCATCCGGGACCTCTGTCACATTTTGTTTTACGGAAAGGTGAGCATCCTTCATGGTTCACTTGTATCCTACTGCATATTAAAGCAGGAAACGGTATTTTCTTAAAGAAGAAATGATCTTGAAAACATGATTTTTGATTTGGTATTTAATTTAACTTTTTGGCATATTAATTGAGGCAATAAAATGTTTCAGTTTTACTGCATCTAAATCACCAGAATATTTTTTTGAGGAATAATTATTTGGCTGCTTAGCTTGCATATATATAAAATATAACACAAAATATGTCTTTTGTATGAAAAGACATTAAAAAAGAAAGACAGGCTCAGCATTTTACTGCACAAATCTGTTTTATTCTGTCGTCTTTTTCTTTCACTTTTATTGAAGCTCAATTTTGATTAAAATCTGTGCTTTTTTTTTATGTCTTTGACTCCAAAACTTTAGCAGCAAGTTTCTTCTGTCCCACTTTTACTACGTCACTTGCTAAACAGTTTATATGTTGCGGTTAAGAGATGTTGAAGGATATTGTGCTGATTTTTGACTGTAAAGTGCTCCATAAGTCATCATATTTGACGAATATGGTCAGTCACAGGGTTTTGCTATTCAGCGATTTATTTTCTCCTCCTCATCTCCTTTCAGGGTCTCCCAAAGACGGCGGCCCTGGCAGTGCAGTGCATCAGCTCCTTCGCCATAGACTTCTTCCTGCAGACCCATCTGTACCACGCTGGTGTACTTTGGCATCTTCTCATCTACCTGTTCAACTACGACTACACGCTAGAGGAGAGCGGCGTCCAGGCCAACCAGGACACCAATCAGCAGGAGGTGGCTAACAGCTTGGCCAAGCTCAGCCTGGTGGCCCTCAGCCGACTAGGAGGCTACACTCAGACACCCACCCCCCCAGACGCCAGCAATCCTGTTACAGAGACAAACGGCGTGGATGGCACCCCACCGGAAAACCCCACCATCCGCAAGAGCTTAGCCGCAATGCTTACACCGTACATCTCAAGGAAGCTGGGAACAGGGTCTCCAGCTGAGGTCAGTTAAAAAGATCAAATATGATTTTTTTTTTTTACAGTTATAAACTTCTCAAAAACTAAACAGAGTGTGACTTATTGGGGGTTTAGGTTCTGAAGCTGCTGAACAGTAACTCTGAGAATCCCTACCTGATCTGGAACAACAGGACACGAGCCGAGCTGCTGGAGTTTCTGGAGGGTCAGCAGGAAGGAAACATCAAGAGAGTAAGAATAAAGACTCTTCAATCGTCGCTTAGCGAGTTGTCAAGCACAGTTATTCTTGAAACAACTTTGTGGTTTTATCACAGGGAGAAAACGATAAAACCTTTGGTGCCGATTTTGTGTTCGACGATCACAACAAAGAGCTCATAGTGGGGGAGATTTTCGTCCGGGTTTACAACGAGCAGCCTACTTTCCCGCTAGAGGTGAGCACTACAACCTACAATCTTATTTTCTAAATAAAAATGCCTTATAATACTGCTCTGTGTTTAGTACCCCAAAGCATTTGCTGCCTGTCTGCTGGACTATGTGGGCTCTCAGGCTCAGTACCTCCACACGTTGCTGGCTATGAGTCAGAGTAACAAAGTTGAGTCCCAGCAGCATGCAGAGAGGCTCTGTTTCGCTGAGATGGCTTTAGAGGCTCTCCGCAACGTCATTAAGAACAACCCAGGTGAGATGTTACTCCAGTGTATCCAGATGTTCGTTGCTTTTTCTCTTCTGTTCTTACCTCTTCCTTCCGAATAATTTCAGGTTCTGAGACGGAGTGTATCGGCCACTTCAAGCTGCTCTTCTCTTTGTTGCGGGTTCATGGAGCCGGTAGAGTGCAACAGCTCGTTTTGGAGGTAATGATGGATTATTATCCTTCGTGTTCACAAGTATTTATGCATAAGCACATAATTAATATGCTTTAGTATTAAATCATTAAAAAAACTTAAAATTCTTTGACTTATTTTAATCAAGTAGTATTATGTTCTATAACAAATAATATATGTGCAAACCTATATAATTTATATATTATATTTAATCACGATTGCCTTGTAAAATGCAAGTTGATATTTAACTAATATGATTTTATTGAAAATTGACATTAATTTATCTAGTTGATGGAAAGCAATTTATTTATTTTTATTTTTTTTCAGGTTGTGAATACAGTGACATCAAACCAGGAATGTGTGAGCAACATTGCCGAGTCCCTGGTGTTGTCCAACCTGTTGTTGCTGCTGCATTCACTTCCCTCCAGTAAGAAAACACAAACATATTTAACTTACTGCCTCTCTGATTATTTCTCATAATGGATTTGTTGACTGACATTGTTGCTGCTTACTTTAGGCAGACAGATGGTGCTGGAAACTCTCCATGCTCTAACTTCAAACACAAAGATAGTCAAAGAGGCCATGGCCAAAGGTCAGTAAGGTTTCTTACTGGTCTTAAAGGTCCACTAGGTTTCTTAGAAACTGTTGATGTCTTTCTAAATGTTGCCTTAGTGAGTATTTTTGTTGATCTGCGTCTCCCACAGGTGCTCTGATTTATTTGCTGGACCTGTTCTGCAACTGCACACATCCACAGGTCCGCACTCAGACTGCAGAGCTTTTCTCCAAGATGACCTCAGACAAGCTGGTTGGACCAAAGGTCAGAATGAACAGATATTAATTAAGCCTCTGAAAAGACTCTCCTCTATTTGTATCTTTAACTCAACCTTTGATACATTTTTCCTTCTTTAGGTGCGTCTGACGCTGATGCGTTTCCTTCCCGGTGTGTTTATGGACGCCATGCGAGACAACGCCGAGGCAGCGGTTCAGATATTCGAGGGAACGCATGAAAACCCTGAGCTCATCTGGAATGACACCTCGAGAGAGAAAGTGTCCACCACAGTGCGAGAGATGATGCTTGAGTATGTGTCTCAATTGAGTTTATGGTCATCACCTTTGAAACAGATGAGTGGGTTGGAAATTTAATAGTAAATCCTTTATTTTTAAGGCACTTCAAACAGCAAAAGGATAATCCTGACGTGAACTGGAAAGTAAGTTTGAGCTGCTGGTAAATAAGACGATTTGTTTTGTTGTTTTTTTTTTTGTTCTTTGCATTTGAATGGATTTGTTTCATGTGTTCTCAGTTGCCAGATGACTTCACTGTGGCTTACGGAGCTGGACAGGGCGAGGTCGAAGTCGGCGGAGTCTTCTTGCGCATCTTCATCGCTCAGCCCGGATGGGTTCTGCGGAAACCTCGAGACTTCCTTGTGTCGCTGCTGGAAACGCTGAGCGAGCTGCTGGAGAAGAACAACCCCAATGTGCGCACCAAAATGTTGAACTAGACATAAATAAGCCTAGAGTTTATGATCATCTGCCTGACATAAACTGCTTCCTGCAGGGTGAGAGCCTGGAGACTGTTACCACGGCGGCCGTTTGCCTTTTTAGCACCCAGACCCATCTAGCCGACCAGGTTCCCCCTCTTGGTCACCTGCCTCGCATCCTGGCAGCACTCAACCACAAAAACAACGCTGTGCCAAAGAGCTCCATCCGCCTCATCCACGTCCTGTCAGACAATGAGGTCAGACGCTCACATGCATCATACATGTAGCATGCAGCTGTGTTGCGTTACGTGGCCACAGAAGAACCTTTACAATGATAGGATAGGCAGAAAGTTGACCATAACTTTGAAAAAATATGTATATTTTCCAGATATTATCTGTTTGTCCATTCATCTGTCAATTCTACTTTCCTCTGAGCTAAATTGGGATTTTTTATTCTTCTTTTTTCGAGCTTAATTTAAACATGACATACTGGATAGAAGCGTTTTCATTCTCACCTTTTTTGTCTAAAGACCGGATGTCCAACCTGAAATATCTGTCCACGGCTTTTAGGGTTGGAACGGATTGTTCTGATCATTTGAGTCTGACAAAATATTTAATCTTGACATGTAAAATGTACAGAAACCATGTAATAACCCCACTTTCCAACTGTCTGATCTGGCCACACAACGTGCAGCTGTGCGTTCGCTCCATGGCGTCTTTGGAGACGATTGGTCCCCTGATGACCGGGATGAAATCTCGAGCAGACATGGCCGGGTTGGCGTGTGAAGCTCTCAACCGGATGTTTCAGAAAGAACAGACAGAGCTGGTGGCTCAGGTAAGCAGTGGGTGTTTGTTGAACTTTCCCTGTTATTGTTCAAAATAACATCCTTATTTCTGATCCACAGGCTTTAAGGGTGGAGCTGGTTCCATACCTTCTGAAGTTACTGGAAGGCATTGGCCTGGAGACTCTAGAAAACCCTTCAGCTACTAAAGCGCAGATAGTTAAGGCACTCAAGTCTATGACTCGCAGTCTGCAGTATGGAGAGCAGGTACTATATTTAATAATTAAGGAAATGGAATGACAATAATTGTTTTACAAATAAAAACTCTTTGTAATTACCATTTCAAAGGTGAATGAAATTCTTGCAAAGTCTTCAGTGTGGAGTGCTTTCAAAGACCAGAAGCATGATCTTTTCATCTCAGAGACTCAGACTGCAGGCTACCTGACGGGTAAAGTCTTGTTGTTTTTTAAGTCTGCTAACATTAATAACATAAGCAAAACGTTGCCAATTACTAATAATGCCGGCCCTCCTTGCTTCTCTTTGAGCTGTTGATGAAACATAGTGATTCGCTTTATCCTAAAAATCACTTGGCTGATTCCTCCAAGCAATCCTTTTTCTATCCAATCCCTGTAACTTCCCGGCTCTACGCTTCCCTTCCCTCTTTGTCCTCTACGTTTCCTCCTCAGGGGTTTCCACTCCTTCTCTCCTGGCCGCAAGCAGCCCTTTGCGGGGTGGGCTCTAGACTCCAGAGCTGGGCCCCCACAGCCCTCCTCTTTCTTGCTTTGATGCAGGTAGACTCTTGCCTGGCTCCTACTATCACATAATTATCCTCCCCTTCTTTCCTCCATCCTTGTTCCATCATGCCACTTTCCATTCCAAAGTCTTCATCTCACAGTGGTAAATATATATATATCAGTATGAAAGTTTTTCTACTTTCTTGTCATCATAATAAAAATTAAAGTGAATATGAAGCTATTATTTTAGATTTTTTTTTTCTTGGTTAAAAATTTTTTAAGGTAAACATTCATGTTAAAGCTTAATTCTTAAGTTGAAATAGTTGTTTTTTGTTTCTAATTATTATAATTTTTTTTGGCTTTATTACCAGCCTGACATAAAATAAGCCTTTAATCTCCTAGCAAAACATGGATTTTTAATTGTAAAACAAATAATAAATTAGCGTCCCGGAGTTTTTTCAACTTGGCGATTTTGGCCACGTATATATTTGTTCCAGAGTGAGGAGGAATTGTAAGTTGAGAGAAATTACAACCCACTTTTATTTGGATTTTTTTCCTCCTAAAAGACTTGCACAATGCAGGACATGCTTTTAAAATTAGAGTAAAATTATACAAGGTTTCCAAAACCTTGTAACAAGTGTGGTACGCTGTTATATTGAACCCCATTTATTCTAATATTCAGTGCAACCAAATAACACTAGATTTGTTATTAGTCTATCATATAAAATCCCAATAGAATACACTGTTGTGGCTGGAACTAAATGTAAGGCGTGTAAATACTTTTACATGTCTATGACTCCTAAAAAGTGGAGCATTTGGAGAAAACTGCTTTAGTTTAACTTTTACATCTTCTTGGTTCCAACTTAGGGAAAGTACATTGATGAACTCTGTGAACATTCACTCTTTAATCATTATAGCTCCACCTCTTCTAAGTCCCATCTTGTATGCAGCCTAACCCATTGTCCCTGTGGCCCTTCAGGTCCAGGAGTTGCAGGTTACCTCACGGCAGGAACTGGCTCGACAGTATTGTCAAGTGTCCCACCCCCTGTAGACAACGACAGCGGAGACCAAGGCTGAACGACTGACAGTCACGCTAAGGCTTCCAGACTGCCTTCTACAGCTTGGAGAGGGGACCGCTCAGCTTCCCAAACATCACAAAGGACGGGAGAGGGAAGACCGAGGAAGACAGTCACCAAATTCTCTGCAATTCGTCATGCAGCATCACTCTCCTTCCCCCGGCTTTCAGATGACACTGAAGTCTTCAAGATTTACTTTCTTTTAACAAATGACCATATTTGGATTTTCTTTTCCTGTGCTACTTATTCTTCTGACAGAAAAAGGGTTACTTTTTGTATGAATATATTTTTTACTTTTTTGTTTTTTTTTGTTAGAAAGTTGCAGAAAGCCCAAGTCTTACTATTAGAGGAATTTCTCTCCTCTTCTTTCAGTCTTTTCTTGTTTATCATATCCCAAAATCTTCTCCTTGTCCCAGAAAATTTGGCCGTGTTTGTGCTCTCTTTTTACATAAACATCACAATATTATAACTTGGAATAGAAATGACATTGGATATTTAAAAAAGAAAAAAGTGTGCAATCTCCCCAGGAAGAAAGCTCCCAAAACTGAAGTGGACCTTTCTGATTTTGCTTGTCCAGCTCTGATAGCCAGCCTTTAATTTCTCTGATCTTCATCCTTCTTCTTCCCTGCCAACCATGTTTGAAGCAAATCTCTTCCCAGAACGCAAAAAGCATTTTACTATTTAAGTAAAGATAGAAACTTTAAAGTAACCACAGGAAATGAGCTTCAGCATACATGACGAATGACTTTGACTGATTTTGAAATCTTATCTGAAAGACTAGTGCAATTTGTGAGATGTTCAATGTAATATTACGTATATAAACTTTCTATATTGAATGTACATTTAAAAATGAAATCAGTCACAACTTGTACATAAAATTTTAAGAATAAAAGGGAACCTAAAGTGTTGTTCTTTTGTATTTAGATTTGTGAACAGCTTGAATTATAGTAAACCACATTTATTTATGTAGCACATTTCAGCAACAAGACGATTCAAAATGCTTAACTTTATGAAAACATCAGATAAACAAGAACTACATTCCCATGGAAAAGTTGTAATCCAGACTTTAAAAAAATTATGTTCCAGTTGTTAATCGAAGGCAGTCCTAAACAAATATGTTTTAGCGTTAATTTAAAGGAACTCAGTGTTTCGGCAATTTTGTGGAAGTTTGTTTCAGATTAGAGGAACATACTTGAGTGGTTTGAAAAGTTGATACAATGACAACAGATCTTTAATGTATTTTGATACTAAGCTGTTTAATGATTTGTAAACTAA
This sequence comes from Gambusia affinis, assembly GCF_019740435.1. NCBI lineage: Eukaryota > Metazoa > Chordata > Actinopteri > Cyprinodontiformes > Poeciliidae > Gambusia > Gambusia affinis. The sequence continues at coordinate 6,769,522 of NC_057888.1, forward strand.
TGGTATTTTTGAAGTCTATTGTCTGAGCTACAGTGAGTCAGTGTACAGATATTAGAACTGTGATGTGACACAAGCAGCAATGTTCTGGATCAACTACTACAGCTATAACTGAAGCTGTTGCTTACTCTAGAAGATTGTTCCTCTTTAGGTCCAAAGATAACTTCAAATTCACATTCAGCTGAAGAATAGAAAGCCGACAATAACTACTTCTCCCACTTTAAAAAAAATAAGATGGATTTGAATACTTAATTTATGAATATTCATAAGCACAAATGAGCGTGCAGCAGTTCCGCTGAATTGGTATGCATTCAATTAGCATAACAATGTTCTTATGATGGATGTGTTTGCAATGGTTATCTTAAAGAAGGGTAATAAGATAACCATCTAAAAACCAAGGGTTTTAGATTTAAGCAAATATGAGGAAGACCGCGGTTTAACATATGACAAGACAATTTTACTTTTTGTTAACCAGAGTTCAAAACTAAGGGAAGAGGCAAAATGCTGCTTATCCGTGAAATGTCCAGTTTGAAAGTCTGTGGATCTGCCGGTGCAGCTGTTTGATTCCACTCGGACGGATTAGCTTGTTACACCGGAAGTTGCGCCAACGGCGCGAAGAGTGTCAACAATAACTCCAGTTTGAGTTAGACGAATTGCTATGAAAAACATAACATTTCATTTATGTCTGTTTATGCATTTTGTGACTAGTATTAGTTACGTTGTATGAATGTTAATTAATCTTGACACATTCAAAGTTGTAAAAATAACCGGTTAAAGTTTCAAAGGTTAGTGGTAGATGTTGAGAGCGAATGTTTAGCACGTTCTTGGTGAAAAGCTAAATTCTGTCATGAGTACAGAATACATCTTTACATTTTCAGCCAATCGGAGTCTTTTTACAAGAAGTAAGTAATTCGGGTCTTTTCAAGTTTACTAATTTGAATAAGTGTGGGTTGTACTTTATGGAAAGCCTAAAAGGTCAGTGTTGTTTTTATTTTTAATAAGCACAAAGGTTCACTTGAAGTTCCGTCAATAAGACACGTTCGTAACTCATGTCAAGTCTCCTCTAACATCGAGGTGAGCATGTCTAAACCAGGGAAGGAAGACTTTATTGTGAAGTTTGTGGAAAGTAAAGGATTCAAACCAGATTATGCAGTCAAAGCATATGAGGTAAATATCACTTCTGGCTTAAGCTTTGATTGTGTTTGTAATTCACGGAATTTTTGAACCATGTTTCTGTTTGCAGTTCTAACTCTTGAGTCATATTTATGCAGGCCATTCTGGAGCTGCAGTCTGAAAAGTATTTAAAAACCATCCAGGAAGAAGATGTTTTACAGATGGACCAGAAGGACAAGTCTCTGTTTGTTTTCGTCAACTTCACCACTCCAGCTTTTCTGCACTGCAAAAAGGTCTGAACTCATTCTGTATGCATTTTGCAAACTTGTCATGAAATCTAATTGTTTTTATTTACAACAGTAAAGAAATTTTAGACTACTACAGTTCCGTTCTTGTACGTAACATGCCTTAATTAATATTTAAATTAAATGCATAGAATTAAATTCAAGTATAAACTAAACACCTGCTAATTTGAACAGTTGGTCTGTAACAATCGGATCTCTGGTTTTCTTTTAGGAATGTTTTTTATTTGAAAAGTTATAACTGATCCATCTCCAAGCTTTTTAAAAGTTATGCCACGTTTGCTTCTACAGCTTGGGTGCAGAATAGTGAGTCCACTGGTGGTGCTGGACTGCCTGCAGCAACAGCGCTGTGTCCCTAAAGCAGAAAAACCAGTGTACAACATGGCGATGGCTGACGTCACTATTTCCTGCACCAGTCTGGATAAAGCAACACGGGTTGGTTCTGATGATTTATTTATTTATTTAATATTCCTTTCAAAAAACAGAATTTTGAAACAAAAGTTTTACATATAAATGTGCTTATGTGTATTCTGTCTCACTCTGAAGGGAGAGGTGATGGATCTGGTGCAGCTCATGGGTGGACGGGTCTATCTTGATCTTAATGTGTCTGTCTCACACCTGATTGCTGGGGAGGTAGGAAGCAAAAAATACCTGGTGGCTGCCAGCTTGGGAAAACCCATACTGCTGCCCACATGGGTCAAAGCCTGCTGGGAAAAATCACAAGACAGGTAAGCACCTTAGTGAACCTGGTTGATTCATTAAAGGATGGCTTCTGTTAATTAAAATGGAAATGTTATATTTAATTACTGAACAATAAACGCAGTTTCACTCAGCTTTAAATTTTAAGCACTTTTTTTTCTAACTGAAATGTTTAGCAGCAAATTATTTTAGTTGATGCAACACAGTCTGTTAAAGAAAGATTGGCAGGAAAAGGCTTGATTTTGTGTCTGGTGAACAATTGTGTTAATTTTACCAAATGTTGTGACTCTTTTTCAAAGACTCAATAATAATAGTAATTTCACTGTGAACTAGATTTTTTTATTTAAGATATCTTGGTATATCAAAGTGTTGGTGATGCCATGGCCTCTAATGAGGGCATTAGACCCCAGAGAAACCTGAAGTCATGACAATGCTCTTAAATTACAAGGTGGAGTTTTAAAAACTTCTTTTGCACTTTCCTCACCAGTCTCTTCAGGTACACAGACCTGCCAGTTGAGGACTACCTGTGCCCCGTGCTGCTTGGCTGTACCGTTTGTGTGACTGGCCTCTCCAGCACAGAGCGCAAAGAGGTGCAGCGGCTCTGCGAGCAGCACGGGGCCAAATACACCGGCCAGCTCAAAATGAACGAGTGCACACATCTCATTGTTAGTGAACCGACAGGTAAAGTCTCCACAATTTAAATTTGTCTAACAAAAATATTTTATTCCAGTAATATTCTTAAATATATATATATTTTTTTCATTGGTGTTACTGTTTTGCTGAGAGTCTATTTTTTGTTTGCAGGTCAGAAGTACGAATGCGCCAGGAAGTGGAACGTGTATTGTGTGTCTTTGCACTGGCTGTTCGAAAGCATAGAGAAAGGCTACTGTCAGGATGAGAGCAGGTACATGGTGCAGCGCAATGCTTCAACAACCACACGGCCTAACACCTCAACTCCTACAGGCACCAGCAAGAGAGAAGGTACCCTGCCAATTTCTTCTGTTTTTGTTGATGCATTCATGAGTAAAAACAAATCCACAGTGGCGTGTTACAGCTGTTGTAGATAAAATTTGAAAAAAAAATGACCACTGAGGTGTAAATTTCCACCAAAACTCAGATTTTTTTGATTAATTTCACATATTTACAAGAAAAAAAACATTACATTGTCAAAGTTTTAAATTTGCAATTAAATAAAAAAAATTCCACAATTAAAGAAAAAAAATCAAAAATTCTCTGACATTGTAAAGTGAGAAATTTGTAAAAACAAAAAAAAAAGGAAAATAAAATCACATTTTTTGTTTACTGAGATTATTAAGGCAGATGTTTGCAACAGAAACGGACAGAAGTTCTCCAAGACTAAGGTGGAAAATTTATGAATTTATGCTCATCTGGATACCTTCCAAAGCATAAATGGTAGATCGTGGCAAATTTTCTGCTGACAGATTAGTGTATCTTTATTCAAAGGTTTAGCCATCAATTTGCTGCAATGAGCTATAAATCATGACTTCCCCCTGCTGAGGTTTGTTCTTAAGGTTGTTGTGCTTTTTTTTTTCTGTAGATAGCCCATCTGTGTTGGGCCTGAGCAACATTTCTGTCAACACCAGTGTAGCGATAAACAGCACCGCTCTCACCAACATCACAATGAGTCGCATGGAGACACCAGACCCCATAGACCGTTTAGACCTCACTGTGTGCCCAGCAGATGATGTGTTGGATGGTTGTAAGGTAGAACATAGTCCACATTATCACAAAGCAAAGTCATTCCTTTCATTTTAGACAAGTTTTAAAATTTGTTTATTGTTGCACAGTTATATTTAAGTGGTTTCCCGGAGAAGAAGCTGGAGAAGCTGCGGCGGCTCGTTAGCGCTGCTGGAGGCCTGCGCTTCAACCAGCCCAGAGAGGATCTCACTCATGTGGTTGTGAGAGAAGTGGACCAGGAGCTCCAGAAATTTCTGTCCACAGCAACTCACAGGTTCGAAATACAATTTTTCTGATAATAATTCTATATTTTGGTTGTAAATGTGGTTGGCTTTAGTCTTTTAAATGATCAAATTATTCAAATCAGAGGAAAAGAAGTGTTTAGATCACCCAATAAATATTAAGATACTTTCTAAAGAAAGGAAAACAGTGTCTCAGTCCAGAAAAGATGCACAGCTAATCATCAAAGCCTTGTGAAAAAAAAACTTAACACCTAGAGTTAATGTTAACGACACCAATAGCTCAGACCAGGGGTACCCAAAGTTGGTCCTCGAGGGCCGGCATCCTGCATGTTTTAGTTCTCCTCCTGGTTTAACGCACCTGGATCAAATGTTGGCTCGTTAGAAGGCCTAAGAAGAATATTGACATGCTGAAAAAGTTGTTGGGACTACCAGGGAGGGAACTAAAACGTCCAGGATGCCGGCCTGGACGAATTTGGGCACCCCTGGCTCGGACAGTAGGACCAGCAAAGAAAAATGCATAAGTAAACATGGAAGCTGAACTAGAGGTACTTTCTATGGCAACAAAAACTAAGCCAAACAGAAAGAGTGGAGTAGGTTGCAGAAAACAATAGAAAGAGATGCAACTTCAACTTGGAATCGCTGTACCTGCAGGATTTTCAAAGGCAAAGAGAGTAGAGGACATCTAAGCTTGGAAGCGCTTGGCCTTCAGTATTTTCTCTGTAGCTTTATAGAGTTTGTGGATGGGTATTGGTTGAGAAAACTGTTAAAGGGTGCTTCACCAATTAAATAAAATTAAATAATATGTTCCTGTGTTTCTTCTCAGGCCCCATGTGGTAACAGCACAGTGGCTGCTGGATTGTTTCTCCAAAGGCATGTTGGTCCCAGAGGACGGATACCTCCACCCGGACTGTCTCCCTCCAGCTTCAGACGCTGTCTCCGTCTCCGCCCGTCCTCCGATGAGACATCGCTCGTCTTCCGGCCCGCCTGTTGCCAACCCGAACACTCCCAAGGAACCAATAACAGACGAGGATCTTCTCTCACAGTACATGGACGACGACCCCACAGTGGGTAAGAATCTGATTAATTAATTCTCAGATTACATAATTCAGAGGGAAATCATTTTTTTGTTTATCTGTAAGTTGATCTGGCAGCAGCAGCACCAGAGAATACCAGCATGAAGGCCTTCAGCTCAGCTGCAGAACCTCAGCCTGAGTTCTGGACGCCCCTCCACACTGGGAGACCAGAGCAAGAGCCACTGCCGCAGGACGGTCTGTTTTCTGGGAAATCCTTCCTGCTTGTGGGTTTTGGTGTCGAGGCTGAGGCTCAGCTCTCAGCGCTGCTGAAAGAGCAAGGAGGCAGGCTGCTGACGGGCCGCAGCCGAGTGGTGGCGGACTTCGCTGTGGTCCCTCAGCTGGGCTGCACAGTGGAGGCCACTGTGGATGAGGTGGTCACTGACACATGGCTGGTGCGAACTCAGATTGTGTTTTTGCTTTATTTTTCTGATTTGGCCTGCAGAGCTACATTCATGTTCTGATTTGTTTATTGCAGGCCATGTGTGTGGAGAACGAGCGCGTTCTGCCGCTGTCCTCTAACCCTCTGTTTACCCCCGTTCCTGTGAGGGAGGGGTACTTTCCTCTCAAAGACTGTGTTCTGTCTGTCAGCCAGTTTACTGGAGCAGAGAGGGAGTCTCTAGTGGAGCTGGCCAAACATCTCGGAGCCAAGTACGTGGCATATATTTTCACTTATAACAAACATTTTCCCCATTTTATAGGTGAAGGAAATCTGCCGGAGGAACTATCTCTTAATATATTAAGGAATTGTTCACTGAAACAAGCTCCTATTTCTTGTAAGAGAAAAAAAAGTTATTTGTATGTTAGTTTTGTCTTATTTTAAGTGAATTAAGGTATTTGCACTGAAAACTAAACAAAAAAATATTTGATAAGATTTTGTTTTTGCAACATACTCTTCTCCTGACTAATACATTTGTCCAATCAGATGTTCTTGGCGTTTATTACACCACATTAAATGTAGAAAAAGTTTTAAAACGAAGTAATATTTTTGCCACAACCCTGGCATTTTAACAGGGTGCACAGATATATTTGACAGACTGCATAATAACTTGCAGTCTATAAAATACCCGTTTTGCAAGCTGTTTTTGTGTTTCGGTCAGGATCATTTTAGTTCCCTCTGTTACTTGTGTTGTTCCTTTTGCTGTGAACTTCTTGCTCAAACCGTTTGCTTTTCTCCCTTTACTCCTACAGTGTCCAGGATTACTTTGTGCGCCTGGCCAACCAGAAGAAAGGCATGCTGGCCAGCACTCACCTGGTGTTACAGACCCCTGATGGAACAAAGTACCAGGCAGCTAAGAAGTGGGGGCTTCCTGCCGTTTCCATGCACTGGATACTTGAGTCTGCGCGGACAGGGAAGAGGGCGGCAGAGGAGAAATATCTGGTGGATCTGCCTTCCTCTCCAGGTGATACTCATATTATCTGTATATCTACTTTGTGTTGCTTTAACCCCGTTGAACCTTGAGGTTCCTACTGCCAAAAATCGACTCTTCCATTTGAGACCCAAATGGAAGTATAAAACTGAGTAATGTGAATTTACCCTTTTAGTAAATGAAAAATTTTATGTCGAATTAATCGTCACAATTTGCAATTCCACAGAGAAAGAAGACGAGAGCTTCGTCAGCGGATCCCAGAAAGCAGCTCCGCTCCAACCCGCTCGTTGTTCCCCAGAAATCCCGTTGCTGGGTCCGCAGGGCGGGAAAGCGGTCACGCCGCTCGATTGCGGTCGCTTTCAGAGCAAAGTGATTCGATCTGTGTTGGACGAGATGAAGCCCAGAGAAAACCCGAGCACACCGACACCAAACCAAGATGGCGGCAGAGGGAAACCACTCCAGAAGGAGCCGTCCCTGCAGCTGGACACTCCCTCTCGATTCCTGGTCAGGGACCAGCTCTTCAGGCCGTCCTTTAACTTCAAGGTCAGCACCAAAAAAACAGACATTTAGTTTTATCCTCCCAGGGGGGCACGTGACAGATGAATCTGTTAACTTTTTAAGGATGCACTCAAAGATTTGGAGACTCCTGGCGGAAGATCTAAACCCGGAGAAAGGGTGGAAACTCCACTTACCGACGTTATCAACAGGAACCTGAAGGTTGCTCTGGCAAACAGCTCAGTGAATAACGCCACAGAAATGCAGGAAGTCTCTGCCAGCCCCCAGCTGGCAAAGACAATCGACAAGGAGGTCAGATAAATGGCCATTTTTAGTTTAAATATTGTTATGCTGTGCATGACGCATGACTGTACTGAACCGACAAAGTGAATCTAATGAAGTACTCAGAATATGTATATTGTTTTAAGTGTTTTTGTTTTCTCAAGATCCTGCAGAAAGACTCGGGACCCCTGACTGGTGTTGTGATCTGCGTGGGGAAGAAACTGAGCAAAATGCAAAGTGAACTGAATGCTATTGCTGCTTCGCTTGGAGCTGACTTCAGGTACTTAGCAGTTATTGCAAATTTGCTATAAAGATGTCTTCACAAAAAAAAAAAAACCCTCATATTTATGGATTTCCGAATCACTTTTACACAGAAATATAACATTTTATCTCCCCTATTTCAGACTTTTGCAGATCAAGCCTTTTAAGAGGTTGACTGAAAGTTCAGTTAAAAATGACCATTTCTGTGCTCTCCATATGTAGTGGCTCTTAAGAATAAGTAAAAAGGCTTATAATAAATTTCTTTCTTTTTTAGCATAATTTTATTGGAAATGCAAACTTAAATCTCAGCACATTGATTCAGCGCATGAAAAATCTCTAACAATTTTCACAAAATAAATGCAACTGAAATGTTTGGGTTTTTTTAAAATTATTATTGCTAATTTACCTTTTAAAGGTTAGTCAGTCTATGGACTTCTCATTAATAATCAGTGACTTCCTGTTTGCCTGTGTTATAAATATAATTTCTTTAAGTTTTTCCTCCTAGACTGAAGACAGGAAGAAAAGCCGAGAGCAGTTAAAAACGTTAACCGGCAACCTGGATTTAGAAAGAAATTAGTTTTAAAATTTGACCAGATATGCTCATTCTCTCTGTGTTGTTTTCAGGTGGGCCTGTGATAACACAGTGACGCATTACATCTACCAGGGTCGTGTTGGAGACAACTCCCGCGAATACAAGGCAGTGAAGGAGAAGGACCTGCATGTGGTCTCCCAGTACTGGCTGCATGCTGTGAGCTCACATCAGTAAAAATACTATTTTACCAAATTAAAATATAAATCCATCTTCATATGGCTGCCTTCCTCTGTCATTCTAGAGCGGCTTTTATTTAATGCAACATTTAAAGGCACAACATGTGGGGGGGAAAAAAAACTAATGATGAAACATATTTATTTATACAGGTTTATGTTTAAAAAAAAAAGTATACAACTACATTCAAGATGTATTTGTTTAAAAAGAATCTAAAATTATAAATTAATATAAATTAAATATTTAAAAGTGACACTTAAAATTGAAAGTTGTCAATTTCTAAAAGGCTATTTGTGGCCTTTTGAATAATTTTATCTGCTCCCCTTACCACAGATTTGATAATGGTGCAAATTTGCCCCCTCTAGCTAACGTAATAAAATTATTTTGCTTAAACTGTTGCTTTTGAAATAGATCCTGACATCTGATTGGTAAAGCTCCAAACCGTTTATAGTTGAAATAGATCAATTAAAATGACCAGAGCATTGTAAATTCATAATGTGCTGAATTGTGAATTCATTGTGAATTCATAAATAAACTATGAATTCATAGTTTATTTAGTTATCTTCCTCTATACTCTTCTTGCCATGTTATATTTTTACCAAATCTTACATAAAGGAAGTAATCTGTTAGAAAAACAGTTTTTAAGTGTTTGCTTTGTCTCTTCATGACTGTTTAATGCATTTCTTGTTGTGCAGTGTGCTGAGGAGCAGAGCCACGTCTCAGAGTCTCTGTATCCTTTCACTTATAATCCAAAGATGAGTCTGAACCTCAGCCAGGTTCCCAGTGGCTCCCAGAGATCTCCACCTTTAACACGGACACAACGCAAAGACGCGGCTGAATCAAAACACAACAAGGTTGGTCTGAATATGTGAAGAAATCTTCATCTAAACATCCATATCAGTGTTTTTGTGTCCATCTCATTAATAATGTGATTCAAATATATATTTATTTTTCAGTCTGCGGTTGTTGCTGCAGAGAAAAGCGCAGTTTTGCATTCTGTAAGTAATGGATGTGTTGATCAAGAAGAGGTGAACGATACCACAGAGAAAAGAGGTGAGGAGTTGTTGAGGAGCTGATTCCACTAATGACTTGAGAAGTTGATGACTGAAGTGTGTTCAATATTGTAGATACTCTGGAAATGAGAGAGAACCTTCAAAGACAGCTTCAGGAGATCATGTCGGCCACCAAAATGACAACAGGCAGGCGGGCTTCTGTCAGAGTTGCCAGGATGGGATCAGGCTGCACCGACTCGGGTCCAAACACACCTGAAGGCAGCCGGGCTGGACGCAGTGGGAGCAGACGCACTCTGGAAGCTCTGAGGTACAAAAAATGGTCATATGATCGTGATAGTGATGCAGCACGGGATTGTGGGAGTGTTTAACTGAAGCAAAAAAGCAATGTAGCTTCTAGCTAGCTAAGCTAGGTTTGTGGCATCACCTTTCTTGCTTTGGTTACCTAGCCACTCACTCACGCTTTGGTTACCTAGCAACATCCTTTGAGTAACTTGTGCAGCAGCAGTTTAAGGTTTCACCACTGTGCCTCGTAACTGCTTAAAAATAAAAAGTGAAAGAAGGAAATGAGAACAAAATCTTTAGAGAAAACTGGATAAAACAGAAAGGTCCCGTCACCAGTTTGGCAGTATTTCAAATATTTAAAACAAGAAACTAATCGATAATTATTAATATTGACTGATATGAAACCCTTATATTCTTCACTACCCGTCCCAGTAAAGTAGGAATAGAACAGGGCCCAGAGTAGAGCCTTGAGGAACCCCAAATAGAACCATCAAAAAGATATGATGAGAAACCATTAATTGTTTCTCACTGATGCGTTTCCAGGGTCCCCAGGGAAGCGGTAACGGACATAAACACTGAGCCGTCTCAAAGTGAGCAGATAGTTTGGGATGATCCTACAGCCAGGGAGGAGAGAGCGAAGCTGGCTGATAACTTCCAGTGGCCTGGGAGTCCATCACAAAACTCAGAGCCCCTGGCGGCGGCACCGCCTCCCACAGCAGAAAATGGACCGCACTTCAAGGACTCAATGACGGACTCTGAGCTGGTAGAGATGGGTAAGAGGATCCGCATGTTAACCTGGATGTATTGAGAATCAAAGGTAAAATGAAGGTGCAATTTAATGCCCACATTTAGTTTAAAAGTCATCCTTCAATTTCCTCACAGCTGCTTGTGACGTTATAAACCAGCAAATGGGTCAGAAGGTCGCGGCGCCTTCATCAGAGGATCCAGAAGAGGACATCCTCACTCCTAAAGCTCCCAGCATCGCCTTCCCTCTCGCCAAACCGCTAGTAGCACAAGAGCCACAGGTAAGTGCTTCTTGGAACTTCCCTGGCTATTTCCAGCACGCCGCTACAGCTGTAAAGGTCTTTTGTTTCTGTCAGGAAGAGAAAGAGGAAGAAAAACAGCCGCCCAGATTTCAGCTGTCGTCGCTCAGCCCTCAGGAGAGAATTGATTACAGTCATCTGATAGAGGAACTCGGTGAGTCGCTCAGCTTTTCTGGGGATCAAATGTCAAAATACTTCAGTATTTTATATATACAGTACATAAAAAAAACAGAAAAACATCAACGGTCTGAAATGATAAGAACGAATCCTTAATCAGTCAGAAGTCTCGCATTGAATAACGAGTAGCTGAACTTAATTTAATTGCATGTAACAAATTTCTTTTTTTCTTTTAAGTTGGAGCTCTATTTTCTTTTTTTTAAATATCTACCAGGTGTAATTTACTGATGCCACCTGTCTCTTTGTCCTGTAGGGGGCATCGTCCTGGACAAGCAATCTTTTGACCCCAGCTGCTCCCACATCATCGTAGGGAGTCCACTGCGAAACGAGAAGTATCTGGCCGCCATGGCAGCCGGCAAGTGGATTCTGCATCGCTCGTACCTGGAGGCGTGTCGCTCTGTGGGACACTTCATTCAGGTGGGAACCTGAAGACAACTCCATTATGTTTTGTCATTCCAGAGGCAGAATAATGCAGCTTCAATCTGAAAATATAGTATATCAACATCTGGATTCAGCTGGATTTGTTATGACATCACATGGTTAAGATGCTAGCTCTTCATCTCTACAATCATTTCTTCATTCGAATACGTTGATTATTTGGGATTTTTCTCTCCTTTCGTCTCTTCCTGCGGTGCAGGAGGATGATTATGAATGGGGCAGCTGCTCCATCTTGGAGGCTCTGCCCTCCATCACCTCTCAGCAGAAGAGACTGGCCTTGGCCGCAATGCGCTGGAGAAAAGCTTTGCAGGGAAGCTCTGAACATGACGTACGCACCAGATCCATTTCAAGGCTAATTATCACTGTCACTCACATAGGTTTTTAAAAGATAAATGTCTTAACTTGACTAAGGATGTTTCCCTTTTTCCAGGGAGCTTTCAGTGGCTGGATCGTGATGCTGAACATCGACCAGAGCAGAGAGTCGGGTTTCAGGCGGTTATTGCAGTCTGGTGGAGCGAAGGTTTCTCCCTGCTTTTATTTTACAAGCCACATGTTACAGGAGCTGCCAAAACCTACATTCATGCACCACAATTTGTCTCCAGGCACTTCAGAAGACAAGCAGGTCCAATTTATTATATACAGTAAAATAATTCCAGTCTGTAGATAGATTCAAACCCTACTATGTGGATTCTAGTTCCGTAACAGCTATAAAAACTATGCCGGTTTTTATGCTAATTGGTTTTCAATCAATCCAGCTGCTTCTTCAACCTCTGCAGAAATATCTTTCACAAATTTATGGAGAAAATGTTTTATAAAGCTCAGCATGAGTCCAAATGGAAAGTTGCTAATATGAGTCTTGACATAAATAGTATTTAGTCATGAAACATGTGGAAGCCTGGATCATCAAAAATATATGAGCAAGAATTAAAAAATAAACTGACAACTAATTATTACCAAGTTAGAAAATACAGCAGCGTCAAAAAGACCAGACAGTTTACTTTCTTTCTTCTTCTTTTTTTTTTTTTTTTAAACTACATATAAATGTAACATTTCTTGAAATGTGTTTAAGTTATCACCGTCTGGTCATGTTTTCTCTTCAGGTGCTGCCCAGCCCCTCCCCGTCACTCTATAGAGAGGCCACACATCTGTTCGCAGACTTCAGTCGTCTCAAACCCAGAGACTTCAAAGTGGACGTAGCTGAGGCCACGGCGCAAGGAGTGACATGCTTGAAACCGGAGTACATTGCAGATTACCTCATGCAGGTGACTGACTGTAAACGTGCTTTATAAATTACTTTCAAATGGCTTAAATCTGTTGGATCTCTAGGTGTTTTTGTTGATATTTTCTCTATTTTCTGATCTCAGGAGCCGACGCCGCCCATCGAGTTGTACTGTCTGACTGCAGCTCCGTCTGAGGAAGACCCATGCACACCGCCCCGTAAGCGTAAAGCAGCAGCCGACCCCTCCAAGCTGAAAAAGAGCCGTCTGAACTGAAACCTTTGCACAAATACATTCCTGCAACACTTTCATTTGAGTGAAAATAACTGTAAATAAGATTGTTGGTTTTTTTTAGGATTTATGAAAATGGAATAAAATAAATGTCGCATCTGTATTGTCATTCCTGCTGCCTCTGTTCCAACCACTGCAGTTGCTGCTGCTCACGCTGAGTCTGCAGTGATGGATGACTGAAATATGGTGTGCAGAAAATGTTGAGTCATGGTTTGTAATTGGGTGGAGTAAAACACTGCGGCCTGTAGAGGGCAGTGCAGGGATTGCATCAGAAAGGCAAGAGTGTAAACTATGAGTTAAATCGTATTTTAAGACTTGTGATTTAACACTTTTGCTTAATAGCTGCAGAGTGCTCAGAAATAAAAGTTAATTTAATGTTGAACATTTTTCATTTATATTAAGACAAATATAAGATGATGTTTAGTTATTTGTAACTATTTTAAAACTCAACTGGTTTCCATGATGAAATCATATTTATGTTGTCCCATGTATTTCCAGGCAGTAAACACAGTTTTATTTCTCCTGCTGATGTATATCCATGGTTCAACAATGTGCTGCTTCATGCCAGATTGCCAGCTGAGGTTAGTCGTTCCTGTTCCCTGCCATATGGACAGATAAGTGGTTTAAGCTCCTAATGGATGAACCGGCTGCCCTGCAGACGCAGGGTTGATCTGTTAGAGGAGAATGGTGATTACAAGACAAAGAGCTGCCATAACTCAGACGTCAGAGCTCAGTCAGGGTTTTAAATCTGGAGTGGAGTCCCTGAGAGGCATTTACAGATTTCTGCTTCCAGCTCATGTTCTGCCCAGTCTTTGTATCTGAGATACAGCATCTTATATTTAGTCGAATTGGTCTTTGAGGTTCACTGTTGGACCATTTTCTGTTGATCAGATTGTCTTTGTGTCTAACCAATTGTAGTAAAATGTCTATAGATCCCATTTTGGAATGGTTGTTCACCTGTTTCATGCCCATATTTACACCTGTACTCCATATGGGTTTTATATGGGAAGATAAATATGCCTAAAATAAGATTATCTAAAGCGTAACATATTGTTCCTCTATAGTGCAACTCTAAATGAAAAGTGAAAAACATTTGGATTCTACTTTTTTTTTTGTTACCAAACCAATTGAAAACCTAACCAAGGCCTATGTCATACTAACTCGCTCTGAGTCTAGTTTGTAAAATCTATGTGGGCCCCATTTATTTCCTGTCAAGCCACTTGTTTGAGTTGTTTTCATAATTGTAAAGTGTTACATAATGGACCTCTTGTAATACTCTGTATAGGTTTAATTCAGGATAAATCCAGTTAATGAGAGTTATATGTAATGTAAATTATTTTCATTTCCATTTGAGACCCAGAGAGGGAAACTAACTGTTTTGGTACATATAAATTGTATTTACTCAAGCCTAGCGTGTCAAAAAGTCCTTTATGAGCCCAGGAACATCAAGTCAGAACAAAATCCATATGGTTCTCAAGTACACATGATGGCTAAGATCTTTTGTGTTGACAATTTTTGGCTTGCTGCTGTTTTATTGCGTCTAAGATGTGCAATTTTAACTGATTCCATTTAAGATCTGCATGGGGTGTCCAACTGGTGTTGTTGATGGTAAAGGTGGGACTCATATGGGACCTAGATTTTGTACATTTATATCTACATGAGCACCAATCCAGTCTGAGAAAAGTCCATATGGGGCCCATGTACAGTAAGTGACCTGACTGTTTTGTTTCAATAAAATTTAAAGTCACAGCAATTGTATTCTGCTTTTATCACCTGGTCATTTTTGTAAAGTGGGGCCCATATGGGCCCTCAGACTATTGCATAAACTGGTTTTCTTATTTCCCAATTGAGAAACAACTCAGGACTTACATGAGGACCCCAGTTAGTTTTGCAAATATCCATTGTAACATAATAGTTTGTCCCTTAAAAGAAGCTTATTTAGTACCCATACAACCTGATTATAATCATGTTTGATGCTTTACACACCCAATGCAGGTAAAATATGGGACCCATAAGGGTCATGAATGGATTGCATCATATCATGCCCATTTCAGATCAAGATAAGGCTTATGTAGGGAGTCTAAATTTGGATTGTATTTAGTCAATCCAGGTGGGTCCCATAAATGGGGCCCATTGGCAGCCACCCACATACAATATTGATTTAGTCTGGACAACCAAAGGATTAGTCACCATGAAGTCTGAGAAAATCTGTGTTTGAGTCATTTAGTTCAAATTTAACCTGACCAAAATCTATTTGTGATCCGTTTAACCTTGGAAAAAATCCATATGGCCCAATTTGATACCCATCTCGTCCGTGAAGTGTCATTATGGGGCTCTTTTAGTGCCAATTTACTCATACCAAAATTCATTTTAAGAACAAGACTGGGTAAAATCCTATTTGCACACCTTAGCTGGTCTGTTTTGTGCTGACATAACACTGATTTGTCATTAGAGTTCAGGGATATTTAATCAGAATAAATCATAGATAGGAATTAAATCAATTAAAATTGAATAACATGTCAATTTCTTCTGAAAATAAATCTTAAAAAGCAGCAAACGTCCACAAAAAACATGGAGAGCTTTAAATCAAGAAAAATTAAAAACGATGACGTTTTAAGGGCAACATATGAAGAAATTGAGAATAACTGATTCAACACTCTAATACTAAATGAAAAGTATGTTTTATTGGCCCACTCTGCTTGGTAGAGAAGGCTGTGTTATCTAATTATCAACAGGTGTCCCATAGAGGTGCTTTTATGCCACCCTCTGCTGGCTGGCAGGACTCCAAGAGTTGAGTCTTCCTGACTCTTCATCATTGCATCACTTCATCCTCTTGTGAGAGACAACTACCTTAAAACCTTAAAGCCTTTGAGCTAGCGGGTGAGTTTTTACCACGATCCTCCGATCAGGGAGGAAACTGCAGCAGTCCTCATTAAAATTCTCTGCCCGTCCTCACTCCCCGAGAAATCCTCCTGGCGGTGGATGGGTGGCACCGGCGTCCTGCGCACCGAGCCACCGCGGACCGCTGCTTCATCACCGGTGGCGGCTAAGGAGAGGAAGGAGGGCTGCTGCTTCACGTCCGGGTCTATTTATGGCGTCAGCACCGAGAGAGGAAAGGTGGGCTCACATGTTCGGGAGTCCGGCGAGGGGAGGCGCCCTGCGCATCTAGAGTCTGGTGCTTTACAAACACCAGCCGGCCGGGACACCCGCACGGAGACTCAGTCCGCGTCTCTGTTGGCTTCTTCTTTTCTGCGTTTATTAACGACGGGAACGGGCAACATGTGCACCTGGGTGGTGTGAAGTCCGGCAGCGCAGTTAGTCGGATGCGTTTTTCTCGGATACGCCAAGTACCCGACGTTTCAGAGCACCTTGTGTCATAGGTAAGGACCTCCACTTTATCCCACTTCCTCACCCTGTTCTCTGCACCTTATTGACTCATTGCTTCTTTAATATTCAGAGCATCTCATATGGGTGTTCCAAGCAATCGTGATCTCCTGTGATGGTGCCAGGTATAGGATTTTGAACATCAAGTCATTGTGAATACTGCAGGAAAGCCAATGTAATCATTTAGCTGATTGTACTGGATGATCTGGATATTGGTGGAATAAAGTAGAGAACAGTCCAGGATAAGATGCTGAGATGTTGTTGGTGAGGTATTTGAAGATTCCTGGAGATCGCCAGTAATAATGCACAGGAGGTGAATAGGTCTTGTGTTTTCATCATTCATCATCTCTGGTTTGTAACTCTTGTTCTGCAACAAGAATTATTGGGAATACCATGCATTGAGATGGTGATGGTTTGT
This sequence comes from Gambusia affinis, assembly GCF_019740435.1. Lineage (NCBI taxonomy): Eukaryota > Metazoa > Chordata > Actinopteri > Cyprinodontiformes > Poeciliidae > Gambusia > Gambusia affinis. Next base: position 6,786,080 of record NC_057888.1, read on the forward strand.
GAAGATGCAATGATTGGTTTGCTTTTCCTCCTCTGATAAACTTTCTTAAGTCGTACAACTTGCACACATCTGCCTCAAAGATCTTCCAATTTCTTAATTGCTTTAACGACCTGGAAGTAACAAGGCAAACAAAAGAGACAACTCTCCTAAAAATGTTCAACTCTAATACCAGCCCTCCCATTTCAGGACAGAACCCTAAGCTTTGTGCTTCTTGGACTAGTTGGCTCTCAAAGAGCCCAGGTTTAAAGTGTCCACTTACTGATCCTGCCAGCCAGCCCTTCCCATTGTGTCAGGAATGTCTGGTCGCATGTTGTCCACATAAACCCCCCAAAATCCTTTGTTCTGTTTGGAGGGGGACAATCCTCCAGAGCCATGTGGGCCATGAGTGGGGGGATGGAGCAAGAGGGGACATCTGTAGCTGACAGCTCCCTCGGAGCAAGCTGACACGCTGGGACAACATGAATGGGGTATTAGGGAACACATCAGCAAAGCACTTAGGGCTAATGAGGACATTTATGCTGTGTGTGCAATGCTTAGTGACCAGTTGGGTTTATCCCGAGGGACCAATAGGCTATTAATGATGCCCCATTTTTGACCGAATGAAGGCAAAGGGAAAAATAGAGATGACCTGTGTGAACTTGTTCATCCTCAGTTGTTGCTGCTTTCTTCAGACATTTAGATCTTTGAGACAGGAAGAAACATAAAATGTCCTCAATTTCACCAGTATGGAAAACACCTGAAGAACATATTCATTATGATAATTATCAACTTGAATGGTATCAAGGCAATCCAAATCGAGATAACAGATTATAAACATTTTCACAAGTGTTTCCATGTTCTTAGAAGTTGAAAGTTTTAAGCTGAAAACTTTATTGGAGGGCATCTTGAAGTGCAATTTCTGACCAACCCAAAATCCAACGAAAATCTGGATTTTTGTCGCAGCAGTTTCATAATCTGCTGACACAATGTGTGCAGAAAAATGGGAGAAAGTGAGTTTTTACAACATATTTAGAAGACCTAGTTATTTTTTAAAGAAAATGTGAAATTAAATTTATTGATTAGACCCATATCAGGTGCCAGATAGGACATATACAGTTGGTGCATGAATATGGAGAACCATTTTGTGTTGTTAGTATATATCAAGTTGGGTAAAACATGTCTTTAGTTTACAAAGGAATCCCTGACTATTATTACTGTCAAAGCCAAATTACTTTTTAAATGTTGCAGTATTGGCCATGAGCTTTTACTTTGAAAACCTGTAACTTACACTGCATTAACCTTTAATTCAAAATATAACCACCCAGCTTGTCTAAATTGTCAGTTACTGCCAACTGAAAATTTATGTGCGCAGGCGAAGACATTAGTTTTAAGCAGTTAAACGTTGGGAAATTTACTCTCCGCCTAGATATAAACAGTATTGTCAGAAGTTTTACATGTAGATCCATCAAAAAAAAAAAACAGCCTGGTGATGTCCAAAGATCAATGAACCACCATTATTTTATCAAATATGACCTTTTCATAAATTTGATTTATAAAAAGCTTTCTTGCCTGAAAAATCCTAAGAAAGACTCCTAAAAAAAAGCCTGGGCAACTGTTTATGCTTTGTAAAAATCCAAGAATATTTTATTAACTTTGTGAAACCTTTAGTTGATTTTAATTTTTAGTTTACAAAAATGCAGCAATTCCAGTCTTAGTAAACGAGAATCACTGAATTCACTGAGTTTATCAAAAATGACGGCGGTGAAAATTTGAGCTCGGTCACTTCGACACGGCCCCATTCAGCCTGATGTATGCTGTCAGCTTTGGGAGGAATTTTTCACAGGACAGCCGCTGAACAATCTCTGCAGCTGCTCTCTTATCACCAGTGTCAGGAAAAGGTCCGCATTAACAATGGAAAAACACCCGGAAAATATTGGCTGTTCCATCCAGCAGCGGTGGGCCTCTGTGAGGCGAGCTTATCGGAGGAATTCGCAGGAAAAGGGAAACTCTGGCTTGTGACTCCTGTGGCTAAATGTCCGAGCTGATGGGAAAAGGGCCGACCGGGAACTTAGAAAGCGGGAATTATAATTATAAGTCGGCGTCCCTCATGACTGGTTCAAAGTGGTACATAGTGAGGTGGAATGTGGCCCCCCGTGGGGCCTCAGTGGTACACAGCCTGTGCTCAGGTTGGACTTTGTGCTTTCCTTCACCAAACAGAAAACGGTCCAAACCAGAATTATTTTCTAAATGCCACACTTTATTAGCTATTTTGGAAATTACTTCTGTCTAAAGGGAGTCATAGGTTGTAACTACAGGGGGGATCTAAAGTTGAATAGCAGGGAAAAGCTACTTAACTCAACAATGATAAAAGAAAAAAAAAAACAGCTTTTGATTTTGTTGAGCAGAACCCCTCAACGTTTTCTCCCTCAAGGTGTTGGTTCTCTTGGTCGTTATTCTGTATGCAGCAGTTTCATAATCGCGATGAAACACAGACCATGTGGTCTCTGGGGTCAACAAAAGGCCTGATAAACACCAGCAAACACACCTGCCCACGCAGAGCAGTAGCAACAGGAAGAAAAGTGGGAGTTGGAACTGACTGTTATGGGGACTGGAGCAGGCGATGGGCACAGAGAGATAAGATGTGCGGGAAACCATCGGAGCATGAGCCGTTTACAAGCGGGGGGGATTCCTGACATTCCTCAGCTGCAGTCATGCCACTCCGATCTGCACCTCCACCCACTGATGGTCACCTTCTGGGACCAAAGGGATCCAGAAAACGACTGGCGGGGAGTTGGTTTAAATATGTTGCATAATGTTTTCCAGTGTTGCTATGGAGACTTTCAGGAAGCTGAGCAGTCAGACAGCTGGTTGAGGAGCATCTTCTTCACGTGTTTGTAGCTTTAACCTGGAATAAATCTGGAACATCGACTCTTCCATGTGTTGATAAAGATTTGGTGCTTGAACAAATAGAACTAAATGTCTTATATTCACTCAAAATACAAAGAACTAAGGTGGACATTTATGATTCTCAGAAAGTTTTACCTTTTTTTTCCAAAGACATTTTTATTCTCAAAAACCTATTGAAACATCTTCTTATTTTGCTAAGATCTAATATTCTGTGTAAGAAGATGTCATTTAAGTAAGGCAAAACCTACAAGATTAAAAAGGAAAAGCATTGTCTGTCCTACCACCACAAACATAAATGCAGAGTTTGCCAAACACTACTGGAACTATAACTTGAACGATATGCTATGGACAGATTAAATTTAAGACCTCCAATATTGGCCCAGTGTGAAACAAAAAAGGAAACCAGGTTAGCGGATCTATGGTGCTGTGAGCCTTTTTTTTTCTACAAAGTGTTTAGATTCTTGTTAGCATCTGAGAAATACTAGCAGGCTTTAAAGAGAGAGTCCAGTGAACTGAAAATGGGTCACCACTAGCTCTTTCAGCAGATTAATGGCCCAAAACGTGACCAATTAAGGAGGATATAAGAGACAGGAAGAAAATCTAAAGATTATTGTTTGAAAACTTCAGCAAATGCAATCAAATTTCAATGTACATTTCTCTCATGGGTGCCAAGAAATTTGTTGGCTTATTTTCAGAACTTTCTCCTCTGCTTTGCAATATTTTTAAACATTTCATCACATTCTGTGGAAAAGCATTTAAATACAATAAAAAATGCAACATTTAGTTGTTATTTTGAATCTGACTTATGTTTTATCAGCCCAGAGCCGCCTGACTTTTCTGAAGCTTATAAGATGAGAGGTTGTTGAGTGAAATATCTTGACAGATCGGGGATGGATTACTCTGACATTTTGCACAGACGTTCATGTTCCCATTTTAAGGTGAACTGACCTTCTTACGCAGCAGACACTTAGACTTCTCATGCCTTTAAAGGCACAGGAGGAAATCGTCCTAAACCACTGAGCTTTGTATACGTGAGCGCGGTGATGGATCCCTGAAGTGCCCAGTTTTTCTTCAGCTGCACTTTAAAAATACTTACAGTTCTGCAAAGATTGAATCAAATCTCTTATAGGAGGAAGCCAGGAGTCTTGGCTTTACTTTGGTCTTTATCGCTCCAGTCCGTGAATTAGCATCTTGCATCAGTTTCCTTCCTACTGCATTCTGTTTGAAGAGAATTTGTTTGTGTCTTTAAGATCAGAGAAGCCTTTAATCTGGCTTTCCTATCAGAGAGAGAAATATTCCAAAGAGACGCAGGAGAAAAATCAAAGTGGGTGTTATTGGATGTGTTGTTTAAAAAATTAACTGCAAGAAATGTTTTGGTTTTGGATCCACTTTTGTATTTCTTTACCATTTTGTGCAAATGATCGGGTCCAATGGGATTATGGTGGTAGGAAAGGTAGTGAGGGTGTTGACTCAGGGATTGACAAAACAAGCAGGTGTATGCCCAGTGATGGTGGGGAACACCTGTGAGGATTAATCAGAGCCTTGGACGGATGTCCACCTGTGACCCCGACTAACCAGGAAGCAAATCATCACCCATTTCCCTGGAAAACCGCAGCTGTGGAAATAAGAAGCTGGGGTTTTTGAGGAAACATGTTATTAAAAATGAATGCCTGCTGGAGTAAAGACTGCCCAGAAAGATCCTTTCAGTTTTTACTGGTCTCTCATTTAGGTGCTAACTGTTTTGTTTCTGGATTAATATAGAAAAGGAAAACGTACTGCAGAAAAAGACACCAAATGTTTTACAGACAGAGAGATTTACAGGCTTCATTTTAATTAGATCTAATTCCTGTTTCATTGTTTAAATTTTCATCCATCCATTCAACTATTCATTTGTTCATCTATCAATTAATTTGACTCCTTCATCCATCCATCTGTCCATCTATCCGTGCATCCAACCATCCATCCATGCATGCATGTATTATGTAGAAATGTGTAGGAATTTGGCACATAGTCAGTATCAAACAGAATTTTTCTACCTGGGATCCCAAATCTAAGTAGGATCACATGTTAAGGGATTCGGAGTCCCGCCCCTTCCACCATGATGGCTCTCGTTATTGGGTTCTCATCCCACTGTCAGCAGCTAATTGTTGCTGTGAACTGATGAGACAAGAGGCAGCAGCTTCCCTATTTGATCTTAGAAGCTTGATCATCTTCATTTTACCACTCCTGTTTACAAATTGCTGTATTTCCTTTTCACACATGCAAGGCCACCTTATGATAATGTGCGTCTCACTAAATCTAATTTATATCGAGCAAGAAAGAGCATGTGGAGCTATTGAGAGTTTATACCCACCACTTTCAGTCTGTGTTATGCCCCATGTCACACAGCTTATTTCAGGGCTGCTGGAGAGTATGATTGATGAGACCGCTACAGCTGATGGGCTTTCAGGTAAAGTGTTGGTAAAATCACATCAGGTAGGATGTGATTTACTGGAGAGGCGTCTGGTCCATTCAGCAAATTACGTCCTAAATACCAAAATGGCTCTGAGTGTTGAGGGAAGAAATGGAAACTTTGCAGAGTAGTGAAAGCTTTACTTCTTCAACTTTTTTGAAGCATTATAGGCTTTAAACATACAAAAACATTTATTAAACTAAATATTGTGGCTTGGGATCTGGTTAGGATGCTTCCTTGGTGGGGAGTCTCATCAAGGAGACCCAGAGTAAAAACAAATGGATATAGTTAAAGAGACAATTAAAATACTTTGCATAAATACTAATGACATAAAAAGAAATGCTCAAAAAAATTCCCCAATGTGGTTGATTTAAAACAATTCTGGAAAGAAAAGTTTGTTAAAATTTCTCCACAGTGAAAAATTTATTGTCTGTCATCACAAAAAAAAGTTGTCCAACCAGTATTTGGCTTTCAACCCAATAACTTTTTCACACGAGGTCTGGTTAGTTTGGATTTACCCCTCGGTAAATTAAGTCATTTCTTGAAATCTGCATTTCAAATCTACTGAGATTAATATGAAATGGAAACATTTAAGCGGAAGACGGAGGTATCCTGCCAGGAGAGCAAACACTTTTTCACGACGTGGTATATATGCTGCCATTTTAAATTGACCTTTGATGGCTTCCTGCGCATGAATAGCTTTGTCACTCATGATTTGCCAAATGAAACCTTCAGTTTCGGCTGAACCGTTCCTCAGTATGACAGCTGCTGCTGGAACCAGAACAGAGAGTGTATTTCTGATCTCTTCTTTGCCTAATGTGTCTCAGCATTTGACATTTTTCCACAATCAAGGCGTCAAGCACCTCTGGGAGAATCCCTCCAATGTGAAACTATCAGCATAATTCACCTCCTGATTAAAGAGCATTAATTATTCCCTTCTCCTCCTCTGATTTGCATCACAGTCTAGCAGATTTGCGCCTTGGGGGCTAATCCGAGACAGACGCACAAAAACTGTAATGACATGGTGAGATTTCGGCTCTTTTGTGGGTTGTAAACGTGTTTGTGGTGTCAGGGATGGTGATTTGGCAACCCCGTCACCATGGAGACAGTGCCACTATTGTGTAGGATGGATTTTTTTTTTCTAAGCGCACAATTGGCTTAAAAAATGAGAAACGGCAGAGCAATGTAATCTGATTGGATAAACTAAAGGCTCTAGAAACAAACTTCTGCTCTCTAATGTTTTATAATATGATGCTACATATTATGACTTTGGATTGCAGTTTCACAAAAGGTCATATTCGCTCTGTTAATGATGGTAAATTAGATTTTCTAATCTAAATCTAAACATCTTTGGTATTAATATGTAAAATGCATGTGTGAATGTGAGTTGTACAATCACATTAAAAGGTACTTCAGTGTCTCCATTTGTGCAAACCTTGTGAAAGCTTTCATACCCTTTTAACTTCTTCACATATTGTCAGTTGTATGTATTTTATTGGGACGTCATGTGATAAACCAGCACAAACTGTAATATTTATGGTAACTCTGGATGAGGTGCGTTGATCCACAATTCAGTTGGCTGACATGGCAAAGTCTACATTTCCCTTATGGAAGAGTGGAAGAGACACAGCAAACGTTTGGAAAAAATTTGCTCTCATGAAAGACCAATGAGGACAAAATGTAACTTTTTGGGTTTTGCGCAAAATGTTACCTTGAACACCTCATCCTCACTGTTAAACATAGTGGTGGCAGCATCATACTGTGGGGTTTGAGAAGAACATTATTTGAGCCAGGGCTGCACAATATATCATAAATATAACATAAATTTTCTACAATCAGACAGAGTGTTAAAGAGGAGCGGTAAATGCTAATAAGGTGGATTAGCAGAGCTTGCTAACAACTGATGTTGTCATCCAGGATTTATATCCAGGGAATATAAACCCTGCTGCCAACATATTTAGCTGTTAGCATGTCATGACATTCGTGAAACTGTGATACAGTAACAGTCTTCAGTCAGAGGTTCATTGCGAGACTGACTGCTACCAGAAGTCTTTAGTAAACACAGCATCACCATCCACTTTGAAGAAACTTGGATAGTATGAGTTACAGCAACATTTAGTTTCTCTTAGGAATAAATACAGAGTATTTTTAATTAAATTGAAATTTATAAACTGATGTTGTAGATTATCACAAAATCTTCAGCAGAAGAATTATATTCATATGTCTGAACGGCTCAGTCAGATTCCAAACCTGAATCTAAGTGCCAATTTGTGGCAAGACTTCACTTGTACCTCTGAGTCAAATCAGACTGAGCCTGAGCTGTTTTTGTTGGTAATTTGGTTAAATGCTTGTTTCAATCAGATCTGCTCCTTGAAAATCAATTCTTACATTTTCACTGCATGTTTACCAAACTAAGTCCAGACCAGACCAGATCACTTCTTCCGGGTTCTGAAATCAGTGAATATATTTCTGTTTTTCTGTGGTTTCAAATGAATACATAGTTTATGGGGTGTCCCTTAAGTGGAGCCTCAACAAGGACACATTTCAAGAGCAATTTTCACGGCATATTTAGAAAAAATGCCTATCTGAGTCACTGAGAAATGAACTGAAAGTGCTGAAAGGTGGTTTGTTTAGTTTGCATGTTTTGCACAGCTCTCAGTTGGGATCCTCAAATAAATTGGAGTAAACAACAAGATACAAAAACCACTAGAACAATGGCTGCATGCACAGCTTTCTCTTTTGTGGTACAGTCCTTTCCATCGGCTCTCTGCAGTCTCCCGTGGGGAACTCGCTCCGTTCTTGACTCTTTTGCCAGTCATTTGCTCCTCATCCTGCCATGTTGTTCACGGTTGGTGATGGAGGTACAGACACCTGCTAATTCTCTCTCAGCTAGACCTCCTCTCTCCATCTCTCAGCCAAGCGGCTGACATTTAACAGGGAGAGCTGTTAACAGGCTGGAGGAATGTCACTGACATTCACTTTGTATGATGTGGGATAGGTCAACCCCTGTTTCACTGTCGCTGTGCCCAGGACTGAGTTCAGCATGATGGTGATACACTGTCAGCCTGGCACTCCCATGTCCTTCTGTAACGAAACGAAGCAATCACAATATCCTGAAGCTGTTTGTCCACACACTATGCTTCCTTCAACAGGTTTGGATCTGCCTATTGGCTCTACAAAACATGTTCATGACATTTTTTTGCACAAATCATTCTTAGATAATGAGATTTTAGTTTGGTCAGTTCAGAATATTTTGAACTCTTTTATTAGAATGAGCTGCTTGTCTCTTTAAATCCGAAGAAGTTACTGCTGGTCACACCTCCAACTCACTATTATACAACTGTACATCTTTGAGAAGCAGAAGTGGAGCCTCCTGCACAACCAGTAAGAATGCAACAAGTGGTTTCTGGATGCTAAGTCAACAACAAAACACTTGTCTTTTACAGCAGCCAATAAAACCAGCTCAACAAAGGTGATGAATCTCAGCTTGGGTTGCTAGGTGACGCCTGGGCTTTGCTGCGGTTGCTAGGTAATTTGAGGTGTTACAATTGGGGGGGAGGGCTGAAAACAACAAAAAGCATCAACTTAAAAAGAAAAATTATCTGCCATCTGTTTTTAGAAGCAATAGAAACACAACTAGAAGTACAAAAATGGGAATTAAACCCTGACTGTTGACTCTGTATGACGTGGCGTCATCTGATTCGATCCACGCTGACTATGACTTGTTCCTCTACACATCTTTAGAGATGAAGCAAAGCTCCTCATCCTCTGGTAATTAAACTTCTGTCGCTGGGGCGTTTTTTTTCCTCCTGGTAAACTGTCAACACACAGACGCCCCTTTCTCTGAAGCCGAGGCCGATAATTAGTTCGCCGAGGGGTTTGCAGTGATTGCTTCATTATTTCCTCTACCAGGCATGTACACGAGATGTTTGATGGATGCTAGAGAGTAATCTGGGCAAAAGCAGCTTACAGAGTATATGTACATTGTTGCCCAACACCTATAAGAACAATTCACTGAGGAGCTTCCACAATGAGCTCTGTTGTTGCACATGGGCTTCTGGGCTCTCAGAGTTATCAGCACAGTGCAGAATCCTCCGAATCGCTTTGCTTCATTTTTCACAGCCGTTTAGCTGGATGCCGAGTGCAGGGCAGTAATTAGACACCCATTTTTGTTTGAAAATTGTTATTTTTGTTCTCTAAGATCTGCGAACCCAAGTCTGGGTTCGGTTGAAGAGAACTCTGGTATGGTCTGAATGAATATGTGGTGCCAAGCAGACTCCAAAAGCAGGAAGCAGACTATTCTGCAGGGCACTCTGGGTAAATACAACAAAAACAAACATGTGAGTATAATGCAAGAAGGAGAAATGACTGCCAACAACAAAAGAGAAATCCTACAACTGATGCTACTTCATTTTTGTTTACATTTTTTTAAGGACATTACATTTATGTCTAGATTTTCATGTCATTTGTTTCAGTAGTTCTTGATGCAGCACAGGGTATTGTAGATTATAAAATCTTCAGATTCCACTACTTTTTTTGCTGTCTGCTGCCTGAGGGTAATCTAAATAACATGTCACAAATTTTACCCCTCAGTCACCTCTTATTCTGACTGAGTTCCCACAGGACAAGGCCTCAGTTGGCTCTCCCTTTTAAAATGTCAAACCCGTCAGGTCGCCATGCTGTCATATCTTCTGTCATCAGCTGAACATCAGTCCCATGGCCGCTGAGAGGCTCCAGTCATTACAGCTGTGCCCGCCCCTGGTCCCCTGTCCATCGACTTTTAAACGTCTAGCTCCAAACCAAACATCATCTCTTTATCCACTGAAGGACACAGTGGTCACTTGTCTGGATCAGAGACTAAAGGCTCCGTCGCTTTAAAAACAAACCTCCTCTACAGAGTCCCAAGCACAAACCTAGGCATGCTGCAAAACATACAGTGTGTTCTTCTTGTAATTGGCTGATTAGGCTCTCTGTCTGTCTGAGTAACTGAGCTACTCATCCACCAGTAAATCTCCAGTCTCAGGCACACAGTCCTTGTGTTTTTGTCTGCCCTTGTCTGTTATCCTGATTAAAATGGAGAAGGCCTAACTCGATGTGTGTCAGAATACACACTCTCAGTACTAGCAGCTCTTGGCATTAATCCGTCTCACTAAAGGTGGGGGGATGGAGTGGATGGAGGATGAGAACAATGCAATATCTTTCCCTCGATTCTCTTTGCTCTTTTGGCTCAGGCCACGTGGTGATCGCCTGGCGGGATTTCCACGGGTCTTGGACGTTCAGTACGGATGTTTCTCTTCTCGTCCACTCATCCGTGCTGCACCCCTCAAGGAAATGAGGTACAATGCTACCCCCTCATGCCTCTGACAAACATCCTTCCATTGCCCTTTGTTCCTGCCATTGTCACCAGACAAGAGGTTGCGTCTGGAGGTTATGTTTGTAGAGAGAGAAGCGTCATGGAGTTTCTGAAACGTGTGTGTTGTTATTTCTATAGACTGGTTGTGGCAGGAAGAGACACTGTGGAAACAATACGCATTTCTAACTGTGTGGCATTCTTTCTTTCTCTTCCGTGGACATTCCTGAATGTGGTAAGAGGCCTTATTTCCTGCCTTATGCCAGGCAAACGAGGGTATCTGCGTGTTTCAAAGACTGCAAGATAGTACGTGTGCATAAAAATATTCCTTGCGCTCCCTTTTGTGAAATATTTGCTCATTTAAATCTTCGAATACCGAGCCACAGACTCTACAGTAAGATCTTATTTTGATTATGTTATTTCAGAATCAAATGCAAAAGTTAGTTTGTAGCTTCAGGTTTTTTCCTAACTGACAATCCTGTAGACTTGGTTCAATTAAATAGGGAAATTAAAACATTTCTTACGTTTTAAGCTGGTGCGATTTGCTTTCACACTGAATGCAACCTCTGCTGCAAACCTGCACATTAAAAATTTTTATTTTTTGTATTCTTCAAAAATTATCACCATCATAGACACTCTGTAGGTATTCTAGGTTAATTTAGCCTAAGTTTTTATAATTCAGGCTGGTTGGTAGGAGTGCCCGGATTCCTTAAATGTTGAACTGGTAGCACTGGTCTGTAAAAACTGGATTTCTTTCAGGAGCAGAAGGTGCTCCAGAAAATATAGTTAAAAATGTTCAATCACCTGTTAACTACCAAGAACCAGTGCAAAGTGAAATGAGTTTAAAGGTTTATTTAAAGGAATCAAATGGATGAATGGATGGATTAGATGTGTCATTTTATTTATTGTTTTTGTTGTTTTGTTTATTTTTGATATTTTAAATGTTTTCCAGTTCCAGTGTTAAATGTTCATTAGAATTAAAATTTTATTCATTGAGAATCTGTTTTTGTATTGTTATGCAATTGCCATTATAATACTTGAAAATGGTCTCAAAACAACAATTTTATCATTTATCACAATAACTTGTGGAAAAGCTATTGCCTAGTTGGTGTATTCACATACATAGTAACAACATTTGGGTTCATGTTTGTTGTGCGGAGGAAGACATTTTTTGAAATAAAAACACTTTAGAAAGATCTGAAAAACAAAATGTGGAAGTTGATGTGCACATAACGGACTGGAGAAAAAGGACCTGTAAGGAAAGGGCATCAAATTCTTTAATCCAGCTCTCCAAACTAGTAATTCATCTCTCTCCACCCTGCTTGCTGAGGTAGATATATGGCTCCACCTTGTTAGCTTGATTTAAAGGAAGCGGGAATGTTTGAGCTGTTTTTCCTTCTATGGTTAAAGGAATTGCATCAACCAAAACCTGAAAGTTGAGCATTTCGAGCCCAAATCATCATCATTTTCAGCACTACATTTTTAATCTTGTCCTCTCAAAGCATATAAAGTTACTTTTGTGTTCTTGTATGATATTTAGTTATGAAGCTTTCTGAAAGAGGAGTGCTTCAATACCGATTCCTCCTTTCATGTACCTTTAATGTCAGTGAAGCTCCTCCAGACTAGAGGTTATGAACTGGAATCGGTTCTGTCCATGTCACCGTTTTTCCCTGGTGGGCAGCACTTTGACAAACAACCCCCCTTCAGGAGAGAGCTGCAGAGCACTAATACAGTTTCAGCCAAAAGTTAACATCAAAGCCTCATTGCTCACGGTGACTTAGTGAGGTTTTTTTGCGATTTCTACCTGCTCAGTTCGGGAGCGTTACTGGGATTTCTGTTGGGCAGCTGGAGGATTGATATCGGCTGACAGTGCCCTCGGTGTTGCAGAGTTATTGCTGTGTCATGTTGTTTTATCTTTTTGTCTCAATTTAAAACCCCAGGAGAAGACTCTGTTTTTGTTAAATATCTGGAGTTGAAAATAACTTGAACAGAAAACATGCTGAATTGTAATTTGATTGAAGCTTGTGCTGTTGGGAGGATGCCAATCAGTTTGAAAACAAAATAAAATTGGGGAAATTTGCTAATGAATTATTGTATATTTTCTTTTTTTTTTTACTTTATAGACATTGCTGCTTTTACAAATAACAACAACACTACTTATCTTTTCTATTTTCTTTAACCCTGTGCCAGAATTACAGCGATTCAAAACAAGCAAAACATGCAATTTTAGGATGAATGATTTCTAAGAGCAGTGCTTTTCTGGCTCAGCTTGCATTAATTCATTTTAATATTTCATGCAAACATTATTCCAAGAGTCAACAAATTTAGTATGCAGCCTCTGGGGGAGAAGTGGTAAAAAGAAACTGCTTTGACTCATGTTGAGCATTTTGATTTGGCATTTATCTCCTGCTGAGTCACTCTCTTTCTGCTCGCTTGTATTCTCAAACCAAGTCCCAGAAAAAGGGCCGTGTCCTCCTGCAGATCTGACAGTAACGTGTGATAGGTGCTCAACCTGCTGCAGATGGGCTGTCAGATAGAGGACGACCATTTCACTGCTTAAAGAGGAAATCTCGTGTTGGTCTAACCTCCCACCTTCCTGTAAACGGTGGAAGATTTGCTCTGCCAATCAAAAGTTTTTCTACACTCTGACTTTGAGATTTGCTCGCCTGAAATATCAAAATGCTGTGTGAGCTGCGGGAATGATGTGGAGCAGGGAGGCTGGGACCTCTGACAAAATTCAATTATTGGTGTCCAAATAGCTTTCTATGGGAATTAATAGAGCGTGCGATTTACTTCAAGGAACACTGGATTTTTGGCAGTTGGCTTGAAAGTCAGGCTATTGATGTTCGAGTAAAGGATAATGGACTGGCTGCCTAATGTTACATTTGTATCATATTTAGACTTTTTTAGACCAGCTTTATTCTCAATTTGACTTTGTTTGTATGCTCAGAGGGGAAGGGTAACATAATCCTAGAAGTGCAGGTGGGAAATTTTCAGGCAGATTAACCCAGAATTTTAACCTAACGAGATAAAATCTGAAAATGTATAAAACTGAGAGCCAAGATGGCAAAAGAATATGAATTACACAGGAGGGCAAAAGGTGGAGAGCAATAGGTGAATATAGCAAGGAATTACTGAAAAAGGAGAACATTTGTATTTAGCATAACAATGAATAATACAAATGGATGAATGTTTGGGTCACATTTACGCAGGCAAATGTGACCCAAATCCAATTTTTTCTTTTTTTTTTCCATATCAATAACTTTTATGTCATTGATTATAGACATGCATCATACTTCTGAACCAGAGGTCATGGTAAAAAATGGCCGACACTTCCTTCGTCTTATGATCTTGTGACAACACTTGTCAGCTGCGATTACTCAACAACTTTAAAATCAATCCATAGATTAACGTTCTTCCTCTGCACATGCACGTCGCTTTCAGGTTGTAAACTGTTCAAAGTCTGATTGAAATCACGTTTAATTAGTAGTATGAATGATTCAACAAAAAAAGTATCTGAACACCTGCTGTGTGGACATAACCTAAATAACTGAAAGAGCCGCATGAGCATGAAGTGTCTGGAGCTAAAAGTGTAAATTATTTTTATTTTGAGAAAAGCGTGTCTCAACTTTAAACGTGAGAAAAGGATGAAGGTTTGCAGCTTGGGGCTTTTTCTTTCCTCAACATCTTCGAAAAAAGTACCATCATCTCCAAACTGCCAAAGATTCATCTTGGAAAAACAGAAATTAATCAGCAAACCATCTCAGGAATATGTTTTAGTTCTCAATTAAAATCTAAAGTAGTGTGAGTAGCCAGTAAACATGTAATCTTTGAAGAATTAGGTAGTTAGTGATGTAACTCAGATTATCTATTTCTTTCCTAGTCGATCAGCCTCACGTCAGATGATTTTCCAGATTTTCTTTTTACATAAAACAACAAAGGACTTGTTTTAGATATAAAACAGCTATAGAAATGTTTTTATAGCTGGCCAGTTCACCTATTTTCACTTCTGACAGGAAGAAAGATGATTTTTAACATTTTGAGTCGGAACATGCAGCAGATGTCCTCCTAATGTTTCATGCATTCAGTCAGAGTTGTGAAATCACCTTTCACCTCCAAGCCTTTTTTCATTTGCTTCTGCAGGGAGGTTATTTTTAGATCCTGTTACCAGTTCTGACAAGTCTCAGAAGACGTGACACATCTTGGTCTCATGTTGTTCGTGATCATCAGCGAGCCGCCTGCTCAGTCTGAGGGTCACATCAGGATGAAAGGAAAGAGGAGATGGAGGGAGTGAAGGATAGAGAAGGATGGAGGGATATTTACGAGTTAGACAGCAGTGAAGGCGAGCTGCATCCCAATATCTGTTCCTTCATCCCTATAACTCTCAGGAGAAAAGAAGTAAAGCTCATGCAGGGATTTGCAGGTGTATCGACAGTCTTCAAGTACGCGAGAGTCTGTGCAAATAGTGGAGTATCTTCCACTGAGGAGGGGGTGAAAAGGTCCTGAAGCAAAAAGAAAAATCAGAAATGAACAAAAATTTTATTTTTAAAGCAAATTTCTGGAAATGTAGCAAGAAAAGAGACAAAACTTTAGACCAGGGTTTACAAGACAACAAATGGGATAGCAGGAATATACCTTAAAACATACCAAAAACATAAAAACCTTATTAAAATTTTGTAAATCTAACATTTCTACAAGAAAAAAAATTACAAAAAAATTCCTGGTTAAAATTTAGGCAATTAAACTTGTCAAAGTTTATTGAAAAGGCAAAGACATTTCTTGAACACTGACTTACTCAACATGAAAGTAAAATATGTGCAAAAGTTTGACTGAACAGAAATCTGGTTCAAATCAAACGCAGCATTTTGAAAAAGACCCAAACCAAAATCAAAACTTTTAAAATTACAAGATTATTGCAGCTTTCATCATGTATATTTTTTAGGTTGAGGTTGCAGAAATACATGTTTTAATAATAAGCGTCTGTCTATTTTGCATTGAATTACCTATTTTCTGTCATTTATTTAACTTTTATAAAGAAGCTGTTAAATCCAGGTAGACTTCTGGGTGAAGATCCTCCGTGTCGAGTCGCAGAGTCAAACCAAGCAGCGATTTGAGAACAGAAACACAGCAGCGTCTCTTGTGCGCTGCTGTCTGTCAGCTCTGACTTTTAACACTGATCACAGCGCGGCTCTCTCCATCACTCCCAGTGCTTGATCTCTGCTCTGCGGTCGGTCTCCTCGTTTTGGTGACATAACAAGTCTGTCACAGGTTATTCCCGCCGGCCATGTTTCCTGTCAGCACCGCAGATCCTGCCTTCAGAGTGCGTTATGCAGCAAACCCGAGTCTTTCAAACTCCCACAAATCCACCAAATGTTTAACTCAGACTGAGTGATTGCATACAACAATATGCTATTCAGAATATTAGCTTGACTTTGACTCCACGTTGTTTGAACTGAATATTTGCGAAATCGCAGAAGTGTAATTTACCCCAATTAGACCTAACGGAGCGCCAACGATCCAGCCAAATTTGCAGTACCGTAATTCCGCCACACTGGAAAATCCCAGCGGTTTCTGAAAGGGGAAACGTTGCGCTTTCCAGCCAATAATGGGTTATTGCGGTAATTTCACCCCAGCCGTAGCAGGGAGTGAAATTAATCTGAGGGGAACTCTTCTAATAGACTGCAAATTGCGCAAATAACTTGCTAGATATCGAAAGTTCCGGTTGTTATGGATAAACGGGCAAATATATTTACTCACAGGACATTTAAAGAACTGCGTACAATTTAAAATAGGCTAAGCAAAAATATCCAGGCGGACATTTGAAATTTAAGGAAGAAAGCTCAACCTCCTGAAGAATTGACTTGGGATCTGTCTTGGTATTTAGAGGATAATTACTTGCTCAGAAACTTTTTACAGGAAATCATCTTGAACTAAAGCCCAGCCGTTAGCATGCTAACAACTTTACAGGAGACTTGCAACTCTAAACATGAGCCGCCCAACCTTCACAACTGTTGTAAAATCCCACATCTGATAGCTCTGCTGTTATTCTGGGTGTTTATTAAATGATAATCCCATAAGCATGAATTTAAATGTAACTTTTAGAGAGACACTTTTTCACTGACTATTATGAGTTGATGGTAGAAATATTCCAGTTATATCAGGGGTGTCACTCATTTTCATCTTAGGCAAGATCAAAAATCTGAATGTATTGATAAAACCCATGAAACTGTTAAAATAACAGCAAATAGTTGTTTCAGCATTCACTGTTTTTTTGTTTTTTATTAAATGATATTGAATATTTTTTTCACACTGGTCAGTCCATCCAGGATTTTCTGGTTGTTTTTTGCAATTAAAATCACTGATTTTGTGGTGCTAATTTACTAATTTGTAAGGAGTTTTTACAATATTTGCACTAATGTATGATGTTAAATGTGACTTCTTATTAATCGCTGTGTCGGTCACAGACTATAACTTGACAGTGAGTAAGGCTGAGGCAGCACTCACTTAAACTCAATGTTTTTTGTCCAATTTTGAGAAAAAATTGCAGTAAAAATCAGAAGAAAATGTGGGTATTTGTTTATTTTGTGTGAATTTTGCATATTTGTGAAAAACTGGATGTGTTTTGGAGTCTAGAAGGCCACATAAAAAGCTGCATTGGGCCAGATTTGGCCCCTAGGCTTTGAGTTTGACACAGATCCAGTTGACTTATACCAGCTCTGACTTTCACAGGAAGTCTACAGTGGCAAACTTTCTACTTATTAATGTCTGTGGAGCAATCCTTGACTGGTTACCATTTATTTCTTTTGCCAGTTCCTTGCATATTTATACACCTACAGACGTGCCTGAGTTCCTCTGATGAATTGCTTCGGTCACTGGTTTGTGTCTGTGTGTGCAGCTGAGTAATAAAGAGACCGGTGCTGTTGCCCCACTCCCACTCAGCCGCCCCTGAGCTCCGGTGCTCAGTGCTCTCTGAGTGGGATTTTCTTTGCTGAATGTGTTTCAGGCTCATTCATCCTTTGAGAGCTGCAGCAACACTGTTTCTGTGAAGTAAGGTTGTTAAGAGAGGATTACGTCAGTATGTAATGTTTTCAAACCCATCTCAACGAGGCGTCAAAGTAAAACAAAGACTTACTAAAAAGCAACCCACACCTATGCTGATATTTTACTCCCTTGTCTGTTCAGAGCGACAGACAAATGCATCATCTTTAGCGCTACACTATGCTGGTTTTCAGTGCTGATGTATTAGATTTATTCTCCTGGGAACAAAGCTAAGACGGTTTGCTCAGTGAACGCAGATATCGATCAGTATGATGCACGAATCTGGAACAACTGTGGGTACATAAGTGCAGAAATTTCAGTTTGAGATATTTTTTCTTGTGAGTCATTTGACAATAAGAAATCTGCTGATATAACATTTTGAAGAAACTTCCACTCCTAAATTTGCAATACGAAAGATGTGTTTGTTCTAATATCAGAACAAATAGAAACTAATTTAGCTTTTACAACTTGATATAAGATAATCAAACAAAACAAAAATAAGTGGTGCCACAGTTTTACATTTTTACTCAAAATAACTTGTAGATTAAGCTAATGCTGCTACTAACAATTATCTTAGCTATGAATTAATTGATTATTTTGATGATTTACTGATTAATTGGATAGCAAAATGGCATTTTCTGAACATTTTTATTTTAGCTACTTAAGCTTGTTTCATGCAAATGCATTAAAATACAAATAGATAATTTAATTCCTTTTGTAAATAAGAAATAGACATTTCTTTGCTTGATATACAATAAAGTTGTTTTCTTGATCATTTCTAGCAAAAGATGCATCTGCAGCTAAAAAAAAAAAAAATTCCAATATCAACATGTGAAAAGCTCAGCCCATTCTGCTTTACTCATTTGATTAACTGACTAATAATTGGATAGTGAAAGGTGTCTAAAAGGAGATATTTTTGGGGGGACGGGGGTTACCGAATTTAAACCAGGGTCAGGGTAGTTTTATCACTAACTTAAATACAAAATGTATACATTTTTTGCGCATTTTTGGTTTAATTACTTCTCTGAATATGTTGTTCTTTCAACAAATGTCCTTTTTTGAGTCTCTATACTCTAGTTAAAGGAGCATACAGACTCTTAAAATGAGGACTTCACTGCTGAAATGTATTTTGTGAGGAGTAAAAGCAAAGTGAAAGTTCCTATAAAAGTTTTTTTTCATGTTGCTATTTTTAGCTTTGTGGCTGGAACAGGTAGGTTTACCAGCAGTGAAATAACAAACCGGTACCTTAATGTTCTTTTAATGCTCCCTGTGCTGCTATCGGGCCTGATGGGAGGCGAGTGTGCTGACTGATAACCTGAACAGCCGCCGCCAACCTCCGTGAAACGACACCAGCAACTTTCTCTGCCACGTTCACCTTCCAGGCTGACTCAGAGATTCAGCACAGCATTCCTTCTCATGGAAAAATAGTTGCTACAGTTTGCTCTAATTTGGGCCTGTTGTTTCCTCTGCTTTATAGTTGGAAACATTTATCGAGTAGTTGAATTATTTAGTTATTAAAGCCCTGCAGCTCTTACTTCAACTTTCTACCGACTTTTATCAAGACTTGTTCATGTGCAGAAATCTGTAAAAAAATCTCTCATAATTTGTCAACATGTGATCAAAAGCCCCCAGATATCAAGTCTGACTTCTGAGTCACTGCAACAATCTGCTGCAGATTGAGGAGTCATCTTCCTCCGCTCAGAAAACAAACAGAACAAAAAAAAAAACTCATCAGGCATCATCTTATCAGGGAGTGTTTGCTGATTTCCATCAGAAGGCAAAACGGCATCAAAGGAAACAAGAACGACCTCTGAGACTGGACGTTCCCTGGGTTGCAGAGAAAGGGCAGGGTCATGTAAAATTGGAAATGGAGCTGAACGATAAGACCAAACCAGGGCTGCGGTTAATTCAGCTGGGTTGAAACTGGAGTTTTACCTGCGTAAAATTAGATACAAAGCTTTGCAAAACACTTTTCAGTACATTGTAACAATCCAACAGAAACTCCAGTGTGTTTTAATGGGGGTTTTATGAGTTAGACCAGCAAAAACAAAACACGTCTTAGATGTTAAATTTACATGTTTTATACATTCATATTCAGCTTGTTTTAGTCAATATTTTATTATGTATTTACATCTAATACCTGGTGGTATGTCTCTAAAAAAAAGTGGCTTCCTTTTTAAAAATAGCTAAAATTCAGTCAGATTGGAGGGAAACCATCTGTGAGCATCAATTTTTTTTAACATTGTAGCTCTTGCTGTATGTTTAGGGTTGCTGTCCTTGGATAAAGTGAACATTTTCATCATGCCTCTTTTCTACAAAAGGCTAGGAGTGAGATGTGGTAGTTATGCCATAACTGGAGGGATTTGGTTTTGAACACAGAGTTAAGGATTTGTTGTTGAGGGTCCAGTTATCAGTTAACTGTACTTCACACCACCATCTCTGATTCCCATACTCCCCTTTCTCTCCTATTGTGGAGAAACTCTCAGGCTGCAGCCGCTAAGCGCTAGCAACCAACCTGCTCCCTCCCCTCCTCATGTACAGAATGGAGGGAAGTCCAAAATTAAAGCATTGTTGTCCCTGCGAGCGTTGGTCACAGAGCAATTGAGTGACGGCCTTATTTCATTCTGCCATCTCGGCTGACCTTGCCACTGGCCTCTGGTCCCCCGCCGCCGCCACCCTGCCTCCAGACACACCATTCAGAGCCGCTACCTGTCTCTGAGTAGCAAGAAACAAGCAGACTGTGAGTGGATTTTCATATTTAGTTTGGGTTCAGTGAGGATTTCTAAGTATCCCCTCGTCATCCCCCCTCTCATCTGTCTGAGCCCTTTGAATGAATGTGAATTTACAGTGATGTACCATTAAGGTTGCCATGGTGAGGGCTGCCGCCTGTGAGCACGTCAGTTGCTATGCATGCTTTTTTTTTTTTCCCCTCTCCAGTTGAAGAATCGGCAGCATGTGGAAAGTGTTTCAGAGATTTTTGCTGTATTTTCTGTTTGTGCTGCTTATTTTTCTCCGCAGATGCACAATGTTTTGCTTTCCTTTTATTTGTTGCAAGAAGCCTTAGCATTCAATGTTGTTGTTTTTTTTTGTTGTTTTTTTTGCATTTTTAAATATCTTTTTGTAAAGAGAAAGAACATTGGGATAAAATTTCAACAGTGCATAGATGTGTGATTTTCACTAATTTGATCATATTATTGAGAAACAACTTTCTTTATAGCCAGAGATGATGAAAGACAACTGTTTCTGATTTGCTTTAAATATCTACTCTTTCAGTAGATATCAGTTGATATCAGCTGAGACTTCTGCTTACTTCTACCAACTGCACAGTGGCACAGTTGGTAGCACTGTTGCCTTGCATGTTCTCCCTGTGCATGCATGGGTTCTCTCCGGGTTCTCCGGCTTCCTCCCACAGTCCAAAAACATGACTGTCAGGTTAATCGGTCTCTCTAAATTCTCCCTAAGTGTGTGTGTGTGAATGGTTGTTTGTCCTGCCTGTCTCTGTGTTGCCCTGCGACAGACTGGTGACCTGTCCAGGGTGACCCTGCCTCTTGCCCGAAACATAGCTGGAGATTGGCACCAGCAACCCCAGTAGGGACAAAGGTGTAAGAAAATGGATGGATGGATCAACCATAAACAAAAAGATCTAGACAGGATAGAGAAACCACAGTGACGTTGTCTTTGTGCTGTAAACAACGCAGAGGATTGTGTTGTTTACAGAGAAACTGACAGCTAAGACTCAATATGTGACAACAGCAACAAAACTGTCTGCAGTTTCTGATGGACCTTTACACATTAATATGGCTCTGCAGCTTCTCATCTTATTTTCATATGACACGTCAGTTCAGAGCTAAAGTCTGATTCACCTGCTCATCAGAAGACTGAGAAAGCTTCCCCCTATTCTGCTGTGAAATCAAGTCTATCGCTGCCCTCCGTTCTCCGTGTTTACCTCCCCAAAGCCTCTCCAGCATGTCTGTTTGCTTATCAATCAGACTACGTCTCTTTGGAAAATTTTATGACTTTTAACTTACAAATGTACTCCAAAAGATGATACTTGTTGATTATAGAAAGGAGTGAAGATACAAATGTAAGAAGATGGTTTGGGACTTAACCAGCTTGTGTCTAATTCTCTATTTTTGTATTTCTATGACGCTGAAGAGCTAAAGAGCAAAATTGTGCTCATATGTCATCTCAAGATATGTATGGCCAACATCGGTTTCTACTTTATAATCTTTATGTCCAGAGTTTTTCATCTTTATTTCTCATCTGTAACAGGGGAATTGCGCAGAAGAAAACACACAGCCCCAGTTTCTCTAATCGCATTAAGATTTAGCCCTTTGCAGAATTGCAGTTATGCTTGTTTACAGCTTGTTGCATCTCAGCCGAGCTTTCTGTTAGCAGCTCAGGAGTTTGTATCCTGTACAGGTTTCATCATCATACTTGAACTGTGAGAAACACCAAATCTGAAAATGTAATTATCTGAGAAATGCTTAATCACAAAATCAAAAAACGGATTGAAATTTTTTTTTATCTTATCTTTTCTAGCTTCCTGCAACAGCTAACTGTGCTACATTGCTGACCCCCAGGGTTTAGATCAACAGTGACTAGCCAGTAATGAATTAATGAATTTCTACATTTGTTTTCATTAAACTGAAGAATTAAACGTGTAAACATCCCACAGTGCATGCCCTCTGTTTATTCCAGTGTGAAAACCGACATGAAGCACGTGAGTGGTTTTAAATTTAGTAGAGGGTCTGATTTAAGAAAAAAAAAAAACACCACTTGATGAAAATTAATGGTTTAGTTAATAAACTTTAATAGGGCAGTCTTTATGTGTGAAGATCTGCCCTTAAATACAAAATAATCAGACTTTAACTATGATTTGGATGTGATTTTCATACTTCAGCGGCAGGTTTCATCTTTCCTATTGTTCTTTTTGCAGAGAACCATGAGCACTGTGGAGGAGGAGCCGGATCACATGATACCATGAAGACAAGTCTGCAGGTCCTGCGGTGCCAGCTGCTGAGTGAGTAGAGGATAGGAAGTGAATGAGGCAGAATGAGAGAGAATGAGGCTCAAAGAGGCATAATGATCCTCAGAATCTTACTGCCTGAGGCAGAATGAGGCTCAAAGAGGCAGAATGAGGCAGAATGAGGCTCAAAGAGGCAGAATGAGGCAGAATGAGGCTCAATGAGGCTCAAACAGGCAGAATGAGGCTGGCTTCTGGGCAGAGTGAAAGTAAACATTTCACATAAAGAATTATAATTTGTACTTTTATGCGTTTTCTATCTGTCAGAAAACTAGTTCCATTCATTTTCCTGGTTTAAGGATGCTCTATCCAAATATACTGTTGGAAAGCTAAGTGGAAGGAAAACATGTGATTGAAAACGTTGTTGCTTTTTAACTGAAATAAGCGTTTAAAATATATCACTTTGTGTAATAACAATATAAAACGTCTTGAATTTAAGTAAAGTCAAGTTTCTTTGTATGTTACATTTCAGCAACAAGGCATTTCAAATTAAAAAACGTAGTTTGTTTTTGATTGATGAAAATCCCTCCAGAACCCTGCGGTTTGCAGACGTGACATGATGTGCATACTGCCTCTTCTCGTTGCTGCTTGTCAGGTTTGTGTTTTTTGAAATGTACAAGCTCGGGGAGGAGATGCGCTGAGCCGTGGCAGGATCCCAGCGTGGAATGTCGCATGAATATGGAGCACTGAGGTCCGCCTCAGAGCCACCAGCGCTCCAGGACAGTGTGCTAAAATGGCTGATGATATCTGGTATTTACCCCCTGAACAGAACCTCAGGGCAGAGGAGCCACAGGCAGTTTCTGACAAATCTGCCTCAATCCCCCAGAGGAGACAAACCCGGACCACTGAGAGGGCCTTAAGAGTTGGGAGAAAACGAGAAAAAAGTCTGGGTTAAATCTGCCCAAACGTAATATCACAATCATATTTTGGAGATTTTTTATTTTTTTTTTGCCCCTTCAACTAAATCCTTTCTTTGAAATTATAATCTCAGCTTTCTTTTATGTTTTCTGTTGGAAGTCCAGCTGAGCCCCAGGTTTCCTGAGGCTCACTTTCATTAGGTTTTTCTTATTCGGTTAGATGGAGCTGAAGGGCCCACCTGAGACCCGTGTCTCTAAGCACAGGTGGAAAGATTTCTCTGGGTGGAAAAGAAATCTATAGAAGAAGAAAGACAGGAGATGCTGCAGGTACAGCAACTAAAAGAGTATTTACTTTGTAATCTGTCATTTCTCTCCTCTTACATCATATTATAATAACTTTCTTATTATCTTTTAATTAGATATTCACATCCCAATTGGTGATTTCTTTCTATACATTCAGCTAAAGAAATTATGGCATCTTTTAAAATAGATCATTAGCAAAGTTTCATGCTTAATGGCATGTTTTAGACTCCAGTTGATCTAATCAATTACTACATTAGTTGATGATTGTTTCAGTAGTCAATTGATTAAAAGTTTGGACACAGTTGATGTAAACACAACAGTGATTCTCTAAGTTTTTTATGCCTTAGATGTTGTCTTAAAACAAAAGTATAAAAGCAGCCAAAGTCTGAAGGAAATCTTTGAAAGAACCATTGATCCAGACTTTTTGAAGTTCTTGCAATATGGAAGTGAAGTGCATAGAAAGAAGACCCAGTCAGTGAAAAGAGGTTTAATATTCTAGTTTTATCTCATTAGGGCTCTTTAAAGTGAACATGTTTAAATTGTTTGTAAGTCAGAACCATAAGTGTGCACCTTTTTAGACTCTGTTTTTTCCAGATTCCAGAGAACTTCCTGTTTAATGTCTCTCCTTCCTGTCACATCCTATCGCTGCTGTGACAGCAGCTAAATCGCTCTCCAAGTAAACAGCGCAGGGACTCTTTGTTGCTCTTGTTTCTGCATTCTCTCACTGTCTGATTCCCAGATAAACAAGTTCAAAGCTGCTGTAACCTGACATACAATTTCTGAGCCGTTCAAACAGGAAGCCATTACCCTGCACCGAGAGCTTTGCCTCTTATCTCTGAGCTCACATCTGTAGAGTCCCCCTCCTCTCTGCCTCCTCCCTCCGCCCTCACACTCCGCCCATCCAGGCCTCCTCCACCGCGTCCCAGACGTCCACAGGATGCGCCCTATCTGTCTGTGGCCGCCCCCGGGACACAGATCTTCTCAAAGTGGTAGACATCCACACCCATAAGCAAACCAGAGGAATTTGTCTGTTTGTGCCTTTGCTGGGATCCATCAAGCTGAACTCTAGAAGCGTCAACGTTTATCTCCATGAACGTCACTGAAACAAATCTGGAGATTATTATCTTCTATGCAATCAAGGCTCTAAAAGGAAAAGCACTTAAACAAAGAGAGTTTAAGTGCCAGTAATTCTTAATGCCACCTTTTATATCTATTATGCTTCCTCAAACAGGTTAGGATAAATCTATGTGATATGTGCTACATTTTTTCACAAGATCATTTTAGTCTGCTCAGTTCTGCCTATAAACATTTATTTGTATGAAAAGTTGTATGTTTTTTGTTTGTAAATGTTTTCTTTTCCACAGTAAAACTGAAACTGATGGTTGAAGTCCAGAAATCTCTCACATCTGAATACATCTAGGGAATTTTCATAGTTTATTAGAAAACATTTGTGGCAGTTTGGATTAAGTTGAAGGCAGTAGAAACGGGAATATAATCCTTTTACGTGCAACGAATGTCTGTGATTAATGGGAGCAACTTGAGAGTGCATCAGTAGTTCATTTCCAAGCTGACCGTTATTGAGCATCTTGTCATATTTTGGTATGTGGCTAATAACTGTTGATGAATTTTTAAAGGCCATTAATTGAGAAATTAATCAAGTTTTGATCCCTTGTGGATTTATTCTGTGAGAGCAGAGTTCTTAAAAATAAAGCATTAAAGATGAAGTTAAAGATCTAAAGCCGAATTATTTTAGTGATTCATGAATTAATCATGAGTTTTAATAGGATTGCATGATATTGAAGTTGTTTTCACTTTATGATTGTTTGCTAGTTCGACAATCATAATCATGGTTTCTACATCGGTTATTTCTTCTGTCAGGAATAATATGTTGCTATTTACTTGCTCTTTATGCCATCATTGTTGTTCAATTATCTCCCTCAAGGTGAAGTTGAGCATTATACTGATTCATCTCCGGGTATTAAATAATTTTTTCATCATTAGGTGTTTGACATTGTCTCGGTCTCATTAGGAAACAGGTGGGAGACGTGCAGAAGACGCTTAAAGATGATTGCAGGAACTAACAAGAAAACATGATTAAAAGGAGTGGTGAATAAGGATATACGCAGAGAAAACTGCTATTTGTATGTTTATAACTAGACATAATGTTACAAATTACCGATCATAGAGGTGGTGGATCCATTGAAGCCATCCAAGGTCACAATTGCTGTCCAGGTGCAATAATTTAATCTCAGTAGCATTTGGCCAGCAGCTCTTCAGTCGCCCTCCTGATAAAAGGTTTTGTCTGCCTGAAGTTGATGGATCTGATCTATTTCTGCGTCACCCTGACTGCTTCCTCTAAGCTTTGAATTAGAGGCTCCCACTGCTTTCAGCAAAGCTCCATATTTAAGGTCTACTTTGATTTCAGTCTGTCAGCCTTTTTTCCTCAAAAGCGTGTTTTGAATTCAAGCTTTGTCAAGGAATAATATGCAGAAGGGAGTGTGCAGGTGTGGTGTGATATTGGCTCGTTGGTATTCAAATCTGTGCTGTATGTAGATATTTCTCTCCTTTTTGCTCTGGGGGTGTTGGGGGGGGGGGGGTACACCATAGAGGGTTTTTTATTACTGTGGAGAGGATATGATCAACATTAATGAACCTAAATGTGTCTTAGTGGTGGCGAGGGCATCTTTCAATACTGTCTTTAATTTTGGTGCCTTTGGTGTCTAAAAGAAGATGTTATACATGGTTGCACACAGACTGGATGTAAAATATTTTTTTAAATAAATATAATGTTCATAATGACTTCATTAGGAGCTCCAACATGGCTGATTATGTATTTCAAATCTTGACAACTTTGCTTCTAGATTATGATGTTATGGTATTGTACTTTTGATCAAAAGATGCAGGAGTAGTAAGAATAATAATTCTGACTTTCATCTAGAATTTATTTCAATGGTCTTAATCCACTTCTAATCTGAAGCACAAACATGGAAATCAAAGGCGTGAAGTTAAATTATTTGAGTAAAAAATGTCTGAATTCTAATTTTTTATTTTTTCATTTTGGGAAAGTTTTTAAGGGAAAGTTAAAGATCCTGTACTGTAGCGTCGATAACTTCATGGCTTAAAATTGTAAAACCAACTTTTATCCTTATTGCTGTATTCAAATTGATTACTAGTTCATGTCTGCCTAAACAATTGACTTAAGTGTAGATGGATGGTTTTAATGAGATCCAGACAATCAGAACTGATGCTCAGAATGGGTTTGTTGGATATTAAACTACTTGAAGACTTTCCACTCTGAAAGGTGGAACTCCTGTTCATAAAAACCAATTAAACACCAGCAGATCAGGATTTTTTATTTTTATTTCTGCACCCACAAAGCAATGAATATTTACTTGTCACCTTGGACATTTTGGCAGTGGATCTGTATTTTGTTTCCTCCACATTCAGTGAAGTTATTTCCTGTCATGTGGCTGAGCAGGGATGACAGAGCAGTAGCAATTCAGGATCAGAGATAAACCGTCACCATTACTATGATGGATGAGTTTCCAGTGTCTATTTTTGGCTCCTTGTAGAGCATCCAGTTGGAGTGAGCTACTGCCAGCTGTTCTCTGATGATGCTGTGAAATCAGATCCAATACTCGCTTCACAAACAGACTCTTGGTACACGCAGTAGAGTGTGAGGTTGCTGGAGAAATGGTTGCTTCCATATATCAGGTTAAGCACTTCAGTATTTAGGTTGAATCGGCTGAATTTAATCAAAAACTAAGAATTTAACAAGCAGGAGTAAATGTGATGGTTACCGTTCCACCGATGTGAGTTTAGATGCAGTGACCACCACTTTGGACCAATGACATTGAGTCTAATGTTGAGTGATTGGTGGGACAAAGCCTTTCCTTGGATCAGCGGGCAGGATCCTGCTTTACACCATGATTTATTGATGTCCTAGAAAGCATCAATGGAGGACTTCAGTGAACAACACCGGCCTCCCATGCATTCAAAATAGCTTAATTCAGCAGGTTTGTTGCATAAATTGCCTTGCGTGCCTTTTATCTAAGTAGTTGTATAATGCAAAACAAGTTAAAGCTATTATCTAGCTAGATGAGGGTAAGATCTCAGAATAAATATGCATTGGCATTGTTTTCTGTTTTTTTATCAGATGTTATTTTCAGATGATGGCATAGAAAACTGATTAACCCGTGAATCCAAAAAAGGATGTCTAGTAAAGACAAAGAGTTACCTTCAGTTTAGTGTTCCCATTAAAATCTACTGGTTTGGCCTTGCGGTTTTGTGGTTCATGTGAGGAAACTGAAAATTTTGATCAATAGATGCTTTTTGGTGACAAGGATAAATGAAATAAAGCGTTCCTCCTACATTCTCCTCTCACTCAAATCCTATTTTCTACGTCAAATCAAGCTTTTATTAATTTTTTCACATAGTTCACTTTGTTCCTGTTTTCTGCCTCCTCTATATACATTTTCCCACCCTGTCTGACCCTCATGTCTCATCATATTGTTAGTGCTTCGGCACAATAATAGATATTCATAAAGCTTATGCTTCTTGGATCTTTCAATCATCTCTCTCTTGTTAATTCGTATCTGTGTGGGCCATGCCTGGTTTTCTATCTCCATTCATCTGGCTTTTTACCTTGCTGGAAGAACTTTATACTAACATTATGCAACAAAAAGCTGCAATATATATCATTATATACCTGTATAAAAGGTAAGAAGGAAGATTAAGAAACATTTTTTGCTGTTTTGACTGACTTCATATTGCCCCAAGGGTGTTATGTATGGTTTGATGTTGATATAATAAACTCATTAAGTATTTTTCTTGCATTTCTTTATGCTCATGGAGAATTTTACAATAATAAGTCACTGAAAAATACAAAATCAGAGTTGAAGCAAATCTTAGACAACATTTATTGCACAGAATTATTCTCACTTCAATCAGTTATCAAGTTTTGGTCAGCTGGTTTTAGCACTGCATGCGTTGTGCAATGGCTGCAGGAAAATACCCTTGTGAAATCACTTGCTGCATTCTTATTGATTGTGCAGGAAGATCTATTTCTGCTTTTCAAAGATGTACGATTGTATAATTGCGCATATGTTTTCAGCCACTTTCACATGCAAGTGTAAATGTTTAGTTGGGAGGCGTGGCCAGTGTTTTGTTGTGTTTAAAGGTATTTTATGTTAAAGATTAGCACAAAGTATTGTATATTTGTGAAGCAGAAGGTAAAACATGCATTGTTAAATTTATTGGTGTGATATACATATATACCAGCCTATGTTACTCTTAAAATAACAGATAATAATAAAAATAATACACTTGTTTTCAACTGTACAGAGCATAAAATCCACACCATGTTTAATAGTTACGTGGCTTCTAAATTCTGTCGACGAGTACTTTATTTAGGGTTGTCAGAGTAAAGTGACCAGAAAAATATGCAAGTCACAATTTTCAAAATTCACGTATAAGGAAATGTTTAAAAATACATATATAAATTCAAGTCTTATTTGTGTCATATAAAATCTGATTAAAGTCCTTTTTTGTGGTTGTAAAGTGATGAAATATGGAAAATTTCAAGGGCTATAAATACTTTTGGGTAATAATTTGGCATACCTTACATCTTAAATAGCGTAAAACCCGAAATCATCCGTGTTTGTCCAGAGCAGCAATGATTTCCGCTATTCATAATCAGCAAAGATCTTAATTCCTTTGGATTATGTTAAAGAACAAGCAATCATAAATCAGCAACAGCTTAGTATTCTGCACCTGGAGACACCGATCTGTCACAAACTAATCTAAGTTGGTTAATGGGAAACTGTTCTGACCCTTTATTCTACATGTCTGTGTGATTGATTGTAGAGGAGGAGGATTATTGATTCAGAAGCAGAGTTTGAATCCTCATCGAGTTTTTCCTGTTCTTACATTTCACTCTGCTGATTTGGCTATTTTTGGTTGTATACTCTTCTGGTTCTAAGACACTTAAATCAGAATTTTCTTGTCTCATTTTCTCTCTCCTCCCTATTTCTTTTTGAAGATGTAAACTTGGTTTCCTTGGTTACAGATAGAAGACCATAAATGACAGTCTGAAGACTCTGAGGTTCTACTACCCCATGTTTTTCCTTTTATTTCCCAGTGACTCTGACTCAGAAACCCAAGGCTTTTTATTCCCTGCCAGAGGAAACTCTTATGTTTGGGTTTGGGATTGTGTTTGGACAAAATAATATAATTAGAAGCTGTAATAAGTACTGTACAACCATTGTTTCCAAACCTGCACTAGCATTAAATAGGAGTGAAATATGGGTCTTTTATGCACCAAGAAAAGAAAACTATTTCAAAAATTTTTAGTAACATTTTGCATTAGTCTCTGTAAGACCTTTTTAGGGGGTAAAAGGTAGAAGGTATTGTTTCTACACCCTGTTTTGGTAACATCTCACGAATTTATGTTTTACAATCTGAAAATCTTAAATCCATTGAAATCCTATCTGAATATTAAAAGTGTTCCTGTTATATTACAAAAAAGGATAAAGGTGGAAGTGATTGACATTTTTCCTGCTGTCAACAAATCCCATTAAAACGTGAAAATCTGACATCTGATGAATCCTGATAAAGTTTATTCCTCTGTGGCTTAGGGCTCAGCTGTTGTCTGAATAATAGAAAATAAATAATAGAAAAGAATCAGTCAGGCGCAGTATTGTTCCTGAATGGCAAACGTCTGCATTACCAGTGATAGCACAAACTGTCAAAACATGTCACTGCATCCCACATCGTGCTGCCATAAAATAAATACCTCCAGATAAATTCAGCATTTAGTATTCAGCAATTCAACACTCTGAGTACTCTGTGTCCTTGTTTTAAAAATATGCACACTCAGAGCCACAGACTCATCCAAGAGCCATAAAGGGTGATGATGTCTTTTTTTTTTTTTTTCCTGATTTAATTGTTGTTGTTAGGGAGCTTTTGTGGAACAAATTAGCTTACTTGTAAATTCATGGATGCAAGTGCTAAACATTTTTTGTGTGATAAGTAGTTATGCTCACTATACCTATCTGAAGTCATTCTGTCATGGTTAATTGGTGCAACTTCTATTAGCATCTGGGGCGTGACATGGCTCAGTGGTGGAGCAGATGCACCACAGAGGCTACAGTACTCGATGCAGTGGTCCCCGGTTTGATTCCCAACCTTGTACCATTGGCTTCATGTCTTCCCTTTCTCGTTCTGCTCTTCTTCCTGTCCATCTACTGTTGAATAAAGGCCAGTAGTGCTACAAAAACTTTAAAGGGGACGTATTATGCAAAATGTGTTTGTCTCTAGTGCTTCTAAAAACAGCCCAAACTCTTAAAAAATAAACACCCAGCTGGTTTTTGGCAATAAGTTAATGCTTTTTTTGGTGTCCAGAAAATGAGCCGTTTCAAAAACCTTCCACTTGTTGAGTCAGATTTTACCTAGCAACCGCAGCTGAGCCCAGCCCCATTACCTAGCTACCCAAGAGGAGTTCCAGCTCATTTGGTCAGCTGGTTTCACCACTATATGCACTGTACAATGGCTGCTGGAAAAGTGTTTTGTTGTTGACTTGCCATTCAGAAACCACTTGCTTTATTCTTGTTTGTTGTGCAAGAGGCTCTACTAATGCTTTTCAAAGATTTGTGGTTGTACAATTGCACATCTGTTTGTAGTCACTTTCATGTGTGAGTGCAAATGTTGAGTTGGGGGAGGCAACATCATCTTATTTGGATTTAAACTGACAAGACGTCCCGAGCTTGTTCTGAAGGAGGCTCAGAAAAGACAGAAGTAAGCCGACTAAAGTTTTATTATCTAAGAGTGATTTTGTTCAATCAAGGTAGCATCATCGATCATCTTTAAAAACAAAAAGACATCTATCAGCATCAAACAAATATGCACATGCATAACACAGTCCTAGGTGCTCCAAAAGGTAAATGGACTAAGCTTACAAACATGCACTCATTCATACTCCAATATGCAGATGGGCAGGTAACATAGAATTAAGTGCCTGATTGAAGAAGCTGGAATTGAACCCACATCTTTTAGCAATCCATGATGGGCAATGTCCATAAATGGTCAGAGGAGAAGAGAAATTGATAAGCCCTTCCACAATCCTCACTCCCATGGATTTTAAGTTCTCTGGATAACAAGAGAGAACCGATAATCCCTATAGACAGCTGCTAATAGACTATCACTTTATAGGACTGATACAAAGGAGGCAAATCTGTCGGATGGTTTTAGCATGTTAAGCCGGTCGTTTTTGACACAAAGCTCTTCGGATTTTTTCACAGAATGAAGCCAGATAATTGCTTTTTACTTTACTGCCACAGCTGATAGCTCTGTGGGGATTTCAAAGTCTTTCCTCTACAATGTTTGGACATGAAGACATCCTCTGTTACCTCATGCATGCAAGGGTTCACGCAGTGATACCAGTCTGCTGAATAATGTAGTTAATAAAGCTATTTAATTAAAGTAGGTGAGTGACACAGCAGATGAGTTGATTAAATCCTGTGAAGCGTAATGAATTCAAGACGAGGCTTCCTGTCTGATCTGAACACCTGAGGGGGTCAGTTTTAGCTGCAGCTTGCAATAATAACCTTGATAGAAATAATGAATGCTTAAATCTGTCAGACATGATGAAATATGTATTCATGGGAGAGGATTTAGTTTTGAATTAACCTGTTCTTGTTGATTACATGCTAATGATTAGAATTCTCTTGGTGTTTCTGCAGGTATTCTGGCATTTCTAGCACTGACCATTGGGGTGGCTTTGTCAGCACCGGAGCTGTACCTCAGCCACACATCCCAGGACCCTGTCTCCATGGCAACCACCCACAGCAGCTCCCTATCTCACACCAAACCTCCCTCTCCGGACTGGCATCAGGAAGGCTCCACCAGTGGGGAATGGTCACCCAGAGGTGCACCATCCTCAAAGATCGTCCTTCCTACTACTGGCCTCCCTCCTTCCATCATGGTTGACACAAACACTTTCACACCAAGCACTGTGAGCACTGATAGCCATGTGACTCGGCACTTGTGGCCTGGTTCTGAAACTGTAAACAATGGCAGCGGCATCATGTCCAAGTTTGAATCAGTTAGAGAGGATACAAGCGAGAGAAAGAAGCCTCGGGATCTTACCGATTCCAGGCAGTTGTGGCCCTCCACTGACCCTCTTTCATCAGCTGATGTTGATCCTCCACGGGGCCTGAAACTCAGGGAGCAGGTTATTGGATCTCCAGAGTTGCTTGTGTCCCACACCATCGTTCTGCGAGAGGTTCCCGGTGTGGATGAGCCGCCCACTGCTCAGTTGTTGATAAAGTCAACAGAAGGACCTGCAACACCAGTCCCCAGCCCTTCTGAAAATTTTACTTCTCCTGCGCCCATTACGGTCAAATCCACCGAACCGAGCATGAAATCGCATAAACCAACAGTCATCTTTGTCAACTCTTCAGGCACCACCGAG
Source organism: Gambusia affinis (assembly GCF_019740435.1). Taxonomy (NCBI): domain Eukaryota; kingdom Metazoa; phylum Chordata; class Actinopteri; order Cyprinodontiformes; family Poeciliidae; genus Gambusia; species Gambusia affinis. The sequence goes on from NC_057888.1 coordinate 6,819,461, forward strand.
GAGCCCCGGGTAGTTCTGGGTAACGGGACAGACAGCCCACCTATGGGACACCAGCAGGGGCAGGTAACTGGCCTTGCAGGCCTGTTCTCCAACAGCAGCTCGGCCCGGGTCGAGGAGGCGTCCACTCTGGGGAACAGCTCGAAGGCCCCCTCCACAGACAGCGGGAACTTCCTCAACAGACAGGTCCCGGCCACAACCAGCGAGCCCGCGGCAGCCGGTAACAGCGTGGGCTCCACCGTCAACCCCCAACTGTCGCCAACGACCATCTGCCTAAACATGATGGACATCGTGTGGATCGTGTTGGCGATCAGCGTACCTGTTTCCTCCATTTGTAAGTAACATCATCTGTGATCTAAAGGGTTCTCCTTAGCAGCCATAGTAACACATATTTTTTTAAAACATATTTGCATTTTTAATAAAATATAAACTTTTATAATGACCTGTTACATAAATCCCTTCCATACCCATCCAAGCTGAAACATGTTCTCCCAGCTTTATCAGCATTTTATCTGCGATCTTGTCTCCTCCCATTATTGAGTTTCATAGAATATTCAGAGTTGACTTTCCTTGTCTAAATTGATGTCTAAGGTTTCTCAGGATGCATTTCGACAGCTGACAGAAACCCCCTCAGGGCTCCATCTTAATAGCAAAATAGTTTTAACAGGAGGAATATGTTTAACCTCAGGCAAAATACAGTTTTCTACATATTAATCAGTTCTTTTTTGAGATATTAAATTATTTTCTTGATAATCCTTGTTTGGATCTGACTAAATAAACAACTTTCTTAGCTATGTTTTGGGATTTTTTCTCCTTTCAACAAAAATGTTGTGAAGACATGCTAGCTTCTATTTGACTGTTGTCTGAACTAACACTCGCCATGTTGTCCTTTGGTAGCTGTGCTGTTGACAGTGTGCTGCATGAGGAGGAAGAAGAAGTCAACGAATCAGGAGAACAACCTCAGCTACTGGAACAACGCCATCACTATGGACTACTTCAGCAGACACGCTGTAGAGCTGCCCAGAGAGATCCATACTCTGGAGAGCGAGGTACAAACTACCAAAACGCTACGGCTCTATCACTGCACAACAGCACTACACACTCAGAAGTGCCAGGACATTTACTTGCTTCACCGCAGGTCAGCAGAATGCTGTTAATGAGCATGGAAACAACAAGAGCATCCAGGTCCAATCTCCCCTGTCAGCAAGCCTCCAGGTGCCTGCTGAAGCAAACATAACGCTTGAATTGTGTTTACGCAATTTACAGTTTTCACCTTTTTAGGAACAGAGAGAGAATTTCTCCTTAGGGTCTCTTTTTAAGGACACTGAATATTTTCATGGATTAGCTTTTAATTGCATTACAACATACTGAAAAATCTATTATGGTTAGCTTCAAAATCCTGGACAGCATTGAACCGAATCACAAGAATGTTTGTCTCTAAGGTCCAACTTCAAATGAATGATTTGCCATTTCATTTCTTCTGCTTTTTTGATTAAAGTTAGTTTTAAAACATGATCGGTTTGCAGAAGTTGTTTGCTCCTCAACAGAGCACCATTTAATGACATCAGATTTAAAAAAAAAAACAGCTTTGTTGAAATCAAGGTTTTCCAAAAAGTTAATGCTCCTTAAATGTGTTTGTCCACAACACTGGAAAAAGTGTAAGTAAATATTTGCTGATCCCAGAAAGAAAAATCAAGCTCCAAATATCATATAAGCAGCGGTAGTTTCTTAAGTTTACATAAAACAACAAATTTGATAATAAAAAAAGTTGAAACATGTTATTACATATTATTATTAATAATATGAAATTGAGTTTTAGAAACTCTTTTGTTTTCTTACCTAAGCACACAAAAATTGTACACACTATAATTATTTATTTTGTAAAATATGTAGAAATATATTTGTTTGTATTATTTGTTCTGGAAAATTTCTGAGAAATTTTGTTTTCTTTTTAGCAGCATTTGGATTTGCCACCATGTTGGTTAGCATTATGTTACGCTAACACTGTTTCACCATCTTGAAATTGGAAAAACCAAACTTTTAGCGTTATTAAAAGTCATTAGATTTGAACAACTTGCACAGCGTTTATTATTATTACATTTATTTTAAAAGTTTATTTTTAAAATAAATTGAAAGACCATTTAGCTACACAAACTCCAATTTAAATACCCCATTAGCTTTTAAAAACAACTTTAAAAAGAGACAAACTTTTCATTACAAGTATGAATTAAACAGGAAAGCCTCTCTATATTTTATCATAACCATAATAACCATAATATGATGGTTAATTCTTCTTTAAGCTGAAGAATTAAAACCATAAATCTCTCAGGTTGTTAATTCCCAGTTGAAGATTGAAGCTTCTTGGTGCATTACAGCTCCATCTACTGGAGAAGGAAATTCATAACTTTTGTTTGGATTCCAAATCTGCAAATTCACCTCTTCTGTCGTTGTTTGCAAGTTTCTGTTTATCATCTTTGCAGTCATGGCTTCATTCTGTGTCTCCTTTCTTGTGTTTCTCTGCTGTTGCTTCATTTGCATTGCCCTGCTGCCTGTGGGGCTGTCAGGACAAAGAAGATGAGGTCGGATCATGTATGGCATGCCCTTGGTGACAGCCAGGTGTTATTAATCCCCCCTCCTCTTGCTATACATGTTTCTGTAGAGCAGATTTCTCTAACTGTATCTTCCCTCGGGGTGCTGTAGGTAAATGAAAAGGCGGAACTCCAATCATAAATCTAGACGGGGGGACGCTGTGTGATTAGATTGGGCCTTGCTGATGAAACAGCCTCATTCCTGCTGGAAAACAAATCATTTTGTTTTTTCCACACCTACTTCCTCCTCCAGCTCCAGTTCATTACCGCTGACTCACCACCATCAGCCCCCCGCTCTTCCCTCTGCCTTCACCTCTGCAGTTAACGTTTTCTTCTGAGTCATCTGTCCCTATTGTTTCTCAGCCTTTCACATCCACCCCACTCTTCCTTTTGTTTTTACAGATACTCTACAGATGCTCTCTTTATGCTTCACTGTGTCCTAGCACTTCATTTGGTACTAGATAGGGTGCTAGATTTGGTTTAGGTTTGGTTTAGCTCGATCATGGAAATCCAAATTTTTTTGGCATGCACTAAAGATTTTCTGTTTGAATTTTCAGGAGCATGACACTTGCCTGCCCCCTAATGGAGACTACAGTGGCAGCAGCGTGGTCCTGGTTAACCCTTTCTGCCAGGAGACCCTCTTCATCAACAGAGACAAAGCCTCTGCCATATAGCGACGGTTCTTGCTCCTCCTGCTGCGGCTGTCTATTTTATACACAGGATGAAATATTCAGAGACTTTTAACAACACAAAGAGCAACCCGAACGAAAAGCGACACTAAAACAGACGCTATCTACAACGAGGATGCACCTGCATATTTTTCTGATGTACATTTTCTACAAGAAGGCTTAATTGTGATAAAGGTTTCTATTGTCTTTATATAATACAGAGTATATGTGAGTTTTGTCGCATTACAGTGGCTTAATAGTAATTGCACTGTGGATGTTTGCCACATGAAATCTGCTTTAGAAGAAAAAGGTGTGCTATGAAACCTTTAAAGCTGTTATTTGTATTTTTTTTTCCTTTAAAAATTAATTCCAAAATACAAAAGCCTGCTGAACTTGAACATAACTACTTATTTAAGGAGGAAAACAGAGATGAATAATCAGGGCCTGTGTTTATCAACTCTTCAGAAAATACAGATCCAATCAGAAATTTACATTATTCATCATCAGCAAAAGTGTCTTATTAGTGGAGGCTTTTAATTATTTATTTTAGTCATTTGTTTTCCAGGCTGAAATGATTATACAAAATATAAATGCAATTATTTTTAAGAAGAAGCTAAGTTTAAATTTATTGTGAATTTTCTCAAATTGTAAACATGTTTTCACTTCCACAACTATTTGTCTAAATGTCCCTTAGCAAGCTTAACCCATACTGTATGGTTTTTATAGCGATTAATAAGGTTCTGGCATAATTCTAAATTTATATTTGATTAAATTGGTGGAGTTAATTTAAACTTCTCTGTGTTTATAATACAATAATCCCAAACATGCCTTAAATAATAGATCTAATGTGGATAAGTCAAGCTTCTGGAACAGCACTGACCTCAAACCAAATAAAAACTTGAACCTGCTCTGAAAAATAGTCTTATAATTAACCAATTTAAATGAATGCTACAAATTCTATCAAGAAACTGAGTCTGATTTCTTGTCAGAATTATCCCAAGATTAAGTTGTTTACTGAAATTAAAAAGTAAAAAGGCCTCATCCTTAGAGGCAACTTTTAAATTTATTTGATGCTTCAACTAATTCCCAACAGGAAATGCCTTTGGGGAAAGTTTGCTCATAAAATCTGCTTTGTTTGAATAAAATTAAAATAATATATAATACACATCATTTATATGATAAATATAATGTCCTTCATCTTGAAATTTTCAATAAGAATGTTTCAACAATTAGTACATTTTAATGTTATGAAAATATTTATGTATTTATAGATGAACCTGATAAAGCAGTTTGGTAAATGCAGGCCCAGATTCTACTGTCTGATTTGACCAGAATATTTAAGAGTATTTGGATTTTAGAGAATTCGATTGACCCAAAATGACTTTTCCTCTGACGCGTCACCAGCTTTTCTGAGGAGGGACAACGTAGATGACTTAATTTCTCATGTTGGCTCTTTATGCCTGTGGTGAGAGTGTGGGTGTGATAGAGAGAAATTAACAGCTTGTGTACTGAATGAGCATATCAGCGTGACCAGATGAATTGTATCCTGTTTACCAAATATCCTGGTTACTGAAGGTTCACCATGACTTTGGGTCTTTGTTTGCTCAGTTTGGTCCGTTTGTCTTTACGTCTGCCTCTGAATGTGTGTCTGTCTCTTGTCTATGTTGTGGAGAGAGCTTTTCAACACTGTAGGAAACAAAACAGCTCATCCTCTCTGCTGTAACCGTCTCCATTAATGTGTTTGTTGAAGTGTTGAATGATTGTGAATCACATAAAAATACACTGACATACAGCAAACAGTGTGTGCTGAATATTTCCTGTAAGAACTGGTTCAATTGAATAGTTTGTGGTCCCACTGTCATCTGTTTCACTTTTGCATTGCTGCAGTTTAAATCAATAATCAATGCTGGCTGCTGTCTCTGTCGTTGCTAAAGATTTTATTTTGTATTTTCGCGTTGCAAGGCATCAGTTCTGAAATTACCAGGTCGATAGGTGGAGCTGAATGACACAGCTATACATGAAAATATCTCCTGCATCAGATGCTCACAGCTGGGCTTGTTGTTTTGCACGCTCAAAATGTGAATATTTTAACAAAATGTTCAGTGGCACGGTGGAGCAGTGTTTAAACATAATGTTATTTTTTGTACTGTAGTATACACTGTACTTTTTACTGCTGAGCAATAAAACAGAAGAAAAACACCTGAATGACTGAATTTGCCTCATTTATTATCTTTGGAGTGTTTTTAATGACCAGATATTGTGGTTTACAAAAGCATTGAGCTTTTTTGTTGCATTTCATTCAATCGTACAGTTCTAATTGACTGTAGGGGGTAAGAAATGTGAAAAGCTAAGCATCATGTTGCTTCCATTTAATGCAATTTGTTCTGTTGTTTTGTAAAATAACATCCTCCTCCTAAAAAATGTAAGAGTTTGTGGTTGTAATACTACAAAATGTGGAAAAAATATAGGGAAAAGATTAAACATGTTATATTTTTTTATTTATTTCTAAGTTAACTATACTGCCAGTCCAAAAACATCACACACACTAGCTTTAATTAATTTAATTAAAGCTTGTGTATTTAATTTGTTAAATTTAGCTGGTGACCTTTTGGACAGGGATAGCAATCCGGTCCAAGTAGTCATGCCGACTGCAGCATATTTATTGATGGAGTGAGCTGGAATTTTCCTTTTGTGAACCACAGCTGCATCTGTGTAAAACCCACCCGTGACTCCTAATGTTATGTCAGGCAAAGCTTCAGTGTTACAGCTGAGGAGAGAGGCAACTTTGGCATGTGTGTTACTTTCAGATTTGTGGGAATACCTTGTGGCTGCAATCAGAAAGCAGCTGTTACTTTTAGGACCACATTTAATCCTAATAGTACTAAATGCAGTAAAAGGAGATCGGTTCCCTGTCTAAAAATAGATCACATTTGCATTATTCTGACGTCTTTCTGTAAGGAAGGAGTCATTATTCCAAAAACATCGTAAAATGCCATATTCCAGATTGCAAAAGCATCTAGGAACGAAGAATATGATTGTTAGTCATGTGGTCTAATGGAACTTGGTGTTTTGCTATAATGACTATTGTTGCATTTGGAAGAAAAGGGAATGCTTGAATACCTGAAATCAACAAAATTGGGAGGAAGGGGGGTGGCAGATGAGAAACTATATGAAAATGTTCAAGCAAAAATATCAATCAGGAGGTTAAAGCTTGAGTGTAAATTGATCTTTCAACTGGACAAAACCCTTACAGACACGGCTACATTGGTAACAAAGGGGCATAAGGACAAGAATGTCAATGTTTTGAAGTGGCAATCACAAAACTCTGATCTCAGTTCCATTAAGACTTTGCAACTAGAGTTGAAATGTTGTGCGTGAGAAAGGAGTCTGAATGTTTGACCTAAATTATGTAATTTAGGTCAAAACTGTACCATATCAAGGAAATAGGTACAGAAGAAATGATGAAAGAAAATCTAAAAATAATAGATGACATTTTCATTATTCCGGCATGTAGCAAACAGAAATAACAACGGTGTTTTTATGTTACATTGTGTGAGAAATGTAAATGTACAGATAGATATTCACTGTGTATGGGGTGGGGTATTTTCTCTCTTTAGTAAACGCATACAAAACTGTTATTATTATTATTATTATTATTATTATTATTATTAATATCAACATTATTAACATAACTAGCATAATATATTAGTCTATTGATATAATTACCAATAATATCAATAATAATTATTAATAACAATAATCATATAGAGAACAATAATAATAATAATAATAATAATAATAATAATAATAATAATAATAATAATAATAATAATAATAATAATAATAATAATAATAATAATAATAATAATAATAATAATAATATTAATAATATTTATTTATTTATGTATTTATTCATTTATAGTCTTTTCTAACAAGCATGACACACATCCGGGTCATAGTGGAAGTCTTTCCGGGAGACAGCACAGGTTTGTCAGATATCCCGTGCATGGCATGGTTGACAGGATAGTCGGCGATTGGGGCGGGATAACTTCTTATACATTAGTCTATCCATTTGTTACAAAAGTTAAATATAAGAATCTGAACTAACTCGATCTCTTCCAGTCGTCTCGCCAGCTGTCCTCACTCTGCGGTCGCGTCTTTTCTCTCTTGTCATTGCTCGGGTTAGCTAACTAACGTTAACGTTGCTCTGTGCGAAAATGGCGGATGTACAGTCAGAGAAGAGTCTGGATGATTTCTTTGCTAAGCGGGATAAAAAGAAGAAGAAAGAGAAGGGCAAGGGGAAGGAGACCACGACCGGGCCCGCGACGGCCGCAATGAAAAAAATGAAAAAAGAGAAGGAGAAATCTGCGAAAAACGAAAACCAGGACGATCAAGTAGAGAAGGTAACCGACGCTGCTTTTGCTGCTGTTCGGGGGGAACTTTTTGTCTCGTACCGGTGTCGTGTCAGATTTGGTTACCAGAACGGAATCCGTGCTTCTGGAAGTGTTGATAAACGAGATTTTACTTTGTATTATGTTAGATTTGAGTGTCACGAGTGTACATTTTATCTACATGATTAGAATAAATCTCTGTTAGAGGCTAACATATGCTTGCCAATGGCGCACATTGTGACAGGATACCAAAGCAGACATGACACCCATGTAATCCCTACCGCTAATAGTTTTTGATGCAATAACTGAGCTGTCTAAACACAGATGCTTCATCATAAATTAGGATATCACTGTAGAGTTAATTAGTTTGCCTGGTACATGTAGTATAAACTCATGCCACTTGGCGTATAGCAAATGAAAACCTCAAATTTAGTTAATCAGAAAATTTGGACATTTCAAAAAATAACTAAATAAAATAAAGGGGATCGTAGTAGGCTAGGCATGTTGCCAAATGTTATTACTTAAGAAGCTGGTTGTTTTACAGAGTGCTCCACCCAAGAATATTGATAGAAAGTTGAGTGGAAGGAGAATTAAAAATGTTCAATTCAGGAATTTGGGTTAGTTTCTCAAGCAATGACTGTGGCTGGTGTCTGTTCTCCCAGAGTCAACAAACACACAGACAAAGCCAAGGCATGTTCTGCAACTGTTGCCGTTAGGTAGCCACACCTGAATATGGAGGAGGTTTAGCACCAAAAAAAATTAATAAATCAGACTTTAATTATTCTATCAGGAAAAATTCAATTATGAAGCAAAAGTCTGAAAATAATTAGCTTTTTCAGTGTCCCTAATCCTCTTTTGTGCCTTAGCTAGATGCATTAAAAATGACTCACTTGGTTTAAGGAGCAAAAGAGCTGAACTTTTCTTCTGAGGTTCATTGTCTCTAGAGAACCTAGACAAAACCAAGGCCTCTGTTAAAGCAGCTTGGGTGTTGTTAATGGGTCAACTGTGCTGCAGACCCATTACCTCCATGCCACTCAGCATTGATCCAGTAATTTATGCAAACAGAGCTTCGATTAAGTATCGATTGAACACAGTGTACTGTGATTTGACATGCTTGTCATATCGGCTGTATTAAAAATTCTTTTATTGGGTGGTGAGTGATGTTTTGAGGGAAATGATTATGGGTTTTTATCAGCTGTAGTCCGTAATAATCAAAATTAACTGAAATATGGAGATATTTTGTGCACCTTAAAGAGAATGGTGCACAAAGTCTAATAAATCCATACAAGATACAAGTTAGACCTGTAGAATTGAATTACTGACATTTTCTTTAGGGAAATGGGCTGCATGCTGCTTGAGATAAGAAGTAATTTTGGATCTGATTGGTAAAAGGAATTACAAGATTATTCCTACATTATGGGTTTTTTGTTACTATGTTATATGATGGGAGTTCATAGTTTTGCTGCCTGTAATGATTGGGGAGAAGATCTGATTTATTTATCAATTAAACTGTCTCAATTCTTTATTAGGTTGGTTGTGCATTATTCCATATTCATACCTTTGTGATGTAATTGTAATTTTATATTGAGCGCTTTTTTACTGCCCAGGAGGACGAGGAATGGAAAGAGTTTGAGCAGAAAGAAGTGGACTACACCGGGCTTCGGCTCCAGGCTTTACAGATCAGGTGAGAACAAAGCAAAGTGTTTTCAGCTGATGTTAGCTTAAGATGAATCCTTTTTTTCTTAGAACTTTATTCAGGTAGTTGTTAAAAATGTTTATTGAGAAATTGGACATTCCTGGTGAGTAAATTCAGAGGACTTGATGAAGACCTGGGTCACTTTTTTAACATGCTTGCTGATTCAGAAACTAATTATTTAAAATGTTTTCGAAGCTAGTAGAAAGTCAACATGATTATGTAATTAATTAATTTCTAAAAGTTGAATCTATGCTAATATTATTCAACTGAATATGTCATTCATTTTTGTTTGAATTTCATTTGAGACCTGACAATATCTATGAAAGGTCAGATTATGACCTCTGATCAAGCTAGTATAACTTTAAGTAATGTTCTGGTGGAAGATAGTATTTTTGGACTCTCAATACCCACAGAAAAATGACATAGAATATGTGTTTATCACTAAACTTCCCACATTAACTGCATTTAATGATATTCGCAAATCAATTGATTTGCGAATATCAATTGATATTCGCAAACCAACAGAGAAGAAAATAGGAAAAAAAAACAGCAATTGTTGTTAAAATAAATCAAAATTTTTATCGCAATGGTAAATTTTTCATAGTAACAATAAACAATATAGATCTGTGAACATAAATGTTTCCAACAAAGCCTAAATATATCTGTTTAATTTGATGATTGCACCCAGCCATCAAGTGAGAGACCCGGTGATGGTAGTCTGAATAACAGCCTCCTAGTTTATTCCTTCGTCACCAAATACTCTGGAGTAGATTGTTTTTTATAACTCACTATTTAATAACCTTTGAAACAACTGGTGGACTTGTGATTATTTGCAGTGATGAAAAAGAGGAAGAGGAGTATGAAAAGGAGGAGATAGGAGAGGATGGAGAGATCATTCTGGTCAGCGGAGACAAAGTGTCCGGTCCCTGGAACAAATCTGGTGCTGCTCCTCCTGCTGCTGCTTCACCTGTGGGTGAGTAAGCTGCTTTGTGTGTAACCAGTAATAAACGTGCAATGACTACATTTGGGATTTGTCTAATCTAATTTTGACTTTTTTGTTGAATCATACTAAAAGATAATTATTTTTCTCCCCCCCAATTGGTGCAGAGGAAGAGGAGGCTCCTGAAGCGAAGCCTGCAGGAGTCTATCGTCCTCCAGGCGCCCGACTGACCCCTAGCAGAAGAGCCCAGAACCAGGGTCCGCCTGAGATCTTCAGCGACACACAGTTCCCCTCGCTGCTGTCCACCGCTAAGCACGTCGAGACTCGCAAGTAAGCAGAGAAATAAGGCTGGAACAATTGATCAGATTAATTGTTATTATTGAAATATTCTCTTCTAGTTTAGTAATCAATTAATTGTTAACTGTAGACTAAGAAAAGGCCATTTGCTGAAAAAATAAATGTTTTAACCAAAGGTCTTCAAGTAGGAGTTTTAGCTTTACCTGGATCAAATCCACTGAAGGAAAGCTCCATTGATTCATTTTAGGCAATAAATGTTTATATTCTTATTTATTAGTATTTGGTTTTCTTATCAAAAAAGGGATGTGTTTGCCTCATTTAATATATTTCTAATATTATATTTAAAAATGTTTTGGAAAAAATCTACAAAAATAATTTTTTTAAAATATACTGAATGTGCCCTTTTTAAATCAATTAATCATGGAAATAATTAATAGAATAATCAATTACTAAAATAATCACTAGCTGGCATTTATTGTATCGTTCATCATTTATTGTGATAAGATTCTTACGAGGCGACGGCTGTTTTATTTTTCTCACGTTTTAAAAAAAAATTACATTTCCATATTGCTATGATAATTTTTACTATTTTCTCCACAGGTTGTATCATGATAACATAACCAAATTTGAAAATATGGTTAAGTGGATTTACTGTGTGCATTTCAGTGATAAAAATCAAACTACTTTATGGGTCTGGTGTCTTTGGAAAGTGCATAACAAATTCGTATGTTTTTTTTAAACGCAGTATTGCTATTATTGCTGTGTCATGCAGCCATACAGTCACCTAAAGACATAATAAATAGTTCTTATTGCCACTGTTATTATCACAAAATATTAAGTCCACATTGCTTACCCCTAGTTGCAGCCCTAATTAAGACGTCACGGTCAGATTGACGGTTTCACCAACTTTTATTTGCCGTTTTGTATTTCAGAGACAGAGAAATGGAGAAGACCTTTGAGGTTGTGAAACACAAAAACCGCAGCAGAGAAGAGACCGGCGGCACCTCCGTGGAGCACTTGCAGCTCGACAACCAGTACGCCATCCTGGGGGACAAGTAGAGCTGCGTTTCCGACCCCCTGCCCCATCCCTCCCCCAGCACAGTCCCCCCTCGAAGGAAGCTGAAGTCCAGCTGTGCTGGCTGCAGTCCTAAAAGATCTCCTTTTGCCGCCACCCTTTACACCACTCACTCACTCACACGGTCATACACAACACCCCCTGCAGACACACTTCCTTTAAATAATTCACTCAACACGGTTTGGTTGGCAAAACTAGAGGATTGCATCAGAAGGGGCTGATGGAAAAGGGGAAAAAGGAAACCCGAATGTGCGACGCTGCAGCAACAACAAACAGAGAAGTAGTTGCCCTTTGTGGATTGTTTTCAGAGCAGCAGTTGTGTGGCAGAACTTCTCTCTGGACTTCAACTTGCTTTGACAAAGCCACAGAGGATCAAAGATGACTTTAGGCACGATGATCTTACAAACTTCTGTGAAAATATCTATTTTTTTGCAAGATCTTAACAACCCAACCACACGTGGTTATGTTGAGGTGTGTTTATGTGTTGCGTTTGGGGCTTCGGGAGGTGGAGAGGGATGCTACAGCAGCGGCACAGCTGGTGGCGACGACATGGACTGAGCTTTTTCTGTGTTGCTGTGGTCTTTAAAAAGAGGCGGAGCTAACACCAAGCTCCTCCCACTTTCCTTCCACATACAAGCCGGTCTTCAGGCTCTTTGATTTAGAAACTTTAAGCTTTTTTTTTTTTTTTCCAGTTCATTCGTTGACGATGACACTGCAAAGATCTACAAACATGAAGCTATAAGTTGCATTTGTCATTTAGAGTTTCTATGTAAAGTGGCCTTATTGATGGAGAGCGACTGTCATCTGAAGGGTTGTCTGATAGGCCGGTTTCTGCCTCTGGATCGAACCACTTTCATCAACTAAGAGGGGGGGAATCAAAGCAGGAATGTAGTGCTGTTGTAGTTTGCCTGATGATGAAGATGATGATAACAACTACTAACTCTTTCATATCCAATGTTTGAACTTACTGCTCCTTAATTTTTTTTTCTTCCACCATCTGAGAAAGAATAATTAAAGCTTGTTTCTAATCCTGCATCGTTCGGTTTTGATAACAAACGCTTCGCTTTAGTTTGACACCAGGAAGTCACAGCCTTAATATTGGGTTTTAATTGAGGCTTTTCATAGGTCATCTGGGGTTTAGTCCTTTTTGAAATCATGACGTTTGTGAATAATTTGACATCTGGAAGCATTCAGTGATTACCATTTGTGTCTCCCCCCTAAAGTGAGTAATATTCTGTCACAAAACAGCAGCAACAACAGTTAAAATGCACAATTATTTTTTGGAGGATTAGTAATATTTTGAATTTATGTACTTTGTATGTTCTTCCCCCATGAACGTGAATACCTTTGGATGAAACTAGATCATATCCATGTTGAGAAGAAGCTGATTATTTCATTTTATTTTTCTTTGATCTGTTTGCAGAAAAGTTATTGTTAATCTATGAACCCTTCTGTTCGTCTCACAAAAACATCATTAACTCCCATGTGGTCTCATTTAATCAGAGTAGGTGTTCCTGTCTTTCCCTCTTGTGTTTGAGCAGATGATTAATGAATAAAAGTTCCAGCTCTTTGGAGAAATAAGAAAAAAATATCACATGATCTTATACCAAGCATATTAACAAATTAAAAAATAAAGTTTTCTCTAAAAGCTGACTTTTATAATTTGTTTAAATACATTTTTTTTAGCCATTTGATATACCTGTGCTTGGTTTCATTTATCTGCTTTTGCTTGTAATAATTTTTTTCAGCTAATTCTTGCAGTGAGATTCTTGATTACACAACAAAAACACCAATCAGGCACAACATTATGACTAGGGAGGAAACAGTCGTGATTATTTATATTGCCAACTTATTTAGTAATTGGTTAATGTTAACTAGAGTTTACAGAATTTGCTGAAAGAGCAGAGCAGTAATAAAGACAAAAGTGAACAAAAATACACATTTTGTACTTAAGATACAGAAAATATATATTTTAAATTATTTACAGATAATTAGAAATAATTATCTGTACTTTTTTTATTATTTTTCAGATAATTGAGAAAAAAATATATAAATATGCTTTATCTATAACTCAAGTTTATTTGCATAGCACAGTGGTTCCCAATTCCAGTCCTCGGGGGGGCCCCCCTGACTGCATGTTTTAGGTGTTTCCCTTCTGCCACACACCTGGATTGAATCTTTGGGTGATTAACAGGCTCCTGAAGTACTTGGTGGTTGCAGAAGATGTCATGCAATCATTTGAATCAGCTGTTCTGATATAGAGGCACATCTAAAACATGCAGGCAGGGGGGCCCTGAGGACTGGAATTGGGAACCACTGGCATAGCACATTCCAGCAACAAGATAGTTCAAAGTGCTTTACGTCATAAAAACAAGTGGAATAGTTTTAACTACACCTGGTTTAATTTCTGTAAAACAAAACAAAATAAATCTCTTAAGCCTGTGATAATCCAAAAAATAATTGACACATTAAGTCAAGCAGAAAGAGCTGAACATTTCAGACAACATAAATGATAACACAAGAACTTTCTCATCACTCACGGTGAGTGGCTGGAAGAAACCATTTATTGTCAAACAACTGTGCACCTTTTTCAAATCATTAAGACTCTGATTTGAGCGTCCAGGTTCAGCAAACTGCATCATTGAAGGTGAGTAAACCTCATGAATGTGTTATTTTTCTTACTAAAAAAATAAAATCTTAATTTGATGTTATTTTGTGTCAACACTGACTAAAGTATCTAGACTGTATATCTACCATTTTGTTCCTGTCGCTGCATATTGTAAAACAAAGTTTAAAAACTAACTTAATGGGAAAACTGCCGTGATGTCCTCTGCATCGTCACCAACATTTTAAAATCCAAGTTGTAAAATTGCAATAGTCTAGTTTATTTTCCTAGAAAATTCATTCTCTCTAGGAGCTCAGTGATTATGGAAGTATTTTGAGACTATTTTCCCTCCAGAAATGATCATCTTATGCCATTCTTACATATAAGATACAAAAATTGGCAGGAGACTGATGGTATTTTTTCTAACTGTGAAGAAACTTCCATTCTTGTTATGTCATTTTGTTGTTTTTATTTAATAAGAATAAAAAAAAAACAAGTAAGTAAATAAAGATTCTATTGTCCTAAAAGTTGATCAAATCTAATTTACCATAATCGTTCTTGCGCATATACAAGTAGGCCACAAGATGGTGCTGTTGTTCACCGAGGAGAAAGTTTCTCTAAGCGCGAGAATGAAAAACAGCTTTCATTTAAACATCCAATTTAAGATAGTTTCTGTAATAGGAGTTCATTACTTTAATATCTGGAAGTGGGTTTAATTTATGTCAAAACACATTGCATCTGTCTGTTATAGTTTTGTTAATTTTATGTTTTGTCAGAGCTTGTTTTATTTTGCAGTTTCTTTTCAGTTTTGTGGAATCCATGTTTTAGTGTCTGTTTTCCATCCTGTTCAGCTGATGCCAGGTATCGTCTCTGGTTCATTATATTTCTACTTGTTCTGTTTCCTGGTACTAATCAGCACCAAAATACCAAAATGCAGTAAATAGCCATATTAAACAAGTAAACAGTTTCATACATTTGTGATCACATACCATTATTTGGACAATTTCAAGACTTTTATGCCTTCTTTGTCTTTTCAGAAATAGTCATATCTCTTTTGCTGCCTAGCAAAAAATAATTATCCACACCTTGGGTTGAGCTCCTGAGGCAACACCTTTCCTAATTACACAAATACATCTAATGCATTTAAATTCAAAAGCCAAGTTTAAACAGTTTGGATTTGGAAAACATGTATAAAAATGGGAATATTATCAAGACAAATATGTGATTGTACGCCAACTTACCAGGGATTGAAACATACTTTAAAGTGAGACAATCTTCTGCTGCTAATTAAAAAAAATTGGTTAATTTTGTTTTCAGTGCCACCTGGTTGAATCTTTCAGATTTTTATCTTCTTACCCCAAAGCAATGCAAACATTCTAATCCCTCATGACTCACTCTGATCTCACAGTTCTGTCCTTTCTGCTAAATTGTGTTTTTGTACATTGAATTAAAAGAATACCTGGAACTAGTTTGCTGCACTTCTGGGTGAGTAAACTGATTTCAACACTGTTTGCTTTTCAAAGAGTCCAGAAAAAAAAGCACCAGCTTAGATTGGGGTTAAGGTTCATGAAAAAGCCTCCTAAGATCTATTTTTCTTTTTGGAAAGCATAAAAACTAAAGACAAAAAACAAATATGCAGCATTAAGTTAAAGCGTTGGCCTAATGTAAAAAGAATATATGCATGTTTTAGCAGGAAATGTAACTTGCAACACTATTTATCTGCAGATAAAAAGGAATAAAATCTTCCTGTGAGTCAGTTGTAACCTGAATATAAAAGAAAAAAGACTGAAGGTAAATCAAATCTTTCAGATCCAAAGTTTAGTTTTGCTGTTTATAAAGTTTAAAACGTCTAATATTTAACTTTTCTCTATGTTATATTTATGTTTCCATGCTTAGTTTAAATGTGAAAACAAACTAGTTCCTAATTCCGTTGTTGTTTGAACCCTTTATTATAAATTATTTATTTTTGTTAGAGCAGATACAATTTTCAACACATTTAAACTGTGCATTTTAATCCTGATATCAAATTTATATTCCAACTCACAGCATTTTGTTAATAACTTACTATATGTAAATAAATCTCACTCTATTCACAAAATACACTTCAATGTTTTATTTAAACTCATGGCTTGAATTTAGGAGCGTGTATTCTTCTCCCTGGATTCCTTTTTTTTTTTTGCATTTTCCTGCAGATGAGATTAAAAATCAGATAAAATACTTTACTCTGTATTGTATCTGTACTGAATTGTGGGCAAACATTACCTGGTCCACGTTTCACTTTGTTGAGAATGGAAACCATTCAGTCAGACGGATCAGATTTTTCTCGGTTCTGGAATGTTAAATACAAAACCACACCTCAGTTTCTCCACAGATAATGCTTTGTAGTATTTTTAATAACACAGAAAAAATTACTATATACTCAGAATGGCACTTTCATTTCTACAAAGATTAATAGTCAATAGAGATGAATAATATAATATTTACTGAGATACTGATAAAAGAGATAATAAAGAAAAAATGCAGTCTTTTTGGTAATAAATTATATGGCTGCAATGAATAAATAACAATAAATTACACAATAATTGTGAATGGTAAAGAGTCACTTCGCCATTTTTAACAGCCTCATAGAAGATGCACTCAGAGCGAAATAAGAGGTGGCACTACTATATATTTGAAAATATTTTCTCCTTCAAAAATGCCATTTTATTGCTCATTTTCTAAAATTAATTTAATTAACTGGGATGTGCACGTCCCAGTCCTATCAGGCATATCTTCCGGTCATATATGCTTTATTATTATGATGCTTTTCATCTAAACTGTAAAATAACACTGTATTTATTTATTTTTTCCACACCAGACCATTGCCCGTTTTGCCTTGTTTATGTCTTGTGTCTGTTCTGATCATGTCAGTATGGTCCAAAAGAAAATAGTCAAAGAAATTAGAACATTTTACCTAAAACTAGACGCAAGAGTAAGTGATGTTACCATAGTAACGTCTGTAAACTAATTGTTATTTAAAATGTTTTCGAAGCTAGTAGAAACGTCAACATGATTATGTAATTAATTAATTTCTAAAAGTTAAATCTACCCTAACATTTAACTCTACAGTATAAGCTTGAGTGTATTTAGCTAAATAACTAATTGAATTTTATGGCTGATGAGCAGAAATACAAAACGTTAATTTAAAAAAAGCTATAATAGTGAAAGTTTGTGCTCATTAGAAACTATTTTGAATCTTTTTCCCAAAAATCTTACTGGATATTATTATTTTTATAGTGTAAAGCGAATTCTGACTGGTAAAAGGCCCATGTTCGCTATATCTTGTAAATATAGCGAAGTAGTTGGCAGAGCTCAGCAAAATTTTAAAATATACTTTGCATCGTCTTATCTATTTGCATCTTAAATTCAGCAGATTATAGTTATGACTTCCTTTTTTCCTCTCAAAATGCTTCCTACCTGGTTTTCATCAGGATTTGGAGGAAAGTCAATGTTGCCTTGAATTGGGATCCATATTCCTTCCAACTGGCAGGTGAAGAAAAAAAGCAAGAAAAAGACGTAATATTCCCCCAAAACATGCAGAATATTGACTTAATGTTAATATTGGAGTGCAGTCTGCATACTTACTTTGACTTCTTCATGTTTTGTCTCCTAAAATAGAAGATAACATTTCTAACTTGGTCTCATCAACTGTCAACATGACGTTTTAATAATTTAGTAAAAATCCAAGTTCACCTACGTTTTTGGTCGTGTTGTTGGTTTCTACTGGGTTCTAAAACAGATGGAAGAGGACAAAACAGAAGAGAAACTATATTTAGCTTTAAAATATAAAGACATGTCACTTCACTAAAGTTTTGTTTTCAAAAAAATAAACTTTACATTTTGATCAAAGCAACAAAGTAATCAAAACAATCAGTTCCTCTGGGATGCTGCAGTTTTTTTTTTTATTGTTGTGACCTAAAATTTCAGTATGAAGCAACTTTTTTAAAAATAATTTTGGATATTCCAGCCGACCTAAAACAAGAGAAATTTGGTCTGATTTAACTTCAGAGAATTAGAAAAAAATGTGAATGTTTTTTTTTTATTTGGTGTGTAAATATCTCGTTTCAGCTGCAAGTGCTGCTGAAACAGTCAATGCTGGAAATGAATCAAAAGTTTTTTTTCAACAAACATTTGCTTAAGTGTGTGGGCTGCCTTATGCAACCAGATAATTACGGCTTCTCTTTTACTTTTATTTTTCCTTTTGACAGGTTTGTATTTTCACTTAAATTGCACATAATAGATTTAAGAGAATTTTCTAGATAATTTTTGTAGTTTTTTTTTGCTCTCATTTTGTACATAGCAACAAAAAAAAACTGGTTTTAGTTTTTTTTTTTTAGAATGAATTAAATAAATTTTGAATATAATGTGAAATATGTATTATCTTCTTGGAGGTTAGATTTCAACAATTGTTACCTACAAATCACAAGTTTTGAAAACAATTCAATTCACTTTGATTCAAATGCAGATTTTTTGGGGAAAAGTGAACAACATTCATTTTGACAAAAGAGACCAGAGACCACAAAAAGAAAAAAATTTAAATCCTAACTGCGGTTACAGTTTCGGCTTAACAACCTAAATTTGCCACTATAATAGAAAAAATGATCAAACATTTAACATTAAAATTAATTTTTGGCTTTCTACCCACAGTGAAGTTGCTTGTCTTGTTCACTCCTTCCAGCGGCAAACAAGACCCTGGAGGTCCCTGAAAAGGTATTTAAATACAAATTAGTTTAAGTAAATACTTAATTCTGTTTTTGTTAATTTCAATCTTTAATGTGTTTTACTAAGCAGGATTGATTCTATTTTTAAAACGAGGAACTCTTAAGCAGCATAACCATTAATAATTCATTAGATTTGAAATAGAGCTCAGCTTAATTTAAGAATAAGAGACAAAAATTAAATGTTAAGAAATAAACTATTCCCACATTGGGTAAAAGAAGAAAAGTCTGAGAAGCACATCAAGGGAAATTGTGTAGGAAATTAAACAAGAACATATCAGAATTATTTCAGCTGATTGAAATAATCTAGTTAAACAATAAGAGGTGTGTGTGTGTGTGTGTGTGTGTGTGTGTTTACTTACAAATGGGCATGGACTTGCAGTGACGTATGCAAAGAAACAAAGGAAAAGTAAAAATCCTCTCATGTTGAAAACTTTCTGTCTTCCTGCACATCTGCTGTGGAGTATCACTGCAGGGAGGTTAAATTAGATTTAGCTTTTTACTTCCTATCAAAGTCCAAGTCAGGTTTTTTTATTGATTTTTTTTTTTTTTTTTTTTTTTGCTCCTGAAAGTCAAACATGTTCTCTCTGAATAAGCAGACTCCATGTCTTTGATGAGCAAACTAAAAGTTTTTAACTTAGAGCTGTTGCCATTTAGATCTGTAATCGATGGTGTTAAGTACAAAAATCAGTTGAGATCAATCTTTTTATATTTTTCAAATATTCTTATAATAGTATGTTTAGTTGATGTATAGTTTTTATAATTTCTTTTGTTTTCAATTTTTATAAAATTGATTTTTTTCAGAAATGTGCTAAAATTTAGTTTAGATTTAAATGAATTAATTCACTTGTTATATATTTTAAATTAAGCTCAGTTTCAAATTAACTACCGGTAGTTATTGTATCTTTTTCTGAGAGTTAGGATGATCTTTACTGGGTCTCCTGCTCATAAACTTTCAAACCCTCAGTTTAAATTAATTTTGAGGTTTGGTGTTTGACACATCAATATTCTTGCAGAAAAAGCAAAGCAGAACGTGGATAATCAAGTTTAGACTAACTTGTTATCAATAACAGCTGAACTTTGTCTCCCACACGTGAACTCTCACCTTGAGGAAAAACCTGCTGCTCTTTCTGCATGCAGTAATGTTCTTTACTGAACATTAAATGTTCACCTCCAAATAGAAAAAGCTCACTTTATGTTCAGTTCAAAGTTTTCAAACTTCACACACCAATGCATTCTCAATACTGGACCTTAGATGGTTTGTTCCTCTCTGTAGTTATTTCACAAGCAAATGGATTGAAACAGAACAAATAGCAAAGATGCATTTCACCCTCTGTCACAAACAGTTGATGCAGATTATGATTTTTTTTTTGTTTGTTTTGTTTTGTTTCTTTTTAATTAGGTCAACTTCAATGAGTTAAGCTGTTAGGTGTAACATGGTACAAATATTCATCTTTTAATAACAGAAATTTAATTTCATAGTAATTAGAATCACATCTATTTGATGAATTTTACTAAAAATCAGATGTTGGTGCTCAGATCTGCTTGTTAAATAATTTCATTAAACTTTTCTGAGTATAAAAGTATTTGAAAGAGGATTTATCCAAATCCTGCTTCACTATTTTCTTCTTGTTTTTCTTTTTTCATTTTGTCACCTGAAAGCTTTTCTTTCAACAAGGGAAATGTGCAAATCCCTGATTTTAAGTTTAAGATCTACATAGATTACCACATCCCTTTTCTGCAAATAAAAACATTTTATTTTTTTCATTAAAATTTATTGTAGAGCAGGTAAAATACGTATATTTTTTTGTTTACTTGCATTTAAATAATATTATTTTGACCTGAATGTACCTCTAACTTGAAGATTTTGACCCAGATGAAAGAGTTTGAACACTTCTGCTCTTTACTAAGAGCAAATAAATAACAAGAAAAGCCTGTTTATTGCTCATTCGCAATTTGAATATTGTACACAGTAATAAAAAGATGATGATATATTGTGCAGCCCAGATGTATTTCTTTCTATATAACGTTAAAGTTTGAAACTGGTAGCTGTACGGTCAGATCTGTCATCCGTGGTGAAATATTTTCATCTGAATCTTAAATTTGAACAAATTGATTATTTTATTTTTTTCAAATATTAATCAGTTTACAAATGTCTTTGGGTTCTAAATAAAATTTAAAGAGCCATGTCCATTTTTCTGTATCAATATAAATACTACTTTTAGCAAATTTAGCCTTAGATTTTAACCATTTTATAAATTATACTCACACCCATGCATTACCTTACCGTAACCTTTTACCACGAACATAAACAAATACAACTTCTTTCACAACAAATGTTTATATTTTATTTGGAGATGATTCCGGCTCTGCAGGAAGATTCATGATCTTGTTCATTTTTTCTGGGTATATTTCTGTAAAACCTCAGCTTTGCGTCTTCCACGGGTTCTGCTATTTCTGGAAAAAAAAAAGATCCTTTCTTCGTTAATTTCCACTTGTGCAGATTTCACAGATCAGTTATTTTCTATTCTGTAACACAAACGACAGCTGGGAAACTTTCATACCTGCTCCTTGTTTTGTTGTGATGGGAAACCACCACTACTATTTAGAGGGTGCCAGATGCTAAGGTGAGGCTATAAATTACAGTAGAGTTCAGTTAATGCCACATAAAATATAAACTATGAAAATGTCTCTAAATAAAAGATTATTGCTTTATGCTTCTAGTGTTTTTGTTTACCTTTGGGGGCTCAGGTTTCGGCGGGGCTGCACTGGGAACCTGAAAGTGGAGCAATGATTATTTAAATTAAAAAATATCAACCCTTAAGTCCAGATCTTAAGGGCAGACAGATCTGCCAGACGGTCAGATGACAGATCTGACCGTACAGCTACCATAAAATCTATTTGTGAAAAAAAAAAAAAAAAAGATCCTTTCTTTGTTAATTTCCACTCATGCAGAGTTTACAGATCAATTATTTTCTATTCTGTAACACAAAAGACAGCTGGGAAACTTTCGTACCTGCTTCTTGTTTATTTGTGTTGGAAAACCACCACCACTCTTTAGAGGGTGCCAGACGCTAGGGTGAGACTATAAATTACAGTAGAGTTCAGTTAATGCCACATAAAATATAAACCATGAAAACGTCTCTAAATAATGAAAGATTATTGCTTTATGCTGCAAGTGTTTTTGTTTACCGTCGTTGTGGGCTCGGGGTTCGGCGGGGCTGCACTGGGAACCTGAAAGTGGAGGTTATTTAATTAACTAATTAAATAATAATTAGTTAATTTTGTGGTTTTTAAGCTGGGCTTTTTGGGGGTCTACTTTAAATTGGGTGATTTTCGCCAGCAGTGCAAAATGTTTGAACTTTTCTGCTTTACAGGAGAGTAAATCTGGTCATTATTTAATCTTCCCATGATTGACCTCAATCATTATTCACTCACATTTCTAAATTTATTGTATATATAACAAATGTTGTTTGTTTAAATTTAAAACTGTGAAAATAAAATATTTTTTTAATTTGAAAGGGAATCATCACTTCTGTAACAATTTGATGAATGGAAAATAATCAAGTTAGTATTAGTTTTTAACTGAAAAGATCCCAAATGTTCTTCCAAATAATCTGTCCTGACAAACATTGAAACAGTAACGATATTTCCTGTAAATACTTACAGTTGATGAGTTGGTTGTGGAGTTGGACCCGTCCAGTGGTGCTGTGGCTGTTGCGTTAAGCTGCAAATTTAATTCAAAAATAATCATTGGGAAACATTTTTCTGTAGTTTGCAAACAGATTAAATTACTTTCTAAATGTTAAAATGTAGAAAATGGAAGTAAATTAGATTAAAACTAGATTTTAAATAACATCTGCCCTTTGGAAAATGCAATAAAACATAGAATACAGGAAGCACTACATTTATAGTATTCAGTTTTAAATTTACTAAATTGTAAGGAGTCCATCTAGGCACCTTTACCATATTATTTTTTTTTTAGATATTTAAGGTTTTAAAATTATTAAAACATTATCAGTGAAGGTCAGATAATCGAAAGTAAAAAATTTAAAAAGAAATTTCTAAGTTGTCTGTCAGTTCATTAGTTAAAAACATCCAGTGAAACAGAGTAACATAAATCCTCTCTTCATGATAAACTGTTGACTATGATGTCCAATTCAAATGTTTTTTTTTTTGTTTTTTTTGTCTGGTCAAAATACAGTTCCTGTGTGACCGGAAGTCCAAAATACAACAAAACATTAACGTTTTACTGTCCCGGGTCATGAGAAAAACAAAATTAAATCTGCTGACAGAGAAACAAAATGTACTATCATTTATTTTTTACAGTTATAAGATAAACTACCATATTTGCCTCCCTTTTTCAATAAATATTTGGGTGAATATTTGTCTAAATATATTTTGATGTCCTGTTTGGTGTCCAAATTACACTAGGATTAAAAATGTCCATTAATAGTAATAGTAATAGTTTCTTACCTTGCTTTTATCATTGTTTCCTTCATTAAGATTCACACTTAGAGGGTTCCAGTTGCTCTAAAGTGGATTTGCCAAGAGCATTGAAGATTGTTAGATACAGATTTTAACAACTTCATGATTCTATTTCAATTTCTATGTTAAATATGACTAAAAGTTTATTTTCTTACCCTTCGTTGACGTGTGGTTTCAGGGAAGGCGGCGCTGCAACCCTGGACATAAAAATGCAATAAACTTACTTGGAAAAATATTTAACATTTTTATTGTTTTTGTAATTGATCTGTTTTTGGAGACATTCTTTCAAAAAGAAAGAAAAAGAGAGACTCTAAATCTCTTTTATCTGGTTAAATAAAGGTTGTTATTACTAATATTGGTCCATGATACTACATGGCTGTAGTGTCAGTCCTTTCCAGCAGCTCATAACAACTCTAAAAATTTAATTGAACTGAGTCTGAGGATATATAGTTTACAAACGCTTCACATTACATTCTGACCCTTTCCATCATTTTCAACATTTTTTTTTGTTTTACCTTGCATTTTAACGTCGAGGCTTCAGCAGCCACAGCCCATCCAAGGAGACACAGAAATATCACGGCTCTCATTGTGAAACTTGTCGGTCTTCTTCTTCTACATTTGCTGTGTTGGATCAGTGCAGGGAGGTTTAGTTCTGTCTGTTTTTTCCTTAATTCAAAGTCCAACTCTGTTATTTGTTTGTAGCTTTTTGTTGACTTTGCTGAAAGTTAAACATGTCGAATCTATAATCAGGTCAGCTGATGGTCAGTGAATTTGATCCCAACTGGAGTAAAGAACCCACGCATGCAAACTCCATGCAGAAAGACCCTGGGCCGGGAATCGCACCCAGGACCTTCTTGCTGCAAGGCAACAGCTCTACCAACTGCGCCACTGTGCAGCCACGAAAAATATAATCAACACCTGGTATTGCATCTACACCTAAAATTTTACACCTGTTCACAATAAAAGACCACCGTTCCGCAAAATGTTGTAATTGTTCTAATTCACCACCAGATGTCCCTGTAGACACACAATCAACACTTTTTCTCTTTCTCTCTCTCTCTCCCCCCTCTCTATCTCTCTCCCCCACTCTCTCTCTCTCTCTCCCTCCCCCTTTCTCTCTCTCTCTCTCTTACAGTTTTGCAAACAGACAATTTACATTAAGATATCGTGGAAAAGTGGTGCAGTGTTTAGTTTCTGCATTAACCTTGAGATGAACCAAAGCAATTACAGGTGCACCAGCTGTAGTTTTCCAGATTAATTCTGGATTTTTGGCAATTCTGAGTTCTTGTTAGCAAGATAACAACATAGTAAATGGATTCCCAAAGAGCAGTCAGTCCTAAAACAAACGGAAAATAAAAGTAATGCTTCACATATCCGCCATTTTACTGTGACAGAGCAGTTTGGGTGATGCTAGTATAGGGTTTACCAGTAAATAATGGGGAAACGTTGGTGTGTGAGTCCAAGCTCACCATCAATTGAATGCTACATATACTTTGATAGCCACACTATTAACTCTCCAACCCAAATCACATAAATGTGCTACTATTAAGAACCCTACATCAGACAATTTTATGTTGAGATTAACAGCCCTGAAAAAAATGAAGAGCCCACTGCACTGAGCCCCATTGAAAACCTCATAGTTATTCCACCAAATATTGATTTCTGAACTCTTCCTGGGTTAAAATATTAGTACTGTTGTTTCTAAATCAATGTAAACTTGTTTTCTTTGCATTATTTGAGGTTTGAAAGCACTGCATCTTCTTCATTATTTTGACCATTTGAGATTTTCTCCAGATAAATACTAAATTTCTGCTTGGGATTTCAGAGACATGTTGTCAGTAGTTCGTAGAATAAAAGAACAATGTTTATTTTACTCAAACAGATACCTATAAAAAGTAAAAAGTGGTCTCTTAATTTTTTCCAGAGCTGTATTTAAATTAAATATAGCAGACACCATCAATTGAGTTTGTAATTTCATCACCTCTAATTGCAGAACAACTATAGAATCAGACATACACTGATTAATGCTGCATCCATATTTACCACCTTAATCACAGGGTGTTGTGTGTGAAGGCATGTTTTCTTTTGCAAATGCAGACTTAACTTCTCAATTTGAGACTAGTGGCGTAAATAAAGGCTGAGATTTTGTTTCATATTAACAAACACATTTGTGAAACAGTGGAGAGTTTGTGATGCTGTTGGCCTGTTTCTGGTCCAAATAGTGTGGAAACTGTTAGTTGGCTTAGGTCCATTAAATCTTTGGTGTCCAGACTCAAAATCAACTTTTTAACAACATGGTTCATAACTTTGAACCAGTTATTATGAGCATGTTTACTAAACCTTTTTTAATAAGTATATTTAAATTAAAAGTTTAACTTTTCAAAATGCTCTTAATGTGAGATTATGCTGCTGCAACAGAGGTGAACTATTATTCACTGTAGTTTTAACACAAAATGATTCTTAAATATATTTCAGTCTGCTTGGTTCTGCATATTTTTAGCTTCCTTCAGGAAGAGCTGCTTTAGGCCCTCTTATCACTGTAAATCTAAATAAACTGCTTCTGGCCACAATGCCCTCAAATCAACGTTGAAAGTAACTCCAAACCGATGCTCAATTATACAACTGTGGGTCTTTGAAAAGCATTAGTAGAGCCTCCTGCAGAGCCAACAAGAATGCAGCAAGTAGTTTCTGAATAGTAAGTCAATAACAAAAACACTTGTCTTTTCCAGTTGCCATACTGCAACACATACAGCAGTAAAACCAGCTGACCAAACATACTGGAGTTCAGCTGGAGTTGCTAGGTAACGGTGCAGTTCCTGTCAAAGTGACTCAACATTCAGGAGATTTTCATTTTCAGCTCATTTTACTGAGGCCAAAAAAATTAACTTCTTGGGGAAAAAATGGCCGTGAGTTTCTTTTTAAGTGCTTTAGCTGTTTTTTGAAGCATTTGAGACCTAGATGGAAGCATAAAAATGAACAAAAAGTGAAGTTTGCATTATAGGTTCCTTTTTTAAAGGCCTTATACACGTCTTTACCCGAGGTGCCAGTAAGAGTGAAGGGCTTTGTGTTTAGAAAAGCATTCTAGATGCTAATCTGTGCCTCATTAAACAAACTGCTGTAATGTTGACCAGTCATGAGTCTTTTGGCTCGACTCCTGCTCTTGTTATCGCAGCCATTTCTGGTGCCCTAGATGTTGATCGTCTAGACGTCGCCATTGTCTGCTCCGCTCATCTACTTGTGCCAAGAGTAAATCTCATTAACAGGGAGAAGGCTTGGAGGGACAGGGGCTCACCCACGGGTTCTCTGTGAGTAACTACTAAAAATAGAGAAGGAAGGTGATTACGATAAACTAGGTCTGTGGCTACCTCTGAACTCTTAACCTTTAGTCGCTTAATTCTCTCTGACATGCTGGTAAGGAAGCAGTGCGGCTGGTAATGAATAAAATAAAAGGCCTTTATTTTATGACTCTGCACACCAGGTTCCAGCACTTAAACTGGCTTAAAGATGTGCTTCACCAGAACCACCAGATGGCAAATTGAGTTTGTAATAAAAAAAAAGCTGAGGTAATGATGCCTTCGCTTTACAATTAGAAACTCAGCAATTCTTTTCCAGACAACAGAAAACTTTAAGTCTTGGTCAAAAAAATGACTGGATGTTTTTCAAGCACTTGAATTGTTTTGGAAGCAGTTGAGGTCCATGGAAGTATAAAAGCATGCAAAATATACATTTTACATAATACGTCCTTTTTTGTTATGTTTTCAAGCTGTAAGTGTAAAATTATCATGCATTATTGTAAACATGCATAATTTGTGTGAATCAAGTTACTGAACTAAAATTTCAATAATCCAAGTTATTAGATATGGCTCTATCTTCAGTACACCCTGCAGGGTGTATTCACGCTCCATTGTTTTTCTGATGTAAATAAAAGACACAACAGTTTAATAAAGGAAAGGAAAGCTTGATGGAAAAGGAAAGCTTGATGGAAGCTCCCACCGTAACTTTCATCAATATGAACACAGTAAACAGTTCACATAGTTTACACAGTCTGAACTGTGTAAACTGAAAGTTAATGCAACTTATTCACCAGACAGGAAATCTAGCAGCTTTTACTGAGACAGAAATACTTCTATTTCTTTGTAATTTACCTCCATTTGCTGGTGAGTTCTGTGTCTATTGAATATTGCACAAATTGGGACATTTAAGTCTTTTCTTACAGAAACAGAGGATTTTCTGATTCCTGAAAGCGACTTTCTCTTGACTTTTCGACACTGTGTTTTTTATAGTTCTTCTGACTTATTACAAGTCTTAAAACTTTTTTATTTTGGGACTTTAGCTGCTTTTTGAATTGTTTCCAATCTGCATTGAGAGTAACTATAGCTCTCTAAAAGTTATAAGAAAGTCAGATTGGAAGTAAATCTAAATGTGACGTGGCTCTTTGGAGGTGCTGAGTAAAACACTGTTAGTCAGTCATCAAATGCTGGTTTACTGGTTTCCTTCTGGGGTTTATTTTTCCTGCATTAATTACTTTCCACCACAGGTCCACTCTTAACACATCTGTCATTAAGACCCGTAAACAGGAAGACAAATTCTTCCAAAATGGGGTTCTCTGTGTGGAAACTGGAGCCTGGTGGTTGTTGAACAAGTCCAGACTAATAGAGCAAAACATGCAATTCAGACACAAGCTCTGGTTTCGAGTCTGTATTTAGCTTCCACTCTCGACCTTTAGTCTGGATACTGGGCTGGAGTCTTCTGTATTTTTTGACCCACCCGGCTCACCCCGTTATGCCTTCACACTACAAACTCGACTTCTTAAGGCACAAAGAACCCTTTCTGTCTCATTGACATGGCAGCAGAGGAAACCTCTGGTTCACTATTCTGGTTATAGATGAAAGTTTCAAAGGTTGAGATTCCTTCATGAGGTTACATTCCAGGCTTTGGCTGAGCACATTTCTGGTGAGAACCTCCATTTAATGTCCAGAAAAGAATAAAAAATTCAAAAGACGAGTAGAGAATGGAATGCATGCACCTCAAAGATGTTGTCTCAGTGACATTTCACCAGAAGACAAATCCAGATTTACAAGAATTTATAATCTGGACTCTGAGTCTGTAATAAAATCTATCTATCTTATAAAATAAAGACATTTTGAAAAGTTTGAAGGATTTTTTTATTTCTATTTTTATTGCAAATGAGTCATAAAATGGTCATTGTTACCATATGTGGGCAATCTGCGGTTTGGAAGAAAATGTCTGTTTTCTGTTTGCCATTGATTTGCTGGTTTAATGGGGAGTTGCCCAGGGCAGCATTGGAATGGGGGCGGAGGATACACAAGCACCATATATAAAAACAAATATAACTTATCTGTCAGCTGTACCTTGAAGTTTTCTATTGTCCTTCTCATTCATAAAAGATCTCTTTGCTGCAAGCCGGCTTTGCTGCTGTATTATAATGTAGATTTAAGATATTAAACTAAAATAGAGACTATTTTTCAT
The DNA here is from genome assembly GCF_019740435.1 of Gambusia affinis. Taxonomy (NCBI): domain Eukaryota; kingdom Metazoa; phylum Chordata; class Actinopteri; order Cyprinodontiformes; family Poeciliidae; genus Gambusia; species Gambusia affinis. The sequence goes on from NC_057888.1 coordinate 6,848,453, forward strand.
TTTTATAGGCTGAACAGCAGAATAGTTTTTGTTTTATGTTGAAAATAATATATACCTAAAATCACCATGTTTTAACTTGCACTGATGCCTCCAATCGTTTAAGGAGGCTCTGTGTTGAGTATTTTCAACATAAAGCTTACTATTTGATAATATTGTTTGATTATTTTAAGAAAAACTTAAAAGTACTTGTCTTTGTCCATATGTATTTATGTGGCAAAAAAAGAGGAAAGAGTAAATGGTGCCTCCTATAATCGGACCATCACCATTGTATGCTTTTATTTTTTTTATTACTGTCTTTTATTATCTATTTAATCCCATCTTATTTTTTCAAGCACCGGAGTATAGATAATAATTTTGAAGCTCCGAGGCTTTTATGACCTCATTTATGCAAAGAGAGATGGGTGTCTATTTTTTTTCTGTGTAATATCCAACTTCTGCCAGCAGGGGGAGTATTGTAATTTGGATGTGGGCGGAGTCAAACGCTCTTTGGAAAAATGAGGCCGTTCTACACTCTGAGTGTTGTTTTGTCCCGCAAAGTTTGTGTTATTTATTTATCAAATGAAACCCCGCTTTAGCTACTCAAATACAAAATTACCCTTTTTTATACATATGAAAAACAAATAACTAATTAGCACTATTTTTTTGTCTTTATTTGAAACGCAACATTTGTTCTATATCCTCTCTTTTTTTAAAAAAAAAAAAAAAAAAAAAAAAAAAAAAGCGTTTTAAATTCAGTGTTACCGAAATTTGGTCAAACATTAGAACTGTAACAAAAAACGTGCAGGCTAAATTTAATCCTCTGTGATACAAGTATTCTCTTCCATATCAGGAGCTGGCTTGCGCACAGATTAACGGCGTTACGGTATTTGGCTCCATCCTCTCTGCGCTCCGTGCCTGGCAGCGGTTCAACTCGGCTTCTGCAGACGCCGTGGTCGGAGAATGCGCTCTTCTCCGTGGAGCAGGCGGTCTCTGTTGCTTCACATGAGCGCACGGGATGATTGCGCGTCGCAGAGCGGTTATTTACCACCGAGGCTTTCTAGGTATTGGTGAGACATACAGGGAAACCGTTTCACGACGTGCGTTGCATGCAGTCCTGGGATGTATTTTTCCACTGCGCTGACTTATCCAACCCTCGCAATGTGCACACTTGTAGATTTTATCTAAAGGGCGTGTCAGGCTGTTAGGCTGCGCGTTTTCAACTGGGAATCCATTTGTCTGCAGGGGGGTTTGAGCGCCAAGAAGGAGCTGACAGACAGACAGACAGACGGAGGGAGCCTGTGGTCTTCAGGCAAAGGGGGTGGGTTTCTCGACTGCGCTGCGCAGACAAGCGGCGGAGCGGACAGCCTGTGTAAACCTCCTCCTCCTCCACAACAACACGGGACAGGAGGAAGAAGGAAAGACAGGGGAGGAGACGTGCAGGAGGTCTGTGGGGTTGAAATCTGGACACATACGGCGGTAAAATGACGATGTCTGTCCCGGAGAGGAAATCAGGATCGGAAGGGAAGGAGGAGGAGAGCGAGGACGAGAGTGAGATCCTGGAGGAGAGTCCCTGCGGCCGCTGGCAGAAACGCAAAGAGCAGGTTGGCCGGTTTTTAAAGAAAATCTTAATATGAGTGGATGGGGTTTGTTTTTGTTTTTTTCCTCTGTGGTCACTCTGGACCGCCTGTGTGTTATGCAATGCTTGAGCCAGGCCGAGGTATTGGCGTTTCTGCACGAATCCACCAATAAATCTCACACCGTGACATCCGGTGATAGGCATAGCCTACATGAAATCTATTTCAGTGTGCAGACTAAACACTCAGAGGCGCAGAAGCTTACATCAAGGCCATAAAAAAAATGGATACAAACATGCTGCCTTTGATGGGTTTGACGCCTTAAATGTGTGACTCCACAGAATTATAATCTCTCCCACATTTTGATTTAATATGATATGCATGAATGTAACAGGTAAGGATTGATTGGATTATGCTCACCTTTTTGAGGAAATAAAAACCTGCAACCCAGTTTAAGATTTAGGGATTAATTTCTTAAAACTACCAGGAATCACAGTACAACCAAAGCATTTAGTCTTTTAAGTGAACTCAGACAAACATTTCCAAAATGATTCACTGTTCTTGAACTTTTTTCATATTTTCCCCAGGGTGGCATGTTCTGTTCAGTTGCCCTATGTCAGTACTTTGTAGAACCAGCCTTAACTGCGATGCAGCTACAAGTCTGAGTTCATTCGTCTCTATCAGAACCTGAAAGCATTTTCTTCTTTGCTCAATCTGATTGGATGGAGAACATCCAAGAAGATCAATAGTCACGTTTTGCCTCAGGTTCTCAAATAGTTGTAGGTCTGGACTGTGATTGAATCATTCTTTGAATTTCTGGGTGTAAGTTTAGGTTGTTTTTCCTGCCAGAAGGTGAATTCCCATCCCACTCTTAAGCCTTTTTTAGCCTCTTATAGATTTTCCTCCAGGATTACTCTGTATTTGTCCATAATCTTGCTGAAAAACGTCTCCACTGGATGATTCTGTGGGTGTTAGTTCTCCACCACACATAAAGTCTTCTCACATATGGTTTTAGAGGTGTTCCTATCTCCTATTGATACTGGAAATTGGTCAGATATCAGCCCATATTGGTCTGCATCTAAAATCTCTGATATTAACTTGTTGATAAGACAGGATTTAGTCCGAAATAAAAGTATGATTCATGCTGATATTGGATCGAATCAATATCGATATTGTCCGATGCTCAAAGATAAAATATCGCTATTGTATCGGAAGTGAAAAAGTTTTATTGGGACTTGGTGGACGGCCATTTTTGTGATTTTGCTGTTGCTGAATAACCTAAGCCAGCTTTATGTTAGGAGCTAAAATTGTACAATAGATCCTTACATCCATTTTCTAACCCTCTTGTCCCAAGTGGAGTCAGGAGGGTTGCTGGTGTCCATCTCCAGCTAACATTTCGGGCGAAAGCGGGGTTCACCCTGGACAGGTCACCAGTCTGTCGCAGGGCTTAAACAATAGATGTGAACTGGAAAAAGTTTAAAAAGCCAAAAGACAGTGAGTTTTTTTTTGTTTTTTTTTTACATACTTTTATACTGTTTTATTATCTGTATGATAAACAAAATCTTAGTCCCACGATCCCTAGTTGGGATCTGTTTACTCTGGTCTTTGATGAGAATTGTGTGAACTGGGCAGTTTTAAGATCTCACAGCCATAAAATCTGACATTGCATCATAAAAGCATAGAGGTCATGGAGAAGTGCATTTCTGCAGCTTAACAAACTCTAAATCAAAGTGTGCTCTGATTTATAACTGCAGCAACCTTTAGCAGGGGTCAATATATTGATTAACTAATCATAGATTATTTATCTGTTTGGAGGGTTTTGTTTAGGAAGAACAAACCATGACAAGCTTAAAAGAAGATACCTCTCAACACAAATCAAATAATCGTTGATAAATGTTTAAAAAAAGAAAGCATCTTTGACATTTTGATTTGTTTGGACAATCTAAAAAAGCATTTCGTTTACATTGTGAGCTTTATCTCAAAGTTTCTCACCACGAATTGGAAATAAGGTTTTGTTGTGTTTGCCAGTACAAGGTTAATCACTTACACAAAAGTTTCACAGCTAAACATCTTTATAAGGAATAAATATCTCACAGTAAATCACTAAAGTTGCATTGACAAATATCAAAATGCCAATTTGGAGTGCATTTCTTTGCATCAATATCTTCACCATCTTCCTATACCTGTGGCTCATATTCATATGGCTGAATCATTCTATATACATGGGAACATCAATTTTGTTTATTAAATATCATAATTCTACAGCCAAAAATTGATTAATAAGAAAACTATAAATATGTCTGTCACCAGTCTGTAGCAGCAGCTAATTAAAGAAATCCTTCTCTTTTTTTTTATCTTTCACCTTAGATAACTTTATTTCTGTTTAATTTCTGTAATTAGTATTCCACAAACCTCAAACTAGCTGTCCAGTTTTTGACTGAATTTGGATCCCACTTGTGATTTAATGTAAAAACTCTCTTGCTGCTTTTCTACATCTGTTCTGGACAGGTAACATTTTGCGGCGCTAAGATTTTACTCTGGCACCACTAAATAAAATCCAGTGTATTAATTGCCTGTGTGCCAATCACATAAAAACCCAACAAAGTAGACTGAAGTTTGTTCAATGGCTATAAATGCCTTTCCAAGGCATTGCATTTCACCTGGATAAACAGGTTTACACACTTTGCTGTGAACCTTAGTTAACTCAATTTCTGTTTCATTTTAGTAATTTTTGGTTCTATGTCAAGGTTGCTCGTAAAAGCTTACGCAAGCTTACACAATAACAACCACTGATCTGAGCAGTTCATAATTTCACTCCTTCAACCTGAAATTGTTGGAAACAGAAGCTGGTTCAGAAACACTTAAATCATTTCTTAGCATTCTTGTGTTTTTATGGATTTAAATATTTGTTTTGGTAAAAACAAGAGGAAACAGAGAATGCAGACTTGCATCAACTCTGATTTTACGGAGTATTCAGGTTGCTGAGTATCTATGATGGAATATAACCCGGAGTTTCAAGCTCCCGTGTTTGTTTTATGTCATTCCCAGCTGGTAGATTTACAGCAATACATCCAATTTATGAGAGGAATCTAAGAGACCTGGAGAAGTCGGATGTTTCAGTGTTGTGAAGCTGTGGGTGTTGCTGCTGCCTGCTGCTCTAGATAAGGTTGAAAATTTAAGTTAAAGATTATCTCTTGTACACATGCCGGGTCTCTAAAAACCCATTTAAAGTTCTCCATCTTAAAAACAAGCAGACCCACAATCCTCCCCGCCCTCGTGAGTTTCCACCCATTGATTACCAACTGCTGCGTTGTCCGAGTTGTCACGATTCCCTTTGCACCTCCCCGAGATGAGAGCATCAGTCCGATATTGTCGGAGGTTGAAGCACAAATCCTATAAAGGCAGGGCTTTAATTTTTGGTAGTAAATGTTTGGTTATTTCTTACAGTTTTATTGGGTTTTTGTTTTTCTTCAAAGAAGAAAAACTTTTATTGTTTTTGTTTTCCAAATGCCAAGATGTTCAAAAGTTGTGAAAGATGTTTACATAACATCTGGAATGCCAAACTTGGGCGTCAGTGCATAACACAATGTTCACCCAAGAAAAAAGCTGTGCAAAGCTAGGTTTCCAGTAAGTGGAGACATAGCAAACCGGTGCACTATTGAGGGATCTCAAAGCGCTTTGTTGAGTCAAGTCTGCTTGACGTTAAAACTTGTGTGAAGTGGTTCACTTTTGAAGAGAGAATGATGTTAACACATTCACCTTGGTGACAATTAGCAGCAGTCTCCAAGATTTAACCCAATTTTGATATTTTTCAATAATCTAACCATTAGCAAATTATGGTAATTTTCATAATAATAAAGCACTTTAAATCACAGATTATTCGGTTAATGTCAGGTTATTTTGGGAATATAACAAAATACTTTCTTATTTTGAAGAAACTGAAGCTGAAAAGTCTTTTTATTTTCTAATAGAATAAGACTTAATATATATTTAATTTATACTTTTGTATTTGTAAAGGAACATATGAAAGTAACATGGAGTAACAAATTTATGCAATCAGACATTGAACCACTGACTCACTGCTCTGGATGTTTATAATTGATGGATTTCCTCTTTAACACTCAGCTGTGTTTTGCACTGCTTTGTTAATCAAACAAGCAGTTTAATCTCCCTGATGATCTGAGATAGATTTGATTTGTTTACATTTTTATATTTTGCTGATATGATTGGAAAATAGTGTGTTGTGTAATTAAAAGCAGAAAAATAAGCAGAAGCTGCAGCGGCAGTTTTTACCATTTAGTTATTTTTTTTATCCCTTAAGTGGCAGCACAAGATGAGACATGAAATAAATCAAGCCAGAGCCGCTGGTTTAACTTGTAACATTCTTTAAGGGACAAACTAATTTAACTGGGAGGGGAGTTGCTGCACAGTGTTGCTGAAATGTTGTTTTGCTTCTCCTTAAGTTGGAAAAGAGAACAGGCACGTCATGTGCAAAACAATTTAGAAGGTCATGATTACATGATTTGTAATGGTTGGCTTGAACTGAAACAATGCCAGGACAGTTAGACACATAATATATCTGGATATTTTACCAAAACCTGCAGAAAGTGAAAAAAAAAAACTGCTTTGAAGATGAACATTTAATGTGATAGCTGTAACAGTAACTGTCTGAGGTATACTTTGGCTTTGTGATGTTTTCCAGTGGTATCTGTAGGGAAATTTACAAAACTTGTAATTTGTTTTTAACTAAGTTTTTTAAATCAAATCAAATGAACTGCTCTGTAAAACAAAGACAAAACACTTTATTCTAAAAGAAGTTTTATTTTCATCCCACCTCATTTCCTTGAGTTCATTGTTTTCTCTCATCTTGTGAGTTTATTGCCTAGTTTTTAGATATTTTAACAATATTGTTGAGCCAGACAATTTTCATTAAAGGTATCAAAATTTAACACAAATCTGGCTAAAGCTATGCTAGGCTAATGATTTTTCTAAAATAATTGTTGTTTTTGTTCTGATGTTTCTCAGTTACTAATTTCCTCTGGTAAATATTGACTCTGCTTATCATTATTTTTTAATCATTTACTATTTGGGATTTTTTTTTTTTGCCTACGTCATGTTTGACTCGAAAAGATGGAACCAAAATAATTTATTTTTTTCAGTTTATTCATGATTTATTGGGGCAAGTTGGTTTGAATAGCATTTTCCATCAATAAATTAACTAAAGTTTGTGTTTACTTGCGTTTTCTTTTTCAGATATTATAATTTGCTTGTTATGAAACAAATAAATGTGACAAAAGCAAATAAAATCTGTAGTTTTACAAGATGGAGAAACAAGGCAGTTCAGAAATATTGGATAGCTGAGATTTTCCACAAGTGTTTGATTTTTACCAGAAAACTTTGAGACGTTTGTTAGTGAGTATTGGCACAGTGCATACCAGCTCACTAGATTACCTAAATCCTTTTAAATGCTTACAAACATTCAGATTTTTACTCCAACTTTGGATCAAAACTTGTTCTGTCAGGGAAAGACCTGCTCAGAAATTCGTCCATTGAATTTTCTATTTTACTCTAAATCAGTTTGGTGAAGATTTTCTGGGGTTGAGCCATAAAATGCTGACATAAGTCAACTGAATCTTACAGCTGACAAATAACAGGAGTCATTAGCCAGTAGTAGCAGAGCATTTCCTCTTCTAAGCCCTGGTCCAGTAGTGGATTGTAGGAAGGAACTGCCCGACCCGACGTGTCCTCTTAATCTTTCATAGTCCATAATAATCTGCCTATGCTGCCCTTTCAGGAAGGTTTCCCTCTCAGGTTTCCCTCCAGAGGATTCTGGGACAGTTGACAGTAGTGAACCTGTTATTGCTTTGCTCCTCGCAGCTGCAGGGCTTTTCCAGGAAGCACGTTTAAATCCCAGGATACTTTTACAGAGAATGTTTTATGCTTTCTTGAACAAGTTAGGATCAGTCAGGATCAGTGTGAGGGTTATAAAAAGCACTTTAAATACATTTTTTGCACAGAATTATTCTTGTACAGTGACATTTTAGTCTGGTCAGTTCTGCCTGTTCTGACCTTCAAGAATGAGCTGTTTTAGGGTCTCTTTGTCACTTTCAATCAAAATAATCTGCTAATCTCAACATTTTCACTCGCACATGAAAATGGCTGCAAACAGGCACAATTATACAGCTGGACATCTTTGAAAAGCATTAGTAGAGCCTCCTGCACAACCAACAAGAATGCCGCAAGTGGGTTTTGAATGCCAACAAAACACTCGTCTTTTCCAGCAGTTATGAAACGGCAATGCTCAGTTTTATTTTGCTTTTAGAAACAATATAAAAAAATTTTTAGTTTTGTTTTGTGTTTTTTTTTTCTTTTTTCTTTGGCGGAAGAGACCAAAGATGAAATGGACAGTTTGGGAATCAATCCTGGACAGCTGTTTTGCTTTAGCTCTTCTCCACTCAGCAGGAATTTGTTTCTCTAAATATTTAAAATCATAAAGTTTTATATATTCACAATGTCACCTTGAGTTAAAGAAATGTGTTTCACTACCCACGCCTTGTTGCTGTAGTTTTTGGTTAAAGATTATTATTTTTTCAAGTTTTTCCAGTCGCCTTTTTGTGTGGGAACCCCAGGGAGGTCCTGCTGTGTTTCCACAAGCCCATCAGCTGATTTATGACTGACTCACCAACACAATATTGTCTGCAGTTTTACATGTTTGGACTTGCTTTATTATAGAGTTGCTGTCCTTTCAATCAGTGGAGCTCAGAAGCAAAAGGGCTAATGAATGTCGGCAGCATTTTAAATATTGTATGTGAAAACAACAGCACGTTCACCTCTGACGATGACTAAGCTGTCCGCCCTGTAAGTTGTGCAAAGATGAAAATTATCGGTCTGGTATTTGAGACTAAATGTGGTAACTGAAGCTTTGGCAGCATAACTTCATTACAGATGGTCAGAGAAGGAGGTGTTCTTCGTGTTCCTGCTTATTTCTCTATTTAAAAATTTGCTCCTCTTACAGATGATTAGATAAATAATTACTTCAGAATATTAATTTACAGTCCCATATTGCTTGCTTATTGTCATTCTATTATTTAGGTTTGGGTTTTTTTCTAAGGCAACTAGTTGCTATCAGTTGTTAATGTATAAATTCACATACAATATGTGCAAAAATCTACCAAGAAACTTGCCAGAACCTGAGTGATTTGGCCTCAAAATTTTATTGTAGCATTTTTTTAGCGATAATAAAAAAATTTATGATAAAAAATGGTTAAATAAATCTTTTTTTTATTTAACTTTGTGAAGAAGCCCATTTCTAAAAATGTACACCAGTGTGATTTATATCACTAAACTGCTTACAGCCACTGCTTTGAATCACAATTTTCATCCAAATTGAAGAAAACAGTAGTTTTGGGGAATTTCAAAAATTGATTGATTGATTGATTTATTGTTGTTGCAATAAATCCAGATTCCTACAAAAGGTCATTTTCACAGTAAATGATACAATAAACTTCTACTGACCAGATCAATTTCTGTCTGGACTTAAACTCAAAAATCCAAACCTTTTGTTGTTAGTTGCGCTAACTAGCTAACACTCTTTAGTGTGGAAGTTGTTGCTGTGGGAAGAAAACTCACTGTGACTTTTTAAAAACAAAGTTAGAGAAAGCACAAAATATTCACAAAGCTACTTGATTGAAAAAAGTATTTTTGTAGTTCATCTAGCCTCAGTTTGAAGCAAAAAAAAAAACAAGATGGAGGCCATTTTATACTTCTGTTTGAAAACACAGTGTATTGATTGTGAACTCTTTGCTTTTCTTTGTAAAACTGACTTGGATTGTTTTTGTTTTCCCAAAAATATTGCTAAAGATCTTCTTTTTCTTGTTTTTCATATCTGGGTCATTGTCTTCTGACCCACATATGATGAGCCAAATGCATGGCTTCATGATTTACAATATGACAAATAGTTATTCAATAACTCATGAGTGATGGAGGGAAAGCAAACAGCATGAATGATGATTTCTTGTCAGAAACTGCAGCTCAGTGATCACGTGATCCAAGCTGCGGTATGTCGACGTAACCCAAACATCGAGGTCACTGGGGGTCATGAGATGTGCAGAAATATATATATTAGCGTGCTTGTTGGTATTTTCCACTCCAGCAACATGAAACGGAGCTGCACCAATCTTCTGCCAGCTGGAATTGAGAACTGGTATGCATAATAACTCTTCGAGGAAGGGCGGATATGTTCACAAGGATCTTTCTAGAAACTGTTCCTGTGGTTTGTGTCACTTCATATTTCAAGCCCGACAGGAATGGTGTCTAACTTCCAATACCAGGCTGCATATGCAAAATCTTTGAAAGATTGCGGTCATCTTTGGAGACATGTGTGAAGGATTTTGAGGGTTGCATCATAGGTTTCAGACTTTTACACATGACAAAGAGACTTTGTTTAGGTCACTAAGCACAATGGAGTCATTATATTCTTTGTTTTAGAGCATGCCGGAGTCAGCTTTTCTTTCTCTGACTCTTTCAACCTAAATGCAGCTCTTAGTGTTTCAATTTTATCTAATTTACTCAGTACAGAGATAGCCTGAAATCACATGAGGCAGCTCTTTGAGGCTGTATCCGTGCAGAGGAATGATAAAACTAAACGTGCTGAATCCTGGCTTCAACCCTTTAGTCTGGCAGCTTTTCAAGGAGGAAATCAATCAGTAAAAACTGAACCAACATGGTTGGCGCTGCTTACCGAGGCTAAGTATTTTGCCTTCCATTAAAATTTTAAAGTCAGATTTCATCCAATTTCTCCAAACAGTTCGTAGAACAAATTTCACCAGATTTTCACACGTCAGGATCGGTTTATGAGGCCGGCTGCGTTTGTTTCAGCTGATAAGAACGGTTGTGTAATGCCTTCTGAGAAAATACTTGAAGTTATGGTGTTACTGTTATGTCGGCTGGGATTCAGGAAGTCTGCATTAAAAACTGGACACAAAGACTGGTAGACAATGTGTGTCTGAACTTTATTAATCCCTTTTTTTTTATTAAGCTAATAAAAAGGGATTTTTTTAATCATATTGCAACGAGAAGATTGGGGTTTTTATGGTTGTATTTATTCTGCAGTATGTGTATTCCACACATACTGTTGAAAAAGAGAAATGTATCGCCTTAGGGCAGCAACAACATATTTAAAGCAGCATAGCACTATAAACTGGGCTGAAACAATAAATCGTGTTTTTATATATATTTATATATATATATAGGCAGCAGAAGAATAGTTTAACTTGTCGCACAGTACCAGGCAAAAACTTTAATTTCTCTTGAGCTTTAATGCATTGTATTAAAATTCATTTGATAAACCAACAAAAAAACCTCTAATTATAATTAAATGTTCTGCTCTAGGGTGAACATCTTTCCTCTGTTTTTAGCAAATTAATCAACTTCTTAATTGATTAATTTGTTTATTTTCTATGTGAAATAAAGTAGTTAATTTTTGTATTTGAAAATCTAGCAAATATTTTGCAATTCATAAACTGTACCAAAAATTAATGAATAAACATCAGTGTATCTAGTAAACTGATAAAAGATGCACAGTAAATGGTAATTAGCTAGTAGCTTGATATTGTCTAAGATTACTTAGCCAGAGAAATTGAGATTTCTCTGACTCCAATCCAGGCTATGAAATGAAATTAAAAGACTTGTTTTGGATTCTCAAAGTACCCTGTGGATAAAGTAAATGACAATGGAAAATTCTGGAGTTTTAGCTGATAAATGTGTAGCAACAGTTTGAAATGACTGAGCATTTTTATATTGGGCCTTCTTAGTTTGAAAATGATGGATGCTGTTTTTGCTGTGCTATCTGCAACTGCTGAACTATTCCTTAGCTAATCTCACTAAACACCTGTTTTCCTCTCTAATCTGGCTCCTACAAATATCCTCTTGTCTCTGTAGAAAAATGCATCTCGTCTTTCGGTTTATAGTGGCTTGGTTGAACTGTTTTAAGTGGTTGTGCATCGTCGAAAGAATTGTTGTTGGACTGTGAAATGTTTTGTATTAAAGGAACAAAGAGTAAAATACCTAACATGTTTAATGGGTGACACGAATTTGTAGAAAGGTTTTCAGCTGGTTTGTTGCAGTGGAAACACTTGAGTTTTGATATGTTGATTCTTTCAGTAAACTCGGTTCGAATGGGGGACCAAAACTGCAATATTTCATACATTTTCAGTTGCACACTGCGTTGCGTCCGACTAAACAAATAATTTGAAAAACCTGCTAAGCCAAAAAGTATGTAGTTATAGTGTGAAGGAAAACAAGACGTTCACATTTACTGTTATTTTGTTTCACTAATGTAACAGACTGCTGTGGTTCAACAGAATATTAGCGTTTTCCTCTAATTAAAAAAAAATGCAAAGCCAAGAATCTCATTTTTAACATAAAAGAAAATCTATTTTAAAAATGTGTTGAACTCAACATCATATGCATCACATAAAAATCTGTAAAACGTAAAAGCTTATGCACACTTCCATGAAGATTAGAAAGATATCTCTATTGAAGTAATGACCATCAGTGTTTTAATAAAATTAAAATTTAGCTTCCACGTCATATAATACACTATTTTGTCTTTGTCTGTCACATAAAATTGTATTTAAGTTGTGAAAAACATGGAAGAATTCAGTGGGTGTGATTATTACTATTGTATTTTTTTAAATTATGATGTAGCTTTTTGATTTCTTAGATGTTGTAAAAATAAATGATAGCATGACAGTTTCATTTTTAGTATTTTTAATATTACTCACCTCCTGGTTATAGAAAAAACACCAATGTTTTCCACCCTGCAGGTCACTTTTATTAAGAAATCTGCGTGTGAATATCAGCTGTAAAAACATCAGGCACCCGACTGAGTGTAAAACCTGCAAACCCAGCTGCTCTCATTCAAATAGAGACATATGTGTTTAAACTGTCAACAGCGTTGGATTCTGCAGGAAGTTGTCGACGAGCTGGTGGAAAACTGCTTGGCCAAGCGTTCATTCATTTCAACATTTCACCAGCTCATATCTTGACCTTTGAAACCAAACATGGCTATCTGTTTGTGCATGTCAAATGCACACTTACTAAAGGGCAAGGAGACACTTGGCCTTGCAGAAGAACAACATGCAGACATTTAAAAGGTTCAATGTGAGAATAAATGGAGACATGCTCTACCATGCTCTGTATTTTTTGTTCCATTTGCTTCCTTTACTTAGTTTGTAGTCTGTTTTGGAAGCTGAAATGAGATTTCCACAATCTTTTCTGCAGTCTTTGTCCCATAAAAAACTGCTTTGCATTGAGAATTTGAATGCGGCCGCTGTTTTTGAGGCTGAAAAGTAAAGCACCTTCCTGGGAAGCAGCAGCTGAATTAAATATGCTTCTCGGCATTCATCAATCAGGGAGGTGGTTGATGAATTAAATATAGAGGCGCAGAATTAAAAAGGTCCCCCTGCTCTGCTGCACATCCCTGATCGGGGTTTTAGTTTCCGCCGAGGGCACAAAGTTCGTGACCTGTTTGAATAAACGTAAATTATGTTTTATTATGTTGAAGCCAGATTAACGGTACTTACTTAGTTACTTAGACATTTTATAATGTATAGAAGTCAGGTCTGTTTAAAAAGAAATCATAAATTTTAATTTATTTCAGATAATTGCAAAGAAATATCTGTTTATCATATTTGATCTTTTGAGGATGTAATAATTTACCCATCTGTCAATCCCTTCATTCCTCTGTTGGTTGTACATCCATCCATGCATCCATCCATCCATCCAAAAACTCCATCTCTGTATTGCTCTATCCATCCACCCACCTGTCCATCCATCCATCATCCACTCATATGTCAATAAAAACATCATCCATCCATCGTGAAATAATAATTTTCTGGACCTAATTTCCAATCATTTCTTCTGTCCATCTGTAGATCTATCATTCTGACCCCTGACCCATCCATCCATCCATCCATCCCATGCCTTCATCAATTAGCACATCCATCTGTTAATCCACCTGTCAGTGAAGCCATCAGAGTATTCAGCCATTCTTCTGTCAGTCCATCTGTCCATTCATCTTCTGTCTTCATTAATCTTTTCTCCTTCTACATATTTTTCCATTCTTACTCAACCTTGAATCAACAAAACGCTTTGTAGTTTATGTTTAGAGCAGAAAGTGTGAACAGGTAAATGAGGGTTAGACAAACAAGCACCAACTCTCCCCTCCCCCACGTGTTGCTTTCACAGACACTCTTATTGATCTTTGTCTGTGTTGTTGCGTAATATGCATGGAAGGGGAAAAAAAACAGTTGCTGTCTCATGCATGCCTGCCAAAAGGCTTTTGTTTGAGCGTGTGCTGACAGCCAGCTCAGGTTGACTCTCACTTTCTCAGTTTAATCCCCCCCAGAATAAAAAAGCCACACGACAAACACAACCTCTTTCCTGTAGCACGGCTCTCTGTTTCTCCACACTTCGCCATTTAATTGATTAATTTTGTCTAAAAACAAAAGGCTGCTGGAGGGAAAACTGAAGACTAGCTGTTCTGTCACTTATATATTTTTCCCTCCAGTAATGGGAGGAACTTGAGCTAATGTCAGTCGCAAACATGAGCAAGCTCTGTGCCTCTGTTCCTCGCCTTTGCTGATGGTCTGCTGCGGGGAGAAGTCAATGAGGTTTTGCTCTGTTTGCCAAGTGCTTTGAGCTTTTACCCTGAGTCACTGCTTTTCCTTGCTGGGAAATCATGCTGCAGTAACCGCTGCTGCTGCTGGGATGCAGAGGAAGGGGGCGTAGCTGAAGGAGCTCACATGGTGTGTTTCTCTACCACTGTTTGTAGTAGCAGTGAAGTAATCAATCTGTGTGTGTGTGTGTGTGTGTGTGTGCGTGTGCGTGTGCGTGTGTGGGTGTGTGTGTGTGTGTGGATTTACAAGCATGAATTGGGTAATCCAGTGGGCAGAAATTGGCCTGCTTTTTGGAGAACTTTAATGCTCTCTGCTAGAGCTTTTTAAGTGTCTCCAGTGAGAAAACTTACAAAAATGTCCAGAGCATTAAAAGGTGACACAAACGTTTGTTAAACTAGTCCATTTATTGAAATGGTGGTCTAATTACCAGCCCTTTAGCTGACATCATCAAGTGTGCGAGTGCAAATCCTTAATGACGAGTGTGAAATAACACCTTTCCTGAGGCCTCAAAGGCATTGCTTAAATTTAATTAGACATTTCTTGGTTAAGAGTGAACAAGTTGTTGGAATAAATTCTAAAACACATAAATTTAACCATTGAGGCTTTAGCTTATTAACATTACCAAGGTATACCTAGGGTTTGAATAGTTACAGCTTCAAAACTGCTAAATTTCTTACAGTTTCAGATCCTTTCATTGTGCTGAGGCGAGCAGAGTTTTCATCGGTTTAAAGCTGTTTGGATTTGGATAATGCTGTTTGCATAAAACGCTCATGCTTTCACTGGTCTATACCTTGCATTCTTGCAATTGATGGGAATTCATGTACTGTTATTTATTTCTGTATTAACTCTGTTTTATTTTGCTTTTTTATATTTTTGTGGGGTGGAGGAGCATTTTATCACCTGACAGTCCAGTAGTCTTGGTTTGATTGGAGACCAAAGTTGAAAATAACTTTCAACTTTGGTCTGAAAATGGCTACATTTTCAGCTGGTGCAGTTCGCTTTCACACTGCACTGAGTCAAACAATCCAAACCAAAAAACAAAAGATTATCTTAGCGATAAATGGCTTTAATAACTTCCACCGTTGCAAAGGCCAGGACAGGCAACAGTGTGATGAGAACAGATTTGTCTTTGTGCAGTTTTATCCTCTCCCAGCAGAAGAAGCGGAAACACAGAGCGTGGTGTTGCTCCATAGCAGCCCTCTGATTTGTCAGCACATGAATGTTTAGTGTCTGAGCCAAGATGAGGGCTTCACATGTTTATTCATTTGCAAACAATACTCCTTCTCTTCATGGTTTATGCATGCATGCATTGTTGTTTTGGTAACAGGCTTTTTTGCTTCAATGCTTTCAATCAAGAATGTTTATTGTCTTTAGCTTAAGAGGCCAAGAGGAAAACTTTGTAAACATGCTTGTGAATAAAATAGCCCCAGCTTCCCTCACTTTGTCATTTTGTTTTCTTTTTCTCGTTACACTAAAATGTTTCAGTATTTCAGCTACAGAGGTCAGAGGTGTTTGGAGGAAAATGCAACATTTTCAGACATCTGAAGGAAACTTTATGGGTTCTTCTTACTTCTCTGGTTCAGTTTGAGATGAACTATGGTCAGTACTGAAATGTGATGTTGTTTAAGTGATTAAACATGCAGCAGAAATCACCAGTGAAGACAGGCTAGCGCTTTAAATGACAATTCATTTCCCAAAGTGTTTGTGTGTCTGACCCAGCAGGTTCAGGATCCTGCTTTGCATTGCATTTGCATTTGACTCTAAGGTTTAGAGTCAAATGCCTTTATTGCCTTTATGGCATGTAACCCAGATTTTAAAATGAATAGCTGCCATGATAATAAAGAAACATCAGTTTTTGGGATTGCAACTGAAAGTGTAATTTCTTTCAGCCAGCTGATCGGCAATGCAGGAGAAAACTCAAAAGTGCCTGCTGATTTGAAACGTTACATTCAGAAGGTTTTTAAGACCAAAAAACGTGTTGCCAAAAGAACTTGAGACCCAAATGGAGGTAGAAAACAGTGAAAAATTTTGAATGATGGGTCCCCTTTTAGTCTGAGCTGGTCACCATGGCACTAGAGCGGGAAAAAACATATTCCTCCATGACTCATCATTTAGTTCATAGCTTGATAATTACAAAAAACCTGCATCGAGCCAAAGCTAATCTGTTTGGGCTCTTAACCCAAGCCACAAACCCTAAAGTTATTTTTTGATAGCAGCAGGAGCCAGTAAAGTTATTGCATAATTTCTTAGGAGTTCCTATTTATGGATAAAAGCTTTACACAATAAGACAATCTGACGCTTCCTGTACTTCTCCTCTTTTCGAGTACTGCTGTCCCAGTTTGCCGTCTTCCACCTGGTTGCTTTTTGAATCAGTTGCCTGGCAGCTGAAATCTCACATTCAATGTTATAGACTGCAGAAACATTTGCATTTTCACAAATTAGACATTTAGAATATCTTTTTACATTAAACTTTAAAATAAAACATTTTTTGTTGTTGAACTAGACCATACCTCATAGAACAAGTAGGTTTAGGTCATTATTTGTTCTTCTGTCGTGTGTTTGCAGCTGCTGTCTCCTCTGCCTCCCTGTGCTCCGTTAACCTGCCCAGCTCTCAGACATTTCTCTCAGAGGGAGGCCGACTGCCTCATGAGGAAATGAATGGGTGAGACATGATGACGTCCGATCTGTCTAATGTTCCCCCGTCATCCTGCCTGAACTCACATGCTTTAGAAAAAGAGGCCGAAACCTTTCTACGTTCTGAAAACTCATAAAGCATAACATGATTTGTCCCATTTTTAACATTGTTATCAAGCTTGTCTCAGCTGGTACGTTCATGTTCTTCACAATGAGCTCACCATCCGAGACGCCGGCCAGTTTGTGTTCTTGCTCTGAGGCGAATGAGAGGGAGATGTGGAGGTCAGCAGACGTCCAGGGCTCAAAGCTACGATAGTGACAGGACAGAGGAGAAGACAGGGGGAGGTGCTGTTGATGTTGGGGAAGTGTATATAATATTTACATAGATGTTATAAATCCAGTGGTGTCAAAATGGTGGCCCGGGGCCCATTTGTGACCCTGAGAAGGACTGCAATTTAGTATTCAAGGTCAACTGCTTGAATATGTCTTTTATTTTCACTGCAAAACACAAAATCTTACTAAGTACCTTTGATCTAGTTAATATTTTCAGCTCTGCCCTTTCTGCTTTACTTAACACCAATATAGTAGGGCTGATGTGTTAATTAGTTTTTGCGTTAACTGATTAATAAATGGCAGAAAAAGGTGCTAAATGAGAGATTTTATTTTTTAAATTGTTTTTACAGAATTAGAACCTGGTGAAACTAAAACTGCCACCTGAGGAGTTCCAAGTTATAAAGTCCTACCAATGGCTGGAAAAAGCTGGACTGAAGGACAGCACAGAGGCCCTCATCATGGCCGCCCAGGAACAGGCCCTAAACACCAGAGCAATTGAGGCCCAGATCTACCACACCAGACAAGACCCAAGGTGTAGGTTGTGCAAGGAGGCCCCTGAGACAGTCCAACACATAACAGCAGGGTGCAAGGTACTGGCAGGGAAAGAATACATGGAACAACACAACCAAGTGGCAAGCATAGTGTACAGAAACATCTGTGCAGAATATGGACTGGAACCCCCAAGATCGAAGTGGGAAACACCCCCGAAGGTAGTGGAGAATGACCGAGCTAAGATCCTGTGGGACTTCCAGATCCAGACAGACAAAATGGTGAGGGCGAACCAACCAGACATAGTCGTGGTGGATAAACAACAGAGGAAAGCCGCTGTGGTGGATGTGGCAATACCAAGTGACTGCCACATCAGGAAAAAGGAGCATGAAAAACTAGAGAAATACCAGGGCCTAAGGGAGGAACTGGAGAGGGCCTGGAAGGTGAAGACCACAGTGGTGCCTGTGGTCATCGGGACCCTCGGGGCAGTCACCCCCAAACTGGAACAGTGGCTACAACAGATCCCAGGAACAACATCAGACATCTCAGTCCAGAAATGTGCAGTCCTAGGCACAGCCAAGATACTGCGCAGAACCCTCAAGCTCCCAGGCCTCTGGTAGAGGACCCGAGCTAAGAGGAAGAAGAATCACCACCCGCGGTGGGTGAGAAGGGAATTTTTTTTTTTTTTAAATGCTAAATGTAAATATTTTTTGCAGTTTTGGCTTAGAGACTGTGTGTTGTTCTTTCATAACAATGGCCTTTTTTAGACTTTATTTTCCAGTTAACGATTATTTAAATAATCAGTTTATTACAATAAATTAGATTAATTGTTTCAGCTTTGCACAAAATATTATTATTGAGTATTTTGTCAATCACGGAAAGAAAGCAAATCTATTACAGGAGATTTTGTAGTCATTAAACTCCAGCCTTGTGATTTGCGACCTTAATCTTTCACCATCTAAATTTCATCAGGTCCTTGAATGTCGAGGAAAGATTTGTCGTACATTTTTACTCAGTTTAATTTTTTATTTCCGGTAACTAGCTCCATGCTTGCGCTAAGCAGGGCGTGCCGTTTCTCCTCCTGCTCACATCCACCTCTCAAAGACTTTGTTTCTGGCAATTTCTGCAGCATTTCAGTGCAACTTCTTTGATCCGACTCCTCTTTTGATGCCAGAAACGTCCCTGCGAGCAAAAGCATGCAGCAGCGAAAGGAGACGCCTCGGCTGATTTACATACATTACCCCCCCGGCTCGCCGTCATTGCATACCCTTTGCTGCTCCAGATGTGGTTCTTAAATATTAATGTGCATCAGCTCATCTTCGATGTAAGAGGTGTGGGAAGAGAAACAAAGGTGATTACTTCAGGGTCTCAGACAAAGCTCGTTACTGTGATGGTCCAGCCCACACAATACCAGATAAAGACTTTGTTTCAGTGAAGACGTCATGCTGAAAGAGTGGCTGCAGTTTAATCATTGATTCTCTGAGCTCTCCAGAAAGACAAAATATTGATGATGAAGCCTTGATTGGATTAACTAAGTGTTTGTATGGTAGGTCAGAAGAAACTTGTTTTGTGTTGTCTTTTGTTTTAAATCCTGTGCTCAAATAGAAAGCCAAAGACTGACTTTAGAATATGAATAAAGGTGCATTTTGTGAAACTGCTCCTTTTTTTCATGGTAAATCTCTATATTCCTTTATTTAATGGAAGTTTAATTCCAAAATACTTTCAAACCAGCTTCAGTCCTGTTTCGTTTTCCGCAATTAAGGCCAACACATTTTACATTCATGCCAAAAACAAGATTTTGAGGGTTTTTTTTCCATTTGATGGACTCTGACAGAAAAGTGAACATTTTTTCAGATAATACGGTGTGTTTGACATTGTCACAGCTCACCTGACACTTTGAGTGGTGTTTTTCCTTTAGGCACTGTACTGGCCCTGCCAAATCATGTTGAAAACATGTCAGCACTAGGCGTGTAGAAATAAGACCTCTAGTAATGTAATGAGAGGTATGTGGAGATCCAGTTTTACCCAGCTCAGACACAAATTCAACAAACTTCAGGATAGACGTGTTGACATGAGCACATGACTCCTAAATCCCCTATCCACTCCCTGAAGCCACCTCCCTTCCAAGAGCCAATCAGAGCCCAGCATTGTGGGTACTGTTTACAAGTCTCACGCTACCATGACCAAGCTGCAGACCCTGGTAAACCCGCTGGGACGCAAAACTAGGACTGGACGTCTGAGGGTTTCACAAAATCTATAGAGGGCAGAAAAATAGGCTGATGCCATGTATAAACTGTCATAATTCAAAGGAATAAATAAATTAAACACTGCGTTCTGGCTCTAATCAGATTATCAACTGAGTGAGACTAGTAAATCATTAGTGTGTGGTTAAGCTTGTGTTTAGAGAAGACCCTGCAGAGAGTCTACAGCTGCACTGTACAACAAACAACCCGTAGTCATTATAAAAAAGTCTGTATTTTCCCAGCTGTGTTTGATGTGACCACCTTTTCTCAGAATAATTTTCCCTGTCTGGTTGCTTAAGACTCCACAAACTGAAGCTATAATGCCACAAAGTGTTGCAGAAGTATAGCTCTGATTTAATTACAGTGATTTAAATAAAGGGTCCAGCCCAAATAACAACTGGGTTTATGAATTTCTGCACCGTCTTTAAGCTCTGCGTCTGTTTACGTCTTTTCAGAACCGCCCACCTGATATTTTCAGATAACAGGTGAGATAATAATAACAGAAGACATTATGTGTTTGGTCATTTTCAACTACTCTGGAAATCTACAGAAAGCATTTAAGCATCAGAACCTTTTGAACATGGCATGGTTGGTAGAGTCAGTTGGGCTGGTCTGAATGTTTCCAAAACTAAGATTTTCACTCGGTTGTCTCTCAACGGCCCTAAAAATAGAGAAGGTATCCAGTGACTGGCAGTT
Organism: Gambusia affinis; assembly: GCF_019740435.1. Taxonomy (NCBI): domain Eukaryota; kingdom Metazoa; phylum Chordata; class Actinopteri; order Cyprinodontiformes; family Poeciliidae; genus Gambusia; species Gambusia affinis. Next base: position 6,869,081 of record NC_057888.1, read on the forward strand.
GTTTGGACGAAAAAGTTTTCTCAACATGAATGAATGAGACTATTAGCACCACACGGATGGAGAAAACTTTTATTTTGCTGCTTATTAAAGAAATTTAAATAAAGAATTAGAAGCATTTGGGTCTCAACTGTTTCTAAAAAAAAGTCCAATTGTTTGGAAGCAAAAAGTTAATGTTTTTTGGTGACTGGAAAATGAGCAGTTTCAAAAACCTCCTAGCAACCCAATCAAACCTTCAGCATGTTTGATCCTCCGGTTTTATCATTGTATGCACAATGGCTGCTGAAGAAGTGTTTTGTGGTTGACCTACCATTCTGGAACCACCTGTTACACTCTTCTTTGTTGTGCAGGAGGCCCAACTAATGCATTTCAAAGATGTATGATTATAAAATCGCATGTCTGTTTGCATATTCTGCTATTCTTTTTTTACTATTACCTGCCCATACATTTCTTGTCTTTCTCAACATTCTGGCAATATTTTAGCAAATATAAATAATGTTGGTAATTGTATCTGGCTTTAAACAAGAAATATTTAATTAAATGACAGATAGAGAGGGGGAAAATATGTATTTCTGTACAGTCATTGTTCAAACTTTATCTACTACTTCACTTAGTAGTAGATAAATGTAGTTAAATGGATCCTGAGAAATTGATTCCTTCTTATCCTTTAAGCAGAAACTGATTAGTGCCGCAGGCGTAAGGTGCAGGATTAGTAGGAGCTGTGGGTCTTGCGTTATTGGACTGGACTCCAAACCCAGTGCAGCTTCTCGATTTAATGCACCACCACTGCTGCTTTAATATAGCAGCAGATTACGCAGCTGAGACAGGTATTTCCTGTGACGAGTCTTTTTTTAGCTTTTTGCTGCTGCGGTGCCTCTTGCAGTGATCGAGCTGTGGAATTTCCAGATTACAGTCACAGCCTCTTCATTCTACACTTCTGTCAGCTTCGTTTGTTTCTTTGCAGTTGTTGGTACTTTAGCGCCACCTCCACCATCTTGTGGCTTGTTCTTGTCTCTTTAAATCCTCCGTCCACAATCCCCTCACTTCTCCCTGTGTGACGGCCGCCTGGTAATCCGTCTCTACCTTCTTTACAAAAGCTGCTGCTCATCTCTTTACCGGTCACTGTTCATCACGATATGGCTGACTGGTGGCATTTGATATCTCCTATCTCTCAACACTGAAGCATACACGGGCATTAATGGATGAAAAAATTGAGTAATGAACTGTCCTCATTGAACTCTTTATTAATGGAGCTGGCAGTGATTAATCCTGTGAATGTACTGCATCGAGCTTTTAGCTGATATTATGAGGTTAGCTTGGTTTAATTTAAAGCTCTCTTATTTGTCCTCTCTTATTTTTTCACAAAACAAAATTAAAAATTAACTTTCAACTTGACACTTGCCTGTATTCACTTCCTTAACATTGTGGTATCTCACTTGGATTGCAATTTAATGGTCAGAAATTGGATGTTGCAGAAGCAGAAAAGTCCAGCTATGTGGTGATTATATATCTTGAAGTTTTGTTTTAACTTATCTTCGAATAATATCAGCTGAATGCTACCCTTGCTTCATATGTGAAGGATCTTGCTACACCTAAACAAAAATGTTTCATAAATTGTAAAGTAATCTAATTGCAATTCCAGTATATCATGGTAGCATTATGCTAATTGGTGCTTTTCATGCTAGCATTGTACTTAACATTGTATATTGTGCTACATGATCCAAAGCATGTAGCATCAAGCTATTTGCTTCATATTATTGTGTCCAATGCATATATTCATGCTAGCACCAGGCTAAATGTTGTGTATTGTGTTAAATGATTTTTATGATTGATGCATTTTAACGTATCAATCACAAATGATTGATGCGTTAATCAATCATTTGTGATTGATTAACAAATGATTGATTTGTTAACAATCATTAACAAAATGATTAACATTTGTTAATCAATCATTGATTGATTAACCAATCAACCAATTGATTAATCAACCTTACATTACATTAAGATTAATGTAATGTACCTTACATTACATTAAGATTAATGTAGTGTACCTTACATTACATTAAGATTAATGTAATGTACCTTACATTACATTAAGATTAATGTAATGTATCTTACATTGCATTAAGATTAATGTAATGTAGCATTAACTTGAAATGTAGCAACAAGGTAATGCTACATTTTATACCAGTATTAAAGTACTAAATGCTACATTCTGGCTAGCATTTGGCTAAATGCTACATTTATGCTAGGATTGTGGTAACAGCCTTGTCTTTTTCCATCTGCCCTCTACAGGTCAGTCAAGGAAATGTCCCTGGCGTGGAAAGTGCTTCTCTGGCCATGGACACAGAGGAAGGCGTCGAGGTGGTGTGGAACGAAGTTCTCTTCTCAGACAAAAAGGTCTTCAAAGCACAAGAGGTACCGTAATACACTTAACACACTCCAGGTTCACTCTGTTAGAAAACACATTAATTTCTCACATTTATTGTCATTCAGTTGCTCAAAAACCCATCGGTTTAAAAAGTTAGTAACCCATTATGAAATTAATTCATGTTCCTTTTTACACTTCTTTTACCGACATTTTTAGCTTTTAGCTCTTGCTTGCATGCACAGAGAGAACAAGAAAATAATCTCATCTGAGTTTTCTATATTTATGAAAGGTAGGAATCATGTTTTATAATTTATGTCCAGCTCACGTTTTTGTTGATACTCATTAATGAAACTAAATAATCCGATTACGTTTGCGACCGTAACAATCGCCCCCTGCTGGTCATTATAGATAATGAACTGTCATGCTGGCTTTGCTTATCAGATTCCAAAGCTGCTATGATTTAACTTTTCAAGCAATCTGTCTGTAACAAGACAACACAAGAAGCACCTTCACAACATGTATAAATTCATATAAAAGTGGGATTATTTTAAAAATATTTTAAATATTTTTTTTACTTATTCAGGAAAAAATCAAAGAGATGTTTGAGAACTTGATGCAGGTCGAACACCCCAACATTGTTAAGTTCCACAAGTACTGGCTGGACATGAAAGAGACCCAGGCTCGGGTGAGAACTGTATTGCTTTTCTTATTTTGTCACTACCTTTTATTAAACACAGTATTTTCAGCCAATGTGTTTTTCCCTTTCCATGTGTGGTCTGCAGGTCATTTTTATCACTGAATACATGTCTTCAGGGAGCCTCAAGCAGTTCCTGAAGAAGACAAAAAAGAACCACAAAACCATGAATGTGAAGGTCAGGATTGTCACTCTTGATCACATATTCAGTTGTAGACTTGAGGTGATTTAGGGAACTGCAGATCCATATTTCCTAAAGAATGACTTTAGGAAATATGGATTTTACACCGTTTTGGCTTACTCTTCTCAAATGTAAATCTTTCTGGGTATTATTATGGCTTAGCAATTTATCCAGGAACTATTTCTTCTTCTTTGCCTCACTGAATGCCCCTCAAGCGTTCTTTATCGCAAAATTATATAATAGACCTTCTTCTTTTTTCTTTTTTTTTTTATGTAGCAAATTCAAATCTGAAATGAAAGTTTTTCTTTCAGGCCTGGAAGAGATGGTGTACCCAGATTCTGTCGGCACTCAAGTACTGACAAATTTCCTGTAAAGAAAATTAACATGATGGATGTTTGTTTGAACTCCTTTTACATTAATGTATGTTTTCTGTCAGTTATCTGCACTCCTGTGACCCACCGATAATCCATGGCAACCTAACCTGTGACACAATCTTCATCCAGCACAACGGGCTCATCAAGATTGGCTCAGGTCTGCTCTCAGCTGGACTTCTTCTGATACTGTAACCAGATTATTTCACTTCACAAAGCACAATAAACATGCTTGACTTTTATTTCCACAGTGTGGCACCGGCTGTTTGTTAATGGTAAGATGTGCAGGTGTTTTAATAGTTAATAGTCCATCGGTATGTTATCTAAACACTGACAAGGTTTTTCTATCAGTGTTCCCAGACGCCAGCGTTCACAGCAAAGGAAGGCAACACCGGGATGAGCAGAGGAATCTCCATTTTTTTGCTCCTGAATATGGAGGTGAGTCTGCTGAGTAATCCTTACATTTACGTTTCAATGTTTTGATTTCTCTCAGATTGTCTCGGTTTATCAACATCATTTTACTGTTAAAATTGGCAACATTTCATGATTGCCAATTTTAGCGTCAATTGACATCGTTAAGTTCTGGAGAAATATGGGAGTTTGAGAAGATTGTTTTTTAAACATAATTGTCTCATCCACCCATCCATTCATCCATCTGTCCATTTGTCCAACATTGATCCATCCATCCCAACCAACAACATCATGCAGAGAGTGATTACTAGGACTAGGTTACAAAAATTGTTTTTTTGGAAGTTGACTATGTTTTCTCAACTGAATTAGAACTGTTTTGCAAAAATAACATCCATCTATCTCAATCAGGACAGGTTTTTATTTTAATTTAATTTAGATAAATCCGGTCTTCTGACTAAATCGATTAAATTTTTGTGACATTATCAGTTCATTTCCATTAATATTTCTCATCCATTTTTTTAGGTAAAAAAAAAAGTTTTCTAACAGAGTGTATTAATTAATTGTCACAAACTTGGATTTCTGTGGATTGCGTAATAAACACAGATAAGGGTACGTACAAGTAAATTGTACATTACGTCTTCATTGTCCAAAATTCTCCATCTCTTTTCTGTCCTGATGGAGTCTCTCCTCCTGCTCATCACTCATTGATCCCAGATTCTCAGGAAACCGATTCGTATTTTAGAACAAGTCGTGCATTTTGATGCTCATGTTGCATTTATAGTTCAGAAATTTGACCTGAAGCTACCCTAAAACAGTTGAAAAACCCCAGACAATACTTTGGCTGTTGACCAGTGTTATTGCTAGTTGTGTGCATATGTTCGGCACACAACTTCTTTAATTTCGGCTTAATTTTTGCCCAGTACTTTCTAAGTGTAACATATCACATGTTATTGTTTAGATTATAAACCCGTTAAGGAGAAAATGATATTTTATGACATGCAGATTGAAAAAAATACAACTGTGTTCTTGGTACATAACATTTTTTCTGTTTTTATTCTATTTGTTATTCAAATCTTTCAGCTGGTGAGGATGACTACTCCATAGACATTTTCTCCTTTGGCATTTGCGCCCTAGAGGTGAGACTTAAAAACTGAATTGTTTGCTGTTTATCTCTCTCTGCTAGTTGATTTAACTTTCTTTCTTTTTTTTTTGGTGCCACTAGATGGCAGTACTGGAAATTCAAGCCAATGGAGATTCTGCTGTATCCAAGGAGGCCATTGTAAATGCAGGTCAATCTCTGGAAGACCCTCTCATGAGAGTGAGTTTCAGTGCAAGGCCTAAATATACAGCATCAATGCAAAGGAGCAAGGATAAAAAAGAGGCATACAATAACACAGCATACCCAGTCATGCAGTGGGTATCAGATGTATACAGTCCTATTAAGATTTTGAGATAAAACAATCAAATCCATTATAAATCATTTTCTACTGATTCATTGAAGGGAAAGTCAATTTGGGGTAAAAATGCAAAATACAAAAACCTCTAACCAACTGGTGAAATTGAATCAAAAGTTGCTTCAGCAATGTATTGCCATGAAGGTGTGTACAAAACACTACAAATATACTTTTTTTAAATGGTTCATGTTGAATTAACATTTGAAAATTTTAAAATAATTTATCACCCCATCATTGCTTTTTATCTCAAAAGCCTTGCATCATAGCACAACCTTTTACTATGAAAACCCAAAGAAAAAATAAAAACAAAGTCAAAGTTACATGTTTTTAAGTTGTAATTGTGAAAATAAAAGTCTTAACTGTGAGATTCAATGTCATAATTTTGACCTTTAAAGGAATTCAAATACAAAAATACCTTATTAAAGTTGTAATTATCAGTTATAAAGTCAGAATCCCAACTTTCAAAGTCTTAATAATTAGATTCAAAGTCAGTTATAAGATACAAAATCCTAATTATGAGATATAAAGTCAGAATTTTGACTTTCAAAGTCATAAATTCAAATTCAAAGTACTTTATTAATCCCAAAGGAAAATTACATGTTGTTATAACTCATCAATTTAGATAACTATGATAATGCGGTTTCTCTAAGGAGGCTTATCTCATAATCATGACTTTGTAACTCATAATTAGGACTTTATATTCCATAATTATGATTTCCTGTTTGGTTTGTATTTTTTCTTTCATGGTTTTCATATTTTATTGTACATGCAATATAAGAGTTGCATTCCAATAAGTGCTTCGCAGCTTTGGGCCATAAATTTCAATTGTGTGTCTTCTGGCTCTCTGCAGGAGTTCACGCAGTCGTGTTTGCGTCACGACGCCAACCTCCGTCCCACAGCTCACGACCTTCTGTTCCACAGAGTCCTGTTCGAAGTCCACTCCCTCAAACTGCTCGCCGCCCACTGCCTCATCAACAACCAGTGTGAGTTTTAACACCTCTGGATAACCAGCTGTCAAGATTCCCGTTTCCAAAACATCCATCTGCTCTTTTTAATATTGATCCTGACAGAGCAAGGCCTTTTTGGTCCTGAAGGTTATGAGTTGTTTTTTTTTTGTTTTTTTTTCTCTTATCTGTAGATTTGCTTCCTGAGAACTGTGTGGAGGAGAAAACAAAGTCATTTGACCCCAACGCTGTCATGGCAGAGATTAGACATGATGACAGACCCGGAGTTCAGCTCAAGTACAAATAAAAAACTTCTTGTATTTTTAGCTATTCTTGAACGTCATCTGACAGGTGAAGCTGAACACTCACCATGCTTCTCCTCTGTCCCTTCAAGGTATTCCCATGTTTCCCCTTTAGAGCTTGACAAGTTTCTGGAGGATGTCAAGTTAGTGGAGAGTTCAGTCTAAGATCTGTTTTGCATCAGCTGTTTCATCTGTTATTTTAGCGTGACATCATTTCCTCTCAACAGGAATGGGATTTACCCCTTAATGAACTTTGCCACATCTCGGCCTCACCCCGTCCCTCGAGCTCTGTCCTTGTCTCAGGAGCAGGTTGAGACGGTGAAAACACCGACTCCTGAACCCCAGGAGACAGAAACGAGGAAGGTAAGAACTTTCAAATTATGGATAATAGAGCTTCAAAAAAAATATGTTGTTGTAAAACTAGAAGACTGTTCATATCTGTTATTACCAAAAACACTTTAACACTTTGTGACAATGTATGCTGCTTTTGCAGGTTATTCAGATGCACTGTAATTTGGAATCAAATGAAGAAGGGACCAAAACTCATGTGAGTCACACAGTACTACAGGTACTTTGCTCATTCTGTACATCTCAGTTGAGCTCCTCAATGATGAAACATATTGGCTATACTTTTTTCTCTCAAATGGGTTAATCTGAGCTTCTCAGTTTAATGTAGATTATCTTTTTCTCAGCTCTCATTGTTTCTGAAGATGGATGACAAACTTCATCGGCAGCTAAGCTGTGACATCTTTCCAAGTACGTTTAAAAGTGTTTTTATATTAGACACCGTATTAGACTGTGAAACCGTCAGGCTCATTGGATTTAAAGTATGAGAAATTATTGAAGACTTATTTACAGAACTGCATGCAGTTTGGATTCTCATTTTGCTGAAATATTACCTATGAAACTTTCAGCGGACACTCCAAAAGACCTCGCCAGTGAACTCGTCCACTATGCCTTCATAAACGAGGTAAATGGAAAGTTTTTATTGCATTTGTTTTATAACGATATGCATTTTACTTTAGATTGTAGTTGAAAAAATGGTTCAGTCATACAGATTTGTTCTGTTTTTGTTTTGTTTTTTGTCACTCTGATGTTTTAGCTCATCAAACTAATTTCCAGAAAAATATAGGCTGAGTAAGAATATACAAAGATGTTTTCAAATTATGAGTTCAGTTATTAGGAAAAATCTATGCCAACCAACCTGGACCTATGTGGAAAAACCATCATGTTCTGGTGTTAACTTTCAATTAGCCTTCATCAATGTTTTATGGATGCAAACTCGACTACAAACCCACCTGTTTAGGATTGTATTTGAAACGTAATCAATTACAAATTTATTGATGGAACTTGACTTAATGTCATGTTTTGATTGTTGATTCTATGTTGCATTGTGTTTCTGTGTTTGTTATGATGTAAAGCACTTTGAAATGCCTTGCTGCTGAAATGTGCTATCCAAGTAAAATTTGATTGATTGATTGATTTATACTTTTTGGTGTGTAAAAATCAGCCATTTCGAAAACCTCCAGGTTGTTGAGTTACAATTTGTGCGCAGTGTAATTTTACCTAGCAACCCCAGGTGAGTCCAGCCTGTGACATAGCAACTGAAGTTCAGCTTCAGCATGTTTGGTCAGGTGGTTCAAGTGTTCTACAATGGCTGCTGGAAGAGACAAGTTTGTTGTTGACTTACCATACAGAAACCACTTGCTCCATTCTTATTGGTTGTGCAGGAGGCTCTCCTTCTGCTTTTCAAAGATGTACGGTTGTATAATTGTGCATCTGTTAGCAGCCATTTCTAACTGTGAGTGTAAGTGCTGAGTTGGGGGCATGGCCAGCAGCAGCTTTTTTTGGATTTAAAGTGACAGGAGGTCCTGAAACAGCTCATAAATAAAGGTGCTTAAAATAGGCAGACTGAATTATCATTATATAAGAATGATTTTGTTCAAAATGTAATGTAATCCTAATCTGTTCAAGGAAGCAAAATAGGTTACCTTTAAACATCGAAAACGTAAACACATCAGGCTGCTTGTTTTTTATTACAGAAGTTGGTTTAATTGATTAAAGTCTCATATTCATGTATGCTTACCTGCAGGAGGACAGTGAGAAGGTAGCTGCATTCCTGGAGGACTCCATCAGTCGACACCGGGTCTGCGCGCTGGCCGCTGGGAGCAACCAGTGACAGCGGTGTCGCGACAGCAGCTGGGACTGATGGAGTAAGTCCCCCCTCAGGGGGATGTTGATCACACGGGTGGAGAAAGAGGGAAGCAGACAGACAACTGTGGAAGACATTGTCCAGGACGCTAAACAGGACAGAGGGTGAACGCTGAAACGCTTTGAAAGTCCATAAATTATCCCAGTTAGTTGGAAGGAAAACGACAGCAGCGAGAGTGAAACCGAAGGCGTTTCTGGTTGGAGGACTGGAAATGCTTCAAAGCCGAGTCCACCTTCCCCACAGAGCAGTGGCAGATCTACAGGGTCCCTGCCTAAAAGGGCTACCATGCCTTACACATTCAGTTTTCTGTAATGTGACATTTGAGAAAGACATTGTACTGTTCCAAGCCTCCTTTTGCACGTCAGTGCCCATTTTTATTGACTCACAAACAGAAACAAGTGATTTTCTAAAGCCTCCGTCCCTCTCAAGCCTTCAGCCATCACAATTTTCAGGAATTTAATATTCCACCCTACATGCACTGTTAATACTCATCCAGTTATTTATTTCTACTCCGTAACTGTGAACCATAGAAACATTGCACAGATTCTTCTTCCTTACTTGATTTTACCTCCCTTTCTTGCACTCTTAGCATTAAAGGCCAGTTCTCCCACAGCTTAACATGCCTTGTCTTAATGCATCTATATGTCAAGCTATGAGAGGACGCCTTTTTTAGCGTTTTCTTAAAGGTTTTCCCTGTGAACGTGTTCTGGAAGCCAAAGACTTGCAAAGTGCCTGATGTGGCAATGAAATGGCATCATACCCAACTTTGCAAATTTGGGGAAAATAATCATTCATGGTTGGTCTGTTTCTTCTAAACAGGTTTACGTCTCTTTATTTGGAATTTATAAAGTCAACTTGTCTGAAAATGAAAAGAAATTTGGTACCTAAGGTAATTATTGGACTTAAAGATGGGATCATTTTGCTCTCAGCTGCAGCAAGTCTTACATTACAGGAGTGTTGGGCGTAAACATTTACAAGAAAAAGTTGGCATATTGTTGATCAGTTTCTCTGCTCTATAGTCATTATATTAAAATTGTTTTGTAAATATATTTGAGATCATTGAAAGGCAAATTCTACCCACTTCTTAGAAATTGAACTAAGTTTTATTTGCTATATCTGTGCTTTATAATCTGTGGTGTTTTGAGTAAGAATGTAGCTAAATGCAATAAGATAATATAATCATGGCTCTCTGAACTCAAGCTGATTTGTTTTTGTTTTTGTTTTTTTAAACTCAAGCAGGTTTACACAGAGTCTGCTAGGATTTATTTCTGATTACTTTAAGGTTCCTTCAAAGTCAAATTGAAGTTCCTTCCTTCCTCCCTTCCTTCCTTCTTCCTTTCCTTCCTTCCCCCCATTCTTAGTTCATTCCAAGCAACTCTCCCATCTGTCCTTCCTTCTCTGCAGCCATCGTTTCATTCATCCATCCATCCATCCATCCATCTATCCATCTATCCCACCTTCCTTCCTTTCTTCCTTCCTTCCTTACCTACTTACTTTGTCTTCTATCTTTCTTATCAATATTTATCAGATTCATTTAAATTTGCTCCATCTTTTTACATGTGCGCAGGGTGTAGGGAGGTTGTAAGCTTGCAGATTCATAACAATTATGCTGCTGTACAGTCATTGCTAACAGTACTTACTATGGTCTAATTATATCAATGTTTCTGTAAAGACAGGAACCCTGAATTCTCCCAGACAGTTGGATTGTACATACTTGGTTGTGGCTATGTAAGGGGAGTTGCATTAAACAACCTCTTAATTAAACCCAACACAATGCAGTGCCAGTGTGGCTCTCCTTTGTTCTAGTAAACTGCATGTCTTAATAACTTACAACCATTCGAAACTTTGCATTTTGCCTTTTTTTTGTCCGTCACAGTTGAGGTCCAGAGGAGAGCTGACCAAGTAAATGAATGTTCAGACTGTATGAGAATATAAAAAGACATGCATATCAGTCTTATTTTATGTCAGATGACTTTTTTTCTCTGTGACTGTTGAATGAATATTGCCTTTGGATGTGTTAAACCTTTGTTGAATATTGTAGCATCTATGATTAAAATACAAAAAAAAAACAAAAAAAAAACGTTGTGTAGTCTTTATTTTGTGTGTTTGTGTTTTAGTGTGGTGGATCCCCCTTTTTTGGTTCAGAGGTTACTGCATATTTAGCAGTATGGTCTGAATTAGTCTTTAAGTGAGAAGTACAGTTACCAAAATAAATGTAAGTCAATACAGTTATTCTAGAGGTAGGAATACTCACTTATAAAATGACAGTTGTAGGTATATCAATGTAAATAATCATAAAAGGTGTTTTATTTCATAAATTTAATTCAGAAAATTTAACTCAGAGTTATTATGTATACTAGTGATGTACTTCAAGTTTTTATTTCTGTTAATTTTGATGGTTATAAAACTTAAATTTAGTTTCCTAGAAAAGTAGAATGTGAGATAAAGCCATGTAAAAACAGGATTTCTAACCCAGAAATGATTTGGTCTACACAATTTTGCTAACTTGGCAGTTAACCAGCAGTGTTCATTTAAACACTACAATTAGGGTAAATCACAAAAGGTCATTGTTAAAGCAGCTAGCTGTTCAAAAGTGATATAGCTACATGCATCCAAACTGATGGAAAGTATAATGACAGAAAAAAATTATTATTTTTTTTCTGGTATCCCTGTCTAGGCCCTGTACGCTTAATTTTTTTTACTTGTACCATACAAGCAAAAAAAGAAAAGAAAGTAAGAATCACTTCCTCAAAAATAAAAATAGAATAATCACAAAAAGGAAAACAACCAGAAACAAATTATAGCGGATATACAATAACGAAATGGTGTAATGATTTGATTAAAAAAATAAGAAAAGCTGAAGATTTGAGATTTTTTTTACCTCAAAGGCAAAATTGAGAAATCCCACTAAAACTAGACCATAAGTGAATGTTCAAATTGAAATGATTTAAAAAATAGCTACAAACAGTAGCTGCTCTGAAGATGCCCGCCTTTGTAACAAGTGCCGATGAGGTAAACCATATCAATAACCTTGAATCAGAAACTCACTCTTTGACAGTAAGACAAGTCATTTATTGTAATTTCATTTATATCAAAAATATTGCTGTGTAATTTCAGAAATTCTACGATATATATATTTTCTTTCCTCAGAAAGTATTGCTTTTTAATCTGCTAGTATTGATACATTAAATCCTACTTTGAGTTTTATGTAAAATCCACATTAATTACATGACAGCTATCACACATGACATTTCTTACCCTGCATTAAAAATGACATGTAATGAAATAACCAGTTATAATTAATTAAATAATTAAATTAAATGGATGAATTACATTATCTAATATAAGCAAATAAGACAAAAAAGGTTCCTTTTTTGCATAGCCAAATACACAAAGCCACACAATTAACATTTAAACAAAGCAAAGAAGAGTGGCCTGAAATCCATCAACAGCAATAAAGCCAAACAGAAAACTAACAGAAAAAATAGAACATACACATATCCTGCAATTTAGTTTCTAGAGTATTTCAGTTACATAAGGCAAATTTTTCCACTAACTTTCCAATATCATGCTTGGATGTATTACTCTAGGAACATCCCTATTTTTTAGTAATAATATTTTGTAAATTTCTCTCCTTGTGACCAATGTTAATGACTGTAGTTGTGACTGCAGAGCATATTAAAGAGATGCTTGATTATGAAAAATTAGGTCCAGTTACCTTCTTCTCATTCTCATGAATAAAGCCAAATTAATTAACCAGTCAACCCCTTAGTCCAAAGTGCCCAAGTCTATAAAGAGCCTTCATTCAAAACTAAATAAATTCTGTTCTTAATAAATGATTAACAAATAAAACAAAAAGAAATAGACAAAAAAATTCCTATTGATATATTTCAATTCGCCTTTTGTATTTACCTAATTAAATACAAAAAATACAATTTTTTTTGTATTTAATTAGGTATTTTTTCTTATCTGATGACGTATTTATTAATTATGCGTTAATAACAGTATTTATTTAAGTGAAGATGAAATACAACCTCAGTTCTCGACCTATACCATTCTCCCATTCTGCGGACTCGGGCAACCCACACAATACCATCATGTATTGTGTGGATGTATTTTCTCGCGATATCTCGCAGTGAAATTCTCGCGAGCTTTGAGGAGTGTGGCCCTCTCTTGAAGGTGTGCTTCATGGCGGTTACGAACACTGCGGTAAATATATTTTGCGATTAAAAAGCGAACTTGTTACGTTTTTTTTTAATTACAATTATTTATTGTGTAGTTAAAGCGCGGCGTTTTTGTAATTATACATGTGCCTATTTATTTATATTTGTACTGGAGGAACAAAAAGCACCAGCTCGGTTTACGCGCCACAGCAATGAATGGCTAACATGAGCTAATGTTCTGTCTGCTGCTAGCAACAAAGACGTCGACAGCTGAATACAAATCATGCCTTGCTATGCATTGTTCTGTTTCTTTAAACTCGGTTTAATGATAACTGTAGAGCTATAGAGCGGGGTTATGATGTAGTTATGTATCTCAGTATTCCTTACACGAAATAAAAGGGTAACCGTAGCCTGCTACAGCTAATCTGCTATTCTAACGTTAGGATGAAAATCACGTTTAGTGCTCCTGCGCATCAATTGCACGGTTAGAAATCCAAATAATACGGGAAAGCTGTATGTAAATCAGGCTGTAAGATTATGAGAACTGCCTGTTTTAATCATAGTCTGAAGGCATCTTTTATCTCCCCCCATAGAAATTGTTGAATTGTTAAAGCTTCCCCGTCAGTCCTCTTCCCCTTGGGGGCTTTCCTGTCTCAGTCTGGTGGACCCAGCGGTTAGAGTGTTGCGTAAGTAAGGAGTTTATCCAGGCCCACCTGGTTTAAATCCGGGTGTAGGTCCTCAATATTTTTTCTGTTATTGATTAAAAAACTGTGGTGAAATCTCATGTACATTTTGTTGTATGTTGCGGTATTTTAATTACAGTGTGAATGTACTAGGAATAAGCCAGTTAAATAAGGGTATGAGTTTTTGCTAATTTTTCCATTTTTAAATTGCAGGGTGGTGAAGCTCTGACGATGGAGAATGGACAAGGCACAGGCTCCAAGCTTGGCCTACCGCCTCTTACCCCAGAGCAGCAGGAGGCACTACAAAGGGTGAGAGTCTCCTCCTGTCCATGTTATCCAGCACTATGAACACCTTACATCACATCGAACATTTCATTTATTAATTCTTTATCTATAAAAAAAGGCCGCAAATGCATGTAAATTTTGTTTCTTTCTCATTTTCTTTCACCTAAGTGATAATGAGTAAAGGGAGAGCTGATTTCCTCTTCAACAGAGGGCAAAGCAGTAATTATTTTGCAGCTGTCTGGCTAATTGGGTAATCTTGACAAAAATAAAGCTTGAAACAGAATAAAGACATGTTGTTATAATTGTGACAGTTGGTACTTGGATGTTGCAAGGTAAGGAAAAAGTAGCAGTCTCCCATTAGTTACAAAATCTTAAACAAAAATGTACGATATAATGTGGCTTAATTTAAAACAGAAGTTACTGTTTTGATACAGAGACTCAAGCAAAAAATTTTAGATGAATTTAGAAACAAATGTTTGCTGTTCTGCTCTGTACAGAGTAGCAATCTCATATCGATTAATTTTATTTTTATTTACAATTTTCTTTAATTTCAACCAAAAAAATAGTAAAACTTGACTGGATAGACATAATTATGTGTGGATTTGATATAAAATGCTAGAAGAGTCTAAAATAGCCAGTGTATGCTGCTATTGTCACATTTTCTAAGAGTGTTCTGCAGCTCTTAAAACGCAAGGCTTAGAGTATGACCAAATTTCTCAGTAGTGCAACTGGAAAAAAATCTGAGGTTTCATTGGTGCCACCACTGGTTATAGATGGAACTACAGCCAGTGGTTGTAAGCTTACTTTCACACTGTAAGTTTTCATCCTAACTTACAGTGTGAAAGTTTTGGAAGGGGCCTAGTAAAAGTCTAACCTAAACCTTAATTTCTAGTGTGCTTGAATTAAAACAATTCTGTAAAGAAGAGTGGGTCAGAAAGTTATCACAAGTGGTTGATGCTAGCCGTTTGGTTTGGAAAAATGTGTCTTCCTTAAAAATGAAATCATTTTTTGAATACATGACTCTGTGTTTACTCACTTTCTGATATAAAAAAATGATTTTGAACAAAAAAAAAACCTAAACAGAAGTCAGTTGATCCAAAGTTCAGCTAGTTGCTCTGCAGAGGAGGGCAGAATACTCAAAAATTGCACTCAAGCAAGAATAGAACTACTTTTTAACTACATATATTTATTGAAAGTAAAAGGTAGCTGTAAAAGCAATTATTTCAAGTGTTTATCTCATTCTTGCCTTTTGAGAAAAAAAAGACCATTTTAAGATATGCTTTTGACTCGAAAAGGAAAACAAGGAACTCGAGGAGATGGTGGGAAATCTTCAGAGTGGAATTGAACGCTCCGAAGATTGAAAAGATTCCACGTCCAAGACCTTGAATCAGAATATGAGATGATCATCAGTGAAAACGATGTTCTCAAAACACAGCTCACGTTTTGGTCTAGAAAATGAGAGAATAGAGTTAAATAACCAGGATTTGAGCAGTAGAGTGGAATGGAAATAATAAGATTGTACCTGAAAGACAGATATCAGGACCTCTGAGCAACTCTGATAAGGACACAGGCGTCCATAAAGAAGCAATCCATGGACATGAAGTTTCTCTTTAAAAAAATCTGACAAAGTCCGAAGCCGGTTTGATAAAGAGGTTGAACAAAAAAAGGAGCTAAGCCAACACATCCTAGCTTTGAAGTCAGAGAACACTGCTTAAGCAAGTACTGGTAAGCAAGCTGGAAAATTCTCAAGAGACATTGAAGTGGTTGAAGGAATATGGTAAAACCCTGATGGAGTTCTTCACGCTCTATGGCTCAAATGAAGAAGTTGAGATCTCTGAGGACGAGAAGGAGAGGAAGGAAGAGGAGCAGAAGAAGGAAGACAAAAAGGAGGAAGCCCTGAAGGAGGAGAAAAACCCTCAGTACCAGGAGAGCCAATATCAAACATCAACTGTCCGAAAAGTTGGTCAAACGGTGGGCAGAGTTTTCCTAACAATGTATTCTGATGCTCCACACACACTTCTTGAATCTTAAGCAGTTCAGACATGTTTGTGTCTCTGTCTTTGCAGGGTCTAGATACCCAACTCTGTTCTGGTTGCTGATTGTTCTGGTGAAATTGGTCGCTTTGGTGTAACTGATTACTTTGCTGTAACTGGTTGTTCTGATGTAGTTGGTTGTTCTGGTGTAACTGGTTGTTCTGATAAAACTGCAGGGTTCGAACCGGTCATGAAAAATCATCGGATTTTATTTTAGGTCATTGAAAGTCATGGAATTTGCAAATAAAAGCAAAAAAATACTGTTCTTTTTTCTGTGATGTATGTGTGTCTGGATTTTATTTCAAGACCAGGAAAGACCACAACTGTGGAAATGTCACTAAATTGCCAGCATATTGTCCACTTTATTTGTCAACATTCTTGTTTTCAGTGGATGCAAAACACACAACGCATTACTAGCTAACGCATTACTCGCTAACGCATTACTCGCTAACGCATTACTCGCTAACGCATTACTCGCTAACGCATTACTCGCTAACGCATTACTCGCTAACGCATTACTCGCTAACGCATTACTCGCTAACGCATTACTCTAATCTGACCCCCTTGTTTCAGAAACGAGAAATCTAATGCATTAATATTTAAAATCCAATAATCAGTTTAAAGTTACTTCGTGTTACAATACAGTTTTCGTTTTATTTAGTAAAAACATTGTTGCTTTCCTCTTTTGTGTAACACAAGCGACACAAATGTAAATAATGGCGGGAAAACAGATGCACACTAACTGGAAAGATTTTTCATTGAATAATCATGTTACTTTTTCAAAATAACCTGGTAATTAATTAACTGCAGTATATGTCATACATATGAATTTTATTATGTCAAAGTGGCACACTGTCCCCAAAAGCAACTTTTTCCATTTGCTTTTGAACAAAATGGCTTCAGTCTTTAATCAAGCATCAGTCTGTAATTAGGACTGTACACTTACTTTATAATTTGCCTCACAACTAGCAAGCTAAATACTCTGGTTGCACACACATTCTTGGTGCCAGATTTTAATATATTTTATTTACTGCCTCTTTCTAAAGTCTTGAGTAAGAAACATAGTAAAATAGCACTCAGCTGTTTTAAAGTCAATACAGTAGTTTCACCAACAAATAAAAAGTCTAAAAATCAAGCTTTGATCTTCTTGAACAACTCTACATCAGTGCAACAGTTTGCCCTAAAAAAATAAATAAAACTGATATTTCCACACCTAACAAACATCATAGCTCCTCACTGATAACTCAGTGTGCCGTCTCACTTTGCAGCCTTGTATTCAGTAATTTGCCAAACATGAACCATGGCTCTTTAACAGAACCCAATAACATAGAATATATTATTAACATCAACAGCTTACCTGCAATGCAAAATAACTCATTTCGAAGTATCGCCACACAGCAGTTATACACATCCGTCTTAGCAACGGCTATCGCTGTTAGCCCTCTGAATACGGTAACAGTGGTGGCAGTTCATTAAGTAAAAGTAAATTACTACGGAAACAATACTAATGCGGAACTCGATGTGGTAATTGATACTTCACAGAACCCAATAACATAACAGAATACATTATTAGCATCACCAACTTGCCTGCAATACGAAATAACTCAATTGGAAGTATCGTTGCACAGCGGTTATGCACATGTCTTGGCAAGTAGTACCTTCACGCAACGGTCATGTTTATTACTGGTGGAGCAATACTGACCCCTATTGGGAACTATATCAAACTGTGACTGGTGAATAATGTGCTCCCTATTTTTATAACCAAAATGATAAGATCTTTCTGATCTAACCCCAAGAATACAACAAATAAATTACACAAAAAAACACAAAACAATATTATTTACGTTGACTATTACACCAGTCCATATGTGTGCCAAGGGACACGGTCAAACGCCTTCTCCAAGTCCACAAAACACATGTAGACTGGTTGGACGAACTCCCATGCACCTTCCAGGACCCCGCTGAGGGTGTAGAGTTGATCCAGCGTTCCAGGACGAAAACCACACTGCTCTTCCTGAATCTGAGGTTCGCCTATCCGAGGGACCCTCCTCTCCAGGATCCCTGAATAGACTTTGCCAGGGAGGCTTAAGAGTGTGAATCCCCTATAATTGGAGCACACCCTCCGGTCCCACTTTTTGAACAAGTAGACCACCACCCCAGTCTGCGAATCCAGGGGAACTGACCCTGATGTCCATCCTATATTACAGAGCCAACACAACCCTACAACATCCAGAGCCTTAAGGAACTCCGGGTGAATCTCATCCACCCCCGGGGCCCTGCCACCGAGGAGCTTTTTGACTACCTCGGCAACATTGTCCCCAAGCTCAGTTTCCTCAATGGAAGGCATGTTGGTGGGATTGAGGATGTCTTCAAAGTATTCTGCCCTCCAGCCCACAACGTCCCGAGCACACCATCCCCACTATAAACAGTGTTGGTGCTGTACTGCCTTCCCCTCCTGAGACGCCGGATGGTGGACCAGAATCGCCTCGAAGCCATGCGGAAGTCTTTCTTTCTGGCCTCTCTGTGCTCCTCCCATGGTTTTTGGTTTTTGCTTCAGCAACCACCTGAGCCACATGCCGCTTTGCCCACCGGTACCCATCAGCTGCTTCCGGAGTCCCACAGGCCAAAAAGGCCCGATAGGATTCCTTCTTCAGCCTGACAGCACCCCTCACTGTAGGTGTCCACCAAAGGGTTTGAGAGTTGCCGCCACGACAGGCACCGACAACCTTGGATGGTCACAGTTCAGATGAGCCGCCTCGACAATGGAGGCACGGAACATGATCCACTCAGACTCCATGTCCCCGCACCTCTCTTCATCTGAGTGTCCAAGACATACGGCTGTAGCTCCGATGAAACGATGACAGTGGATCATCGAACTGCGGCCTAGGGTGTCCTGGTGCCAAGTGCACATATGGACACCCTTTTGTCTGAATATGGTGTTCGTTATGGACAATCCGTGACAAGCATAGAAGTCCAACAACAGAATACTGCTCGAGTTCAGATCGGGAGGGCCGTTCCTCCCAACCACGCCCTTCCAGGTCTCACTGTTATTGCCCACTTGAGCGTTGAAGTCCCCCAGCAGAACAAGGGAGTCCCCCAGAGGGGGGCTCTCTAGTACCCCCTCTAAGGACTCCAAGAAGGGTGGGTAATCTGAACTGTTGTTCGGCCTGTAAGCACAAACGACAGTCAGGACCAGTCCCCCCTCCCGTAGGCGGAGGGAGGCTACCCTCTCGTTCATCTGGGTAAACCCCAACGTATAAACGCCGAGATGGGGAGCAACAAGAATGCCCACTCCTGCCCAACGCCTCTCACCGTGGGCAACTCCAGAGTGGAAGTATGTCCAGCCCCTCTCAAGGAGACTGGTTCCAGAACCAGAGCCATACATTGAGGTGAGACCGACTATTTCTAGCCGGAACCTCTCGACCTCACACACTAGCTCCGGCTCCTTCCCCACCAGAGAGGTGACATTCCATGTCCCAAGAGCCAGCTTCTGCAACCGAGGATCGGACCGCCAGAGCCCCTTCTCTCGACCTCCACCCATCTCACATTGCACCCAACCCCTTTAGAAACATGGGTCCCATGGGCCCCCCATGGGATGGGGGACCCATTTTTCCTCTTCGGGCTGGGCCCGGCCAGGCTCCATGGGTAAAAGCCCGGCCACCAGGCGCTCTCCTTCGTGCCCCCCCACCAGGCCTGGCTCCAGAGTGGGGCCCTAGTGACCTGCATCCGGGCGAGGGAACATAAAGTCCAAAGTTGTTTCTCATCATCGGAGTCTTCAGGCTGCGATTTGTCTGGTCCCTCACCTAGGACCTGTCTTCCTTGGGTGACCCTACCAGGGGCATAAAACCCCAGACAGCATAGCTCCTAGGATCATTGGGGCACTCAAACCCCTCCACCATGATAAGGTGGCAGCTGAGGAGAGAATTTTTTTTAGTAGTATGTAAAACTACAAGGTTAAAATGCAATGCTGTTGAAAATTTGGGTGCATTGGTGAAACCAGCACCAAAAGTTATTCCAAAGCCAGAGTAATGTTACATTTTACAGAAAATTAGTGAGTTTGACTCATATTAAACACTTTTTTAGCCATATATTTAGTGTATTTATCTTCTCCGTGTGATGATTCTATTCTGCATGTTTGGTCACTGATGAAGGCGTAATAACACTGTCTCTTTCCTCCTCCAGGCGAAGAAGTATGCCATGGAACAAAGCATTAAGAGTGTGTTGGTGAAGCAGACCATTGCACATCAGCAGCAGCAGCTCACCAATCTGCAGGTGAGATGTTAAAAGCTTTCGGTTCTTCTCCAGAACAGACGCGGTAATGTGGCGTAACGACAGTGAGCCTTGATTCATGACGGATTATCTTAACCTGTCCATGCATTAGTAACTCCAGCCTCTCGGGTTAGGGTCAGTTGTCCTGGAAGTCCTGCTCACCCCCTGTCTCTCCCTCGTGCTGTGAGAACCAACACATGTGTCGACCATCTGCCTCTGCTTTTTTTTCAGATGGAGATGATCGTCCTGAAGGCTTTGGTTATCATGTTGAATGCTTTGCACTTTTAAAAGAGGGCCGTGCTTTACCTGAACTGCTGTGTGGTGAATTTGTAAATCAGGCATGGGAGGTAGATCCTCTGAATGTTTTGCTGTTTAGAGGGAGGGTCTGCATATCGTGTTAGCTTAATCGCTTTTATCTGTCTAGCAGAGCAATGACCTTTCTTGAAAAAAGCAAAAGCTAAAGGGGTATCTAACCGACTTTTCAGCACTTTTTTCATCTTTACTGTCTTTCAGATGGCAGCAGTGACAATGGGCTTTGGAGATCCTCTCTCACCTTTACAATCGGTCAATAGATCATTAAATTTTTTTTCTTGTCCGCATTTCCAGTGGAAAAGGACTGTTACCCTTCTTTTACTGGTTGCGTTGGCAACAATCCCTGCCTTTTTAATCTGACTGAAGAATGCATATTTTATAAGGAAACATTGCTTTCTGCAGCGTCTGTCATTGCAACCATGTCTGCAGCGTTTGAGATGTGGAAGCCCTCATTTGCTTTTTTCTGTTTTTTTAAGTTTGCTTTCGCACTTTTTTGTAATCAAATACGTATCCGTAAACATGCTTTTTAATTCACCGAAGAGTTTCTAAAGGGAGAAAAGGCACGTCTCTTTGAAAAATATGCATTTCTTGTTTTGAAAACAGCAGCTGGCAGGAGACAAAAGAGGGATAGCAATCCCTTTATGGACCAAAATGAGAGAACTTCTGTGTCAGGGATCTTTTATTTTTTCTTTTTGCCATCTCAATGTGAAGCTTTTTCTCGGTGAACAAACAAGTCATCTTCTCGTTATGCTGTAGCTTAGCAAAGTTAAACCTCCTCTGGTAACACGATGAGTTTAAGAAGCAGACTAAAGTCATCAGTAAAACACAAAGACCTGATGATTAAAGCATCCCCCTCAAGTTAGACTCGAGAAGAAAATTCCAAGACTTTTGTTTGGATTTCTTTTGAACGCCACAGTTACTTTTTTGTTACCTTACTTTGCATCCCTGGAGTCCAGGTCAGTTACCGAAGCCAAATATTTGTGAGGGCTGTGCATGTCGATCACTTCTGTGTGTTTTTTTACCTCCATATGTCAGTAAGTAACTGAACACTAACAGAAGATAGGCCAAATTTGAGTCATTTCAGGTGACATGTGTGTCAGACAAAAAAGACTTACCCTGTTGTTCCCCCTTTAATACTCTCTATATATGTGTTCAGGCCTCCCAATACTGAGAATTGGCCTTCTGACTATTTTTGGGAAAACATGCCCAATAGAGCAGGCATATTTAAATATATATATTTTTTATTTATGTGTGTGTTGATGCTTATATTCCTTTCTTTTACTCTCTAATGCTTATTGTGTGTTGTTTTCCCCCGACTGGCAGGTGGCAGCTCAGCGGCAACGTGCGCTAGCGATCATGTGTCGGGTGTACGTGGGCTCCATATACTATGAGCTTGGGGAGGACACCATCAGACAAGCCTTTGCCCCCTTCGGTCCAATCAAGAGCATTGACATGTCTTGGGATTCGGTTACAATGAAGCATAAGGTTTGTGTCGTTTAACATTCACCCTCCTTAAACTTTTCCGCATTTTGTCACAAAGCAACCAGAAACGTTTGAGGGTGCTGGTTGGTACACTTCTGCTAAGGTGCTAATAGCTGCACTAATTTTTCCATAGCTTTGAAGATGTTTAGCATCCTTAGCTTTAAATTCAAAAGTGCTAATTTATTGTGAAGAGAAAGAAAAGCAATTTATTATTTTTAATTATGAGAGCATTTTTTAAAGGTTTTCTTGGCTCTAGTGGTCTTTATTTGAAAGCAGTTTGACAGAAAAGAGGGTAATGAGAGAGGGAACACATGCGACTAAGGTCACCAGTCTGGAATCGAACTTGCGACTACTGCCACGAGGACTAAGTCTTCCATATGTGGGCCATGCTTTGCCCCTGCGCTACCACAGCTCCCCAGAGTGCATTTTTATTAAGCATCTCTGGGACAATTTATATTTTTTAAAACCTTCTTCTGTTGCAGTTAAAGGTACATGTCTTTTAGGATACATCTTTGGACATCAAGAGACTTAAATTTTAGCTCACACTACTCTGTCAAATTGAAAACAGCGCTCATTGAATAACGATTTTTAAGTCTGGTCACAGATGATGTCTGAACTTTGACTGGTCCATTTCATTGGAAACCCTGCCATATTCTTAAGTTTTCCCCTGCCTACAGGTTTTTTCCAGGACCGTTGGCATTTAACTTGAGCCATAGTCTCATGAACTTTGACCAAAAAGAAAGTGACCCCTACAGCACCTGCTTCCACATATCCCAGATTCCAAAAAATACATTGAAATCTGTAGTCAAAATGTGACAAAAAATCTGGAAAAGCTCAGAGGGTGTTGATACTTTTGCAAGACACTATAGATTGTGGCCATATTTTAAGTGTATTTTGGGTTTTCTATGAACATGAATGATATTTCTGCGTGCAGGGCTTCGCCTTTGTGGAGTATGACGTGCCAGAAGCTGCTCAGCTGGCTCTGGAACAGATGAACTCGGTCATGTTAGGAGGGCGAAACATTAAGGTGAGTCGTTTAGAGACGGTTTTTGCTACAGTGGGACATTCAGAGAGCAGTCGTCTTATTCTTCAGCGCTTATTTAAGGAACAAGGTGGAGTGTTTTTTTTTGTTTTTTTTACTAATAACATGGTTGTGAAGCCAAGTACAAGTTCCACGACTTTCTTCATTGTTTTATTATTCAGAAGTGATGTACTTTCTTTAAAATGTTGATTTTATATTTATATTACATCCTATACTTTGACTTACCATATTATTCTGTGCTTTTTTTTTTTTAACATATTCAGTTAGTTTTTTAGATTAATGTAGATTAAAGTACTACAGGCACTTTTAGGTCTGGTTTTTAGTTCCTCAGATGTATCTGGCTTAAATCGGCTAATCCTATAACATCATTTTTAATCTACTGACATGGACTCTATCATTGTGAAGCAGAATTAACCAAGCTTCTCTCAAACAAGTGAAGGTGTTACATAAGGGTGAAATGATTTATTGATTATTGATCAACTAATTTAGTAATCAAATAAGTGTTAACTGCAGTTCATAGACTGTAAAACATGACATTTTCTGAAAGAACATTGTAAGAGCAGTAATTAAGCTGAAACTAAATACAATATATATGCATCTTTTGCTAGAAATGATCAAGCATTCACTATAGGAAAGCTGTCATTTCATTTTTAGCAATAAAATGTTTATTTTATTTTTTTTAGAAGAAGAATTTGATCAGCTATTTGCATTTGTTTTGTATCTTTTGTATTGCATAACATAAGCTAAAGCAGTAAAAAAAAAAAAAAGCAGACTGTGCCAATTGAATCCAATTACGCAATTAATCTCCAGAATAAATGAATTGTTAGCTGCAGCCCTGAACCAGATACTAGAAAAGGTCTGAAATACCCATTTGTAACACCATTAGCTCTGAAATTAATGATCCCATTGGTTTGTTTGATTATTTGTGGAAAATTCAGATAATAAAACCCACCAGGGTGAATGTTTTCTCCTCAAATGAGTTTGGAAAAGGCCTTAATGATTACATTGATGGATATTTGTAGTAACCATGTACTTTTCTTGCAGTTATACAAAAATGTGTTACATTTGAAAACAAACTAACTCCTCTCCATGTTTGATGTCTCTGTGTTTATTCACAGGTGCGTGCCGTATGTATGTAGTATGAAGTTTGTGTGTGTCTGTGTGTGTTGCTCTTCCAAGATGTCCTGGTAGCTTGTTTAAGTGAGGATTTTCAGTGAGATGCCCAGCGGTGCGTGAAATCTCTCTGCTACCAAGTTGTGCTGATGATGGACTGCGCCTGGGTGGTGTTAATTGGCCGCCTCATCTGTTGTACAGATGCCATTTAGACTCGTCTCGAATTTTTTCTGAAAGCGTCGTACCGCTGAGATCGCGTTGCGTCTTGCAGCCAAACTCCGTTCCTTTTAGTGTTAAATTAAATTTTCAGCTCCCAACATACGGTTCATCCGGAAAGTATTCACAACCCTTTACTTTTTTCACATTTTACGTTACAGCCTTATTCCAAGTTGTATTAATCTCTTTCCTCACGATTCTACGCACTAATACCTTTTTATGACAATGTGGAATACAGTTAGACATTTCTTAAAAATTTATTGAAATAAGTATGCACAGCCTATGCATTATACTCTTTGAAAATGATGCCACAAGGTCAGATCTTTAGGCAGTTTCTTCCATACTTCTCTTCTGCTCTTCTCAAACTCCTCCATCAGGTTGGATGGAACACATCTGTGTAGCCTTTCTTCGATCTTTCTGGAGATATTCACTCAGATTTAAGTCTGGACTCTTTCTCACAGATGGGTTCTGAAGCCTTTCAGATCTTGGCCATGAGCTTTGGGAAACCAGCACCAGGTTTGAGTATGCTGAAGAATGAACTATATCCTCAATCTGATGTCAAGATGTTCTAAAACAGGTTTTGACCCAGGATGTCTCTGTACACCACTGTATTCATCTTTTCCTTTATTTTGACCAGTGTGCCAGCAGCATCATGTTGCTGCCACCACCCTGCTTGATGAGCCATGCGTGGTCTCCTCCAAACATGACGCCTGGCCTTCACACCAAAGACTTCATTCTTTGTTTCATCAGACTACAGGATCTTGTTTCTCCTGGCCTGATTGATGGACTGAAGCAGAGATAGTTGTCTTTCTGCAAGTTTCTCCACTATCTGTATCTCTGAGAATGACCATTGCTTTCTTGGTTCTTCTTCCATTAACCAACAATGGAGGCTACGCTCATTGTGACCTTTCAGCCAGCAGAAATGTTTCTTGATCCTTCTCAAGATTTAAACCTCAATCTTGCAGACAAATCCCTTGAATTCAAGCTTGGTGTTTGACCTCTGACCTACGCTGTCAACTGTGGGACCTTACAGAGATAAATGTAAATCAAGTCCAGTCAACTGAATTTACCTCAAATGGAGCTGATTTAACGTGTAGGAATGAAGTGGTGTGAATACCTTCCAGATGCAATGCAGGAAATTATAAAACCTCAGTCGCATTCTGATAAACTTCAGTAAGTTTGTTTCGGTAACTTCATTACACACAGTGATATTTTAAATTGTTTATTCCTGTAGAATTTAACAATTATGGCGTGAAATTTGAAAAAGTAGAACATTGCACAGGACCTATAATTTCTTGAGATGCAGAAGCACTCATGTACTATACAGCATCTACACTCAATACTCACAGAGGTGATAAACCTGTGTAGGATTTTTATTTTACCGTACTTTATGGCTGAGTTGATACTGAACTTGATGAAACACTATAAACCAACACCAGCAGATGACATGGCTCCTGAACTCATCACTGACTGGAAACATGGATTCTACGCGTCTCTTCTCTTCGTCCAGACTCCAGGAGATTGTTTTTGAGATAAAACACAAATTTGATTTTCATCTGAAAAGAAAACATATTTTATTCTCCTTGACACACATATAGTTCCTCTGACATTTTTCTCTGTAATCCATTTTGAGGATACAACTCTTATGCAGCTTTTCTACCACACTTCAATTCATTGTAATTTTATTTAAATGGCACCTATTCACAACAAATATCTCAAGAAACTTTAACAAAAAAATCATACATACATTCCATTTGATCCTAGTTATCAAACATTACAATAACCGTAATTATTCAAAGTAGTTTAAAAAGTTTTTATCTGAGGTAACCCAGCAAACCCAGTTATTGACTTGCAGCATTCATTCCTCCTGGATGGAAATGTGTTGACAATAGAAAATTGCTTTGAGTGTCTCCTTCCACTAGATTTTTTTTTTATTTTGATTTTTTTAGAAAATTAGGACCAGTAAACACTATAAAATATTATTGTATGTAATCTCGCCGCTGAGTGGAGTTACCGAAATAAACCTTTTCACTGAAGTGCCCCATAGACTCTTCCCATAGTGCGTTTTCCATCGGTACCATAAAGACCCCCCCGTTTAGAGGCCCTGTCGATTTAATCTGTGCAATAGGTTGGGCGGCCAAGTAACATCGGTCAGGCGCAACCCATCATCGACCAGCTGGCAGAGGAGGCACGTGCCTACAACCGGATCTACGTAGCGTCTGTCCACCCGGACCTGTCGGACGACGACATCAAGAGCGTGTTTGAGGCCTTCGGAAGGATTAAATCGTGCACGTTAGCTAGAGACCCCACATCAGGGCGACACAGGGGCTTTGGCTTCATTGGTGAGCTAGGAGGTGCTCATTCTCTCATGCTCCTGAGTTGCTGATACCCTGCTGCTGACTTTTTGCTGTTTTCTTCCCATGTTACTTTGAAATTCATCCAACAGAGTATGAAAAGCCTCAGTCAGCCCTGGATGCGGTGTCCTCTATGAATCTTTTTGACCTGGGTGGTCAGTACTTGCGAGTTGGCAAAGCAGTGACTCCACCGATGCCGCTATTGACCCCCACGACCCCGGGTGGGCTGCCACCTGCTGCGGCTGTAGCTGCAGCGGCAGCTACGGCTAAGATAACGGCCCAGGCAAGTATAAATCCCTTCCAAAGGGATTTAATGGCCCTCCAGGTAAATATAACTCAGATCTAGCTAGATATGACATAGAACAGATGCACAGATTTCTGGGTCAGAAGAAATCGGAAGTTACCAGAATAGTGTTAGTTTAGCAAGACTGAATGTAAGCCTGCTTCAGTTAAGTTAAACGCTTAAATTTTTTTTTAAGCGTGTCCATCAGTTAAATGGCATCAATCCGTGATTATTTCACCTGTGATCCTTCTTAACTCACTAAAACGAACTGTTTGCCACCAACATTTTGACCCTGATGGAGACGAGGCTCTCTCTCTTTGCTATGCGGTGTGATTGTTCACTGTGTTGCCTTGTGCTGTTTTCTGTGTGTTTCCCGTACCTAATGTGTTGGGCCCCCCCCCTTTCTTAAGGAGGCGGTAGCTGGCGCATCAGTTTTGGGGGCGTTGGCAGCACCACAGCTTCTTGGACAGCAGATAGGATTACCTCAGGCTGTTATGGCTGCACAGGCACCAGGTGTTATCACAGGTATGGACTGATGTGAATCTGTCTTTGTGGGTGTGGCGAGCAGGGTTGTTTCTCCTCCGAACAGTATTTTTGACAGTATGTTGACATGAGGGGAGGAAATAATTACAGTACAGTGGACCCCCTTGTAGCTGAATACCTGGGGCTCCTTAGTGCTTGTAAGTACCTATTTTAATAGTTTAAACGACAAATGTACCTTAATATGCATCAATACGTACAGTAGAAATCGCAGTCCTGCAGAAGCCAATAGCTACAGTCTTTTTGTCTGCTCTTGGGGGTACAACCAATCAGAGCCAAGGAAATGGTGCTCTTGGATTGGTTGTTTTGCGAACGCCAACCAATTTCGTGTCAAGTTTCATCACACCCTGGAATTTCAGCTTCTATTCTCTATGAAAAACATCTGTAAACAAGCGGATTTTGGTTTTACAAAAAAATACCTGATTAGGTGGGGTCCACTGTATAATATAAATGTATTTCTCCCCATACAGATTTCTTCTTTGTTTTTTTGTCGAAAGTGTTCACTTGTCAAATAAATGTTAATATCAAAGACAACCTGAGGAAATTTTTAAAAGCAGTTCTGAAATTATGATTTCATTTATTGGAAATAGCTATGCAAATCAGCGAGTTCCCATCTCCTTTTGTGGTTCAGTTTCACAATCCACCTGCACAATAAAAATAAAATCATCTAAACCGAACTTGTCTGACAAAAGGAAATAGACCGGCGGTTTTCAAAGTGTGAGGCGCGCCTCCCCTGGGGGGCGCCAGAGCACTTTAGGGGAGGCGTGGTGCGAGGGAAAAAATAAACCGGAAAAGCTATCTGCTTGCCGTCTACTGATGTGAGAGAAACGTCTTTTACGCACACGATCAACTCTGTGGATTTAGGAAAAAGTTGGTACTGTGGGGTGCGCGTGTGGAGTGGGGATCAGTGGAAATGTTTCCCCCCTTAGAGGATGTTTTGGCCAGTGATGTCAGTAACGTTACTGACATCGGACCACTTTTTCAGTAACGAGTAATCTAACGCGTTGCTATTTCAAAACCAGTAGACAGACTACAGTTACTTATCAAAATCATTTTTGCGTTACTGTGCGTTACTATCTTCTTTTGTTATTTAATCATATTTCCTCGACGCGTCTTGTCGAGTGACCGACGTCTCTATGCGACATAAATGTAAACAATGGAGGGACAGCAGGCATTGTGCTCCTTGGAGGGGGGCTCACCCTTTCATACTTTGAAAACCCCTGAAATAGACTAAAAATATCTTTAAAGCAACACATCAGGCCATCAGTCACCTAAGAAATTCAGGAATACATGAAAAATGAAGTCATTTACATCTTACAAAGATATTTACAAGGCTTCACGAACCACAGAAAAAGGCATTGCTGTGAAATAGAGAAGACATGTTTACCAAGGTATTACTGTGAAATTGAGAAGACATGTTTACCAAAATTACTCACAAGAGTCCATCAAAGCCATGAAGTCAAACAGAAAAGGACTGAACAAAAACCACTGCAGGCCTCAATTAAGGTCACTGTTCCTGGTTCGACAGTAAAAGAGACTGGCCCTCCAGGTAAATATAACTCAGACCTAGCTAGATATGACATAACACAGATGCACAGATTTGACATAGACTAAATTTAGGCCGGGGTCCACTGTATAATAAAAATGGATTTCTCCCCTATACAGATTTCTTCTTTTTGTAGTTTTGCTCCAAGGTCAAAACTACTGCTGACAACAAATATCACAGAGGCACATCTCACCATTTCCCTAAAACCCTTCATAATCAAAACATTTGGGAACACATTTTATGAACTGTACAGACATAAGTCGAAGTATTTGGAATGTGTGTGTCCTGTTAGAACACAGGATTTCAGAAAAAGATCATATGACAAGTCAGACCATAGTGGTAATACTGCTGCGGTCTGGGGCTAATTTGCCTTATTTAACTGATCAAATCTTAATTCTGCTGTCCATCAGAAAATTATCCAACCATCAGTTTGTGAAGCTCAAGTTTACCTGAAGAAACACAACCTGAAGCAAGTTTACCACTGAATGTCTCATTAATAACACATGTATTGTAGTTGAACCTAGGTGATTCTGCAGAGTGAGCTAAAGTTCCTCTACACAATGTTAGACTCATTCCCAGTATTTCACAAAGGATCAATTGGGTTTAACTTTTCCCCCAAAAATAAACCATCTTAAAAAGTCTTCTTTATGTAGTTGGGTTTTCTTCATTTGTTAAAATTTCTTTTATGATGTAAAACATGTAAGTATGGGCAGAGAGCAAAAGCAGAGGGAATCCCTAAAGGATATTTTACATCATAATGAAGCTGCTTTTTATTTATTAAAATGATTTAAGCAAAATTATTGGTTTGTACATGATCTGGTTAATGCATGTATTAAAGTAGGTACTTCAACTTGAAATGTCTGACAGCACAAGATGTATGGTTGCACATTGAATCCTTCGATTGATTCCTTTTTCTGGAACACATATTTTTTCCTTCTACTAAACTTTCCATTAATGTGCTTGGGGAGTGCACTTTAAGAAGCTTCTTTTACACAGGAATTTCGGTGGCCTACCTGGCTTTCAACTTTCTCCAACAATTTGTTTGTAAATACTATTATTCACATTGCTCCTCTCCATATATCGTAAATATACATACATGCTCAAAGATTTTAAACTTGTATGTACCACTTGTAACAATTGTCTTCTTTTTTTCCAGGAGAAACGCCACAAAATGTTTTCCTTTCTTTTCTTTTTTTTTCTTTTCTTTTTTTTCCCCACTATGCATTTTTCACACATATTCAGATTTGGATTTTATGGGTTACCTGAGCCTAACAGCTATATACATTTTGATTTTTTTTTTTCCCATTTTCCTATATGCATATTTGTATATGTTTAGTACCTTTAAAGGCATTTTCGCCTAATTAAAAAAAAAAATGTCAGCTCAAGTAAATTGAAAAAAAAATTATTGAAATTGAGTTGCAGTTGTAGAGAATCCACAAAATGCATTCTGAAATGGGTATCAGTATCACAAAAAAGAGATGTAAATCATAGGATAAAGATTTCACTGGAAACTCCCCAACCTGATAACTTATTCTATATGCATCTACACATTCAAAGTTATGGAAATCTAGAAGGATTTATATAAATCCTTCTAGATTTATGTAAAACAACAAATGTCCAAGAACCCAGGAGGTATAGTTAAACTTCATTGTATCATAACTTCAATCATTGTGTGCTATTTATTTACACGGTGGGCCATAAGTTTTTACACATAGAAAAAATAAGCAATTTATTTTTGGACAAACGTTTTTATTTTTGTGGGACTCTGGAAATGTTGCAGATCAACCACAAAGTGGTCAAAGATGTGCAGCGATTACACAGTTTTCTGAAATGTGCAAATAAGTTTTGCCATTGTGTCATGTGTGTGATGCTCGTTCTGTTAAAGCTTCGTACAACCATGCGACTGCTTCCCAATCCAACTATTAGTATAATTTCAATTCTTCGCTCTTTTGTCAAACGCATCTTCTTGGGTATCTGAAATATACATTTTACTTTCTCTTATGTATGGAAACTTATGGCCTACCCTTTAATTTTCTTTAAAAGCATGTGTCAAATTCCAGGCCTGCAGGCCAAACCCAGTGCGCCAGAAGATTTTATCTGGCTCTCTAGACTAGAAATAGAACCTGAAATATTATTTGTGTGCTTAAATATTATTTTATCAATCAAATTACAGCAGTTTTATCTGTATTCTGCCAAATTAGATTAAAGTCAAAATATGTTTATTTAATTTCAAATGCAGAGATGGCTAATTATTCATACTTTAACAGTTTGTTAATATGTAGTTTTGTTGTTTAGCTTTATTTGATGGGGACAAATACAAGACGACATAATGCCTCATCAGTATTTATAGCCATAGATAATTCGTGACACTCATCACAAGAAGGACGTTTAACAGTTGATTAAAATGAAAAGTTAAGATCAACAGTAAATATAACATAAAACAACATATTTATAACTGCTGAATAAAAAGAATTGAGTGCAATTCTGATTGATCTTTAGTAAATTCTTTAACCTTGAAATTAATATTTTAAAGTCAGTTATGGTCTTAAAATCAGACGGTAAGTTACAATACTTAAAACTCCTAATAGAGAAGCTAAATGGTATTTTACAACCATAATTTGTCAATCAAGACATTCTGCCACAACCGGCCCTTTAAACACATTCTAGATCTTGATGTGACCCAAAATGAATGAGCTTGACACCCCTGCCTTAAGCAAGTTCCTTCTTTATTTTTTTTTACTCTGCGTCAGATTTCTGTTGTTTAAGCTACTTTAATGTTCTTGAGCTGCAGTCTGTGTGCCTTCGTTGTAAAGGTGTGACTCCAGTTCGTCCTCCCATACCCGTGATTCCCCAAGTTGGTCTAGTGAACCCGGTGCTCGCATCACCGCCTGTGCTGTCTAACCAAGCCGGCGGCTCGAACCAACAGGAGAAGAAGGAGGAGAAAGAGGAGACTCTTCAGGATGGCACAGGCCAGGAGATGCTAAGTGACCAGGAGCACATGAGCATCTCGGGGAGCAGTGCCAGGCACATGGTGATGCAGAAGTTGCTCAGAAAATCCGAGGTGACCCATGCTTCCGATTTACCAGTCGTGTCTCCTGAATGGAAATCATTCTGTGCTAACCGAACCTTCTTGTCCCACTTCAGTCCACGGTGATGGTGCTTCGAAACATGGTTGGACCAGAAGACATCGACGACGACCTGGAGGGCGAGGTGACGGAGGAGTGCGGGAAGTTTGGCACCGTCAACAGAGTCATCATCTACCAGGAGAAGCAAGGAGAGGAGGAAGATGCAGACATCATAGTCAAAATCTTTGTAGAGTTTTCCGCTGCCTCCGAGATGAACAAAGCTATCCAAGCCCTGAACGACCGCTGGTTCGGAGGCCGCAAAGTTGTTGCAGAAGTGTATGACCAAGACCGTTTTAACAGCAGTGACCTTTCTGCGTAACATGTTATAAATGGCTTACCAGCACCCGTATCAATTACCTGTCACCAAAAGTCATTTCAGCCATCCTCACTGCAGCTAAAAGGTGCGGGCTTCTGAAAACTGTAATTATGTTTTTATTGTCTTTTTTTCCCCCTCCTTTTTTAAAAAATTGCTGTTATTAATATGAAAAAGTTCCATTGGGGGGAAATTCAATAAAATACTTGTCAGATTTTTTTCTGCTTTGTGATTTGAGAAGGCTCCCTTTTATGGTGCAAGTTTCAAAGTTTTGTAATCTGATCTTGTATGACATAATATTTTTTTTCCTGCTTAGCTCCTTTTTCTGTTATGAAATTGTCAGGACATGTAAACACTTATTTTTTTCCTTTCTACAATTAAAGGTTATTGTTTGTCCACAAACAGTTTGTCTGGGAATTTTTTTGAAAGGCTGCAGTAAGGAAGCAACTAAAGAATTTTCTGTTTGTTTTATTGTGTGGCTGAAACAAGCTTAATTTTTTTTATTATGGTGGGAAAAAAACTTAACCAAATTTAATTAAAATTGTTGCCATCCATGATTTGCCTCATCCTGTATTTCTGTTTTTTGTTTTTTTCATTAATGTTAGGAGTGAGTGACCTTAAGGCTAACCTGGAAGGGGATTAGACATTTTAAGATTAATTTGGAATAAATGTGGACTTAATTTACAGAGTCTTTGCAGATTTGCTTCACTTTATTTACATCCATCCATTTTCTATACACCCTTTGTGTATAGAAAATGGTCGGGAGGGTTGCTGGTGCCTATCCCCAGCTAACGTTCCGGGTGAGAGGCTGGTTCACCCTGGACAGGTCGCCAGTCTGTCGCAGGGCAACACAGAAAAGACAGGACACACAACCATTCACACACTCACACTCAACTAGGGAGAATTTAGAGAGACCAATTAACCTGATAGTCATGTTTTTTGGACTGTGGGAGGAAGCCGGAGAACCCGGAGAGAACCCACGCATGCACAGGGAGAACATGCAAACTCCATGCAGAAAGACCCCGGGCCGGGAATCGAACCCAGGACCTTCTGGCTGCAAGGCAACAGCTCTACCAACTGTGCAGCCCCACCATAGTTACATGTTTTTGGAAAACATTTTAAATTATAAATGTGTTTTATGGGGTGCTGTGGGGACGCAGGGGCAAAGCACGACCCACATATTGAGGCCTTAGTCCTCGTGGCGGAGCTCGCAGGTTCGATTCCCGGCCTGCCGATATTTGTCGCATGTCTTTCCCCTCTCTCATTACCCTGTTTCCTGTCGAACTACTTTCAAATAAAGGCCACTAGAGCCAACAAAATCTTTTAAAAAATAAATAAATAAATGTGTTTTATTATGAATAGTTTAGATGATAATTGTTAGAATTAGTAGGAAAAAAGTTACATATTTAGTTTATTTCACATTTGGGAATTTAAACATTAGAAAATATATTTTTAAATATCATACAACTGGTTTTGCATGCTTTTGGCTTATTTATATTTTGTTTTACTTTTGGGAAGTATGAAAATATATCATACTATGTGTAATTAGCCTATA
Source organism: Gambusia affinis (assembly GCF_019740435.1). Classification (NCBI taxonomy): domain Eukaryota; kingdom Metazoa; phylum Chordata; class Actinopteri; order Cyprinodontiformes; family Poeciliidae; genus Gambusia; species Gambusia affinis. The sequence continues at coordinate 6,903,332 of NC_057888.1, forward strand.
AAAACATGTTACTCTGAACAGATATTGAGATACTTTTGTTATCCAGTCCAGTTTATTCAGAGGTACCTGTAAATTTAAATACCTGGTAAGACCGCCAGGTAGCGGTGTAAAGCAACCTTGTGGCCTTTGCTAAGGAGAAGCTAAGCGGCGGTGCTTCAGCCCGAGCCTAGCCCAGCCCCCCCGCACACCAGACCGGCCTGCCTCAGCTCAACAGGGGAGGTAAGCGCGGCTGTTACTGAAGCTCCTGCTCTCTCTGCTTGGATTCTACCAACCCTGGGGTCGGACGAACACCGTGTGGTCACTTTTTGTGACTTATTCTGGGATGTTGCTGCCACACACAGTCGTCCCGTGCTTTTTGTAGTTTTTAAAGCGCTGTCTGTTAACGACAGCTCCACAAAGACGTCCAGTCTCCTCCTAGCCGACGCTGGCTAACTGTGACTAGCTTCCTGAGGACGAACGCATCATTACGAGTTAATCTCCGCTGACTCGTTTGGCGTAAGCCGCTTGGTCATAGCTGTTTATCTATAACTCGGTGACTAAAGTGGATGCTTTTAGTCGCCCTCTCATGACTGCGGCGGATAGGGCAGCGTTTCGCGACGCGGGGTATTCGGAAGATTGATTTTCAGTTAGCCTCGGCGGCGGAGCTTCGGGCTGCTTCGGGGGATGTTGGCGGCGGCGGTAGCAAAGCAAGCTAACGTCGGTTGCTCCGTGTGAAGGAGGGGAGTGTAAGAAAGTGAGGGACCACTTCAAGCTCATCCGTGAGGAGCTTCATTTCCTTTCTGTTGGGTTAAATTCCGGATTGGATGTCGCTGGGAGAATCCCGACAATTTTCAAACAGAACCGGACACGGAATATACATCAGAAACAGATCGAAGGGATTATTTTTGTGCTTCTTCAGGTGGATTTCGGCCTCCTATTCTGGATCATTGGGGGAACAAATTAAGTGTTTTGACACTGACTTAATCTCCCTCTCCCAGTTGGCGACCTCTTCCCCCTCCCGCTGCACCCTCTAATGCGGAGATCTTAGTAGCACCGGCATCCAAATCCCCCTACGGCGGCCGGTCATGCTGAAGTGTATCCCCTTGTGGCGCTGCAATCGCCACGTCGAGTCGGTGGACAAGCGCCACTGCAACCTGCAGACTGTCCCCGATGAGATCTTTCGCTACAGCCGCAGCCTGGAGGAACTTCTCCTCGATGCCAACCAACTCAAAGAGCTACCAAAGGTATGCCCGGTGTCTTTGCGCGTTCATTCATTTACTAAGGCTTCGGTTTCTCACAGTTGTTCACCTGTTTAATAGCAGAGGTCACTTTGCAGGTGAGGCAAGCAGTGACACACCCCAGCACCTCACATGACATTTTACTTACTTGGATCAGGTGGCTTCTGTTTTGTTTAGTAAACTTCGACCATTTTGCCCTCTACATGTGCACGGTTTTTACTCAAATTAGCATTCATACCTCTTGAACCTTGTCACAACTACCAACTGCTGTGTGTTTTGACTGGGGTTTGTGTTATAGAAAGCACAAAGTGGCACATAAAGTAAAATGATTTTAATGCTTCATTCAAGTAATTAGATAATTGGCAGGACTCTATGGAGCTTAACTACATTCTGATGAGATGATTCACCCATATTGAACCAGATGAGCCTTTTGATGGTGTTGTGGTTTAGATAAAAGCATATTTGTGTGCTAGAAGACCTAATCAAAGACCAAACCTAAATTGTAATGCTTTCTGCTGAGCTGCAGCTTGTACTTGCTGCTGTAAAATATACATTTTAAGCTAAAAAAAATCACTTCCTGGATGCAAAAAGATAGTTTAGACAAAAGTTTGGCAGAAGTTTTAGTTCAGGTGTTATTTGAGCTTTTGAGAGGCTAACCAACTGCTCCAAGTTGTAAAAACAATGCCTTGTTGCCACGGTTATGTATCATAACCTGAAAGTAAGAGCAAAAAATGCTTCCAGCCTCACAGAGAGAATAATAGTCCAAATATGCAACACCTCAACCAGAAAATGAACAAAAATCAGCAAAAAGAACAAATCAGAAGTTGTGTAAGCGCTACTACAACATGCAGTCACATCCATAACAAAAGCTTGTGAGTTTGGTGGTATGTAGAAGCCCTTGTATTTTCTGAGGTGGTATGCGTTATGAAAAGCTGATAACTCAAACTTCTTGCTTGAAAAGGGGAGCATTCTTCTCCCTGAGGATGTTGAATATAATCGTTTTTGATGTTTCTGACAAACCTAAGCAGCTGGTATGAATCTAACAGTGGATTGGGTTCTGTATTATAGGCATGTGTGGAAGGACGTGCAAAGCTTTTGCCACACACATCAATACAATTTGAAATATGTCAAAAGTTCTCTGTGCTCCATGCCAGTTTATTTTATGAGAAGGCCTGCTGTTATGTCTGCATTCCCATAGCGCTACAGACTTTGGGAATGAAACAATTGTTTTTATTTAGTTCGGAGCATTGTTCACCTCCAGGACAATGTACTGTCTGTGTTTGGGATCCGGCATGGAGGCTGAATGAGCTGACTGGTCGGTTGCAGACCCTGCCACTCTCTCACATTTCATGGCTTTCGCTTTGTGCTGAAAGGTATAAGTGGCACATTTGCTAATGAAGATTGTTAACACTTTAAGGTCAGCTGAGTGTAAAACAAGTGTTGGCAAAGGACTCCCTTCTTTGAGTCCTTCACAAAGGAGCTTTTTTTCTTCTTCTTGTGTTACATATTTATGACTGTTCATTCTTCTGTTCTGCAGATGTTTGGTCTCTGAAGCTTCAGCTCATTGCGTAAAAATTACACCAACACTTAATTTAGTTGAGAGTCAACTGTAATAGCTTTGGTTTTTCTTCTTTATTTAAGGACGTTTGTAGACATACATTAACAAACTTCCTTCTACAATCCAAAGTAAACATAATAACCAAAACAAAAATAATTCAAACTGGTTGTCTCTGTAGCCAAAATATATTTGTCATTCTCCTTAGACAGAGAAAACAGGCATAAGAGCCGGTTAGGACTTTTGTAAAATAAAAGTGTTAACTAACTACTTAATACTGGGTGTGAAATGTTTTCAGATTTTTAAAAATGGGGTGATATTCTTCAACAATTATTGTTCAAATGTAAATTATGGAGCTTATTTTAATTGCTTTATTTAACCAATTGATTTATTGTTTATCTTGATAGGCTTTTTAGTTTCACTTTTATTTAGTTTTTGCTACAGTTGGAAAGAAGGATTTCATTCATATCAATCCTTCCTTAAAGTCTTGTCTTTTTACAGGTTCAGTGTCTAAAGCCTTTATAGAAATACATGCCATAAAATTTGTTATAAACTTAAATCGGTTTGGTCCAAAATTCACCTAATTTGGACATGTAAAATGTATGGAGTCCCTGTTCAGTTCTTGGTCTAAAACCCAGTCAGTCGTCCGTAGGCCTGTCACAATAACAACTTTTGCTGGACGATAAATTTTTCCAGAAGTTCTTGCGGTAAATGATAATATTGTTTTAAGTAATATAACGGTAATGGCAAGATAATAATGCAAGAACACATTCTAAAAGATGAGTAAACTTTACATTTTAATGATCATTTAAATTGGAACTGTAAGACCTTTTACATATCCAAAATAAATAAACAACAACAAATAAGATGAATTTTGAAGCCATAGTAAAAATAAATTGTCCTTCAAAAAAGAGCTAGTTGAGACCAAAGCATCAAACTGAAGACTTTTATCTTCCAGATTTTGGTAGAAAGAGAAGAAAAAAAAGAAATGATGCCAATGGAAATTATTGAGTTTGTTTTAATTTATTATGCAATTAATTGATTTATTGATCATTATGGTAGGCCTAGTCGTCCAGAGAGTCTTTGTTTTCGGACTCTTTGACGTTCTCGCATGGACAGCTAGCCAGCTGTCCTTGCTAGAACGTCTCCTTGTCTCTATGGAGAGCTTTCTTTTCTTTTTTTTTTTTTTTCAAATAGTGGACGTAAATTCACAGTGACAGACTGTCTTCTATGGTCGCAGGAAATGTGTAGCGTGCAGACACAAAGCGTATGGGTCCTCGGAGTTGGAAGGGCTGCAGCGTTGGGGGTCAGGCCCATGCAGAGTTCAGGGCACGAGTGCTGACTGTACAACGAGTGGCATTACCGTCACAAGCTCACTACAAAGCGCCTGAGTGCCACTGCATAGCTGTGTGGCCCTTGTCACTGTGCATTCCAGTCAACAGTGAGCCCAGAGCCCCGGATATTTTTGGATGCCAACTTGACGTCCCTGTTTTGTTCATCAGCTCATCTTACACGTGAACAAACCAGCATTATGTGGCGCATGTCGGCTGAGCCTCTGCGTCGGACATATGTCACAGACCGCAAGTTAGCCGGCTCACATACAAACTGTCTCTGCTCTGGGATAAATTCACCAGTAGACTGACCAGTCAGGCAGGGATAGTTTCCATCAGAGGGACAGGTTTGTTTCAACAAAAGCTGCCATTGCATCTAAAAGGAAGTAAATTGGCGACTATTTTACATGCATACAGATAAACACAACAATGATGTAAGGTAGCGATGTGGTTCTGTGGGTGGATTGTTCCAGATAGAGATGGCAAGGGTTTAACATGGTGAACAGATGGAGATTTAAACATCCTGATCGTTTCTTAGGTTTGCTCTGCCTCACCCCTGCTGCACTGCTTACTGACCTCAGATAATGCTGCTTAAATAATGTCTCCTTTTCTAAATATAAAACACTTCTAATCTCATTGAATATTTTAACAACTATGTTGTAAAGTGAGACTTTTATCAAGCTCCTGGATAGTTTGATAAATAATCTGTGATTCCTTTCAGTAATTTTCTTCTTATGATTTTGTACTGCTAAAGTAGAAAGTTATAATTTAGATCCTGGATTAGGGGTGGGAGATATGTACTTGGTTTTACACAATATTTTGTGTTAATATTGTAATAACTCTGAAAGTGTCGAACTATTACTTCTCTTTTAGGTAACTGTACGATAGTGACGACATGACACAGCAATCATAACCTCACAGCACAAGTATGCGCTTGAAAAACAAACCCATTTGTAATGCGCTTCTTTAGGACACAAGTCAGATAAAGAAGTGTGATTTGTGTCATGAATATGTGCAAAATAATCTATATTTATTGATACTTTGATTATACAAACACTAGAGAAAGTAGTAAAACTAACAATCCTGACAATACAGACAATTTATTAATTGTACAATAAATCACAATTTGTATAAGAAATGTATCACATTAAATGATAAAAAAATGCAATAGATACTTATCTATGTATATTAATATTAAAGAGTATCAACATAGTATGTATTTAAGACACCCATCTTGTATGTCATACCACTGATTATGCTACATATATATAAGAAAGGCAGGAAATAACTGGAATGAACACACTGTGTTTAATCTAAGTCAGATCTGGATGTTAGATAATTTTAAAAAAAATTATTTTTTTACATTCTCCGAAGAGTTTTTGCGGCGCTAGTAGCTCGTATTTCTTTTTGTGACAGTAGGCAGACAGGAAAGCGGGTGAGGAGAGGGGGAAAGACGCGACGTCCGTGTCAAGGACTAAGGCCTCCAAACGTGGGGCGCCACCACAGCACGCCCCGATGTTAGATAATTCATTTCTTTTTCCAGTCGGGGACTGACCCTTTTCTTTACCTGCACCACCTTTCCAAACTTTCCTAATGAATAAATCCGAAAAGAAACATTGACAGTATGCAAATGAAGTTAAAACTACTCAGTGTTCCCTGTTTGTTATTCCCAAAGGACACAATCCTTTATTTGTAGTTAAATTGTAAATTTCAGCAGTTGACTTAATGCAAAATACACAATTTAGGGCATGAATTTGTGTTCCAGAAATTCCACAATTTCCAGAAATATTCTTGACGTTTTGGAAAAAAGAACTGTTTAACTGTGCCCCGCTTGTCTTGTGCTTTCATGAACAATTTTTGTTATTGAGCGCCCTCTAAGTTTTTGGATGCTTTCGCAATTTAGCTCTACCTCAGAGATCATGTTGAGCAGAAGGAAATTATCTTTTTAGCCATTCCAAAGTCCCATGACGGATTACAAAGAGATCCTTTCAACAGTTTGATCCACCTCCCTCCCTCTGCCCTCTCATCCAGTGTATCCAGTGTCTCAGCTCTTCATGTTTCCTCTGTACTCTACTCTAACATGATTCAGGATTAGTTTTAAGTTTTTTTTTTTTTATTAGTTTCAGTTGAACCCGATTGTTTTTGAAGGAATCTTGTGGACTGCAGGTGCAGTAGCCTGCAGCTAAATCCAGCTTCAGCTCCAACATGGCCCCGACTAGCTTATCTACCTGCTCCTACCTTTTCTTTTGTTGATCAAGGAGCAAGCCCACGTCGGGTGTGTCCACACGTGGCTTTGTGGAACAGGTTTTGGGTGTGTTTACTCAGTATTGTTACCACCGAAACGTCTGGGTACAATTAAGGTTGGATGAACATTGCAGGTTTTCTCGCATATTTTCCAGAACCAGAGTAAAACAGGAGGTGCTGTAATGAAGAGGCTTGCACAGTTTTGACACATTTGCCAGCAGCACCTTTAGATAAGATGGATGCGAGCATGATAAGTAGGAAGGATGACTGTGCAGCCTGGTTAATCCTCAGCTGTCAGTGCGTTCTGCTGTCAGATCTGTGACTAAAGGGCAGATTAGTGCTTCACCTGGCCGTGAAAACAACTCCGATCGCCACGGTTCTGACCCCTGTGTTTGTGCCAGCAAACTCCACTGCACGCTTCCTCTGGGATCTACTTTCTATGGGTTCTTTTTTTCTCAACAAGATAAAAATCAGAGGGTTTTTTTTTTTCTTTGTTCTTCTTCTTAATTTAGTCTCTTGTGTGGGGTTAAGAATGCATGCTGCACATGTCTTCTTTTGTTTACCCAAGCTTTGTCAAGTGTATTGAAATATGGCCAACAGCAGTCTGGGTACAGAGTGACTGTTGCTATAATTTATTATTAACTTAAAATAGTTGTTGGTGCTTTAATGTAGAACCAAGATGCTTCATGTTGAGCGCTCTCTCCAGTGACTAGCTGATCTAGGCTAATGCAGAAGACAAAGTGCACCTGTCACTACCCTCTCTGCAGTTAAAAGCCACATATCTTATCTCTGTCCTCCTTTTATCTTTTAGTAATACAATTTGAAACCAAAACTATTCTTGGTCAAGCTCCAGCAAAACTCCTCTTTGTGTCACCGTTTTTAAAAATCTCTTCCTGTTGTTCTGATTGTGAGAAAACAAAAAAGACAACTTCTGTAATCAACCAAAAGGAAGCAGATTGAGGACTGAAAGGTCCACAATCGAGCTGCAGCGAGAAAGATCTGTTTCTTTTAGATTCGAGAGCACATTCAGCAGGTTTCTTTGTCTGAACTGATGACCAGCTGGTCCCACATCCTGCCAGCCCCCTCCTCCCCTTAACAGGAGGGACAGACGGACTGATGGGAGGTGTGTATGTGGATAGGAGATTTTATAGCGCCAGCAAGCTTTTGGAGAAAGATTTCCAATGCAAACCATTGGATTAAAAAAAGTGATCTGTGGGGCGTTCTGTGGTGGCGTAGGGAATAGCACGACCCACATTTGGAGGCCTTGAGTCCTCGACACGGCCGTCGCAGGTTCGATTCCCGGACCTGGCGTCATTTGCCGCATGTCTTCCCCCCTCTCCCTCCCCTTTTCCTGTCAGCCTAATGTCACATAAGAGACACAAGAGCCCACAAAAAGACCCCCTGGTGGGGAGGAAAAAAAAATTTGATCTGGGTTCATTTATCCATAATGTTCTGTTGCATTAGTCCATCCATGAACACTGCCTGACAACAAATGACCAGTTGACACATGTAGAGTCAACTGGAGAGGCATAATGCCAATATCTATAAGAAGACATGTTTAATAATTTGGATAAATGCCGCAGAAAATGGGTAAATGTGTGATTACTGAACTGTGAATAGGCAATGGTCCACTGATGTACTTTTTAAGTAAAGACATGTATTTTGGAGATTATACATTTTTGTCATTCTACTTTTTGTAGAATAACCTTTAGGAGTAAATAACATAGCTTTTAGTTAGTTTTTGGTTGGCTGTTTGTGTAGAACTTGTAGTTTACTGCTGAACAGAAAAAACATTTATATGTTTCCAGCTGTAGGCTTAAAACAGCGTTTCCTTATAGGAAGAGTGATAGCTGGTGTACATTTTTAATTTAGCACCTTTTGATCTTCTTATAAAGAATAGCGTTTTTGACATCTGCCAGTAGCATGAATGATTATTTCTTGAGTGTAATAAAAATGAATCATACTTTTTCTTTTGCTGACCTGTGTAAACTTGTCACCTCCCTTCCTTGTGCACTCTGGCCTGAGACAAAACCCTCAAAGGTAAACACAGAGGCAAAGCTGTAGTGAATAATTGATGGCTGGCTTGGCGGTGGCAGCTGTTTGCAGTAAGATTGAGTTTGTGGCTTCTGGATCACAGTGATAGGGTTAGAGATCTATCTGCTGGAGTTTAGCACATAACAGAAAATACTTCTATACATATGCTTCATATGCTACAAAACGCTTCAATACATATATATATATATTTTATTTTTCAGTTATCACAGAAAATTTCAGGTGCAATCTCTGTGTAATCATTGAACGCACCACATAGCGCTAACGACACTCTTTACTAAGAATGTTGTTTCCGAGTAAAGAAAACTCAAGCTTGACTATTTTTAGCCATTTAACAGTGAAGTAAGATGAATCACAAAAGTTATAGGAAGCAATCTGGATTAAATCTGCTGTTCATGTAAGCCATGAGAAACCAAGAAAGCAAAACTATGCAGGTAACAGTTCTGTTGTTTTTTATTTTCTCAGATGCTATTAGTATCTTTTTTTATATATTTTATTTTATTTTACAGAAATCAGAGTTAACTTAATCTCATGAAGCATTTCTAAAGAACGGTAATACAAACTTCAAGGATCTCTATCAACAGAGAACAGTATTTGCTCATTGATTAACGAGATAAATGCCTTTGAAATAATATCTTGTGAAAAATTTTGTTTAATTTTGCCCAAAAAAATTACCATAGTTTCTTTTTAACATTGGTAAAGATGGAAAGCTGGTGTTAATAAATATTCTTGTGGCTGCTAATCTTGAAATGTGGAGCAGCTGAATTCAGCCACCATGCTTGTTTGGACGAAGCTGCTATTCTGGACCTTTCGGTCCTTTGAGGCTGATCCGTTTGGGGTGCAGTTGCCCCTGCAGAGGAATAGGGCATCCAGGATGGCTTACAAACCAACCACAAACAAATGCTGCCCTTTATCTGCTGGCCGCAGACAATCATTGGAGGCCGTTATCGCTCCGAAACCTGATAGCCTTCACATCCCCAGCCTAACTATGACTTTATGCAACAGCACCACTGATTTTCAGATGAGTCGTATTCTGTCACCTGTAGCGCTCTTATCTCTGCCCAATTTGCATTTTACAATTGAATCCAGCTGACAGTTACGACCCATTTAACAGGTTGTAGTGAAACTTGTTGCTGATTGGCACAGTTCCCTCTTGATTTGCTCAACAATGAACACTTTGGTGCTGTTCTGCTTTTTTTAAGTTGATTTTTGAGAGAATCTTTACGTCTGAGCTGCTCTCATTGGCGGATTTATGAGAGATCTTCTTTATATGTGTGTGTGTGTGTGTGTGTGTGTATGTGTGTGGGGAGTTAATGAACTCTGTCACCACCTCAGTTGGGGCGTGCCTGATTTGTTGACATCTGTGCATTTCTTGTTGATTTTCCGTCTGAGAGCAGGAAGCAGGAATAATCAAGTAAAGGGTGGAATGTCCTGCTATTTAGCTCAAAATCATATTTTCTGGAGCATTTCAGGAACTTTTAATCCCAAGATTATAAGGCTGTAACTAACAATTTTAAAAATTTATGATTTTATCGATTTACTCTACTGATTAATTAGAAAGAAAACACATTCTACAAATGTTTATGTAAACTCTTAAGCTTTTTTATACAATATTAGAAATACATTAATGCTTGTGTTCCATAGAAAATTAGGAAAAAGTAATTTTGACCAAAATTCAACCTTAGAATGCTTGACCATTTTGAAATCATCTTGTTTTTGAGAATGAACCGATCATCAAGGCTGTCATTGACTCGGTAATCATTTACAGCTTATCTAAATTGTTCTGTTTTCTACTTCGCCTCATTATTGACTAAGTTAGTGATTGGGATGTTTGCTATTTCCCTTTGTCATTGAACAGGACAACAAGTGTGAGAAATGTTCCTCATAATAACTTTGGAAAGATAATTTTTTTAGGTGGAGTTAGTTGTTATTCCTTCAGTGTTAAAGTGTAAACAAGTTGAAATGCATCTCTAATCTGTCAGATTTCTCTCTGTAAACTGTACAAAGCTGTTTTAAGAACACTTACCGTACTTATTTCTTGAATAAGTGAAAAAGAGAGTTGCTGTATCACTGAAATTTGCTGCAGTAAAATGGTCCAGGTTATTGGGACAGACAGATTTTTATAAATAAAATGTGACTAAGAAGACTTGCTGTGTTTGGCCTTTTATTTGTTTTTCACTTTTCCACAAACTGGAAAGTCATGCACGACATCAAGATATATGTTTTCTACAGGATCAAAATAAAGATGCCTTGGCCATTTAAAAGGAAGAAAAATTTTGATTTGCTATTGAGTTAAATTACTAAGTTGTTAAATGCAGGAGCCTTAAAAAGCTGTTAAAACAGTGACAACAATTTTCTGTTGGAAAACAGAGAATGTTTTAAATTTCATGAGTACCTCGTGTTAGCATAGTGAGTATGTTTAGCATGTCTGTCACATTTGTCTTCCTTCTGTAACAACTTCTCCTCTGGGATGTGTTGTCGGAAGAGAGTTTCCGATCCAGGATTTCTGGGTTCCTAATTCAGTTTTCTTGTTATAATTCAGCACACAAAATGTAAAATGTACCAAACTTTGTAGCAATTTTGTCTGTTCTTTTGGAAGTATGAACAGTTTTTATTATGGTCATTTCCATGGAAATAGTAAGAGTTTTTATTGTTTTGATTAGAGGGCTAATAGTTCTGACCGTAACTGCACATATATTATAAATGCTTATATGAGATAAATATCTGATCACAATATAATCATTAAAATATCCACTTTTATTTGTGTTGCATTATTGGCTAGTAAGTTCCATTGTCATTTTTAAACAACTATATAAAACTACATGCTACTATGCTGCAGCCACAAACTACACGCGTTCACGGTGTTAAACTCCAGAACTTTGCTGACTTTTAATAACGCTGGTTGTTTCGGACCACCCGTGTTTCTGCGTTGTGGTCATCCTTTTTGGACTCCAGTTTTCACAATGAGTCACGGTCCTGATTGGTTAATGTGTTTTTGAACAAACACAATATGACACAGGCTGAATGTGCGGGATGTGCCACATGACTAGTTTTAGGCATTTAATAGAGAGGTGCTGATGGGTGAATATTTGTGTCTGCGACAGTGATGTCAACTGAAAGCCCAGCATGAAGCTTTGGAGATAACAAAGACACACACACGCATGTTTGCCTCATGCTTATGCCAGCAATGATGAATAACAAATGTATTGGAAACAGTTTGGGCCATTCATTAATGCATCAGTACACTGGCAGTCAGCCCCTGGGGGGAGATGCATTTTTTGTCTCCAGTTCAGCCACCCTGGACGGTCTTTGTTTTTTATTTTCTTTCCTCCATTATTGTGTTTTAGATTTAGCATTTAACCCGTTTTGTGTTGCGTTGATGTAGTGACAACAGATTAGCCCTGTCTGAAAACTGACTAAGTAAGTGTGGAGAGACGGGGCATTGTTTACTGTAAATGCTCGGCTAATTTAACACCAGGAATGGCTTTATTCCACAATGTAGCTCTTTGTTTTTGATTTTCCTATGCTTTCCTTTGTTCCAAGCCAGCTATCTAATGTTATTTGGTCACTTTGGGAATTTTGTCAGGCTTGATAAATGCTCCAAAGGATTACAAAACATGTAAATATCTAATTTACATGGACAGATGTAATTTGAAGTTTGAAGCTGTTAGTATTTTGGTGTTCATTGTGGAAGTGGCTCAGCAGAACCGTGTTTCACTAGCAAACATTCCTAGGAAATGCAGGCATGTCTGGAATCCTCAGGATTTTGCCCTGCCCTCTTTAACTCATCTCTCTTTCTGTCTCTGTCTCTCGACATTCATTCATTTCCATACCCTGACCTTTACCCTAAACCTAACTTTATCAGTACAGGCCTAAGCCTAACCTAAACTCAGTTCACACCATAATTCCAAACCCTAGAACCGCACTACTCCTTATGGGTCCCAAACTTTGGGACCCATAAGGAACAGTGGGGACTCCTGTATCTTTAAAAGGCGAGAAATGCTAAAAAACACACACACAACCCTGTTAGGAAAGCCCACCCAAAGGTAATTCCCGTTAGAGCCTTGTCCTGATTCCCGCAACTTCCCTCAGCTGAATTCTCTGGTTAATTAAGCTTAATTTTGGTCTTTTTTGTGTTAACTAAGCCTGTTCATTCAGATGGCTTTTAATTAAGCTAGCCTGTGTTCCTCTGAGGCCTGAAACACAAATTGAAATGTTGGAACCAGATTTTCTTTTAGCTCATTTTCAGATGGAGGTTATAGTTGGATAAAGACTGAGATTGTTTTCATACCAGGACTGAATTATTTTCTTCTTTTTCTTGCACATAGAGCCCAGATACGGCTCATTTATTGAAAAATGTTGTGACTGACTTCACAGCAGGTTTGAGGGGTAAAAGAAACTATGCTGCTGTTCTTTGGCAATTTATTCAAACATACTTATAATTCTCAATCAAACCTTTTATTAATTTTTCACCAGATTTTTCCTGACCTGTCATTTTGCACATAAAGGATTTCTTGGTGCACTTTATGCATCTTATATAGAAGCTCACATAAAACTAATTGTGGCTAATGAAGACATTTTAAGGCCATGTTTACAAAGCAAGTCTTGATTCTCAATAAAAATTTTTTTTTTTTTTACTTTATTTTTTTGCCTGGTCTTTTATGCTACTGAATAATGTGACCACAATCAGACTTTTGTGAACGTCTATGACCCATATTCACAGCACACATCAGCACACTGTTTACAGAAGTAATAATGGATGCATCAATCTATGGATTCATTTTAAAGTTTATTCAGTAATGAGAGCTGACAGTATTGTCACAAAATCAAAGCATGAAGGAAGCTAACGAAAAGAAAGAACAAATAATAACAACAGCTTTTTGTGGAACAATGACTGCAGTTTCTGCAAAGAAGTCTGTTTGGATTTGTAGTCAGAACCAGGAGTGATGGGATTGTGATTTGATGCTTTTCAGTGACACAGACTTATCTAATAAGTTCAAAATGATAATTATTCAGTCATTGTTTACATCAAGATTTATAGTGTCTGACTTCTTCCGGGGCAGAATTATGATGCATTTCTAACGTCAGATAAAATGCTATGTGACCATTCTGATTGCAGATGCTTTGAAAACAATCAGATATGTATTCGATGTAGTGCCACGTATGGAAGTGGCGGAAATTTTATTTAATTTGGGTGAAAAGATTGGAAGTTCTGTGAAAAAGTCTGATTTGGATTGCATTTACCTGCTGTGTAAATGTCAGTACATTCTTTGGTTTATGTGTATATAGACTGAAAATGGTGTGAGTTTTTAGCTTTGATTATAGGTGAAAAAAAAAAACATATTCTGTATTTGACATGCCAATTTGGAGATAAATGTCTGATCTAAAACTCCTAGGAGTTAGTGATTACCACCAAGTGTGACAAAAGAGTTGTGATGCAGGATTTTTACTTAACTATCTAGTTTTAATAGAATCTGTTTGAAGGAAACCTTCAGTTTTGTTGTTCTCTTAAGTATGTCAAGGTCAAATACAGTCACATATTGATGAATTGTCTTGTTTTGTTTGGTTGAACTGTGCTTCTTTGTGCTTTTCCAGACCTTCACGGCACACCTGCAGAGGTGAAACCTTTCTCCCTGCTTCATCAGGTTGTCACTACGTGTATTTTTAGCTCTGAAACAGGTTCCCTCTCCTTCAGGCTTGCAGGGGAACGTTGCGGGCAGACTGTAGGGAATCGGCCTGTGCTTGCCCGTTTACTTAGAGCTGGCATTGTGGTCGATCCTCCTGTTGATCCTCTCTGGAGTCATGTGGGAAGGAGTCGCAGCCACCTCTGTAATTATGCCGTCTTGGTGACATTTGAATTGGGCCTTGCTTGTAATCCCATGTAATAAAGTCGTCTTTCACCTCTTATTGAACATAGGTGTATCATCTAGGAAACTAATCTTTGGCCTAATATTGCAGTAAAAAGCAAATCATTAACAAAGAAAAGAATTGCATTTGGAGAGCAGTGGATCTGTATCAAGGCTTTCGTTTAATGTCATCATCAGACTGGCGTCTCCAGGGAGGTTTCTGTTGCCTCGGCTGCTGCGCTGAACTAACTCCGGTCTCCAAGGTGATGGATCTCCCAGGGACGCCGGTTTGCCTGATGCGGGGGCACGTTCACGCTATGTTGTCAGGGAGAAGTGGGTTGGGGCTTCCCCGTCACTGCGGACCTTCTGTAGTGCTGTGCCTGTAGAGACCACTGCTGTTGAAAAATCTGCTTGCTGCAGAGCAACCTTGGCCTCAACTCGAGCCAAAGCTGTCAAACGGAGACGAGGCGAGAGTGTAGCTCGTGTCAGAGCTGCACTTTGTCCTTGGACTTCGAAAGAGCTACAGCAGCAAGACATGGAAACTTTATAGCAACATAAAGCGGAGCAGTTATTTTTCCACTGGGGGCTGGATGGTAGGCCGGTGAACTACATAAAGGTGCCTTTCTGCTACACTTTGAACCACTTTTTTGGTTTTGCATAAGAACTTTCTGTGGCTTACTGCAGATTGAGAAACTGTTATCAACCAGATATTTTGCTTGGTTTTGTTGATATGAGATGCACTGCGTGGACTTTTTTAAAAAAAAAAAATTTTAATCTATAAAACCACAGCAGTTACTTTCATTTCATACAGGAGTACTCTACTCACCGATAAAACATTTACAAGCTGACAGTATCACTCAATTGGAGACATTATTCAAACATGTGCAGGGAAGATGGAAACACAGCAATGGATCTGTTGGGCTAACCATGATGCTGTACTGTGATGTCATTACAGAAAAACATGCTGCATTTAATGCACTGAATAAGTTGAAATACTCTGTTGTCTCTTGCAGAACTATTTATACTCTGAGGTTTTTCATGTTTTATCACCTCAATTGTTTATTAGCTTTTATATGCTAATCCAACACGGTTTCATTTGACCTGTATTTTACCAAGATAAAAACAGTTACAGGAGTGTCCTGCTAGATGTCAGCAAAATGGGATAAAACAAGACAATTTCAACCTTTGATATGTATGAATCTAGTAAAACAATTCACATAAAATGTCTACAGCCAGAGATTTTCAGCTCCCCGTAGGCTCGCTTTCCACCCTTTTATCTACAATTATTATATAACCAAACACACGTAGGTTTAGCTTCACCCGGTTAAAATTCTGTACAAAAAAATCGTATGCTTAATTATTAACTGGTGAAAATAAAAAATAGCGGATCAGCCCTACACCATATTGAAGATTTTCACATGTTACCGTTGGAAGTATTTTTGTAGCTTCAGATCCCTTGCTTCAAATGATTAAGCATTCATCAAATGAATGCTATGTTGTAATTTTACACAATAAAATGTTTTTCTTCTTTAAAAAAGGAATTGAATTTGCATTTGAATGTATTTTTTTAACATTGTATAAAATGGTTTAAGTGTTTAAATGAAAAATTTGCCAATTTGTTTATCCAATTAATCATCAAATTAATTGCGGAATAATCACTAGTTGCAACTTTAAACTGTAGATATGCACTATGGGCTGTGGTGGCCATGCTGGTAGGACTCCACTCTGAGTCAGACTGAGAGCTGGCAGGCTGGCAGCACATACCGGATCTGGCCCATCCAGGAAGGACCTCTGTGTCCTAAACAATAGGGGCTTCTGGTTTTTTGTGGTGTTTATGGGAACATGGTGGATGCGTGTGATGAAGTCTGAGGGGAAGTGGGAAACCCTCTTTTGTAGTTTATCTCCTCCTGGGTTCATTCATTCATTCCTGTAAGACTCAGTTGCCCGCTCATGTATGTCAGTTTTTATTCACTTTGCTCTCATAACTTTCTATCCTAATTGTGCAAAAGTTTTAGCTCTAGATTAGCTAATTGAACCAAAATAAATGGTACAATTTGCTTATTTCCTCTTGCACAAAGCTTTCTGTTTGAAGATGTTGGATTATTGGTTGTTCTCTCTGATAGTAGAAGTGTGGAGTTGTCCGTAAAGCCTGAGCTTATAGTGCACATTGTGTGCAGAGAAGAACTCCAGAGCAGGTGTATGAGCTTGGAGCAGACTTGGGTTTGTAGCTCTTATCCTGAAGGCTGCTTTGAATGTGGTTTGGATTGCAAATCTGCACAGTGACTCCGTGTGAATCCAGATGTGGTCACGGTGTCCCTGAACATGTGGTACAAACTTTTCTATCGCTGTGACATTTTTAGTCTCAAAAGCATAGATTACCCCACTGATGTAGCCTCCTGTCTATTTTTTAAGATTGCAACTTGGAGTATTTTAGTTATCGATTACTTGATTGATTGTACAATAGAAAAACTTGGCACGTTCTACAGATTTCTCATTTAACCACTTAAGCCTTTTTTGTGCAATATTAGAAATACCTTAAGAGATTAAAATAAATGGTTCAATTTCTTTTTCAAATTAGAAATTAAATATTTAATTTTTTTTAAATTATCATTATTTACAGACAAAGGTGTTTTCATCTTGCGTGCAAAATGTTTTGGCTTAATTATTGTATTGTATGTTGTTTTTTCAGCAAATAACCTTATTTCGAGTCTGTATACTGCAATTATTGATTAATCAATTAATAAATTAGTTGACGATTATTTCAGTAATCAATTCATCATGATTAATCCAATTAATCATTTCAGTCCTACTATTTTTGAAATGCTGACTGGGTATGTACTGTAGCAAGAATTTTCCATTTATGTCTTATTGTAAATAACTGTGCAACCTGGAGCCTGGTCCCCCTAATTACTGACACAACATCGCCCTAGTCAGCAGATATACCCCTTCTATCTGTGATGTTTTTCTTGTAATTAGGCATTGAAACTATTCTAAACGATGTCCAGTTGTACTTTGTCAATCTCAAGTCGGGGAGCAGATATCAGCCTTGAATGTTTTACAGTGTGAACTAAAGAGCGCATCCAGCTGTCCAATAGGAATCTAAAAGGAGAACATTCCTGCCTGGATGAATGCAGGCAAATCCACAGAAACAGAAGAGCTCATGTAAACTCATGAAAAGCTTTAGCTCTAAGTCCAGCTTTAAGAAAACACTATCAGAGGTACTGTAGCCTCAGCAGGCACTTGTAGTTGGAGATGTTATGATTTCAGTAGAGGGCTTTTCTCTTTGCCCCAGTGTTTTTCCATTTTCTTTCCACATGTCGTCCTGTTTACACAGGTATGTTTGTGTACAGACATACATAAACTGTATATATGCACAGTGATGACCCAGACCCCTTCTAACTGACTCTGACCTGACTCACCACATGAAGAAAAACCAGACAGCACAGCTAGTATATGCTGCACGCAGAGTTGATTTAATAAGATAAACTACAGGACTTCTTGAAGCTGTTAATGTGAGTCTTAGGTTTTAACGTTTAGGCATTTCCATTATTCGGTCCATAATTATTAGGGAACTTATTTGGGGGGTCGGGGATCTGATGATCTCTGTCCACTACTGAATAAAAAATAAGGGTGCATTCATATCACCCCTTTTTAGTCCGCTTTAATCAAACTGATTTGTTTGCTTAGAAAGTCCAGTTTGTTTGGGGAGGTGTGAATTGAGCTCTGGTGCAGACCAAACAAGTGAACTCTAATCCTCCTACAAACCTAGGTCTTAGTTGGTTGAAGTGAAATCTAATGCGGTTTAAATGCTATGTGAATGCCAAGCGGACCAGGGACCACTCCAAAAGCAGAAAGCAAACTATAGCACAAAATATTCTGTGTAAATACAACAAAAACAAACCTGCAGATCTTTTGGTCTCATGGGCTTTTACGAAAGATAAGAGAAATCCTACAAGCGCTAAAATATGACACTACCCCATTTTTGTTTACATTTTGTTAAAAAGGAACTTGCTCTAAGTGTCTCCTTCAGAGATTTTCATGTTGTTTCCTTGAGTAGGTGTTGGTGCAATGCCACCACAGGCAAGGCAGGAACACATTTTTGACTTTTAAAACATAACAAATGTGCAAGTTCTCACAAATGAAGTTGCCTACTATTAGCCACACAAAGTTTTCTATTCTATTGAAACAGTAGAGGAATAGGCTCATAAAGGAGATTGCAGAGGTTTCTGTGTGCCTCAGGGTTTATTGTGAGAACAAACGCCGTTTTCTTTTGAAACGTCCACAGTTTTTTACGTGGAACTTGGAAATTCTGATTTTCTCAGAACAAACGAAGCACAGCAGTTGTTGATGCACAACAAGCTTGTTACTTTGCTGGAAGCCCTCTTCTTTAGCAAGCATGTAGCAATAGTGGAAACTTAACAGGTCCCTTTTAACGGGAAGTTACCTCCAGAACAACCTGATTAGCCTGGTATAACTGGCCTTTTTGCTGTGGCTGACTGTTGTAAGGTTTTGGCAGAGACAGAATGAATGGCGAATGCCAAGCTGAGCAAGGAAGTGAACACAACATATACGGTAGTGTTTGGCAGCAGTGACTCAGGTGGCTTTTTTGAAAAGAAAGAGAAAGGTAAACACAAACAATTGGCCAGATGCAGCGTCTATGGAGAAAAAAACTGTTAGAAGATAAAGCTAATGGAAGCGATGAGAAAAAATATTGCAATCATATAGAGAAGATGTTGCTTTCATATAGAGCAGTAGGAAAAAGTAGCAAAGCAAAATTAGTTATTTGTGGGTTCTCCAGAGAAAACTTAAGGAAATGTAACACATCTTTATCAAAAAGTAAAGTTTTAACCCTAGTCTTAAAAGTAGATAACTAGCCTGATAACTAACTACTTTCACAAATTCTAGGAAGCACCATGAAACCTGCAGCCTTAGAGCAAAGTGCTCCGTTAGTAACATATGGAATACTTTAATTTTGAAAATTACTTTATGTTGGAGTTTGAACATTAAAGGATTCATATAGCCAAGAACCTCAAATTATATGTTGGTATTTACAGAGAGTCAATGAAGAGCAGCTAAAATTTGAGGTAAAATATTCAACAGTGAAGTGAAACAACATCAATTCAATGATTCAGGAAGTTTAAACTAAACATGCAAAAAAAGCCCTTCTTTTACAGAGGAAAATAAAACACTACCCAATTGTTATTGTTGTTACTAACTAGCCTATGCTGTGATCTCTCAACTTTTTTTCTTTCTTTTTTTTCTTGGACAAACCTTAAGCTGCTAATATCTGGCGGCACACTCGACTCTTTTCTGCTTAGCTGTTTGCACTTGCAGATCAAAGTCAACCTGGACAGGTGGAAGCGGTGTAGATGGGGGTTATTCTGTCAGTCACCACACCTGTCTCCCTGTGTGGCCTTTCCCAGACTTGGGAACTGAACGTGGATGAGGCAGAAAAGGCTCAAAGTGCTTTCTAAGCAGAACGCAAACACAAATACAAATACATATAGGCTATGTAATCAGTTTTTAAAATGGTATTAATTGGAGATGCAGAGACATGACTATACATGCATGGTCTGTTCCGAAGGGTTAAACCAGGGGTCTGCAAAATTCACAATACTAAGAGCCATATTTACCTTCAGTACAGCTAAGTAAGACTTGATTAGAGCTCCAAATGTGAGAAGACCTTTTAAAAAAAGACTACTTAAAGTTTTTGATAAATGTTTACTATGGGAAATTTGTCATTTTTAAACTCCTTTTATTTCTTTTTCTACATTTTCTATAAAATCAAGAAACTTTTGCAGAAAAGAATGTTTTCTTCTGTGGGATTTTGAAATTGATGGAAAATAAAAAACACATAGTTTCCAACTTGATGATAAAAAATAGATCTAAAACAATACCACTGGTATTTTTAGTGTGGTTCTGTCATGAAGTACCAATTTAATACACAAATAAAACAACTTAAAGCATAAAATGTTATTAAATTTATATTTTAAACAGTGAAGTGAAGAAATTGCATGATACACTGTCAATTTAGTCAAGCATTTTTGTTTGATTTCTTCTCACGAGTTCACCTGAGCAGAGAAACAAAAAGGAATAACTGTGGGGGATGGAGAGAGCGGAGGAAGTGTGATGTAGGTTTACTGTTGTGAGTAGGTGGCTGGGTTTGTATTGTTGCCTGATTTGAGTGGGTTTTCTGGTGAAGCTCGTGACAGCGTTTCGCTCATAACTGCATCGTATTTCTCAAGGAGTTTATTGGTTGTTTGGATAAGTTTTTTCTCCTCTTTTTTTTTTTTCTTGAGCGTCTGTCCTCATTAGTGGTGCAAAGTCCAGTGTAAATTCTCAGTTTCTCCTCCATGTTTCATTAACAATCCAGTCACTCCCTTTTCTTGCAGTTCTCTCTTCTTCACTCCACACCCACACATCTCGGCTCTTGTTATTCATTCTTGCCTTTTGTTAACGCGCACCACTTTCCTCTTTCAACTCATCGTGCTTCCATTTTGAGCCCCTCTGTGTCCTCTCTGTGGTGCCCTTGTGGACAATGGACTGGTCCGCTGCAGGAGGAGCTGGACTGACTGACAGCCCTGTATGGGACTGGCTGCTTAGCCTTTGTCCTGCTTACAAGAAAATTGGAGGGAACTCACAGAGGTGGAGCCATAGAAAGGAGACCAGTAAGGGTGGAATGCATGTATAGAAGTTGCAGGAACTTCTTTAGAGATTATGATTTGGCCAAGAAGCATTAAATAAATTTTTATGACTGTATTGATTACCCATCTTAAAATTTGATTTTACATAACTTTATAAAACAGATGGAGCTTTTTAAAAGCATGGATACTGACTGCTGCGGTCACTCATACATGGAACTTTGACCACAATGAGGTTTCTTGATGTCTGTAGAGAACAATCTGCTCTAATGAGTCCTACTTTCTTAGACAACCAAATCCTCCCAAACACTGAGAGACCCCAGCAATACAAAAGCGTGAGCTCCTCTCTCCCCTGCCCCCTTTAAGCCCCTCACCCCAGAGGTGATGGGTATGGTGCAGTGTGGCGTTTCCATGCATTGTGAAGGAACGTTTGAAAGAGTTGAGGAATGAAGGATGAGCCTGAAGAGGCCAGATTTGGAGGATTGTTTAAATTGGAATTTGTGTATTAGCATACTAAAAGGGATTTTTGTCAAATATACTTTGTTTTTCTGCAAAACAATGATAGGTTGTAGTTTTGTTACCTGGCTTTGCTTGATGTAAAGATTTTATCTTGTTATATACTGTGTGTGGTTGGGCTGCTGCAAGGAGGACCTGTTCCATCTCTAGTCAGATGGCATAATTGGAGGAAAATTAGAAGCTAAGTGGAATCACTTGACTGGAACACTGAAGCCCCTGTGAATATCTGGCTTCATCTCACTGCATCGAGTCTCTCAGGGGATTCAGGTTACTCACAAGCATCAGCAAAAACACACACTTTGCTTTGTGAAGACTCAGAACTAGCAAATTTACTAAGTTGAGTTACTTACCTACTTAGTGAAAAATTGTTGACATAGCCAAAAGGGCTGCACGATATTCGTGAGATAGCGATACTCCCTCTATTTTTTTTTTAGGTCGACATTAGCTTTTGCAGTAGTGCTAATGTCTAGTTCAGACAGCTAGATAATTATGCCTTCCTTTTTCCCCCTTTTTTAGTCCAGATTTCCCCTTTCTGATAATCTTGAGGATGACCGATCATTAAACTCTTAAGATCATTTTAAAATATATTCCTGCTTTTTTTGTTGTTCTGTGTGAGTGATCTGATCTGCCCAGACGGATGTTGGGGATTGTTTTATTCCAATATTGCAGCGTCTCAGAAGGGGACAAAATGAGATAAAACCTTATGTACACTAGACATTCTCCAAAGACAAACGAGAAGGCAGATTGTTGAAGGTGACGTTGAGCCAATCAGAAAGTGAGGTGATAACAAATCCAAAATACACAGAAGATCAAAAAATCGCCATGGTGTTTGCAGCGTTTCCCCCATAAAATTTGCTAAGCCCGGTGGTTGGGGCGCCCGTGCAGTCATTCATCCAGCGGCCCACCGTGTTTTTGAGTTAAAAAATATTTAAAGTTGACAGAAAACTTGAAAATATTACTTAACAATTATATGTTATTGGAAGATTAATACCCGAACACCAATTATAAAGTCTTGAGATACAAACATTTTTTTAAAAGTTGAATAAATAAGCAATGCTTAGTCTGGTGAGGGGACAAGTAAAGCCTGGTGGCCTGCCAGGCTTGTAATACTCTGGGGGAAACCCTGGTGTTTGTATTGTTTTTATCTGTCAAACATAATACAGAAACATTGGATGTGCGGCTGATAATACACAGAGGGCGGGTCACGCTGGAGAAATGTTACTGCAAAATGTGCCTGCATCTAGTTGCACTTTAATTGGCTTCTCTGCAGCTATCGCATGTCCGCTAACACTCACATACCACCTGACGAATTTACAGACTCTCCTAATGCACATAAAAGTTCTCGTAAACACTCCTACACAAACACCATCGCTCATAAATGCATAAGTATGCACATTAAACCTCGCACTGTATCCCTGAGGCACACGCATTCCTACTACTGTAACCTAAGTTACAGAGAGACACAAACCAAAGCAACACTGATAAACAGCAATATGTTCTGTCTAAAACACCTACACAAGATCTTCTCTGTGATGACTGTAAAGCACACACATGCGTGCACTCACACAGATTAACATCTGAGCGTAATCCAAGCGGAGCAGCTGATAACACAAAGCATCTTTTGGCTGCAGTGAAGCTTCCTCAGGTTGACCAGGCTTCACTTCATCATGTGATAATGAGGGATTTTCTCAAAGCAGAACCCATCTAATGCAGCAGAACTCATTCAGCGTCAGTGGGAGCGGCTTGACGCTGCATCTGTGCAGCTGTCGGCATATAAAGCATCTCGCTCCATCTGGGAAATAGTTTTATGTTCTCCTTGTTATTCAGTGAAGTTTTAAGGAGAGCATGTCCAGAAATAGATACAACTTCTTGTTCTACTGTATTGCATGCGTTGTCCTCTTTATTATAAACCAGTCTGACCACAGATAAGAACACACTGGCTCATATTTCACTGACCAGTATGTCCCAAAGCATCCCACACATGCTTTCTGTCATAGCCCACAATTTCAGGCAGATGCCAAACAGAGGAATCTTTTTTTTAAGTGCAGTACAGAGACATCACACTGCCCTCTGCTGACTTGTGTTATTTTCCCACCTTCCCTTTTCAAGGAAAACCTCCTCCTCTTCCTCCTCTCCCTCACTCATACAGACAATGTTTTCGGTGCCTCATTAGAGTGTTCTTGCTGGAAAGTTGTAAATAAAGTCTTGACCTGCTTGACTCTGCGAACAGTTAACCTATGATTCAGCGAAGGCAGACTGAACACAGCATTCACAAATGTGTTTGTACACTACATCCCAATGTTCCCACTGACCTACGCAGCACTACTAGTCGTCTACAGACTGATTTGAGGAGCGGGATGTTCAAGGGTCAATCGTGCTTTACTCCGTGTCCTCCTCTCAACCCATTATTTAAGATGGCACTAAGAAGTGAATGGACGCCTTTGTGAGTGCCTACAATTACTTGTTCTCAGGCCTGATTGCATTACAGAGTAGTTTTCAGCTCCATCAGTTTATAAACGCTTGATGACATCAACCAGAGAGGAATGTGCCGATGGAAAAGGTTTCAGAAGAGGTGGTGGAACTGGGAACCTGTTTTGCTTTGGAATCTGTAGGCCTAACCAGCACCAGTACAGATATGGTTTTATTTTATTTTGATTCCTTCAAAACCAACACCCAGAAAATGTTTTGTCACTTTCTGTAGGCTACTTTGGTCTAAGCTCCTGGTTTTTGGTCTTGACCCAAGGCTTTAATTAATTGGGTTAATCATGATGAATTGATTATTTAAATAGTTATTGGCTAATTTAGTAATAGATTAACTGAATTACATAGATTAAAAAAGGCAAATTGCTGAAATAATATATTCAAAGGAGCAATCAAGCCAAAACTGCACAAAAAATAAATTTTGCATACAAGATTTTAAAAAAAGCCTTTGTCTGAAAATATATCCTACTACCCAGAACTTAGGTGGCGTAGTTGTAGCTTCACTTGTCTCAAATGTATGTTTAAAAAAACAAAAAAAAAAAAACACCTTTTGCTATCTAGTTATTAATTATTAATCCAAAAATACATACAAAAATACCAGTCATACATTCCAATTTATTCTAATTATTAACTATTGCAAGTTTTTTAAGTTTTCTGTTTAAGGAATCTCATGTCTTTAACTTGCAGCATTCACTCCTCCTGGATGAGCATGTATTAACAGAACTATGGCTTTATTGTGGTGTTGACTTTACAACAATCCCTCATTACGAGCATGCATGTAGCAACAATGGGGAGAAAAAACTTCCCAGAAAAACCTAACAAAACCAGCACACAGTTCTGTGTGAACAGCTGACTAGCTTAATCGTGGGTGTTTGAAAGGACAAAGCCATACACTCAGGCAAATGCATGCACAGAACAAAAGTATAAATTAAAGTTAAATATTCCTATTATGAAATAATGGGAATATTTATATTATATATATATATTACACATATAATATATAATTATTTGATATATATATTATTATATTATAAATAATATATAGGGGAAT
Source organism: Gambusia affinis (assembly GCF_019740435.1). Classification (NCBI taxonomy): domain Eukaryota; kingdom Metazoa; phylum Chordata; class Actinopteri; order Cyprinodontiformes; family Poeciliidae; genus Gambusia; species Gambusia affinis. The sequence continues at coordinate 6,928,266 of NC_057888.1, forward strand.
ATTTAGGTGCAGTGACAGTTTTGTGCTACCCTTCGATCTGTCGGACATTTTTATTTCGACATCTGATTGATTGATTGAATATTTAAAAACATATTTGACTTTCTTTTGTACATTTATGCCGACGTTACATTTGTGAGGTTTTAGAAATGGCTTGTTTTCCTGACACCAAAAAAACGCCTAGGATTTTTTTTTTTTTTTGTGCTAGGGTCGCTTTTAGAAGCTGTAGAAACCAAAATGGAAGCACAAAGTAAAATTTTTTTGAGTCACGTTTAGGAGTTTGAAAGTTTATTTCTAAAAATTAAACTGAGTCATTTAATTGTTCCTTAAACAGTTTATCAATTTATGACCGTTCTCTGTACTTTCCCATTTTCATCATTATTGTTGTCTGCCATATCAGTAGTATTAATGTCAAGAGAGTTATATTAACCCAAACTTTCACATTGGTGCATCTACCATAATTACTACAATAAATGAAAAACCGATGTGATTGCTTAATGGTTGTTGGGGCTCATTTTTTCATTACTGTTTAGTTTTATTTCATTGTGATTTTTTGTTTGTCTAATTCAGTAAGTTTTAGTTTTTAGAGTGCTTTTCTAGTTTTTCTTAGTTATTATCCGTCAGATATCATTTAGTTAGTTAGTTTAGTGTTCATAATTTCAAAAGGTCAAAGTATTGTGACTGCATACATCACTTTGTTGATGAATGCTCAACAGAAGATGCTATTTTTAAAACAGGGGTCTCAAATTCCAGTCCTTGAGGGCCGCAGTCCTGCAACTTTTAGATGTGCCTCTGCTGCACCACACCTGAATAGAATAATTAAGGCTCTGGAGAACTGGTCTACACAAGGTGGAGGTAATTAAACCATTTCATTCCAGAGTTTTGTACCTGTGGCACATCTAAAAACTGCAGGACTGCGGCCCTTGAGGACTGGAGTTCGAGACCCCTGCAAAATATAGATTGAAATTGTTGATGCAATCTTGTTGTAGCCGTAATTTGCAGACAGTTAAAGTAAACTGCTAACCTATTTCACATCAGTACAAAAGGCTAATAAATAAATTCATAAACACAAACAAAGGATATTATATCCAGAATTTTAGTATAGCTCCAGTTAGTTATAGTTTTTCTTAATTAATCAGTGTTTTTATTTACTTAAGCTAACAGAAATGTTTTCTGAATTCCAGTTTTGGTTATTTTGTTAGTTTTAGTTAACTACAATAAACAGAATCCCAAGTCTCTGCTGTGATTTAATGGGTGAGAACATAGAAACTTTGGAACAAACTGTTTTAAACCACATTTGAGTGCATTAAAAACCCAAAGGCTGCAAATATTTCAGATATTTCAGAAATGAGTACAGGCTGTACTGTAAATCCATCCCTCACGTTAAGTTTGGCATCCAGAGGAGCTCTGGTCGTTGTTATCAATATATTGTTTTGCAGCAAAGCGGCCTGAGCCTATAAATGGATCGCGGTCCTGCTGGATCGCTCCTGCGTCTGCAACATCTGGCCTCTATGGACCTTACCAGAGGGGCCGCTTTTCATTGGCTGATGCTCATTCTACGTGGTCACGTGGGTGGCAGTCTCACAAACACGAGCTTTTCGTTAGCTAAGTACCGCATAATAGCAGTTCTGATACAACTTCTACACCTTGAAGCCTGTCTGCTACACAGTCTAACGTTAGCTAAACAGATCAATATGCAACGTGTACTGTATCTGACACACACTAAAGATTTTATTTTAGCAGAAAACGCTTTGGACTAAACTGTTACTCGTGTTAGCCACTCTAGCACAAAGTACAGCTGGTCAATCAACCATCGCTGTGTTCAGGGAAGCGCTGATTAATAATCCAGAAATAAATATCAAGCCTGGAAACTTGATATCGTAACGGAGTGAATGTTATGTTTTAACGTAATCTTTGCTCGTCTTTTCGACAGGCGGTTGATACGGTAACAAGTGTGCTTAAACTACAAAGAGAGACAGACTAAAAAGGTACGAATGGTTTTGATCACCTGTTAGGTTATTTTACCTTTGTTTACATTTGCTGTGGCTCATTACAGCCGCTGTAGTTTCTAAACGTTGGACCAATTACCCTGTTTGTTTGTGACTATCGTCATTCATAACAAACATCAAAAAAGAAATAGATTTCATAAAATTTTAACAAACAAATGGCTTTACCGAACGGAGCTCTTTTGGTTCCTCTTATCAGTCTGTAGCTTCTCATATTGAGGTCATCAAACCAAATTTCAGATCTACCATAACTGACCGACTGACACCTGCTAACCTCAGGTTTGCAACCAGCTTGTGACTGAGAAACCAGTAACCTCCTCCCAGATGATGACATGAACTTGGTATTTCCTCTGTCCATTTTAGTAGCCTATATATTGTGAAAATCCGGTAGAAATAATGCACTAATGGAGTCATGTTTACATAGAAACAATGCGCTACGAGGCTTTGCTTGTGAGACTTGCGGTCACGTGGGTCGGTTGTGGGCGGAGCTTGGTAAGGTCCATATGGCTCGTACGCCCCGCTGTCCCGGGGGAAAGAGCAGCTTACCACTTAGGTTTCACTCCGCTCCACCCGCAGGGCCTGCTGGGGGTAACGCAGACAGAAACACAAAGAGCATCATCTCAGATTCATAGACATCATCTATTTGAAAGTGTCCCACTTTCAAATAGCCCAAGCATAAGCAATGCAGTTTGGACAATTTTTATCCCCGCATTTATATTAATGCAAGCTGAAAAGCAGCTTGGGGTCAACTCTGATGTAGGAATAATTTATAATAATTTATATGTTTGTTGTTGTTGACGGAGTCAGAAAGGACAGAAACCGTTGGTAAAGTGTCAATGTTGAAGTTCTGACCTACCCCGAACCTATTCAACGGGATCCAAATAAAACACACACGACCTGGGAAGAACAGGAAATGTCAGTCATCAAAACACAGAGTGGATATGAACTGCTCTGATCTCTTTTCTCTGGAGCTCTCTCCACCATGTTGCACTTTGTGTGTACATGTATATTTGATCCTTTCTTTCCAGTAAGAACTTTTAGCATGTCCTCGGAGAATAGGTGGTGTTATCTGACTTACTGCATGTTTACGCAACAGTTGGGTTACACGAGTGTAGCGGCCGCTGTTTTTAAACCTAATCCGGGCGGAGGAGGGAGAGCTTTGACATTATCTAGATTTTTTTCAGTTTAGTAAATTAATCTGTGGTAACTGACACACACACACGGGTTGTTTTCCAGTTGAGAAATTCAGATAATGGCCTGAGGTTTGATTTAAATTAAGGCTTAGGCTCCAAGCTTGCAGACAGAAAGAATTCCTGAATGAGTTTGATTCAGGTTCCCCATTCCAGAAATGTTCCCAGGAGTTTTTCTTCATTATCTGTGAAGTCCGGGTTGTGATAGCGCAGACAGTAGTGCCTCTGTGGGCAGCAGAACGGGTGGTAAATAAAAGCGTAGTTTCAGCATGTTTCTCCCGTCTTGTCTGTCCATCTGAGCAGCACAGACACACTTCTGCTGGCGGAGGAATGTAGCTGAGCTCTGACCGCTCCAACAAACGTGCTCTTGTGAAAGCACTTGGCAGAACTGCAGCCACAGCGCACTCCTACCGAAAGCCACTTTGTTTGCCAGCCATCACTATGGTGAAAAGGATATTTTCTGATATTTTTTGTTTTTTTTTATTCCCAAATATGTGAATGGAATGTTTTCAGAACCACTTCAGGAGTCTGTCATTGGATATACAAGACTGGTGAAAAGCTCAAAATGTTTAGAAAAACACAATTTATCAAAAATGAATAATTTGCACAGATTGGTTTACTGTGTCGCTTGCTTTGCATTGATCTGGAAAAGTATGGAAAACATGTTGTGTGGTCCAACTTAGAGGTCCCTAATCATTCTCAAAATCTTGTCTGTCATTCATTCATCAAAACAGTTTATCCATCTGTCCATATCTCCAACCACCGGTCTGTTTTTCATCTGTCCACCCTTCCGCTCATGTATCATTCCATTAATTCGTTGATACATTAATTCATTCATTTGCCCATTTATCTGTGCGTTTATTTGTCCATCCACTTTTCCATCCGTCTACCTTTCCATCCCTCCATCTACCTTTCCATTTGTCTCTGTTCATTCAGCTTTTCATTTGTTCAGCCCTCTGTCTACCTTTCCATTTGTCCATCAGATCATCCAGCTTTTCATTTGGTCATCCCTCCATTCAGCTGTTCATCTGTTCATTCCTCTGTCCACCTTTCCATTTCTTCACTCGTCCATTTACCTTTCCGTCTTTTCACTTGTTTATCCACCTTTCCGTCTGTTCATCTGTCTGCCCGTCTATCTACAATTGATAGATTTCTATCATATTTAAACATCAACATTTGTCCAATAATGAGCAATCTGGGAATAAAATCTGGAAAAGTAAGAATATTGTCAAGAATAGCGTGTAAAAAATAGATATTTTTCCTCTTCACGATTCTGGGAATGTTCAGAACTTTGTTTTTTTGGGACATTTTGATTTTCTGGAATGTTTAATAGACATTTCTGAATCAAATTCTTTCCTGGCTGTGCTTGATCAAAGCATCCTGGCAGAATCAGGTGATGTTAAACTGAAAGTAGAAGAAGAGAAAGAGAAATGCAGAGCCCAAGGAAGTTGTTTTTACTAAACAATGTATCATGTGTCTCCACAGCCTTTCTTCAGACTATTAAACTTACGGAAGCTCGGCTTGAGTGACAATGTGATCCAGAGACTCCCTCCTGAGGTGGCCAACTTCATGCAGCTGGTGGAACTGGACATCTCCAGAAATGGTACATAAATACTGACTCACCTTACAACCTCTGTGGAACCAAATGTAGAATCAAAAGATTGTTGTAGTTGCTTTATGAATTTCTAATCCTTTAAATCTGCGTAGAATGCAGAAATGAAACCAAAAGTCAACAGTGACTCCTCCCCTTTACATGCCAGGTGAAACATTTCAAACATGCCTGATTGTTCCTGTGATGTACACAGACACTGTGCCCTGTCTGTCCTTGCCTTTGATAGTGAGTGGCAAGCAGGACATCTATTAAACCACATGCTGCTGTGAGAGCAGAGTGCCTTGGCCTGGAAGAGACTTTCCCATCTGTCTGCCTGCGTGCCTCCCAGCTCCAACTGCAGCTCAGCTCTGAGCGGGGCCGCTTCCCTCTGTAGGGATTTATTAAGATGCACCTGCAACATCCAGAGCTGAAAGATCACATTTCAAGACTTGGCAGGGAAGTCACTTAAAGATTTATTACAGCGCAACTGTTTAACTAGATCCAGGCACCCACCTGGCCCACAAACAGTCAGTTCTACTTTTAGAAGCCAGAAATTCCAGTTTTGAAGGACTTTCGAGGAAGAGAATGTGTAATAGCTCCTTAAATGAGAAGCCTGGTTAGCACAACCCTTAATAACAGAGATACTTGTTTGTCTTTTCATATGTTTATTTCAATTGATGAATTTCACTATGAATGGGAGACGGTTATTTAGCAGAGAACTTTTTCCATCTAAATCAAAGTAGCAATGCTGAAGACATTTTTGCACGTTACTTGATGGTGCAAGATCAAAGTGACGCTTTCTTTTCATCCAGGCAGGAGTGTGCACAGATATTTTAAGGGGCAGGTGCTCAAAACACATGGACTCCACCGCTGTCTTTGTAGTGTGATACTTATCACAGCCACAGCTTCAGTCAGACAAACTTACAGAAATGTGGGGCAGCAGTAATGCAGACTTTAAGATCCAGAAATGCTTCCTGGAGCCCCCCGTACCCCCCCCCCCCACCCAAAAAAAATAAAAATCAGGGCTGCACATTTTTTTATCAAGAGGAGAAAGAGCAGGTGCTCTAGCACCACCTAGTGTTGATCCGTGCACGTCCCTGCATTAAAGTACGATTAAGGCTAAAGTGATAAATTATTACCTCGTCTGACCCATTCGCAGAAATCCCAGAGATTCCTGAGAGCATCAAGTTCTGCCGGGCCTTGGAGATCGCAGACTTCAGTGGAAACCCACTCGCCAGGTAAACATTGCAACTTTCCTGCATTACTTTAAGTCGATATCAAATTAGGTTTAATACTAGTTGCACAGTGGGCTTCGTATTTTAGATTGTTTGTGTCTGACTTGTATGTCCATAAAAAGTATGTAAGGTTTAGTTTGTTCCAAGAAAAGATTACATGAAACAAAGTTTGAGTAAATTATAGTTGATATCGCAATGCTGCTTGGATTTATATAGGTTTCACAATAAGGAGCCAGTTCAAACCTCTCATTCATTTTGTGCAACTCTTCTGTGTTGCAATCTCCAAGTTTCACTTTTTTCACACTAGAGAAGAACAGCTGAACCTCTGAATATCTAAACAGAAACCCTTGGATAATTTATGCAGAGTACAAGAGTATTCTGAGAATCTCTCACCGTTTCCTCCTCCCGTCTTTCTGCCACAGATTGCCGGACGGCTTCACTCAGCTGCGAGCGCTGGCTCACCTTTCCCTCAACGATGTGACGTTACAGACGTTACCCAGCGACATTGGAAAGTATGTATCACAGAAACATATTGCTATTTGTTTTTATATAAAAAATAGTCCAATAAAATATTTGGGGTGAATTATTTTTTTGTGTGTGTTTTGAATGTCACGGATTATCTAAAATAAATGGTTTGCCATCTTCAACTGCTGTTTACAGCACCTTACAAAATTATTTATAACTTCCAACTATTCAGTTGAAGAATTTCTATGGCTAAGAGCCTATCGAAATTGGCTCATAATTGTTAATTTTTAGGAAAAGATGCCAGTTTTTAAAATGTTGTCGCATATTTGTGTTCTCATCTTAGTAAAGACTTTCTGGAACCACCTTTCACTGCAGTTAAACCAATCACTGAATGGTTTAGCACCACAATACATTAAAGTTGTATCAACCTTCCAGACCTCTCAGGTCTTCTGGTTCTGGTCTGCTCTGCGTCCCCAGAACCAGAACCAAACGAGGAGAAGCGGCATTTAGCATCTATGCACCAAAAATCTGGAACAAACTTCCAGAAAACTGTAAAACAGCTGAAACACTGACTTCCTTTAAATCTCAACTAAAAACGCACTTGTTTAGAGTTGTATTTGAAACGTAATCAATTGCAAATTTCTTGACGGAATCTGACTTGATGTTGTGTTTTTATTGTTGATTCTATGTTGCATGTGTTTTTGTGTTTGATTTGATGTGAAGCACTTTGAAATGCCTTGCTGCTGAAATGTGCTAAACAAATAAAATTTGATTGATTGATTGCAGTTACAGTTGCAACTCTGCATCGGTCAGATTAAAGTTAGTTGGTTGTGATGTGACAAAATGTTAGAAAAATCAAGAAGTGTGACTTTTATTGCAAGGCCTTTGGTAGAAAGATGTGAAGCTGCTCAATTGAAGCCACTCAAACGATTCACCCGCTGAGAGACGGTGCAGATGGACGAGCCCCTCGCCGTGCCAGGCAGCCCAGGCGATCAGACTTGCCATTTGACTAACCAACATCTCTTCGTCTTCCTCCCCCTCCCTTCTCTCCTCTCTCTCCCGTTTAAAAGTCTGGCCAACTTGGTGACACTCGAGCTCAGGGAGAACCGGTTGAAGTCTCTGCCTACGTAAGTGGCATTTTTAGGAATTCAAAAACATCCAAGATGAATCTTTTAACAAAAGCTACACAGCAGCCTTCGGTTGCATTCTGTAATGAATGGTATGTGAGGCAGGACTCTTTGTTCCTCTCGGTAGATATTCAGATGACGTAACTTCTCCTCTTCTGCGCAGGTCGCTCTCTTTCCTGGTGAAACTGGAACAGCTGGACCTTGGCAGCAATGAACTGGAAGTTTTGGTTTGTTAACATCTCTTCTACTTCTCTAGATAATTTTTTCACTTAATTCCCGAGTGACCTTCATTCTTTTTGAAATTATTATGACCTAAAACGCATATTTACCTCAGCAAACACAGCTTAAAGAGGCGCTTTTAGTGCAGGAACTCTCACCTGTCTCGACAGGACAGGGTAAACATGACACAGGGCGGACACTGAGCAAACAGTGACTTCATAATGAAATCCTGTCCACATGTTCAATCATAAGCTAACATTTCACTGAGAAATACGTGTGTAATTTTGAGCTTTAAGTTATTCATCCATTATGTTTTTTCTTTTGTTGTGAGTTAATAACAAAACAAACTTTATAAAATTTTTACGACTAAGAATTTGATGCACAAGCTTCTTTTCATAACGGGAATTCTCTATAGTTTAGATTATACATATAACCTTGTTTATACTAATGTCATATTTACTAAAAATCATGGATAAAACATTACAGAAAAGTACATTCCTGCAAGAATTGAACCAACTATATGTTTGGCACCAGTTTATAGCAGATCGAGAGAACAGGAAGTCGTGACTTATTAACGTCATGCTCAGATGCATTCTTGAGCTCAAGGTTTCGGTTTTCTGGGATCTCTGTTTTCAACAACCTTCAGATGAAAATGCATTGAGCAGAAGCCTGATTTTCTTGTCTTTGCACTGAAAATAGGAACCTTGTTTTCTGTTTTCAACATGTTTTCCTTGTTTCTCTTGTCCTTTATCCTGTTTTGTTTTAGCCTGACACACTCGGTGCTCTCCCCAACCTGAGGGAGCTGTGGTTGGACCGTAATCAGTTGTCTTCATTACCACCTGTAAGTACAGTTTTTAAATGAAACTCATGACGTTTTCCTTGAAGAAAATGACTGTGCTGTGCTCTGATTACACAGTCGTACCTGTTATTTATTTTCTGTGCGCAGGAACTGGGAAACCTTCGGCGGCTGGTGTGTCTGGACGTCTCTGAGAACCATCTGGATGAGCTTCCTTTGGAGCTGAACGGCCTGCTGGCTCTCACCGACCTGCTGCTCACACAGAACCTGCTGGAGGTCATCCCAGACAGCATAGGTGAATAAATTTCACCGGACTCTCTTCTGCAGGAAACCTCTGAAGCTTCCAAAGTGTTTTTTTTCCCCCTGCAAACTGATAGTTGAAATAGAGAGTTGGTTTGACTTATGCTAAACAAAGATGATGCTGCCCTCTGCTGGAATAATTATTTCAGTGAAAAACCTGACCAGACCTGCACCAAGTCTCTGCATTGAATTATTTCTAAGCCATGTACACCTATATTTGGAATTTCATTAAATTGTTTTCCAGATTTGGATAAATTTTGTTAAAGAAAAAATGTATGGGAACAGAGCTGGACATAAAAGGATAAGGGCCTCTGGGCTTGTGCCAGTTTTGATTCCCTACCCCATTAAATAATAATAAAAATATGCATTTTTTTTCTCATCCAAATGACAGTACATTAATAGGTTTAAAATGCCCTAGAGTTCTCAAATATCTGAGTTTTCTATACATTAATAAAAATGTAACAATATTAAAACAACACACCTTTTACGGTCCTATAAGTTTTATATAAAGTACAATGTAAAACATGCATTCTAAGTCCTTGGCACACTGGCCAACTTCCCCAGGAAGCCTTTTCTAAAGTCTCAGCCAGTTTGGGAAAATATGTGCCTTTCCAGACTTTACCAGTTCCATTGTCTAAAATGCTGTTTCAGCCACGCTTCCAACCATCCTGAAGTTTGTGTTTAAAAGTTAGAAAGATGGATCCCTGCAAATAAGAATAAAGCTTTGTCTCTGTTTCTGAGGGATTGTTTAAGTTTCTAAATGTTTTCCTGTGTGTTTTCTTCCCAGGTTGTTTAAAGCAGCTGTCCATCCTGAAAGTGGACCAGAACCGACTAACTCAGCTGACAGACTCTATAGGAGAGTGTGAAAACCTCACCGAGCTTGTCCTGACAGAGAATCATTTACAGGTTCCCCGACTTCACTCTGATAAAGTTAGACCGTACATGCACACAATCCGAATCAACCAGATTCAAATCTCCTTTCATTTCACCTCACAGTCACTTCCTCGCTCGCTGGGCAAGCTGAAGAAGCTGACAAACCTGAATGTAGACCGGAACCGGCTCGGCAGCGTGCCCAAAGAACTCGGCGGCTGCGCCAGCCTCAACGTCCTCTCGCTGAGAGATAATCGCCTGAGCAAACTGCCCGCTGAGCTGGCAGACGCCACCGAGCTGCATGTGCTGGATGTGGTCGGAAACAGGTAGCAGCACCTGAACCATTGAGTTGTCAAATCTGGAAAAGTCTGAGTCATTTACTAAGACAAATTCTGAATTTTGGGGGTGGGAAGAACTGGATTAGTTTGAAAGGGGAAAAAATAGCATTTTTATATTCTCAATTTTATTTATCTAATTTTTTTCAAATAGTTGTGTAAATTATACATTTCTGAATTCTAGTGTGACAATATCTGTTTTTTTCTTCCTGTAATTTCTGACTTTACTGAGGCACAAACCCACAGGCCTGCCACAATAACCAATTTTGGATGACAAATTTCCCCAGAAATGATTAAATTGTCCTTTTTGAGACCATTTAGCTAAAATAATAAAAGCATGATAATGTGCATACGCCTTCTCAAAGAACAATAAACTTTAATTTTCAAAGAACGTTTAACCCTGGAACTGGAAGGCTTGTCAAATAAACAAAGCAAAACAATAAATACAATTGATTATAAAGTGTCAAAAAAAATATATTTTTTTTAATTGCCCTTTAAAACATATTAATCATTCTCAGACAGGGAAAACAGGCAACGCTGCCAGGTGGGACTTTTGTAAAATTAACTACTTTGTACTATTTGTCAAATGCTTGCAGCAGCTTTTTAATTATACTAAAGGGCTGACCCCCTTTAAAGAACATGCAAATGGAAAATATTCCTCTCATTTAAATTTATCATGTCATCCATTCATTCACAAATCTATACCTCCATAAATCTTTCTCTCTGTGATTCATTTGAGCTTTCCAAACAACCAATAGTCTGCCTAATAGATGATTTGACAGTTTTTTTTGTTGGTTTTTTTCTGCAGTTTTCAGTTCAACGTCTACTAATTAAATTCTTTGTAAACTTGGTGTTTACACTTGATACACAGATCTAAAGTTGGCTCTGACATTTAGGGTTTATTCACGTTTATTCACAGCATCAAATGATATAATTCCTGTCACATTCCTCAACTTTAGAGTTGGTTTTTGTCTTCCTGGTTCTCATTCTGTAGGAAAATGTTCTGGTTGACTTTATTCCTCTCTACCTTTGTCCAGATTACAAAACTTGCCTTTCGCCTTGACAAACCTCAACCTGAAGGCCATGTGGCTCACAGAGAATCAGTCGCAACCAATGCTCAAGTTTCAGACCGAAGACGATGAGCGGACAGGAGAGAAAGTGTTGACCTGCTATTTACTCCCCCAGCAGCCATCGCCAAGCCTCGGTGAGCCTTATGTTCTCGTATTTCTGTGATAAAGTGACTCAAATAACGTTTTATGTTCCACTAACAAACTTTGATTATTCAGTGTTGACCTCTAAGTTGAATTGAAGGCAGATTTGGGTGGTACAAGTTGAGTAAGTGCGCTCTGTATCCCACAGAGAACCTGCTGCAGAACAGCGTGGATGACAGCTGGACGGATAGCAACCTGAACAGAGTGTCCGTCATTCAGTTCCAGGAGGAGACTAAAGCTGAGGAAGAGGAAGATGACGAAGCTGCAGCAGAGCGCAAGGTGAAAAAAGCTACGCTGTCATCTTTGAAATAAGATGAAATAATTCTTATTCCTACGTATCCATCATCAGCTCTGATGATTTTGATTGGAAAAGAACCAATCAGAGATTTTGTGTCTTAACTCTGATGTGCTCTTGAAAGTCTACACTACCTATACTAATTTTATTATGTCCCAATTTCCCTTTGCAGACTATAATTGTTAATGTTCAAAATATTTTTCCACATACAGGATTAGCTGAATATTTAACTGTCAGTGTTTAGTAATCTACATCTAAGGATAAAATCACCAGTTTATTGGACAAAGTAATTTTAAATCGTGTCCTAGAATTGTGTGACAAAGTATGCATAGAGGCTTTTATATTTTATTGTGATAAATTTCTTTTCATAAAAATGATAAATTCTAGTCACTGATGTTTAATTGCTTAAAGCCCCCCAAACCTTCTCCACTGTTTGTTCAGAGTATCCATAAATTTGAAAATATGATTAGATGTCTTACTTTAGTGATACAAATCACACGTCTTTATGTGACTGGTGTTCAGAGGAAGCGTGTTACAAATGGAAATGTCTGTCTAGAGCAGGACTTGCTTCTCTTTTCCTCAGTGCCTCCAGCGCAGAGCCACCCCTCATCCCAGTGAGCTGAAGGTGATGAAGAAGGGGATAGAGGACAGGAGGAATGAGCCTTACACAACTAGACCCGATGGAGAAGATGAGTCACCTGACCCACAGGTAATTAAAATACTTTTAAGTAAAAATGTTGTGCAGTAAAAATCCTATAAAGCTTTGAGATTTCAGCTATTTTTAGCAATAATTCAACGATTTCACTGTTTTTAGGTGAAACGACTGAGCGACCTTTCAAATCAGAGCCATGACTCTCAGGTGTCCAACAGCACGCTGTCGGCCACGTCCCACGAGGAGAGACACAACCTGGTGGCTCCCTCACAGAGAGGGGAGCTGGTGAACAACCAGTCCCCCCAGGAGGAGGAATACCTGGATGAGATGGAGGTGGAGTACATTGAGGTAAAAACTGTTTCATTAAAATAAAACTACAATCATGGTAAAAAGTTTGAAAACAAATTTTGTTTTTCATAAACCTTGTATCAGCGTTAGAATTTTGATAATTCAATAAAAGTCACTGATTGTGTGGTGCCACTTTAGAAATATCTGCAAGGAATTTTGAGGAACATACTTTGCTAAAATAATGACTTTGTAAATGTTTCCCAAACTCCTCAAGATCAAAATCCTCTCATTGCTGAAGCTATCTCTTATGTGCGTGTGCCTTACACACTTTGAATGTCTTCTTTAGCTACACTTTGTGGCTTACGTTCCTTTTAAATTGGATCAGTGACTGTCTGAAGATCAACCGTCAAATAACAATACTTCTAATCTCTAATATTACGTTTTGAGAAATTGAAGGCTGAGTTTATATTTGCTGTAATCTATAAAATTAAACCTAAACACTTATCGATGATAGAGATGCAATAGACTTGATGCGAATTGAAACAATAAAATTTAAAGTTTGTGAAAAACACTCTAATCTCCTTTTTTCTACAGCCAACCGTGCACTTTGCAGAGGAACCGATTATCCGGGGCGGAGATGAGGACGACGAAGACGACAGAGAGAACGGCGAGAGGAGCGATGAAGACGACGACAGGCCGGTGATCCACCCGGAGAGGCAGCGGCTGATCAGAAAGGACACGCCGCATTACAAGAAGCACTTCAAAATCAACAAGCTGCCCAAACCCGAGGCTGTGGCGGCGCTGCTGCAGGGCTTCAGTCCTGAAGGGCTCAACTCCCCGACACGGGCTGCAGAGGATGAGCCGAACGAAGAGGAGGAGGAGGAGGAGGATCAGATTGTAGGCACCCCTCAGCTCCATCACAGACTAGAAGAGCTGGACGACATCCGGCATCAGGGCAACTCCAGCCAAGTAAAGGTAAAACCGATTCAGGCTCTGGTAGGATTCAACACATTTAGTCAGCCTCTAAGTCATTCTGTTCAGACCTGAGCTGCACCTCACCGCACACACGTTAGAGATTAAAAATAACCTCACCTGAGAAATAAGCTGCATATTAACTTTAATTCTGTGAATAAAATCAGCTTTTCCTGCAGAGCACTGACTCAGATAAAGACTAAACTTCTCACCATTACAAACCATCTGCTGATTTCCACACGCTGCTTTTGTAACATTTTTACCCCACTGCTTAAGAATTATGCTAGAGAAGTCTGATCAGTTGCTGCTTATTGTTATGAAACTTTGTAGCACTTGGGGAGACTTGATGATTTGTATTGATTTATGATGAAATCCTGTTTAGCACGACGATCATCTCACCAAATCTGTTCTGTGTGTTTTTAATGAGTGTGGTTCTGTTTGTGTGGCTGAACTCGGACCAGCCAGAACATCTATTGGCAGAGCTGGAATGTGAGATCCAACGAGCCTGGTTTCCTAATGATCTTAGACATCATATATTGTAAATTATGGGACAGATTGGTGCCGATTTCATAATCTGAAAAATTATTTAGTAAATTACCTAAAGGTAATTTATTAAACCTCAAACTAGCTGTGTTTCTATTGTTCATATACTTCCACAATTTGGAAGTGCGAAAAAAAATTAGCTCAATGGGAGCACACCAATTTTGAAAAAAGTAAAGTTTTTCTATTAAAAATCTTGAGCCTGGTTTTTAGGTTGTATCAAAATTAGAGCATTTTGCAAAACTTCAATAAAAATGCTTTTTTTATTGAAAAAAAAAAAGAGTCGCATGATCAACATGATCAACAACCGGATGTTACTACTGGCGGAAAAGACAAAGAAGACAACAGGAAGTGTTAGGAGGAACATTTAGTGAACAAACTTTAATTGCATTTCTTATTTAATGGAAATGCTGTAATTGCAAAAAAAATTTCCGACATTAGCTGAATATTGACCAAGTTTTGCACACAATCTTTAACTTTCTGATTGACGTCTTTAAATGTTGCTTCTGACATCACATTATGTTCCCCCCTCATGATGATATCTATTTTATGAAGTGTACCAATACTTAATAATAAGTGTGCCACCTCTATATTTCACAGTTAGGATGGTACTAGTATCCCCATTTTCCTCCAAACTTAACACTGGTTGTTATGATCAGACAGTTCAGCTTTAGTTCCAAAAATGAAGATCTTTGTCCCTGTGTTTTTGCGAACTACAATCTGGCTTTTCATGTTTGTTTTGAAGCAAAGGTTTCTTCCTCGCTCAGTGGCCTTTAAGCCCATGTCTGTACAGAACACGTTTCACTTTGGATAATAAAACTGTCTGTTTTCACAAGACTTTCTAATATTTCAGCAGATTTCTTTTAACTTTCCCATCATCTCAAACAGCAAAGCAAGGTGTGGCCTTAAAATACATCCACAGATGTTCCGCCAATAAACTCAAAAGTCTCTGACATAATCATCCCGGCTTTTCCTTATTGCTTACAGAAATGGTAATAATTTCTGATTTTGGAGACATTTATAAATATCTGACATTATTCCTCTCATGCTTGTGGTATTTAGCAAATAGAAATAATTTTGGTAATTCTAACTGACCTAAAACAAGAAAAGTTTGATCTGATTTAATTTCAGACGAGGAGAAAGAAAAACACATGTATATTTTATGTATGTAAACTTCTGGTTTCAGTGTAGTGTCTATTACATCCACTTTCCTGGTTTTAACTACCAGTAGTTCATCATGTGTTTGACAGCCAGATCTAAAAATTAAATAGTGGCAACTAATGCAGCAAATTCAGTTTTTACCACTTCATAAATTAAAGATCAAATACATTTTGTCCCTTTTTAAAATCCAAACCTATAAGATGAAGTTTCTGGCAATTCTTTGTTAGAGTTAGTAGGTTCTTCTTCTGGTTCAGGAGCTTTTGCTTTCTTGTTTTTGCTCTCGCTGCACACTGGTTGTTTGTGTTTTGTTTTGCACTCTGGCTCAGCTCCTTGGTCTTGTCTTTCCACCTCTGCCTGTATTTGCTTTTGGTGGCTGGGGAGCGAATGAGGGCTCACTTCTGCTTCAAGGCAGGCGGATAGTAATGTGACGTTAATGGGAGAGCGTGTACCGTGTGGGTGTGGGAATGAGTGGATATTTTAATTTTGGCCTGACTAATCCGCATGCTTCTCGCTGGTTCCTGTCCTAACAGGGGGTGTCATTTGATCAAGTCAATAATCTGCTGATTGAACCTGCTCGAATTGAGGAGGAAGAGGTCTGTACCTACTCTTTCCCACCCAGTGTGCCTATCTGTGCATCACCCACCCACCCAGGCTAACACAGGTTTAGGAAGTGGAGAAAACAGTCACACAAATCAAATTAATTTGAGCTAATCACAGAGAAAACTAACAGATCCGTTACTGGAGTGTCTGTGTGGCAGAACCCGAAATTAGGACTGGAACATTACTGTTAAATATTGATGAATAAGATGAAAGGCATCCACTTTGACACCAGTTAAGAAAACATTCTAATTATTAATATAATAATAATTATTATTAATGAAACAAGTAAGGGATTTTTTTCTATCAACTCATCTGGTGATTGGACAAAAAAAATCACATTCTGCAGATGTCTCATTTAACCACTTAAGCTTATGTTATGCAATATGAAAAAATGCATTAAAAAAATCCTAAAAAGCAATCACATAATGTTCTTTTAATGTACGATTGATCGTTTGTAGCAAAGGATGCATCTTCAGTTAAACAGTACTTTGAACATTAACATATGAAAAGTTCAGCCTTTTATTCTTGGATTAACCAATTAATAACCACGTAGCAAAAAGTGCTTAATAGGAGATTTTTATTTTATTTTCTTTTTTATAGAAATTGAACTGGGTGAAGGTAAAACTATGCCAATGTGGAATAAAATATATTTACAACAGGTTTTGTTCTTTTTATCTTGAATGCTAAAATTTGTATTTTTTTGTACAATTTTAACTGTGTGCTGTTTTTTTTTCATCAAATTATCTCTTTTTAGACTCTATTTTAAGGTAGTGATGAATCAATTGCTGAATTAAGTAGCTATTTCAATAATTGATCATGATTAATCCAACTATTTCAGTCCTAATCATTTGTGCTTAATAGCATAACTTCAGTTATAAACTCTTTATCCTGTCTCATAAAGCAGGTTGTTAACACAAAGTTACCAAGGCTATTTTGTGACGGTATATAATTATATTTTAAACATGTATCTCTCACCATCCATTTTCCTGAAAAGTTTTGGCAGAGATTTACTGCCAAACTGTAAATCCAGAGAACGAAATGTTGGGCAGGTCAGGGCTGTGCTGTTAAATGTTTATTTTCATACTAAATGTTGTTCTGCCGTCTAATATGTTGCCAATGCTTCCATTTCTTTCTTTGATGGTGCAAATCTATCAAGCATCAGGTTCTGGCACACTGCTCTCCTCTCCCTCTGCTGCTTTGCTCCATGTTTTTCCATTTATGTAGATTATTTGTAGCAGAATAGGTTTTTTTTAATAGAAAGACATCTTCAGGTTAACCCGAAGAATTGCTTTGCATGGATAAATACCTTAAGTACGAATCTTTTAAGTGTAGCTGTATAAACATTTGAATATCAAATTGGATGTTGTATTAGATGTGAGAAAGAGCATGTTTGCTCCACTGTCTTCTTTTCTATAGTATTCATCTTCTCTCCTTGCATGACTAAAACTAAAATATTAAGGTGCTTGTGTAAAGATTGCAGAAGAAGAACATATTAAGATAACCTACAAACATAAAGCACATTTTGTGAAACACAAAGTCCTGTCATGTATATGATGAATGCATGTTCTTTGTGATGTGTCCTGATTGCATATAAATAGCTGCATTACGATGAAGGTTGTAAAACAGAATGCAACCCATTACGGATGAAGTTACTTTTTGTTGTGGCGAATTGAGCTACTTTGTTTATTCTCCATTTTTACTGACCATCTTGGATTGAACGTTCATTGTTCTCCACACAGTATGGGAATTCTCCCAATAGTCATAGTAATATTGGCCAAATCAATCGGATAAGTTAAACTCCTCTGCCCATTTGCCTTATCAGAGTGAGCGAATGTTCATCAGCTTAGACAGAGCACCTGCATAGTTAGATCATTTTTAAGTGGGACGCTTTAATATATGTATTTTTTTACATATTCAAAAAAATCTTTTACTGCCTGGCTATCTTAGCTAAAGAGTGTCCCATGTGCTACAGTATCAGATGTGAAGGTGCTGGCGAACCAGTATTTTCTATAAGTATCTTCGTACACAATGGAAAGGCAAGTCAGATATTCTTTAGCAGTGTTTGCACATCCTTAAAAAAATTTAATTTATCAAAAAAATGTGAGTTGGCCTTAAATACACTAATCATGGGTCTTAAATTTTGTTGTGGCAGGACTGTTCAGTCTTGTATCTAGGGGTTGTTTTTTTTTCTAGCAGGACTTTTCTGTCAGGTAGAAGTTTGAGTCAAGCACAGATATCTTCGTTGCATTCTGTGACGCGAGGTGGTTGGTAACTAGCTGCTAATATACCCTTTCTAGCTTGCAAGCTTTTATTGCATCTATCATGAATAATTCCCCAGTTTTTCCACTGGCTCAGTATGAGATAATACAATCCCCCAGTTGTCCTCTATGTTTCAGGATTAAAAAAGTCTTAAATTTGACTTCCTGTAAACTGCAGGTACCCTGCAGATTGTGACGAGGGTTTTACTAAAACACTTGTTCATTCTTCAGTCATGTATATCTGGAAAAACAAACCATATTTCACTGAGGTTAAATAGTGTAAAAAAAAAAAAAAAAAATCAAAAGCAGGACTCTTCACTCTTCTTGCTGTTACTTGGTGTTTCCTTTTTGACTTCGTTTCAATTCATTTTGCATTTCTGCATGACCTACATAGAGAACACACACCCTGTGTGTCGTCTCCCTTTTCTAACTTTGACCACTGATCACACATGTGCATCTAACACACATTATTTTATTAAAGGAAAGCCTCAAAGTTCAAAAGATGTTTAAATAAAATAATCTACCTTTGCATTATAAGAAGCATAAGTCTTCTGGCAAACTTGAGTTATTTTTTTATTGAATCTTTAAGGACAGATACATGCATGACCGGCACTACCTGCTGGTAAACTGGGGGAGGGAATTCAGTGTCTAAACTGGAATAAAATTTTTCTAGACATTCTTCATCATTTTTACCTGTTCAAATAGAACCTCTTTTTTTCATTCTCGCTGTTTCTAACTTCTTTTTGAACAATTTGCAGCACTCGCTGACTATCGTTCGACAGTCTGGTGGGCTTGGTATCAGCATTGCTGGGGGAAAAGGATCTACGCCTTACAAGGGAGACGACGAGGTGAAAAACCCACAAGATTGGGATAGCAGAGGTAAAATGCAAGCTGTAGATATTAAATATTCTCTTCGATTGTTTTTTTTTTAAGGGAATCTTCATCTCCAGAGTATCAGAGGAAGGTCCTGCAGCAAGAGCAGGAGTGAAAGTGGGAGATAAGCTTCTAGAGGTAAAAATTAGTTTGGCACAAATAGATTTAAAAAGTTTCTGTTCAGGTGTTTCAAAAGTTTTACCCGTTTCTCAGGTGAACGGGGTAGACCTCCATGAAGCAGAGCATCACACTGCAGTCGAGGCTCTCCGCAGTTCCGGGGCAACGGTTTCCATGACGATACTGCGCGAGCGCATGGTGGAGCCTGAGAACGCCATCACCACCACGCCGCTGAGGCCCGAGGACGACTACTTCCCACGGGAGAGGCGGAGCAGCGGCCTCGCCTTCAATCTGGAGAGCAGTCCTAGCGGACCCCGGCAGAGGTTCTCCACCTGCCTGATCCGGAACGACAAAGGCCTTGGGTTCAGCATCGCCGGGGGAAAAGGCTCCACACCGTATCGCACAGGAGACACTGTAAGAAGCACCTAAACACAGTAGGGCTGGAACAATTAATCAGATTAATTGATTATTGAAAGACATGTCAACCAATTTAGTAATCGATTAATGGTTAATTAGTGTATATGAACTCTTAAATGTCATTTTCTGAAAAACAACAGCAATAATTAAGCTAAAACTATACTAAAAACATTTTTTTTTTTAGTTTAGTTGGAAAAAACTTTCTGTAAATGTCCTCAAGTGACAGTTTCAGGTTCACCTGTTTCAAATTATATACGATTCTCCCAATTAGTACCATTTGCTGTCCAAATATTAATTGGTTAATTGAAAAAAATAATTAACAAATCAGTTCCACAATCTATTGATGTTAATTCAAGCAGAAATGACTAATTTAAATATTTATTTAGCTACTATATTGTTGGATTTTAGGCAATAAAATCCTTTCTTAATTAGAGGAAGAAAATAAGAAAAATTTTTATTTGCATTTTGTACATATTTTTATTGTTGTACTCTTAAGTAGTTTAGGGAAAAATCTGCAGAATGTTCCGGTTTTAATCTGATTAATTGGTATTAAAACAATAGTTAGCCACTAACCTAAAATTCACTGTCAACACTGAAGAATCATTATTTATTAAGACCATACATAACAAAAAAAGTGGAAAATTTACACAGTTTGTTTGGAAAACCTCAGTTGGTTTACTTCCAGTTCAGAAACTATACTAAGGTCGTAAAAAGCTGCGGACACAACCAGTCGTTTCATAACTAAAGAGCGAGAATCGTTTGGGAAGTTGGGAAGCCGCTTTAACAGGAACTGTCACAGTGAGCAACATCCATCTTCTCTGTGCCTATTCTCGCCACAGCGTCTACAGTCATCACCGCGGTTACAGAGATATGAATAGCCAGCCCTGAAACTCGAGCGGTTCACTGTAATTAGACGTGGTGAGGTCTAGACTTGGACCAGCGCAGCTCTGCAGCTCAGTAATCACAGAGAGAAAAAAGGAAAGGACTCATAAACATGCGATTTTAGGCAGGTTGGAGTGTAAGTGTTGGCTGTTTTTCAAAGTTTTGTTTCTTAATGAGCACTGTGGTGTGTTTTATGGCTGGTTGTGGTGCAGCAGTGTTTGCTCCTGCAGGTGCTTTGGCTAGTAGCTCAAAATGATGATGTCTGAAGACATGATGAAGAAATATTTTACTTTTATTAGAGTGAAAAATATTAGGGTTTTTGTCTAGTTGTGATTGGATTTTAGAAAAACTATTTCAATTCCAGATTTTTGTCTGGAATTGATTCAGGGTTGAATATTGTCTCACATATTCCTATTTCTATCAACCAGACGGTAAGGTAACAGAGTACCTTACTTCCAAAGTTCTCCAATTTTATCATTAAAGCTCAGAAGCTCACAGAACATGACTAGTATATCGTTTCAAAACGGTAAAGGTCATTTTATTTGTATTGCACATTTTTAGCAACAAGGCAATACAAAGTGCTTTACAGGAATTAAAAGGAAATCCAAACAAAATAATAAACCAAAGGAAAGAGAAGAAAAAGAATGTAATGTTGATCTAAAGTATGTAAACTAGGTGCTCCTGTTCAGGGTTGCTAGATTAGTATACCCTGGTGTAATTCCATGTCTGGGGTGGAAGAACAGGAGCCTAAAACGTAGTCTAATATTGTTGATCCAAAGTATAACAATATCTCCTAGTTTTCTTATCTAAGGCTCCTGAAACAAATTTGAGCACAAGTGACAAAAAGAGAAGATTTAAAATTTGTCACTGTCTGTCTGGTTTTCAGGGAATCTACATTTCCAGGATTGCTGAGGGCGGAGCGGCACACAGAGACAGCACGCTGCGAGTCGGTGACAGGGTGATCTCTGTGAGTAACATCGCTTTACTATAAAACATGTTGTTTACACAAAAGTACAATATTTAGCCCAAAATCTATGTTTTACGGCAAAACCTTAAACTTCAAAAACTAATCTTGGCACCTTTCCTTTACAAGCATATTAAACTAAGATTTATATATAATAGCAGGGGTGATCACACACTGTGTAACTCCATTCTGCTATTCTAAAGCATAGACAAAATGTTACTCTAGTGATTGGTCAGGATAGTGAGTGTGTTTCCAAGAGAAAGTAGATCCTTACCTTTACTCTGAGATTTCCAACGTTTCAAATGTAGCATGTTCTCTCATGTAGGTGGAAAGCTTAAATTGATAAAAATAGATAATCTTCACAGAAATACATTCACAGCCATCTTGTTGTTTGCTGAAAACCTTACTTATGGTGTAACATCCATGCCAAAAAGTCTTATTTATTAACAGAGAGCGCTTAGCTCTGATTGCAGGTATTTCCATTTATTTGCTAGCTCAAGTTGGTATTAATATAACAGAGCTAATAGTTTAGTGTAGTTTCTCACCTCTGCTTCACAAAAGATTGTGTTCTGATATGCTCAAAACACAATTTATCATTATTTCACTTTATTTTGGAAAAATAAACAAACGGTTTTCTATTTTCACCATTTATTATGTTAACATGTTATAAAAGTATTTTGTAGACACGTAAAATGTTATGATATATCAAACTTGGATTAAAAATATCAGTGATGGCAACACTGGCCTTATATTGATTATATACCAAAAAATGCAGTATTCCACACCTCTGTATGCTCTCGCTTGAAAATTGCGCTCCCTCTCGGTTTTTAGTGAACATGTTTCTCAGTTTGGCTTCTAACTTTTTGAGTTACAAATTTATTAAATTCTTGTTTCCATCTATGCTCAGTTTTGAGTTTTTCTCATATAACCATTTTCAGGACTGAGTTCGGGTCTTGTCACATTAAAGTCTAAATCTTTTGGCCACAATTAGTAATCTGAATATTTTATAACAATTATTAAAGCCCAAAGTTTCAGAGCAGCTTCTTGGGAAGAGGTGACTACAGAAACCATCTCATCGATGGTTTACACAGCTCAGGGTGTTCTGCATGACTTTTCTTTGAACATTTGTTTCCTATAATCAGTCAACATTGTTGTTTCTGCTGCCAATGAATACAATGCTGCTCTTTTCAGAGGTTTTTCTTTCAAGTCCTGCTGCCTTGGATGTGTTTTGCTTTCTCTCTGGAGGTTTCTCCCCTCTTCCTCCTCTGTTTTTGTCTCTCATCTGTAATCCTATGCCACCCCTTTGCATGCTCACTAACTGAGCGAGCCTCCTTGCCTGCTTGGTGGTGAGTGTGGTGTCAGGCGGTGTTGCTCTGCTGCTGATGTAGACGGGTGTCACGTCACCGCGGCAGCAGAGCGTTTCAGCCGTTTTAGCGGTAAGAGCTGTTACTGTCGGGTCAGTGCTGACCTCTGCTGGTCAGGATGGAGCAGTGTGCGGTTTGTAACACCAGGCTGCAAAACATATGCAGTATCTTTAAAGATGATTCACTCTCTTGGCTGGTTTACCTTCTTTATTGCCTTTACAAATCAATCATGAGAAATATTACGTGACTTTTTCGACAATAAACAAACAAGAAAAACTCTTAATGTTGAGGTAAAAACTGGTTTCTGCAAAATAACTTTCTTATTTATTTCAAACACATTTATAATTCAATAATATTTAAGTAACTTTGAAAAGAGATAAGCATAAACTTATTTGAGACTGCTCTCTGTCCTTTATATGTATTTACCGTATTTACTCATTATTCTATATTTTAAGCAAAACATAAAAATAGAACAAAGCAATAACATACATTTCTTTCAATCAAACATCCCCCAAAAAACAAACACAAAATGTTTAAACAGCACATCATCACAAACACACTATCCCTACTGTGAAACACGGTGGTGGCAGCATCATGCTGTTTGGATGCTTCTCACGAGCAGGTCATTCATTTTGGCAGCAGCTAAAGTGAATGCAGCAAATTTGTTTCTGACTACGACTTCAGAGAACATTCATTTTCTAATAGTGTCTTGCAAAAGTATTCATACCACTGGAGCTTTTTCACCTGTTGGCACACTAATGCCAAAAACAAACTCAAAGCAGGACATAACTGAAGGCTCATGCAACTCTGTTGGATAATTCAGTTTTTTAAATTCTTTTTCCTAAAATAGTTCAGTCATAGTCAGATTGGATGGAGAACGAACATTTCCTAAACTTTCCTCAGATTATTGATCAATATCTGAATCAACTCTGACAATATTCACACTACACAGCTTTTTGTTTATAAACCAAAAATTTAACTGTTTTTATCCTTCTAGATCAGTGACTCTATTATCTTCCTTTATCTTAAATTTTAAGTTGTTGCAGCTCATTTTAAGTCTTTAAAAAAAATCAGTTTTTTAACTTATTTTTTAATATTTAATCAAGACTTCTCAGTCTGTGATTCTCAAAAGAGAGAAAATATGAAGGATTTTTAGTGTAAGCACATTAAAGCTGTATTAAACTTAAATTTACCTGTCATTGTCATCAGCTTATTTCTTTTCAAAAGGTTACACTGATTTTTTAACATGTTTGTGCAAAATATGCAGCAATATTGTCTATATTATAGCTTATCAGAAGAGATGAAAAAGTACATTTTGCATTCATAGTAAACTCAGGAGTTATTTAGACTTTGTTGAATTTCCTCTCCGATTGGTTGCAATGGGATATTAGGACCAGACTAAAAGTTGTTTTTTAAAATTAATATTATGTGAATAAAGTAATAATTTCATGAGAACTCTTGCATAAAACTTCATAAATAAGAAAATACTTCAGCATTGGTTGCATGACTTTGAAATGATTCTGCAAATGAGTTTCGAAGAAAGAACCACGTTCTTGCCCAGCTGATTACATCAGATCTTGATAACTCATTCATAGATTTTTTTTCATTAAAATAACTTTTTTCTCGTAATTTTATGACTCTTTTTTACGGTATCATTTTGTCTTTATTCGGCTAATATTTGATGTATTCTCCCTGGAAAGCTTTAAGGGGTTTGAACACTTTAGCAAAGTCTTTACATCCTAGCTTACAGTAATGAATGATAACATGCAGAATCCAGTGGCAGCTTGATGTGTCCGGTTTGGTTTGTGGTAAATTTTCATCCTGTTGGTCGTAAATGATCTCTGGGAGAATCCTGGTGGGCTCACACCTCCTCCATGGTTGGTTTCACTGTCGATCCAGATCAATGGTGTAGACATGACAGAGGCCAGGCATGACCAGGCAGTAGCGCTCCTTACCGGCACCTCCCCCACCATCGCGTTGCTGGTGGAGCGAGACCTGAGCGCGCCGGGGGGCTCTCCGGGTCAGAACCGGGCGCGGGCCCATTCCCCTCCGCCCCCAGAACCCTCCGCCTCTCCAGACCAAGATGAGGAAGGCCTTCAGGGGAACCACATGGGGAAGCTGGAGGACGAGTATCCCATTGAGGTGAGACGACTCCGCATTCTCATCTTGTTGGTCGAGTTTTTCTAGATGTTTTAGTGAAACGCTGCAGAAACTTTATTGATGCTTCGTTTTCCCCGCTTCATCCTTAATGCTGTTCACCTGCAGAGAAGATGGTGCATGGTACGAAGGCTTGCTGTGATGAGAGGAGTGTGCTTTTAGCCTGCTGAGATGTTGTGTGTGCAGTACAAAGCAGACTTTAAGTATATTGATTCTTTTGTCAAATTCACACAAACAGGAGGTGACCCTGATGAAGTCAGGCGGCCCTCTGGGACTGAGCATCGTTGGAGGCAGTGACCATGCCAGCCACCCATTCGGCATCAATGAACCTGGGGTCTTCATCTCAAAGGTGCTGCCACTTTTTATTTATTTAAAGGGGACATTGTGCAAAATTCACATTTTACATGTTTTTTTTTAACTTAAGTTTGTGTCTCAACTGCTTTTAAAAACATACCAAGTGTTTAAAAAAACACTCAGCCTGTCTTTAGCAATAAGTTAATGTTTTTTATACCTGGAAAATTAGCCGTTTCAAAAACCTTCCAAATGCTGTGTGCCATTACCTAGCAATCCCAGTGGAGTTTTAGCACATTTGGTCAGCTAGTTTTATCACAGTATGCTCCGTACAATGGCTCCTGGAAATGACCAATGTTTTGTAGATGACTTACAGTCCAGAAACCACTGTCTCTATTTTTGTTGGTTGTGCAGGAGGCTCTGCTTCTGCTTTTCAAAGATGTACGGTTGTATAATTGCACATGAGTTTGCAACCATTTTCACATGCGGGTGTAAATTTGAGCTGAAGGGGGTTGCCCCAAAACGGCTCTTTCTGACAGAAGCTCAAAATAGTTAGAACTGAGCAGAATAAAATGTCATTATCTAAGAATAGTTATGTGCACAAAATGTACTGAAAATGTTTGCATAGCTAGCCCATCCTAAGCATTTACCTTCAAAATTGTTATATTTTTTGCTTTGTCCCAGCCTATATAGAAGACATTAGTAGCAGTAGTAAATGATATCATATGATAGTGAGTTGAAGCAGTCTTATTTAGTTTATTTGTGTTGTTTTAGTTTGGTGCTGGAAAAGACTAAAAACTTACTTTGATAATACTTGAAATAGTTTGGTTCTGCTTTCAATCTCTGCTTCTCGCTCCTTCAGGTAATTCCTCACGGTTTGGCGTGTCAAAGCGGCCTGCGAGTCGGCGACCGCATATTAGAGGTGAACTCCATCGACCTGCGGCACGCCACACACCAGGAAGCCGTGCGGGCCCTGCTGGCTAACAAACAGGAGATCCGCATGTTGGTGCGGAGGGATCCTTCGCCGCCGGGGATGCAGGAGGTTCTGATCCAAAAGCAGCCCGGTGAGAAGCTCGGGATTAGCATTCGCGGAGGAGCAAAAGGTCATGCTGGAAACCCCTTTGACCCCACAGATGAGGGCATCTTTATCTCCAAGGTAACAAAACAGATTCATCCATGTCAATTTTTGGTTTTGGAAGTTTTTATTTTTTACAGTAAAGATTCATTGGTACATTCATTTTCCTGGTAAAATTGCGGGGCGGGGGGTTTTCTGCTAATAAATCTGTTCTCTTGCTTTAAAAAAATTATAATACCTGGCTGTAATTCTGTGTCGTACATCTCAGAGCAGAGAATTGATGATTGAAATAAAAACCCTATTTTGGAAATATTTTCTGTCATATGTTGTTCTATTTTTTATTTTATTTTTTTAAAGAAAGCATTAAATTTTGTTTTAAAAAATCTGATTTTATTCTTAAGCCACATCACCCAATCCTATCGGACAGTTTGGAAACATAACGCTCGTTTTGTCTTCAGGTGAGTTCGACCGGCGCAGCAGCCAGAGATGGACGGCTGCAGGTCGGCATGCGCATCCTGGAGGTGAACAACCACAGCCTGCTGGGAATGACCCACACAGAGGCGGTCAGAGTGCTTCGTGCGGTCGGGGACTCTCTGGTCATGCTGGTGTGTGACGGCTTCGACCCGCGGAAAGTCGCAGCTGTTGAGGTGAGCTCTCAGAAAACACTTTGGCCAAGGAAAAGCTGCATAACTGGGAGTGTTTTTGGTGTCGATTTAAAACATTTTACCACCACACCAAAATCTGCACATATTTTCTGGCTGTTCACAGATGTTTAAAAATTTTGACCTACCGATACCAGTTTCTGCAGATTAAGATTTCTCTTCAAGAACTTTAACTAGTAAAAAAATCTGTATTGAAGTTGAACAATTAAACCGCCTTCCCAATAAAATATTTAGCTTAGAATAAAATGATTTCCCCAAACAAATCAGAGGGTTTTTTTTGTCTCCCACCACCTGCATTTGGACGAGGGGGCATCCTAGCACAGAAAGGTTTTTCTGATGAACTTAGGTGAAATAAATATCTTCAGTTTTGATACTAAGGGTGCATTCCCACAAGTTTTGCTTAGTCCGCTACTCCTGGTGCAAGCTTTTCAAACTGTTTACCGTAGTTCCTTTGACACATTGCAGTATAAAGCGAACTGCACCAGCTGAAAATTTAACGAAGGGTCCAATCAGATGAGTTTACCGGACTATTAGATGTGAAAAATCTCTTAAGAGTATCAGTTTGGAGGAATAGTTGACACTTTCTAAAAGCTTCTGGCACATTTTGAGCTCTATTTTTACGAGTTCACCAATTCTGAAACTAGCCGAGATTTTTTCCTCTTTTTGTCCTTGTATGATGTGCATGCTTCTGCATTCCTGAGAATATGTAACAATTCAAAATACTCTATGTGACTTTTTATTCCAGGCATCTCCCGGGATCATCGCCAACCCGTTTGCAACCGGCATCGTACGCAAGAACAGTATGGAGAGCATCTCCTCCATAGACCGAGACCTGAGCCCAGAGGAGATGGAAATCATACAGAAGGTACGATGCGCTGAATGAATCCACCGTGTAGCAACCAGAGTCAGATCTTTGTATCACCCCAGACGAGCGCCGCTGTTTTCCAGTCACCCCATGCATCAAATGTTTTGTGCAGCGATTCTGCTGCAGCAGCAGTTTGGTGTCAGCAGGTGGAATTTGACCAGCTATAGTTCCCCTCGCTCTGCTTGCAAACACACTCATGCTGCCACAATGCGCCGGGACAGTTGTTTATTTTGCCAACTTTAGGTAAACGTGTCCTGTTTCTGTTGAGGTTTGCTGCATGAAAACCTGCGAACTGAATTTGAAATTTAATATTTTCTGGCAGGAGTCTGAGATGGTCAGAGAGACATCGCAGTGGGAGCGAGAGGAGATGGAGAAAGTGGTGAGTGAAACATTTTGAGGGATGAGAAAGATACAAAAATATGAACTGGAATAAGTTTTCTTAGCTGAGAAACTGAATGAATGAAGCTTCCTGTCTGTGGGTTTTGTTGGAGAGTTTGTTCCTGCAATGTTTCACCTTGCATGCTTTTTCTGCATCCATAGAAACGTGAATAGTGTACTTTGTAATCTGTGTGATTTCTACCCTGCTGTTTTTCTCTCTCACCTGTCCTTCTTGTGTGTTTGGTGCGGTGCATAATCATCCAATCATCCCACTTCCTTCCTTTCTGTTTCCCCCACCCCTCCGTCTATAACAACACTGCTCTCCTCTTTAAACAATCTCTGTCTTCATCGTATCACTCCGTGTGGTGTCTGTGTGTGGCTGTGTGTCTTCCTCTCTGCACTCTGCTCCTCCTCTTCCTCTCATGGTGAAGGAGCGTATGCGTTTGGAGCGTGAGGAGGCAACTCGCCTGCTAGAAGAGGAGACGGAGGTGAGACCCTGCTCAGACAATCCCGCCGTCTGAACACAACATTAGTCCAAGTGGGGCTGCAGATATCGCTTTACGCTCAGTTTACTGAAGAATGTCCAAACTTTTGTTGTGGCAGAATTCATTCAATTTTGTATTTAGTTTTTTTTTTGTTTCTTGCACAACTTTACTGTCAGGCAAAAGTTTGAGTTGCACGCAGACATCTTTATTGCGTTACAGTCGGTAACCAGCTGCTAATATACCCTTCCTAGCTACTCAGCAAGCCTTTTTTCGTCTCTCATGGGTAAATTGCATTGATTGTTGGCTGCTCGACGTTTGTTTTTATCATTGATTCACTTCTTACATGCCAGCAGGATCTCCCAATATGTATATTTTTGTTGGTTTTAAATTCCATTCAATCTGGCATTAAAAAAGGTCTTAAAAAGTGTTTTGTTCTGAATATATTATTGTTTTATTTCTCCTCAGAACCTTGGCACTGGACCTTTAAAACTTGACTACAAAACCCTGGCTGCTCTCCCCACCACCAGCCTCCAGAAAGTGAACAGGGTGAGTCCTTTTTTTGCTTTTCTTTCATCTCATCTTCAGGTTTCACCTCAAACTAACAGAATTCACCCAGGATGGATTTAACTTTTTGACGTGTTTGAGAACGGGATCATTACCTTTTGGGATTCTCTGACTGTGTGTGGCCTTGGTCAGAGGCTCAAAATAAGCTCTCTTGGTATATGTCACGTTTGACCCGGAGCTGGACCTTTTTAAAGGAGAACTGGAACCCCTCCCAGGGTTGTTGAAAGAAGAACCTTGTCTTGATTTAACTAAACCATGAAGATGTAAAGAAGAAAAGCCCATAACAAAGGACTGAAGGTCTACAACATGTATGCTTTGCGTCAGAATAAACCGTGACAGAGTGGGCGAGTTGGGGGAAGGGAACAGCTGCCCACTATCACCCGGCCTGCTCTCTGCGATATTTTAAACGTGCATCTGGCTCTGAGTTGGACAGAGCGTGTCCGGTGGGTGGGGACGGCGTCGTCTGAGAGGAACAGACGAGTGTCTCGGTTTGAGCTCTGAAAGTCCTGCTTGGGACGGGTAGTTTGGACGTCCGGCTCAGTCCTTTTATCATCCTGTGAGTTTCCTATTCCAGCTTTACTCTTCTTCTCTCTGCTTCTATCAAACTCCTGATTTTTACTAAAATATAGACTCTTTATTTTAAATTTGACATCAACATTCCTATAAATTAAATGATTTCGTAGCAGTTTTCTCTTTAAAAATGTTAAATCATGTCTTCTTTGACGTAACTAGATCTCTGTTCTGAGAGAGCAGCAGCACTTAACCTAAATACCCTGAGCAGCTGTTGGTGAGATCTGAAGCGCTCCCACATGGTGGTTGAGTGTCATTCCTATAAAACCAAATGTAGCATCTCCTAATTAAACTGGAGTTTTAATACAATTTTTAAAAAAGTAGGACTGGTTTAGTTAAGAGTTGTAGATTAAATATTGGCAAAAAATAGTTTCATTTTGCTGGAGGCCTGAGAATGAACCTAGTGATGTTGGTCCTGATTTTTTTAAAGTTGGACAAAACAAACCAACTAGACCCCTTTACACATATTTAATTAATGCCTCTTGTTTTTGCCACCTTGGATATTAGCTTATTTCTCTGAAGTATTTGGATATAAAGGGAAGACAAGTAGGCCTGTCATAATAAATGTTGTTTATAAAATTATTGTGATAAAATACAATGTTGTTTTGAGATCATTTTCAACTAATATGTTAAAATACATAATAGTGCCAGTACATTCTCTCAAAGATCAACAAACTTTCATTTACAAAGACCATTTAACACTGGAACTGGAATATATTTTAAATATTCAAAATAAATTAGACAAAAATGGCTTATGAAGTCTCTGTAAACAAAATGGCCCTTTATAATAGAAAGAAAACAGACAAAATGGCTAGTTCGTTAGGACTTTTGTAAAACAAAAAGGTGAAAATTAACTACAAAATGGCAACTTTTTAATAATATTAAAGAGCAGTGTCTCTTTAAAGATTAATCAAACTACACAAACAAGAATCCACAAGGAAATTTTTGCTGTAATTTTAATTTATCTTGCGATCAATTGTATTGCTTAATGTGACTGGCTTAAAGACAAGTTATAAAATTGCTCACATTTCACATTTAATTTATTTGTATTGTAATATATTTCCACTGATTGTGAACCTGTCAACTCTTACAAAAAATAAAAAATTCAAACCCAAAGTACTGATGATACTGACCTCTTACTGGTAGATGTTGCTATTTGAGTTGTATTAGGGGAAACTAAAACCTCTTAGTACACCTCTCCTGTTGACACTTAATTGTTCTTTTTCTCTAAAAAGGAGATTTCATATTTAATCCCTAAAAGCTCAACAAACCTTTGAGCTGACACACAGCTGTGAAACTCTCAGCGCGTTGGCATGTTGGCGAGCCAGCAGGGTGACTTCTCTGCTCTAAAAGTCAGCTGTCGCTCACAGACGTCTGTGTCAGTGCCAAAAGGTCACGATTCGCATTCCGTCCCTCTGACCCTCACACCGACTGCAGCCCGAGAGCCAAACCGCCGCTTTTCAATAGTTAAACTGTTGAGATCAATTGGTCTCAGATGTAGCTGTGTCGACTGTTTCATGTTAAGCACCCTTAACCCTCCTGGTTAACTTGATAAAGTATTTTTAAAGTAGAGGCTGAGAGTCTGCAGTAATGTGGCAGTTAAAACACTCTACTAGTTTAGAAACTTATCTTCAAGGCTTCAGAGGAGTTTTAGTGATGCAAGTGACTTTTTACAGCAGCAGGAGGCGTCTGTGTTAACTTTCTATTCATAGAGCCTCGGACGTTCCTCCTTATCTTCCTTTGGTTTATGCTGGGTGTTTGTGCATCCTTAAAAAGCCTTAAATTAAAATTAATACCTTAAAATGTCTTGTAGCTTACAAATTTCTGAGTAAGTTAATTTTCGTTTTTGATATATTCTCTAAAAACTAGACAAAAAAAACATTTACCGGTAGTAAGTTCAGTATTTTGCAATGTATTCAATCTTGTATGTAGTTTTAAAAAAAAAATTCTGGCTGAAATTTTCTGTCAAGCAAACATTTGTCACATTCTGTGACTTGAGGCGGTCGGTAACTAGCTGCTACTTTATACTTGCTAGCTAGCTTCTTTGCGCAAGTGCAAATGTCTCACTTGTGTTGAATTTTTTTTTTTTTGCCACTAGCTCACTTTTGTTCCCAACCCACATGAGACAGCAAGATCCTTCAATCATCTTCTACATTAGGAGTTTTTTTCTGTCTTAAATTTCATTCAAACTACTATTAAAATGGTCTTAAAAAGCCTTAAATTTGACTTGCTGAAACTTGCAGATGTCCTGTTATGGCATTAATCTGAAATTGCTGATTATAACTATTGATTCTCTCTAAAAATGCTCTACAATAAAACTTTACACTTATGTTGATTTATTTCCTTTATGAAGACATGAATCACTTTTACCTTCTTGACTTAGCAGTGGGAAGCTACTGAACACTATTTTCCTGTTTTCTCTTTATCTCCTTCGTGTGAGTTTGAATTTCAGCGAGTCGAGATCCTCCTGTGAGTCTTGTGTCCTCCTTATCTTTTGCTCCTGTTCAGTTCTCTGCCTCTGTTACTCTGACTGCCCCCATGGAGGCCCCCCTGTTGGCCAATCACGGAGCCCCTATAGAGCCCTTTGGGTCGGCCAAACACACCGAACCCCTCATTGATTATCTCCACCAATCGCACAACGGGACGTCCAGCGTCCCTGAGAGTCCAGCTGTTGACTCGACAGTTTCTCCTGAGGAGGAAGAGGAGTGCCTGGTGGACTCGCAGCCCATGTGCTTTAATGAGAACCCCTTCCTGGTGGCTAACCGTAGAGGGAAAGGCCTTCCAACCGGAGAGCGGATCCTGTCAGGGCCTCCGGTGGGCTACGGCCGGCAGGGGAAGCTGCAGCCCTGGTTGTTCAGCAAGGCAAGATGGCCGAGTGTAGTTTGGAGGGGGCATGCTGCGTTGCTGTGAGCTTTGTTGCTTCATCCATTTGGATCCCAGTTTCAAATATTACAGTAAAAAAATGTTTATTTGCAGCTGTGAAACTGATTGCAAACCAAAACACAGGCTTACGTTGATTTTCTTTCCCTCTACGATGTGTTTGGCTAACTGTGTGTGTGTGTTAACCTCTGCTCAACACTGCTTTGCTGTGAGCACAACTTGTGGCATCTAGGGATGGGCAATATGGACTTAAAGTTTTATTACAATATCTTGTGTTGCTACTACGAAAATAACTGTTTAAAACTATTTTTTAGGAGCTCAGCAATCATAGTCCACAAACTGAAAAATAACTAATTTCTAATATGCTTATTTAGGACACTTTTTATCACCATACTGCACAGAGTAACTGCATTTAATCATATTTTTAAATGTATTGATATTTATTCACACTTTCATTGAGCAAACTGTTAAGAAAATATTAAAAATAGCAATTTGGGGGTGGTTTAAACATCATAAATTAAGAAATTTCTTACAATAATTGATAAACGATAGAATAAATGCCCACCCCTCGTTGCATCTCTTTAATTATTCAGGATCTTTGATTGCACAGACCGATGGAAAAACCTGACCTGACAGCTATAAGGAAGTTCAGGATGTAGGAAGGAGAATGTTTAATGTGTGAAATAAATGCAATATTACTAACCAGAATGCTTAACAGGTGCATCTCAATAAATTACGTCATGAAATAGTTTATATGAGTAAAAATGCAAAACGGCTTTAAAAAGAATTCAGTTTCCGGAAAATTTTAATATTGAGATGAATAAAGAGCAAAGAAATCTGAAATTTTTTCCAGCTAATATTTACCAGCAACTTCTACAAGGAGGCTAGTAGTTTAGTGTTCTATCAAAACATATTGAAAAGTTGAGTGGTAGAAAAAAGTGTGCCTTGAGATAAATGTCAAGCAAATAGCCACCACACAGATTTATCCAACCAAGTGTTGGGTTTATACATTATACAGAAACTGGACATATTTTTCAGTAAGTCCACCTTTTTTTAGTTTTTTTTTTGTTTTTTTGTTTTTTTGTCTAAGAAACTACTTTTGGGTTTAAACAGAATTAAATAATTCCTTTAGTGAAGGTAAATTAACTAACATCTAGATGATATTCTAATTTATTCAGATGGACCTGTGGTTGTATTCTTATCCTGGTCGTATTTCCGGTTTATTAGATGAAATTCTGAGCTGGTTATTTAGTTGTGTCTCTTTTTTCTTTCCAGGCATCTTCATCTGATTACACCAGAACGGACAGCCCAGTCAGGGAAGCACCATATTCTCCCACTATCCAACCGGTGAGCCGCCCAACACTTTACCTTCCACCAGTATCCACCGCCCTCCATCACATCATCCTTTAATTTATGTCATCACTATTCAAGAGTGGCTTCAGTGGAGGTATTTTAGCGCTGACAGTTTTGACCTTCCTTCCCACCCGTAGCTCAGCCTCCATTCCTCCAGCAGCTCCCTGTGTGCAGGCAGGGAGACCCGCTTTGTAAGTGGGCTTTGTGGGGCAGATCTGGAAGCATTGAGCTGCCTCAGCCCTTCCTGGCTGAAAAGCATGCGGACGCTTCTCTGTGGCCAACTCATCCCCGATGCTTTGCCTTTTGCAGACTAGATATGCATTAGTCTGAGATGGTTTGCTGACCAGCTTTGGCTTTATATTTTCCCCGCGGTTGATAAGTTTCTAAAAGATCAAACAGCAACGTCTACATAACCACATTTAAAAACTGGTTGTGTTTGATTTCTTTGCATAATCCTGAAGAAGCTTCATTAGTTAGTTAGCTTAAATTGAACTAGATGCTGCTGGGTCATACGTCATAGATTTCAATTTTGTTTAAATTTATTTCTCTTCCTTCACAGGCAAACATTCATTTCACTGCCACTCCCACTGCTAAGGACAGCAATTCATCATCAGTGAGTGTCAGTAGAGCTTAGGAGAATCTAAGAATCTGAATACTTCTTAATCTGTCAAAAACAAGAATAAGAATATGAATGAAATAAAACTCTGGGTTTTAATGAATTACCCGATGAGTTATTGGGTGCTTATATCCCTAAAGACAGTAAATAAACAGTAAATAAGGAGTATTTGACCAACAAAAATAATTTAAATCTTCCATCGTGAAAAGGTTTCTCTTCAATTCAACTGGAAAAACCTTGAGGTTTAAAATGTAAAAACTAAATGAATAAAATGCAGTGACCACACGTGACTACTTAAGACCCCCTCAAAAAATGATATGTGCCCATTTTTAATACTTAAACACCTAATATGAGCTGGAAATATATTTTACTGTCCCACTTTGGGAAAATTAAGGCATAAAAGCAACAACTTAAGGTAAGTTGCATATTCACACAAAGGTAAAAGACATAAAATAAGAATGAAAGCAAAGTTTCAACATCAGAATACTCATACTGTTCAGTCATTAAACAGAATATTAACCCTCCCAGACCGAACAATACGTTCGGTTTGCAGTATCGTAATTCCACCGCACATCTGACAAATTCCAACTCTTTCTGAAAGGGGAGACATTGCACTTCCCAGCCTATATCGGGTTATTACGGTTATTATTTCACCCCCGTCGAAGCAGGGAGTGAAATTAATCTGAGAGGCGATCTTTTAATAGAAAATAACTCACTAGATATAGAAAGTTTCAATTGTTATGGATAAATGGGCAAATTTGTTTACTCACAGGACATTTAAAGAACTGCATACAGTTAAAATAAGCAAAAATATCCAGGCCTGGATTTGAAACTGAGGTTGTAAATGGTTAAGATTAAAATTAATGTGCAGCTGAGTTGGTAAATTAAAGAGGAGAAAAGCACAAGATATTCATGTGTTTATGTGCATAAAAATCAGACGTTAAATAATAATCTCATCGGCTCCCGGAGTTGTTAAAGAAGTAAAAGTTAATTTTATTAAAACTCAAATTCATTCAACCATCAGCATTCATTCATGTTGCGTTACCATTCCCTCAAAGTTTCATCCTCTCTGGTGTTTAGCAGTGAAGCTACATCATGTGTCGTCTTTCCCCAGACGCGGCCTGGAGCCATCCAGCCAGTCGGACGCGCGTGGCCCACCGCCTCCCCCGGCACGCCGGAGGGCCGCAGCCCTAACCCCTTTCAGCATGGCCCCTCCCCGTTCAACTCCTCTGTAAGACCCCTCACCTCCACCTCCACGTAGGGCTGGTTTTAACCCTTCCTGTGCCGCCGCGCGCCCTGAAGTAACCCGACCGCAGTGCGGTGGGTTACCGATGTCTAAAGCGCAAAATTGATTGTTACCAAAGACAGGCGGAGCTGTTATAGTTCATGTCCATTTGCTCTGGGCTCCAGAACCAGATTTAGCTGCTGAAGGTTTCAGCTTTCAGAAACAATCCAGGCAGTGTAATCAGAGAGAAGCTGAGATTTGATCTCAAACCTGCCGGGTTGTTTCATAAAGGTGCCCAGACAGAACAGCCTGCTTCGCCTGCCCAAGCC
This sequence comes from Gambusia affinis, assembly GCF_019740435.1. Classification (NCBI taxonomy): domain Eukaryota; kingdom Metazoa; phylum Chordata; class Actinopteri; order Cyprinodontiformes; family Poeciliidae; genus Gambusia; species Gambusia affinis. Next base: position 6,964,441 of record NC_057888.1, read on the forward strand.
CTACTGTCCGTCTTTCTCTGCATCGCTCCTCCTCTTCCACATGAAACCAGCCACCATGCTGCTCACCTCGTCTCCTCCACAGTCGTCTTGAACTTTGCTGGTTTTTTTCATTGTCTGCCCTCTCCATGTCTCTGTTTGTCCTTTCCACCTCTTTTATCATATGGATCCAACCTCCATAACCCACCCCACCCCGACCCCAACCCCTGCTCCCGCCCCTGCAGCCTCGCGCCCCTTCCCCCTCTTCGCCCGATGAGTTCCCAATGAATGTCAAGCAGGCATACAAGGCGTTCGCCGCCGTGCCTCGCTCGCTGGCAGTGCTGGAGCCGCCGCAGGTAGGACGTGCCAACCGGACTCGGACGAGCATGCTGTGCTGACTGGTTCACTTGCCGCCCCCTCCCCTCCTCACCTGACTGAAGCAGGCGGCCCTAAAGGAAGCCTGCATGTTGTCATCTGTGACGTGCTGTGACATGTGGGATGTCTCCATCGTTGGTTTTTGTGCTCTACTGACTTCATCTGTGAAACTGGTGCTGATCTTCCTTTTGATCCGTTCATCAAGGGTGTCCTTAAAAAGCATTAAATTCTCCTATCGAAAATTAAGGCCTTCATTTGAGAAAAAAATGTAAGTTGGCCTTTAAAGTTGCAGTTACAAATCTGTGAAATTTTATTTCACAGATTATCTGTCACAAAATTATAATTTTAACAAATATGTATAAAACATTTTTTTATAAAAGTTAAATACTGCAGCTTTAATACATTAATCACAGGTCTTACATTTGTGGTGGCAGGACTACTTAATCTTGTTTGTTCTACATATTTAGTTTTTTTGTGGGACCTTTCTGTCAGGCAAATGTTCGCATCCTGTACAGACTTCTTCGTTATGTTCTTTTTACTCATGAAGGTTCAGGCTGCCAGTAACTAGTTGCTAATATACCCTGGCTAACTAGCCAGCTAGCCAGTTTGCTGGACAACATTTGTCTTTGCCCGTTCTATACTACAAGCATTTTGTGCTAAGAAAAGCCACCAACATAAAAAATATGCAATTTTCTTTTGTGCATTTCTACTATGATTCATGTCTTAAATTTCATTCATAGTGGTCTTAAAAAGTCTTAAATTTGAGTTGGTGAAACCTGCAGAAACCCTGTCATCTGTTCATGTGTAGCTCATTCACCAACGTTTAATCTTGTTTTAATTTATTTTTTTCCTGCCTGCTTAGTGTCTCCGTCTTCCTCTTGACCCCTCTGTTAATAATTTTTTTTTTTTCTCTGCCAACAGGATCTGTATGGGGTGAGGAACAATTTTCACCCAAAGCAACCTTCACCAGAGGTCAGTAGAGATCAGAAAAAATGTGCAATCTGAAACGTGACACCAAACTCCTTGTTCAATTTAATTCAATTTATTTATATGCAGTTTAGCAAAAGTTCACAACATTTCAAGGTACTTTACAAAAAGAAAGTAATTTAAACCCAATCATGAATGCATTTCAATTGATCTTCATTATCAAAACATTATCAAGTTCAGTTTACTTTCAAATTAGCTTAAAACATTTCAGAAGGAAATACAGCAGATTGCATTGAGTCATTAGCTGCCATAAAATAGCGCAAATTAAATGACAAAAATAAATGTGCTAAATGCAAACATCCCAATTTTGTTTTTGATAAGAGGTTTTTGCGCTTTTTTTTTTGGTTGTATCAAAATGGATGACAACAAGAAGTGGATGAAGGATGATGGTTGTTTTTGTTTTGGGTTTTTTTGGACATTATGTAGATGGCTCCACCAGATCCCTCACAGCATCGTACAGTTCATAAAAAGTTGTGTTGAATACAAATAACAGATTTAATTATGTTCATTTGGGTTGTGTTTTATGGGAGGACTAGAAAAAAGTGGACAATTTGAAGAAGTTCAGCTCTCTATAACTTGGTCTGCAGTCCAACTAACGAGGTCAAACCTCATTCATGCAAAGTTTTGTTTTACATCTTCAAATGGGAACGTTTGCATTCAAAGCTGCTCTGACAGTCAGGATTTATCTGGCCTTTTCAGCCTGTGCTGAACGACGAGGTGTTTGATGATAGAAGTGAAGGTCAGGAAGGGGGTGGTGAGGGCCTGACCAGCAGGGTCTCCCCCCGGCCCTCTCTCTCCTCCGATCGACGGGACTATATGAGCCTGGCTGCCGTGCCGCGCTTCTCTAGAACCTCCATGGAGCAGCAGGTATCCTCCGTGGCCGGAGCGACCCGACCGTTGTCTGGGGTGCTTGGCTTTGACCGGTGGTGGTTTCTGCTGTCAGCGGCCGGCTTGACTTACAGCGGGTCTAAAATCAACTTAATGGTGTTGGGTTTTATTTAACTTCTTTCCTCTTGACTTTCCTCTTGGTTGTGATGAATCGATTACTGAAATAATCATTAACTTATTTAGTAATTGATTAATCGTTAACCGAAATATACAGACTTAAAAAAAAGGCAATTTGCTGAACGAACAACACAAATTAAGACAAAACTGAACAAAAATATATATATATTTTACATTTAAGATGCATGTTCGACCCAAAACTCTGCAAAGTTTTAGCTTCACCTGGTTTAAATTCTGTAAAATGTAAAAATAAAAAACCTCCTTTAAAGCACCTTTTGTTATTAATCTGTTAATCCGGAAATGATCATTAGATTAGACTTAAGCTGAGTTAAGTCAGACAGAAAGAATGTTAAACACATTTTTTGCTGTAAAGAAGTGTTTATTTTCTTATTTAAAAACAAAATCATTTGTTTACATGCATCTTTTAAAAGATTTCTAATGTAGTATACAAAAGGTTTTTCATAAAAACCTTTGAATATGACAATTTTTTCAACTGATTAATCTTCAGAATAATTGCTAACGAAAATAATCATGAGCTGCAGCCCCACTTCCATCTTTTGGCAGCAAATGCATTGAAGCAACTTTAATTCCTGCTGTTCATCGTCTCGTCCTCCTTCTTTTTTTCCCCGTCAGAGTCCATCTCTTGGAGGTAAGAAGACCCCGGAGCAGCGCTCGTTCAGGGACAGACAGAAATACTTTGAGATTGACGTGAAGCAGCAGACGCCAGAGAAACCCAAACCCAGAGTCTCCCTCGTCGGAGAGGATGACCTCAAGAAAATGAGGGAGGAGGAAGGTTTGTTTCCAGCCTCTCAGAACCAATAAAAACAAAAAGCCGGAAATGTTTTTTCTCAAGTTTACCTATCTCTGTCTCTGTCTTTTTGTTTCCTCCCAGAGAGGAAGTTTGAGCAGCGAGCGCGGGAGTACCTGATGGACGAAGACGATGAGGATGAGGAAGAAGACCTGGCTAAGCAGGTGGAGCACATGAAGGCTACAGGAAAGGTTTTGTTAGACGGGGTTGAGTACAAGGTGGAGCCCGTTTCTACCCCGTCTCAGCACTGCTCCACTCCACTAAGCTTCACCGGCAGCTCCGGGTGAGAATCTGGGATCATTTGAGTTTCAATCTTTTCCATTTTGACTTTCTTTTTCATACTGGCTTTTGATTTATTTGTTGTTTTTCTTTGCAGACCTTCTTCGGTAGATGGGAAGGGCGACTCTCAGAGAAATTCACTGGAGGACAGCTTCAAGTTGGAGCAGAGACCAAACTCCATGACAGGGTGATTACAGTTTTTAAAAGTCATTTCTGAATGTCTACATGCATTAGCTGCCTTATATATTTATATCTACGCAAGTAAACACATTTTTAAGTAAAAGTAAAAAGTAGCTGTCCAAGAAATTACACAAGAGTAGACCTGTCACAATAACAAATTTTGCTGGATGATGATATTGTTGTTTTAAGACCATTTTAAGTAATGTATTAATAATGGCGTAAAAATGCAAGTTGACCCTTTAGGACAGGAGTGTCAAACTCATTTTCGTCTTGGACAAAATCAAGATCATAAATGTTCTTAAAGAGCCGGTTGTGTGTGTATTGATAAAACCCATTAATAAACTGTTAAAATATTAATAAATAGCAATCTTTGAATTTTATAAATACTTCTTCAAATTAAATATTGAACATCTTTTCACACGAGTTTGCGATTGTTTTTGGGATTTTTTGCTATCAAAATCATTGATTTAGAAATATTTGTGATTTGGAATGTTGCAATATTTGCGCTTATGTATGACGTTACATGTGATTTGTTTTTTGTTACTTGCCGTTTTGATCACTGGCTGACATCAAGTAATTCCAATGCAGCAGTGTCGTAAAAGTAAGAAATACTTCCTCCTGCAGGAGAGAGTTAGCATCACTTAAATCAATGTTTTTCCACAGTATTTGCTGAAAATTTGCATTAAACTTACAGTTATTCATTAGCATGAAAAAATGCTGGAACCTGTTGACTTTATGTGAATTTCCACAATTGTGGAATCTCAGAAAACTGGAGAGACCAATTGATGTAATTTAGCATCTGGAGTCCAGAGGGCCACATAAAAAGCTATGATGGGCAACATTTGGCCCCTGGGCCTTGAGTTTGACATATGTGCTCTAGGAGCTTAATAATAAACTTAGATTTGTAAAGAACATTTAACGATGGAACCGGAAGACATTTTAGACATCCAAAATAAAACACAACAACCAAAAACAATAAATAAAATGGAAATAAAAATCATACACAGCCGAAACCATAAATAATATGGATAAGGATGTCTTTCAAAACATATTAATCATCAGAATGGAAATTATTAAGTTAACTTTTCATACATTTAATTGAGATGGGGTTACTCAAGAGTAAAAAGGTATTTGAGTAGCTAATCAAAACATCAATCATTTAATATTTAAAAATTACATAATAAGATTGGCAAGAATATAAAGTTATGTGAAAATTTTGGCATTTTAAGGACTGAAATGAAAGTAATTAATATAAATAACAAAATGAAGTAAATATAATAATTCCTAATCAATTTTTTCTATATAAACCTTGAACAATATGAAACTGTAACAAAAACTGCTGGTGAGCCATTCAGTGAATGGAGTATCCAGACATTTTATTCAAATTCTCCAAAAAAGTTACTAAAGTAAATGTAGCTAGTTGCTGCCCAGCTCTGACCTCTACTGACGCTCATCAGACCAAGGCGGAGCGCAGACATCAGGAGAGGCTCCGCATGCAGAGCCCTGAGCTCTCCGTGGCCCCAGACAAGGATCTGTCCCCTGCAGAGAAACGAGCGCTGGAAGCTGAGAAGAGAGCCATGTGGCGGGCGGCACGGTAACTAAAGCAAAAACAAAAATATGATCACTTAAAACTGAAGTACCGATGGTAACACATGGAAACAGAATTATTGCTTCAATTCATGTTTGTTTTCTGAGTTCATAGAATTAATGCTGTGTGAAAAACTAAACCAGGGGTCTGCAACCTTTACCGTACTCCTATGTCAGAGGTTTTCATGGAGACATAGGATCATAATATTTCCTCAAGACAATTTCCAAAAAGTAGAAGCAAAGATGTGCTTTTTAATTCCATTGAAGAAAATGTATCCATCTTGTTTGTTTTAGGTCTATTTTTAGATCTATTTTTCTTATTAGTTTGGAAAATATATACTTTTTTTGTTAGAATTTTCCACAAATATCTCATTGAAAAAAAAAATCTTTTTTTTTGTCTTTCAAAAGTTTTAGGTCTTTATTTTAAAACTTAAAAGTAGAAATAAACTTGTTTAATTATCAAAGAAAAATCCTTTAGTAGATATTCATAAAATAACTTGTTGCTCTACACTGTTTTTCTTAAAGTGTGATTTACTAAACTACACACAGTCTGTGCATTTAAAAGTGGAGAAAATAGCAGAAATATTTCCAGTCATGCTGTCAGTTTTGTCATTTTATTTGCCGTCTAAAGCTGAAATTTATCAATAAATTATTTTTCTTGGAAGAAATTGTTCACGATAAATGTATCAGTCCACTTTGTCTATAAGAACGACGCTGCTGAGTATTTGTTTGGTCTGTTTCCTTCTCCCTAATGTCACGTCTAATACGTATTTATTATTCCTGGTTTTCCTAATTTTCAGTGTTTTATCTTCCTTTCTTGGATTTTCTTCTCTTTTTTTCTGTCTGTGTCCCTTTCTGTCTCCTCCTCATTCTTCTCCTTCATCCTGAAATTCCTTTCCTTTCCCTCCCGGCCCCTCTGTCGCCTCCCGTCTGTGTGGCCTGCGGGGCTCAGGCCCTATGGCCTAGAGGAGGATGTTAGACAGTATGAGCAGGACCTGGCAAAGAGGCTCTACCAGGCCCGAGTGAGGGCCTCTCAGGGCGCAGCCCCCCATGCTTCCTCCTCTACCTCCTCCTCTGCAGCCTCCCAGCTCAGGTCTGCTCCTCGGCTCCGGCCGCTAGGGCCAGACGCGCGGCATCATGGGGGTGTGCTGGGGTGCTTTGGTTTTTCCGTATTTTGCTTTAGAGGCCAGATCCAGAAAGGTCCAAGCAGCAACACTAACAGTGCTTCTGTTGCCTTTCTACTTCTGTTTTTTATTTATTTTTTGCTTCTGCACGTCTTTTGTGTTTTGTCTCTAGTTCAGTTTTCCCCAACCTTTCTCTCCTCTGTCTCGTCCGTCCCATAGAGCTCTTCTTTTCTTTGTGCCTTGCCGTTCTAGCGGTATGTGTATTAACACATGGCCCACAGTAAGTTTGCAAGCTGATGAGGGTAAACCTACAGGCAGTAGGTCGTCCTTTTCCTGGAATGCCTTCCTTTATTTCTTTCATAAAATAAGACGATCACTGCAAACCAGGACAAGGAGAACCCGACATTAGTAGTGAATGGCCTACAACTTCCTCTGGAGTTTCTTGTCCTTGTTTCACGCCTCCGCCTTGGTGTCAGAGGACTTCCTTGAACCTGGTTGTTTCCTGTGTAGAATGAAGTCTCTGGAACAAGATGCACTGAAAGCTCAGATGGTCATCGCCAAAACTCGGGACGGGAAGAAGCGTGGGACACTAGACCAGCTGACGGAGTCCCCATCGCCGGCTCCGACGCCGTCTCCCACTCCCATGGAAGGTGAGACTTAAATCTGATATCAGTCAGTTTTATTTAAAATTTTTGCTTGCTTTTTTTTCTGGAGAAGAAATGATGGAAAATATTTTGAAAATGTGGCTTTTCCTTTAGTCATCCCTTCTCTGAGTTGCATGACGGAGAATTAGGGCCTGGCAACGAGAATTTTTGTTTAATTACTTGCATTACCACTGCTGAGAACCCCCATTGAAAACCTCCTGATTATTCCACCAAATATTGATTTCTGAACTGTTCCTGAGTTAAGACATTAGTATTGTTGTCTGTACATTAATATTAACTTGTTTTCTTTGCATTATTTAAGGACTGAAAGTACTGCATCTTTTTCGTGAATTTGACCATTTCTCATTTTCTGCGAATAAATACAAACTTTTTGCTTGGAGTTTCAGAAACATGTTTTCAGTACTTCATAGATAAAAGAACAATGTTCATTTTACTCAAACATATACCTATAAACAGTAAAATCTGAGAAAATGGTCATTTTAAGTGGTCTCTTACTTTTCCTCAGGGTTGTAGTAATAATATTAGCAGAAAAAGACACAATTTTACTTGAAAAAAAACATCCTAAAATTGCAAGAAATAGTAGTTTTGATAAGAAAAAGCTTAATTATCAGGATCTGCATCTCAGTTTGTGTAGCTCTTTCTTCAAAACAGAAAGTTGTTTGCACAATTGTTTCAAACTCGTCCGACTTACAATTTGATCCTGATGTGCTGAAAAATAATTAAGCATTTCTATTCAGTATTATCTTCACAAGATGCTCAACATTCCTCATTTCAATTTTTAATTTCCTATGTTGGAGTTCTGATAAAATTATATCTTTATTCTCATAATGTTACAAATTTATACTCATTATTTAAACCGTATTCTTGTAATATAAGGACTGTATTCTCATAATAAAACAAAACAACTGTAGCCTGGCCCTAGTAGTCCATCGTAAAGTTGAATTCAAAGTCCAAATAAATAGAAGCTCGTTAAACAAGATACTGACATCATAGGAAATCCATATTTTCCAAAAATAAAATTTTCAAAAAACAAATATGTGTAACTAATCATCTCAAATGTATTTTTTGAACTTTCTTCACATTTAGCTTGTTAAAACTACAAACTTGACAGAGCAACACAAACTATTGCATTAATATTGCATGAAAAGAAGATAATGGTTTGTAGAAATCTGAAAAGTGTGGAGTGTTTGTGTATTTATCCTTCAGCTTCCAATCTTTCAGATTTGTATTTGTAAAACGAAAATGTCTTCTTTTTGTCTCCTCTTCCTGCTGATCCTCTGCTTTGCATTGCTTTCTGTATTTTGAGTTTGTAACGTGACAAAATGTGGAGAAATTCTGTACTCTTACAAAACGCTGCGTATTTGTGATGATGTGTAGAGAGGTTGAAATGTTGTTTACTAAAACATGTTTTTTTATTTCCTGACAGAGCTCAGTCCTCGAGCATTAACCTCTCCAGGCAGGCTGGTAAGAGTTTTTTTGATTTTACTCCTCTTCACCCTGGGAGGTTTTCTTGCTTTAACTTGGAGAGTTTCTTAAAATAAAATTAATTTTTTAACGTTAAGTCCAGTTTTTAGAGCTTTAAGATCAAAACCAGGTCTTCGTTGATGAGTTGGTGAGAGGACATTTCCTACATTGCCATAAATCCACCATCCTGCTTGATGTCAGTAAACTGACACACATTGCTCTCCATCATTTGCCTCCGCTGGTTCACCCATTAGCCTCTTTGCCTCCTCTTCCTCCTTATTTTCCCCCCACTCTCCTGTTTTCATCCTCCACCTCTCCCTCGCTTTTTGCTCATCCCTGTTTGCTATCCTTCTAGTCCCTGTCATCAAAGAAGTTTGACTACCGACAGTTTGCCGCCATTCCTTCTTCCAAACCCGTATACGACATTCAGGTATTGGCTGCATGCTCAGCTCCGGGGGGCCGTCGCCCCATCCCGCCCCGGCCTCCTCCCTCCCTCTTTACCCCCCTGGCTTTCCCTGCTGCCTCCCCTCAAGTTACTGCTGATTAAGAGGCATCATTGTGGCTGCAGTCTCAGTCGTGGCTCAGTGGTAGACGTGTGGAGCACTAACTTGTACTTCGCAAGGAAAGAAACGCTGAAATAATACTCTCCTTCTCTCATAAAAACATTACCAGTAACCATTCACAGCTTTATATATCGCTACGCTAACTAATAACTATGAAACGGTGAAACTTGCCTGCTGCAGACATGGACTTTCTGATTCTACTAACCTGAATCGGTTATGGCTACAAATTAAGCATCTCACTCACTCTCTTGTTCACTTCCATCCTCCTTGTCCATGCATGGGTCATGACATTTCAGACAGAAGAACTTCTTCTCATCTTCTGGCTCTATAAAACATTGATGTCCTCCTTTTGTCGTCATTTTGTTCCCTTATGGACGAGTAAAGCCGATTAGCTTACAGCCAGGAGAGTCTAGGAGAGATTAGAGGTGATTTGACACCATCTAGTGGTCAGAGTGTGAACGACATGTGTTTCAGGAAGACAATGGACCTTACCAGAGGGGCCGCTTTTCATTGGCTGATGCCCATTCTACGTGGTCACGTGGGCGGCTGTCTCACAAACACACGCTTCCGTTAGCTCAGTACAGCATAATAGCAGTTCTGATACAACTTCTACACAGTCTTACGTTAGCTAAACAGATCAATATGCAACGTGTACTGTATCTGACATACACTAAAGATTTTATTTTAGCAGAAAAGGAAAAGGCTTTGGACTAAACTGCTACTCGTGTTAGCCACTCTAGCACCAAGTACAGCTAGTCAATCAACCATCGCTGTGTTCAGGGAAGCGCTGATTAATTGAGAAATAAATATCAGGCCTGGAAACTTGATATCATAACGGACAGGATGTTATGTTTTTAACGTAATCTTTGCTCGTCTTGCGGGGTGCAGGCGGTTGCCACGGTAACAGGTGTGCTTAAACTACAAAGAGAGGTACAAATGGTTTTGAGTTGATCACTCGTTAGGGTTATTTTACCTTTGTTTACCTTTGCTGTGGCTCATTACCTCGTTCCTTTGTGAGTTTACGTCATTCACAACAAACATCTAATATAACAAATAGATTTCATAAAATTTTAACAAACAAACATCTTCTACTGCGATAATTATGTAAAATTAAATTAAGTATATCCCAGCTTCAGAAGATTTGCTTTTACCTTTACAGAGCTCTTTGGTTCCTCCTCAGTCTGTAGCTTCTCATATTGAGGTCATCAAACCAAATTTCAGATCTATAAAACTGACTGACACCTGCTGGCCTCAGGTTTGCAACCAGCTTGTTGCAAACAAGCTGGTTGCAACAAGCCAGTAACCTCCTCCCAGTTGATGACATGAACTTGTTAGTTCCTTTGTCCATTGTAGTAGCTGATATATTGTGAAAATCCGGTAGAAATGATGCACTAATGAGTCATGTTTACATAGAAACAATGCGCTATGAGGCTTTGCTTTGTCGTGAGCTTGGTAAGGTCCATGGGCCAACTCATGGATAAACTCAGTAAATAATCTAAGTTGTGCAATAAATTATATATAAATTTTTAGGCTCACTAACATCTTCTGGACCTTATATATTAGAATAGACGATATGTGACCAAAATTCTCACTTATTTCTAATTTTAGGTTTGAAGTTTTTTAGTGACACTAGGCAACTAGGGAAAGGAAATGAGTGACACTAATATCAATATGCAATAATTTAAAAATAGTGTATTTCGCTTTTAGAACTTTGCATCTAAGGCAGGAGTTTAAAACTTATTTTTATTTCAGGCCACATTAAGATCGTGATCAATTTTAGACAGTTATTTAAAATAAATTGAAATTCAGTTTGTTAAACTGATTTAATGTTGGAAAAAAATGGGATGCAAATTCCGGGAACTGTGCAGAAAAGGAAATTTGCTGAATTTAGCTTAAATTAAAACACTAATGATAAAAATAAAAAAAACATCTACTTGACTATTGCTCAGTCTTACTTGCGCAATCGCAGCATCAATAAAATAATCAACATATTGATTTTGAACAGTCTGTCTCATTCCTTAAAGTGGATCTAATTAGCATCATATCCAAATTTACACTACTTGTAGGTACAAAGTTCAAACTTATAATCTCTAAGTAATTTAACATTTGATTGACTGTAAAAACACCCGGAATATTTTGGCACGATTGGGTATAAATTCAGGCAAATAAAGGCTTGAGAATAAGTTCAGAATGTCTCCTGTGGAGAGGACGCAGAGGAAACCTGTGGTTGTGCTGGTCTTCGGGTTTTATTCGTGTGCGTCAGTCGGTTTCAGCGTCGGGTTCAGTGTGGCGTCTGATCTGTTGGCAGTGACGTCTGTTTGCGTCATTTGGTTTTAGTACGTTTACATGTTGTATCTGTGTTTATTATTTCTGATCGTAATGTAAACTCAGAAACTAATGTTTTGGTACCACAAGGTGGCAGTAATGCACCAAATGTATTTGGTACTTTTACCAAAATTCTAATTTTGCACATTTTTATACTTCTATTAGGTTGTAATTGCTTGTAAAAACAGCCTAAGCACTTAAAATAACCAAACAGCCAAAAAAAGTTACTTTTTTTGACTAAGTATTTTTATTTTTGGGAAAATGAACCCTTTCAAAAATCTCCGGAATGTATTGTCACAAATCAGCAGGCACTACATCGTTACCTAGCAAACCCAGAGAAGCCCAGCCCGTTACCTAGCAACCCAGCTGAGCTCCAGCATGTTTGGGCAGATGGTTTTACCACTGTATGTACAATGACTACTGGAAGTGTTTTGTTGTTGACTAGCCTCCAGAAACCACTTGCCGCATCCTTGTTGGTTGTGCAGGAAGCTCCACTTCTGCTTTTCAAGGATATACAATTGTATAATGGGGCATCTGCTTGCAGCCATTATTTCTGATCACGAATGTTTAAAACTAATGAGCTTTTGGTACCACAGTGGCAGTAATGCACCAAATGTATTTTGGTACTTAAAGTGACAAGCACATTTTAAAACATCTCTTTCTGAAAAGAGCTCAAAACAGGCAGAACTGATCAGACTGAAATCTCATTATCCAAGAATGATTTTGTTTAACCCATAGTCCGATCCTAACCTGTTCAATTTAGCATAATATGTCAGAAACATGAAGGAATTGTTTTGTCGTATTTCTGCGCCTTCCAGTTCACTGCAGGTTAAAACTCTGAGCATCAACAATCTAAAGTAGGAACTGAGTTGATACCTTTCGATGCTGCGTTGTTTGGTGTCTACTGGTGTTCTCCGTGGACGATATTAACACATCGACTCTACATCGTTTGTCCTTTATGGGTTTCTGGTGGGGGTGGGGTTGTAGTAGAGTAGATAATCCTCTGAAGGTTAAGTGACGGGTTGCTACCCTGCCAGCTCCTCTACTCAAACGGTGAAGGATTACTGTTGGAAATAGGTTATTAAAGCATTTTATCACCACCTCCCTGTTATTCATTAAAGCCTGTTTTGTTTTTTTTGTTTTTTCCAGACCCCTGATGCAGCAGAGGAAGTGCAATACATCGACGCCTCCAGTAATGCTGGTATGTACAGTTTCATTTTGCACTGAAACGGACTTCTAAAACAGTTTAACTCAACCTCTTCTATTCCCTTTAATTCAGGTAACTTCCAGGACTAAGCAGCTCCTATTGGTAGGATCCTGTGAGCATGTGTGTGTTGGCTGGATGTGTGAGGGGAGTTTGTTCGTGTCGGTCTAACCTGCAAGGTGTGTGGCAAAGCTTGGGTTCAGGTTCTTCTGCTTCTGCTGTCCTGATCTGCAAAATGTATGTCGGGTCAGAACCATTGCAAGGTGGCTCTAAAGACTTCAAGTCTTTCTTTCAAGAAACTGCAGTTCTTGTTAACGCTGCATCAACTGTTTGGGTTTTTGAGTAACATTTTCTATTTAGCTGTTTTATTTGAGTAAAATCATCTATTTAGCTGTTTTATTTGCAACGAAGATGTGACCAGTTTATAGAGACACACCAGTTATTGTTCTTCTATTGCCCAGATTCCGGTTTCAGATAAATTCTTACTGGCAACAACCTTTATGACCTGTCAATTCGCATGTCAAACACACCAGAGGTGCTGAAAATGCCTTTCCTAACGTATTTGTATTGTGTTTGCGTATTGGATTTAAGCCGGACGAGCTCTCAGTACTTCAATAACTGCATGGATTTGTTTTTAGGTTGAACTAATAATTAATGAGAAGTCTTTAATATTGTCCCTAAAAGGACTTTGGGATCCTTTGGACTCATGTAGAAATGCACAGATATGAAAGTCCAGCCCGCTTTAATCAAACTAAATTGTTTTCCTAGAAAGTCCGGTTTGTTTGGGGAGGAATGAATGAACAACCGAACTTTGAATGGACCAAAAAAAAGTGAACTCTGGTGCATTTTGAATGCATATGTGCTTGTTTGCCGTTTTTTGGGGGGGTTTCCACACAAAAGTCCCAAACTGGAACCTCTGTTGCATATTTCTAATACAGCCATAAAATTGACACCCAATCAATATCTGCAAATAACGACAATAGACGACAATGCCTCTTCTCAGGACATCAGGGGTTAATTTTTGCTCCAAAAATTTATCAGTCGGGACGCTAGAAAAGACTTTTGTTGTACAAAATGGAGTTAGATCATCATCAAAATTGTTTCATTCTAAAATAGCTTCTCAGTGCAAAACATTTTATACATTTTTCCTCAAAGATCTTGAAAGCTGAATGAGTATAACAGAACTGTGCACCAATCTGATGGCTGAGTGACGCAGATAACAGGTTAGAAAACAAATGTTTTTGTTGTGCTCATACGACTGCAATTGACTCCATAAAAAAGGACAATTAAAAACACAACAGGAACCTTCAGGTGGGACCTGAATGAATCAAGCTGTGCATGTAAACAGGAATGATTTGAAATCTGGGTTTTCTCGTTGCTGATTCTGCTGTTTTCTAGCTGCTGCTGCTCAGTGTGGGACGCGTCTTGCAGGTTTCAGGGCGGTTTCTGCGCAGCTGTTTATCAAAAGAACACATTTAAAAAGTATTTTTGTGTGTCTTTGTGTTTCTGCAGGGCACGGCCCCGAAGTGGAGGCTCCCGCCCCGCTGCCCTCCACCTCGGCCCTGGAGGAGATGGCCCTCTACAGCAACAAACGCAAACTGAGGCAGGGCCGCCGCAGCCTGGAAGCCGCTGTGCCGACATAACACAACCAAAACCAGTAACCCAGAGAGGTCGGCTCTCCAGATATAACCACTGCAAAGACTCTGAAGCTTTTGGTCGCCACATAGATACTCACTTATATCCTGCGTGCCAGTCTTGCCTTTATAGTCTGTGGGTGAGTCGGCGAGCTCCGTACCTGGACGGGACGAGTCGGTGTGGTTAGCTAGGATTGCTACTTGCGGATGAATTATTTTCTTAAATCTTCTGTTTGCCTCGTAGATCAGATCTATTTTAACTTGAGGGTGATCAAAGTTTTTAGTTTTCTTTTTTTTATCTGCACCATTGTGATGTCGCTGTTATGAAAAAAAAAGCATAGTGGAAACAGGAAATGAGAAGAAATGGGTTATAGTTTTACTAACTTCAGCGATTAGATTGTAAAGTGTCTGTTTTTAATGATTTGGGGTGTAAATATTAACTGAGGAGGGAACAGCTTGCTACCTTCATCATCACATATGGTGGACAATATTTTCTCTTGAAGCACATATCATTTATTCACTGCCACTGTATCATAATTTATTGTAATTTTAGACGAATCGAAGGCCTTCATTCAACCCTTTCAACCCTTTTGAACTCGAGATGAGTTCCTAATACTCATCTGCATATCACTACTTATAGTAACTTTATAAAAACACTTAAATTACAGGAGGAATTGTTGTAAACATGATTTAACTGTTTGGACGAACGCGTCTACTTGCTGGTTTCTCATCGCTGCAGCCTCTGTTCAGACTAACCCTCGTTACATTCCCCTACAGAGAGGACAACTACACTGGACACAGCAGCAGCAAATACTCCCCAACCGAGAGTATTAACACTTGGGATCATGCATTTTATCATTTATCAATGGTACTTACCCTTTTAAGGGTATCATGTGTTTTTGTATTTTCTTTTTAAATCAATGTGAACTGTTAATGCTACCCTAGCATCTTTTGCGTTATCTGGCTATACATATATTTTTTTTAACCACAGTGATTTGAAGGTAGCAGGGAGTTTTATTTTTCCGACTATGGTTAACTTAAATCTGACGCCACTGAAAAAAAAATCATTTATTGTGTGAATAATGTACAAAAACTGTAAGGAAGAAGAGAAAATATGGGTTGGAAACTGAGCCTGTCTGGACTGCTGAAGCATCTGGGTGAGGTTGAGGCTCGGTGTTGGGATGCTCGCCATGTAAACTGGGAGAGCTGCAAAACATTCTGCAGAATCACAGCATCGTAGCATTTTGTTAATTTAATCTGCTTTACTTTTCCATGTTGCTCTCACTGACTGAAATTCAGTTTATCATTTGCTGTTTGTTTTTTCTTTTTTTCTATTTGTAGGCAACTACCTTTTTTTTTTTTGTTCAGAAGAGTTTCACTACATTGATGCTGTGTTTTTATGTTTTCTGTGTTTCTTATTTTTGTCTCGAGTTCTTTTTGGGGGCTTTAACTTGCTAACAGGCCAGAGGGTGTGGGGTCAGACGTCATAGGGTCAAGGGTTATAGCTCATATAAGACTGTAACTAGTGAATTTGTACAACCAAAGAAGTCTATTTTGTGGTTCAGGAATAATAAATTTTACTTTTCATTTAAGAAGCTAATCCAGTCTGTTGTCGTTTGTGCTTGGACAGCATGTGAAACAAAAAGAACGTAAAGAAAATTTAATTCTTTTGTTCTGTGCCTTTTGTTTCTTATTACAATAATAAATCCAACTTAACTTCTGTTTATGGCCAATCCTAAGAGTTACGTTTGCCTTCAGTCCAGGTAAATAAGACTTCTAGAGCCACAAAATGTCAAACCTCTAAAAAGGTAACTTAATTTTTTCTAAAATATCTTTATCGGGAAATTATTTTGAAAGGACCTCATTTTATTTCTGTTTTTAGATTTTATAAACATGCAGAAAAGATGGATACGTTTCCTGCTGCGGGGTGTTTGAATATGAAAGGTACAAGGAAAAATAGGTCTGAAATTATATCAGTGGTATTTTAGATTGTTATGGAATATTAATTTATTACAAAAACTTGCTTGAAGCAGCATTTATTAAATTTATATTAACAACTGATTATCTCACGTTAAACCTGTGTTTATAGTTTCCTGAAATCTGTCGTGTGCGCCACTGAACCGCCATCTTGGCAAGCGCAGTGTAAAGCTTTCATCCACGACTTAAAGACAACAAAAAGAAGGTATATTGACACACCTAACCCATGAACAAGACAGATAAATATGGTGATAAAATTGTCAGTATGACAATGGAAACATGTCGGAATGTGGACAAGCTGCCTCCAATCCATTTGACAGTTTAAGGTTTTTAGAGACTTCATTTAACATCTTGCAGTCTGCTCTCAGGATACTTGGACAGCAAGACAACCATTTTCTATAAATACAGATGAAATCAGATATTTGCATACGCAGACTAAAAAGACAGACATTTTTTTCTCAGTCTAAAGAACGTCTCGTTTTGATTTAGATAGAATTACCCAAATTATTTCTATTTTCTATATGCCAGAAAACATAGCAAGAATTTTTCTTTTACATGAAGACATTTTAAGGACACATGGAGTACCCTTTGCCTTAGTGTTGTTGCCATTTTTACCACTTATGTACTTCCACATATAATGGCAGAACAAACATGTAGTGGTCAGCTCATACACTAGCTAGCCTTGCTATTGTTACTAAAATAAACATGTTATTTAAACCCCAAAACAAAGAGCTTAGAGAATAAAGTCAATATTTTAGACAATACACAGGAAGAAAAATATGTTTATTATATTTCTGCATCAGATTTGACATGTTGTGCCTTAACATTTTGGACCAAGCAGCTAAGCTAACACCAGAAGATCCTTTGAAAGAGTAATTTTAAATGCAGAGAGCTCAAACTAGTGAGATTTGTAATTTTGCGTCTTCACTTTTTGCCTTTAGAACAGGCAGAGTTCCAGATTTCATGGGAGTCTTTGTACACCAACAGTTTGCCGTCATCAGTCAGCTGAACACGGCAAACATGAGAACCCTGCAGGTAGGAGCCGGTGCTCCATCTGGGGGTGTCATTGCTGTTGTACATCACCAGGTTGCAATCTGCCTGCATGATCAGGCGGACCGCATCAGATTCACAGGTATCAGAGGCCCAGGTCGGTTTCCAGCCGTAGATGACGAAGTTTCCGTCATTCTGCAGAAAAACAGAAGTATTTATTGCAGATAAATCAGATAAAAAGGATAGTATTGAAATTTTAAAGAGCCAGTAATGTTTTCCAGTGTCATTTTATGGCATAATTAAGTAACTTCCGTTTTTATGCTGTACGTTTTGAATATGACTTCAAAGAAGTTTGAGAAATTTAACACCTTGAAATTAGACCTCTGTCTCTTTAAAAACTCCAGCTCTTTTTGAAACTCCTCCTTCAGGAAGTCATCACAACATCGCTCCTCTATTAACCCTTTAACAACTTATTTACCAGAGTTTCACTGAGCTCAGCAGTTCCACCAGGTTTTTGCTAATTGCTTCTGGCTAGTCTGAAGGAGCTGAATGGGTGGCAAAAGCTCCCAGGAGGAGCTACGTCTCAAAGGCGCAGCTGTTTTGCACATCTGAATGGTTGCTAGGGCGATTAAAGGATTTTCCCAAACACGCATTAAAAAATTAAAGCAACACTCTAGTTATGGTTTTGATGAGGGAAGACCATTACTACTAAAAAGTCGATTTTATGTCGTGTCGCCCCTTTAAATTTGAGAGATGCGTTTACCTGGAAAACCGCCTTCCATTCTCTGTTGTTGGACAACAGATAATCTCCCCTGCGAAGCTCGTCATTATAGGACAAGTAGTTTCTACTCATTTTTCTGAAACACAAAAACATAAAGTTGAAGTTGTCTGAAACAAGAAGAAGTGCTATTAATGAATAAGTACTCACAGCTTTGAGTGTCCAGCGGCAGTCGGTCTGTTTGGTGTCAGTCAGAGACAACGAGCGTCTTTATATTGTCTGTCCTGGGGGTGGAGAGGACGTTTAATCTATTACAGGTAAAGCAGGTATTGGCCATAATTTCTCTTATCTCAACTTTTCCTCTCCACTTCCTCATGACAGCATTTTAGTGCTGCGCCTTTGACATTTTGCATGCTTAAGATAACCACAACTGGAGAAATGATTAATGTTTCTGTCCTCATATCAGACGTTCCGGATGGATGGATTACATTTAAAAGCACTTGGAAATAAACAATGTTATTTTTTGGGGGTTTTATGTATTTAAATAAGACTGTGCCTACTTTTAGGAGTACAAATGTTCAAATTACTCTTAAATTGTTTTCATAAATAAGCAACCCAGTGTGAGAGTTTATTCCTGAATGGACTGTAGAAGAATGGTTGACTGAACTCTTACTAGTGTGGCTGAATGTTGTATTTGGACTTTAGCCCGCTTTTCTCTGTAACAATTATTTTCAAAATCAGCTAAACATTATTTCAGGTGAGTAATTATGTCCAGTGTATAACAAGATGCGTTGTTGATTTTCATTAGGCTGTGCTTTTTACCTTTACTTGAGTAATTTTATTGTAAAGTATTGCTACTTTTACTTGAGTTATGTTTCTGGATAATCTATTTACTGTGAGTAACATCATTGAATGAAGCCAAAAATTCACCAGACATAGACCTCCAGGTTTTGTTCATAAGTTTTTAATAGAAATCCTTTGATTTTGCCCATTTATTTTATTTTAAAAAATGTATTTATATGAATTATTTTAATTTTGCTCCTTAAAATACAAAAAATTGGTCTGATTATATAATTTTTAAATATAAAATTATTTGATCAGTTACTTTTTTTACTCGAGTATTGTTTTGGACAGCTACTTCGGTAAAAATATGTTTAAGTAGCGCTACTCTTAAATATAATTTTTGGCTACAGAAATGTCAAAAACAATCACAATAACAGTTAATATAATAAAATAACATCAGAGACCTTAAAATGCAGATTAAAAATCAAAACAGGATACAGCGTTTAAATTGAGTTAGTTGAAAGTTTACTGAACTACGGAGAAGCTTGAAGGAGAATACTCAGAATTATTCACCCAAATCTGGCAGGTTAAAATGCAACCATACTAAATACTAAGAACATGTACATAAACCTTTGAATTTGAAGAAAGCTAAGCTTAAAATAAATAACTTTACTGACTTTGGTAGCTGACCTTAAACGTTTTGCCTGATTTAATGTCAGACTGTCAAATAAACTTGTCTCTCCTTCCATACAGTGCATGAAAATATCTGTAAGAGATAGTTTGTTGTATTTTGAATATCAGCTTCATGACATCTGAACTTTCAATATCTCTGTTGTTGGGAAAGCGGTGCTTCACCTCACAAAGAGATCATGGACTAAGTGAATTTCTGATGTAATTTTACTGTACAGTTATTAAAAATAGCATGTAAAGCAACATTTGCAACAGAGTAAGGCTATTTAAAAATGGTAAAATATGTTAATATTTGCACAAAGATAGCAGCAGCAGAGTGCAAGGAATATATAACCCCCAGCATATATCAGGTCTGAATTTATTTAAAATTACAAAAATTGTGAAAATAACAGCAGAGTTGTAAACATTAGTTATTTTTACAGTTACAGGTGCTGGGAGGAAGGATCTGTGATAACACTCGTTTGTGCACCAAAGATGCAACAGTTTGTTTCTTTAATTACATATAAATCTAAATAAAGACACGTGGAGCTTTTGGAAATGAGAAAAAAATTTTCAACATAGTTTTTGTTAGATATCTTCTAATATTAAAGAAAGATGTTTACAAAATGTGTCACTTTAATTCAATACCAATTATTGAGAAAGTGTCTTAAAATAACTCAAAGCTATCTAATTCCCTTAAATTTCAGAATATTTAAATAGAAAATTCTTACTGACAATACTTGCTAATCCTCCATTTCTAAATTTCAATGCCTTGGCTTTTGCTGTCGGAAAAAAAGATGAGGTAACCACTGAGGAATCTATTCAAACCAAGACTTAGAAATATTCAAACAGTTTCAATGAACTGCTTATTTTTATGAGGTCATGACAGATACAGAAACATTTGCATTAGTCATGATCAGCAGTATTTAATTTATAGAGCACCACAGTCCTGTAGCTGCAGACAGATGCATTTTGATCATTAACTTTGTTTTGGACAGTGACTGGTATTTGTTTGAGGATTATCATTCATATTTTCATTAATCATGCATTGCCTCTTTTTATATTCCTCAAAAACTATAAAGTATGTTTGTTTTCATTTAACTGCAGTAAAGCAACAGAAATTGTGGCAAAAGAAGACAACATCCTGGATCTTTTTGCTGCTTTTTTGTGTAAAACTCGTGCAGTTTCTCTTGCTACCACTTGGTGCCACTATTGCTTCGTTTAAAGCGATGTGTGCGTACTTGTACTTCGTTTCATTTCATATTTCACTGTCTTTTTATGATTTCAGAAATAACCTGTTTCTGAAGATGCAACAAAATGAAAACAGTTTTTTTGGGGGGGTTTTTTGGCAACATTTATTGAACATGGATGGCAACGGAGTATTAGGGCAATTGGAAATAGAAAACCCCAGAAAGTTTGAAGATTGATATCAGAAATTTTATAGAAAAAACTTGGAAATCTATGAGTTTGAAAAGTCAAAAATTTATTTTGCAAATTAAATTTTTACTACAAATCCTTTATATTAGTGGAATATTATATGGAAACTTTTCTTTTTACCCCATGCAGATTAAATTAAGAAATATTCTGATGTTATAAAACTATTCCATCACCAAAAGCCCAAATTTAATATGAATTGATGCTGATAAAGAGCATTAAAGATTAATTAATGAACCTCTCTTTGACATCCAAGATTAAACATTTTTTATTTGTACTGATAAATTCAGAGAAAGTGACATGTTCTGCGTTACAATACTATATTTGGAATAAAGTCTCTTTAGGAACTTAAAATGAATATAAATCAGAGATTTGTATGTTAAATGTAACAGTAAAACGAAAAAGAAAATCACACTTTTTGACAGAGTTATTTATGCATGTGTGAAGTCTGTCTGGTGTGACGCTTCGCATATAAAGAGCATCTTTAGCCAGTAGACAGGGCCATAATAGAGGCACCACCGGTTCTGTAGGTCATCTTCTTCCAGTGGTCCATCCGCGTTGTCGTCATTTCCTGAAACGGGCGAGCGCATTGACAGAAACATCAACATAACGCACTTCCTCCATCAGCTGAAACGCATCATCAGAACCAGAAAGATGAAAGTTTTACCGCCGTGAGCCTCGGTCTCTGGATGCAGTGAACGTACGGCTCCGGAGTAGTTTCTATCTGCTCATTCACCGTTTTATAGCAAACGGCACAATCCATCATTGGCTGCGGATGATAAAAATAAAAACACCCAAGGTTTTAATCCTGTGAAAACATGGTTAAACTTTGGTTCTGGGTCTTAACTCACTCTGTCGTTCCTGAACGGACAGATACGAGCGTCTGAAGCTGCTGTTCCTTTGGCACATCTGGTGGGCCTCAGGTGGAAGTGATGGAAGAGGAAACGCACACCAAACCCTTCCTGCAAGACACCACAATGCAGATTTATTAGTCAAAAAACTTTTTTTTTTTAGCTAAAATGAAGTAAATTTGCAAATGGATTGAATCTGCATGAGAGACAAGTCTCCATCAACGCAGGATTCATAAAAGATATCATAAATGGGTTGAATATTGGTTTGATTTAATGTTAATCTACTATGTATACAAAGATTTTTTTTCAGTTTAGCCAAAATAAAACAGCAAAAACAATCATTGATGATGGAGAAGTAAAGCAGTGATGCTCTGATTTTGTACATATTCATCTTGCAGGTATATCTTTGTGATTTACACCATGTTCCAAATTATTATGCAAGTGATATTTTCTCAGATTTTCTTAAATGGTCAATGCAAATGATGGTCAGTATAATTTTCAAGTCATGAACTATTAGAGCATAAATCAAATTTTATCTTTAAAAGTTTATCTTTATGACACTTAAATCCAATTTGCATAATAATTTGGAACACGGTGTAATTGTCATAAAAAAATGCAAATGTAAAAGTGAACATTTTAGCTGCAGCTTCCATTTTCCATCAAATTAAAGATTCCTGCATCATTTTGCACAACAAATGTTGGCTTTTATGAGGAAAAACTATCCATGTGTAATTTGAGAAGACCAGATGTGTGAAATAAATCAAACAGGGATTTTTGTGGATTTTAAAGTTTCAATTTACTGTGAATTTGGAATCCATGAGTTCCTCTCACCACTCTTCAAAATGGCAAAGACAAGAGAACATGTTGTTGACATTAAGTCATGAAATCACAAACAATAGCTGCTGATTTAAGCATTTTCAAATCTACAGCTATAGTTTGTGAAAAGCTTTTCTTCTCCCACCATCACAAACATAAATATGAAGTTTGCTCAGCGCTGCTGGGATTGTAACTCTACTGCTTTGTTCTGGTGAGAGTGGGATTGAGCTTTTCTGCAATAAACAATCGAGCTGGATGCAGCCAGAAACAAACGCATGAATATGTATCATGCCCATTATGTACGGTGGAGGATCTGTTATGCTGTGGGACTGTTTCTTCTTACCTTAGAAGTCTAGAAAGAGTGCCAGTAATTATAAATTCTGACATTTATGAACATTAAGAGTAAAAATCTGGAGGAGGAAACTTAAATAGGATTATTTAATTTTTTTTCCTGATGGATAACAATTTAAAACCTGGAGAAAAATGATTAAAGAAACTCCTAAATGTCATCCACGTGAAATGAGGCTACCGCTATAAAACGTCTTCTTTCTGGCTGCCGTTTGGGTCAAACTGACAGAAACTGGTTTAACTTGTGTCAGAGATGGCATTGTTTTTAGAGTAATTGATCGTTTCTATAGCAACAGACTCATTAAAAAAACAATCAGATCCGTTTATTTCGCACTGATTAACTCCAGACAAGATCCCATCTTATTTATTCCCTCTGCTCCAGAAAGGGTAAACCTTATCCAACTTCTTTATCTGGCAAGAGCAAACTTGTTTACATTATGGGTTCCAAAGGGCGCCTGATCCGAAACAGATGGGAAAACAAGTCAGAACCAGAACTTTCTGGAAGCAGAGAGGAAAAGAAACTGAAACACATTTAAACCAGAACTTCAGTACAAAAACACAAAGTCTTACCAAGTGTTTTTGATCTAGTTTCTATCAAATATCTTAGCACACTTGAATATTAATGTTTCAGAAAGACATTTTTGCTTGTTTTAAGTGAATAACTCATCAATTTAGATTTTAAAAACTTGTACTCACTTGTATAAGACATTTTCCCATGTTACAAGTGAAAAGATTTGCCAGCAGATCTAGTACTTTTTTATGAATATTAAGGAATTATTGACTTGAAATAAATATATTTGACTAAAAGGTTACTTGTAAGTTTATTTCAAGTGTGCAAAATATTTGGACAAGAAACTGGACCAAAAATGCTTGGCAAGTTTTCATTTACTTTGTAAAATAAACCTTTGAGGACATGAGGGAACAAGCCTGAGTAATCAACCCTGAAGTGATTTTAATACCAAAGTTACAGGATTCAGTGATTTCACAAGATTAGGAAAATGTAAATTAGAGAAACTCAAACTTACATCACGTTCATTTTTCTCCACACTTTTCAAAAAGCGAAAATGGTGCTTGACCCCGGCGTGGGACATCAGCTGCTCCAAGGCGAGGTCGACTCCGGCCTTCAAGGCGGTGGGCAGCTGATCATACGAGCCCTGGGCCTCGGCAGGAAGCAGCAAACCTCCGGCGCAAACCAGCAGCAGCAGCAACCCTGCAGCCATCTTCCTCCAACTGTGTGAGAGGAAAACAGCCAAGCTTCAAGGGGTGAATACGCTTCCTCTCTCTCTCTCTCTCTTTCCCTTTCTCTGCTGGCGTCCAAAAGAAGTCCTATTATGGCTGTGGAGGAGAACTGGAGAAATGAAGAAATCAGAGTACTCACTGAACTGAGTAATAACAAAACTGAAGGAGATTAAAGCGTTTCTCAAGAAGATTTAATGAGGATTTATAAAGGAAATTGTTCAGGAAAAGCAGGATTTCTCTTACAGACCCGGACAAAAAGTTATTGGCACTTCTAAGGAAAAGCTTCAACATTTCATCTGGTTAGAGTACAGACTGAAATGGTCACTTAAATGTTTCAAATCATTAAAATGCAACTAACTAACTACAAAATATGGACTTATTATTTTAATGTCTAAAAAAACTAAATCTACTCAAACTTAATTTGGTTCTATGTGGAAATATGACTGATTAAATAATGACTGACCTAAAATTAGTTAGAATTAGGACCTATGGGACAACATGAAGTAGGCAAAATGATCTCAAAAAGTAACAATATTACATCCATCAGTCTGAAAAACCTCGGGCTGCGATCACACGACAGCCGAATGTAATCCAAACCTTAAGGATGCACCAATACAAAAATTGTTGTCAATATCTCCTACTAATAATATCGCTGTTATGGCTAATAACCGATATTTATTGATATTATATATATTTCACTACCATTTTGATGCCTTTAGAAAAAAAATCCGAAACAGATAAAAATAAATATTGGTTGTTCATATTGACCCAATTTTATTTATTGGGTCGATACCAATATGTTACAACATGACTATTATCTGCCAATACTGATGTTGGTGCCGATATATTGTGAATCTCTACAAATTTTATGTTTTTGCCCATATGTGGCCTATATTCTATTTTTTTTCTTGGGAATTTGAACAGCTCAATCCCGATCTCTTCACAGCCCAAATAAAAATCGTATCCGTCGTATGTAGAGCTGATTCCGATACGTTTCCCATTGTTTTCAAAGCTTCTGCAGTGTGAAAGGTCGTGTTGCATTTTATCAGACTTTAACAAGATTAATGTTAATGTTACTTTGTCGTTACGTAACAACTTTTCTTGTGTTTTTGTTTTGTGTTTCATCTATTTGCTGTTGCGTTGCAGCTTTTTGTTGTTGCGGCTTCTTTCTGTTCTATTGTGGCTTTTGCCTTTTCTTGACCCTTCTGAGCCACAGTAAGTAATGAATTACTAAAGTATCAAAATTAATTACATTTTCAAAATTTTGGGGTGAGATCAAATACAGTGCAACACACATAAAACAATCAAGCAGCACTCACCAACTCCCCATTGAATCCACACACATGAATCCAACAGGAAACACGGCACAACTGAAATATAAGCAATGTTTTTTTATTTTTTATTATTCTGTTTAAAACCTCCTTGGGGCAACTGCCCATATAGCCTCGATCACCATGATGCATAAAATATACATAAAATAATGAAATATTTAGCAAATATATATTTTTTTTACTTATTTACCATTTATTTTTACATGATTGAGTTGTGGCACTTGTGGATTTCCATACATGCTGCAGTCCAAATTGTTATTTTGAACTTCCTCATTCTGTTGGGGTCATACGGCTTCATCTTCATTTCTGCCCACCTCCAGTTTCTGGTGAATAGTTTGCTGCATGACACCACTGTGTAAAATTTTTTTTAAAATGTAACAAAAGAAAGAAAATAAGGTGCAAAAGTAACAAGATTCAGTAATAAAGTGATCTTAATGTTTTATTTACTTGATAAGTGTGTGAGTAACGTGACAGAGACAAGAGGATGGAAAATGATTTCTATTTGACACTATGCACTTTGTTAGAGAAAATAAACATAAAATCGACATCATAGAAGCTAGTTTTGATAAAACAACAACAGAGGAGACAGAATAATTTAGCTTTGACGTGTTAAACTTTCTTAATTGTCTCCAATCGATGAGAGAAGAGTCGGAGTGCCGCATCTGTACTTCAGAGCTTTGCATTGTTCAGCTCTGGTGGTTCTCATGTCCTGCAGAACAAAAGGAGGAAAGTCAAACCCGGCGCAGCCTTCAGGACAAATCTGAAGCAACAAAAGGTCAGAAAGGGTCAAACGGACCTCGGTCAGCGCTGGTCTGTGGACGCAGTGGATGTACGGCTGCGGTTCTGCTTCAATCTCTTCCTCGAAGGTTTTATAACAGGTTACGCAGTCGATGAGCGGCTGCATGAGCGCACACAAACAAAACAGCAGAGGCAAGTCAGAACTGGCGCCTCCAAACCCACATTCCACATTTCCCAGCTTTCCCAGCTCCAGTGAGCTGACAAATCAGATAAACAAAACAAAAAAAAAGAAAGAAAGAAAGAAAAGAAAAAACAACCCTCACCCTGTCGTTTCTGAACTGGCAACTCGTGGCGTCGACGGTTCCCTTCTGGCACTTTGTGGCTTTAAGGTAGAAGTTGTGGTTTATGAATTTCACATTAAAGCCGGGCTGAGGAGGAAGTGAGGCAACAATGATATTAATATTAAAAATGCTCTGGAAATTTATTATGATGAATACTATTTGTTAATATCTTATTAAAAGTTTATTTAACTAGATAAAAACCTAACAAAAAAGAAAAGCAAGGCAGCAGAACATGTCAAAGTACACTGCAAAAACAAAAATATATTACCTAGTTTCTAGTGCAAATATCTTACTACACTTTAAATAAGACAAAACTGACTTACAAGTCAGGTATCAGAAAGATATAGGAGTAGTTTTAAGGCATTTATTTCTTAATATTGATTAAAAACAAGCACCCTTTGGGAAAAAGGTCTTATTATAAGTGGAAGTAGGAATTATTGGCATAAAACAAGCTTCTATATTTTGCTGAAACCTTATTGTAACCTACTTTTATTTTAATTCAAATGTATTTCATCAAGTACAGCACATTAACCACCGTTACATGTTAAAAAACAAACCAAACTTTATGTTGTACATAGGTTGTTGTTTTTTTACCCACAAGCTGATTTTCAAAGGCTGTTGGACCTTTATTAAAAGACAGCTACATTAAAATTTCCTGTCACACACACAAAGACAAACATTGAATTTCTGTCACTATAATCAAGAAAAACATGAAAATTCTGTTTTCAATTTGTTGTCCTAAGGCACTTGCACTAGAAACTAGACCAAAAATACTTAGACATTAGAAATATATGAAACATTAACAATTTGACAAAGTGCAGCAGATTTTAAACACAGGACATCAAAATTAGAAAACAACAGAACTTTACCTCGAATTCTGACTTTTCCAAACTCCTGAAGAAGAGAAAATGATGCAGGACGCTGGCATGGGAGCTGAGTTTCTCCAGGGCCAAATCCACTCCCTTCTTGAAGGAGTCAGGAAGGTTGTTGTAAGCCGGCTGCGCGTCGGACGGCAAAGCCAGGCAGCCGAGGCTGAAGACCCAGAGCAGGAAAGCAACCATCGTGGTTAGTTTGTGTCTGGGGGGCTGAAAGTGGAGCAGCCGACCCATAATCCAGAAGAGGGGGGAGCATCCGGCCCTCCTCTTCCCACTGAAGGACACAAGCTCAATCATGCCACATTCCGACTTCAGGAGGCGGATTTTAGACACGATAAACTTCTATCTTCCAAACCAAGTTCTCCAACGTAATCATGTACAAGTCTGCTGTGCTTCTAAAATATTTGAAACAAAGTGAACCTAAATATGAACAAAAGTATATATATACATATGTATATATATATAAAATACATTTTCACCTTTTTTCTCGATTTTTATTTGGCAGCATCATGCTGTGGAGTACCGTAAATAGAGATATTTAGTAGTGGGCACAACTAGCTAAAAAGTTAATTCTGACAAGGCTGAAACACTAATAATGCAACAGGTATTATTGCTAAAGTGCTAAGTCAACATGGTATTTGGTGCAAGCTAATGCTAAAGAGTTAAGCAGTATTGGTGAAAACCAACACTAAACCACTAATTCCACATTACTAGCAGATGCTAATGCTAAAACATTAACACAGTATTAGCAGAAGCCAACATTACAATGCTAATTTGACACCATTAATAGAGCTAAAGCACTAATTCAAGATGGTATTAGTGGCGCTAATGCTATTGGTGCGTTCACACCAAATGCGCTGGACACATCAAAAGCATCCAACGTTCAAAACGGTTCAAATCATGCCTCAATGGAAATGCACCACAACAATCCTCAACATGACTCCACACAGACTGAATGTAAACCAGACGCATTTACATAAAGCGTATAAAGAGATTAAAAAAAGAAAGTCTGCACCAAAATCAATTTGTTGCCTGGGGAACGGCCTCAGGCTGTAATTACTACCAATAACCTCGGCCTTGTCTTGAAATGCCTTTTAAGCTCAAGTTTTTACAAAAATATCTTAAAATATTACCATCACAAAACTGTTGATGTAGATAAAAAAAGAAGAAAAAAAAAAGTGTTTTCTCTTTATGTGAAGCAGGGATGAGATGTTCATAAATAAAAAAAAACAAGTAAATAGAAAACACTTTATTCGTCATCAATATCTGATGGACAAGTTATCAGCAACAGTCTCATGGACTTGTACTGCAATAAAAACAAATCTACACACTTCATAACGACTTGATCACAGAATCTGAAACTACACAGGCACACTGATCAGAAACAACAGACTGCACAAAAACAAAACACTTCTACCAAATCTTTGAGTGTTTGCATACATTAAAAGCAGAAAAAAAACTTCTGTAGTATTCTTTAAACAAACAGCAGTGATGCATAATCCAGAGATGTTTGAAAAGTGCTGAACACTGTAACATGTACCATCCTAAACACTTTTAGGTCACTTAACCCCATAGGCACTTCACTTTTTGTGACCTTTGACCCCAGAAAGGCACCATCTCAGTCAGGCTGAGGCAGTCAGAGGGGAAACGTAGTGTTTGACATAATGTAACAGAAGTCATTTTTAAAGTGTTTGACAGTCAAAAGATTTAACCGCATGATGCAAATGATTACAACACACAAATATAGCGTTTAAAAAGCCTTCCTTTGCAGAGACGCATTAATTTTCTGCTCGGTCTGGGTGGAAATCTGAAACAATTAAACCGTTTTAACAGAACAAAAGTTAAAACATGGAATGTTTTAGAGTAAAATTGGGAAGAAAAAAAAAACTCCGGCAGGATCAGATTGGAGATAATCAAACTGCAGCAGCTTGTTATTGTAACTGCAGATATTTGGCACTTGGACAAAATGGTGATTAATTTACAGCAATTCCTCACCGAGTCACAACATATTATAACATTAGTGCCCTGCACAGACAATTCGAGTTCATCTATACAGCCACTGTATTATTATTTTTGTTTTGAATAAAATAAGTGAACTCTGCATGATGAGAAACATGATTTCATGGCATTAATGTAACAGTACGATTGCATCTTTTGGTGAAACATTAACAGTAATCAAAGATCTCCCTCTGCTGGTGATCTTCCATCACTGCAGGCACTGAAATAGATGATTCAAACCAAGGGTCCTGGAGGGCCGCCATCCTGCATGCTTTAGCTCCCTCCCTGGTGATAGCAACAACTTTTTCAGCATGTCAATATTCTTCTTAGGCCTTCTAACGAGCCATCATTTGATCCAGGTGCGTTAAACCAGGGAGAGAACTAAAACTTGCAGGATGCCGGCCCTCCAGGACCGACTTTGGGCACCCATGATTTAAACTGTAGCATCCAAGTTAAAAACAAAATGATGAAAAAGCAGGCTAAAAAAACTGTCCCTCAATTAAAGCCACACTACGAACACTAAGCAGCTAAAAATAATTACACAGAATACAGTTCAGATTTGGTTTCTTATAAAAAAGTGCTACAAGCTTCAGGTTTAAAGTGATTGACTGTCTAAAATAAGACAGAATGAGGAGAAAAAAACTGCTCAGTATCTCGTTTCCTTCATAAGGCGCTTAGTTGGTGTAAAGGAAGAAAAAACATGACTAGCACTAACAACATGTTAATGTTAAGGAATGTATCGTAGATATCTTCCACATATTCAATGTGAATCATAGCAACTTTTCAGGGCTAAAAAGTAATCAGTTTTGCACATATGTCTACTGTTATATATTAATTTTTAGTTTGCAATCATTTTGTTTCATTTGGAATCTCTTGTCCCCTGAAATAAACTTTTAAATAAAAATAAAATGTCATGAAAAAATAAAGAAATAAAGCTAAATCTCTTCATTTTGTTGTCGCTATCGAGCACAAAAAGGCGCCTAAGCAGAGTTGTTGTTGACCAGATTCTTCCAGCAAGCTTTACTTTCAATTTTCTGAGCCGGAGATCAGCGGTTCTGATCTTGGGTGTCGAGTGGAGTTGGACTGAGCTACACGGGCATGTGCATCTCGGAGTATTCGTCGTAACAATCGCGCTCG
Organism: Gambusia affinis; assembly: GCF_019740435.1. Lineage (NCBI taxonomy): Eukaryota > Metazoa > Chordata > Actinopteri > Cyprinodontiformes > Poeciliidae > Gambusia > Gambusia affinis. The sequence goes on from NC_057888.1 coordinate 6,994,862, forward strand.
TCAAACTTTGGTTCTGCATCATCACCATCCAGCTAAAAAAGAGAAAAAGAAGGGAGATGGATGCATTAATTTTCCTATATGTTAAAGTTTGATGATTTTCTGTGATTTACAACCTAAAAGCAAAATAAAAACAAATGTCCTATAGTAGTATTATACATAAAAAAGCTGGTTAGTTTTATGTTACTTTTGTGGTTTTAAACAAAATTTTCATTACTGCATAATATTTTAAACCTCGATTCTTATGAATCCTGATGTCTGTCTTACTTTTAAAGTTTTTAATGAGTTTTTATCAATGGGCGATTTCACAGAAAAACCAGAGGAAACTGCAACATACTGAGGCGCAGCACACAGTGTAGCCAGAAGGTGGCGACTATGAGGCGCACATTCATAGAACAGACCATCAGAATATGAGTGAAAACCACACAATTTAAAAAAAAACTTGTGTACTGGTTGAACCAGCTATGCATCCATTCACGTCTTCCACTTATTGTAGAGAATCTTATATCCTGTTTTTATATTATTTCCGGTGTAAATATTTTATTTTTTTGCTTTTTTAATAGAACTATGAATGTTTGATTCCTTCTTGCAAGTAAAACTCAACAAATCTAGCTGCAACTTTTTCAAAACAGTTGCCACAAATTCAGCAATTTTTAGGCTGCAATAATCAAATAATAAAAAAAAACTCACACAGTCCTAATAACATACAAAGAACAGAGTCTGTATTACAGGAGGTTGAACACGCTCACAGCGCCCCCCTGTGGTTGACTTACACATGTCATCTCTCTTTCGTTGAAGATGCGACGCAGCACGAACATCTTGACGGGGACGGTGAGGAGGAGGACAAAGGGGAAAGCCAGAGACGCCTGGGTGGACATGACGGCCCAGAGGACGGCCAAGCACACCATCTGGATGCAGGTGAAGAGATGCATGCGCCACGTGCGAACCTGATGGACCCAAATCAGTCCAGTTTACCACCGGGAAACGTACATTCCATATCGGTACATGTCAACTGATATGAAACACTTATATCGTGAGACATTTGAATTATTTAAGCCTTTTGGATCAAAGTTCAACAACTATTCCATATTTTCAATATTCTATCACCAAAGAGTTTCCTCCAGTGTATTATAAGTCTGGTGGGCTGCCAGGCTTTATTTCTGGGAGAAACGCTGCATCAGACGTATCATCCATTGATATCTATGATGTGTTTTTAATATGAACTCACCTTGCGTACGTAGGTGTGGTCAGGGTGATACTTTGGCGGCATGAGGAGCAGCATCATTCTCTCCGTCAGCTGGATGCCGTTGAGCGACATCACTCCCATGTAGAGGAAGATGCCAAACAACACGGCGAGGGGAATCTGACGCAGCAGGTCACCGATCACAATGGACATTCCTGGACACAAACTCCACCAGTAAAAAGAAGCCTTAATGGGAGCAAAAAGGCACCAGCTTGACACTCACCAACCATGATGGCGACCAGCAGCCCGGTGACCCTCTGCTCCTTCACCTCCTGGATGCGAGGCTTGTCTCCAGGGGCGACGGCTTTGCTCATGACCGTCAGGGCATTGACGTGGGTCACGGAGCGAACGGTGGCGGCGGCCATCCACGGCAGGCCGAAGAGAGCAGAGCTGCCGCCGAGGACGACGATGAGCAGCAGGTCCAGGTGGAAACCAGAACCCTTCAGCAGCATCCGCTCCTTCTTACAGACGATGAGACTGAAGAAGAGAAAAGGAGGAGAGTTTATCTAGAAAATCAAATCCTGATGCAGACACGCAAACCTGAAGCTGCAAAATGAACAGAAACAGATGCTTACAATACATCCAATACAGATGAGGAAGGAAGGGAGGATTAAAAAAAGCAAGCAAGAGAATGAGAGGAAGCAAGGAAGGAAAGATGAAAAAGCAACAAGGAAGAAAGAGGTTTTCAAAAAAAGGATAAAAACAGCAAACAATCAAGAAAGGATGGATATGGAAGCAAGGGACAAAGAAAGGGTAAAAGAAGTTAAGGGAAGAACCAGGAGGAAAAGTGAGGATGCAAGGAAGAATAAAAATGGAAAGGTCACAAGAATAAAAGGGAGGGAATATAAAAGTATAAAAAGGCTCAAAGGAAGGAAGGGAGGAAGGAAGGAATGGAAGGATAAATAGAAGAAAGAAAGAATAAAAAGGCAGGGAAGAGTAAAAGAGGAAAGATAGTAGGAAGGGAGAAGGATACAAGAAAAAGAATAAACGCAAGGAAGTAAGCAAAGGTTAGAAGGAAGGAAGGAAGATCAATCAAAGGAAGCAAGAGAGGAAGAAAGGGTAAAAGACAGAAAAGAGGAAGAAACTTGGGAGAAGAAAGAAAGGAATAAAAAGACAACATTAGAAAGGAGGACAGAATGAAAAAGGGAAAAACACAATGGAAGTAAAGGAATAAGGAGAAGGAAGAACAAGAAGGACAGATGAAGTGAATAAGGACACAGGAAAGGAAAGATGGAAAGACTTAAAGAAAGGAGGAATGAAGAACGGAAAGAAGAAATCACGTTCCTATATTTCCACTCTTGGGTCAGAGGTTTCTCCGCTTCCCGTCCGTTTATTCGCTGATAGACCATCGAAAATCAAAATGGCGCCTACGGTTCTACTCACGTTGTGATCTGCGTCTCCATGAAGATCAGAATGAAAACCAGCAGCGCAGGAAGACAGCAGGCGAACATCATCCAGACAGGAAACTCTCCATCAGAGCCCAGAGGATTGATGATCCAGCCTCGCTTGTTGGGACTCGTCACAGAGAAACCGCTGGGGACGCTCAGTTTCTGGACAGAGGACAGAGACGACACTCAGCAGCGTTTGGACAGGCGGCTTAGAGGGAAACCACACCACTGAAACCAACCTGAGTATAAGTGTCTTCTATGCTGTAGTCCATCAGAACCATGATCAGGATCGCAATGGGGACTCCGAAGTCTCCAATAATCCTGCGACACTAGAAAATAAAACGCAAACTGGTTGGAAACGAAGAGGTGGAAACAACCAATCACAGGATGTCACTTCAGCAGGTTTTACCATGAACATTTAGCTAAATATTCAGTTCCTCCAGGAAGTTGTGATCACAACTATTAATGCAAATTTTGCAACTTTTCCACTAATCTGATCAATCACTAACGTTTTCACTGATTTTCTTTAAAAACAGCATGTTCATACAGTCTTCAACAGAGAATAATAGTTTAAATAAGCTAATAAAGCTCTAAAATCATCTTAGCTTTAGTTTAAATAGTTGAAGATATTAACCCCCTATTACAGAGGAGCCCACAGTGTGGCTCACAGACCATTTGCAGCCCCTACACTGCTTTTTTAAAATCGGCTTTGAAAGTATTTATTAAACTTTGCACAACACAGCAAAACATTTTCAAAGAGAGAGCAACCAGATCATGTTTCCATTGCGGCGTACCAACTTGAATTGTTTCTATGTTCCTCAATAAAGCCCAAACCTTGTTGCAAACTTGAGCTCTTTGTTTTAAGAAGGGAACATGGGAAAAAAAGCCTTTTGTGTCTGACCATATTTAAATAAAACATTGGATGCTCAAATTGTTGAGTAGGTAAAATATCAAGATTTTATGTCATTTTACAGAGTTTTTTTAAAGCATATTTGATTGGGCTTTGACTGCAGCTATACTGACAATTTCACCCCATTTGACAAAAAATAAAAATAAAATTTCCAGTGACGCTAAATACTTTTCATCGCATAAATTATAAAGTCTCACCTTCCCGGGGAAAAAAGCGCTGTTCTTGAACTTCCGCAGGTAAAAAGCGATGAAGAACGTTCCAGCCATGAGAACCAGAGAAAGCAGCGCCGTGTTGGGCTCCCCGGTAACCGTGACGATGTGGGTGTCGTTATGCTCCCTCATCGTGATGTTTCCTGCTACAACTTCTTTTTCTTCTTCTTCTGTGGTGCTGTTGATTGAGCAGCGTTTCAGCGGGTGCTCCTTGAATATCTGAACGCAAAAGTCTCGCATTAAACACCAACCAAAAATAACTATATTGTCCTCAATCTGGATAATAATAATAATAATAATAATAATAATAATAATAATAATAAACCTTCAGCCTATTAATCTTTCAAAGTAAATCCATCATAACAGATTTCAGGGGCTCTCATTAGGAAAACACTCATTTTGACCCCATGTTTTGAACGCCGTCCAAAGATTAGTCACTTCGGCTTAACGTCCGTTACGCAAACAAAAACTTCTCTCTCTCATGCGTACCCTGCCCAGCTTGATGAAGGTCTCGCAGATGAAGATGAGGGAGATGAGGAAGGAGAAGATTTCCTGGGTGAAGCGGGAGACGAAGCGCACCAGAAAGCTGCCTTCGAAGGCCACCGTGACGATCACGATGACGATGAGCCAGAAGCCGATCCAGACGCGGCCCGTCAGGTACTCCATGCTGTGTGCTTTGCAGAACTGTGGAGACACAGAACAGTGAGAAATGTGGACTCACCAGCGTTCATGTCAATGCAAGTCGTGGAAATTAAGCTATAATTATTTAAGCTTAAATTAAATAACTTTGTGTAGGAAACTGAAGCCCAGTTGCTATAATTTAGGAGCAATTTAGAGCAAAAACAGCATTTTAAGAGACTAATGACCGGAAACTGGCAGCATAGGAACTCTTTTCCACTTCTCTGCAGTATTCAAACATCTTGCATCATCTATTTTCTGTCACATTTGAACAGTATCATTTATTCTGCTCATTTGGGGTGTACCTCAGGGATGATTCCTTGTGCCTTTCAATTTTACATGTCGTTTCTATTAAAATGCGGTTACTGTGTGCAGTTTAATGATACAAATCAAACTTAATCAAGTCCACCACTAAAACGTACACTATAAAAGGCTTCCTCAAAGACCAGAATGGGTCCAGAAAAACCAACGACTAGCAGCGGCTGAGCTCCGAGTAAGCAGAACAGGATGCCTTGGACCGCTGTCGAGATGATCAGCTCAGAAACCCCAATCAGTCCGTCTGTCTTCTCACCTTCAAATAAACACACACAGAGCTCCTCAGTACCGAAACATGAACAGGATGAGAGCTGAAAAATTCTTCTTAAGAAACCAGAGTTTAGTGGGCAAAATTGATGGCAAACATTTTCCAACTCTAATGTAGCTTTATTCTATGCAATTTACCTCAAAAACAAAAGAAAATGCACCTGTTTAGAAGAAAGGTGTAATGTAAATAAGTGGAAATAAATTTTAACCAAAGCTCTGTTGAAAGGTTGAGTCTTTAAGAGTTATTTTGCACGTTGCATTGTGATTTGGCAATCTCTAATTTGCACATATTAAGAACAACAAGCAACAAAATGGAGTTGAACAATGTTAAGCTAAAGCTAAAAACATGAGAAAATCCAGTATTAAGCCAAAGTTTTTTAAACTGGTAGTTGACGGCAACAAGACATGAGTCAGCTTGTGGAGTTCAGCAAACGGTAAAAAGACTCAACACTGAGCAGACCTGTGAAGGCAAGTCAAACTGAATAGCTTAACTCAAACAATGGTTAAAAACAAAAGCAGTCTAAGAGTCTTTAATTACATTTAATTAGACACCGGGCCAGAAGATTTAAGCTTAATCTAAACTCTAACGTAAAGGGTGGAAAAGCTTTGGACAGGATTTATTATACTCTCATTTCCAACATTACAAACGCTGACATTTTGAAATGAGGAGACCCATCCGTACCTAGTAAACCTCCAAATGTGATAGCTGGAGAGAGAGCAGCAAAGTAGATGAAGATGACCGCCGCCATGCACTGGCTGTTCAAGGCGTCGCTGAAGTCGCTGATGTACTTTGGGTATCGACGCTGAATGTCTCTTATCAGGCCTCCGAAGGGGCGGTTCGTGCGCGCCAAGGGGTCGTCTGACTGTTTTGAAGGTTTGAGGAGGGCCTCTGGGTAAGAAAAGACATTCAAAACATTATAAAGCAGTTTATCCTCACTTTTTTAGGCTGATCAGGACCACTTGTCTTGAATAACACATTTCATCTTAATGAGAACGGTGGTGCTGAAAATGTGAATTCTGAGCTTACCAATGATGTCAAACATGAAAAATCTAATCACTACCAATTGTTGTGTGTATTAACATTTTAAGACTGTAATTTAGAAGCATAATACAGAAAATAGACTTGAGTTGCTTTTAGAAAAATAAATCCTATTCTGCACTATTAAATATAACAATTACCAACCCATTTTTAGCTATTGGATTTATTTGCCAATTAAATTATTTTTGATTAAATACAGATAATAGCTGTTGCACTGCGAGTAGAGCAAAGGCGTAAAAAATATTTCTCAAAAACCGAGCAGTAAGACTTTGCTTCCTCCTGGCGTCGTTTTCTTCCCACTGGCATCTTCAATTTTTCCTTAGAGTGACCCAGTTTTAAGCCACTAATTACAGTAATTGTTATTTTTAAACACAATCCTTTGGTTAGCTAGTTGTAGCGTGGCACTTTTAAGTAATTTACATGCAGTACCTTGAAGACCACTAGAGGGCGGCCGAGGACCACAGTTTGAAGAAGACCGATAAAATAATGTTTTCCCTTGATTGTAGAGCTTACCTTTCTCCTCAAAGCTTTTCGGCTCTTTAGCCAGCAGTTTGACCTGCTCTTGTTCTTCCCTCTTACGGAGCATTTCTCGCTGGAAGCGAGCAACAGACCGAAGCAACTCGTCGTCTCCCATCTCCGATGGCGGCAGAACGATACTGCAGTCCAAGAAGTTGTTGATGGCATTCAGCAGGTCCTGTCTGTCGTCCGCTAGATAAGCTGCCTCATGAAATTGCTGAGGACAAAAGAAAAATGCACAAAAATCAACTCAACGTGCTTTATTTAGGGTTTTGTTTCACCAATGGACTCCTTGGGTTTTCAGCACGCCCAACCTAGTCCGCCATCTTGTGGCGTATCCGAGCGAGTTTTACAACTTCTATTTAGTTGGACTTTATATTCAGGTAAGTTTTATAATTCTGTTAGGGTCATGCAATTACACCAGAATAAAGTAGCAACAATACCAGAATAAACCTTTTTTTGACGATAATATTGAATAGAAAGTTAATCTTTTAACACATCAGCATCATTAGCAGGACTATTTCGAAGAAAGATGAACACAAATTGAGCTTATTAAGTCAGATCCTGATAACTAAGCTTTTTTCCCCCTCATTAAAACTTTTTTTTTCTTAATTTAAGATGTTTCTGGTAAAACTGCATGCTTTTTTCTGCTAATATGACAACTACTTTCTGGTAATTAAACAAACATTTTTGTAGTATGGTTCTAATTCTTCATTATGCAACTCGGAGAAGGGATGACTAAAACAAATGGCACTTTGAAAATACTTCCTGTAATTTCTTTAGAAAGAAAACAAGCAAAATCAATTAAATTGAGATCTGGCATGAGAAGCCATGCCCCAGTCAACAGCATTCATTTATTTTTCTGCTCACCTTGTCAGACATGAGGGTGGAGATTGAGCGTCCAATCTGATGGTAGTCCATGCTGGTGGTTGGAGGTCCAAGCAGAACAAAGAGGAATCTGACGGGCACAGGAACTTCCAGAACGGACTCCAGTTCCACCGCCTCTTGAAGCCTCACAAACGCCATGGTGGGCTGCTCCAGGAAGTCGACGCAGCCTGGAAAAATACAACAAAAGTTGGAGTATTAAAGCAGATGTTTTTTTTTTTGCTTCCATTTGGGTCTGAATTCCTTCTAAAAACAGCCCAAGAACTTAAAATGTTCTGGAAATAAGTTAATGCTTTTTGCCATTTAGAAAATGAGCCGTTTCAAAAACCTCCAGAATGTAATGCTACAAATCAGCAGGCACTGCACCGTTACCTAGCAACACAAGCAGAGTTCCAGCATGTTTGGTCAGCTGGTTTTTACTGCTGTATCATGGTTGCTGGAAAAGGCAAGAGTTTTGTGGTTGACTAACCTAACTGCTTTTCAAAGTTATATGCTTATATTATTGTGCATTTATTCCTAGTCACTTTCATGTAACTACAAACGTTGAGTTGGGGGTCTTGGCCAGCAGCAGCTTATTTGGATTTAGGCCCTGATTCAGCGCAATCTGAAAGGAACTCAAAATATCAGAACTGAGCAGAATGAAATCTCATTGTCAAAGAATAGTTTTGTCTATATATATATATATATATAGACAAAATATTTCTATTTTTTCTATATAGAAATATATAAACAAAATATTTCTATTTTTTCTATATATCCATATAACCTAACCTGCTTAAGGTGGACCAAGAACACATAAAGATAATTATTTTGGTTTTGGATATGAATAACTTACCCACAAGAACCACTGTGGCCTCAGCATTTTCCGGAATCTTCTCCAGCAACTTCAGCTCGTGTTTGGACTTGGATCGATGCATCCCCGGCCCCAGACTCGGCTCCTTCTGTTAAAAACGCAACAACACAGACGATGAAGTGTGAGCGAGAGCCTCTACCAGCCAGGTGGAACCCAGACGTACCTGTGGCTCGTTCCTGTCTATGTCGATGCGAGCGTCATTGTCCACCGTGGAGTTGACGGTTCCCATGAGCGGGTCGGTCACAGACGGCTCCAGCTGATGGTTGTGGTTGGCGGTGTGGTGGTGCGGTAAAAGGCTGCCGAGGCTGGCTGCTGAGATGTTTCTGGGGAAATGGCTAACGTGCTCCTTTTCATCGCTCGGGTGACTTTGGGGGGCAGCAAAAGGGAGAGTGAGGTTGAGCAAGAGGAAGAGGGGCAGAGACCAAGCATGAAGCCATCTACTAGCAGGAAGCAGCAGAGAGGGAAAAAAAAACTTTAAGGACAGCAGATTTAACATACAGGTATTGATAACTTTGCATTCTTAGGGCCATTTGAAACCACTAGAATAGTTTTGTGGCTTCCACTTAGGCAATAAGATCAATAATTTTCAGACCTACTCCCACTCCAGAAAAAGGGAGCTATAAAGAAAAGAGCTTAAGAGGATGTAGAAGTCTGGTTTAAAGGGGAATGATCACTGAGTAAATGAACAAAAAGTAAAGACTGCTTCTTCCTAAAATTGAGAATAAATTTAGTTAGTAATATCCGATACTACTGATTACATTAGTACTTTTAAAGGGGGAACAATGAGAGTATTGTCAATAATCTGTGATAAAATGAAAGGTTTATTTCATCTTTCTACCTGTGTTTAAGCAACAGAGCTCGCAGGACGTTGGATCTGTCCTCCGCTTTGATCTGGTCAGAAATGATCATCTGCTCCACCACCTGGTGGGCGATTCCCGGCAGAGTCTTCTGGTCCAAATCCAGCAGCACCGCACCTGTAAACACAAACAGGTCAGCAGCATTAGCTACAGGAAAATTAAAGCACTTTCAAGGTGAAGTTTTCAAACTTTTTCAGCATCACAGTTTGGAGATGATTTTCTTTTTCCTTTATACACCTGAAGTTACAGAAAAATTTCTTTAAAAAAAATTATTCTCTTAGGTTTTCTGGCATTTAGCAAAAAAATTATTTTGGCAATTCTAACCATTCTAAAACAAGAATAGTCCAATTTAAATTCAAATAGTGAGAGAAAAATGTGTCTAATATTTAGAGTTGAAACAAGATATTCCAAATTAAGACTTTTAATCAAACATCAGATTACACTTAATTACAAATTAATAAATATTAATCAAAATTTTTATGTTTTCAAACTTTTCAAGCACCAATTTGGTGAAACTACCGAAGACTGTTTTAATTCACGATTATATGATATAATTTATTATCTTTATGATGGTATTGCACATCAGGGAAAGGTAAACTACAATATAACATGTTATTTTCTGAAATGTTTCTCTTACACACTATAAACCTGACTGGTCTGAAAAGGTAAAAAAAAAAATCTAAAAACAAATAAATCTCACCACGTTTTCTGGTATTTATGAAATATAAATTATTTGAACTGCTCTTAAACGAGAGAAGTTGGGTCTGATTTGGATTCAGACAGTGAGAAAAAAAGTTTGATCTGATAAGAAAAAATTAGTCTGATTTAACTTCAGATAATAAAAAGACACAAACAGTGAAAAGAAATTTGTCTTTATCTGTAATATCTGGTTTAAAAACAGTTTCCAAATTTAGGCTTTTCAACTGTTAGATTTATTACAAAACTTTATGCACAGTTTGATTTCTGCATAAAGTCCTTGAAAGGGTTTGGTACTAAAGCACTTTCCAAACATCGAAAACAACTCGATTGTGGAAATTAAAATATTTCCAGGGAATTCAGTGAACTTTGTCGTGGTTTTACCGTGGGAGATGGTCCGTCTGAGCTCCAGCAGACTGCGAAAAGACAGCGACGCGACGTGCGGTTTCCCCCAACGGTCCGTTTCCTCCTCTACATCCTCCTCAAACTTGATCCAACGAGCCGTCTCCTTCCACTGCATCTCCTGGTTCTTGTCCATCGTCAGCTCGTTCAGCTCCACAAACACCTGGAGGTGAAGACATGTTAAACAGTCAGGCAGACCAGACATTCACTCTCAGCCTGGTTGCCATAGATTTGATTGGGCTTGTGATTGTTTGAACTTTTATTTTGGGGATTTCCGGGTCAGAATTGCAAATGCGGCTCCAAATGTATACATGTTTATTTAGCAGGTTGCAGAGACTTTTCACTTGTTTTGTAGCCATCCACAAGGTCTTTGCAAACAGAAAATTTGAGATTCGTTACAATGAATTGATTAGTCATTAACTGGAGTGTAGATTCTAAAAATGTCAATTTACTGAAAGAATAACATACTAAAAGCAGTAATTATGTTAAAACTGTACAAAAAATACCCAAATTTGGCATTTAAGATAAAAAAAAATAAAAAACATGATATACCTAGAACTTATCAAGTGGCAGTTTTAGCTTTACCTGGTTTAAAAAGTCTTTTAAGCACCTTTTGCTATCCAATTATTAATGTAGAAAAAAGGGAACAGATCAGTTCTACAATGTCAACCAGAAAAGATTGAGCTTTTCACAAACTGATGTTGGAAATATTTTTCAAATAAATTAAAACCGGCACACCAATTATTTTTCAGAAACATGTAACTTCTGTGTCGCTGCAACACAAGAAAAGTTCAAATAAACCAATAAAAGCCCTGGATTAATGACAAAAATTACCAAACATTCAGTCAAGAGAAAATTATCCATATTTGATTTGGAGGTTAACAAGCTTCTGCTCAAGAAACCAGCCAGCAGAGAGGACTCTTAGAAGGAAACCAAGCGAGCAACTGATCCAATTACTCCTATTTTTTAACTTCATACTCAACATGAGCTAAAAAGTAAAACTCAAAAACTGCAAATTGTGATTTTAGCCATTTTTGTAATGCGCTGAAATGTATCTAATGACTTAAAACGTTTCATCAGGTGCTCTTAATCAATTTAATCAACTTGTGAAGTTTCCTGAGGTGGAAGATATGGCTGATGAACAAATAAAATTTAATCAGTTAAAGTTTTGGAAACACAGGATGGTTTTTTCCCCCCACTGATGCATTCTTTGAGTTTACCTAGTTTATGATGTCCAAAGCCACCATCTTGTTTTACAGCTTCAATTTATTTGGAATTTGAATTCATGTAAACTCACAGATGAAGTATTGGGCCAGGCTATGATTTAAAAAAAATCCTGATAATAAAGTCATAATGTATCCAGAATAAAGTTGTAATTTTTGTAAAAGGAATACAGACATATTTTTATAAGAACTTCAACAAGAAAAATAAATTGAGGATTTTGTGAATTTATACATTAATATAAGTTTCACTAAGTTTTACTTAAGAAAAACACTTTTTTTTTTTACTCAACATCAAATTTCAGTAGCAGAACTTTGAAATAGACTTTATTTGCATGATATTTCCAAAGAAAGAATTACACAAACTGCGCTATTACAAAGTTTTTTTCTTACTGAAAATTAGATTTGTCATTTTTAAAAAAGGTTTCCTGATAAGATTGTGTATTTATCCTGTAAATATGATTATATTCCCATAAATAAACAGCCTGACCCTAACACTGATAGATATAACTTTTTGAAAACATTGTAATTTCTAATATCTATTTTTAGAACAGAAAAAATATCAAAAGCAATTTTATTTTTAAGTCATATCTTCCACCATCAGCCATAGTGGAAGCTGATATTTTAAAAACAAAGCTCCAACATGTAAGGAAAACCCATAAAGTCAGTCTCCGCTCTTTCTTCGTTGGTTGTTAGGAGGTTAAATGAACACCATGCTGGTCAGTATCATCCCAGAATAATCCCTCATCAGAAAAAAAACAAAACAAAAAAACCCAGCTCCTCTGTAGCCGCTGCATGCTTGTCAAACCACGCTCACACAGGTCAACGCTAACTCTGGCCGGTCACCCAGCCTCACCTTCTGGTACCGGGCCATTTGACCGGAGTCCATGTTCAGCAGGGTCCCGTCGGGCCGCGAGGCGGAGCGGTACAGAACCACCGATACGGGCTGCAGGAGAGGACTCAAACAGTGAGCCGACCCAGCAGAGCCACGCTTTTAAAGACGCCTAAATCTCATCACACACACCTGACAGGAGTATGTACGAGAATGCGTGTCTGTATTAATAAAACAGATTATCTCGTGTTTTTTTTTTTTTCCTCCCAGTGTCTGGTTACTCTGAGCTTCTCTCCCGTCTCGGCGCGTGAAAGGAAAGAACTCATTCATTCATTTTTAATCATCTCCCTGTCGCTTCTACAAAAGAAGCCGAGCAGAACTAAACCAGAGACGGAGAGACGGGGAAAAACAGTCGCCACAATTTGTAAGCTATTTCAAACCAATTTGAACAATAAAACATGTTTTAGAGATACATTTTCCATATTAAGGAGTAAATATTAACCTTCCTTCCACTTTCCAGATAACTTTATAGATGCTTTTCTAATTGTTTCACATACAGTATTTATCCAGGAAGTGAGTTAGCAAGAATAGAGAAAAATTCTGATTGTTTTCAGAGAAATGACTGAAGAAAAAGAAGAAATTGGCCATCAACAGAGTGATTCACTTTAGATTTTTCCTTCATTATTGGATTTAATTTCAGTCATTAGGTAGAATCATTACACATGATTAATATGAACAGATCCAGAAGCAGAGGAAAGGCTTTCGCTGCTTAGGCTGGTGGAATCAACTCACTCTGACTAAGTTGCTAGTTAAATAATCTATAGACTTATATGAAACACTTATATATTGATATGTTTTTTCATCCAGTCCCATTATCAGGTCATGTACAATCCTAAGAATCATCTTTATTAAGCAGAATATCTTCAGTCAGAGGTTTTTTCTGATCTGATTTAATGCAGGCTGCTACAGGAGAACTTTCAAGCAACTTAAACAAATCGGAAGTAAATTTTAAATAAAATTTTCCTTTGGGATTATGATTAAATATTCTGTATTGAATTGAGTGATAATCCCCTCTACTCCATCTTTGTTAAACCAAAAAACACATTTCCAAAAGATTTGTTTTTACTTGAATATTTTTGTAGTGAAATTAGAAAAATTACACAAAAAATAAAATCCTGCCCCAACATCCATGTTTGGGATTTAACAAAAATAACATATTGGAACAAATTTTAGTTTCAGTGTAGCAATTTCAAAGTAAACAAGACCAAAAAGGTTTTTAAAAAGTTCCTAATGTTGATTAAAAGTGATGGATGTTACGGTATTTGGGAATGTTGAGGCTGAATGTTACGACTAGCGTCGTCAACTTAATTATGCAAATATGAGCGTGCAGGTCCCTGTCTCTGATTGGTTCCCAGAAGACGACAGAGACGTCCAATTGGTGGTTACGGATATAAAAGCTGCAGACTTCCTGCCATCCATCCTCAGCTCATCTGAACCGGCCACAGTTTGTTTGTTAACACCTTGTAAAAGTCCTGGAGTTTGTAGGAGTGAGCTGCCGTTTATGTTTCCTTAGTTTTCTCATGTTTTTCTTAATTATGGAGGTAAGTTTTTATAATTTGGTTTATTTACTTTCAATTAGGTAAGTTTTGATTAATATTCAGATAGTTTCCTTTTGTTTGTTGATTTTGGCATTATAGCTCACTCTGAAGCCATATGCTCCACTTCTCCACTTGTAACATCTGAATCAAAAATACATCTTTTTAAAATAAATAACATAAAATGGTCAACTTTGTGCGTGTCGGCTGCTTGGGATCTGAAGAGGATGAATCCTTCATGTTGTGATCTCGCCACCCCTAGACGGGTCGCAACACTGAAAATGAGGAAAATCTTTCTCCAGCTTTGAGAAAACGTCTCCGGCTCCATTAAAGGACCAGAACGGTCCAGTGAAAAGTCTCACCTCGTGTGGGGTGCGGTCCTGCTTTTTGCTGCGAGTCGTCGGCTCTTTGTGGTCTTTGCCGATGTGAACCATCTGCCCCTTAGTGCTCTTCCTAACCAGGTGTCTGCGCACGCCGGGAACATCCTCAAATCGATGACCTGGGAAAACAAAAAGACAAAAACTTTGATTAGAGTCTAAAAAAACGTGACGGTTTTTACAATATTTTCACTAAAAAGCAGAATACACGATTCCCTGTGCATCCTCGCTGGTTGCTGCAGCCTTGCACCTTTAAACCAAATCTCTGCCTACCTGGTCAAAGGCCTCCTGGCCTTTTTGTTTCTACAGTCCCTCAGCAGGGAGTAGAGTTACCCATGCTGGCAGCACACCAGGCATTGAAAAGCAGAGAGAGGACAGTTGCATTGGATAACCAGGACAAAAACAGCAAATAGAATCTGTTCTGAACTCTAACAGTAGACCTGCTCACGATTATGGCCGATTCGTTCCAGTGGTAGCAATCAATAAAAGAAAAGATGGCTGCATTAACAGCAAACAAGCATTACAAACAAATGGTTATCGCTGGACAAATTGACCCGAGATGACTGGGTGGAGATAACATTTAACGTGTAAGAAAATGGGAGGACAAATGGACTCTCTCAATCGGTTTATGGTGGCAAAGTTGACTAGATTGTACAAGACTGAAAAGATTTAATTTTATTTTGAGAAACCAAACTTGATGATTTGGTTTCTTATTATCGAAGCAATGAACCGTCTTAGTATTGTGGAGGAGTGTTAGGGACACTAAAAGAAAGAAAAAACTTTTTTTTTAATCCGACTTTCAGAATTCTTACTCTAATCTTCTGATATCAAAGTCAGAAATCTGAGAAAGAAAACAATCAAGAAAAGAATGAAGAAAAAAAGATCAATTTCTGATAAAAATAGTGAGGGGAAAAAAAAGAAAATTGAGAAAAAAGTAAGTTTCAGTTTATTGTTATTTCTTTGCACTTCTAACCGTTTAATTTCTATTTTCGTTTAAATTAGTCTACTTTGCATTTCAAACATTGGAATCTTTTCCTGAAAAACAAAGTGGTAATTGTTATTTTTATTATTATTATTATTATTATTATGCACAGGCCTAATAATATGAAACTGCCATTATGATATTGAGACAGGATGTTTTGTGAAATGCACTTCCTTGGGAATCAATGAGGCAAAGAAAGAAAAAAAAAACAACTTTTGCAGCAACATTTTAACAAAATTCACTTACAGATATGTGAACTTGTAGCAGAAAAGCTTTTAATGTTCGACATCAAAGTGTTGACTCATAAGTATCGAACAATCCTAAATAGAGACATAAAAATACTTTAATCTCTACCTTGTTTGCACCAAACCCTCCAAAGATTCAGGTTTTATCCAGAAGTCGCTCCATGATGTCTGCAAGTTGCATCAAAGTAAAAAAAAAAAAAAAAAGTTTCCAGACCCCCAACATCAGAAAGCATCAAGGAGAAGAGGTGTTAATTTGCTGGAGTTGAGCAGAAGTAATTCCTGTTGTTGAGCAGCAGCCAGAGACAAAGACTCTTTCCCAGGATGATTTATGGGAGCGGATAAAAGAAGACATGATGAAGAACATCTAATGAAGCAGTTTGCACGCTCGGCTCGTCATCTCAAAGCCACAAAAAGGACTAATTATCAAACCCGCACTTAATTTGGCCTTCATGTCGACTTAGCGTGTTTCGCTCAGGGGTCAGAAGCTGAGGTCCAGATTTCCCCATTAGCCACCATGTTGGATCAGGCTTTAATCCTGAGGGCCTCAGCTGACAGCAGGAACGCCTAATTTAATAACGAAGGCCTGTTTCTAATTAGTTGCTGCTCTCCGCTGAGGGGTCGACTTCTTGACGTAAATCACCTCGGCCCCTCGACGGCGGCGCTGGCTGAGCTAGAGGCCGATATGGAGGGGCCCACGCCGCAGCAAGGCAGGGAACAGAAGGAGGTTTCACCTCCACGGTTCTGGTGGAATCTGAGGATCTCCTAAGCCAGGATTTGATTACACCACTGATGGAGGAATGAAGGTGCATCAAAGACAACGAGATGGCACTGATTTAAACACTGACAAATGAAGTCCCGGGTATTAAAAAGCTCACACAAATACCGGTCAGAAGATACTAAAGCACGAGAACGCAAGAGTTTCCTGCAGGATCAAGACGTACCAACATGTGTCAGTGTAATTAATCCACAATAAAAGGATAACTTTCATTTTAATCTTTCAATAAATCAAATATTCATAATGTTTTAGCATAAATCATCTTTCGTTACACAAAAACAAAATCTTACCAAGTATTTTTTGATTCATTTCTATTGTAAATATCTCACTATGTTTGAAATAAGACATAAACTTCAGCAAAACATAGGTCAATAATTCCTTAATATGACATTAAAGCACATTGAAAAGGAAATGTTAAAACAAAAATTCAAATACCAGCATATTTGCTATATAAGCCATGTTAATAAGTAATGAAAACAGAAATTTTCTCTGTTTTATTCATATAGACACGAAGTTTCAAACATAATCTATCTTATTTCACACTCATCGGAAAGGTTTGGTAGCAAATTGCAATTCTGAAGTGCAAATTAAATTATATTATTAGGCATTTAACACCAATAGACAAAAATAAAAAAGGGGCTGGGGGTCTTATTACCTCACTTATTCGACCTCTTTGGTTGAAAATTGTAACTGACATCAAGTATGTTTTATTTTTCATTCATATTATTATATGAAATTTTATAATTGCCTTATTGTTTTAACAAACTAAGTTTTTATTTGTTGTTCTATCATTGATCTGTGATGTTGTGAAGCACTTTGGTCACTGAGGTTGTTGTAAATATTTCATGTAAATAAACTTTGACTTGACTTAAGGTAAACATTTTAAAAAATGGCACAAAACACAAAAAATCTGTTTAATCTATTTAAAAAATCTTTGGTAATACTTTACTTTAAGGAGTGTGCATAAGACTGACATGGCATTGTTTTGTCAATAGTAAAAATGAATATTTATAACTGTTATGAAGTGTCCTTCAATAAATAATGACACCCTTAATGCAAAGTTGACTCTCTTAATGGACATTTTTAAAACAAAATTGCATTAAAATTTGCATTATTTACCAAATGATACTTGGCAAAACATTCATAAAGATTCCTTCATATCTATTACAGGTATGATGTGAATCTTATGCATACCCCTTCAGATAAAGTGTTACCAAATCTTTTCTCGTTGCTCAACTTTCCCAATCGTTGATAAAATTCTGCCCTTCAACTAATTGCGTGATTACTCACTCTTGATGCCGTCCAGGTCGGCGGAGGCCAGCGTCAGAGCTTCGCTCTCGTCCGTGGGGATGCGCTGGTACTTGGCTTGCTCGGCGCCCGTCATGTTGCCTGTCCGTCGGCGCTCCTGCAGGTCGTAGCTGCGGCTGGCGGAGGAGACCCGAAGCAGAGGAGGGTTTTCGGGCGAAGCCGAGCGAGAAGCGGGGCTCGGGGAGCTGGGCGAGTCGGGTTTACTTCAGGAAGGGGGAGAAAACGTGGAAATTTGAGATGTCTTTCTAAAGATATTTTACAAATACATAAACATGCTCACTAACTCACTGCCTAGAAGTTACTTCAGCAAGACTAAAGTATGCATATTTAATGAAATCAAACTAAATCTTAGCTTAGTTTGCTCTGCAGCCAAACGGAGGAAAACTTTATGCAACGTAATCTAGGCTGAGAATAAAACCTCATCAAGTGGAAAAAGTCTGTGTCATGAGGCGGAGTCGACTGCAGAGACAGGTGATTTATGAGCCAATGAGAACAGGATTGGTCTGGTCCATCAGATGATGCCCAGCAGGTCTACCGCATGCCTGAGTCATGGTAACGGACAGCGAGAACCTCAGAGTCCAAGGCGCACAATAACCTGAGAAATCTCTGAAGAACATTTCCACCAGGTGATTTTTATTTGTTTATTTTATTCATTAAACTCTTCTACTTTTACACTACTTCTGCATACTTTGTGCCATTTCAGCCGTTTAACTTTTTCCAAATTCTACTTATTCAGAACATTACTACTGTGTCTTGTGGTATTGACATCTTCTGTGGTTTATGAAATATTCAACTTTTTGTAACTATTGTAGTGGATGGAACATCCCATAATTTCTGAAAAATCCTGTGCTCTTTCACAGCTAAATACTTCCACATAATTTAAGGTAGAAACACCGTTTATGCTCTAAAACGTAGACGTATCCTTTAACTACTTCTGTTTATTTCAGCTTTTTTGCATCTTTTACAGATTTCATAAAATCACTCTTCAAGATTTTGCTTGCATTATTCTCAGGCATGTCAAACAAAACAACAAAAACTCAAAGCTGCTGTGCATGTTACTAAACAGGTTGTTGCTAGGTAACCATAGAATGAGTGAGTTAGTTGTTGCTAGGTAACCAAAGAGTGAGTTGATTCCACCAGCAGCAATCTTTCCAGATTGGTGCAGTTCTGGATCAGAGTTGAGTGAAATTATTAAATTCTATTGATAGTATCATCTATTGATATTCTGTGTCTATCATAGTATGTTATTGATTTGTTGAAAAAATTTATCTACTCTCTATGGGTTCTTTACACAGACCTGTAAGACGTTCTATTTGTTTTTTCTTTTTCCTTAGATTGCAGATTCTCTGAAAAATGTTTTTATTTATGAACCATAACAGTTTGTCTTTTATTTAGGGAATAAAACGACACTCACTCGAAGATGGATGCATCCTTGGCTTCTGCTCTCACAGGAGACTGGGGAAAAATGTTCAGGTCTCGGATCGAGTTGCCATGTCTCGACATTTGGTCATCATCCGATAAGAAAAACTAGAGGAAACAAAAGGAATACATTTTATTTGCAATTTTCTTTAATTTATTTTTATTTTTCTAGTATGGCCTTAATACTCCGTTGTACAAATCCTTTGGTTTTGTGTAAACTAATTTTATTTTCTTGAAGATTTTTGCAATAGTGCTGCTTCATGCTTACCTGCTTAAATAAGGCTGTAATAAAATATATTTGTAATAAATATCCTGCGAATAAATAATGTGAGAAGTACCTCTACATCTCTGGGTTTCTCAGACTCCGACAGAACAGAATTGGCCTCTATACTCTCTTCCTCCTCGTCCTCTTCATCCTCTCCTTCCTCTATTGGGCCACTAGAGGGCGCACGGCTGCTTTTATGATCCTTGTCCTTTTTCCTTTTCTTGCCGCTTTTCTTCCTTCGTCCCTCAGTCGGCAGTTTGGACAGAGGTCGGTGGATGTGACGAGAGTAGTGACGGTGGTCTGCGCAAGAAAAAAAAACACAAAGAAGTGAAGGTGAACTAGAAAAAAAAGAAGAAAAAAAACCAAAACTGACCACACAGAACCACTACCGTACTCAGAAATGAGAGTTTTCACTTTCACCAACTGGCATAAAAATTGCATCTTATAGACTTAAATAAAAGTCTTCATACTTCAAAGTGAAAAAGTGCAACAATTTAAGTTTTTTAATGTGAACCGTTTCATTTCTCATCCGTTTTTTTTACACTTCAAAAGAAAAGTTTCAATACTTCAAAGTTGAGACTAAAAGTGATTTTTGAATCATGTTGCATTTTTAGCGATAAAAAGAACTGAATTGTTTCTTCATAGCATCCTTTTTTCTTTCATACGTTTTAGAAAACTTTACCAGGGAATAATTTTTACTTAGGAAACAATATTTAATGTTAATGTTTGAAACTGAACGTTCTTTGTTCTTACATTCGATGTCCTCCTCATGGTAGGAGTGAAGCAGCTCGTCTGGTACAGAGGCCGCCGGGCGGAGAATGTGCTGGAAGCGTTGAACGCCCAAAGCTTTGTTCAGGTCATCCTCATCCTCCTCTTCCTCCCGGTGTTGGTGACCATGAAGCGAAGAGGCTGCAGAAGCCTCTGGCTGCAAAAGGGAGAAAAACGAAAAGAAAATATGTAAATAAACCCATAACAAAGGAGTTTGAATAATTTTTTCTTTTAAAAGAACATAAACAAGGTCAAGGATGCATAAATTACATATTTTGAATTGGATTTGATCCCCACACTGTGCAGCTCAACTGTGAACAAAAAACTCCAAAATAAGATAGGAAATAATCTCATTTAACTATATTTGTCTATTCTGATTTTTAAAAGTAGGCTAAAAATTATATACATGTTCTTTTGTTTTGTATTTACAATTTGTATTGATTGTATTTATTTACAAAATTTGTGTAGGCATGTCGTTTTAACCTCTTTGTATAAGGTTTGCATTTAGCTGGACATGTTACTCATTATCCAGGGACAACAGATGTAAAATAGCTTTAGGCTAATTATTGTGCATTTACAGAAAATTGTGTGTGTAATGCTCCTAGAAAATGAAAATATTTCTAAATTTGCACCACAACATCTGATTTTGATCACAAAAAAAGTTTTAAAATCAATTAGAGGGACCAATCAATGTGAAAAGATGTTGAATATTGTTTTTTAATATTTCAATAGTTTGTTAATGGGTTTTATCAATAAATTCTGGCACAACTGACCCTTTAAAAGCGTTTATGAACTTGATATGACCCAAGATTATGTGCTTCTCTCTTCCTCAAACTCTAGAGGGCTCTGTAGTCCTGTTAATCATTCCTAACCTCATATGATCGATCATCACATGCCTGGGATCTCAAATATGAGCTTTAAACGGGAAACGGCGTTTCGACAGGTTACACTCGTTTCCACGCTGCGGTGTGACTCCGATCATGTGAGTGATACGAGATCTATTTGTTTTTTCCCCCCCACGCAGCCCCGCCGGTGGGATGTTATGATACAGGTTGATCGACTCCAGCAGCAGGGGCTCACGGAGAAGCAGCGTCGCCATGGCAACTCTGGAGGTACGCAAAGACCCTGCGGCAAAACGTAGGAGTCAAAAGTCACCTGATGCTAGGTGATAAAGTTCATGAATTTGAGTCAGATTCCTGAGATTACCTGGAGTTTAGCATATTTCAAATATTTCAGTTTATGCCGAACGCAAAGAAAAATGTTTCCAACTACATCTTAGCAGTTCAAGCCCCATTTTCAGCAGATGGTGTGTAATAAAGATCATGCAGACAATAAGCTCATAAAAATCAATCAGAACCCGATAACATGGACTTCTTGTCTGAACAGGAAATTACTTGATTCCTCCTTCACTCCACATGCATCCCAGATGTTTTCATTGATTTAGGCATGAATACAGAGTGGGGGGAAATGATTCCCATAAAAACCTAAGTAGGTGTTATATACTGACAAGTTTTACAATAAACACCAAGGAGAGGGGAAGTTCAAAACTAACCTGCAGAAGTTTAAACAATAAGTATTGACTCCAAATCAGTTGCAACTTCATAGCTGCATGGTAATTCACTTTAAGTATATAAAAATATACTTAAACAGATTGGCTTTTGTTAATGACAAAACTACAGGGTTTTTTTTTTTAAATTTAAATTTAAACAATAAAGAAGTATATTTTTAGTAAGACTTTAGACATTAACTCAAGTAAAAGGACAAGTCTTAAACCTACAAAAGCAAAAATATTTCCGCAAGTAAAGCTTTTAATGGGTTAAAAACTGATTTAGCAATAAAATAAAAAGAACAGAAAACATTTTTCTTATCTGATTAAGTCAATTAAAAAATTGTGCTGTGTTTATTTTCACTTATATTTTGGTTTTGTAGTGGATAAATAGATATATTAGAGAGATGAGTGTGGGATTGTGGTTGAGGTAAAAAAAAGATTTTCCATAACAACAAGTTCAACCAGCAGCAGCGAGCGCAAGGTGCAGTTTGAAGAACAGCAGGTGATTTCCATCACAGCTCGCTGTTGAGGATTAAAGCAGCAAACCGCTGCAGGAACCAGGATCCGTTCTACTTCTGCTCATCACTGCATAAAGTCTGGTACCATCACAATAAGAGCATGATTATTTTAACTACAAACGCCAACAAAGTGGGACCTGCATCACTGGAAAAAGCTGGCAGGAAAGTGGAAAACCGACTGAAATGGGATGAAAATCTTAAACTGTTAATCTTTAAGAGAAAAAAAGAAATTCACATCCTTGAAAGCATTTGTGATTTTAACATATTTACCACCTGCAAAGCTGTTTGAAGAAAACATTGTATAAATTAACTTTAAATAAGATGCTCACTGGTTGATTAAGATGGAAACATTTCAAGTTAATAATCATCGGAAATTTGACACAGGCAAAAAAAAAAGGGGATTGCAACAAAATCTAAAGCAACCGTCAACTTTTGAGAGAAGGACTTAAAAATTTTAATTAAATAAAATAATTGTTTTGCTAAGTAGAAGATGTGGAAAACCCCAAAATCCAAATATTATGCAATCTCTTATTTGCACTTTGGGTCGAAAAAAACCTAAATGAATTAATTAAACAGAAAATATCACTTTTGTTTTCTCAGCAGGGAAATGTAGGAGTAGCTGCAGCAAAGTGACAGGCAAATGCAAACGAATTTATACAAAATGAATAAAAAAAAATAAACTGTTCAATAAGGACTAATCTACAAATAAATAATTTACTGAGCGATTGTTGTAAATTTCATGGATGTAATTCCATCTGAAGTGGTCCATATTATTACTGAATTAGACCAGTGCTGGGTTATAAATAAACGGATCTCAGTGTTGATGTGTTTGCACAGTGGCTGTATTGTATGCTGGAGCAACAGATTACATGCATAGTGAGGTAGTCTCAAGTCCCACTGAGTCAGCATTTAGAGTGAAACCGGGGTTGACCCGGTTGTCGCTCCACTTGTCATCGCGTCGCACCGTGTTATTTATCCGTCGCTGTGTTCCCGTCTTAACATGACACTCCCTGGAAACCTGAGCCAACTCTCTTTTTTTACTGCAGATGGCCAGAAGAATTTGCACTATGCAAGCGGATTTTAATCACTTCCCTGTTACATCATGTGGGTTTCCCTGAAAATCAGACAGCCTCATTACCAACCATTCTTTAAATTGCCTTTTATTGTAGGTTTTTAAAAAAATGTTTTTGAAGTTCACTTTAAAATCTGCCTCCAGAGCAAAGGCAGCAATAGTGGCTGTACACTGCAAAAACTTAATTTATTAAAGCATTTTCATCTAGATTCTAGTGCATACGTTTTAGTACACTTGAAATAAGACTGAACTAATTCACAAATAACGTTTCAATAAGAAATGGGAGTTTGTTTTATTCAGACAAATCCTTTTAGTTGTGCTTTTTCATCATATTTGACATAAAACAAGCTCCCATTCCAAGCTAAAAAGTTACTTGTATGTTAGTTTCATATCAAGACAATTGCACTAAAAACTAGTTAAAAGAAAAATATGATTTTGTGTTTACAGTGTAATGAGGATTTTATTTCATTAAGTATATGGACTAATATTTACCAACTACCTCTACTTAGTTATTCTTTAGGCTCCCTAAAGTGGTTAATGATGACTAAAGGACTTGGCAGAATCAGAGTATGTATCACAAAAGTGGAAATTTGAACAATTATATAAACAAAAGCTTCAACTTTGGTACAAAGTAGCCAAATATTGTGTAAACTAAGCTGCTCTGTAGCCATAAAACACATTCACCTATCAACTTTTAGCAAAAGTGAAACTGTAAGATGTTTTTTTTAGAGCAAGGGTCAAATTCCTCAAAAAAAAAAGTAGGAAGTCAAATACTATAACGGTATTTTCAGCATTAAATCTGCTCTAACTATTTGTACTTTTATGTAAAGTTACATTTACACTAGTGGTGTCCAAACGTTTTGCCCTGGAGACCAAAACTGGCAAATTTAAAACTACAGGCAGGCCACAAAATTCATTAATAAAATAATGCAAAAATTTTTGTCTTTAAAAAAAATAATTTAAAATCTGCATATAATTAAAGACCCAAAATCTTAAAAAAATAAATAAATACTTCAGACCGTTACCTTATTTAGAGAAAAACTAAATTTTTTGGGTCAACGGCTGCTTATTATGTTGGCCTAATTTTTACAGTTGTGGTCAGCATTACCATAGTAACCATGTACACAGTTTAATTTGTCCAATCCTACATACACAGATCTAAATTTTATTAGTGCAACTAATAAAATCCATCTAGAAGATATTTACGGATCAGTTTCTCACTATTAACAGTGATTTCTGGAGCAATTTTAAAAGTGTCTAAAACTAATGTCAATTTATTCTAAAATATTAATCATTTTATAGAAAAATTGTGCTCTGCTACGTTTGTTCTGATTTGTTCTTTTTGTGGATTTTCATTCTGCATTATTTGTTTGAACCGTTGCATGTTTGGACAATCATTTCCTCTGGTTTTGGATGCTGTGCAGCTGGAACCATTTTTTGAGCTTACTTTTTTTTTTACTTCCTGAGAGTTGCCGTCATACGTAGCCAAGGCAACACAGAGTCGATTTAATTTCTCTTTGGGATAAATTAAGTTGCATTTGAATTTCTTCTGCCACCAAATTTTTTTTTTTTTTTTTTTTTTTTTTTTTTTGAACTTTTTTATTCAGATTTTCCAGTGCATGTCACATCTCACACGTCTTACAGGTTACATGTACAAATACATGTTATCTTTTTTTAAAAAGGTTTTGTTTGTCCAGGGTCTTAAAGAAAAAACAAGAGAAAAAAAACAAATAAATAAATAAATAAATAAATGAGAAAAGAAAAAATAAGTAAATAAAAAAAATAAATAAAATGAAAATACAGAGGAATCTCCCGTTCATTAATCGTAATTTCCATCAGTTGGGTTTGAAATGAATGCTTGAATTGAAGACCATTTTTCTATAAAGATGTTAAATTTTCAAATCTTGATGTTTCAGCTTAGAAGAAACTGTCAACGCTTATAAATGACCAGTGTCCAAAAATGCAGAATATCTGGACAACCAGAGAAATGGACCTGGAGTGCAGAGAAAGCTGGCGAGTTCGTTCCATTTGATTAAATATGAGTTAGAGCGGTAAGCTAACAGAATGAATGATTTAAGGAAGCATGTGAACTAGAGTAAATATTAACCAGACGCAAAGTTCATAAAGAGGTTAAAGTTACCTAAATCGGGCTACATATAGACTTTGGAAGTCGGTATATTGAGGTTTTAGAATAATATCTTATAAAAAAAAGAAACTAAAAACTTAGAAACGATGCTACAGATTCACACATTAACTCAAGCATGATATAAAAAAGGGGAAAGCTCACCGTAAACGAGTACAGAAAGTCCATCAATGCCACTGAGGTTTGTTAAAAAAGCCAAAAACAAAAGTAGGAAAATTCAATTTATTTAAAACTAAAAGGTTTTCCACTTTTTGGTTGCTTGACCTAATATGATCCGATGGAGTCAAAAAACGACGTCACTTTAAGCAATTAATGCGTCTTAGAATTCAAACAGGATTATGTGAACTTAGAGCACACATTTACTGACTGAGGGAGACAATGATTAACCTGCTGGGGTCAGTGCCAAGATGACAGCCAATAACCGCCAACACACAGTCACAGAGCAAACATTTTTATCTCTACACAGCTTCTTCAACAACAGCCGTCAGATTCTGGTCCAAACATCTTAATGGGAACAAAATGCAGAAAGAGACAGATGACTGTTAGAAAAACTTGCAGAATTTTATCAATATTTTATTTAAAAAGAAAGTCTGCACATGGGGGAAAAAAATGCATTCTTTATTATTATAATTTTAGAGATTTCATGCTCTGAGAGATTTGCATTTTAAATGTGTGTGTTTTAAGACCAGGGCTAAGATTTCCAGAATGTAAACAAAACTGGAAAAAAATTGTGGGAGAAAAGGAGGATCCACTTTAAGAAGGCAAATTTTAATATGATCTCAGGCTATAGCCACTTAAGATAAATACAAATGTCCTTAAAATATTTTTCCCCATACTCCCTTTTACCATTTTTTTCCCCCCATCACTCTCTATCAGATCACCAAATATAAAATACATGTAGGACAAATAAAATGCTGCATCGGCACTCTCTTGTTTGCAGAGGTAAACTGTAGGCTGCAGATATTTTGTTTAAGCTAATCTCAGTTACCCTTTACAATCCAAGCCTATTTGCCACTATTTACATTAATGTTCATTGAGAATAAATGGCATTAAATAAATCTTTATAGTTTTAATGGGAGTCAATGCAATTTACAGAGTTTTGGTGCAGTAAAAGTCAGAATATAGTGATAATGTTTAGTTATTGAAGTTTTTCATGACCCTAAAACAATTTTCAGAGTTTGATTAAAGCGGACCAAACATAACCAATCTGAATTAACCCATAGTTGCACGGTAGAACGGGAGAGCTTTGGGAAACAAGAAAAAGTTTGAAGCAGTGGCTTTTTTGGCTCAAGACGACACTAAATCCATTTAGTTTTTGCAATGTCAGCATTTCCACACCCCCTCTACAAGCAGCGGTTCAGGAAAGATGGCAGCCTTCCTGGGAAAGCCTCAACTTGAGATCATCATAAGAGCTCCTGTGAAATGAGTATTAATCAATACAAAATTAAAAAACAACAGATCTTATTCTTGGAAAGCTTCCCTGCAGTTCCTAGAGCTCCCAAAGCTGAGAACCTACAGCAATATCAGCGTAATAGCGCTGATATAATTCAGAGTTAGTCATGAGATGAGCTTACTGAGATGAAGACCTAAAGTTGCAGTAATGAAGTGTACTTTGGCTGCTGACCAACTGCTTTCTAACGCATTACCAGGAATACTTACACAAGCTTTGTGGCCATTTATTTTACAGCTTCTTTCTATCAGCTTAACATGAAGAGGGAACGTCATTTTTTTTAAAAAAGGTGACAAATACCAACTTTCTGTGCCAAACAAAACCACGGCAGCTGAAGCAGCAAAAATCCAGCACATGGGTAAAGGGAACAGAAACCTTTGCAGCAAAATTGTCAAGCAAAACAAGCCCCAAAAACTGCTGTGAGCAGCAAGGGAGCTGCATTAATCCGCTTCATTACCAGCAGATTTTATCAAATGGGCCTAACCTCTCCCGAGTAGGGCTTCCCAACATGTTGCCGTGTAAACTTACACTGTGAACAACTGATGCAACAGCATCTGTAATTTGGTCGGGTGCGCTGGGGTTGCTCATGGCTCTGCAGGGAAAGTTGTTGTTGTTCAGGCTCTGGGAAGCTGGTTTGGACTGGTGCGGCTTTAGCCCTTCTCTTTCTCACTGGGACTCAGACAGCTTTTGGGCAGCATAACCTGGAGAAACACAAACCAACGAGACAGTATTTGTTTACGGTTAAATAATCAGGGATTTTCATGACACCTGGAATAGAAATGGTTGATGATTTTCTCCTACTATCCACTGCCTGGCCAAAAATTGATGCAACCATCTTATTGGATATTTGCATGAGGACAACAGTCTTCCATCTGTCAATTATTTAACCCCAGCTGATGCAATCCCTTTACTCTTATACCATTGAAGGTTTTACACAATGTTATGTATTGTAATCTAAAGTAATCTTTTTATTCAAAGTTGTATAACTTACATTTATACAATTATGCCTATTGTTTCTTAATACAATCACTCATTTCCATTCCTTAATCGCCTAGTGTCGCTAAAACGCTTCAAACCCAAAATTAGAAATAACTTAAAGGTTTGTCTACTCTGACACGTCAGTTGTAGAAGAAGAAATTAATATATTTTTCATGTTACTACATAGCTCAGGGTAAAGTTTTACTGAGCTTCAGTTAACATAGAAAATAAATAATGTTTGTGTCAGAGCTTTAAAAATTACATATTAGGTTACCAGATTTAAAAACATAGCACATCAAGGTAAACACTGCAGTGAATTACAATTTGCTTAGCAGGAAGATGCACACCGAACCAAGTAGCCTAGATACAAATCTAAGCCTTTTATTGCAGGCATTGCACCAGTTTTCAAATACTTTATAAGATCATTAAGCATTTAGTCAGATACGATCAAGATAACAGCACTACCGTGCAGAGAAACCATTGATAAGCAGCAGATAATGCTTCTTCCAAAGTCCACCTTCAGAAACTCTGAAGTATCTCACTAGCAACATCAATAATCACATTCCTACAGTCCAAGCGCAAAAGATCCTTTCTTTGTATTTCCAGTCTACTAAAGCAGGAGTTGCAATCAGAGCTCTTATAAACCTTCCTGGTGTCTGAACACAATTATATTAATGATCTAAATGACTGATGGGTTGAAAAAGAGGCATTAAAGCATCAATATGTAAAGAAACTCCAACCAACGTGCCAATCCCTGCACTGCAGTTCACAAGATAAAAAGGCAACAAATTAAAAAAGAGAAAGTGTTTGAGCTTGGATGTGCTTAAAGATTACTTTCTCAGTAAACCTAAACCTCACCACTCCGGAAAAGACAGAGCTCCCTACACAGGGATAAAGTTACCAAACCCTGGGATCCTGGGTAAAAGCCCTGGGAACCAGTTTATCTACCTCAGGGCAAGTCTGCAATAACACCACTAGGATAACAACGATCAGAGGCAATAATAATAACAACACGTGAAATCATCCTTCCAAGAGTCAAAAAAAAACAAAAAACTGATTTAAATGTTTCTACCTGGTTCATTCCGGCTATCAGTCGGCTGATTTAAAAAGTACCAACTGCTTCTTGTGCAACAGCTTCAAAGAACAGAGACATTGATGAGTGCAGACAGCGAATAACGACGCGAGTCGAGTAGTTAGACACGTCTTTACAGAAGCCCTGTACCTTACAAAACCAGATTTTCCCCTCAAACTTTTCCGTGCTAGATTTAGAAAGGGCATTGAATGGTTTGGGGAAAAACCTTGTTTCTGAGAGGAAGCAAGTTTGAAAACAGGAAGGAGGTAAATGCATCAGAGTCAGACCTCTGAGGAATTTTAAAATCTGGAATTCCTTCTTGGATCGGTCACATTTGACAGAACAGAAAGAGAAAGGCATACATGAGTAAAAAGTCACAAGTACACAAAGAAGTAACTTTAGACAGTAGTGGAAAATGCAGATTCTGTGGACTTCCTGTTTTAAGATATTAAGTCAGAAGTCATGGATTGAATGCCAAGTTAATCTTCAGAAAATGTTAGATACAACACAATAGATATAGTTAAAGATGACCTATTACGGTTCTGCCTAGTTCTACCCAGAATGAACTTTTTTAGGGCCTCTTGTTAATTTAAATCCAATTAAGCTGCTGCTTCACTTGTGTGAAAATGGCTGCAAACAGATGTGCAACTTGCTTCGAAAAGCAGAAGTGGTGGCTCCTCCACAACCAACAAGAACATAGCAAGTGGTTTCTGGATGGTTACTTGACAACTAAACACCTCTCATTTCCAGCAGCCATTGTACAGCGCATACAGCACCACTGTACCACTACAGCGCCTCAGGTGTTTAAAATCTTGAGCTTGTCTGATCGGAGGATATTCTTAACACATTTATCTATAATTTATAATAAAAAACCAGCAATACCAAGAAAAAAATAAACTGATATGAAATGATAAGGTCATGAGAACATAAAGTGAAAAAGGAGCCAAGAACCTCAGAGCCATAAACAAAATCTGATTAGTACGATCTACAAGGATTTCTATTCGGGAGACTTTTGCTTTAGTTGGGCTCCCACAGGGTTTACCAGACTGAACTCGTTTGAGATTATGGTCAAACCAAAACAACCTTAACTCTTTCTCCATTTCCTCTCCAAATTCTCCTTGAAAAGTCATTAGATTGTGAAGCAGCTTAAATGTACTTTGTTGTTACCCATCAAACCAGGAGTTTACATTGAAGTTAAATATCTGCAAAATGCAAACAGGTTAGCATGCCAGATACCAAGCTGCTCGAATATCCTTCACATAGTGTTCCTACTCAAAACAACAACAAATTGATTGTATTATTGATTTCCTTAATGTCTACTGGGAATACAAATGAAGGTTTTGGTAGAGAACAGAGCAGGAATGTGGCTTTGTATGAGCATTTGCAGAATATATCTAAAAAAAATTAATGTACATTTTAAAAGGTAAATAAATTGTTTTTTAAAAGTTATCAGCCAATTTCAAAGCTGAACCAAAAAATCTAAAAGTTGTAGAAATGCCCACTTGTTATCCGAAAGTAAAACTCATACGGATTGATGTCGCACCAAAACATTTAAATCAATAATTTATTTTTTGATAATTTTGTTGATCATGCCTTACAGCGAATAAAAACACAAATAGTTTTCTGAATATTAGATAACCACTTAGACCCATTTAAAAAATTTATTTTTAACTAGGAAAGTTAAGGTCAGGTTATAGTTTGCGTAATCATGCAATGTTGTCCATTGTTCAGCAGACCATCATCAATACAACCCACAATAAGGGCTAGTCACAGACGATCATTAGGAGTGCTTTGGTTTGTTAAAAAGTTGAGTGGAAGGAAGAAATGTGAAGATTGTGATAAAATCTGTTTACTTCAAGGAAATCCCAGAGTTTGTTAATCTAGTTATGGACCCCAAAAAAAGAATCAGAAGTATCAAGCTCTAGCAAATCAGAACTGGATTGTTAAATGTGCAGTGAATCCAAGTTGTGAACATTTTGATGCCAGTTTGTTGGTATGCACCTTCCTTCCTGCCTCACACTTTGACGAGTTAGGTTTTCTGTCTTGCAGTTGGAAATATTTTGCTTTCATCTCAAATTGTTTTAGTAAAACCAGAAACCTTAAACTCCCTTGTTACGCCTCAGGAAAATGATAAGAAAAAGCACGGCGGTCAGATGGCTGGACGGAGGTCATGAGCCCGGCTTGAACTCCAGACAAGCCGTCACACGTGCCTTAAGCCGGCGTTCCGGTGAAGACGCCCTGACCGGGCACGGCTTCAGTCTGCAGCTCAACACGCGAGTGCCGGCCACAGATTGCGCAGTTCTGTGCCAGTTGAATCCGACAAGAATGCGTAATTAAAGAACAACTCAATAACATGAAAATTATGGCAATAAAAAAAAAGCTGCTTTTCACTAGAAATAGACTCTTGATCGCAAAGTTCAAAACTCAACAAATGCAGGCCTTTACTTATAAAACGCAGGACAATGAGAGGGAAGAAATAAAAAATTTTGACCCTCGTAAAAACAAGACTGAGTACTTGGTTTGGATTTGTCCTGCAGACTTGGGATGTTTTTGGTTTTGCCTTTTGGAGAATTTGTTTTAATTCTTGAGACAGTTTAAAGTGAAACATAACTTGTCCTTTGGGTTTTATGTGGAACCATTAAATGCAATATTTCCTGCCCTAAAACTAATCAAATAGCAGAATAATTGGCTTAAGAAGCACTTATCTTCAAAATATACATCATTTAGACAGCAGATTAATTTTTTTAGGTCAATAAGAGAATGTTTTTGCAACTGAAGCTATTTTAGTGGCAGTGTTTTGAGTTTTTTTTCCATAATTTGTGGAGTTTATCAGTACTTGTTTACATTTTGGTCAGGTATAAAGGTACAAGCCCGACTCAGCACTCACCTCAACTCTACTGGATATTAGGAAGTCGGGATAAAAAAAACAGGAAAAAAAACAAAGTTATGGTTCATTAGGTAAACCCAGAGAGAACAGTCACCAGATGAATGATTAATCAAAATTCAAACATAATCGGAGAACAAAAAGCAGAAGGAATGCAATGCAAGGTCGAGTTAAGATGATAGAAATGACTTGGAAGCACAAAACACATCAATAATAGTATAAATACCTCAGTGTGCTTACTGCATGGAAGTCACCGCAGACATTCTAGTTTATTCTGACCGCTGCTGTGAGAGGAGCTGGTCAGACTGCAGGATGAATGCAAACAAAAAGGGGCAAAATGCAACAGAAATTCAAATACAGAGACAAAAAAAGAAATAAAAAATTCCCGTTATTAGCGTGCAGCGTCTCGCCGACCGCGTGCCGTCCGGTGTGCACCGTCAGAGCTACAGGCTGGGACTGATAACACAGCCTTCCACCTTGGGATTATGTTTCCTCTTCCAGCCTGCTGACAAGCTGCCATGTGACTCCATTCAGCACTGAGTCAGAAGCTGCTGCTCAGGCAGACGGAGTCTGATATGTGTCTGATACACAAGCTGGAGCAAATGGAGGAAATCCAACCCAAATTATTAATTTTTCTCTGTTATTAAACCTCAAAGAAGAGGCTTATTAGCAGCCCGTAAGTGTTTGGACAAATAAATAAAAATGGCGTGTTGAAAACTTTGCAACCAGTAAACTTCTAAATACCTGCAGCTCAACTATTATTTCTGCATATGAAATGTTGGACAAGCTGATCCTCCATTTACAAAATTATATTTAAAATAGGGCCGGGACTATAACACAATCATTGGTTGCATAAACTTTGTAACAGGGTAAAATCTAAAGGCATTTAGTTGCCACTTTTTTATGTGCAAAAGTCACAAGGTGGAACCGTTGTATTTACTCGTTTCTGGTACGCCGGTAAATCAACAAACGCCTAAATGATGAAATTTAACGTCATTTACTGGTTTTCACAATTGTTGACTGTATTTGTTATCTTTTTATGATGTAAATCACTTTGGACTGCCTTGTTGATGAAATGCACTAAACGGATAAACTTGATTGAAATCCGCAAACAGCAATGGAAGACAGAGCCACCATTATTTTATCCTTAAGATTAAAAATGTCAGAAGTGTTTATTGTTGATCCATTTAATAAATATATAAAAAAGCCCCCCAGAAAAAAAATAAAATAAAAAAAATCACAGATCTGAGCTGATCAAGGAAAAATTAGCCGATTACGACCTCTGATTGATCGATTGACCAATTTAAAAGAACAGAGCTGCCAAGACAGAAAGCTGTGGAGCAGAGTTTACAAAAAGTTGTGAGCAACGGTTCATAAAACCAAACAAAGATTATGTAAGTCACGGTTTCAAGTTTGCAAGGAGTCTAAAACACTGGCTTATTGCCGGATGTTACAAAATCATGCGATGCGACAACATTAGGAAATACTGCAACAATACAGGCCTTTTTGCCACTTCTGTTTCTGTGCATCCAACAATCCGTCACTTTTTTGGGCATTTTAATCTACATATGGTGTGTACGATGCAGTAGTAGGGTCTGGAGAGATACTTTAAATTATGATAATAAAATCGTAATCTTATATTAGCAGAATAAAGACAATCTTACCAGAGGAACTTTGTAAAATTAGTAGAAAAAAAGTTGTTTTTTGCTAATTTACCTGCTGGTCTGTGTGATTCTTTTGAAATGTACAGATGTTTTCACAATTGTTTCAAAGTCCTATTTCTGATCTTATCACACATCAGCATCAAATTAAGTATCTTCTATTATTAAAACCAATAGCAGAGTATAATTTCACAATATTCCTCATTTTAAATTGTTTTTCCTTTCATGTTGAAGTTCTCAAAATTACTACTAAAATTATGACTTCAATTAGCTTATTGACACCTATTCAATAAGCTAAAAATTACAATCTGCAAAGTATAAACTCTTAATTTTCTGTAAAAAACTGGGATACCTCAACATTTAATGGATTATACTACAAATCTCTCTCCAGTTCAAATAAACTCCACGTGAAAAAGCATCGACTTGTTAGTAACATTTTAAAAAGGTTACTAAAGCAAAATGGTTAGTTTTAAGACGTTAAAGAAAGGGTTAAAGAATCACTACCATGTGTGGGAGTGAATGACTTAAAGGTTCAAACACGGATCAGGACATTCAAGCACTGGTGACCTCTGATCACATGACAGTCATTTGTAAAACAATCACTTCATCTATTTATGTTGAAGGAAAAACAGTCAGCCTCTTCTGTTCGCTTGCTATTAAAAATAATTTCACACATTTATCTAGAACAATAAGCAAGATTTAAACAACAACAAAAAAATGTAAAATGGGGTAATCTCTTTAATTTGGGAAGTAAATGAAAGAAGATCGACATTCAGGAAATAATGTTTAAATAAAATATGGTTTAAAAAGAAAAAAAAAATTGCCATTGCTTACATTTAATAGTTTTAGTGTTACGAAAAAAGATTCAAAAAGGAAAAGAAAAAAAAAGCCTCAATATTCCTTAAAAATATTGAAGTCATTTAAAATAGCTTAAAAGCTCACATGTGAATCATACAGAGTGTTTTCAAGGAAGTACAGGATCTATTCTCAGAACAGCAATGACTTCCTTTTCCTGTCAAGACAAGAAACCACATAAGGCAGCAAAGATGAAGCAGACAGGTGACCAAACGGTGTGGAAAATGTTTTTTTAGAGAAACCTAGGGTGACCAGAAGTGTAACAAAAAGCCTTGGTTTAATCACCAATGGAAAATAAATGGTGAAGCCATTAAGACTGAGAATAGTCAAACCAGGCAGATAATTTTTATCCTTCTTTCATATTCTGGAGGTTTTTGAAAAGGGTCATTGTGGAAAAAACAACAACACAAACTTATTGCTAAAAAACGGCTGGGTGGTTTTATTAAAGCGTTTAGGATTTTTCATAAGCAATTGAGACACAAACCGAAGTACAAGAATTTTTGATGATACGTCCCCTGTAATGCTTTTTCTTAAATGCCCAAAACTTTAAAGACTTTCCCAGAATAATTAATAGTTCAACTACTGTTTTATTTATCTACAGAAATATCAGCCAATCACATGTTAGCACATCATATTTAAGAATCTAGCATCAATTGCATTTGACAAAACACAAAACTATGTCTACAAAGAATCAGCACTGTTACAGAGTCACTCCTAAAGTCTCAAAAGCCACCAGATTAACAGTGTTTCCCAGCGGACAAAGAACAATCCTGTGATCTAAACATTTTCCTTCTCCATGTGCCAAATAATCAAGCTCTGCATTCCACATCAGCTTTTATAAAAGTCGAACGGCCGCAGTAGGAGTCTGTGCGAGACATGATTGTTTGTCCCCAGGGACGTAGGCTCAATGTGGAGTCACATGAATGAATTGCAGGGGGTGGGAAGAAATGCATTCAAAGCCACAAGCACCTAAAAGCCACCAAGCAGACCTCAAAGTGTGGAGCTCCCCTCAGTCCAAACACTGAGCAGATAATAGCATCATCCACCATGGTCAGCTATTTGAAGAGTTGTGACTTCAGTGTGCATCATTTAATTAGTCAACAAATGATACGCTTAGTTTATACTAACCAGAACATTCTTGTATCTTTTGCAAAGTTTTATGTAGATTGAAGGTTGTGGAACCAAATTTTAGAGGGCATGTTGCCGTATTTGATCCAAACCCTTCTATGCATTCCTCCAAACTTACTACTGAAACAAAAACCTAAAATTAAAAGTCTGACTTGAACTTCTAAAGAATAGCATGCCACTTTTAGTTTTTCTGGCCTTTATCTTAAAGTGTTAACACATTTTGGAAGGGCTTCCTTGAGCTTCCTGTTATTCTTTCTCATTTCAAACATAGAAGGAAAACCAAAGCTTAACAAGCCAAACTGAGGATCAAGAATTAAATGGGGGGAAACGAATCTGGTTCAGCTTAGGACAGACTCAGGGTGGGCAAAATGCCTCAAGAAATTTTTTATTTTTTTTTTCCCCCATATCATAAATTATTTAAAAAAATTTTTTTTTAGCTTTTTCTTGAAATATATATGAACAAAATTGTATTTGTTCTTTTTCTGAACGTTGCACAACAGTCGAGCTACGAGAGTTTGTTTACTTATAAGAAAGTAGTCACAATATTAGCAGAATAAAGATGTAATTTTTAAGTTACAAGGAAAATGTAATTTGTTGAGAAAAATAAACTTTCTATTCTTTCAGAATAGACTGGCGTTTGCTCAATAGTGTCAGAGCTCTGCTACTGCTAGTAATTTGGTGCTAATTTTTCAAAACTGAAATATTTGTAGTAAAACTTACACTAAAGTACAACCTCGCAAATTAACATTTTAATTATTTTCTGTGTTTTAGTTTGCATATTGCTACTTATTTTCACAATATTAAAACTTTATTCTTCTAATAAAAAGAAATGTATTTAAAAATTTGTAGACTAGCCCTAATATTCTGTCATAGAGTTGATCCAAATTCAAACATCCTGCCGCCATCTTGTTTGACAAGATGGCGGCCCTATTTGTAATGACGTCACTCAGGACTATAGAAACTCGAGGAGTGCATTGATTAAAAATAAATAAATAGGGGCGTGCTCCGGTGGCGTAGAGGGTAGCGCGCCCCACGTTTGGAGGCCATCAGTCCTTGACGCGGCCGTCGCGGGTTCGATTCCCGGATCCAACGACATTTGCCGCATGTCTTCCCCCCTCTCCTTCCCCCTTTCCTGTCAGCCTACTGTTGAATAAGGGACACTAGAGCCCACAAAAAGACCCCCTGGCGGGGGAAAAAAATAAAATAAATAAATAAAAAATAGATATTCCAAAAATTACATCTTCAAAAGTCAAAAATGTAATAAATAAAAAAAGAAAAATCAAAACAAATATTTATCGCCCAACCCCAAGACAAACCAGACAGAAGAAACCATTGGTGCATAAAAGAAAAGAAAATTGCATATTTAAGTAAATTTCATCTGATATGTTAATTGCCCTCATGCAGTCACTTCCCATGTGACCAGATTATCTTTAGCTTGTTGCACACCTGCTCTCTAGGATTATCTGCATCTTCAGTCCATTTGCCTCAGAGTGTTTTTGGCCCAAAATAACCCAGCAGTTTAAAAGTCACCCGGTCACTTCCAGACCCTTTCAACACTCAGACATGTCCAACTCTCTGCTCAGGGACGCATCACCTTCACTCAGGATTTGGTGGCTCCCAGCTCTTCACCATGACTGTTTTCTATCTGTGAATCTCAGAGCCAACAGCTGCTCAGTCAGTCTGCGGCCATCTTTATCTCGCTCTTTGTCCCATCAGGGCGTCAAGCTGCAGCGGCTAAGACAGCACCTGTAATTTGGGAGACGAGGGGATTTAAGCTAGGAATTTTATTATGCAATGAAGCTGTTTTTTTACCCTCTACTAGAAAGATGAAAACACAATCAGAAGTCATCTATTTAATTAGGATTGCATGACTAGAGGTATAGTCATTATAATTTTATAAAGACTCAGATTTTTTTTTTTTTTTAAATTAACCGATTCTGATTCCCCTAGAATTATTTAAAACAATAAAACTATTCAATATTTATCATATTTTGAATATCTTCTGTGTCATTCCCCCCCTGTGTGGCAACTTTGAATTATCTGCTCACCTTATTTGGATTTAAAGTGACAAGAGGCCCCAAAACATCTCAAAATAGTCCGAACTAAAATCTCATTATCTAAGAGTAATTTTGTGCAAAAAAATATCATGAACATGTTTTGTATAGCCAACAGACAGATCCTGACCTGTTCAGGGAAGCATAATAGGTCATCTTTAGTTTAATAGGTAGTAAACTTCACATCATAAATGCCCTTACTTGGCATATTTAACCGTTGTTGCATGGATGAATGCAACAACGCAACAAATCATTTCATCAAAACACAGAAAAGCTTGGAGAGTTTTGATGGTGCAAAGCATTCACTGTGGTCAATGAAGCAGGAAAGAAACTAAAGCTTAGTTAATGATCTCTGTCTCGACCCCTAAAAACACAGAGACCAGTACTAATGTGACTTCACTTAGATCTCTTGTTATGTGCTGCCCAAGTTGTAAAAAAACAAGTAGAAAGAAAAACATGTTTGTCCTTCCAGTCCTTTAAATTAAGACAAAGGAACACAGCAGACAGCTCAAGGATAATGTTTTAAAGAGGTTTAAAGAAGGTGTTACGACTGGCGCGAAGTCATAACAAAACGGGAGACCATGCAGTGGTTAAAGTATATAAAAAGGAATATTTATTAACAAAAAACAACAATGGATTGTGGGTGTCTGTATCAGTGCTGTAATGCAAATGCTTGGATGTGTTGCATGAGTGAATATGGAAGTGTTGAGGTGCAAAGACAAACTCAAATGTGCAAAAGGAGGGGAGCTAAAGCCTGGCAGCAAAGCACCACAAGCATCAAGAGCAGAGGGGACACCGAAGGTGACCCAGAAGGTGGAGACGGCCAACCTTAAACACTCTGTGCTCCAAATCAACAGACCAGCAACACCTGCAAAGAGGAGGAGCACAAAGACAGACAAAAGCACCTGCAACCCAGAACCACAAGGCCCAGGGTCGTAACAGAAGGGTTAGGTTATAGAACAGAATTCCAAGCTTTGAACATCTTGCAGAAAACGGTTCAATCTGAAAAATGGAAAAAGCATGACAGAACAGGAGGAGTAGGAAAAGGAATTTCATAAGAAGAAGCTTTGCAGATTTCTGGAACTCATGTAGGGGACGCAGAATACAGAACATCCTCTGTTCTGAGGAGACAAACGTTTAGGCCTTTATGGAAAACGATACGCGTTGCAGAAACGCATTCCTCACTACCTCTGTAAAGATCGATAAAATACTGACACGGTACTTCAGCCATTAGTTCATCTGTTGCAGCAGGGACAACCAAAACAAGAACAATACCAGAATATAGCCATCATCATTTAGATTAAAGCATATTTATGCTAGAATGGTCCAGTCTAAGTCCAGACAAGGACTTGAAAATTGATGACTAATGTTCTCAAACCAGTCTGAGTGACCTGAAGCAAACAAAATAAATGAAAAACATGCATAATTTCTTCCACTTCCATTATATTTACCACATTAAAATACTAATTAAAATTAGTACTGAAACGATTTGCATTAATCCTGATTAATAGATTAATCATCAACTAGAGTATATAGATGCAAAAAAGGAAATTTATTGAAAAAAAAGCAGTAATTAATTCAAAACTGTATAAAATAATTAAGATGAAAAAAATATATATATATATTTTAGTCAAAACTCCAAGTAAATAAGTTTAAGCTTTATCTGTCTCAACTTTACTAAAGAAATTCTGTTATTGCAATTTAGACAAAAAGAAATTTTGATTTTCTTATTTTAAAAAATTTATTTGCACCTTTTAATGCATCTCTAATTTTATATATATATATATATATAAATGAAAAATTTGTAGATTGTGCCCATTTTTTTTTATACAATTAATTGTAAATCAATTACTAATCATAATTTCAGTTAGTGGAACAACTGAAAAAACAAAAGTGGAAAAAATGTTTGCAAGTAACTGAATGTGAAAAAAACCCAAAAACTTGTATGTATGGTAATGAAGCCACTTCCTCAAAGTCACATTTTATGTTCTTCTTCATATTTAGTTCCTCTAAAGGTTTTAGTACTGCAATCACTTTCTGCCCAATATAGTTTGCACCCAAGGGAAAATAAATACATGAACCAATACCAAATATGGGGATGACCAGGACAGATGTGGTTATTTTTTATGCAGAAACAACATTACAATGCTTTTAGCAAATCTGTGTGTTTAATCAGCGTGAGAGCAAAGCATAAAGAAGCATATTGATCAGCCACTTCTTAAATATCAGCAGTAATCAGATAATAAATCCAAACACCCAGCACTGACTAATGTATAACAATCCAACTGTTTCACCGTCATTTGAGCCGTGAACAGAACGAACAAAGAGACAAAAATGTTCATTTTTAGCAGTAATTCAGCACTAATGCTATAATAACGAGGCTCGAGTCAAGACAGTTCACCCTTTCTTTAGGTTCCTGAGAGCGCTCCCATCAAGCGACAGTTTCAGGGTGTGGCTGCAACAAATTGCACAAAAAAAAAAGAGAGACTTTTCTCTCAGTTGCAGAAACCCCAGACTCGATGCATTCTCACACAAACAAAACAAAGGCCTACCATTTGACCCTAAAGTCTCTGTGATAAAAAGGTCGTTTATATTTTCCCTGGGAGTCAATTTGAGTGATTATATTCTGGGTTGGAGATATGCAAACCAGCAGCACTCTGTGTGCAAACGAATGGGATTTAAATTGAATAGAGCTCCACAGCTTTAGATGGTAAACAGGACTAAAATAATAGTGTTTAACTTTAAGGCTACATATATTTATAGAAAATTGGAGGCTTTGAGAGTAAAATACACATAAAAAACAGAGCCTGGTTTAAAGGAAGAAAAAAAATGCTTATCAGGCTTTTTCCTCCTTCCTTCTTTCTTTTCTGCATGAACAAGCAATTCACAACAGGAATGTGAAGACGTCCTGCTCAACCGTTTGGACTTTAAGCAAGTGAAACAAAACTGATTAATCTGTTAAATAAATCTGTTTGTTATACTCAAGAGCCGAGATGAATTCATCAGATAAGTTTAAGCACCTCACAATAAGAAATAAAAGGAGTCAATTTGAAGTTCTCATTTTTCAGGGATTTTCAAGGTCGTATTGACTATTACAATACATCACGGAGATGATATTTAGGGTAAAAATGTTGCAGTAATTTGCTTCAGTTAGATTTAACAGCTGCTAGGAAAGATAATCCCTTAATCCGACATCTCAGTTTGTCCTCAAAGTGAGTTGTCATCTCAAATAACCTGCAGATCATTTGCAGATGGTAACGCGGAGTCAGCAGAAAAGGCACATCCTTCCTCTGTCCCGCCAGATGCCACGTCCTCCCGACGTTTATTATTCGAACGCAAAGCAAAGGGGCTGAAACTGCAAAGCTAGAAGGCCAAAAATAAATAAATTAAAAAATAAATAAATAAATCACATTTTAAAACATACAAACACGCCGAGTCTGGACAATAATTCAATCAGTACTATATAATCACAAAAGAGACATGATCAATATCAACAGATAAGACATCTGATTGAATATTCAATATGTAGAATAGATCTAGAACCGCACAGCATTCTGGGAGACGTAGGCAGAGGAAAGGTTTTAGCTAAGCAACTGAGTTTTTTATTTCATCTTTATTTTATCAGGATAAAAACTGATTTAGATTAAAAACTTATTTTTCAAACGAGTCCTGGTGAAAAGGCAGCAACAAATACATAAAAAAAAAGTGTGAGATAGAGAGAAAGGACAATTGATTATTGGCATCTAAATTTTTAGATACTGTGAATAACATAACTGAGTAATTCTAGCCATATTTTACACCGATTGCCCAGAATATTATAACGTGAAATAAACAGAAACAGAGTTATGATCATATCATCAGGTTTATAAAATAATGGCTTAAGGCTTTTTATTTTGACCAAAGTGGATGTTTTTTCACTAAAACATCTCTTGGAAAGAAAGAGGTGGTAATTTGTTGTTTTTAGTAAAACAAGTGTAAAAGACAAACCAGATTTCCCAAAATTTACCAAGCTTGTTCTTAGTAAAATAGTGCAAAGTAAAACGTCATTTGTGTAATCCATTGTGAAATTCCACATAATGTCTCTTTCTTCCATGAGGATGCAATACAACATTTAGATTCCAAAAGGGAGACATTAAGTAAGGATCTCAAGCTGTTTGGGATAACAAAGTCTTCAGGACAAATATTCAAGATGCACATTTTAGGATTTAAAGGAAGCTTTTCAGCAGTCATCTGACTAATCACAATCAATACATCCTTCCAAAAAGCTAACACTCGAGGAACGCCCACGTACAATGAAATAAAGAACCTTTTTGGGAAGTACATCTAATGCAAGTGTCAGGAATATTAGGGTTAAAGAGCCCGACGAGCTTTTTTAAAATTTTCCCCTTCAGTGAGCTGGAGCTTTTATGGTTCCATTAAGAATTCTTCAAGTTTTTGGAAACAATTTGTCAAAGCGTTGATATTTCCAAATGGAAACGCTCTTGAATACCAAAGCTGCTCTTGTTCCATGATGAATGAACGCTGAGTAAACGCTGACCACTCCCCTCTGCTTTATTGAGAAACAAGGCAAACATTAAAGTTTAATTTTATTGCCTCATTAACACGACCCTCGTGGTTGCAGCTGCTGTCAGCTCCCTGTTGCTAACTGCTACCATCCCTAACTTCATTACCATCACCGCTAATTAATCCCTCAAAACAAAAACTAATTTAACCATCTCCAGAGAATTTTTCTGCTCTCACCCCACCTTTCTTTACATTACCTGTTCAACAAGGCGGAAAACAAAGCCGATTCATCCGCTGGTGATGTTGCTGCTGGGGGCTTACTCAATGCATGTGTGGCAGTCACTGGCTCTTAAGAGGCGAGTCTGGCCATGGGAAAAACGAGCTAACAGTCAGAAGTGGTTGGTAGTCCTGAAAAATAACACATTTTCATTAAGCGACATGCCTAAAAAGCTCAAATTATCGCAAAGAATAAAAGTTATTTACTTACCGGTGCCTAGCAGAGGTACTCGCCTCAAACTCTCTGAATTACTCCCCTATACTACGTCAAATAAGAGCAGGAAACTCAGCTACTTCCGGTGGAAAGTTCAAACTAAGGTCAAGGAACTCAAACCCCACACATCTGCTTCTGTTTTGCTATCAATATTGGGTTTGAAAGTAACTTACTACCTGTAATGAAAACCATACAATAACATAGAAAAGTGTAGCATGCTTTTACAAAGTTTCAAACTACGACCTGTGCATTTATTTTGAAATTTAAACAACCAAGGTCCGATTGGTAATTATCGGAAATTGTTGCAGTCGCTGTTAGGCGATCATTGATGCGCCTGCGTAAAACGATTACTCATATTTCTGAGTGAACGCGTCTTTCCGTTATAATTCCTGTCACCCTCTAAGATAAATGTCACGATATAAAAACGAAAAGCTAGGTTATTATTTTAGAAAAAGTTGAATAATATAACTTCCGACATAAAAAAAAACGATGCAACAATAAATTAGGATTTAATAAAATAATCAAAAACTTACAGTAACAAACAGACTGGCAGCCTGATTAGCATTACACTGCTTTATCAGTAATGCTATTTCCGAACACAGAGTAATTTTCACAGAAAAGCTTAAAAGCAACATAAAAGATATTTATTTTTCTTGTGTATTTCACATTTTCTCTGTCACTTTTAATAATACTGTATCTCGTTCTAAAGTTGCCAACATTCATAAAAAGCTGATGAATTATTAACTACTTATCATAATAAAAGTTTGCTCTTCCGATAAACACATTTAATCTATATTAATCGCAAAAACAATATTGTGGAGCCTAAATAAATCAAATTTGACTGTAAGTATTTTTGTTATTGCTACCTATAAAAGTTTATCTTTACATTAAGCCAACGTTAAGATCATTTATCCCCATGTAAATCATAGAACTCTCCACAGTAATATTAATTAAATATTATAACAAAGGTCAAAATAAAATGAGTGTATTTGAATTTCTTTCCTTCTTTGTTATTAATATAAACTAGATCTTTTTGCTTTGTAAAAGTTCTTGAGATCACATTTGTTGTGATTTGACCCTATGTAAATAAACTGAAATTAAGTAAAACAAGTGATCACTTTATAGTGTCAATATTTCAGACCCTTGTTGACCCTTTTACTGCGCAGTCGTTACCTTTTTAGGAAATTAATCATCACACACCTGGACATCTGCTCCTCATTTTTCCCAATTAGTCACTTAAACGTAATTTATCTCTCTTTAATGGTTTTATTTGTAATGGTCTCACCTGTATTATTATTATTATTATTATTATTATTATTATTATTATTATTATTATTATTATTATTATTATTATTATTATTATTATTATTATTATTATTATTATTTTGTTCTGTGATCACATGGAAAATTCACTAGCACCACCATGGCACTCTAGTAATTTTTGTTCTAAAAATGAATGACGTCGTAAAACATTTATCCGATTTATCGAACATAATCCACTGTGTGACACTGTCACCTGCTGGGGAGTTGTTGCAAATGATTGCAAAAGCAACACCTGTTAAATACAATCCAATCTTTTTCTTTCTTTTTGAATTATCCACTTAAACAAAACTTTTACAATCACGGCCTAATCTTCAAGTACAGTTCTAATAAATTAGAATTTATTTCAAAAATGTGAAACTCATTTATTGTAATAGATGTAACAGCTGAATGGGCCATGAGCAGGCGTTGCTTCACAATCCCCTAAATGCTGCAGTCATCCATGTTATCTACCACATTTTTCCTTCCACTAAACTTTCTGTGGCCTGGTGGATAACGTCTTCCTCATAAAAAAATATCTTCACATCTTCTGAAATCTAAAATATTTCTTATTAGTTTTTGTGTAATATAAGTTTCATTGTTAATTTGACTTACTGAAGCAAA
The DNA here is from genome assembly GCF_019740435.1 of Gambusia affinis. Classification (NCBI taxonomy): domain Eukaryota; kingdom Metazoa; phylum Chordata; class Actinopteri; order Cyprinodontiformes; family Poeciliidae; genus Gambusia; species Gambusia affinis. Next base: position 7,039,183 of record NC_057888.1, read on the forward strand.
TATAAGCTCAAGCCTGGTGTAGAGAAATCCCTATTTTAAAAAATTAACAACCCATTACCTGGTGGTGGCAAAGAAAGCCTGGTGGCCTGCCAAGCTGATGTATTTTGCATGACTAAAACTTTTTAAATATTTTAGACCTATCAAAATAACTTTCTACTCTTTGCACTGAAGTGGATTTGAAAAAGTAAGTACATTTTTACTTTTACTTGAGTAGAACAGTCCAACCTGTATTTTGGTTAGTTTATAAATCACTGAACGGCTTTGTGCCACAATACATTAAGGATATGCTGTTGTTGACCTCTCAGGTCTTCTGGTTCTGGCCTGCTCTGCATCCAGAACAGGCCAGAACCAGAACCAAACATGGAGAAGCAGAATTCAGCTTCTATGCACCACAAATATGGAAGAAACTTCCAGAATACTGCAAAACTGCTGAAACACTGCATGCCTTTGAATTGAGACTAAAAACAATGGCACTTGACACAATGTAATATTTCAATTGTTCCATGACTTTGTATTTTTCTGTTTTTATGATGCAAAGCATTTTGAAATGCCTTGTTGCTGAAAGGTGTTACACAAATAACATGTTATTGATTGATCAATACTTTTACTAGAACATTCTTCCATTCAAGTATTTGTACTTCTACTTAAGTAAAGAATGTGAATACTTTTGACACCTGCGTCTGTTAATGTGCACTAAACTAAGCTTTTACTTTCTCTTCATTTGAGTCTCTTCGGGCAAAATATCGATGTCACGTAAATAAACCTCCACAGGCGGTTCTGGTTGGGGATTTAAACCTGTCAGTCACCGAGGAAGAAATGAGATTTGTTCTCCGCTGCCTGTTGGAGATGAAATCCCGTCTCTCCGCGGTGTTGATAGGCTGTTTTTCCGTTGATGCTCCGTCAATGTGAAAGCCAGTAGGGGAGGAGGAGAGGAAGAGAGGTCAACGCGACTAGCAATGCAGATTGCTCACCAAACAGAAGCACAGAGTCAATAAAGTTGATCATAACCACCAGTCTGACTTTGATACTGGTGCAGCAACCGTGAAATAACGAGATGAGCTCAACTTCTTCACCGGTGAGCTTCCATCAGCCTGTTTACCTTTGACCTGTCAGCTGTGTAGAAGCGTTAGCATATTAGCTACGTTAGCTTATTTGTTAGCTACGACGCTAACGTTGTTTGTTTACACCCTCCATTGTTCCAAACAACCACAGTAGTCTTAGCTGCAGCTGCTCTCTAGACTCTTATCCGGTGTTATATATAAACTGTTAACCTTTTATTATGAGTTTCCTTAGTTATACTGACTAGACTAGCCTTGTGTCTCAACTTTATGAACTATAGTTCACTTAGAGCTGTGGGATTCAAAGGTAAATTTGCAGTTAGACAGCACAGATTGTACGGATTATGTACTCCTTTAGCATCTATTTATTGCATGCTTTAATGGATCCGTGTTCCCAGTTTGCAATAATCCAGTTTCAACAAAAATAATGGTTTAAGAGGGCCATTTTCAAACAGACACGTCTCTGAAAACATAGAGCTGATGAATATTGTTATGAAAAGTAAAAATTGAAGATGGCGATAATGGAAATCATAAAGAAAATGGAAAAGATACATTATGTACGTTTTTAAATCTTTAAGATAATATTTATTTGGATCCAAGAGAGAAAATGAAAGTTTATATTTTTTTTATGTTAGTTTTGAATTTGTTACATTGTTCATTGAAGTACATAAAGTAAAACCTCTGGGTTGCAGACGATCGGGGAGTTCTTCCTCATCCTCAGAGAAATGGGTTTCACAGAACAACAGATCCAGGCAGCTGTGCAGGCGGGACACCTTTCTGTGACAGAAGCAGCTGAATGGTAAGTAAACAAAGATAAATATCAAGCTTTTGATATGTATCTCAAGCGTCTTAAGGCATCACCTCTCATTTACAGGCTCCTACAGGGTCAATATCCACGGCATACATTGGTTAAGCAGACATCCAAGTCGTCTGAGACCGCACTTTCTGCTTTTAACCCACCCAAAGATGCAGCGAGCAGCTCCACGCTACCTGCATCTCCTAGTGACAGCAGGGGTAAAAAAAAAAAAAGCTCCTCATCAAATAAAAGTTAATTAGTCTTATTTTATTTGATTTATTCTTTTCTGTTTTCTTTAACAGCAGGTTCGTCTCTGGTCCTGAAGCTGTCCGAATCGACCTCCCAGCCTCCCGATCCTCCTCCAGTTGAGTCGCGGATCAAACAAGACAAGAGCGACTTCGAGGAGAAAGAAAGACAACGTGTGGCTCAGAAAGTCCTGGCTGAGAAGAGGCAAAAAAAGGAGGTCCGATCGAAGACAACAGACGTGTACATGTGTCGGCCTGCTGGTACCTTTTGAAGAAAATGTTGTTTTTTGTTGGTTTTGTTATGCCAGGAGCGAGAGATGGTGTTAAAGCGGATAGCTGAGGATCGGAAAACCTTGCAGGAGAAAAGCCACGGCGGCTCTGCTGCAGACACGGCTCCTCCCAGCAGCGAAGGCCAGAAACTGGGAGGAAAGGTCCAGACAAATGTTGACAACAACTGTATCCTCATGGTAATGGCTCACTTATAAAGCAGTAGAAGGTGATCAACCTAACATCTGAGTGAGCTATCAATTAAAACTGAGAGCTTACTCAGATATGGTTTGGGTAATCGTGTTTTTGCATACTTTTTTAATGACTTTATATAAAAAGATATTCGTTTTGGTGAGCAGAATAGACATGTTTCTGTCTGATAATATATATGTGCAAAAATATCTATCAACCATCTAGTTGAGGCAATTTAATCTAGTTAATGTAACTTAAATAATTTTTATTTAAAAGGTAATGCAATTTAAATCTATCTAGTTGAGGCAACTTGTATCTGCTTAATGCAGCTAATCTATGTAATGTAATCTGTCTATGAGTTCATAAACTTTTAATTTCAGATTTTTCGTCACGTATTTATTTTGTGCTTTGCTGCAGATCCGGCTTCCCTCCGGAGAATCCATGCGTGAGCGTTTCTCTGCCGACGCGCCGCTGCGCAGCGTCGTGGAGCACATCAGCGGCCGCCACCCCTCCCTGTCCCCCTTTTCTCTCCTCCAAGGTTTCCCCAGAAAACGCTTCGGCGAGGCCGAGCTGGCATGTTCGCTGCGCTCTCTGGGCCTCACTCCGAATGCCGCTCTCTGCATTCAGACCACGCCGCCAGAAACGCCTCAGGACCCGCCGAGCCCGGCAGACCCGCTGCCAGCGCCTCCCAATGAGCCGCTTCCGTGCATTTTCCCCCCGCCGCCGCTGCATGTTCCCTTTCCAGAGGAGGCAGAGAGGCTGGATCCAGCGGCGGGTCACCGACTCCCGGACGGTTTGTGGGAGGAGGCTGTGAATTATGCAGGGATACCGAGAGCCAGTCCTCCGGTCTCTGGCCCTTCACATTTCTGGGGTCAGTACCAAACATAAAAAAAACCAGGATGTGAATTTTACGGAAAATCAAAACAACAACTTTAAAATTGTAAAATATGCTCCACGAGTAGCATCCACGTTTATAGCCACAAACGTTGAGCACTTCTTCTGTTTTTATGGCAGTTGGCAAAACACTGTGCACGCTCTGATGTTATTGCGCCCTCTACTGCGCATGCGGGACACTTTCATGTTCATTTGTAGTTCATACAGGAGATCACGTACAAGTCATGTATATTTGGAAGTGTGAACGACGACACCAATAAATGATCAAATTTCACAAAAAAACATAATTGAACATTAAGGTGTTGTCAAAATGTAATACTGATGTTGGACATTTAATTCAGAAATAAACCCTGATAAATTTTGGCTTTTAGGATCTTTGGAGCAAATGGTGTGAATTGTTATTTTTTTACATGAAATGAACTGGAGGTCTTTCCTTCTCTTTGACAGGGCGAGGCCAGAGACTGGTTCCTGGTGACCCAGAAGTTCCTGGACTGGAAGCTGATGAGGGACCGGAAGCAGAGGAAGAACCACCACAAATTCCTAACGGTACAGATTCTTCAGATGATTCATTCCTCCTTTTGACCTCCATTTCTCTTAGTCTCTTTTCCCGCTTACTTCCTGTTTCCACTATTTATCCAGTGGAAACTTTTTCCTTCGCAGGACCTTCCAGCTGCAGGAACAGGACCACCTTAATTTATCCTCTGCGTTGCAAAGATTTACAGCTTTACAGAAGATTTGACTAAACATCTGGGAACGTGGGTCACATTTGGGAGAGATTAGGATTAGGAAATGTGTTTGTCAGGACTTCTTCACTACTGCAGAGCAGACAGGGAAAATAAATCCCACAGTTCACTTATTTGAGTTAAATATTTTTAGAAATGGCTAATTAAAAACACTGGTTTTGTTCTGTATCTAGACTGCAGCTCCATTTAAAGTGTTTGAAGTGATTTATAAAGAAAAGCCTTTTAATATTGGGGATAATTTGTAGATTACAGCCAGAGTTGGGTAGTAAATAGTTACATTTACTTAAGCAATTTTTTGGAAAAATTGTACTTTTGGGAGTATTTTTGCTATGCTGTGCTTTTTACTTTTACTTGAGTAAAATGTATGGCTTTTTTTACCCACTGAATGAAAAACAAACATGTTTTACCCAAAACCTCACCAGACAGACACCTGCAGTTTTTATTAAAAAAAAACTTGATTTGGAAAACAGTTTCTTTTTGCTTGAATTTATTATTTTTTGTTACTTATATTAATTATTGTCATTTCCATCCTAAAAATACCAACATTTACACTTAACTTTATATTTTGGTCCATTTGTTGTGTAATTTTTAGTTATTAAATGATTGATAATTTGATCAGTTACCCAGTACTTAAGCAGATGTTTTACCAAATACTTTTTCACTCTTACTTGAGTAATTTCATGTGTGGGTCTTTTTTACTTTTGAGTAAAAACAATTTACAAATTTTTGTGTACTCTGCTCAGGAATGCCGAGGCTGCCTTTCTTCCCGGACAACAGGGTGCGAGGAGGATTTGAACCCCGACACTTCTGGCCGGACCAGGGCAATCGCCTCAGGTGGGTCGCCTGACAGGAAGCCACTAAACCGAAGTTTAAATTATAAAATTTAATCAATAAAGACTGCTGCAGCCTGATTGAAAGGTTTTACTCTGAGTTTATCTTTTACTAAACTGATCTGTGCTGATTAAATCTGGCTGATTAAATCAGCCACTGTCCTCTTTCTCTCTGCTGTTAGATCTTTGACTGCATATTTTTGCTACATTTCAGACAAAAATAATTGGTATCGATTAAAATAATTTTTAAAAAAAATTGCAATTGTGATCGGCCAGAAAACCAAGATTGGTGCAGCCCTAAACACGTAGCGATGTGTTTTCTGTGCTTCCTCATGTGTCTCCAGAGACGCTCCAGAGGAGGATCCAGCTGACCCCGAGGAGGCAGAGGGTCCAGTGGCACATGTAGCTGCAGGTCAGGCTGCGGTGGAGCGCCTTCAGAGGGCTGCACTACAAGAGGACCACAGCGCCTCTCAGGGACAGCCAACTCCACCTAAAAGACCCTTCAGGACACCAAACGTGCCATCCTTATGTGCCTTGGCCATCCGTGCAACTGTCCATCTCATGACAGGTAGGACGCTGTGAAAGGAAAACGTTCCTGAAGTCAGGTTTCCTCTAAGAACGAACCGTGTCGCCCCTGCAGCTCCCAGCATGCAGTACAGCAGCAGCCTGGCAGGTCTGACCCCGGAGCTGGCGGAGCTGCTCCTCAGCCACATGTCCAGAGAGAGGCTGCTCCGCCCTCGCACCCTGGAGCTTTTCTTCGGCTGCCAGTTGCAGAAATTAGTCCTGAACTGCTACCCTTACTCCACCAACGAGCTCCTGCGGCAGCTGCGAGCCTTCACGACGCTGAAGCACCTCAGTCTGGTCAACTCGCCTCTCATCACAGGTAGGAGCTGCAGAAATCTGCCTCAGCTTTACGTTTCTTCCTGATCTCATGAACCGGTTCTGTCCAGATTCTGGTCTGTCGGTCCTTCCCAGTCTGGTCAAGCTCCAGTCACTCAACCTGGCGTCCTGCAGCAAACTGACCGACTCCTGTCTGCAGTATATTACAGGTTTGGATTCTTCCCATAATGCAACTGAGAGCCAGACTTGAAATTGGTTATTCTATAAAAATATCTTTATCTCCTTTTGTCACATTTTGTCTTGTTTGAACCACAAACTTTGAAGTTTTACAGTGAAAACATGGCGCTCCGCTTGATGTTTCAAACACCGTTGGCGGCCATTTTTATTTCTCAGAAAAGCACTAAAGCTTGTTATGAATTTTGTGGTTAAAGCTCCTTATTCAGTTTTATTTCAAGTAGGTGTTTTCAAGGTTTGGAAAGTGCTTGATTTCCTTATGAAATCCTTGATATTCAGACTGCAGGTTTGGTAATAAATTGTAGTTTAATGTCTGTTCGTTTGAAAAGCATTATTTACAGTTGAAACAAAAAGATAATAAAAAATACTAAGACACATTTTTATTCTCACTGTCTGAAGTTAAATCAGACAAAATTGATCCTGTTTTAGGTCAGTTAGAATTTTTAAAATTCTTTCTATTTCCTAAATGCCTGAAAACATTTTTTCTTTACTTTGTCGAACCAGTCAGGTTTATAGGGTGTGTGTAAGAAACAGAAAATGTTACTTCTACCTTCTCCTGCTGTAAAATACTATTGCAATACATTATTAATGACAGTAATAAATAATATCATATAATAGTGAATATAAAGTATCTTTTTTAGTTTTTTTTTTTTTTTTTTTTACTCCAAAGTGATGCTGAAAAAGTTTGAAAACTTACCTTGAATGTGTTTGAATTTTACTGCGGGAAAAGTGGACAAACTTTGCATATTAGAGAATAGCAAGTTGTGAAAAAAGAACTGAAAAAGTTTAGAGAATCTCACACTAATTTCACCCATAAAGGTTCTCATGAATTTTAAATTCATCCTGAAATTTCCACATCTCGGGCTCCACAGTTTACAACAAACACACAAAAAAAAACAAATAAACGATAAAAGGTTGACTAAATATGAACACTTTGGCAGATATCAAACCTTGGTCCACCAATTAGTTCTAATGAAATGTTTATTCTGGTTTGAAGGCTTGAAGAGCCTGTGTGTCCTGTCCCTGGATCAGACGAAAGTGACAGATGCTGGGATGGTTCAGTACCTCCAGTCGGCTCCTTCCTGTCTCTCTCAGCTCAGCCTGAACCAGACAGAAGTGACCGAAGCCACCCTGGCTGCACTCCCCACCTGCGTACCACAGCTGCGACTCCTCAGCATCAAGCAGACGAAGGCACTTCAGCTTATTTCAACCAAACACTGTTTGTCTTAAGAGTCTGGTCTGCCATGTTTCTTTATCTTGCTGTTTGTTGGTGTTTCAGGTTAAAGATATTTCAGCTCTGGCAGGGATGTCCAGTTTGCAGACTTTGAATCTGAACGGGACGGGTGTGACGGAGGAATCTCTGGAGAGCATCTCCACCCACCCAACTCTGTCTTCTCTGAGTTTAGGAGGAATCTCTGTGAAAGATGGGAATCATGCCCTCAAGATTATCTCAGGTTTGTAAATTGAAATGTGTGTAAATTTTCCAGGGTGTCTTCAGGTCCTTAAAATGTCTTAAATTCATTAGAAAAAATAAGCGGGCCTTAAATACATTAATCACCAGTCTTAAATTTTGTCATGGGAACGCTTTGAGTCGCCTCTTCGTCGTGGTCCTGGGCCACTGGTAACTAGCTCCTAATACAAGAATAAGATGATTTCATCATTGTAATATTACGACTATTTTCTCGTTACTTTGACATCTTTGCAATTTTTTTTAAAGCATGACCCTAATATAATAATCTTCCTTAAGTCTTAGATTTCATTCAAATAGTCTTAAAAAGTCTTAAATTGGATTGAAACCTCAGAAAACCTGTAAACGGATGGAGCGAAGGAAACAAATCATGCTAAATCTTGATGATTCCCACTTCCCCCAGGTCTGAAGTTGACTCATCTCACGCTTCCTGGACGCCACACTGTGACCGACGGGGGGCTGGGGTTCCTCTGCCGGCTGACTCTGCTGTCAGAGCTGGACCTGAAGGATTACACACAGGTCACAGACCAAGGAGTCAGCCAGTTAGCCGCCATGAGCAGGTCACTCCGACACCTCAGTCACGACAGCAAACTCTTGTGGGTGAAACGTCCACACTGATGGGAGTGTCGTGTGCGTTTGTGTGCAGGTTGAAGAAGTTGTCTCTGAGTAACACGCAGGTGACGGACACAGGGCTTCCCTCTCTGCGTGGCCTGCAGGAGCTGCAGGAACTTTGTTTGGACCGAACGGCGGTGACGAGTCGAGGAGTGGCCGAACTCATCACCTGTCTGCCTCAGCTTCAGGTGATTTACCTGATAATATTAGAGGAGCTGCAGGGGTTGGCATGAGTTCTGCTGGTGTTGGGTATTATTGCATTGCTAAAGGTTATACTTAAAAACATATAACGATTTAAAAATAACTAATTAAATTTGGATTAAATGCAGAAGTAAGATTAGCATGAAGAGGTAGTGAAATATGTTTGGAAAACCATATTTTATCTTATACCAACCTTAATCTTCACATTTGTGGAGAGTGACGAGTTCCAAATTACAACAAATAACTTCTGAAAAAATTATTTACATGTCAATTTTTTAAAATGAGAAATAAGCAGAAATTATTTATTAACTACAGAATTTATTTATTTGTTTTTCCTTAACATCCCTGTTGTATTTCTACTATATTTTTTGTATTCATTGAGATATTATTACTTTATTCAATTATTTGACTTGCCTTGAGAGTTTTAAAATTTCATTGAATGAATTATGTGTGCCTCAATTAAATGTTTAGATTTTAATTTAAAAACTCAAAATAATAATTTTATGATTTATCAAATTATTTTTGTGTTCCTGTGCTGAAGCATAATTTAAAAATTTCACCAATAAAATTCAGTAGAGGTTCGGCTACAGAGACCCTGACGTCTGATTGGCTGCTTTAACAAACATCCTGATGTCTAATTGGCTGCTTCAAGAAAGTCAAGAAAACTTTAAAAGTTTACTATGGTCAATATCTCTACTGGAAAACTCAGTAATAACAGAAGTTGCATAACTAAATTGATTTTAAAAAATGACACAAACTTCAAGCCTCTTTAACTCCAGTTTTGATTTGGAATATTTTTTAAAAAAAACTTATTTTAAAACGAAAAAAAAATTCTAATGTAGCTTAACATAGCTATTCTTGACTTATTTTAATTTGAAAATTAACTTCTGGTACACAGGTGATCTCCTTTAAAAAACTCCCTGTGACTAACATGACATTTGTCTTGCTTTAACAGTGAATTGACAGCTTTGTTTTGGTTATAATTTCCTGTTTTTTAGGTTTTGGGGTTAGCCAGCACCCATGTGGGAGACTCGGTAGTGAGGAGGGGTTTGATCCACTGTCATCAGCTGGTTAAGATCAACCTCAGCCACACACGGATCACGGACCAAGGTACAGCTACACCGTTAGCTTGTCTTCTTTAAGCTCATCTCTGCTTGGTTGAGAGATAAACTGTTGCATTTTCTTACCCCTGCAGTAGGGATGCAAAACAAGTAGGTATTAATTGTTGATTAATAGTTTATTGGATTAAAATTAGTTCTAATCATCCACCACAGTGCGGAGCGATGTCATCAGACAATATTATTTCTCCAAAATATAAGTTATATTAATCTAAACAAGATTTAATCTTGTTTTTGATATTTCCGATTTAATCACGTTTTTTTTCCTTACATGGTTGTGATGGCCTCGGTAAACAGTATAATGTTGCTTTTAAGGCAAAATTACAGAGTGTAAATAGAATAAAAACTAATGCAATACCAACCTGCGTTTTTGCTCTAAAGCATATTATCATTTATCATTAAGCTTTACTTAAATAGCTTAGATTAATCAATCTTTCTCACCTCCATGTCCAATTGAAAACTCCTGCACAAAGCTTTAATCAGGTTGCCATTAGTGGGTTTAGCCCACGGACTCTTTAGTTTCCGCTCCTTTTTACAGTTACAAAGTCTCCTGTTCTTTATAATTGTATCTATAGTGCATAAAATATTTTTTGTTGAATTAGCTGGGGCTTCTGACCGGAAGAATCGTTTGCAAACGGAAGCACAGCTGCGACTTTTTTTAGATAGCTCTATCTAAATAATGAGAACAGTGCCATCTAGTGTTTGTAAATAGAAATTGCAGGCTGCAGTCAAATACGGGAAACAGCGTCCTGTTCGAGACACTTGAATTTGTCTTAAAATACGGGATTGTTCACACGTTTTATTCTTTTCATCTTCTCTTTTTCTATTCAGCCAGCTAAGATGTTCCTGTTTGGCTATATTTTTATAAATTCCTTTGTTTATTCATGTGGAAACCCCCCCCACAATCTACTGACTGAATACTGGTTTATTCAGTCAGTATTAAACACAGATGACAAAAAATTATGTTAAAATGTATTATTTTTAATTAAAACAGTTTTTTTTATCAAAACATGTATTATTTTATTTTAAAAAAATTAAAACAAATTTATAAAAATATTATAAAAAACTTTTGCCATCTAGATAGAATAGGAAACTCAAGTTTTAAAGAAAATTGCCGCTCTATTTACCAATAAGCTCACTCAACTTTAGGTGAACTCATTCATCAATAACTTACATCCCTGCCCTGCAGGTCTGAAGCACCTGAAAGACATGCGTCTGGCTCAGGTCAACCTGGACGGCACCGGGGTCAGTCTGATGGGCATCGCCAACCTCCTCTCGCTGACCAACATCGGCAGCGTCCGGGCCACTAACACTCGCACTATTCCGCTGGACGCCGTCTCAGACGAGGACTGAGGACGCCTCTGCTTGGACGAAACAAACACTGAGGAACCTGAGCATGGCTGTCTCCTGCTGGCCTCCGCACCATGCTGCTCCCGGGACCAACTGGAAACGGCATTGAGTGAAAACACTCCTCCAAATTGCACTGTCTCAACTCCAGCTAGTGCCGCTAATCTGACAATCGCTGAAACCTTAAAAGGACATTTCAGGGTTTTGCAGAGAAGTTCTGGTTCTGAGCAGAGGAATAATGGTCCTGGTGTCTTTATTTGGTCCAAATCCAGACTAGTTGTTCCTGGAAGCTGAAGGTTTGAAACCCTAATAACTTGATCCTAAAGTTTTTTTTAAATGTTTTTGGTTATAAAGACAAGATTAAAAGTTAGCTCTAGCAGTTCTTCTTCGTTTTACTGCATAGTTTATGCAGTCACTCTTTTATGAGCTTTTACACCGACGTCACATTTTCACTGGTTGGTTATCATGGGATATTAAGGTTGGAGGCGGTACGCCACTAATAATCTTCCTGTGTGAAACACGTACCAGGGTTTCTACCCAGTTTGGAGAATTATGACAGCATTTTCTAAAAAATAAAGAGCATTAAAACTATTATTTCCTGACTTCATCACATTGTTTTTTGTTTTTTTTTTGCCTACTTCCTATTTTCAGTTCTTCCTTCTCTACTTTTGGACCTCCTTTGTTATGTCTTTTCTTCCTGATTATTTTTTTCAAATTCTATATTTAAAGACTTCTCACTGTAGAAATTTAAGCCTCAACTTAATTTTCTACTTTAAAAAGAACATAAACTATGAACTCAGAAAGGCGAGTAGATGTTTCATACAGGAAGCTAATGGGAGACATACCGCCTCCTACCTTTTGTTTAAATAAGCAACCAAATAAAAAGCTTCCAACTAATCTGGATTTTAACTAAATCAAGACAATAGTTATTTTTGCTTTTAAGATATTGCCTACATATGTAAGTCTAAAGAAAAAAAAAGAGCAGACCCTCAGCCCAAATCTCTGAACTTTTCCTTCTGCTTAACTAATCGGTTTAAGAAGTTTACACTCACCATATAGTTGCTGATTATTTACATTCTGCAGCATAATGTCTTGAGACTTGATAAACATTACAGCTTTAACTGTATGGAGTGCAAGTCAAGCAGCATGAAAAACAGACTAAGGCAGATCTATTTTAATTTCTAATCCGTTTTTTTTTTTTCCTATTAGAATCTTGACCTCAAATATGGAAATACAGTGCCTTGCAAACGTAGAAATCAGATCTTAAACTTGTGTATTTTATTGGGATTCAAAGTTATAAACACACACTAAATAGTGCATTTGTTAAGTTTTGAATCTGGATCTTCATGGAAGAACGTGCTTGGGTCAGATAAAACAAAGAGGTGGCAGCATCAGCCAGTGGCAACAGGAAAGTTGGAGGGAGCCAACAGAAAAAGACTGCAATACAGTTTAGAATGTCCTAGTCAAAGTCTAGACTTGAATCTAAGAGCTGAAAATCACTCAGTTGTGCTCCAGTAACAGAGCTGTGCTGCAGAAGACAAATCTTAATACAAATAACTACAAAGAAAGTTGTTACCTCTTCAGTTTACAGACAGTAAAAGTGTAAATTTCTAATATACATTTTGATTAATTCATTGGGTTTCAATACTTTTGCAAGGCATTGTTCACGAGCAGTAGTTAATTTCTATTCAATAATAAATTAATCATCCTGGTACAGCATGACCTCCAGTTTCCTCCTAATGTAATTTATGCCAAGAAATACCGCAGTCGAGTGTAAATCTTTGGAAATTCAGCCATTTTGATTGTCATAACCAAAACAAACTTGCTTTAAATCTTTTCCTTGTTGCAATAGTTTATTTTCCCTAAAAGATAATGACTTTGATACAGTCCCTGTAAATGCATAAAGAATAATAAAGACTTCTCCAATTAGTTTTGCTGTTTTTACTGTTCCGTTTATTGAGACAAACCTTTATTGCATTACTGTCAAATAAGGCAGAACTGCTCTTACACTGGAGGGGAAAGAAAACAAAAAAGAAAGAAGTCACCTTTTAAATATGATAAAATGACCTAAAAGCTGCTGCTTACTTCTTGTTGGGGTAAAACAGAACTTTTAAGAAGGAACAAAAAGAATTCTTTGAGGACAAACACAATGGAATGCATTCCAGGTGAATCAGCCAATAAGAGCGCAGCCAGAGGTGGAGGGGCGGGGCTTGGACTGCAATCAAACCGTGAGGAAACAGTACTAGGTGTACGAGAGACGAGTCCGATAAGATGCATAATAGATTGGTTCTGTTCAGTAGGACGTTTCCTGCTCCTCCGTTCAGAAACTCGCAGGTCCATGATGTCATAAACGAGCGACCAGGTGCGTCAGGTCACCTGCCTTCACTGCTTCTCTATCTTTGACTTCAAATGCTCCTTGTATCCCAAGATGCCGCTCTTCCACTTTGTGATGGTTTGATTCTCACACACCCAGATTTCTTGAGCCACCTGAAAAAAAAAAAAGAAAAAAAAAAGAAAAAAAAAAGATTTTAGGGCTGCAGCTAATGATTTTGGTAATTGATTAATCGATTATTCTTACAATTGATTAAATTATTTCTTTTAAAAAAGGGGCACAATTTTCTGATTTTTCACTTAACTACTTAAGCCTTTTTTGTACAAAATAAAAATACATGGACATGGAAACAATTCAATTCCTCTTTAAAATAATTTAGCATCCTTTCTAAATACGTTTTATCTTCACCCAGTTCAAATTTACCAAAGATTTTGTTTTTAATTTTCGTCTTTAATAAAAAATGTAAACATTTCTTTGTATGGTTTTGGTTTAATTACTACTCCAACTTCTTTTTAAGCAAATGGCCTTTTTTGAGTCTGTATACTCCAGTTAGCAATCAATTACTTAGTTGTTTATTTCAATATTTGAGTAATCATTTCAATCCTAAAGTTGGCATTTTACCTGTTGAATTAGCCTGAAGTCGTGACTAACTAGCATCATGCCTCCATCGAACTCGTTGATTGCTTCCGCCAGCGCGTCGATCGTCTCGATGTCCAGGTGATTGGTCGGCTCGTCCAGGAACAGCATGTGGGGGTTCTGCCAGGCCAGCCAGGCAAAACAAACTCTGCACTTCTGACCGTCTGACAAGTTCCTGATCGGACTCACCTGGAGGAAATTAAAGGAGGCTTTTAGAAATAATGAGACACTTCATGCGTTTGAACGGGTGCTTGAAATCCTTGAATATGCTTAACTTTCAATTAGGCGGTTTGGAAAATGCTTGATTTTAAAGCTACAACTAAATTATTTTAGCGATCAATTAATCTGATGACTAATCAGATGTTTGAATAAGAAACATTTCATTGAATGCAACAATATAGCATTTTATTCTAAATAATAAAATGAGTAAATTACGCAACTTGTTTACATAGTGTAATAAATATTTATTACTCCGAATGGCTTGATGAGCTTTTGATCTGTGTAATTTAATATTTGAAAGTGATTTGTGTTTTGTTCTCAGACCAGAGAAGGTGTATCAAGTGTGGGAGATAAAATTCTTATTTTAGTTTACTTTGCAGAATACAATCAAAAGACATTCAAAGAAGTACTAAATGATATAGTAGTGAATTTGGTTCATTTTTATGCTTTAGTGCTAGAATTTTATTGAAAACATCTTGAAAATGGTTAAAGTTTGCTGTGGGAAAACCGTACGAAGCATGTTTTTGCTAACGGCTACCTGTTGTTTTCCTGTGAGGCCGTAGCGACCGATGATCTTCCTCATCTCCTCCTTCTCCTTGATTTCAGGAAAACACTTCATCATGTACTCCAAAGGAGAAAGGTCGAGCTCCAGCTGCTCCGTCAGGTGCTGCCAAGACAAACAGGACAGTTACTTTACTGTAATTAATATTATTTATTAAAACAGCTTGACTTTTACCTGGTGATATCTGCCGATCTTCACGTGTGAATGTTTGCGGATCATGCCATCTGTAGGGAGGAGCTGTAAAAAGGATAAAAATCATAAAACTTAGCATTGAGAACGATTCACCAGTTAGTTTTGAATAAACAGCACCAACCTCTCCCATGAGCAGCTTCAGCAGCGTGGATTTCCCGGCTCCATTGGGTCCCACTAGAGCCACCCGGGTATCCAAGTCGATACCAAACTCCAGGTTTTTATAAATGTGCGGCTAAGAAGACATTAAACCGCAGATTAAAAGGCAGGTTTGTCTTTTTGTGGGAGGAGAAAACAGACAAAAAGAGGTTGTTTAGTGTCTGTACTCACTGTGTTGTCACTGTACTTGAAGCTCACGTTCTGAACCATGATAACAGGAGGAGGAATCTTCCCACAGGGAGGAAAATAAAATGACAGCGTCTGGAGAAAACAGCTTTTATTGAGTCCACTGTAGGAATCTGTGCAGTAATAAATCAGAGGCTACGAAACAATCTGATAAAGGTTCAATCTGTGCTGCACCTTGTCATTCACAACTCTTTCAGTCAAGCCTGATGCCACCATCTTCTGCAGCGTCTTCTCTTTGCTCTGTGCTTGTCGTGCCAACTTAGCGGAGCCGTGGCCGAACCTGGCAATGTAATTCTGGAGAGGAACGACGATAAAATTATTATTCTAAAAGCAAAAAACATAAGACTGACTGTGTGGACCACCCACAATGTACACAAATAGACGTTATATTCTAAGTGTATTGGAGACAAAAGAAATGTTTCAAAATCACCAGAAAAACCTTTAATTTGTAACAGATTTTTGAGATCTCCTCTGCTCCATTTTGGCAGAGGACACATGTACACGTTTTCTTTTTAAATGTTATTGTTGTTGTTCCAGTTCCTTATAGATTAAATTGACAAGCTACGCAAACAGATGTTTGTTCCTGAGGAAAAGAAAATGGAAAACAATTGTCACATTGAACTATTTTCAAACACAAATAAAAGTTAAATGTCTTCATATTAACCTTCAGGCTAGTTTTTATGCCCGATTTGAAAAGTCAGGTTACTAAAAGGCAGGAACATGATTTTGTCCATCAGGTGGTGCTACATTTCTCCTCCATTAAAATCGCAGCAAAATTTCACACCATACTGAAAAAAAGTGTTTTGTTTTAAATAATGTAGTTTAAGATTTACTTTAGGAATTTTATTTCCTTCATTTTAGCAACAAATGATGGAGTGGAGTTATATAAACATATAGAGGGTTAAAAATATGAATATTCAAAACATTTTTAAGAGTAATTTTGCAGGATGGAGCCGTTTTAAAAACGTTTCCTGCTTAAAGTGGAAATAAAATACTAAGTAACATTTGCAAGATAATTTTGGGAAGCAGGCAAATGTACTAAGAGAAAAAATAAAAATAAATCAATGTTGCCATCAAGCAGTGAATCATCTCAGAGCCATTTGTTGGCCATTAAAGGTCAAAATCATGCTGGAAATGCTGCTTTAAATAGTTTTATTGTAGCTCTAGTTGTGAGTTTACCAGCAGGTTTTCTTCCAATATTTTATATTTAATAAAGAAAAAAAAATAAATCCTGATCGGTTTCCCTTTCCATACTAAATATTAGCATCCCAAAGCATCACTCTTCCACCTCTGTGATTCGCTATGGGAACGATGCGTTAAAGGCAATTTGCACATTGCACTCTTCAGGTTTTATTTTGTGGATATTTTTGTAAGTAAAGTTAAATAAATTAGGGCTCTTGTTTACCTTCATGTGTGCTATCTGGTCCTGCTCCCAGTTGAAACGCTTCATCTGGTTCTCTTCCAGCTCTGCTCTGGTCTTCACATACTGGTCATAGTTACCCTGAACAAATATAGATTTGCTTCGTCACCCAACAGCAGAGAGATGTTATTAGCAGCAGCTCGTCTTGATTCCTTATATAGCTCTGGTTCGTTCCAGGTATTCCGACGGGGGTCCAGACCTTTGCTAATTGGGCTCTAAGCAGCGTGTTCTTACCGTGTAATACTTTAGTTTTCTCTGATGCAAGTGGATGATGTTGGTACACACGCCATTCAGGAAGTCTTGGGAGTGTGAGATGAGAACAAGGATTCTCTTAAACCTGTGGAGGAGCAGCAGCAGGTTGGTGAGTAAAACACTGAAACGACTAAAATGTTCCAGGTGAGGCGTAAACGTACGATTTGAGCTCCTCTTCCAGCCACACACAAGCGTCCAGGTCCAGGTGGTTCGTCGGCTCATCCAGCAACAACATGAAGGGTTTGATGAACAGAGCTCTGCAGAAACAGTTATGGTCATAAAATGTTACAAAATCTAATTCCTGAAGCTGAGCTAGCCTGTTTTCACCTGGCCAGAGCAACACGCATCCTCCAGCCTCCACTGAAGTCCTTCAATTTCTTCTGCTGCATGATGGTGCTGAAGCCGAGACCGTGGAGGATCCGAGAGGCTCGCATCTCCGCTTTGTCAGCATCCAGCTCCTCCAGACGTTCGTACAGCTCCATCAGCTTCTCACACTCCGCTTCAAGGGGAAAGTAAGTTTTAATCATAGCAGCTTTTTAAGTGTTTAATATATTGACTGAAATCATCTTATGAAACAAAAACCTTCTGATGTTGTTAGGCCTGATAAATTTGGCTGTTCTCAGAAATTAAACAATAACATTGTTGTTTTGAGATGTTTTAAGAACTATAATCTTTAATCTTTTGACACTGGAACTGAAAACCCTTTTTAAATTTCCAAAATAAAAATAACTGGAATAAAAAAAATGGATTAAGCTTCAACAAAGCACAATTGCCCTTCAAGTTGTGCTACCGTAGTCATTAGCTTCATACAGGGAAAACTGTTAGTTAGGACTTTTAAAATAATGCAAACCAACTACTTTGTTCTTGTCAAATGCTTGCAGCATTTTTCAAGATGGCCCCTTTTTAATAATCTCTCTCTAAAGGTTAAGCGAAATACACACAGAAGAATTTAAATGGAAATAAATTTTTCATTTCAAGTCTTGTGATTTTCCAGTCGCAATAACAAAATTTGCAGTTAAATTGTTGCGATAAATGATAATATTGTTGGTTTGAGACCATTTTGAAGTAATATATAGATAATGACATAATAATGAAAGTTACCCCTTTAATTTTGTACAAAATATACTAATTATGTAAAATAAAAACAACCAAAACCATAAATAAAATGAATTATGAGGTCTCTGTAAACAAAAATGTTCTAAAAAAATACCAGAATGATGATTTGCCATGTGATTAATTGATTTATTTCTTATGGAGTCTGGCTCAGTTGTTATTCAACTGCTCCAGTTTTGTCAGATCTTATGTAACTCACAGTCTTCATGAGCGAGTCTCTCCGCCTCCTTCTCCAGCATGATCCGCTGCTCGTCCACCTCCATGACACACTGCAGAGCCGTCTTGTCGCTCGGCGCCATCTCCCGGGTCAGGTGGTAAATATCTATGTGCTCTGGAATGGGAATCTCACGGTGGCCGATGGCCGACAGTAGCATGGACTTTCCTAGCGGACGGAAGAAACGCAACATGATTAATTGTTTTGATTTGGCTTTCAAACAAACTGAGGTCCGAGCTAAATGGTTACCGGTGCCGTTAAGCCCGATGAGGCCGTAGCGTCGGCCCGAGTTGAGCTCCAGGCTGGTGTCTGCCAGCAGCTCTTGGCCGTGGAAGGTGAGCGACAGGCTGCTGATGTGGACATCCGTGCTGTTGGGGTGGGAAGCGAGAACGCCAGTCACGGCCCGAGCTTCCGTCTTCCGCAGCTCGAACTCGTCCAGCTCCTTGGTTAAGCTGCCGACGCCTGAAACCAAAGAAATCAAAGATGTCCTGCTTTATAGATCACTGCACACCGTTTCAGTCTTCCCAACCAGCCCAGTAGCGCTACATGCTTAGATTGATGCTACTCCAAAGGATCACTGCTTTTAGTTTCTTCCAGATTCAGAAATCTTTGTTTTTTTTCTTTGGACTTTTCATGATTTATCATGGAAGCAGTCAAAAAAGATTAAGATATAGCAAAAACAATAACTGGAAAACAGAAAAAACCAGTAGAAATACTTAAAAATTATAAGAGTCAAGATGAATTCAGGGTGGGTGATGTGTGTTTGGTGCATAATGTGAAATACTGCAGGTTGATTTTAAAACACGGCTGGTCCTGTTGCAGTGTTGTCTATTAAACAGACCTAAAAGTGGGGGTTGCTAAAATTATTGACTAAAAACCAAGACTTTGTAGCATCTAGCATCACTGAGATCCAGTTGTTTTAGGTAGAAAGCCAACCAATAAATGCTTGTTATTTGGATTGCTCCAATTGAAAACTGCAAATATTCTTATTTCTTTTAGTGATGCAAAAATGTTTCCTTTTTACCTTTTTAAATACAAATATTAACAAATTATGTTTATCAATTTACAAAACTATTTTCCCCCACATGCCAGATGTACAAATAATCAAAAATAATTATCCAAAATATCAAAAATCCAAAGAGATCTAGACACCAAGAAACTAAGACTTTTAAAAAACAAAGTCAAATTGCAGCAGATAAAAAAATAAAAAAATAAAATAACATTTTTGATAGATCTTTAAAGTTTAGACAGGCATATAAAAAAAGATTAAGGAAAAATGTAATCCAAAAATATACAATGTTAATTTACGGCTAAAGTTTTGTGCAACTAGCTCATTATACTCTTTTTTTTTTTGTTTTGTTTTTTTATAATGTGCCTGTCCTTAATTTTATAGTATTCCCTCTCAAAGCAAAGGCTCTACAGACTCATTTATTTAATTTGAGATTTTCTAAATAACTGGGTCACAGGTGACAGGAAAAAGCCCTGAAACTTTTTACATTTTTAGTGATGATACAACTCACTAAATTACAAAACTCAAGACATACATGTTGAAAACAAATCGGTTAAGTTTATAAATATCAATATTTAGAGTTAGATGTGACTACTCTGACACATATTTTGCATATACATTAATCAGTCCCACTGGATCTGGTCACAGAGATCTAATCCCAGTCTTTGTCTCACCATTGCTGTCTGCTCCATTTTCCTCGATCTCCGGTTGTTCTCCGTCCCCATTCACTTCCTCAGACTTCTTGGGGCGCTGACGGGCTTTGGCTGCCTCCTTCTTCTTGGCTGCTTTCTTTTTGGCCAAGTCTGACGGCATGGTTATCCAAGGCTACTCGACAGAAAACATAAGCGAGGATAACGGAAAGCACCAAAACACATCAATATGACAATAATATCTGGTTATCTGTAGTTCAACGATTACTGAGGTGACTAAACCGGCATTAGTCATATAAGGTAGAGAGGTCTTAATCAGGATGACTAACCGCTAGCAGATGACCCTAAACCGGCTTGCCGGTTAAATACTACCCCCATAATTAAAAGGAAACAAAGATTACTTTTTAAACAAACACGTTTCAGTAACCAAAGTAATTAAAAACGTCGTCTTAAAGACTTGAATAATGGTAGCAAAGACAACGAACGCCACGTTCTGGTTCTTTCCAATCGCGGCTCTAGCATCTATAACGCTTGATTAGTCCGGTTGTTAGCGGCTAGCCGTGCTAACTTTACCTGTACACTTTGTCCCCGAAGAGTTAAATGAAATTCGGCGGTGTTGGCTAAAACACAAAAGATCTCAAACACTAAGACACATGCGTTAGAGATAAAATGTAAAGTTATTTCTACCGGCACAATACGAAGTGAGCCGGTAACGTTAGCTACACCTGACAGGCCTGGCTGCTAACTCGACTCTAGGCCCAAATTAAACATGACACAGTTCCAAATCGGTAGAACGAGTTTAAAATAAAGCCAGATTCTCTTCACAATAACCGGCTTAAGTTGGGGGTTCATGCAGCAGTTGTTAAACTCAGATGGACCTCATTTACCTAATATCTTCGTACCTCGTATGTCGGGAGCACACTGACGTCTCGTGTCCACCTTTTGCCGGGTGGATGTAGCCGCTCACTAAACCGCCAGACGAACCATATATGGTCAAGAAGGGCGGTGAAAATAACAGGACCCGCCCCTACTCGTGGGACTGCAGTAAAAAGTAGAGATGGGAATTCCGGATCGTTTATGGGATCCGTTGCTTTGGCTCAGCTGGTTCTTTCGGGTCCCAAACAATTCTTCATGCTAATCAATTTTAAATAGTACTCAGTTATTAAGTATTCGCATGTAGAATATCAACAGTATTCCAAAAATAATAGTTTTAGCTCATTTTGGATGTGACAAATAACAATCGGATATTTTCTTCATTGTTTCACAGTGACCATGCATATGAGGCTTCACAAATTACTGTGGTTTTAATGAAGCATCTTAGAGCACTTTTCTATAATGTTGGTGACACTGAAATTTAATTACCAACTTCAGAAATACATCTCAATCAACTTTGGATGTTGCAGTTAGAATGACTTTGTATTTTTGTGTTTGCTATGATGTAAAGCACTTTGAAATGCCTTGCTGCTGAAATGTGCCTTGCTCAAAAATTCATATAAATCAAAATCAGCAGGTCAGGCTGTTTTAAGATCGGTAACTGGGGGTCGGCCAGAAAACTGTAATCGGTGCAGCCAACATTCTTTGATTAAATAATTTTTTCTTAAGCGTTAGACATTATTTCTAAAGAAAAAATTTAAAAATCAGCTCCACTGAGTGTGGCCCTGTAGTGGCCCTGGGGCCCTAAGCGGTGGCTTAGTTTGCTGATGCCTTGGGCCGGCCCTGTCCTAAGCAGTGGCAGCAAAAACGTGCAACATCTTGATTTTTCACTAATTGTTAAAGTGAAACTCTGAAAATAAAAAAATTAAATTGGTCCAATTAGCTATGGTTTCTTATCACCATAAGAAATTGGCCCCGAGTACCTTAATCGCAATTAATTATAATTACGTTATAATTTTACAACTTCAAGCAGAGTCCTCAGATTTTGACGTCAAAATTTATTTTCGACAGGAGCCGGCAGATTGGGTAGGCTCCGTCACGACCGACACATCAGTTGTGAAATGTTATTTGACTCTTTTCCTATTAACAAATTTAAAATGGGAATATTTTATGCTTAAAGGCTTTACATAAGAAGTGGAAGGTGTGTTTTAAAAAGTACTGCGATTAAAATAAAAGATTTTAAATCTGAATTCATGGCAATCTTACTGAGGTGTCTTCACGTTTAAAGGTGAAATGCACCTTCCCCGCATTAAGAACATTATGTACACGAGGATACACGATGACACATTTATTGATATGTCAAAAACATAATTACACTTTATTAGTGGGGTTTAATAAAATCTCCAGTTGACAGCACAGTTCTGACAAGCGAGCAGAGGTGATGCTGCAGTAGCAGATGTGCAGTCAGTCTGTAATGATGAGGCTGAAAACGACGTGAGGGACGCTGTTGACACACTTTGTGTGTGTGGCACACAGTTTTTCAGGAAGTCAAGAAAGCGAAGGCAGTAGACGACATGTTTTTGACCGCATTAACGTTTTTTTTCCAGCAGCTAAACGGGACTTGTAACAGCTTCCTGTTGATGTTCGTGGAGGTGGATCGACGTGTCTGCACTAACGGGTCGCGATGCTAACTCGCTAGCTTGATCTTTCATGTTTGTTCCTCTTAGATGTTATTATTAAACGTTACAATTTAGATAAGGCGGACAAAACTCTTCTTCATTCGCTTCGGGGGTTTTTTTATAACCAGATTATTGCAAAGCGAGTTGACTTTAAAAAGCTTTCCGCTGATTTAGTAAGTGACTGCTAGCTAAAATGAGTGGAGCTGATTAACAAAACATGGGTTTTATGTGGATGGAGGTATGTAGCAGGGAACATGTGAATCATTAACCAAACAGTTTGAGGTTAATAGGAAACAGTTGGGGGATGTCAAGCTATTTGCATGCATCTGTTGTTTTAAAGCGGAAAACTTTTGCGTACTGGTAGCTACATAGTTAAAAAAACATTTAGTAATGGTATAAATAAAAGTGAAATCCTGTTAGGTGGTCGCCTAATCTAATCAAACCTGATCTAATTTAATAGGAACTGTAAACTATATCAGTTTTTTCTTGTTTTATTAAATAGATCTCGTTTTTTTCAGCTCCTGCTTGGGTAAAATGAGTCTTAGTTGGTCCGTAAAGCGCTGTCACCTTTAGCGTTTAGCTCTTAAGGATCAACCATGCGTCTCTCGACGTTTTTGGCCCTCTTCAGGCCTGCTTTGCCCCTCATCCTGGGGCTGTCTCTGGGGTGCAGTCTCAGCCTTTTGATGGTGTCCTGGACGCAAGGGGACACGGACGACCCCTGCGGAGATGAGCTGGCCAAAGGTGGGCTCTTCCTGGGCAGGAGAGATGCTCAGAGAGGAGGGAGAGATGGAGCTGGAGAGGAGGATTTCCAGCCACGAATAGTTCCCTATCACAAGGACCCAAACAAACCACACAAGAAAGTCCTCAGGTCAGTGGAAAGGTCCCCTTTTGATGTTTAAAAATACTACACTAGCACCCACATATGAAGTCAGAAAGCCAGAATAAAATAGTTTAAAATTGACATCAAAAGAAGAGAAATTAAAGTGCATCCACAGTGTGGAGCATAGTAGTGGCAGAATTATGCTATGTGGATACAGGTAACTGGTCAAACATGATAGGCATAATGAGTGGAGCTAAACAAGATACAACAATGTTAGATGCTGCAAAATATTGACATTAGAGAGAAACTGAAGCTAAAACTATAATTTGAGGATATCTGGATAGAAGATATTTAAAAAGATTTTTAACTCTTAAATGCAAACTGTAGATATTTTTTGTACAGTTTTGGATTAATCATAAACTCCAGTTAACGATTAATCAGTGCTAAATGAGTTGAAAATTATATCAATAATCAATTAATCATTGGAGCCATAATTTCATGAGTTCCATAGTGAGATTAGTAATTGATTAATCAGGAATTATCACGATTAATCGTTGCAGTCCTATTTGTTTTTGTTTTCCTTATGTTCTCGTGGTTCTAATTTGATTTTTCTCCATCAGAACTCGATACATCCACACTGAACTGGGCATCCGAGAGCGGCTGCTGGCAGGCGTCCTCACGTCTCGGGCCACCCTCGGCACGTTAGCCGTGGCAGTGAACCGCACGGTCGCCCATCACTTCCACCGAACCTTTTTCTTCACGGGCCTCCGGAGCCCCAAGGTGCCACACGGCATGACCGTGATTGCCCACGGCGACGACCGGCCAGTGTGGCTGATGTACGAGACGGTGCGGCACCTCCACCAGCACTATGGCTCGGAGTACGACTGGTTCCTGTTGGCGCAGGATGACACTTACATGCAAGCAGAGCGCCTGTCAGAGCTGGTGGGCCACCTCAGCGCAGGTCAGGACCTGTACATTGGCAGGGCTGAGGAGTTCATCGGCGGGGAGGAGAAAGCCCGTTACTGCCATGGCGGCTACGGCTACCTTCTGTCCCGCAGCCTGTTGGCGCGACTGCAGCCGCATCTCGACACCTGCCGCAACGACATCCTGAGCGTGAGACCGGATGAGTGGCTGGGCCGCTGCATCATCGACTATCTGGGTCTGAGCTGCGTGGAGGTGCACCAGGTAACAACAACAATGCATTTATACACTCAAAAAATAAAAGCAAAGCAAAATCTAGACGTAAATTTTGTGATGACTGACAGGGGATGACGTATCGCTACTTTGAGCTGGGGAAAAACGCAGATCCAGAGCGTGAGGACAGCGTTGCGTTTAAAAACGCCTTCACAGTTCATCCTGTATCGGACCCCAACCTCATGTACCGTCTGCATAAACGCTTCAGCCAAATAGAGCTTCAGTGGACTTACCAGCAGATTTACGATCTACAGGTTAGTTACATTTTACTTTAATATTATTTAACACCTCCAAAAAGGCAGGTGGATATGTTCTGCCCCACCCTAATAACCGCATGCTCCAAAGCAGAAATTCCTGCTTGATTAATTATTCATCGATGTAAGAAAACAGCTTTGTTGAGACATGTCAGTGGAATATAATCCTCTCTAAGATCAGAACAGTTACATTTAATATTAATATTAATATTTTCTGTGAAGTTTTCAGTAAAAATCTGCAGAATTTGATAAAAAAATGTTATCCGATTAATTGATTAATCGCAATAATCAATTCCTAAAATAATCATTAGTAGGGCTGCAAATAATTATTTTAGAAATCCATTACTTTATTGATAATTCTTACAATTAATCGATTACTAAGATAGTTGGCAACTATTTCAGTGATTTATCACGATTAATCTGCAAACTTGCTAATGAGTGAATTAGATTTATTTGGAATTTAAATTAACAGCAGCTATCTTAAAGGTATTATTTGACTTTGGTTTTATATTTTAAAGATTGTTTTTGGTGTTTTCATCAGATGCAGATCAGCAACCTGAGCCACTTGACCCCTGAGGGTAAGGCTGGGGTCACGTGGCCAATCGGCATCAACTCCCCCTTCAAACCCAAGACTCGCTTCGAGGTCATAAACTGGGATTACTTCACCGAGGAGCACATTTACTCCTGCACGGACAGCTCGCCCAAATGTGAGATGAGAGGAGCTGACCGAGCCGACGTCAGCGCCATACTGGAGGTCGCTGTGGAGCGGCTCAACGAGCGATACCAGCCGCAGCTCCGCTTCCGCAAGCGGCGCCTGCTCAACGGGTACAGGCGCTTCGATCCCACGCGTGGGATGGAGTACATACTGGATCTGGCACTGGAGGCTTTCACCCAGAAAGGTCACAACCAGGTCATTGCCAAAAGGGTCAACCTGTTGCGACCTCTGAGCGCTGTCGAGATTATCCCCATGCCTTACGTGACGGAGGCAACGCGGGTGCAGGTCATCCTGCCGGTCACCGCCCAGGATCAGGACTACGTGGGTAACTTCCTGGACATGTACGTGACGAACACCCTAGACACCCACGATAACGTTTTACTGACCTTCCTGTTCATCTACGACCCCTTCGACGCCCAGAGAGTCAGCCAGAGCGATGTGTTTGCCGGGGTCAAGTCGATGATCGGCGAAGTGGAAAAGCGTTATGGCGACGTGAAGATTCCTTGGATCAGCGTGAAGACGGAGGTTCCCTCACAGGTCAAGCTGATGGACATAATTTCCAAGAAGCACCCAGTTGACACGCTTTTCTTCCTGTCGAGTGTTTGGACCGAGGTCAACGCGGACTTCCTGAACCGCTGCCGAATGAACGCCATCAGCAGCTGGCAGGTTTTCTTCCCCGTCCACTTCCAGGAGTTCAACCCCGCCGTCATCTACCGCGACCAACAGCCATCCGCCTCTTCCACCTTCGCGTCGGAGTCTCTTCGTGACGGCCACTTCGACCGCCACGTCTTCGACGAAGCCTGCTTCTACAACGCCGACTACATGAGCGCACGCACCAAAATGGCAGCCGACATTTTAGAGAATGAGGAACTAATGGAGAGCATGGACGTTTATGACATTTTTGTGCGTTACTCCGGCTTGCATGTGTTCCGGGCCGTGGAGCCGGCGCTGATTCAAAAGTACGTGCGGCGGGCGTGCAACCCGCGGTTTAGCGAGGACATCTACCACCGCTGCGTCCTCAGCAACCTGGAGAGTCTGGGGTCGCGGTCGCACCTCGCCATGGCTCTGTTTGAGCAGGACCAGGCCAACAGCACATAAAACACTGGTTTAATGCTGATAATTGTGGATTTAATCCTCTTTTTTCTGGAAATCTTACGGTACAAAGATGTCAGGATCGATTAAAAAAAAAACTATAATAACAACCTTAACTGTTTACACCTCGCAGCTGAAAGTATCCCTGCTCATTACGGGAACTTTTGACTTTTGCTTTTGTACCTTTTAAATGTGTCACGTCTAAACAGCGATGAATCATAGATGCTACTCTGATTCCTGCTGTTCGCGTTCTCAGCCTCTGAGACGGTATTTATATATTTAGGCGTATTTCAGTATCTGTAACATATAAACAAAGGCCTTCTTTGTTAATAATCATTGGAAAGAAAATCACTTGAGCCATAAGTCTTCCATTGTGGAGATGTTCAGATACTGGAAACAAGCTGAAGCCATTGGCTGCCTTTTTCTTTAGGAAATGTTCTTTTTTTTGTAAGAAGTATTAAAAAGTAAAATTTAAAAATTAACACTCAGCAACTTGTTTTTTTTATTATTGATATTATTTGTATTTGTAAATATCTGGTAAGTATCAGTATTAGGCCAAAACAACATTATTATCAGATATCGATATTGGCTTTAGTTTTTGTATCTGTGCAGCATTTTCCATTTTCCTTTGTTTTTTTTATTTATTTGTTCTACACACAGAAGTGTACTCAAAAATTGTACTCAAGTAAGAATAGCACTATTTTTAGTCAAGTAAAAATAATTTTAAAAAATAGCCATCCAAGAAAGTATTTGATAAAAAGAGGAGGGTTGCAGAGGTTTACTTAAGGTCACAAATATGGATTAAATTACTATTTTCTTGACTTTCTAATCCTTTTAGGAGCTTTTTCTGGTTGTGTTCAATATTTATTCCCTGTCTTAAATTCTAAATTTACATGTATTTTAAATGTGTTTAATATCTGATGGCAATTTCAGGTCAAAGACAAAGTAGAAATCCATTATTTCATAAAAATTATTTTTGATTGTGCTGAAAAATGGCGTAGAGAAGTTCAGGAACCATTTTCGGGTCAGTTTTCTGGTTCTGATGAACATTTTGTTCCTCAGCTCCACGCCCCGCCTTCTCTCCTCACGTTAAATCTTTAAAGTCTCCACCCTGGTACAGACATGAACCCTTTGCCCAGACGACAGGCCGATTCAGCCAATGATCGCTCCGGCATTAGGTGGTTAACCCCCGCCGCTGGGATTGTGGAGAACCCTGAATGCCTCGTTTCATGCAGCCTCATTGCTGATGCAGCAAAAAGAGGCCCGCTAACCTCCCTCACCCCCAAGAGGGGCCGTGGGCTCAGGAGAATAGCGCTGGAGCGCAGTGAAAGAGGCTCTTTCTGAGGTGGCAAGGTGCTCTAGCTCCGCTGCAGGTCACAGTGGAAAGGAGGGCCTCCACCTGCTTCCATCAGGAACAATAAAACTCTTGTCTGCCGCCTCCAAACAGCGCCAGGCTCTTGCAGGAAGCAGACCCCACCAATGAGCCGGAACTGAAACATTTTTCTGAGGTAAAGTCATTTATGTGACGACACAACGAGTAGCAGATGGAAAAAAAATCTGAAACTTTATATTCTTCCAATCATCTTGGATTCCCAAATCTTTCTAGGCCATCAACATTAACGTCTGGTCAGAGTATGGCAGATAACCAAAAAGAAGAGTAGCCCCACTTCACTTTTTTTTTTACTGTAGTCAAAGTAAAAATTAGTCGTTCAAGAAATTACTCAAGTAAGAGTAAAAAGGCATTTGGTAAAAAGTCTACTCAAGTACTGAGTAGACGATCAAACTATCAATCATTTAATGATTAAAAATTACATCAGAGCCCCAAAAATATAAAGTTAAGTGGAAATTTTGGCATTTTAAGAATGAAAATGATAATAATTCATATTAGTAACAAAAACAATCAGGCAAAAGAAGATTTTTCCAAATCAGTTTCTAAAATGTGGGTTTTAAAATCATACTAATAAATTAACATGTAGCTTTTAAGCAGTAGAAAACTGATGAATAACAAAAGAGACTTCTCATCTTATGGCATTTACAAACTTTGGCAAGCGCTTCTTTATTTACATCCAGGCTGTCTCACAATGTTACAGCTGTATTCCCCTTTTTCTTTACAGAACATGATCATGAAACCCTTTAGAGATATACAGCATTATTATTTATTATTATTATTAACCTCCTGTCGGTGACCCTAAGTGTAAACAAAGAGAGAGTAGCTACCACTCCTCAGACCCACATGCAACAGTATGGACAGGGATAGGTAGGTGACAGACTAATACAGTAGTGATGACTCTGTTGTAGAGGAGTTGCAGCTCTAGGTGTCCTCCACAAGAGGGGGTTAGTGATTAAGTGACAACGTTATAAATGTCCTGGACATGCTATGAATAAAAACAAAAAGAAAAAAGAAGAAAAAGAAACACTCCAGGTGAGACAAGGGACTGATTTCCTAGCTACAGCTACCTACAGAGTGCAGTGAATATAACCTAGTCCCAGTAATGAAAACATACGCCTCACACCTACAGTTAGTTAGTTGCTGGTAGGACAAGTTATTTTTTTGTCTCTTTTTTTTTTTTTTTTGGCAAAAAACAATTTCCAGAAGGCGCTATCAGCAAACTTACCGAGTCTAGCCTTGGCTACGTACACTTGTATGCAGACCTTTTAATATTTACACGGACAGTCTCATCAGATGTATTGATCCATGTCATGGAGCATGCATAGGTCGATTTTTGTGTACGCTGGGATAATAAAGAGGGTCTCACCCACAATAAAGAGAGTCCCGACAAAGAGTTTACAGCACAGTGCAAAGTAACCCTCCCTCCCATCAAAAAACAAATAATCTAATAGACAGTACAACATATACATACAGGTCATTAGAAAAACGTGTAAAATGAGATTGGTGCAGATTATATTCTGTTGCAGCTACCGAGACTGATTTTTGTTACAGCTCCCACAGTAAGACTAAAATAAATCGACCCCCAAAGCGGGAATAATTAAAAACCAGTGGAGCTCCCATTCTGCAACATGTAATCCAAACGGATGTGGACTGTACAGCTGGACACCAAAACATATTTACATTCAAAACTCCATCAAACTAACCTTCATTATTCTTTTTTTCCCTTCTCTGTCCATGTATAACAGAAAATGTAAAATGCAACAGACCTGGACTTAACTACTAACACTGTTCAGTTATTAATATTTTTTAAAAACTCAGATCTGTGTTTTTGTCCAGTTTCTTTTGTTCTCTACTTCTTTTTGTAGCATCCTTTGGTAAAACTTTCGAAGCACTGATCTTAAAAACACACAAAAGGGATTATTTCCCCCTATTTTCACCGCAGTGACATGATTAAAGGAAGAAAAAAGCAATACGATCGTCACAACTTATTTTTTTCCAGCAACTGTACTGTTCAGACGTTTATACACATTCATCATGATGCTAATTTTAGGTTTTTTAAAATGTATAATTTGTATGCATATAAGAGGATGTATGTGTAGTTTTGACCTTGTGTGAATTAGATAAAATTGTATTAACTTGAAATTTCCCAAATCTTGTTTTTATAAAGTTAAAGTTGTTAAACAATTAGTTCACCAAGGAGAAATTAATATACAAACTATTCACCATGGAACAAAGTTAATATAATTCTTATGGCAGTGATGAGTGTATATAAACTTCTGTCATAAACTGCTGATAGCTGTAATAGTTTTGCTTTTCTGTCTCTCTTTTTTTTTTAAGCAAACAAAACATAGTGGATAAAGGATGAATGCAACCAACACGTAATATTTTATAATCTGCAGCCACCCAGAAAACTGTAATCTCATATTTTGCTGGTGTTATTAATTAACCCTTAAAAAAATAGGATTCAAATGAGGACAAATAAAAAAGTGTGCGTAGTTAGACTCATCCAGAGAACAAATAGGGAGGTGTGTGAGCAGCTGGTCGACAGTTTTTGCGGGACATATTTACAAAGCCGAGCCTCTGAGGGCCAACAGTGCTGCTAACGATAATTACTTCATGGTCTTTTCAAACAGGAAGTGCATTCATATCTGGGTCTGACAAACCGCTGTTGAGTCCTATTTAGCTTCAAAACTGTTGACAAACTGAATGTGGACTTCTTTAGGTTCAGCTGAAGATCTAGACTTCACTGCTGGCCTCACACACACACACACACACACACAAACTCCAAACACACACACACACACACACACGCACCCACACACACACACAGCTTCAAAATCCAGAGGCAGAACTTCAGCCTTCTGCTTTAGGTGTTGCGGACTGCTAAGGCCTGTTCCAGCTCCTGTCTCCTCTGCTGGATCTGTCAGGAGAACAGCGAGTTAGCAGAAGAAGAAAAAGAAGAGATCTTATAAAAGACGAGCCAGTGGGTGGGCTTTCTTCACCTTGCAGTAGAAGTAGCGGCTGACCGCCTCCTGGGACCAGGGTTCGTGGTAAAATGCCGCCTTCCGCTCCTCCTCAGGGTTCCCCACCACGTCGGTCATCAGCTGCAGCACAAGTGAGAAAAATGAACGCCATTTACATATGTTGCTCGATGTTGTTCCACAGTCAGAGCTCAAGAGTTATTTCCTTTTAGCAGAAGATAATAAAATTCAAAAGTTCGCCATATATTTATGAGGCATATTTCAACAGCATTGAGGCAAAAAGATGAATGGAATTGACAGATGGATGTATGAATGGATGAGCATGTAGAACCTTGAGGTCTCGGCTTTGGGACTTGAGCCAGTCTTGGATGTAGCCTTTGGGATCTCTGGAGAAGCTGAGCATGAAGTCCCGTTGGATCTTCAGCTGGTTGATGGATTCGATGGTCTCATGGATCTGGAAAACAGAAACACCAGATTCAAACCTCTGAACCAGAAGAGTGAACCTTCACCGCCTCTGACCTGACAACACTTCCTCAATTTGGCAGCTTAATTCAAAATTAGCTTTAAAAATTAGAAGTCTTACGTGACTCATTCTAAAATAACTTCAAGGAATTAAATGTTTATCGCTACGTAAACTTGTTCATCAATTTTCCGCCACATCAACGGCCAAAATTGATGTCATAATTTTAATATTTTATGGGAAACCAATATTTTTGGGTGCTGAAGTATCACAGGGTTCAAGACAAGACAGACAAAGCAACAAAACAGAGAGAAGAAATTTTTAGATATTACATAAAAATTCTAACATCATCACCATACTTACATATTACATATATTACAAAGAATGGTTTTCTGTTGAACTTAAAAGCAGGACGTCCCCCAAAGTGGACTGCAGCCTCATTAAACCAGCAATGCTTCTGCAATCCTTTTCATGTAAAAAAAAACAAAAAACGTCTACCATGAAGGAGCTTTACGATTTACCAGGAAGGGGCTCTACTGAGAAACCGGTTCCCAAATGAACAACAGATGAGTGATAAACAGTAACAGAGTCCAGATAGGCAGAAACATAAACTACACATAATGAAATAACCAGCGCCAGGTTTTCTAAATGAAACAGAAAAAGGACTTGGACATAAAAAAAGAAACCTTTCAGAAATAATAACCATACAACCTCCCACAACCCCCAGATAAAACAAAGCAGCTAAAACCATTAAAAAAAAACCTAATAAAATGTAGCCCATTTAAAAGTTGGCTCAAAAATCTTTCAGCTTTTATTGACTTATGACTGCAATTTTATTTCACACGTCTAATTTCTGGAGTCATCCCAAGACCTCATATATGTTGCTTTCCAACCATCATTTCATAAAACAATTCAATAGGTAATTGGATGTTATATTGTTC
The DNA here is from genome assembly GCF_019740435.1 of Gambusia affinis. Lineage (NCBI taxonomy): Eukaryota > Metazoa > Chordata > Actinopteri > Cyprinodontiformes > Poeciliidae > Gambusia > Gambusia affinis. Next base: position 7,071,368 of record NC_057888.1, read on the forward strand.
ACTATCTAGAAAAAATGTAGGGTTTTTATTTACACAGTTCCACATAAAAAGTATTTGCCCCTAAATCTAATCACTGTTTGTGCCAAAACTGACAGCAACAATTCCGGTGAAGTATTAGCAGTCATTGGCAGTGAGTATTTTGCATTACTATAATTCTGACCTGTTAAATGTCATACCACAGCATCTCAAATGGATTTAAGTCCAGCTTTTGACTAGCCTACTTCAAATGCTTCATTTTGATGCATTTTTGACCCATTCATGCTTGCTGGCATGCTTTAGATCATTTTCCTGCTGAATAATCCAACTGTGTTTGAGTTTAAGATCACAAACTGATAGAAAGAAGAGTTTGTGTTCGTATTCACTACCAACACTATTGACTATATAATTTTACGGCAGATGTAAAAGGACAGAAGTTTGCCAAAGACGTTCACTTTTGTCTCGTCACTCAACGTGATATTTTTCCCAAACTCTTGGGGATCATCAAGATATTTTTTGGGATAGCAGTGGCAGATGTTTCTTTGGTCCGCAGTGATTTCTGTATTTGAGACGTCCAATGGATGCCATTTTTGCCCAGACTCTCTCTTGTTGTTGGATCATAAACACTGAAATTAACTGTGGAACATCAGAGCTGCAGATATGGTTCTAAGAAATCTTGTGATCTCTTGGATGAGTTGTTGGTGTGCTTTCTGAGTAATCATGGGAAGGTTCAACTCTTCGATTTTTTCTCTGTTTGTGGATGAGGACTTCCACTGTGATTCACTGGAGTCTCAAAGAAAGAAATGGCTTTGTATCCCTTTCCAGACTGATATACTTTGTTTCTAATGAGTGGAGCGTCACAGATTGCTGTGGGTTGGTACGCTATTTTATTGTTTGGCGTATTCAGGACAGCGTTTCCGCCACTAGTTAGACTCTCACTCAGCAGACGGGGTTTATTCTAACCTAACGATCTAGTTTGTCTCGTGCTTGTCACAAGCAATGCGTTTTACTGTCCCCCATCAGTAACATCAGTAGTTCCACTCTAACCATACCGTACCATTCTACTATGGACCTACTACTGAAGGTGGCCCAGGAATGGTGCTGTTTGCATCAGTATGGGCCGCTTTTACAAATGAAAACACACAAAATAGCATTCTGAACCACACCAACACGTGCCGTAACACTCAGTGGAAATGAGACAATAAATGTTAATTACTTTGTTTCCCGGACAAGCCCCCAATTGCCATAGCAAAAAGGGAGAAATATAAATTCAATCCAAATGAACTAAAGTTAAAATCAAAGTTTCCAATATAAAATGTGAACTTATTCGTGTCCCTTATTTTCAGATTATTAGGGTGACCAACAATACTTAGAAAAGTTAAAAAGTATGTAATTTAACAGGTTTCTTCACTAAAAAAGACAGGTACCAACAAAGACTTTAGGACGTTCACCTTGTTGTCTAGGGAGGCGATTTCCTGCTGGTTGGCGGTGGAGAGGAGGAAGCTGCTCATCTGGCTCTTGAGGGGGTCTTCCACCTCCACGTCAATGTCGTAGCAGGCCGTCTTCTTCTGGTCGTTGGGGTCAACGCTGAGGGTAAAGCAAGAGAATGAGTGAATCAAGAGGAAACAGAGAGATAAGATTTTCTTTGATTTAGTAGGAGTCTGTACCTGATCACATGGTTGATGACAATGGGGTCAGGCGGTAGCAGGAGGTTAGTGAGGCGCTGAGGAATCTCAGAGAACTTCAAGCGAGGACAGTCAAAAATCTGTAGAGCAGGATAAGGATATTCAAAAATAAACATTTAAAGTACAACCTATGATGACCCAGAGGTCACCCATTTACAGTTCTGTATCTACCCATCTATCTATCTTTGTCATATCAGTTAAAGTCTTAGTAGAGCTTAGCAAAATCAAAATATTTATGTTTGTGATGAATGGACAGAAAGTGATGCCATCTAATGGTTACTGAAATTTAATAAGCCCAAATGCCTCTCTTACTGCAGCTCTCTTAACTTTGGTTATTTTTTTTTCTTATGTTTACTTCTTATTGAAACAGGAAGTTGTGGAGTTCTAATTAATAACTTCTACATAAAAAAATGTAATTTTAATTATAAAAGGGTTGAAACAACATTTATTATTTTAGAAATGATCAGTGAGGACAAAAAGCTTCATGCCAGCAATTTAGTTAAAAAGATTTATTACCATTTTAATTTTGTTATCAACTGATTACCTACCTTCAAATTACAAGTCAGTTTTTCCCAAAAGTTATAAAGAAAAATTAGGCTGCAGTGATGAAAGATTAATTTTTATCTTACCTGAAGGATGCTATTCATCCTAGATTTCTGTGCTATCGCTACATAGTCAAACACTCTTTATTTTTGAGTTAATAACACTCAGTCATAGCATTGCAAAAAGTCTACATATCCCATGTTTTTTTTATCTTTTGCACCTGGCCATCTTTATCACTTTTTATTAAAAAAATGCCCACTCCCAGTTTCTAAGGGTTTTATATATTTTGGGAAAGCTGTCCAGTTCATGTTGCTGTTTATTTGCCCTTAATAGTCTAATTTTCTGTAATATGCTGTACCTGTTGGAAGTACTTGTCACAGTTAATGTACTCTTTGTCATGCGAGTCCTGCAGCTTGTTGGTCTTCACGTACTGCCAGAGGGCCTGAATGATGCAAGAGCGAGTCTGAGTGTGGATGCCCAGTAGGCGCGCCAGGCGCAAGTCCAGCTTAAACTGGGGAGGCTGCAGAGACATTTTGATTAATAAAAACTATAAAGACAATCCATATCAGATTATTCAAAATAGTTCTGCCATCTTGTACATGTCAGATATCTGTGGCGCCCTCACCTGGTAGTCCAGCATCAGCAGCAGGGTGCAGCGCACGCTCACATCTCCCGGTCTCTTCACCTGGAAACCGTCTGTCTCCTGAGTGGTGGGTGTGCGGTGCCACTAAAAGAGCAAACAGACCAAAACCTAATTTCACAAAAAAGTTTGAATTACGCTCTGGAGAGATTTGGCATCACCAGATTAGATTATTATTAAACATAATGTTTATTATTTGACGACTGAAAACAACAATAATCTGTCACAGACTCCGTATTAGACTCAGTTGGTCAATTATTTCCACTTGTTGGATGTCAAATATGATCAAAACATTGTAAACTCTCAATTATCTTAATAATTACCTGCATTTAATTTTTTTAGTTAAAACAAACATTTTGATCATTTCTCTAAATCTAAAATCAACTGTAAATTTAGAGGAATCTAAAAACAATACTGTTATAGCACTTACATGATACTATAGTGGTTTATATTGGTATGGTGTAATGTTTTCACTTCAGTAGAAATATTCATTAATTCATCTTTCCAACCTTTCATATTTCATAGAAGAATAAGCACTGTTGAATTGGAAGAAGCAGATTATAAGCAGCAGTATAACAATAAAGCAGTGGAAAAAAGTTCTGCTAATGTGCTAATAGCAAAGCAAATTTTTTTTGTTTAGCACTTTAGCTAACTTTGAAAATTTACTTTACCAAAAAGCTAATTTACTTTTAGTTTTTTTTTTTTTTTACTGCTTTCTAAGGTTTCAGTTGAATAAAGTTTGACATCTATGTCGAAGTTTTGGTTATTGATTGCTAAGAATGCTTCAAGTTAGACATTAATATTCATGCTCTTATTTTGAAGGCGCTGAAGACACAGGTTTCATTTCCTCTCTTTCTCTCTCTTTTTTCCCCCATAACTTTATTTCAAAGACAGACAGAAACAAAATAATACATGATCAACAGAAAACAAAATATAAATATAATGTCTGCGAACATATAAGTTATAAAGCTAAAGCTAAATTTGCACTTTTAGTCTTTCAAGGGAAGGTATAATTTAAACAGAAGTTAGCGCTTTAGCATTAGCTTCTGGTGAACACCATGTTGCTGTAGTGCTTTGGCGTTAGCATCTAACATTGTAGTTAGCGGTGTGATCTACTGACAGAAAGTAAGTTTAGCAGTGAGACCAGTGATTTCTAAACATATGTTATTTTGTAGAGGGAATATATTTGTTAAATATATTTAAATATATATAAATGCACTGAAACTCAAGGCTGGATTTTTCAGACTGAGATTTTGCAACTGCTTTGAAGTTTTCAGATCTTTTAGAAAGAAATGTATATAAACAGCTGTAACACAGTGGAAATCTTTCACTATTAAAACATAATAATCAGAGCGATGACCTTCACAGGCAGCACTATTTGATAAAGGTTAAATATTTCTAAAGCAGTCATACACAAGACAGCAAAGGTTTAGCCAGGATTTTTTTTGTCTTCTTATAAAAAAGGGTTTATAGATGTAACTTTGGGTGATTTTTTTCCTGTTTTTTTGCAGCCCAAAACGTAGATGAAAGCGTGAACGTAAATTATGATAAAACAAGTGCAGAAAACTAATAACAGAAAGACTTCAGCAAGATTCAGTTCTCTTTCCTCTCAGATGCATAAAAACCACTTTTTTCTTTCAACCAATGGCTGCTGCTCTCAGAGCAGATCCAGCACTGAATGCACCTCAAGAGGGGGATGAAATTCCTTTGATTGAAAATCACTTAAAGAGAAGCACCTGAGAGTCGGGCTGATAAAAATGAGGGACCTTGAGAGGCCGACATTTTCACTTTGAAACTCCTGAAGTGGATTTTTTTCTTTCCCTTTTTTGTTTTTTTACACTTTTATGGAGATGCAGAGTGAAGGGCATCTGCTGTTTGTTTATAAAAACCAGGCTGCCGTTTCCACCATCTGCATATTGAAACAACCTTGTGTACTTGAAATAAAAAAAAAGCAATTTTTCTGCTGTTGGAGGAAAAATCTGCGTGCTGCTCTGCCTCTCATCCTGCATTATTTCCAATTTAAGCATGATGACGAGCAGGCGAGATGGGATCATTGTTCCTCAACATTTAGCCAGACATGACAAAATGGGAATTTTCAATGAGGGAAACTATCATTGACCTTGACCATTGACGGCGCTGGAAAGTCCGATCCAGTGCTTTATGTGGCGCAGAGACACTCCGTGTTGGTAATGGAACAAACTGTTCAAGACGTGTGAATGTTGTCCCGGCGGAGCAAAAGGAGAATTTACAGCACCGCTGACTTGCAGTTTGTCAAATTAAAAGTTGGCATTTTTGTATTTTCAGTCACTCATACATCATTTTTAATTTTATTGAGGGTTTGAGTTGGATTTTTGATTTTGAGCGTAGCCAAGAAATGTTCACAACTCATTATTTTACCAATCCAAGTCAAACCTTGAGTCTCTAACGACTGAAATTAAATGGTCTCGCTGCGGCTCATTTTCTCTACCTACAGTAAAAAAACCACATTTTCACTTTTTTATCACATAATGACAAACCTAATAAAACTACTGGGATTTTAGGTGGAAGCCTAGACTTTCTTTAGTTTGTTTTAATATGTATTCCAGTCACATACTGCCATTCTACTACACACTTCAGTTGTTATAAAAATGTTATATATAAAATATGACTTAAAAGAAATTTGACTTTGTAATTTAACGCCTTGAAATTGTCTCTTTTAAAAACTCCTGCTATTTCTGAAACTCCACCTTCAGGAAGTCATCACAACATGGTTGCTCTCTTAACTCCCTTGAATGGTTGCCATGGAGGTGGAAGGATTTCTCAAACATGCATGTCAGAATCAAAGCAACACTCCATGTATGTTTTTGATGAGGGAATAACAGCATAACATGACAAAAAGCTCAAAAATGTTCATTTTAAATGATACTGCCACTTTAATTAAGAGCATAAAATTTTAGAGTCGTGTTTCTGGCAATTTTAACAGTATCTAACCAAGTTCATAGTATTGCTCTGTTTTTGCTTTTTGGTTTCAATAAATAACTAAAACACACACAAAAAGACTCCTAAACTTAACCGATGAGGAAGAACTTCCGTCACATAACAAAAAAAAAACAGTTTAAAATGGATCTTGAGGTACTTTATCAAGGATCTTATCCCCTACTCCAACATCTCTCTGCCTGGATTTCTCACCAGACAGCCAGACAAAGACAAAGATTTACAGAGAAGCAGCAAAAGCAAATGAGGTGGATTAGCAATGCTTATTGTAACTGTTATCTTGTCATCCATGAGACAATCAAATAGAGATAGTCTTCAGTCAGAGGCCTCTTTAGGTTTGTTGCAACACTGACTGGCATAACATCACATCACCATCCACAACAACTCTTTGAAGACATTTAATTTCCGTTTGAAATAAATGATGCACTGTTGAATTAAATTTATTTAAATAATTTCTTACAAAGAAATTGTCACAAAGTGACAATTTGTTCCTATTTCTTTAAACAAAATTCAAAAAAGTAACAAAGATAACTGAAAAAATGAATGTAGATGCTAAACAAAACATAAATTGCAAGATTCCCCCCAGATTTTCCTTTTAGACAAAATAAAACTGCAGTAATTTATCAATTTTTAGAACTAAAACAGCCACTGGGAATCTCCAGTTACCTCAATGTTCCAGATTAAAAATTTGAGAAAAGCAGCAAAAATCCCCTGAAACATTTAAAGGCGAGGAGAACTTTAAACGTTACAAAACTTCTGCACATTTTTGTATGATTAATGTGTTGCTCCTCTGTTGGCATCAGTAAAGTGAGACTCTAAACCAGGGGTCTCAAACTCCAGTCCTCGAGGGCCGCTGTCCGGCAGTTTTTAGATGTGCCTTAGGTAAAAAACACTGGAATGAAAAGGCTTAATTACCTCCTCCTTGTGTAGACCAGTTCTCCAGAGCCTTAATGACCTAATTATTCTATTCAGGTGTGCTGCAGCAGAGGCACATCTAAAAGTTGCAGGACTGCAGCCCTCGAGGACTGGAGTTTGAGACCCCTGCTAAACCGTCTCTCTTCATTCAGGATTACATCAAACAACATGTCCTTTGTTGCACATTCATAATAAGTGACGTGAAACATTAACAAGCTGTGGTTTTAAGGGGGTGTCATGAGCTGAACTGTTTCTTGACCTGCTGGCGGCCTCTTGGTGTCGGGCCGACCACCTCTTCGCTTTACTTACAGTTCAGACGTGAGAGTTGTGTCAGTTTTCCTGAGTTTATTCTTGGCGAGAAGCTGAGCGAATCCGAGACGTAACACGAAGACGTTACATTGTGATTCATTTAAAGTAAAACAGTGTCCTGTTTCTCACCAGATCTGCTGACTTCTTCAAAAGGACAAGTAACATTTCTGACAATACTGAGTTTGAGTTCAACAACATTAGCGCAGATTGTGCTAATTCTGGTTGATTGGGTCTTTTAAGGTTTGGTCAGATATTATTTTTTTTAGAGAAATAAGAAGGCAGAAGCTTTGGCAGCAAAGAGTAAGCTGTTTTTTTTTCCCACACCTCTTATTTTTTCAGCTACACTTCAGGGTTGAATTGTTTGGTTAAAGGACAGATTTTTCAAATGTTTTTGTTATCTTTTCTTGACAGTTTTGTTAAAAATGTAAAAACTTTAAGTGAACAGAAACAAGGGACTAAGGCTGTTGCTAAATTGATTTTATTGATTAATTAAAATTTTGGTTTTTGTAGGTTTAATTTTTGGATTGTTTTAACAGCAATTAACTCCTTGGGTGACATCAGCACGCCGAAGAATGTTTTACAGTTTCTATTTATTTAAACTCTGAATGCAACTAATGCTACAAATGAATATTAGGGACAAGCTTTTGCAGTTTTTTACGGGAATAAAGTCTTATGACAAAAGCAAAATAATACAAGAATAAAGTCTTAATATTACCAGAATAAAGTCCTATTATCAGGAGAATAGAGTAGTAATTTTATGATAACTGCAACACAAAAATATTAAAATGACTTTTTTCTAGTGAAATTACGCCTTTATTTTGTAAATTTTCTGATTTTCTATTCTTGTAATTAAACAAAAGCCTAATAATTTGTCATGCAATTTACAAAAGGGATGATTGGGAGAAAAGCCACCTTTTGAAAATTTGTAATTTATATTTTGGAAAAGAAAGCGAAAAGAATTGATTGAAATTATGAATCGGATCTGGTATGAAAAAATCTGATTTTTTACTTTTCGGTCAAATTGTTCTGGCCTTTATGAGACCACATGCTGTGTGACCTTCCTGTTTGTGTGGGTTAAAGTCGCTGTGTGTGCCGACCTCGACCAGGTGGTTGTCCGGACCGTACAGCTCTTTGTCCAGCTCGATCACCAAGCTCTTAAAAAAGGAAGAAAACTTCTTCTTCTGCTTCCCCGGCTGCAGAACAGACAGACAAAAACAGTCATTTCATGTCCTGGGTCTCATAAATAATGATCATATTCATAAATTCTCCCATCGCATCATTACTTCAGATAAACCACAAAGAGTGAAAATAACATGGTAATCGTTCTCATGGTTCACTTCCTTCGAGATTCACTGAAAATTTTTGTGGGTTTTGAAAGCTTCCCCCTGTTATGAATGTCAGATCTTATAGCACAAAGCAAATCATTTTGCCTTTTCTCACCATTTAGTCATGTTATACTCTCAGCCAACACATTACAGTACATCAATAAAGAAAGTGACTGAAAGCCCAGAGGAGCTCTGGGTTTAATCACAAGCCTTATAAAAGAATACGCATCCATTTAACTTACAAAATAAAAACACAACTTTCAAATGCAATAAATAGATTTTATTGATACATTTTTTATTTTTTTTTTAAAGGTGACTTTTTTTAAAAGTCTGCATTTTTTTATTCACCAATCCCAAAGGCGACCATCTTGTTTTACGAGGCTGTTTTACAGTTTCTATTTAGTTGAACTGCGAGTTCAGGTCAACTCTATGACGAATATAACAGTCAGGCTCCAATTTTTAAAAATAAATCAGAATAAAGTCATAATGTTACAGGAATACATTTACAGTAATATGAGAATAAAGATTTAATACTAAAATAAAATGGCAACATTAGAAAAATTAAGTCGTAATTTTATGAGAACTTCAACAAAAAAATGTTTTTTACATTAAAACAACTTTTTTCATGTAATTTTACAAAGTTTCTCTGGTAAAATTGCGTCTTTATTATGACTATTTTCTCATAACTAAACAAAAATTTGTTTAGCTAATACAACTCACAGGAGGTATCTTATGTCATTTGCAATTTCCTTTTAAGAAAATAAGGCAGGGTACATTTTTATTGAAATCCAATATAGTATGAAAAAAATGGGGGATTTTATTTTTAAGCCACATTGCCCAGCTCTACTTTCAACCTGCCAAAATCCTCTAAAAAAAAAAACTTAATAAGCAAATAATAATTAACTATAAACAGCAAAACAGTTTGGGAGCATAAAATGAAACTTACATCATCCAGCAGCTTTCCCTCTACCCTCAGCTCCCATGATGCAATGCTGCCATCAGAGTCATCAGCGTCAGGTCGAGCTGGGTTGAACGTGTTTGAAATATAGAGCCTTAGTTTACGCTTTTGCTGCTGACACAAGGGCAAAATCAGGAGCACAGTTTAGTACGGAATGATAATCACAAATAAAAGTGCAGGTGCTGTATAAATGGCTGAAAAAAAACCACTAAAAAGTTTTTAAAAAGCGTTATTTGTATTTACCTTCATTGGTCTCTTCAGAGCTTCCTGGATGTCGACGCGTTTACGCATAATGGTTTGGTCCAGTTTGCGCTCAAAAGCCAGTAGATCCATGTAGGCCTGAGATTCAGGTACCAGTTCCCGGATCTGCTCAGGAGAAAGAGAGCGCCATGTTATAAAATTTGAATAAAATAACCTTCACTCAATTAATTATAAAGTAAAAAAATTCTTCAAATGTGTAATTATTGTAAAAAAAAATAAAAATAAATTAAGCAGAAAAGCTGCCTTTTTGGGGTTCAATTCAAATTTAAAAATACTTTATTGATCCCAAAGGGAAATTAAATACATGATGGTTACCAGATCGAACAAAATCCATTAAATAATTCTGGAAAAAACATTTTATTCCTCTTTATTACTAAAGAAGAGCAGAATGAGATGCAAGCTAACACATTAGTTAAACTAGCTAAGACCTAAAAAAAGGCCCATGTTTGTAAAATAAAATATAAACATAATCCAGTTTTTTTTATGCTGTAGCATCTTATTATTCTTGTATGTTAAGAAACAAGACTGGCCATTATATAATATTTATCATCAAATATGACCAATATTAACACAAGTTAATATAAGAACGAGTCTTCTGCAGACTCAATCTTATGTCAGTTAACTAGCCCAAAAATGCTAAAATAAAATGCTTCTGGTATGATACCATCATAACAAAACACTATATTTAGAAAAAAACAGCAACATACCAACAGTTTAACATAAAGGTGACACTGATAGTCTGGGATCTCAATATCTTGCTCAAATTGGTATAAATATTCATTCTGATTTCAAGAAAAATCCTAAGGGAAAATGTATGCCCTCCTGTTTGTAACGTTAAACTTAGAGCACTTTGGGTCAATGATCCACATAAATAAATATACATACAGTTTACTTTTTAGTTTGATGGATTTTACATTGTATTTGGGCTGGAAACTTGTGAACTCTGGCTACCCTGATGTTAGTTTGGATGACTTTTTTCTCTTGATAAATAAAACCATTAATAAAATAAAATAAAAAAATCAGCTTTTTGGATTTATTTAGGTCATCTTTGTTTGATATGTGAAAGTATTTGATGAGATTATCATAGCAAAAACACTTTGCAGTTCCAACGGGATCTGGTCAGAATATATATATATATATATATATATATATATATATATATATATATATATATATAGCTGGAAACTCTCAAATTTGGCAACCTTGACATTTGTTTGCACAGCTTTTTTCCTTCATAAATGAAATAATTAGTAAAAAAAACATCTTTTTGTTCTTAGGATATCTTTGTTTAACATGCAAATTTATTTAATGATCTCAAACACTTTAACTAAACAGAAGAAACGTGTATGCAGCCAGATACCTTTTCAGTCTGGGTATAAATGAGATTCCTTGCAGTAGCCATATAAACTGAAGTTGAATAAAATACTCAACTAACTTAGAGCCACAGTTCTGGCTATCATTAATGGGTCGCTTCGCAGTGTCCAGCAGGGGATCAGAATGAGATGCAGACAAATAGCCAGAACTCAGGCATTACCATACTGATGAAAGTCATCCCAGCATCATGGGCTGCTGCTGCTGCTCACCGAACTGTGCACACACACTCCTCCAGCTCCCTGTCCTCCCTCCCTGCTGCTGCTACTTTCATGTTTTCCTGCCTTCATTGTTCCCTCTCATTCCTTCTCTATCTGCCGGGCCGAGACGGCGAGCTGGTGGAGGAGTCTGGTAGACATTCCCCAGGCCTGACTCATTGTCAGTGCCGCCCCATGCCATGCCATGCTAGCTGTTATCTCTGTCTGGGTGATGTCAGAGGGGGTAAGGCTGGAGTCTAGCTGCAGCTTAAACAGACAGGACTTACAAATCTGCACCTCCAACGATGCACTCTCACCTGTGGGAACATGAGTCATCTGCTGCCTCTTTCACTTTTTCACGTGTTTCCATCTAAGCCTGACAATTGCAGAGTAAATCAACGAGCAGCCATCCAAATAACAGGATAAAACCCCTGAAGAAAACTTCTCATCACTCCGCCTGTCCTCTCCCTTCCCATTTTGGGAAATAACAAATAATGATCCAGCCCTCTGCGCTTTCCAAGAATCCCATGGTATCAAAAAGCGATACGGGTTTTTTTCTTCTGCTTTGCACAGAGGAGATAAAAAAGACAGACAGACAGAAAAAAACAACAGAACAACAAAGGTAAATATATGCAGCCTCACCCTTTGCGGAAGAATCTTGTCTGCCATTTTCCTTCTCTTAGCACTAGAGACAGGGAGAGAAAGACAGAGAGAAAGAGGAAAAAGAGAGCATGTTACTATGGTGACTGATAGCGTAGCACCCAGGCCATCTGCTAAAATGCTGGGCCATATCCAGCACCCCAGCATCCCAGCTGTGTGTGTGTGCGTGTGTGTGTGTGTGTGCTCTCGTGTTTGTGTGCTCACTGAAAATGCAGCTGTCCACCTGGGGAGCGAGAGCCTCTAACAGCCTAGAAAGTGTCACATCACACATCTTTCACCTGAAACGTATTCACCGCAACTCACACAGACAGATGCACAAACACACTGCAGAATCAGCGACGGGATGTGTGCTCCAAAGAAGCTTTTTAGGAATGCAGTCTCCACTGAGTGCATGTGTGCTCATTGATTCATGTTTTTTTTTTTTAACCTACTAAGGAAGACAAAAAACGGATGCACTTGTAAGATTAAAAAAAAATAAATCACACTACAGTTTCCTTTGCTTGCTAAATTAAACATCTGTGGGCACCTTGATATATGCAGCGCAGCTCATGCAAGTCGTCTGTGTCTGCAAAAAGACAGCGTCTAAAAACAACTAGCTAGTGCTACACTGCAAAAAACAGCAAATCAGAATAACTCATCATCTCAAAAGGATCTAAACTTATTGTTCTCACTGCAGACATAACCTTTCTTTCAGCGTGCTGCATCATACATACAGTGCCTTGTAAAAATACACAGAGCCTTTGACCTTTCGCAATTTCTGTCAACTTCAATGTTTCCTATTGAGACAGAAATTAGTGCATAACTGTGAAGTGGAGGGAAAATCTTGTGTGTTTTTCCAGAAATCTGACTTTGTTAAATTAAAACTAATACAACCTATTGTAAAGGAAAATAGTTTATCTGTTTTAATGTAAACTCAGCTGTTCTATGAAGGTTTGTTACAGATATTAGAGAATAAACAGCATCATGAAAATCAGCACAGATCCAGGTAGAAATTTCTGGAGAAGTTCAAACCAGGCTTTGATTATTAGAAAACAAGCTTGAAAATGAAAAAATGAAAATGGAAAAAGTGGCCGTCCATCTAAACCAAGAGTCTGCAAGAAGTAAGTGGCTGTTTGAATCTTCCACGATGACTTCTAATACTTTTACCTAAAAAATAAATTAGAACGGGTAATGTTCGCTTTAATAACAAGTACAGGTTTTAGTTGGTTTTTACTATTTTGTCATTGAATTTCTATAACATAAGGCAGAAGAAAATGTATCTATCCTCTTTTTTCTTTCTTTTTACACGTTTACATTTTTCTTCATCTTAAAACCTAAAACTTGAAATAAAACTGTCTCTTTAAAGCAGGCTTATTATGCAAAATTCACTTTTTGCATATTTTATGGTTTCATTTGAATCTTTGCTGCTTCTAAAAACCACCTAGCTGTTTTTAATGTGCCTTGCTGCCTACAAAATTAATCATTTCAAAAACCTCAATATTGATGAGACACAATTGCTAGGTACTGCGCCATTACCTAGCAACCCCAAGCGAAGTCCAGCCCATCACCTAGCAACCAAAGCAGAGCTCCAGTAATTTGATCAGCTGGTTTTACAATGGCCTCTGGAAAAAACAAGTGTTTTGTAGTTGATTAACCATCCAGAAACCACTTGCTTCATTCTCGTTGGTTGTGCAGGAGGATCTACTAATGCTTTTCAAAGATGTGCGATTGTATAATTGCACATCTGTTTGCAGCTGTTTTTACGAAAGTAAACGCTGAGTTGGGGGGCATGGCCAGCAGCAGCTTATTTCGATTTAAAGTGACAGAGGCCCTAAAACAGCTCATTCTGAAAGAAGCTCAATGTAATGTGGCTTTAAAGGTATCAGATCACTGATCTAGTCTGATGAGTCAGGCAGTCAGAAAAGTAGTCAAGAGGCTCATCATGCTTTGGGCAAGAAGGATGGAGCAAAAAATGGGGCAATCATTGAGGAAAACCTGGAAGAGCAGGGGTGGGCAACTCTAGGCCTCGAGGGCTGGTCTCCTGCAACTTTTAGATGTATCTCTACTTCAACACACCTGAGTCAAATAATGAGGTCATTAGCAGGACTCTGGAAAACTTGACAGCACTTGGGAGGTGATTCAGCTGTTGGATTCAAATGTGTTGGACTAGGGCAGAGCTTCTCAATTCCAGTCCTCAGGCCCCCCTGCTCTGCATGTTTTAGATGTACCTCTACTCCAGAGCAGCTGATTCAAATGATTGCATGACCATCAGGTCCTGCAGCAGGCTGTTAATCACCAATATATTCAATCCAGGTGTGACAGAAGGGAAACACCTAAAACATGCAGGGCAGGGGGGCCTGAGGACCGGAATTGAGAAACACTGGACTAGGGCAGTGTTTCTCAATTCCGGTCCTCACTGGACTAGGGAGATATTTAAGAGTTGCAGGACACCGGCCCTCAAGGACCAGGATTGCCCACCCCTGTGGTAGAGGCTGCAAAAAACTTGAGACTGGGTGGAGGTCCATCCTCCAGCAGGACAGCAGCCAGCGAATGTTTTTTATTAAAAATATATTTATATTTTACTACAGAGATCTAAATGTCGCTGGAAATGTATGGCAAGACTTGAAGGTTGATGACAGATATGCTCTCCAGATGTCCAAAGGCAGATTAGTATCCCAAATTGCTTGCAGCTGCATGTAACTGAATTTATGATTTATTCCCTCAAGGAGGTTTAATACATCATTACACACTTTTCAGATTTGTGAAAGTAAAAAATCTTGAAAAAAACTTTCATCACTTTGTAATTATGCACTAATTTGTGTTGGTCTATTTGGATAAAACCAAAATATGTAACAAGGTTTGAGAATGTAACATGATAAAATGAAAAACAAAATATTCTGGGTGGTTGAATATTTTGGAAGCTGCTGCATAAAGCCAACCTGCAGTGATGGCAAAAGCAAATTAAATCTTTAATTTTTAAGTTTAAAGCATGATGGTACAACAACCATATGATGATGTCAAATTAGCAAATCAATCGTTTGCCTTCGATAAGCAATAATGTATAAAATATTACACCATATCATGGTTTATTTAAGAGTTAATATCCAAATATGCAGAAGCAGTGAGTAATAAACACACAGAAAAACGAACCTGAGAGGGTTAAAAGCAGCTCATAGGAACTGCTGATTATATGCATTAAAGACAACGAGAAACAACAAAAAATTTGGCTTTTAGAAATGTCAAATTTAGAAAAAGAAAAATAGGTTGAACACTTGTTTGGTCATTGTTGCTACATTCAATTTTGCAAACTGCTGATTTGTGGAGGAAACAAACTATTTTCCAAAAATCAATTGTAGTACTTTATGCACAAAGAACACAAAAAAAGTCTTCCTTCCTCAGCAGCATGCAGGAGACGCATCACTGACTGCACAGGTTTGAAAGAAATGGAAACTGACAAATAAATGCATTTATTTTATATAGTGCACTTGTGCCCCACTCTTAATGTCACCCTGGGAAACATCCCATAATAATAACCAGCAATGTGGCCTACTGACATAATGTAATATAAGATCTATTATTGATTTTAAAAGGTTTAGAACACATTCAATTCATTAAACAAAGATAAAATATTACCAACTTTAATTTTGTTTTAATAATATATATTGAGACCTAACCTATTTGTGAGCAAGCTGATTTACTTTATTGTTAAAAGTTTTATGAAAACATGTAATTCTACTTTTAATTTGACATTTTCTAATTTGTATAACTTTGTTCCCACATATTTCTGTTCCTCGCCATATTGATCACGGACTAGAACTTTACGCCAAGTAAGATTCAATGTACTAGTAGAAGTAAGAAATAGTGCCACCCGCAGATGGGAGTAAGAACTCTCCATCATTTTTGTGGAAACTTTCCGACAAGCTCGCCATTGATTACGCATTAGTGCAAAAAATCTGTTGATTTTGCGTGAATTTCCATGGATTTTCAAGAAACTGGAGGGACTGACTATAACTACGCAACGTACCACACCAAAAACTTACTTAGTATGACATACTGTTTACAACGTTGGCGTATTACGACTATTGTAGTTTGGAGAAAAAAAAGGAGAAAATTTCTGCCAAAAACCTTAGAAATTAATCACAGAAATTTTCTAGAAAAAACAAGGAAAGTTTGAAAAGCCAACAAATTGCTAAAAAAAAACTCACATATTGAGAAAAAAAATTTTGAAAATTGTTTCAAAAGTCAATTTTTTTAAAGGTTTTTTTCTCAAAAATGTCAGAATAATTTAAACATTTTAGATTTTTTTTCCAGCAAACTTTCGACCCTGAAATTTTCTTGTTTTTCTAGAAAATTTCTGAGTTTTTGGCATAAATTTACTAATGTTTTTTTTCTATTTACAGCGGCCTTAATACGCCGTTACTCTTATACTGCACCAACATTTTTTTATTCATTTTACAGTGCAGAATCAGTTTTATTTTTTGTAAGAAAGCACTGCAGCACTTTGTGAAGCAGTAGTTCCATCAGCATGCCAAATACTGCAACAAACCCACTGCAGGGAGGATTAAATCATCCACAGGGGAATAAAAAAGAAAACACAAACAATTTGCTAGCTTACACTGTCTGAAAAATTCTTTGCAAGAGGAGTCTGGTCCCCTTCATGCCATGCTCCAGGCCAAAGCATGCACTACCACAGTTCAGAGAGCGGTCACCTCTCAACCTGCATACGTTTGGCCAGACTAGTTCATTCAGGGGGGTTGCTGGGCTCAGGAAAGAGGCTAAAAAAGGCCAGAGTCATCAAAAGAAAGACAAGGGGCATGCAGCAGCAGAATAAACTCCTACTTTGATCCAAGCGTGGGATCTGATTGGGGTTCTCTCATGTCCATCTGCCTCGCTGGCATCTCGCTGGCTCCGGGAAATCCAACTGGCTTCCTATGAATTGGTGAGGATCCGAAGGTTGTCCGATTAGTGTTATGGCGAGAAACATATTTACTCAGAGCGGGGAAACACCTGTCGGCTCCTTTTTTTTCTTTCTATCTTTAATATAAGTGTGTGTTGGCTTGTGTGAAGTTCAAGGGTCTGTTAGTAGGTGCAAACTCTATGACTGGGACAAGGCCAGGCTGTGATGGGAGAGGAACTGTGTCCATGCTCGTGCAGCGGAGGAGGACCTGGGAGGCTTCCTGCTCATCTGAGGGACACGCTTATTCAACAGAGTTTCTCAGGGAACCAAAACAATCATGCTTCACACACAGACACAGACAATACACTGATATATGAGATCACAGGGTGGAGGGCAAACTTGAGCGGAAATCTTCCCTCTGGTTCAGATCATATCTTGTTGTGATGAACATGTGGTGCAGATGAACACATCATGCATACTTTAGAAAAAAGAGTGAACCTATAGGAACACAACAGCTGTGGAAAAACACAAACGCTTCCATTTAATTTGATCTTCTAAATGAAGAACGTTGTAGTAAAACACAAAATCTTTTGGGCTTAGATATAGTTTAAATAAATCCTGAAGTTACATTTTCATGGAAAAATGCAGACGATTAATCGTGATTAATCAATTATTGAAATCATGCTAACTAATTTAGTAATCAATTTATTATCAACGGGAATATAAAGACTCAAATAAACATTTGCTAAAAGAACGAAACACTCAAAGCAGCAATAGAGCAATGACCGTAAAAATGTTTTGTACCGATTTTCTTAAATTCTAAGCAGCTATTGCTTTTCAATTATTAATCTGTTAATCCAAAAAATCATCATCAGATTAGCCCTACTCTGTATTGTAGTTACAGACACTTGAGAACATTATCCTTGAGAACAAAATGTTAAATTTAGGGTTACAACTAATGATTCACTGAGTAATTAAATAATTTATCAATCATTGTGACGATTAATTGATTAATCAGGTAAACAACTTTGGAACATTCTGCAGATATAATTATGTCACTTGAAGAGGCCACTTTTTAAATTTTAAATGCTAATTGTACATATTTTGTACAGTTTTGACTTCCCGCTATGACTGTGCTATTCTTTCAGCAATGTTTTTTTGTCTGTATACTCTTGTTAATAATTAATCAATTGCTAAATTAGTTGGTGATTATTTCAATAATCGATTAATCACAATTAATATGATTAATTGTTTCACCATAGTTCAGTTGCTACAACATATATGCACCCATTAAGAATTAATTTGTGTTATTCACATCATAAGTCAGCGATTATAATCTTTGTATTGAACGGGGCCATAATAATAATCAGTAATGCTCTCATGTTTAATGGAGAAAAGTTTGACAAAGGTTGAGTTGTTTGGCCAAAGGGACAAAACGTTTATTTGGAGTCAAGGTGAGGCTCTGAAATCTAATAATGCTCTAAACCACAGAGACAGAAAATCAATTTCAGGTAAATCTGTTCGATTTAAATCAAAGTACCAAATTTCCAGACAAGTATTTACACAACAAAGCCAGCCGGGGTTTAAAAAAAAAAATGCTTCCATCAGCAGCAACTTTGCTTATAGCTCAGACATAGAGGGCTCAGTGACATTGCAAACACAGGTGGTCTGCCCTCAGCTGGCAGCAGCGGAGGTAGAGCGCCATCCTGTTTGCCAGCAGAAGAACGCTGTCTATGAGACAAACAGCGCAAAGACACCTGGACGGGTCACATTGGTGCATTGATCAGACGCTCAGCAGCTAGACATTCTGCTCTGGGGGTTCAGTAACATTTCCTCTAAAATGTTCGACAAGCCTGCTTAATTGTGAGTGGATCAATCGAGCTGCAGATAGTGAGAGAATGAAACGGAGAGGTGTGCGTATTGATTGTCTTTCTAATGACCACACCTAACACACTACTGTGTGTGTGTGTGTGTTTAGGAGACTGGGATACAGATGTTCAGGTGTTAGATGAATTAAACTCTGCAGATGCAGAGAGTTTTGTGTGGGCCGCCTCAATGTGATGGAAAAGTGGGATACAAAAAAGAAAAAATCCCTTTTGAGACAAAGTTCAATCGCTTGTGCACAGCAGGAAAAAGAAGAACAAAGCAGTGAGCAAGAAAACAGAGGCAAGATAATAATAAGAAGAGTGAGAGAGCCGATGAGCGAGTGCGAAAAGTGGAAACAAAGACTGAAATGGATGCTGAGACTAGGCGGACAAAAAGCCTTGGTTTCACATCTCATCAGGTTGATTTTTATGCTTCCACGTTTTTACAAAAATCATGGTGTGAATAATTGCGAATACTAAAAATAAGGAGGGCTGGTTTTTGATTTCTCCATCAGTCATGCTTTTCTTCCAGATGCAGAGACTTTCTTCAGAAATCTGTATTTTTATAACCACTCAAAGATCAAAACTTTTAGGACATTACTTCGACTTTTTATAGCTTTAAAATATTAAACTTTTTTTTTTTTTTTTACATAAAAATGGTGTAGACATTAAAACACCCCTTGCTCTTTGAAAGCTAGATAATTTCTTTTAGACAAAGATTATTGTGCAAAGAGGGGTTCTTCATAAAATTAAGAAAATTAATCATGACAAAATGGTGTCTTCAGTCAGATGCTTTTTCATCATTGCTGTAATACAGACTGCTACAGGAGATCATTCCTGCCTACAGCCATCAGCATCTACAAGGATTCAGAAAAATGTTATAGTATGAGTTGCAACAAGATTTAATTTCGCTGTAGGAAAAATAAAGTACCATTTCACATGTTTGTGCACAATTCATATAAGATATTTCAATGTTTAAACTCAAATTTTTGGGAATCTTCGTTAGGCAAAGTGTCTTTAATGATGACTGTTTCTAATTCTTGTCAAACCAATTACTGTGATCAGAAGCATTCAGGGAAAAAAAAGCAACTGAAATTTATTAATCCCAAAAGTCATGGTTTGAGAAGTTCCAAAAGAAATCAGCGATTGCAATCAGTGGTTGCCAGGAGCTGCAACAGGGAAAAAAAAGTAAAACAGAAAGCGGAAACAGCAATTCACCAGGGATTTTCATGCTAAAAAGAGACAAAAAGTCAGGAGGAAGAACTTCAAAACAGCCAATAACAGCAGAGGAAACTGTAAATAAATAATTATTATTACAGTAATCAGATTGTTGTCATTTTTAAAGATGTTTAGCTAAATATTAAAGCTACATTATTTGATCTTCTAGTAAATAATCAGTTTTCAGGAGGTGTCCTGATGGATTCATGTCATAAAATGATTCCTTCAGAATGAATTTCCAGTGAAACCATAGCTATTGTTGCCTTTACAACCACACAGAAGCAGACACAAAAGGTGATCTTGTATGCAAGCCATGCAGCTAGATTTAAATTTGCACTGATTTAAGACTCACTTTCTGGCACGGTTCTGCACGGTCTGCTGCTGCTGTTGTTGTTGCTGCTGCTGCTGTTGCTGCTGGACCTGCTGGGACGGGGCGGGCCGTTTACGACTCGGCTCCATCACCGGGGAGGGCAGGCCGGGCCGCACTGCCGGACTCCCTCCATATGGGGGGCCAGGGGGTCCCATGGGAGCTCCTTGGTGGGGCATCCTCGCTCCAGACGGCATGCCAGGACGCTGAATGTAAAACGAAGAGGTCAAACAAGTGACATTATCTTTAGTGTGTATAATTTATTAAAGTAACATCAGTAATGAGTAGGGCTGGGCAAACCGGCTGACTGATATGAGTTTCATATCAGTCGATATCAATAATTTTTTAATTGTGTTTTGTTTTAAATATCTGAAATTCAGCCAAACTGGTGGTTTGACCTTTCCTCTTTGTTTTATTCACAGTTTTCACTTCACACTGCTGTTTTTTATTTTTATTTTTAAGCAGTTATGAGGCAAGTGGAAAAACCTTAAAATGCTGTTGTGCAAGTTACTCAACAGGCTGTTGCTAGGTAACTACAGAATGAGTGAGTTGCTAGGCAACCAAAGAGTGAGTGAGTTAGTTGATTCCACCGACCTAGCTTAGTTGGCTGTGAGAGGTTGAACATCTAAAGTTTTTCCTTTACCTACATCTCCCAGAATGCTTTGCAGTTCTGACTCAGAGTTCAGTAAAATTATTGAAATTTCTATTGATATTGACCACCTGTCTATAACAATACATATTATTGACTTATTGTCCAGACATACTAAAGAGTTACCAAATAACACTGCAAAAACATAAAATCTTACAAAGTATTTTTGTCTAGTTTCTAGTGCAGATATTTTAGTACACATGAAATAAGACGAAACTAACTCATAAGTAACTTTTCAGGAAAATATAGGAGCTTGTTTTCGGTCAATAATTCCTTAATATTGATTTTTAAAAAAGTACTAGTTTCATTGGCAGATTATTTCACTTATAACAAAACATTTTTTCCAGGTTATAAGAGAAATAATCCGCAGTAGAACTAGTAATTTATTCTTGTGTCATTTCCTTGTTAGGTCAGTTATATTTAATTTCTGCAGTCAGTCAGTTTGTTGAGTTAACTTTTTTTTTTTTGTCAAACTCCATTTTGTTTCTCTGAACCCTTTTTATGAGATCCATGTTTTTTTTGTAAATATATTCTTTTGGATTTCAACTCAGCTCATCATATTCTTAATAAAGCACATTGACTTCTGTGGCTGCATTGTGGCAAAATTTGAGACGTTAATGGGGTTAAGGCGCTTTTAAACCATATATTGTCGCTAGTGTCATATGCAGTCAACTGAGTTCGACAACAAAAAAAATAAAATAAAAAAATGTTTCTTTTGAGATAAAACAATACCAGAAACAAAAAGAACTGCACTGAGAGCTTCGTTTTAGTCTCAGTTTTTTTATCTCTCTCAACACAAAAACGGAACTGAAACTGTAATCTAAAATCGCTTTCAATCCCACAAACATCTCCCTAATAATGCAAACAGTGTCCCACGTTGACTTTCTGACAGCAGGGGACAGCTGAGTCTCTCACCTGTTCCTGTCATTCTCATGGCAACAGCTGCCCCCCGCCTTGGTTTATTGTCTGAAACCAAAGCACTGTTTGCATGAAATAAAGCAAATGTCTACCCAGAGCACAGACCTCCGACTGTTTCTGTTCAACTACAACAGATTGAGTCCGAAATGTCCAATCCTCTCCAATTAAACTGTTTTTCACTCCAACTTGGAGCCTGAGATAAACTGGAAGACCCATTTATGACAGCTGAAAAACCTATTACGATATACAGTAAGCATTTCATATCAGTTGATATCAATAATTTTTTATTAGTTTTTTGTTGTAAATATGTGATTTGTGAAGGACGTACGACCGCTTCACGTCTATAACAAGGTTCCGGTGACCGGCAGAGTAAGTAAATGTAGCAACATACAGTATTTAACATACTGGTGCACTTTACTTTGTAAAGTGCACCTTCCTGCAGCAAAACACACACAAACATCATGATGCTTCCACCCTCGTACTTCACAGTTGGGATGGTGGGGGGGGAAAAACCGCTTCCCATTGTATTTTTTTAGGTTTAATGGTCATTTTGTTTACAAAATTCAATTTTATTAATTTTTTTGACTGCAGGACATGCTTCCAAAAGCAGAGTATTTGTTCCTCAGTTTATTTACAAAACGTAACTGAGATGTTTATTTCACTTTTACCATAATTTCACTCTCTTACCAGCTATCATCAGTATCTTCAAGGTCATTTTTTCACACAATTCATACCAAAAAGACGTTGACCTCTGAGACATAAAACCCATAGTGTTTATACTTGCATGAAATTATTTAAACAGTTGATCGTGACACCTTCAGGCAACTGAAAATTGGTTGATTTCCACACAAGAAAGCAGTGTAATTGAGTGGTGGGACTGGATTAAAATTTTTAAATCGAGTTAATTGCAGGATCGGTAATTAATTAATCACATTTTACCGAAAACAACTAATGGCGACAAAATAGGCCACATTTTCAAAGCAAAACCCCTTTTTGCTGCTAAATTACTAAATATATAGACATATAAGATCAACAACAAATATATTTATTGTTTTAAATTTCTTATTTAGCCATCAGATTGATACAAAGTGCTATTATACCCATTCAGCACAACATAGTCCATTGACTGAAGGACAGGAAAATGCCACTGCTTGGAACATGAATGAGACAAAGTACTGCCCAGTAAGAGACCAATTAGCAGTGGAAACATTTCCCTGAATACGCCAGACCATAAAATTGCGTACCGAACCGCAGCAGCCCGCTCAGTGGAAACATGTCCACTGAGAATCTGTGCAAAGATTTGTAAATTGATGATCTCAATCTGATTTGACTGAGCTTGAGATTGTTTTGCAAAGACGAAAATCTGGTATCCTTTTTCTTCCACTATTATATTAAATCCTAGAAAAACACACTGGAGTTGTAACATGAGAAAATAAAGAAAAGTTTGAGCGATGTGAATAGTTTACAAGCAAACACCAACGTTATTTTAGCTGATTAAAACTAACAAAACAACAAAAACTGAAACTGTAAAAATATTTTCAAAAACATTTAAAAATGGTGATTAATGGGAAAAAACTGTAACTAACTAGAACTACAATGTGGTTTATGAAACTAACTAAAACATACTGAAACTAGATATAGTATCCTTATTTTTTGTGTCTGAGTCTATTTATTAACTTTTCAGACCAATGTGAATTTTTTTATTAAAGCAGTCTATGTCAGCTGTCGGCAAATTACGGCACTCCAAGCTCCTCCTGGCGGTGCTTACGCTAGTCCGCAAAATGACGATGACAAAAGTCAGTTGGTTGTTTGACAATAATATAATACATTTGTTAAGTATTCAACATGGTATAAATAATCACAATTCAATGTAATACTTTGACCTTTTGAATTCTACATCGAATAAAGTATGGAAAAAATAAAAGTACTACTATACCTAATAAAATCTAAACTAAAACTAAACAATATTCAAGTAATAACTAATAAAAACACACTAAAAACTAATTAAAACTAACTGATTTAGACAAACAAAAAGTCACAACGAAATAAGACCCAAAACTATTATAACCCTGGCACAAACACACATCCAAAGTGATCTTTAGACTCTCCACAAACACAGTGAAAAACAAACAAAAACACTAAGAACCGACAGTGAGCAAACAAACAATATTACATGACTAAATCCACTTCAAACAGATTCTGATGGCATAATGAAGGCAGACATAACATGCAGCCACTGAAATGGACCAGGCTGATATAACACGTGATAAGAAGTCCAAACAGACGTTCCTGTCACTCTGAGTTCAGTCTTTAAGGGGGGAGGGGATGTGGCAACCGAGAGGCGTCTCCGGACTGGAGGGGATAAAACAGCATATGGCCAGACGTCCTCCTGCTCCGATGTTGTCACCTTTCTCAGTCTTTAGAGTCAACCCTCATGGATTAGACGATGAAACAGGGATCAGACTGGACCCAGCAGACAAGCGGTCGTCAGGAGAACCCGAGCCCAGCAGACACCAGATACAGAAATCCATAGCAGGATGATGTAAATCCACACAAACACACAATGAAGGCCCACTCTATAATGTGACCCGCTGAACTGACTCCAACACTCGCCCGGGGCTCCGCCAGCCGTCCAGCGATCGAATCTGCCATGTGGACGGCTATCTGAGAAGTGTGCTGGCATCTTAGAGAGGCTGGAGGGATTTAGAGAGGCCAAACTTAACCCACGCTGTCTGAAAGCACAACCCAACCAGCCTCTCAGTCAGCTACAAAGATTCACTACAACGTTTCCCTTTTTACTCTGCCTCTTTAAAGAATTTCTTTCTTGCTTATGAGTTAAAGCTGCAGTATGTAATTTTTATGAAAAAATATACATTTTTTTACTTAATTGTTGAAACTGTCACTATGTTCTGACAGTATGAGACAGGTAATCTGTGAAAAATTTGAGCTTCTCTGAATTCTTCCACTGCTAGCTAGAAATAACCAATCAATACCAGGAGGCGGGTCTTAGCGCTGTCAATCACAATCCCAACCTTGGTCTTTGGCGCACTGAAGCTAGTGTAGCATGTTGTGAATGCTCAAACTAGTTAGCATGGACACAAATGTCACAGATAAATGGTTCTCTCCACTATTGGCACATTTAGCAGTATGTTCACAAAGAGGATTGACGGCGCTTTTATGCAATTAATAAATAATCGCTACTTGTAATCCTACATTTAATATAATCTTGTTTAATATTTTGAGTTTCTATATAAAAGTATTACAATTACATTCCAAAAATAATTGCTTGTTCATTTAAGTAGATGCTGAAAAATCCAACATAAAGTTAATTTTGTATCTCAATGCTCCTATTATTGGGAGGCAATTTCATCTTAAGCAACAATAATAAGCGGTTAATTAGCTGTTAATTTTCTATTTACCACTTTGACAGCCACATACATCTAATGATGAACCATTAATTTGTGAAAATGTTAATTCAATGTTTGTCTAAATAATGAGAAATGCCTTTAGATTGATTTGGTGTGTTTAAATTATTTATTTTTTCCTCTTAAGATGTTGACCTCTATTCATTTAAAACAACAGAGACAGCAGTTTTGCTTGAAAAAATACTACCATTTAAATAAGCCTTTTAGCACTTAATTTTACCAAACATAAAATAAAATAAAATGAATAAACAAATAAAAATCAAAACAGGCCTTCAGACTTTCTTTCTTCGAATTGCTCATTTGTCTCATTCTATAACAATTTTGGTACAAATTCTGTGCCAAAACATAAAACTTAAAATTGTTATGTTGTCTTTATCCTGCCTTTCATATTCATTATGCTGCGCATTTAAATAAATTGACTTAACTTTTCAAACTCACCCATCTCCGTTTTTTTTTTAAACTATTACTTTGGATTAAGGGGCTGCACAGTGGAGCAGTTGGTAGAGCTGTTAACTTGCAGCAAGAAGGTCCTGGGTTCGATTCCCGGCCCGGGGTCTTTCTGCATGGAGTTTGCATGTTCTCCCTGTGCATGAGTGGGCTCTCTCCCGGTTCTCCAGATTCCTCCCACAGTCCAAAAACATGACTGTCAGGTTAATTGGTCTCTCTAAATTCTCCCTAGATACAAGTGTGCGTGTGCATGGTTGTTTGTCTTGTATGTCTTTGTGTTGCCCTGCGACAGACTGGCGACCTGTCCAGGGTGAACCCCGCCTCTCGCCCGGGACGCAGCTGGAGATGGGCACCAGCAACCCTCCCGACCCAATTAGGGACAAAGGGTATTCAGAAAATGGATGGAGAGTTTGGATTAAAAATTACTTTTGGGCTCTTTGGGAAAAGTTCAACATCACCTGAAATGTCTGCTAATTCTGTGATGAGGACAAATAATAAATCTCCCTCCAATTAAGGTCAGACATAAACCCATGAGCTGGACTGATTAAGAGAGCAAATTCATAAAACAGGAACTTATTTAAATCAATAAAATGCTTCAGTTATACAGGTATGCAGGTGGTTTTATGAGTTGAGGTTTCTACACTCATAACACATTTCATAATAAAAAAAAATTCAACAGAAACTGCAAAATCCAACCACATACTTCACACTAAATGACAATTTATCTGGTAAAAAGTAATTTCAGAGAAGACTGATCATGGCAAGGTCTTTGGACTATTGTGAATAATTCAAGGTAACCAGCACATTGTGCTTGGAAAGTGAAGTGGATGTTGAATTTCTTTTATTTTACTTTGCAGACTAAATTCCTGTCACAAGGTTTGTGCATATGCTGATACCTCCAAACAAACTGATTAATTTGCATGGTTGAAACTCCTCCATAGGTAGCTGAGAGCTACGATTTGCATTCTTTTTAAGGATTGCAACAAAGAAAATTTAGTCTGAGAGTTTGGTAGAAAAATGTGCAGAATGTTTCAGACAACACAGCTACAGAGTTTCGGTTCATGTTTTGGCTTATCGGAGTTTCTCACAAAGAGCCCTGGAAGGATTTTTCTTACAACCTGGCCCTAGCTGACCTCCAAAGCCAGAGACAGCTGGGAGGTAAGCAAGATAATGAGAGAGGGAGAGGAGGAACCCTCAGCCTACCCATCAGCCATTGAACCAAAGCTCAGTCGAATCCTGCTGGAGCTGAAACTATAACTCTGATTGCTATATTTACAAACGCAAAAAAACATTTAAATCTGCGTTTTCTGCCTCAAAAAGCATTTCTTCTTTGCTCATTTCAGCCATGAAAGGAAATGAGACGTCATCGCTTGCCACAAGCTGGCAAACTGTCCCAAGTCATGTCCCTCCGGATAAATATCCCTCCATTTTGGAGAACACACACCAAGAGGACCTCCTGCAACTTTTATAACAAGTCTTTTCCATCTTCAGATGTGGGGGGGTTAGGGGTAGGATAAAGAGAGGATGAAGGAGGAAGACGAAGGCATGAGAGAAACGTAAGCAGAGGGAAATATTTGGCTTTGAGCAGCCAGAGCTTCATCAAGGTTAATTGGTCTGTTGAGAGGACACGCTCATCTGGCTCATCAATCACCCGGGTCATTGTTTCCTAAAGTGTGTCTGCAAGCTTCAGTCCCCCAATACCCTTTTAATGACTGCTCCTGTCAAAGACACAATGCCTCTTCTGGTTTCAGTCTATAAATCAAGCTGGTGTCGCTAAAGCTGACATCAGCATCGATTAAAACTGAGTTTAGTCTAAAACTAGGTGCACAAGTTAAGATTTCAGACCATCATCTTTGTTTTAACCACTTATGTTGAATAGAATAGAATCCAACTTTATTGTCATTGCACTGTCACAAGTACAGGCAACAAAATCTAGTTTGCATCTATGCAGAAGTGCTATACAGGATATAAATATATGTTGAAGGAGCGCTGCAAAATTTAGCTACACAAAATCCTGTCTAATGGCTCAAATTATTATGCAAGATTCTGAAATTTGATCATGGCAAGGTATTTGCACCAATACAATATTAACGAAGTAATAGCAAAAGTATTATTTTCTTAATTTTGTATTAGCCTGTTAGCCATAAAGTAGAATAAATTACAAAATTTGACAGAAACTACTAAATTTTAAAATTTGAGAAGCAGAAATGTTGTTTATCTAGTCCCTGAATGATCAGATTACATTTTACACAAGTAGCAAACTTGCTTTTTTTTGTTTTATTTCTTGCCGGTGTAGAAATCAGATCACACGTAAATAAGATCATTGTAAAGAGTTGCAGCTCAGTCTTTTAAATGTACAAATTAATAAAAATAAACCACAATATAATCCAGAAGTACTTTTGATGTCTCTGGGCTTTGCACACTGAGTTCTTTCAAATGTAACACATTAAAGAGGAAATAGGGGAAGCAAATTAACAAAAAAAGAATCTTGTTGTTAAAAGGTGTTAAAAGTTTAAAGAATTGCATGGATAATTTCTTTGTAAACATCAATATGCGAAAAGCTCAGCTCTTCTGCTTGACTTATAAATAGAGTTTGGGGCAAATCTATTGATTATATTCTGATTAACTGAGAAATAATTGGATGGTAAAAGGTGATTAATACGAGAATTTGGGTAGAATATATTTATAGGCAGTTTTTTTTAAATCTTTAACAAAAACTGTATATATTTTTGTATAGTTTTGGCTTATATAATCCTCTTAATATGTTGTTCTTTCAGCAAATTAAATTTTTTAGAGGCTCTATACTTCAGTTAATAATTAGTTGATTGCTAAACTAGTTGACGATTATTTAAATTATTGATTAATCACAATTAATTATCATTTGATAATGTCACCTTGACATTTTTAACAGAATATTGATTATCCGATTAATAATGTGTGAAATTTGCCAAGTAAGCAATAAAATATAACAAAAATAATTAATTATTTTACTCTAAACATACTGCATGCATCTCAAAGAGAACATCTTTTGTTTGAATTGACCAACAGATGAGAGACTAGGGGTCACAAGCGCATATAAGCCACAGAACGGCTGAGACACCACAGATGTTCTGGAGGTAAATGTTGTGAAGTTTTACCAGAGATTTTCTTTTTTACTCCCCTAAACAAACCCGTCTCCAGTCCATGTGGTGCAGGGAAGCTTATGGTAACAGTTGTCTAACCTCTAACCACATGAGCAACACTGGGCTTGACATTTCATGCTAGCTTCACATGAATGGACTGATTGTTCTGCCAGCCGTGGCTCCATCTTCCACACTATACATCTGTCGTCTGGTGACCTTACAGGTTCAAATCCTTCCACGGACCAGCAGCAGCGGCGGCAGCACGCCTCCTGGAAGGATACTCCAGAGGACTCGTCATTTCCCACCCTCTCCCTCTCTCTCTTGGGGTCTCTGAATCCCAGTACAGCAGTGTGCGTCTCTGCTAGCCAAAGGGGAGGGAATCTGGCTGTTTTTCTTGCTTTTCTTTCCTTGCTTTCTGCAGCTCTGCTTCGATTTCTGTGATTTTTCATGTGCATGTGAGCTCCAACATCCTCCCCTCCTGCTCCATTCATGCTGCTCCACTTCTCCTGACAGATCCGAGGGGCTGGAAATAACCTTCACATGGCCAGCGTTAACCCAGCTCTCTCTCTCTCTCACGCTCACACAGATTCATCCACACAGATGCATGCCAGAGCAGGAATGACAAGACAGCGCCACTCACCACTCCATGGACCAGGAACTCAAACAGTTTGCTCTTGGTGGCTTTCCTGGCTCCCCCCGCCGTCTCCTCCGTAGCCATTTGCTCAGTCCCCTCCGCTTCACCCTGCTACGTCTCCCCTCTCCTTCTTTTGTCTTTCCCTCTCCCTTCTCCCAGCCTCCTGTTCCCCTCCCCTGCTCCACTTTCCTTCTCTTTGTGCTCTCCTTTTCAGCACTGCCTGTCCCTGACTCTCCTTCTCGCTCGCTCTCCCTCTCTCTCTCCTATCTTCTGAACGTGTCTAGCTCACTTTTTTTTTAGTTGGAGCCGGGCACGTCGCTCGCTTGGAGGTGGAGTATGGTAGATGAGGAGGTGGGGGGGGGATTCAGAAGCCATACGGGGGTCTGGCAAGGGGGTTTCAGCCAGCCCACCCCTTCCTCTTTTCTCCCCAGCGCAGTTGTTGCATTCCAATGGTAGATAAGGGCATGCATTTGGACGCGGTTTGCATGGGGGTCGAGAGGTGGGCGATTGGGATTAGAGCCAGTGTTGCCAGATTGGGTTGGTTTCCACCCAATTGGGTTGGGGAAAAAAAACCCAAAAACAGCTGTTAAAATTTGGGCTACTCTTCACAAATTGTGGCAGGTTTTTAGAAAGTGTTCCTTTGAAATAGTTGTCACCGTGTGGCAGGAAAGCACAAAAACTTTCAATAAAATGCCATTTTTGCACTTATCTTAGTAGTTAATTTATTTTTAAATGTCTATAAACTGCCAAATTTGACACGGTCAACGACTAATTAAGGCTGGGTAATAAATCAATAACAATACATATCACGATAGATGCACTTCCGGTACCTTTGCAGCCGACAGCAATTTTTATAGGTATCCATAACCGTCATGACTGTTGCTATGACAACTATAAACAAGCCACGAAATTAGAAATAGTTCTCGCCTCATTCTTATACTTAAAAACAATATATTACAACTATTACTCGATCACAATTTTTGAGTACTCAACCCACCAATATCAGTGAGCAACTAGCAACATTAGCTTAGCTAATGTCGTTTGTATCTGCAAGCTAACACGGACATGTAGCCTACGTGTATGTTGCTACATGTACTTACTCTGCCAGTCACCAGAACCTTGTTACAGACGTGAAGTGGTCGTACGTCCTTCATAAAGCCGATTTTATGCATCCAAAGATTTCAGACCGCGAAGTTCCTCCATGATATATGCAGTCCTCGTGAACTGTGTCATAATATGAGATCGGAGTTAGCTTGTCCACATCGTCTGACATGCCTCCTTTACATGTCTCTTACGGATTGGTCAAGAGTGCAAATATATTTTCTTTTTGTTGGTCTTCAAGCCATCCTTTATCTATGCTTTGCTCTGTGCTCGTTAACCAAGATGGCGGCTCAATTTTACTGAACTGCGATGCAGAACCACACAGATTTCTGGGTGACGTAGCCACTCAGCCCCTCACAACCAGCTAAGGAGGTTGGTGGTATCAACTAACTCATTCACGCTTTAGTTACCTAGCAGCTCACACACTCTTTGGTTACCTAGCAACAACCTGAATAATTTGCACAGCCTCAGTTAAAGGTTTTGCCAAGTGCATAAAAAATGAAGAATCTTAGCATGGTATAGGTCCTTTGTCATACAAAAATAGAGTGCATTATGATTTCTTTTTTTTTAAATTAAAATTAAACTTTTTATAAAATCTGTACATGATTAAATTATCTAAAACATAAAAAGGGCTTCGGACAGTTCAATAACTGACCATTTCCAAATGTTTTGAATCATCAGCTGTTTCTATTTTGTTACCCAAATTTTTAACTATTCAGGGCCAAACAAAATAGTTTCATGGGTCACAGATGGCCCTCGTGCCACACTTTGGACACCTCTGCTTTGAAAGAACCTAGTATATGTGACAAAATATGACACTATTAACATGAGTTTCATTAGAAGTTGTGATTTGGGCTGGGTTTTTAGGAGTTGGTTGGGTTCTACATTGTGTTTGGGCTGGAAACAGTCAGTCAGATCTGGCAACCCTGATTAGAGCCAGGCCCCCCACCACCACCACCCAGCGACCACGGTCAGCACTCATTCTCAAAAAAGGACATTAGGGCTCTTAAAGGGGCCACGCTGCATATAATTAACGCACATATGTTGCCTTATATGATAGAGCTATGACATGGAGAAGTGTTTGAGAGTGCTAAAGCCACTTCACAGGAGGACCTAAAAGGTGACACGTCAAGAGAACCTTCACTTCCTGTGTTTTTCTATTCAGGGTGCAGGGGCAGGTTACAAACATTTCCTCCGCTTGCCTCATTAGGGTTTACCTTTCACCCAGTAAGTCAGGCCTCAGGCTAAGTTCAAGCTAGAAACATCAAGCTTGACCCAGACAGAGAGGTGACTATAAGGCGCTTGTAATTGTGCTCAATTTCTTTAAAAAGTAAGAAAGAAATGCATAATTATAGAGGCCTAGTTCAAGGACAGAAAAGCTAACGTTGTGTTGTCTTCCCGCTAAAATGACACGCAGGTCATTGCTCTGACTAAACCCACTCCACGCTGAAGATCGCAGCCCACTCCAGCTCGTCACAGATCAGAGTGCTGAAATATTCATGAGGTTATTTGAATGACAAAGAGTGTACCGTGTCACTGGTTTCACTTCCTTTTCCACTGGTGTGAAGATGGAAACAACAAATCAAGAGAATATGTCCACTTTGATGCTTCGTTCCTGCTTCCATTTTGTATTTAAAACAGGGTTGGGAAATGAGGACTTAAAGTTTGAGCATTATATTTTGTGCTACTATAGTAATAGCAATAAAATTGATGATGAGGACTATTTATTATGGTTTTTTTTAGGTAACTAAATGGCTGTGACACCACAAAGATAAATACTGCTCTTGAGAAACAGATTCCCGCTTCTTTGGGACATCAGTCACACAAAAAAAGTGTGATTTAGTATCACTAAACTGCACACAGTAAGTATATTTAATCATATTTTCAAATGTACTGATACTCTCATTGCACAAACAGCAGAGAAAATAGTAAAATAAACAATCCCACCAATACGGACAGGTTTCTAAATAAATAATAAATTTATCACAATAAATGATAAACGATACAATAAATGGTCTCCTCTAACTTAAACTTTTGCGTTTTATTGTATATTTCTTCAAGGTTTAGTACATCCATGGATTCTTCAGATAAATAATCAAATATAATAATTTTCTGAGGACTTTGTTTAATACCCTCCACTATTGCATCTTCAATGCAATAGTTCAAACCCATGAAAAATATGTTTAATGCCGGCTAAAAGTTGTTTTTAAAATTTACTTTGAAGCTCACAAACAAACCTCATTGGAAACAATTTTTTTCAATATTAATGGAAAGTTTGGTGGATGGACAAAATTATGTAGAAATCAGCCTTGAGTGGAAGAAAAAAGCCATATATTTTGTTTTGGTTGATTTTATTTAACTTCTTAGGGTACAAAATGAGGTACAGATCATACTTTATATGATTCTGATAATTTGGTTCTGATTCCCATTTGGGCCAGTTGACTTCTCGTCAATGAAATTAGCGCTAGCTTGGTAGATATTATTTACTGAAGTTAAAGATCCACATTCGCTGACAGGAAATGATGAGCAAATTGTGGAAAATCATCTAAAGTAATTGGATATCAAAATTGGATATCTGAAGTGATGCATTGTTGGTACAAAATGTCCCGACCTGAAAAAGTTGCGAAATCTTGAAGGTGCCAAAGGTCATGTAACATTTTTTAAGCCTATGTTACACTTTTATTTCTGATCACCAACCTAATTTTAATATACAACAAAGACAAAGAAAGTTGTTGCAAAATGCTGTTTTCAAATGATAATTTCATTTATTATGGAAAGAAAATCCAACTTAACCTGGCCTTATGTGAGAAAGTTATTGCCCTCTGACCTTGTTGTGTTGCCTTTAGTAACAGCAACTCCCAAAAATATTTTTGATAAACTGATAACAATTTTAAATCACTCTCAAGTAATGTTTCTTTGCAAATTCTTTAAATTCAGATGCATAAATGGGGTTTCTAACATAAAGCTACAGAGTTTGACTAAAACCTCTGTTGTTTTTTAAGGGAGTTGGCCATTTTGCTAAATCACTCTTATTATTCAGGAACTGATTTTAACTTTAACAACTGAGGTCTGCTGTGCTTCGGATGCTATTCTGGGTTCTTGTGTGACCTCCTGAATGAGTCACTGAGTCGATCTTTCAGTAATTTTAAATGGCCAGCCACTCCTGGGATGGTTCACCAAAGTTTTATCTTTTCTCTGTTTGTGAAAAATGGTTCTCACTGTGGTTCACTGGCCTTACAAATGCTTTTTAACCCTTTACAAACTAACAGATGTCACAACATTGTCATCTTTTCTTGAATTTCTTTGAATTGGAAGTATGATGTGAGATCTTTCAGCCTACTTCATATTCTCAAAGAGGTTTTATTTAAGTGATTTATTGTTTCTTCAGGTATGACAGTCATCAGGTCTGGGTGTGGGTCATAAAATGGTGTAAATCACAGTTGGACCATAATTTAATGGAATGTGTGGTGCAGAAAATTACATTGAATATTCAGTTGTTACAGCCGGTTTTAAAGTTTTCAGGCAAATTCAGCTCAAAACATCTCCAAATTTCATTCCGGGAAAAGTCCGAAACAAAATTATCAAAAATAAAACGAATATGTAAACACTAATCCACACCAACTTACTTTGTTGTGGAGAATGAGTTTTTTTTCTAAAATGCATTTTTATGTAATTCTATGAATCCTTAATTCTACTTTTGCTGTTTTTAAACAAAAACTAAGTTGGCTAGAAAAAGCCTTAGTACAAAACAATGGTTGCTTTGTTTCTGTCATGTAACATTGTTTACTGTGAAGTCCTTGATAAAATAAACTGAATTGAATTGAACAGAAATACAGAGGCAACAGCACCTGAATTTCTTGGAAAATTACAATCAATTTTTAATCATGATTTCCCACAAAAAGAAAAAAACGTGCTATATCATCTTTAAAAAGGGCAGATTGTTTTATTTTTAATCATAAAAACAGCATTGCTTTGATGTTTAATTCAAAAATAGTCCTCAAAACGTGACAAAAGTTAATAATTTCACATTTAGCCCATTAAATTTACTTTAAACCTCCAAATATTGGAATCAGTTTATCGATTTTCAAATTCTTTGTCGCTTTAATTTGCTTGGTGGCGACACCTGCTGTCCATTTGCGAGTACTGCAGCCATCAGTAATTAATTTTAGGAGATATTCCGTAACCTTCGCTGATTTCTATTTTTAACAAACGTTTCATTGTCTATGCTTGTGATAGTATTATAAAAGAAATACGTCCCGTGGGACGTCAGGCTACTTGTCTACTACGTTTTTATTCACAGAATCACACAAGATCAATTACAGTTTCCTACAAGGTCAAAAGGCAGAGATAGGGTCGGCTTTTCTCCAGCTAAGGGCGTCGACTGGTAACAAAGAGATGCAGCAGCACAGGGAATGCATAAAGCCAACTTAACCCCCCCTGCTGGACCCCCTCCGTCTCCCTCACCAAATCCAGTCAGCCTTACCAAATGGTGATGTTCCAGTGAAGCAGACAGGGAAGCAAATGGGGCTTGCAAGGGGTAAAGGAGATGCGGACGTTATTATTAATGACCAGTAGGGGGAGCAAAACAGGCAGGCGGGGAAGTGCATACAGCCTCAGGAAGTAGAACTTATCAAATTATTCATATTACTATTTAATGTGAATATAAACTTTTTTCATTATCAATTTTCACTTGAAAAGAAAAAAAAAAAAAAAAACTTTTGTTTTGAAGATTAATTCTTCACTTCCTTTTTTGGCCACTGGGTGGAACCAAAGAGTCCAACGCAGGCCTTTCAAATCTCGGCTTTCAACACTCTCCCAAACGATCATTTCCATCCAGTTTCACAACATCTGTACATATTTGTCTAAATTCAATATGGCTTCATGTCTTCATGCAACATGAAGCTTCAAAATGACAAAAAGTCAGGGATGTTAAGAAAAACATTCTTTTTTCCTCTGGAGAAATAGCAGCAATTAATCGTCAGTTGCCACTTTTGTTTGTTTGACAACCAAAAAAAATATTAAAACACAATAAATAAAAAAATAAACTGTAAAGACCAAACTATTCATAATTTTTAAAACTAACATAGCTTTAAATCTTTTCACTAACTTGACAGCTTGAGCATTAAATGTGAAATTATTGGGGCTACAATTAACTATTGTTAGCTGCTGAATATCAGCCAAACGGTTGCCACTGGACAAAAACATAAAATAAATTAAAGGAAAAACACTGGACCCCAAGTTTTTGATAAGAAATAAGCATGCAGCCAGAAGTAGTATGAAAAGCATATTTATGACTTAGAATAGTCTAGTCAAAGTCTGGACCTAAATCTAATGTTGCAAGATTTGAAAAGTGATCTGCACTCATGCTCTATTCTTAATATGTGGAAGTGTTTGGGAGAACTCTGTAAATACACTTCATTAGGACTGAAATGATTAACTAATTAATCCTGATTAATTTATTATTGGAATAATCATCAACTAATTTCGTAATCGATTAATTGCTAACTGGAGTATACAGACTCAAAAAGATGCTAATTGCTTACAGAACAACACTCTCAGAGCAGTAAGTAAGCCAAAAATATATACATTTTACATTTAAGATAAAAACTTTGTAAATATTTTCTACCTTGGACTTAAGTGGCAGTTTTAACCACACTTGGTTCAAATTCTGTATAAAACACGAAATCTCCTATTAAGCACCTTTTACTATTCAATTATTTCTAGGTTAATATAAATATTCATCAATTAATTTACAAATGATCAAGAGTACATTACAAAACTGCTATGATATTGCATTTTGGGCAATAAAATGTTCATTTTCTTATTTAAAAAATTTATTGCATTTGCATTTTTGAGTTTCTAGTATTATATAAGAAGGTATCAGTGGTTAAGTGAAAAATCTTCAAAATGTACTATTTTTTAATCTAATTACTCGATTAATCTGTTAAATAATGCACAAGTTTTTGCTGGGTATCACAAAGTAACAAATAATTGCAAACATTTGCTACAAATTGTTGCTTTTTCAGACTTTTATATTTGCAAACCAACACTATTTGGCCAAAATGATGTGTATGATTAAAATTAAGGACAAAGAAAACCAACTATGAATTGAAGGAGTCATACACCAAAAACTGGAAACGATAAACCTTCTGCTTCAACATGTTTGAGAAAAAACTGCAGAGATCTACCAATTACGCAGAGGGGAAAAGCAGAAAGAGAGGAGTCAAATTTTATATGAGTGCTGAGGGATAACTTGCTGTTCCCAGTGGCAACGTTTACATACCAGAGACTGTGAACCTGCCCTTGTCAACATTATTGTCACAGACAGATGGGGTGCACTAGGGGGAATGTGGACTGTACAGAGGGCATGGAGAAAATCTGATTCGCTCCCACTGCTGGGCCCCTCGCCTCTCTTTCTTCAGTTTAATAGCTGCAGACAAAACTCAGCTCAAGCTGCTTAAAGGCCAGAGTTCTCGGCGAGCAACTCAATGGCCGACGGCTGCCTTCAAAGGGACTTCACAAAAGCGCGACCTGCGCCTTCTCTGAGGGGGGGATAAAAGGGAGAAAGAAGTACATTTCAGCGCTGATTTCTCACAACGAGCGAGGCATGTGCAGCGAAGGAGAACCTGCAGAGAAAGAGAGAAAAGTCTCCCATGACAACTGGAAATAAAGGCGGCATCTGCTGATGTTTTTGCGCTCAAAGTGATTTGGAACGTTTAACTGTGGGAAATAGATGAAAAGCAGCCGTGTTCCTCCTGGATGGTTGTGCTGTGTTGGCAAGGTTCTTTTAAGCCGCAAATAAGAGTTTCAGGGACAAAGCATCCAGCACCTATAAAAAGGAACCACTGCAAGAGCAGATGGAAAGATGGGGTAACAGTAAAACAGCCAAGTCCCCCCCACCAAAACCCACTCCACACACGAGCGGCAAACAGCACACTGGGTCGAGCCCGCAGCACTACCTGCCTCCAGGCATTTCCTGTTTGCTGTAACCATGGCAGCGGGATAATCCGCTCAGCACTCAGAGCCAGCAGCCAATGGTGCGAGAGCAACGCCGACTTTAGTGATTTGAGAAGTGGAGCAGCAGCTGGCGGACTGAGACAGGGCTGATTTCAGAGCAAAAAACTGTGAAACTGGAAATTAAACACGCTCAGGAGAGAAAAGAGACTGGATGAAAATCCTGCAGGATGCTCTTCACAAGAGATTACTCAAATTCAAGCTCCTTTCTTCAATAGTTCTCATGAGTTAGCTCAACCCAAACAAGGAGGTTGCAACCTGAATCCTTTCCAAGGCATAATCATGATCTTTTATGCTTCCTTGAACAGGTTAGGATAGGTTTATGGGCTACATAAAATATGTCCGTTACATTTTTTTGTACAAATTTGTTCTTATATTATGAGATTTACCCATTTTGAGCTCCTTTCAAAAAGAGCTGTTTTAGGGCCTCTTGTCACTTTAACACTGTAAAACACAAAATTTCACCACATATATTTGTCTTCTTTCTAGTGAAAATATCTTAATACAGTTGAAATAAGATAAAACTAACCCATAAGTAACTTTTCAGCAAGATATAGGAGCTTCTTTAAGTAAATAATTCCTTAATATTGATAAAAAAGTACTAGTTCCATTGCCAGATTATTTAACTTATAAGATGGGAAAGATATGTTGTTATAAGTGAAATTATCTGTCAACCGAAACAGTATCATCAACAAACTCCTGTATCTTGCTGAAAATCTATTCATACGTTAGTTTGGTCTTATTTGAATATATTTGCCTTAATAGACTAAAATAACTTGATAAGATTTTGAGTTTTTGCAGTGAAATCCCAATAAACCGTTGCTAGTCAAGACCACACAACTCAACATTTACCCTCACACGTGAAAGTTGCTGCAAACAGATGCGCAATTATACAACCGAACATCTTTGAAAAGCAGAAATAGAGCCTCCTGCACAGCCAACAAGAATGCAACAAGTGGTTTCTGAATGAAAATCAACAACAAAATGCTTGTCTCTTCCAGCAGCCATTGTACAGTGCATATAGCGGTAAAACCAGCTGACGAAGCAATCAAGCAATCAAGTTTACTTGTGTAGCGCATTTCAGCAACAAGTTAAAATCACCAATAAACCACAAATATGTTGGTCTATGTTCCATTGGTTATGGTTTCAATGCTACTCTAAAAAGGTGGAACTCAGTGTTTCAGCTGTTTTGCAGTTTTCTGGAAGTTTGTGGTGAACAGAAGCTGAATACTGCAGAGCCAGAAGAGCCGAGAGATCCAGAAAGTTAACACAACAACAACAGATCTTCAATGTGTTTTGGTGCTAAGCCATTCAGCAATTTGTAAACTAAGAACAGTTTTTTAAAGACTATTGCAAGGAGCCATGTAAAGACTTTAAAACTGGTGTGATGTGTTCTATCTCCCCGGTTTTAGTGAGAACGTGAGCAGCAGCGTTTTGGATCAACTGCAGCCATCTAATATATATTTTTGAGGCAGACCAAATGTACGAGAGTTCCACTTTGGTTGCTAGGTAACGGGCTGGGCTTTGCTTGGGTTGCTAGGTAACGGAGTGTCTGTTACATTTGGAAGGTTTATAAAGCAGTGGCTCAAATCTGATCCTTGCTAAAAAGAATTTGCATATGGACAACAACAAAAATCCAATTTGGGTCACATTCAAATGCTGTGTGAACCTAACCTTTTATGAATATAAGCAACATTCAAATATTTGAAAATTATTTTACCACAACAACAGCAAGGTTTAATTGTATACTCCACATCTCCTTGGATTCGGGTGGATTGGGTTAGTTAAGAAAACATTTTGGGCCAGTTATTTCCATAAACAGTGCTGATTTGTTTACCTTTTGTCATTCTGGGATACATCTTTTTGGGAAGAACAAAAGCTTAAACATTGAACAGGGACGTTCACAAATTCGTAACCACTGAAAACAAACAAATAATGGCATTCAGGCAATAATTAATTGCTCATACAGTCAGATTGTATGGTAAAGATGCCAAGTTTCAATGTCAATGCAAATGTTTTATACAATAAAATGAATGCAAAATGGTTCCAGTCAAGCAGCAGTTTGAACTTCTTTTAGATGCCTTACTAATTAAATACAATTCAAAAATACCTCATTAATCCGAAATGGAAAATTAAATATTATTTCCGCTTTTCCAATGTTTATAAGCAGCTCCCCTTTGCTATGGTTACACATCATAACAAAATAGCAAAATTATGAATATTGCAAAAAAAAAATATAAAAAATCTGTCCAACTACAGAATATCCAAAAAAGATGGAACAGTTGTCCTTCAAAAAGGCAGTTACCAATTATACGATCTTTTGACATTTCAGATTAACTGCCAACATCGAGTCTTCTTGAAATTTTTTTTTCACATTTCACCATAATTTTTCTTAGCAAAAGCAGACAGACGTATAAGAGCAAGATGTACAATCATCAGAGGCAGTTTAAAGTGTTCAGTATTGAACCGTTTCCCTTTAAAATAGGTCAGCCAGCTGCTCTGTGAACTGTGAGACCATTACAGGCCAGACATTTTGCTTCAGAGTCGAGTGGGTAATCTCATTATCTGGTTTATAAATGGAAGCAAGGTTTAAAAAGATAAAAACGGTTCTATATAAAAGACAGGAAAAAGAACAGAAACGAGACACAGTAAAGCTTCAGGTAAGATAACGGTGATCAAAACACCGAAATTATCTGAT
Organism: Gambusia affinis; assembly: GCF_019740435.1. Taxonomy (NCBI): domain Eukaryota; kingdom Metazoa; phylum Chordata; class Actinopteri; order Cyprinodontiformes; family Poeciliidae; genus Gambusia; species Gambusia affinis. Next base: position 7,111,515 of record NC_057888.1, read on the forward strand.
CTTGAAACTATAGACTGTGAAATTAGGTCCGGAAATTCTCAATTTAGAACTGTAAAAATACATTTATAAAGGCAATAAAGTGGGTGGTATTAAAAAAATAACTGGTAAATTGTTCAAAAAGTTTACAGGAATCAAAATATTTAAACTTCAAAACAATATTTCCAGATCGCTGGCAGCAGTAGTGAGGATTTAATTTGTTGGAAATTGTTATGTTAATGAATAAAAAAAGTGACTTACCTGGAATGTTTTATTTACATTTTGCCTCGTCTCAAACACAGTTTTTAATTCACTGGACTTTTATGTGACCTCTGGATGTTTGTTTAGAGTAGAAGGAAAATCTCGTCTCCAGTTTTAGCTCTTTTACGTTATGCTACATGGGCCAAAATTATCAACTCAAAAGTACTTTCAGGAAAAACAAAAACAAAAACAAAAACATTTTTAAAAACTAAAACCGCAGAACTTGATCTGACTGTTTTGCACCTGCTCAACAATAAACTAACAATATTGTTTTTGTAGGAACAGGATGATCTAATCCTTATAAATCCTAAAATTTTAAACAGTTTTTCATGTTTTTCTTATTAAATAAAAAACATTCAGTTTGCTAATTATTTTGCGCTCAATTTAATAAAAGGAGCTGAATACAGAAAATGTTTGCTGTATTTAACAACATTTTAATAAATTACGTAAAAGCAGATTATGGTGCACCAAGGACAATCACTTTGTATTGCATCTAACATTTTTGTAAGTTATGAGTTTTTGTTTTGTCCCAATTAAATTTAATTTCTCAATTCATCAAGTCTCCATCTCTATCAATCACCTGTGAACATCCACCATGTTTTCCATGTGGATGTGGGGAGGGCTGATGTGCATTGTTAGCTTTCCGCCACACCTAGCTTTTTGCATGTAGGTCAAAAAGGTCAATCTTGATCTCTTGGCTTCTGGCAAAGCGTAAAAGGAACTTCTTATGGCTTTCTTTGAACAATAGCTTTCTTCCTGTCACTCATTCATAGAGGCAAAATCAGTGGAGTGCCAACAGTTGAGCTTTATTGAAGAATGCACTGGATTTTATTTACAGGTATCAGACTGAAGGAGGTTAGTTAATACTGAAGATTATTTAAATTAATCATCAGTTATTTTATCGATTCATCGTTCACTGGAGGAGAGACTCTAAAAAAGGGTTACTTGCCAAAAGAAAAACATACGTAGACAAAAAAATAAATATATTTTGTATTTAAGATAAAAACAAAAAACCTCAGTCTGTAGTTTAGTTTAATCTGGTTCAAATTCTCATATGAATCACCTTTTGCTATTTGATTATTAATCAATTAATCCCAAAAAATAAACTGATAATTTCCAGACTGTATTAATAAGTCAAGCACAAATATTCTTTTTAGATGCAGATTTATTCTTTGCTACAAATGGTCAAGCACACACTAAATGAATCCCATATTATTGCACTTTAGGTGATGTTTATTTTCTTATTTAAGTTTTTTTTAAATGTATTTTGTTGGGACGCAATTTCAACTATTGACTTTTAAAAATCTGCAGAATGTGACTATTTTTTATTCAACTAAATGATTAATCGTCAGAATAATCGATAAGTTAATCAAGTTGCAGTCCTAGTTAATACAAATGTGCACAAAACTGAGAACTAAATGTTTAACTTTCTAACCCAAATTTTCCAATAAATCAGTGCCAAAATTAGTAAAAAACAAAAACAAAACAAAACAATGAAGGAGACCCTGATGGGCATCCCAAGCTGAATTTCAAACATGGCTGAACAAAGTGACTGGTGTGTGTGTGTGGTTTTCCTTAAAAAGGCAGGTCAGGCGTTCAGCAAACTGTAAAAGGAGCTGATTCTCTGATCCTTTATCAGACCTCGGAAGCTGTGATGGCACATTGCATACTAATGAGAATGGACTGTTCTCCTTTCTTTATACTGAGGGCGATATCTGTGCCAGCAGCTGGGTTAGGGAAGACTGCAGCTTAAAATGAAGCTATTTTAGTCCCGTTTCCCTTTTTTTTTCCACAGAAGCAGCCCGAACAATGACCAGACACTTCTTTTACGCCATAAACCTTAAAACAGGAAAGCATCTTCCAGACTTTGACTCTTCATGAGAGGAATATTCTTCTTAGAAAGAGAAGGTGAAGCAGCAAAGATGGAAATTTTAAATATGTTTCATGGGAAAGTCTGTGATGGAATCGCAACTGAATGGAAAAATCCACATCACCTGGAGTTTTCTGACATTACTATGATTCTAAAATACTATAGATATTCTGTTAGATTTCTCAATAAGACATACAACTACTGTAATGTTAACTTCTTTTGGTGATTTAATTAGTAAGAAATGCAAATATGAAGCTATTTTTCAAGTTAACCATACAAAAACAACCAAGCAACAACAAAATCAAAAAGAAACATATTCTAAAATTCATTCAAGGCTTATTTATGTTGGGATGCACCAACAGATAATAAGCTTAGAAGCATGTCATATATATTTAGCATAGAAATAATGCAGTTTCCACACACTTCTCAGCTCAAAAAACAGACACAAATACCAAAATATGCTAAAAATATACCAATAATTTCTAGATTAACTGTTTTGTAACACCATAGTTGGAGTGCTAATATTAACAAAGACTAACAGCTGAAACATATAAACTATAGATGTTAGCTTTTGCAGCAGTGCTAACATGTTTTCCAATGCTAATATTTAGAATATAGGAAAAACCTTGTTACCACAATTGTGGAAAATATGCTAAACTGCTCTAGAAACATAGGTTAGCTAACAACCATGGCTGCAAGTGCTTGTTAGCCGTTAGCCTCATTTAGCAGCAATATGTTCAGCTAGATTTAGAAGGAGCTGGATGTAGCTTAGCTGAATATTTTGTTGCTTCAGGTCAAAAGGCAGGATAAGAAACACAACTGATAAATAAAGATTGTTTGACAATAATAGTAATACTACTAATATCATTAACAATATCAATAACTTTTGTGACTTAGTAGTATTCCTTGAACTTTATAGGTACAGATTAGCTTAGCCTGTTTTCCTTCATAAAAATCCTTCAAACAGTACTTATGTTTTAAATAAAACTAAAAAAATAATCTATAAATCAATACATTTTTGATGTAAACAGCAAGTACAGATGTTTATCTTTTTCCAAGCCTGCTTTATAAAACTCAGGAGCTCACAAGAAATGGAATAAATTCAATTGGATCTTATGGGAATGAGCTGCTGCTGCTGACTACAGCTTTAACATAAAAATGAAATTTTCCTTTGACTCAGCAGAAGTAGATCTAGTTTCAGCCATACACCCCAAATTCCTCTCTCCTGCTGCTGCGTGCAGCGCAGCCTGCCAGCCCATTAACTGTAAAAATAAAACTTTTTGTACTGCACGTATGCAACTCACTAAAAGTCATGTTTTCATTCTTATTATCAGAGGTGAGTAGTAACTACTTACACTTAGTTACATTTACTAGAGTAACTTTTTTAGGGACATATAGACTTATAGTCATTTTAATCTATTAATAATTTGATTAAGCATCACTACTCTTATTTGAGTAACATTTCTGGATATTTTACCAAAAACATGTCACTTCACTGCAGTTTATTAAAGTGAGAGTCTTATTTTTACACAAACTTTCTTGTTTTGGTGTTTTCTATCTGCTGGGCCTGTTGTGCCATTTGGAGGTCAAGTGAATTAAACACCATACACTGTCCATGGAAGTTTTCTATGCTTTTCCAACAATAACTACTCCAATTAGTTTTATAAGTTTTATTTAAAAATAGTTTTTGGACAACAACTTCTTCTACTTAATATATGTTATTTTGAAATTGTATTATGTAATTTTAGTCTCTAAAATATCAGAATTTGCACATAACTTTATATATTTCTCTGCTGGATGTCCAGGGCTGGATTTACAAGGATGTGGGACTTTGGACTGGAGTTTTGGTTCCCACTACAAAATTAAAATTAAATTACATTAATAAGTAGTTTTATACATAAATTTATGGATGGCAGCAGTAGATCCATATGGTTCCTAAATAAATTACTATAATTTTGAGTATTGTTTATATAGTATAAATGGTGTATTTTGATATTGGATCAGTGCTAAAATATGCCGTCAGGGCTGTCAATCACTCTCATGTGCATGCTGCCTCTTCCTTTCTGCTACGTTACAGCTTCTGGATTGTAAAGCTTGCTCTGAATGCTAAGGCTAGTTAGCACAGCCACCAATGATGGCGGATAAACGATGCTAAATTGTTTCTCCGCTTTAGCACATTGATCAGCGCGTACACAATATTGATTGGCAGCACCAAGATCCTCCCACTGGCTCTATTTGGTTTGTTTTTGGCATTTATTCAGACACTCAGGGAGGAGATAGATTTTTTCCACAGACTGTCTTTCTCAGACCATACTGTTTTTAAAAAAATTTAAATTTAACAAATAATAATAATAAAAAAATGATTTTCTTAAAAATAAAAGTTACACACTTAAAGGTGTAGTTTATAAATTTGATAAAAAATAGATTTTAAAAAATATTTATTGTAACAGTCACTATGTTGTGACAGTATGCTGAGGAAAATAATCTGAAAAAGTAGCTTCTCCCAGTGCCAACTAAAAACAACCACTCAGAGCGAGGAATTTAGTGCTGTCAATCAATTCCAAGCAGCGCTGCTCATACCTTCTTCCCCTTACTCTCTACAATGCTGCAGCTAGCATAGCCCGTCATGAATGCTCAGGCTAGTTAGCATAGCCACAGATAACAACGCCATTAGAACATTTAGGAGTACCTGGGGCTGATGGATGGAGGAGATTGATCTTTTCACATATTATTTGGGTCATATTTGTCAATATATAGTAATAGTTTTAGCAAATATGTAAAAAACCGACTAAAAAAATTAAATAAAAGTTACATACTGTAGTTTTAAGTAGCCAATTTACTTTTTAACTCTACTTTTCACTTTTACTAGAGTCAAAATGTGCTATAGCTACTCTTAAGTGCAATTTCGGGGTACTCTACCCACCTCCGTTTACCATCATTGAAATAAGGTGTCAAATTGGTAAGTATGTGCAGAAAAAGTGAGAAGATGTGATGGTGTGCCCTCCTCAGGGAGGTGCATCCCGTGCATTACTCCTCAAGTGTCTGTTTCCCACACCAGTCAAGGTTAACAAGCCGCGCTGGTGTCTGCGTCGGCTGCAAAACGGTGAGGGGTGGCGGGGTGGGGGAGCAGAGGTGCAGCCTGCAACTATACACTGTACTGTGTGATGATGCAGACAGGCAAACACTGAAGCCTCAAAATATACACATCCCACTCCCTGTTCGGCGTTAACTAAAACACCGCGTACCAAACCTAAAGGCTCGCCTTGAAATAATCCTAAATTCACCAAGCGCAATTTAATCCCGGTACGTTTTCTCCCCTCCACACGCACAATAAATAGCAGCAAGGCGGAAAAAAAAAAAAAAAAAAAAAACTCCAATGCGCACTATAATCCTGAGCCTAACGTCAGGAAAAAATGTAACAAGGAATAGTTTTCATGGTGGATGCGGATTTATGAGCAGGCAGAGACTCAGAGCAAAATGTGCTACAAGGTAGCATAAGCATCCATACCTTTCTCTCCATCACTATGCGCTTTTTGGGGAGCGTTTCAACAGCAACTGTAGGATGTGTCCGTCTGTTGTGTGGAGCGGGTCTTTGGTCCGAAGCTTCCCACCTCAACTTCCTCTTGGCTTTCAGCACAGCGGCGTCTCTCTCCCTCTCTTTCTCTCTCTCTGTCACTCTCTCTACCACTTCCCCATTACTGGGCAGCTAAGCGACTTATTAGCGCTGGCCTGTGGGACGCCGAGCCGGGGATGGAGCCAGAGCCCGGATTGGAGAAGCCTCGGTCGGGAAAGGGGGGTAGAAGGAGCGCAGCGGCGCAGGCGCGGTCTCTGCTGGAGAGGCGATATAATGAAAAATTACCAGAGGAAGGGAGCGTCAACAAATTATCCTCCTCATCATCAGCAGAAGGTTTTATTTGGAGGCGGGTTTGGGGATTTCAACAAAATGGGATACAATTTCTAAAGTTGCACATGAAAAAAAAATAAATAAATAAAACCCGGAATATTTTATGGTTTGTTTAACCATCATCATTAAAAAAAGACAAAAAAATTGAGTCATATTTTCACCATCTCATTTATACATTTATAAATGCCAGAGTTTCAAATATAAATATTTTTATTTTTTGCTAATTAAATGTTTTGTTTGGAAATTAAATATTTAATTTGCACATATGTAGCTTCCTAACTAAATGATTAATTTGCAAAATAAATATTTTTAAATGTTTAAGTCGGAGCTAAATATTTAGCCAATTCAATATGTAGTTAGGAAGCTAAATATTTAGCTTACTAAATAAATACTTAGTAATGAACCTATTAATTTGCAATCTAAATATTTAGTTCTCAAATGCAAACTAAATATAAATTTATAAGTATGTAGCTTGCAAATTAAATATCTAATTAGGAAATTAAATATTGTGTAAATGAAATACTTAGGAAAATATTTAATTTGCTAATTAAATATGGTTAGGAAGCCATATATTTCGTTTGAAAGCTAAGTATTTAATTCCCATCTACAAACTAAATATTCATACATTCATATTTAATGTTTAATATTTAGCTTGAAAATTTAGCATTAAGCTTCCTAACTACATTTTATTGGTAAACTAAATATTTAGTTTGAAGATTAAATGTTTAGCTCGCATCTAAAGATTTAGCATTTTAAAACATTTAAGTATTTATTTCCCAACTAAATGTCTTAGCCTTTATATTTAAAACTGTTTGTTTTAGTATTTCATAACTTTAGCTTGCAAACCAAATGCTTAACTTGCAAATTAAAAATTTAGCTTGAAAGCTAAATATTTAGTTTACACACCAAGTACTTTGCATGCAAATTAAAATATTTAAAAGCTAAATATTCCGTTTGGAAGCTAAATATTTAGCTTCCAAGTTAAATAGCTAACTAATGTTCAGCTCCAAAGTAAATATTTTCCAAACCAAACATTTGATTTCCAAACTCAATATTTAGTTAATGTTTTTGCTAGCTTAATTACACATTACTGTGCAGTGGATCTATGCAAGTTTCATTGAAATAGAGACATTTTACATTAGAATTTATTTTATGCGCTTTCCATTGACTATAATTTTAGTTGAATTTTTTAAAAACATTCCTGCATTAAAATATCATAAACATCTAATAGTTGAATTTAATGATTAAAATGTTTGTAGCATTTACTTGCATTAGAAAAATCTACTTCTGCATTTAAAAAGAGTCAGTTAATTGAACAGTGGAGGCGTTTCTTGGTGGTTTTCTCAGATTTATTGGCATGTTGTGATCGGGTACATTCAGTTTAATAAAAGAGAAATCTTTCCGTTGTTATCTCAGGAACAAAAATATGATTCATCGGCTCCAGCTTCACCCGCATCCGCCGCCGCGCCACGGCGTTCTCAGGTATGCTTCAGTAGGCCGACCTCAAAACGCCTCCAGAACGTTTTCGGGAGGTGCAGCCCTCCATCTAGGTCAAAGTGCTGGTGTTCCCACAACGTTTTCCTTCTGCAGTGCAGCCCACTCCCTCCATGAGGTTTTTACAACAGCAGCCTTGGCTCAACACCGACAAAAAGATCAAAAGACATTTTACTGCTCAGAATAAAGCCTGGCGTTTGGTTTAAGGACCTTAAGAAGGAGAGAACACCTGCTGTTTTAAACAAATCTCTGCATTTGAAGATGATAATGTCACATAAAATGAATTTACTAAATTGCATACAAACTGATTTTCAAAGGGACTCCTGCTGAGCATGGATGAATTTGAGTAGATCATCACATTTGTAAATAATTTGAATATAACTTTAGATGATCACATTTCTCAGATTGTTTTAGTCAGATGAAAAGAGAAGTTAACAAGCAGCTCTTGAAGTTTCCTCTTCATTCCTTCTCAGTCCTGAACATCAAAATAATCTATCACAGGCTCCTCTTTCACCATCTTTGACCAGCTTCCACCCGCAGCCCTACGAGAGGAATCAGAAAGAAAAAAGATCAACCTAATTGAACCTTAATCCAATTATGTTATACTGAGGAGCAACTCAAAAGCAGTTTTCACTGCAAAAACAAAACGATTCCAAGTGTTTTTGTCTAGTTTCCAATAAGATTAACTATGTAGACAGGCCTACATACAACCACAAAGTTCAGTTTCGCCTCAACTAAAATGTCAGAAAGTCTTTAATCATGGCGGATGACTCACTTGCTGCTGTGCTGCTTGATATGAGCGATGGGGGGAGGCGCCCGCGCCGCCGTCTCCCTCTCTATCAGCGCCGTCAGAGTCGAGCTCGGACAGGCCGACTTCCCTCTGCCAACACAGATACACAGGCTCAGAACCACAATCGGCGCCGCCGTCAGGCCGCCATATCTGCTAGCAGACGTACTTGTGGGCGGTGATGACGACGTTCCGCTTGGGCTCGCTGTCGTAGCTCACGCTGTCAACGCCGTACACCTCGGCCAGCTCGTGGATGATCTTCCGGTGCTCCCTGTTCATCGGCGGGTAGCAGTGGCTCCTCTTCGGCTGCTTTCCCTGCATGCATCAGTGATGAGGATGAGCAACAGAGAAGCGATTCAGGCCTGATGAAGATGATTTCGGACAGTTTAATGCTGAATACTTGCAGTGATTTCTGCAGAAACTCATGCAGACGTAGTTGCTAATAAACGCAGCTCAAGATGTTTTTCCCTCATTAAATGTTTGGGATTTTTAGAATCATTTACTGAGAAGAAAAACCTTTATTTATTGATCCAGAATATTTTTAAAGCACAAAGTCCTTTCCATTTAGCTTAAAATATTATGTATATATTTATGGTAAATAGTATGGTAAACAAGAAACTAAGAAGCCAGAACAAAGGAAGTAAGACAAAAAGGAAGGAAGGGAGGAAGTAAATAAGGAAGTAAGGAAAATGTATAGAACACAAGAAGATGACAGAAGGAAGGAAGTAAGGAGGGATGAAGAAATGAAGGGAAGAATGAATACATGAAAGATGGAAAAAGTGAGAGAAGAAGGAAGGAAGGAAAAGAGTAGGGGAGGTGGGGAAGGATGAATGGAAGCAATAAAAGGAAGGGAGAACGGAAAGAAGGAATGAAAGAAGAGAAGGAAAAAGGAACAAGAAAGAGACAAGGAATGATGAGAATGTAAGGAAATGAAAGAGAAATACAAGGAAAAGGAGGAAAAACTGCACAAACAAAGGAAGATTGAATGAACAGGCGTAAGACACAAGGAGGGAAGGGATCAAGGATAAGAGTAAAAGAGTTAGGACACAAGCAAGGAAGGACTCAAAGAAAGGGGAGAAAAAGGTATGACACAAGGACATCTTTTTCTAGATGTAATCCTCTCCATTTGTCTATTATTGTCCCAAAAGGAAAATAAAAAAGCAAACCTTCAAAGCCTCCACAGGTAAACTAGTATCAGATTGTGATGCTACCTTATTGGTGAGCTCAACAAGATTCTTGATCTCTTCCTCTACCTCAGCAAGGAACTTCGGGTCCTTCCTGAAAGCAGAGTCATGCTGCGTTTTACTGCGACGACCCACTTTGTGTTTTTATGCTGCTGGGACATAAAAGAAAAGACAAGGCATCCTCAAAACCCCAGGAGCAAAAGGTCAAACCTGGCGTCTTCCTTGAGGCTGTCGCTGTAAACGGAGGAGGAGCGAACGTTGAAGGGGTCGGAGGAGGAGTCGATCTGCAGCGCCTCAGCCAGGCGCCGGTTTCTCTCCAAAGTGGCGCATTCTTGATCGCACTCGAGTCTGAAATCACAACGCTTTTAAAAACTCTACTCACCTCCAACTAAAACCAAAACCTGTCATAGAAACGACTAAAATCAGTTCTGGTGGTAACTTTTTGGGTATAAACTTCAATGGGATTCTAGGTGACACACAAAAAGTGGAACGAAAATTATGGTTTTCTTTTTTTACAAATAAGAATCTGTGCGGCTAGACAATAAATCAGTTGTATATATATATATATATATATATATATATATATATATATATATATATATATTGCAGTAGACATATGATCAGATGATTCACAAATCTACACTACTTTACATTGGTTTATCACAGTTTATCACTACTTTACATTGGTTTATTCCAATAAAACACATTGAAGTTTTGGTTGCAACATAACTCGGGTGTAAAAAAAAAAAAAAGCCACTGTAAAATAAAGCATTTTGTTTTCCTCCACCTGGTCTGTTTCAGCTCCTTCTTGGTGAGGAGTGGGCCGATGTCCATGGAGTCGCCAAGCTGCATGTCAGAGAGTTTGCTGGCCATCGCGATGGCTGCGTATCTATGGAGGAAATGTTACAGAAGAATATTTTAACTGCAAAACAGAAAGAAAGTGATTAAAAGTGAGGAGAAGTTACCTTTGATAGGAATTAGCAGCTTCTGTGCAGGCAACACTTTCCTTCCTCCGACCACAGTCACACTGGAGCGCTACCTGATGAGAACAGGAGTCCGAAACTTTGTTAAAAGTTATTTAAGCAGTAGTGATGTTTTGATCTAAATCAGGGGTATCCAAAGTTTTTTCAAAACTGTTCAGTCAAAAGTACTTATGTGCTGAAAAAAAAAAGAAAAATAAACTAAGAACAAACAAATAAAATCTTTTATTTTTCAGGTTTTTTTAAGCAAAGGGATGCTATTCAACGTAGAGACAAACACAAATGTGATTTTGATGTATTAAGAAAAAGAAAATTAGTTTTCAAATTGTTTTGAGCTTGATTGAACAAATTTTTTCTCAGTTATAAGAACAGGATTTGGATCCTTCTTTTGGAAAACATTTAATAAATTCAATTAAAGCAAATTTTTTTCAAGAAATCTGTGAATGAACTTCTTATTGTAAAACCTTATAAATTATGTTGGTAACAACTTTACGCAAATTAAAATTATCACTTGTCACTCTTAATTCAGCCACAAAATGGCCCCTGTGCCGCACTTTGGACATCCCTGATCTAAATTGAACATTTGCCACATCGCAGCAGGTTTTTTTTTGTTTTATTTGTCAGAAACGTCACTTTCCTGGAAAGTGGTCTGTACCTTGGCAGTGCAGGTGGTGCGTGGGCAGCTGCTGCCTCTGTGACACGGAGCCGCACATGGGTGGCCGCAGTCCGGCCGGGGCAACATGCACGGTTGCTGGCAGCCGCCCTCTGGCAGGCAGTCTGCGCGGTGGCAGAGGCGTTTGCAGCGGTGCATTTCACAAGGCAGCATCTTATTACACGTCAGACCACAGGAAATGTCTTGCAGGTGACACGGGATGTTGCTGCGTTGCTGTGGAGCCAAGGAATAAGCTTACTGCAATAATAATGAATGAAACTAAAATAACTCGGTGACCTTCGTGGGGTTTACCTCATGCTTTCCCATGCACCATTTCTGAGTGAGGTATGTGCAAGGCGGGCATTTGTCTTCACTGTGGCAGTTGTGAAACACTAAATCAGAGGAAGAAAAATGTTACAATCTCTTGTGTAAAGCTGCAACTAACAATTATTCTGATGATCAATCGATTATATGAGAAAATAACTGGCACATTCTGCAGATTTTCCATTTGACCACTTTAGCCTTTTTTGAATATATGAATTAATAGATGCAAATACATTATTAATTCATCACATTTATTGCCTAAAATGTAATAATATTGCATTTCTTTAACGTACGCATGATCATTTGCGGCTGAAAAATACTTCTCCCATCATTGTATGAAGAACTTATAATTTAGTAAATTTTTTGGATTAATTAAATATTAGTTGAATAACAAAAGGTGCTGAATAGGAGATTTTGTTTCTTACAGAAGCAAAATCCTTGCATGTAAAGCTAAAACTATTCTACTTCAGGAGTTCTGAGAATAACATTTACAGAAAAAGATGTTTTTTATCTTAACTGAAAAATATATATATATATTTTTTTGTAGTTTTAGCTTATTTATTACTATGAGAAAGTAGTTCTTCCAATAAATGCCTTTTTTTAAAGTCTTTATGCTCCAGTTAATGAATCAATTAATAATTATTTTAATAATCGATTATTTGTGATTAGTCTGATGAATTGTTTCAGTCCTAATCCTGTTTAAAGCTCAGTCGTTACCTGGATGGTCACATTCGTGTCTTCTCATGCACAGGTTTTTGCACTCCGGCGGTTTTGTGCCACAGGAAATTGGAGGGTACAACACAGCAGCACCACAGTGACACGTCAGCTCATCAAAACCTGCCAACAGGGGGAGTCGCAACAAACTCAGAGTCAAACATAACACCACAAAGAAACAGAGAAATGAAGTGAGAACTTTAAACTGGGTCTTGGTGTTTATCTACGTGTTGTTGTAGAGGTTTGGCTCCAGAATAAAATGACTCACTTGACTGCCAGCAGGGCTCGCAGTTCCCTTTGTGGCACGGCTCCTGGCAGCGGTGGAGGCCGCAGTTCAGCTTGTAGCTGCAGATCATGGGGCATCTGTGATCTGCGTTCTGGATGGAGACAAAATACCAAACTCATTTTGCAGTTCAGACAAACTTTAAACTCGTTTTTACAAAAGTTTTCATTCCTCTTAACCTTTTTTCACATTTTGTAACAACCACAAGCTTCCATGGGTGTTTGGATTTTATGTGCCAGAACAACAAAGTGGCAGAAAAATCTGGATAACAAAATAAAAGACTGAACAGAGCTGCAAGACATTTCTACATTTTCTCAAAGAAATATACAGAGATTGGTTTTTTTAGAGATTGCTGAGTCAAAAGACAAAGATGGACGATTGGCCTGATGGATAAAAAAAAAAAGAATGGATTGACTTGTGGACAGATGGATTAATAAAAAGATGAATGAATGGACAGATGGACAAATAAAGAGATAGATTAATGGACAGATGGGCGAATAAAGAAGAATGAATTGACAGATGAACGAATAAAAAGATGAACAAATGGACAGGTGGATAAAGAGATGAAATGATGAATAAACGTACAGAAGGATGAATAAAGAGATGTATTAATGGACAGATGGATGGAAGGATGAATGAACAGACAGGGAGACAAATAAAAAGATGGATGAATAAAGAGATAGATTGATGGACAGCCTGTCCATCTTTGAACTAACTCTCATAGTCATCTTGGTTCAGCTAAAGGACATCATATGTCCAGCGATCCAAACGGGTTTCAGAACCAGCATGACTGCGGCTGGTTCTGAAGCCGGGCTTCAACCGGGCCGAACCGGAGTCCAGATTACTGAGGATTACTCACCACACAGCAAAGCTCGCCACACTTGTGTCGACCACAGGAGCGCTTCTTGTTGCATCGTCTCTCACACGTGAAGACGAGCTCGTCTGGATGGAGTCAGCAGACATTTACAACAGGAAGTGACATACGCAGTGATGTCATATTTCACTCTGCTAAAATATTACCTTCTTTTTGAATATTTTCACATGGAACCTCCTGAAATAAAAGTAGAATGTTTACAGATTCTGAGCTTTAAATACTTGAAAACGTATCAGCTGTGATGACGTTGTGGCCCACCTTGGTCTTGGCGCCACAGCGGCACCTGATGGTGGAGGTCAAAGTGCACGGCCCACAGGTCCCCTCATGACACAGATTTTGACACAAATGGATGGTGTCTGAAAAAACAAGATAACAATCTGCAGACATGCTTCAAAAACAATGCCACCGGACTTCTGATAATGCACTTCCTGTTTGTAGTGAAAAGCCAACACAATGGACCAGCAGGAAGACAGAGATCAGATTTTAAAAATAAACCTTAAAGATAAAAGTTAAAGTCTGCAGGATGATGAAGAGGTAAATTAAAGGAGTTCTTGATTATTTTGTGTCAACATTTGATCAAACGTTTTACAAAAAGTTTCGGTTGCATAAATTTCCACAGTTTCTTTTGGGAAGTCAACAATAATAAATAATTTATGCTTCTCATCTGCAGTGGACTCTCAGCAGCAGCTTGTAAAACTCCTGAGGATGTTCATCCCATTTATTTATTGCAAAAGCTTTGTAAGCGAAAACACACACTTATTTTTCCAGCCATTTATCATGTAGTATCAGTACATACAGTGCAAAAACACAATCTTCCTAAGTACTTTTGTCTAGTTTCTAGTGCGAATGTCTTGAAATAATAGCAAACCAACTTAAAAGTAACTTTTTCAGCAAGATCTAGGAGCTTGTTTGGAGTCAATGTTCCCTTAATATGAATTTTAAAAAGTGCTAGTTCCACTGGCAGATTGGAAAATTTTTTGTAATACATTTTTACAAGTGAAATAATTTGCCAGGAGATTTTGTACTTTTTTAAATCAATATTGATGAATTATTGATTCAAAGCAAACTCCTATATCTGGCAGAAAAGTTGTATGTAAGTTAGTTTTATATTATTTCAATGAATTAAGATATTTGCTCTAGAAAATAGACAGAAAATACTTGGTAAGATTTTGTGTTTTTAAAATTATATCAGGGTTTCCCCCAGTGTATTATAAGCCTGGCGAGCCAGGCTTACTTGTGCCCCCTCCAAGCTAAGCATTGGTTATTTATTTAAATCTTTTTTTTTAAATGTTTGGAATTTCCGACTTTATAGATGGTGTTCAGATATTAATCGTCCTATAACATATAATTATCAAGTGATATTTTCACGTTTCCTGTCAAGTTTAAACATTTAAAAAAAAAAAAAAAAAAAAAAAAAAAAAAAAAAACCTGGATCGTTGGATGAATGACTGCCTGAGCGCCCAACCACCGGCTTTAGCAGGTTTTCTGGGGAAAACCCTGCATATGATTCACTTCCAAAACATTAATAGATATATTCGGTGCTCTCACAACACAATATCCCAAGACAGTCTTTTTGTTCAGATATTTGGAAAAGAGCTTCAAAACATTTGTGTTAAGGCATTTCCTTTCATTATATTTCATAGGAAATCACTCTAAAAATCTGCTTTATTTAGTCATTTATTGGTAGTAGTTTGTATTTATATTTGTTGTGATAGTGGTATTTGTTGATCGTTCCCTATGATATTTTATGTTGCAACAACATATAGAATAGTTTTAATTCTGTTTATTAATTTAACAGTTTCATTTGAACATGATATTAGTTTATATTGAGGCTGCCATCTTGACCAGGACTCTTAGTAGAGCAACATTTATGTCTCAAACGGGAACAAATAAATTATTATTTATTATATAATAATTATAATTGTCATTTATTATTATTTATGTCTCTGAAGTTGTTCTTGTTCCACTTTGGGATGCAGAAAAACCATCCAGTGATCAGATTTCCAGGAGAAAAGCACATTTCTGTTTTGTCTTTACTTCAAATTAGAAATGAAAATCCCTAACTGCTTTGATATTAACCCCAAACATCAAGAGATGTTTGGGGTATTTTGGAATTAATGTCGTCAACTTGTTTTTGCAGATTGGTAATTCTGCGCATAAAAGAAAGAGCAAGCGTCCCTGCTTGATGTAAAAAATCAGCTTGCAGAGAAAACCAACATGTGGAAATTAGACATATGTGCTTTAATTTTTATTATTTTATCCTTGTTTTGTGGTTTTTAAAATGCTCTGTGAACAAAAAAAAGCTCCCCAAAACCCATAATGATCCCTAAACTGTTGAAACAAATAACACCCAACATCACAAACGTCTTTGAGTCTAAAATCCTGGATTCAAAATGAAACAATTGTAAGATTTAAAGCTTCAAATGTTTGAAAAACATTCCTTACCATTGGAGCCACAAGGCAGAGGTTTGTTGCATGTCTTTCCGCAGGACGGGATGGGATCGGAGCAGCTGCGCCGCTCAGAGTAGCCCAGCTCCAGGAGTTTGGAGAGCGGCGTTTGACCACAGGGGCACGTCTTCACCAGGGTGGGGGAGCGCGGGCACGGGTGACACGGCCCCCGGTGGCACACCAGCTGGCACCGGTGAGCTTCACAATTCAACATCCTGAGCAGAAAACGGGCTCCTGTCACCGAGGAAGAACTCTGTGGACGACTCCATGTTATTTCCACAGCACAGACACTTACTTAGAGCAAACTTTTTGACAGGAGAAATGTCCCGAGCCGTCAAATCCGTCTTTATCTGTGCCACACAGGACGGTACGATGCGTCACGCCACAGTAACAAACTACAGGAAATAAACACGAGATTAGATTAGACCAGTTAGTTGTTTTAGGGCTGCAACTAATAATTATTTCAGTAATCAATTTTTCTATCAATTATTCTGGCAATTAATAATGTAAACGTTAGCACAGGTTGTGTTTAGTGATTTGTTGATGTGATTTGCACTTCTAGGACACCGTAGCTTAGTGAAGTAAAATGAGATTAGTTATTATAATTAAGCCTTTTTATTGATTTCTCTCATTTAGTTTCTATTCTATTGATCATTTAGAATTTTTATAATATATTTTTTTATTTTCTTGATGTTCTTGTACAAATTATTTTAAATTTTGTATTTCAAGTTCCTGAGATTGTTAATATATACTCTCTTACTAATTTTATTAATTTTTTTTAATACAATAGTCAACATTTCAATAAATACTTTGGCAATTATTTTAAGTTAAGATTTAAAAAGAAATTTATTTCCTTTCAAGCCCAACTTCAAGGGAAATAAAATAAACCTTTTCATAATCCAGCCGCTCTAACATCAAGCCATTCTCCTTGTTAAGTCATATGAATTTGTGTTTTTATCTTTCTTAAAGTAAGGAGAGCAACAAGTATGGAGATTTTTTCTCAAACAGTTTTGTGTCCATAATTGCCAAAATAGTTTCTATTGTTATCACTTTTTAATATAATGTGCTACATTATCTTAAAGAAACACCATCTTGTATCATTATAAACCATTTACGACCATTTATGAAAATAAATAAAAATAAACCGTGTTTTGTGCTTGAGATAGACCCACCCTGCTGAACCTGCTGCTGGCAGGGCTGACACGCCCCGCCGTGGCACACCTGAGCGCAAGAGTGTTCACCACAGTTGAGTAAAGCCCCACAGACAGAGTCACACTGCAGGACTGAGGCCTGGCCGCAGCGCATTGGCTGACTAAAACAAAATAAACATCAAAAATATCAATAGTAAGGAAGTATTAATAATAAAAAAAGCCAACATGGACAAGTTTTTATGCTTTTACCTCATCTTCCCACAGATGCAGGACTTTGTGACAAAGGCAGGACATGAAGGACAAGGTCCAGGGTGACACAAGCTGAGAGGAAACGCCAAAAAGTCACCAAAAAAAATCGATATATTTTACTGGAATTTTATGTGACAAACCAGTATAAAGCTGTGAACTATGGCCCTTTTCCACTACTGTAAGTAACAAATCAATTAATTGTATGATAAATTACAACAAGCGCTATAATTTCCATTTGGACAACAATCGTTTGATATTATCAAAAAGTTGGGATTTTGAAGAATGAAGTAATTAGTTTGCACTACCTGCCACATTTGCCTGTTTTTCTTTCTTCCAATGCAACTTTGTTACATTTTGTTCATAATCCATTTATTTGTTATTGTTTTGTTTGTGTATTTAGGATATTTAAAATGTTTTCCAGTTCCAGTGTTAAATATTCTTCAGAAATTAAAGGTTATTTTTTTTAATCATTGAGAGGATCCACTCACATTAATGAGATTATTATTATCATCTTATCTGAAAATGGTCTTAAAATGACAATATTATAATTTGTGACAATATGTTGTCATGACAGTTACAGCTCCAGAAATCTAGCGTTAATTTTTACTCTGCCATTTTTATGTCAATACTCTAATCATCAGCATTGTATCTTTCTTTATTTAAGACACATAAGAAGGTTCACAGTAAACAGAACAAACTAAAATCCAGTACAACAATTGTCTGCACAGGAATGTCTAATCATACCACTCATGAATCCCTTAGCATATCCTGTTTTGCTCAAGTTTAAACAGCTAAATATTTATCCTCAGAATCTGCAGATTTCACTTTATCTTTCAAGACTGACACTTATTTTCCTTGTATAGCCCTCAGAGACAAGAGATGGAACACGTCCTGGACATCATTCCAGCACAAAGGATCTAATTTCTAACCTCTAGTTACTTCCCAGCTGCAGAAATGCAGCGCTGTGTTCATCCTGTCATCTGATCACCTAAATATTACTCAACATTCAGTCCTGTCCTGCAGCTCAGAGTGTTGTTGCGGTTTCACAGCTCACATGTTACAGGGGTGGTTGCAGTCCACTCCACTCCGCTTCTTCCCACACATGTCACCGCAGCTGTGGGGAATCTCGCTGCGCTGCCACTCGGGGTTCGTCACTTTGCCTGCCGATCGACAGAAAGGAAATCTCAGCTCCAGCAGATGAGAGGAAACCGACGTTTAAAGAAATTATCAGATTTCTATTAGTCAGTTTGAATGCATAATAAAAACATTTAGTAAAAAAAAACAACAACACATTGCTGTGTTTAAGATGAGTAGGGTGTCTTGCTAAACACTTATGTTTAAAAATAGGGGAAAAAATCCTCCAAAATTTTACTTTAAAAACACTTAATTTATTGCTGAAATTCCCACAGTGACCAAACAGGAGAAAGCAGGGAAGAAGGGATGAGGATGGACAGACAGAAAAATGAAAGAAGGGTAGATAGATGGAAGAAAAAAAGAAATATGGATGAAAGAAGAAGTCGGGAACAAAAAGACAGACAGAAGGCTAATAGGAAGAACGAAACAATAAATAAAATTGATGTATGGATTGATAAAAGGCAAGACGAGCAGATGGATGATAGATGAAAAGAAAGAGGAAAGAAAGATGGATAGATGTGTAAGAGGTCAGAAAAGAAAAGATGGACAGAAGAATGGATGGATGCTGAGTATGAACAAAGACAAATTAAAAAAGGATAGATAGATGGATGGATGGGTGAATGGATATACATTCACCCATCCAAAGACGGATGTAAGAACAAAGGAAAGATAAGTAAGGGTAATGAATGATAAATGGATGAAAAGGTAGATGATGGACAGAAAGATGGATAAACATGTAAAGAAATGGACAAAAGAAAATAGAGAAGGATGGATGAATGAGGATAGACAGACAAACAAATGAAAGGATTTATATATGGACAGATAGAAGGAGGAAAGAAAGAAAAGAAGGACATGGGGATGGACAGAGAACAAAAACATGGACAAAAAAGAAAGTACAGATAAAAGAGATGGATGAATGCATAGAAGAAAAGATGAGCAAATAGATGACAGATGAAAAGGTAGATGATGGACAGAAAGACAAAAGAAAGATGAAAAGAAATGTCAGAATGGACAAAAGAAAAGAGGAACAGAGGGATGAATGATGCACAAATTGATGATAATGGACAATAAAAAAAGGATGGATGGAACAAAAAGAAAATATGGATGGAAGGATAGATAAAAGAGATGGACGGATGAAAGTTGTTCTCCCAGGAGAAGGAACGACTCGTCGTTTCTCACCACAGAAGCAGACGTAGGCGGTCGGGTGTTTCAGTGCCACGTTCTGGCAGGCGGGGCAGCGCCAACCTTCAGCAGAATCTGACCAAAACAGAACCAGCAGCTCAACATGAGCTCACGTCAGAGTTACAAAAAGAACAAAACAAAACAAAAAAAACACCTGCTCCTTCTTTTCAAATTGCTACAAAGCACAGCGTGCTGCCGAATCAGCAGGAATCTCTTATTCTGAACCAGGGTCGGGTTCTGTGTGTGTGAGTGTGTGTGAGGGCCGTACCGTCCGCCTGCGAGGCCGGGGACCGGGCCCACTTCTTAATGCAGTTCAGATGGAAGACGTGGAAGCAGCTGTGGCAGCTCCACACCGGGGCCATGACCCGGATCACGTCGCAGCACACCATGCACTCGTACTTCTCCTCGGACAGCTGCTCGATCAGGCACCCTGCGGAGATCAGAGCACACAAGAAACCGGACCTCAATACCCAGACACGGAGCAGGAAACTGGTGGAAGAGTGCAGAGGTCAACTTAACCCAGGTGGTCAAACTCATTACCATTTTGGGCCAAATCAACATCATTAAGGCTCTTAAAGGGCCAGTTGTGCCAGAATGTATTGATAAAACCAGTTCAACTGTTAAAATATCAACAAATTATTAAAATTAAATAATATTGAAAATTTTTTCAGTTCCTCCAGGATTTTGTGATTCTTTTTGTGATTTTTTTGCAATAAAAAAATCAAAGTGTTTTTGGTACTAGTTTGGAAATATTTGCAATATTTGCGCTTATTTGTATAATTCATGGATTATAATCTGACATCCATTAAATTTGAGGCAGCTGTTTACTACAAGTAAAAAAGTTTTTAATTTTTGAGGAAAAACTCCCAATTATGTATTAGCGCAAAAAAGCGCGTGTAATTCTCAAGAAACTGGAGGAACTGATTGATATAATTTGGCAGTAAGAATAGAAAACGTGCATTGATTTGATTCATAACATTTAAACACATTTAGTCTTTAGTCTAGAATCTAGAGGGCCACATAAAAAGCTATGGCAGGCTGGATTTGGCCCACGGGCCTCGAGTTTGACACTTGTGACGCAACCCTTAAATGGGTTTAAATGGGTTTACAGAAACCCATTTAATGCAACGTTCACACTGCAGCCTGAATTGATCCAGATTTTTTACAGTTAAATACTTAAAGACTTTCTGCCAATAATATAAATGGACTTTGAAGGCTTTTTCATGTATGTTAATATGTCGTTTGTGAGATATCTGAAGTTTTATTTTTTTTTTCTTTAGGACACAAATGCACCATAAACCTGAGTGTGAAATAGAAAAGCAAAACACGTCAAACATGAGCTTTCCATCTAAACAGAAACCGTAAGAAGGAAAGAAAAAGAAAACCCATCCAAACTATTCTATTATTTTCACGAGGTGATAATGTCAACTGACGGTTTGATTGTGTGATGCATGCAAACTCGTTTGAGTGTGTTGTTTTGATTAATTCAGTGCTTAATCAAATTAAAACAGCAAACGTTAAACAAACATTGAACATGTCAGGACAAAATGTGGTGCAAATTACTTGGAGGAAGTGGTAGTTTAAATCCAGCACGATTATCCACATTTATGTATCAGAGCTGAACTTTTAATCTAAACTCAAAACAAAGTGCGTCAAAAATCATATTGCTGGTGCTAGGACTAGATAATATAGCTAAAAAAAAACACAAACAAACAGTATGATACAAGGGTCTCATACATCGATAGATAATTGTTGATTAGTTTTTTGTCTTAAATACTATACTTTAAATGCTACCAAACTGGTGGCATAATTTTCCCGTTCATCCACTTTTCAATCAATGCTATGTTTTATTTTTCAGCAGTAATAAGGCACAGTGGCAAAACCTGAAACTGCTGCAGTTACTCAACAGGCTGTCACTAGGCAACCAAAGACTGAGTGAGTTGCTACGTAACCAAAGAGTGAGTGAGTTAGTTGATTTCACCAACTTTTCCTAGCTAGCTGTGAGAGGTTGAGCGGCTAAAATACATCTCCCAGAATGCTGTGCGATTATTAAGAAATCAGATGTATTATCTATTGATATTGATTGCATGTATATCGTGATATATTTTGTTATTGCGATTATATATAGGCATTTGCTACATTTAATGCAGCTGTAAATGTAGCAAATAAATTAGGGAAGCAAATGTTTATATTTTTTAAAATAATTTTCCATATTGTGCTCATTTATGGACTACTTTCTATGAAAATATGCAACGTGAAAAGTTGTTGAATTTGATTCCCATAATGACAGACAAAAACTGTTATCCAACCTGTTTGTGTCTCTTTGCTTTTTGGCATTTTGTCCGAGCTCCTCTGACCCAAATTGACGCTCTGATGGTTCATCCTTCTCCCGCCTCTTCCCTGAAAAGGTTTCTGTGGCCCTGAGACTTTTCCAGATTTACAGGCGGGATCTCTGAGATGTTCGGCTCCTTCCTGTTCTCCCCTTTTCGACCCCGAAACCTCATGAGACGGAGATTTTGGTGGCTTAATTGGTCCTTGGCGTCGCTTTACGTCATTACTTTTCCTCTGTTGATCGTACTTTTGAGGTCTGCTCTTGGCGGTCTCCTCTCTGGAACCATGAGATTTTTGATCTGGTATGGAAGTATGATCACCTTTCTCATTTTCTTCTCCTGTCCTCTGCTCCTTGTTGGTGCTTCTTGGTTTTTTAACTTGAGTTTCCAGAAAATCTTTGTTCCCGTTTTCTCTTCTCCAGCTCGGTGCATCAGGTCCGTCCATGGAACCAGCGTATTTGTTGCCGGCACCAAAAAGATCTGGATTCCTACCAGGTTTTTGCTGCCGGTAATCAGAACCTCCGACATTTTCATTTAAACATCTGCTTTCTTCTCTCCGTCCTCTTCCTCTGCCTCTTCTCCTGGCTACATCCTCTTCTGGATAGGGAGCAGTGGCATACTGAGCGTAATGTGAATTATTTTGTCCAAATGCTTGTTTGAAACCTTGATGAAAGTTTCCATATTGCTGAGTTGGATCATAGCTGTAACCGCTGAGGTTTCTGTCATTGTTGTGTCTGGGTCGGGTTCTTCTGGAGCTGTGGTGGTGCTGCTTGTGATGTGGTGTCCCATCTGGATTGAGGTCAGGCGGGTCTGCAGACAGAAAACGTAGCAGAGTAACTGAAGATCAGTAACTCAATCAGATGATTGAGAGGACAAAATCAGGGGTTATGAATAAACTGAGAAGGAACTGTCACTTCACAGTGCTTCATTTTAGAAAAAAATATTTTTTTTCCACTTCAAATTTATTAAGAAGTCATATAAAATATAACAGAATACCAAAAAAGGTCAAAATAGTTGCCATTAAAGTTAACATCCTCAAGTTGAAAGCACTTTTTTTCAATATTCCTCTACTATACTTATCTTCTATATGTCTTTATTATAAAATTACACTGAATCAAGAGGCCTGTTTAAATTAATTTAAAAAAAATGTATTTTGTACTTACAACTCTTTTATTTGCCTTTGAAAGGAATAAAAAATATCCAAACGCATCAACTTCCTGTGCTAGTAGGCCAGATGTGCTCCAAAGTTTTAACCTACCAGACATTGACTCTTATGTAAAATTATTTTAAAAAGTAGATCATTTCTAACCCAATAAGAAAAATAGGTCTGAAAAATAATATCGCTACTTTTCAGGTCATCCTATTAAGGAAATTCAAACATATGATTCTACAGAAAAACTGCTAAAATCTGCTTTTGTAAAAACATTAGTTAGCATTTCTAGCTAAAGATAGCAAACTCAGACCAATGAGTTAAAAAAGGATTCAGTACAAATACATAATTATTCAGGCAGTGAACGAATAAAAGAGAATTTAATCAAGAACATATTTTAACTTGGATCTTTTGGCACTAAAACGAGCAATGTTTTTCAACAATCTTTGGCCTCTTTTGGTAAAATTTACTAGCTATTCCTGTATAATCATAGTATTTTGTAAAACAATTGTGTAATTTAGCTGTTAATGGAAGATATTAATTACAGTTAAGAATTTTTTTACAATTTTGTATGACAAAATATTCCAGGTTCCAATGTATTTTTTTAACCTAACCGGGTCTGTTAACATTTGAAGCGTCCTGTCAAAATTCGGCTAACTACTTAAAAATAGTTTTTTTAACAGTGAAATTTCAGTAAACCGTATAAACATAAAATACATAAAAGTAAACATATCCCATTCTTAAATCACAAAACAGTTTATTTTAACCATCCAGATCCACTTCTGATATTCTCAGAGGTTTGTAAAACTTGACCTGTAAACCATAATGCAGCTTTCTGGTTAAAGCAGAAACCCCACTAGCTACTGGAGCTAGAACCAGTCACATGTTCCCAGCTCCTGTTACAGTATCCAGCTCAGGTGGAAAGTCGGTTTCAAAGTTCCCAGACACATGTTTTTATGTCAGGTAAAGTGAGGAAAGTGTCAAAGTTAGGCTGAAACAACAATCACAACATTATCCTTAATTGAAAAGTTACTGCTAACAGCTGGCTAACACAGCTAGCATAGCATTGAACTGTTAGTAAATTCGCTAACGTGGCTAATCGAGTGTTTTATGTCTGATCATTAAAATGTAACTTCAAACACTTTCACTCGCTGGTATTTATAAAGTAAAGGGGTTACCCGAGGAGCCTTCAGCCATTCACTTTGAACTCTGCTTCTTCTAAACAGGTTTAATAGCAGCAGGCTGGATCAGAGGAGCTGACAGGTCCGACCAGGCCGCCGGTGGGAGAGTCCACCTTAACACCTGCCCTCTGCTGTTACCACTGACCGGAAATCACGATGAACTTGTCTGTTATTTTCCTGTACTTAAACCCACCTAACGACACCTGCTAGCTGAAGGCTAGCGAATAGAATGCCGTAAAGCTAACCCAAGCTAACCGGAACTTCCAAACTAGATTTTCAAAATAAAAATAATTTCATAAATGGACTAATAGAGAGTGAGTTTGAGAGGCAAACTAGCAGAGTAAACACCCAAATATTTAATTACCCCAGCATATTTTTACTCAAATAAAAGTAAAAAGTAAACTTCCAAGAAAAAATCAAGTACTAATTAATCAAAACAAGCTTAATATTTATTTATTTTTAATTCAGTTTCTATATAGTTATTATACACATAATTTCTGGGCACTTTATGAGTGTCATAGACCCAAATTCATTTAAATAAATTGAATATATGTTTAAATATTTATTTGAGCCTTCATACACACGTAACTTTAGGTTTGAAAGATTCAGATAGTGTGGTTAAGTCGAATTTTGTTGATGCTTTTGGTTCTTTTAAATTTCTTTGTACATCTGTGAAAAAAGGCAAACTAATTCCTACAAGAATCTGGCTAATTTTCATTTAAATTAAAGTAATTAGACATACCTATTTTACCTCTGACTTATGAACCGCTCAGTTGATAAATCAATGCTGTTCCTATATTTCACTAGCAGCAACAATAAAACTTAGAAGAAAAAGAGAATATACCCAAGGATGCCCACTAGGTGGCGTCTTATGTTTGTGCTTGTGTAACAGAAAGAAGAGGTTTGCCCTGAAGGTAAAGGAAAACTAATAACATTGCAAGGCTCCGTCGCTGCATATTTATCACATTTCCTTAGCGGTGTCTGACTCTCTTCATGCAGTTCTGTGAGGGGAAGTGAAAGTGTGTGATAGCGAATAAATATATATATATATATATATATATATATATATATATATATATATATATATATATATATATATATATATATATATATATATATATATATATATATATATATATATATATATATATATATATATATATATATATATATATATATTTAGCACGTGTTAAGTTTCATAATGATGTACAAGGAAAATTACGCCTTTGTTTCTACATTGTCAGATTTATTGCTCAATGTTTGGAAAATCTTTTGCTACGTTAATACAAAACATTCAGTAGATTTACTTACAGATATAGAAATAAATATCACTACTTCATCTTAGTAATTTTGTCTTATCTCTGACAATTTACTTGTTTGTAATAAAGATTTCAACTCATTTTAATTTACTGAATATGGCTGTAATATTTTCTACTTTATGTGAGTTTAAGAAAGGGTTACTCCTTTAAAAATGAGTTTCAACTATGAGAAAGTCGTGATTAATTAATTTATGCATATGCTTGTGTTGTTTCTTCATTTCCAAAGTCCACCTCCTTTAAGTGGTGCTCTTAAAGCGACCTGTCACTCTTAGCTCTTAACATATCCATACTGTAAAGTCATGATTTTTAGCTCCAGAGTGCCACCGAAGCATTATTAGCCCACTGCTTGGCCTCTCCAGTAATAGTTTTCTTGAGTTGCTCCTGATCACCACATGACAGGAGAACCACAAGGTCAACCACAGCAGTTGTGAAACCCCGCATACACTGAGCAAATAAAGAAAAGAGTGAACTGTGGGTTTATGACGGCTGTAACTTGAATTAGAAATATTGAGAAATTTACATTTTTATCTCTCATGTGCGAGTTTACAGACCTATTATATATATTTACTTTATTGATTGTTCCAGTATACAGTTATTTTAAATATTGTTCATTTGAATTTCTGCCAAAGATTATCTATTCTTTTCTTTTCTATTCTGGCTTTGTCAATGTTGCTGTCCCTAATTGATGCTCTCTGATGGTGGTGGCTAAACATTGACGCCAGTAACTAATTTTCATTTAAATGTTTCGTGATTTCGCTGGCAGTCACGACACGGGTGGGTCTGTCTTTGGATGTTCCGCTAACCCGTCAAGTTCTGCTGCAACAGAAGCGATTTCCAAATCTGAGCTCTGCTGTAATTATTATTTTCTGTACGTCGTCTTCTGTTGCAGCGAATCACTCTGCAGGCGGAGAGTCCTAGCGCGCATGCGTACAGTGGCTCATCGTCCCCGTAAACCAGGCGAAATGGGTGGGAAAGAAATGCGTGAAGTAAATGCCAACGCTCCAAAAGAAGAGTGGGTTGGATTTTCAAAATAAAAGCACAACCACTGATATGTTACTTTAAATATATTTTACTTGGCCGAAAACAATCTAAGATGCCTGAATTAAAACAATCCTCTAAAGAGTGGGACAAAAGAGTGGGACGCAAAATAAAGATTATAAGTTATTACAAACCTTGTTGTTGCCAAGGTTTGCAAAACCAATTCTAAAGGTTGTTTGGGATATTTTACCCCATTAATAAATAAAATAATTGATTGAAAAATGCTTTTATATTTGTTGTTGTTATGTTTGTCTGATATTAAAGCTTTGTTGACAATGCTTAAGTAAGAAAGCAAAACCAATTTGTAAAGAAGCATTTTTCCCTTCGCAATCAGAAATATTTATCTTTTAAAATGTATTTTACACACCATAAACACAGCAAAAAACATCTAGATATTTTAAAACTGAAAGGAAATAAAGAAAATAGATCCCTCAAAAGTTCCCTCAGATTGAAATGGAGAAATGTGCTTTAAAATAAAGAAATATATAAACAACTCAAACAGTTGACAAGTCCTGATGAGTTCTCTTATTACTTAAACCAACACACTGTATTTGGGGAGTAAATTACATTAATTATACTTTAGTGTAGGGATTGTCAGTGTTATATTTTATAAAACACATAGAAAGAAATATTAAATTATGGTTATTATCATGGAATAATATAAGAAATTCTAAGTAATGACATTTGCAAACCAGCAAAACTACTGATTGTATATCTTGAATTAATTCTTTAATTGCTCAAACTCAGTTCAGTTTACTAACCAGGTTCTGGTTCTGCTGGAGGTTTCTTCCCATTAAAGGGGAGTTTTTCCTCTCCACTGTCGCTACATGGATATCCATGAGCACTGAATGCTGCAAGTCAATGACTCGATCCAGTCTTATATTGATAAAAAATCTTTTTTTTAACTACTTTGAATAATAATTTTAATTCACTGCATTATTTGATAAGTAAAATGGATATATGATTGGATGAAAGTGTCTGTTATGGCGCTATATAACTAAACTGAATTTAATTGAATATTTATTAAAAAAAATTTAAAAAGTATTTATCTGATATCCAGTTCAATTAAGTTCAATAAATCTTATTTATTCCCCAAGAGGCAATTAAAACATGCAAAGAACAGAAGCAGTACGTACAAAAATAGACATATGTCCACATAGAAACAGCTTAAAGAAAGTACATGAGCAGGTAATGCTAAAAAAAATAAGAATTTTATAAACTGACATAAAGAACAGTTTTAGGTAAGGAGATGAAATTCTCTGGGGACAATATTAATATTAATATATTAATTGATCTAGATTTCTCATATATTGGGCTGATTTTTGAAGCAAATGAAAAAATAATAAAAACAGAGATACTTTATATATATATAAAACTGGAAACAAATAATCGAAGAAGGTTGTACTAAAAAGTATCGATTTTCATACCCAAAACATAAACTTTTATTTTGAAACTCGTGATCGGAAGCCGCCCTTTCTCAAACCGTTATCTTGATTCTGCCTCCTCTCTCAGCTCTGAACGCGGCCGAGCAGCAGGAGAGAGTGGCAGTGAATGTGTCCGAGGCACCGTTTAGCTGTTTAGAGGAAAAAACACAAAAAAACTCAAAAACTACGGCGGAAGAAGAGACGACCAAACCCCGGTGCAGACCCACACGACCTCGGCTTTACCCTGGACTATGATAACCCCCAAACAGAGGCTGGTAATAACGGGACGCTGTGTTTTTTGACGACAAGCGGCTTATTGCACATCTGTAGAGCATAATGAAGGCATCCGCTATTCTTCACGGGTTTTCCTCCAACATTTAGCCACAACACTATTTAGAAATGCGACGCTCTTTAGACGTCCTCTGAAGGGAAAAAAACATACACTCATTGAGGGGGGAGCTAGCTGGTTGAGAATTGTGCTAAAAAATCCTCCTCCCGTGGCCTTTGGAGGACAGTGAAGTCATTTGAGAAGGAGAAGAAGAAGACACGTCCAGATCATCATCCCTGATAGTTTTACACAGTTCTGCAGAGGAAAATAAACGGAGCTGGCTTTCCCGTCGATGCGATCCAAACCCCGCCGGGTATCTTAATAATTTTTCCTTCAGATCTTTCATGGTTTTGCCTTTCTGAGCCGTCTTCGCCGACCCTTTTGTGGGCATTTATCCCCCCCTCCACCCTACCCTCTCTCTCACACACCGTTAAATTAAAGGATGCCGGATCAAATATCGGTGTCCGAGTTTCTCTCGGAGACAACAGAGGATTACAATTCTCCGACAACGTCCAGCTTCACCACCCGCATGCAGAGCTGCAGGAACACAGTGAATGTGCTGGAGGAGGTAAGAAAAGATGGAAAAAAATTGATTAATATGTCAATTCCACCAATCTCAGTTGTGCTGCTTTTATAAATCCACACCAAGTAGCTCATTTAACATGCAATCCACATATTTGAGAGCTTTGCATAGACAGATGCATGGGAATCAAGGGAAGAAAATAACTGCACCTGTTGCTTTAAAGCTACATTTTTCCAACTATCAACCTGTAAAAGCGTCTTTTTTTCCAAATGCATTCAGTCAGATTTACCTAATCTCTTTTATCTGTGCAACCAGAGACGTGGAGTAATAATATAATAGAGGATGAGGATGGCTTTTGTTGGAGGAGTGAAGGAAATGGAAGGATGTGCACTCAAGGCCTGCAGCTCTGTGTTCAGGATTACATAACTCAGGGCTTTGGAGTGTGCTGCCAGGCTATAGCTGTGTGTGTGTGTGTGTGTGCGTGCGTGCGTGAGTGTGTATGTGTATGTGTTTGTGCGACAGAAAGACCTATTTTAGTCACAGGCAATCAGATGTAGATCCCTCTCTTTCATACATACATGAAGGAATGAGTGCATTTTAAAACGGGCTCATTTATGTTTTTAAAAAAGCAAATAAATTCGGGTCAGGGCAGGTGGTATTTGTGTTTGCATGGGTTTCTTTTTCCCCAGCCCTCTCTTCGTGTGGTTAAATGGAGCATCATACCAGGACAGCAGCACACACCTTTGCCGTCGTCCTCTGATGCCAAAATGTGACCTAATTTTTCCCACTTCCAACAACTGCCTGCCCAAATAACATCAGGGTTGCAGTATTTAGTGTAATCTCCCATTTAAGGGAGTATGAGCTTTAACTGTGACACCCATAACTCCATTTGCAATGCTTAAAATACAAATTAAAGGCAGTAGTAACATAAAGGAGATGATAGATTAAAAGTATTTGTACAGAGTAGCACATTATTTGGAAGCGGAAGGAAAATGATGCAATAAAAATATGAAAAGTACAGTTTCCACATATATTCAGCCCAATCCAGACAGCCTTTAGAAAACACCTAACTGGATTCTTCCTATGTGTAATTTGACTTTGTATGTGGTTTATTATTGAATATTAGTGAACAAATGGGATAATTAAGATAAAGAAACAGCAAATGGTTAAAAGTTTGGCGCAACTGAAAACTTGAGCTGACGGAGTCAAAGAGAGAAGAATTTGCGGACATATAAGCAAAAATTTTTTCAAACACTCCACAAGCCAGGTCTTTGTAGAAAATTATAGAAAAGATTGTCAAAAGAAAGTCTCAAGAATCTCTGGAAAATAGTGCTCCGGTCAGATGAGAGCAAAACTCAACTGTTTGGTAAATGCAAAAACACAGCAGTATTATGTTGGTCAGAGTTGAATGCAGATGAATGGAGGTAAATGCAAGGAAATTCTGGAAGAAGACTTTAGACTTGGTGTATGTTCTTCCAGAAAGGTCCAGTCAAAGTCCAGGCATAAATCCCATTGAGCATCTGTGGCTGAACTTCGCAATTTATTAGATCTAAAACGTTTAATTGTGATGAATCGATTACTGAAATAACCGCTATCTAACTGATTAATTGTTAACTGGAGTATTCAGACTCAAATAAAGACCAATTGTTGATAGAACAATAACTGAAAACTGTACAATAAAAATATACATTTTACATTTAAGATAGTAAAAAACTGTGAATGTAAATATGTTTTTCCCAGAACTCCTGAAGTTGCATAATTTTAGCTTCACCTGATTAAAAGTCTGTAAGAAAATATCTTACTAAGCACCTTTTGCTATCCATTTATTAATTAATTAATCAATCCCAAAATGTATCAATATATTGTTGATGTTAAGTAAAGCAGAAAGAGCTGAGCTTTTCACATGTTGAAGTACTTCTTTATCTGCAGATGCATCCTTTGCTACAAATAATCAAAGCATACATTATAGGAATGCTATTTTATTGCATATTGGGCATTAACATGTTTATTTTCTTACTTAAATAAGAAAATAAATTATTAGTTTATCTGCATCTTCAATGTATTTATAATGTTGGATAAAAAGAGGCTTAAGCAGTTAAATAAAAAACTGCAGAATGTGCTATTTACTTCCCGACTTTGTATGAGGTGAAGAGTACAATAACTGATTAATAAAAGAATTGCTGGTTGCTTTCCATTCAATTTAACTGAGCTGGAGAAACGTCGCAAAGAAGAATGTGAATCTCTAGATGTGTAAGGCTGAGCAAGGTGATTCTGGAGGCTGGAATAAAAGCATGCCGCACTTTTTAGAGTTTTATTTGTGAAAACAAATTTGCTCTGCTCATTTGTGTGGGTCTGTCACCTAAAATCCCCATATGTAAGTTTGTAGCATGTAGCGACGTGGAGAAGGTTGGGAGTCGGCGTCTAAACTCCTGATTCCAGTTAGTTTTATCATATTTTTAGAAAGTCTCCCCAGAATCAGAGCCAGGGCTGTGTTTATCCTCGACATGGAGCCACACTCCGAGTCTGCTGACTTTTAACAAGGAGAAGGCTCGCATCATGAATCACCTCCCTGGCTCTGTGCCTCTGATCCAGGGAGGCTGCTGCTGCTGCAGCGCAAACGAAAAACATCTGTCGGACAGGCCGGCCATGTGCGCAGCGCTTCAGTAGCCACTCTGGAATTTCTGCAGGGATCACATGACGGAGAAGACTATTATGAAGAGGGAAAACAGAGCGCAGCATCCTCCTGGGAGTTTAAAACAAAGATGCGCCTGGAAAACATTCAGGACGGGGGGGAAATACACCCGAACAAAATGTCGCGTTTATTGAAATCCATGATGTTTACCTCGCCTTTCTTTCTTTCCTCTCCAAGTCATTTCTTTGGTATGTTGATAAGGTAAATTATGCAACGGTACAGCGTGAATATTTAATACTGAAACCTGAGGGGGAGATTTGACCCAGCAGGAGAGTTGTCATTCTCCCTGTGCTTCCACTGAGTCATCAGGAGGAAAAAAACAAAACAAACTGCGGCTGCATCATGTTGTCTCAACTCTGCTCTGAGGATAAATTATTGATCAGTTCACATTAATGACATGAAAACATTAATGTTTTGCCTTTAGAAACATCATCTCCGGTGTTTACACTCGGATCAGATCAGAAGTGAGGAAAACATGGATGGAGCCGCCAGATGGCGAGATAAAGTTTTAAAAATAGCCACTCTTGCTTTGTCTGCCTTAGACAAAGGGGTTGAGATGTAGGCGTGTGTGTGGGGTAATGGGAGTGTCACTGGGGGTATTATATGTGTATGTTTGCTGTGTGGGTGGCAGACCGGAAGCTGGTGGATGTGTCTGGCTTTTATTTTTGCTGTCATCTTTGGTGCAAAGCAAATCGTCGTGGTGTTGTTCCCACAGAGCACATGGTAGAGAGAGAGAGAGAGAGAGAGAGTGTGTGTATGTGTGTGTGTGTGTGTGTGTGTGTAGCTTGGATTATTCTGTTGGTGGATTTCGAGATGAATGTTTTGTTTGTCAGATTCTGGAGATAATTTGTGTTTTCATCAGCAGGTTTTTTGTGTTGCTTTGCCCAGCAAATAGTTGACTAGTTGTCTTTTTGTCTATTCTCTTTCATAAGCGACTAAAAAGTTTAACATTTTAACTCATTTGAGTCTTGAAAATCTTTACTTGAAATGAAATATATTCAGTTGATGTTTTTATAAGAGCTCTATCTATTGCTTTGTATCGTCCAATTAGTTAATTTTATGTAAAATGATGGAGAGAAAACCAGGAAGATGTCTAAATTTAGGATACAAATTAGTTTTTTGATATGCATTATTAGGGGTGGATAATATTGATTTAAAGTTTGTTTTAATTTATTTATCTTGTGATACTGATAAAAGTGATAATTAGAAGTTTTTATTACTACTTTTTAGGTAGCTGTATGGCTGTGTCTGTGTGTCACAGGAATTATGTTCCCACAAATACAAATACTGCTCTAGAAAAATATCCCCTTTGGTGTCGTGCTTCTGTAGCACCGCCAGTCACATTAAAAATTGTGATTTCTATCATTAAACTGCAAACACTGACTGCATTTAATCATATTTTCAAATTTATTGATATTTATTGATGCTTTCATTGAACAAACAGTGGATAAAGAATAAAAATAACATCCTGACAATAAATCAAATTATTATCATAAGATATTTCTTAAAAAAATGATAAATGATAACTATAATTTCCCAGCCATACGTTTTAGCCTTTATTTAAATTTTAAAAAACTATAATTACAAGTTTTGGTGCAGGGTAACTACTGGAAAAGTATGATTTTAATTTGATAAATATTAAAATACTTCATATGCCCAGCGGTTTCTGAAAAATATTTGTTTACAAAATAAACAAGGTTTATTACAAAAGACAAAACATAAAACTGCTAAAATCTTGTGCTACTACATTTTTGTAGGTACCTGTATGGCTGTGAAGAAGGAAGTTGAGCTAATGTCTTCTTCAGATGTTTGTGTGTCGTTTACTTTAGTTGTTCTTGGTGTTGTGTAAAATTTTCTTCTGCTCTATAATTAGAAGTCAGCGGCAGAAAAATATCTTATCAGATTGTGTCGATCTATTTAACAGGAAAAGGACATGTCACTCTGAGGCTCTCCTGTTTTTGTCCATTTTTTTTCTTCTTTTCTTCTGATGTGAGTTAATATCAACAGCTTGGACTTGTAATTCCCCCTGAGGGGTCATGTAGTCTGTCCCTGTACACCACAGATGGCACTTTGCGTCACTGCGTTTGCTTTTCTCCAAACCACAGAGAGCCACAGCAGCGATACAAAGGGGGAAACCCTCAATGCGTTGGCGATCCTTAGAGCGTTCCTCCCTGCCCTGCGTCACTTGGACCAGACCAGAAAAAATTTTGACTTTTTCACAGTCGCTCTATTCAAGCATGGCCGGACCTGATATGAAGGGCAGGGCCTTTCAGATATTCTTACTTTTATGTAACGGTCTTTTCAGACCGCACACTCTCCGCAGTGACACTGACTTTGATAGAAGAAAATAAAAATGGAGGGATATTTCAGCATGAGGAACAGGAGGATTCCAACCTCAAAGTATGGCAGGCTGTTTTAGCATAAAATCAATTTTACTATTCTTATGTTCCAGGTAACTTGGTATTAGCAAATTATGCTTATGCTTTGACTAAATACAATACCTGACTAGTATAACTAATGTGAAATTACCATTAATTTGTATGAAAGCTTTAAGAATGTGATTTGTTGCTAAAATGAAAATCAGCTTTACATTCCTCCAGTTTAGTTTCTTGTGTTAGACTTTCATTCAAGGATTCATGAACCAGAACAAATGAAACAGAGGAAAAAAGGCTAAATTTCTCAGCATAACATGATGAAAATACGTCATTGCTATAACACTGTTATTGTTTCTGTTCATAAAAGGAGAGGCATCGCCTCCCCACACTTTAATGCACTTACTCATGAGGGATTAGGAAATGCCTTCCACATTAAAACGCTCTCTGGATTCACACATGGGTTGGGTGAAATAGACTCTAGCTAAACAATAAGGCTTCGCTTGTTTACAGTAAAACATCTGTAAGGGTGCCCGGAAGGAAATCGGCATCTGTCCTTCAGTTCAACGGGAAAACATTCAGTATTTATCGCAGAAGCTTCGGGTCGCCTGTCTGGAACCCAGCAGCACCTGAGGCCGTGTTCCAGATGACACGCCGTCATGTGAGGCTTCAGCGCCGCCACATGTGACATCCAGTCTGCCGGCGGGGAGTCGGCTGCAACAATGGCGGCACAGATAACTAAAAACGGCTGCTTTCTTTTGTATTCACTCCCTGCCGCATTCATTGTTCTTCATAGTCAAGTCTGATTATTAAATATTGAGGACTATAAATCCTCTTTATGTTGATTTTGATCATCACTTTGGTTTAACTAATTCTTCTAAGCCCAGTTTTTTTTTCATATTCTCTTTTGTTTAACCACTTAACTACCACCAACAGAAAACAGTGAATTATTCAGGACTGGACGAGTTTTTATCATGTGCGGCTTTACATAACAAATGTGAGTGCGCGCTATCTAAGTCTTCCCTCTGCAACATTGCAGCTGAGGAGTGCAGCTGTGTCACAGTCAATTATTAATGAAGTTGTGGCTTTTTATTCATCGTCTGTCCCTGATGTCTCTAAACTCAGAGGGTCTCACACAGAAAAGAGGGACGTTTATGTCTCTTTGCAGAGATACTAACGGGTCAGCTTGCTGCATGTAGGAAGACATTTCTTGCTCACAAATTAACCTCCTACTTGTGGTTTATTACAAGTTATGACAAGCTTTTTATTTGCATGTATTCTGTTTAAAATATATGGATATATATAAAAAATGTAGCTTAATTACAGAAGTTAAGCCACAGTAGCACAAATTTAGATGCATTGGTCTAGCAAAGATGAGCCTGGCTTCCTTCACCAATCACAGTGTTCATTTTACATTTAATGGTAAAAGTTTTGTGTTCCAAAATATTCTGAATCAACTCCCAACTCAACAAAATTTTAATTCATATTTCTTGTGCTGCTAAAACAGTTTTAAGAAGACCAGGAGAGCTGCAAATGTAGATGTTTTACCGAGAATGTGACCAACTGTTTATGTATTTATGATGTTGTTACGTGATCATCCCATTAATAAAGTGAACCTCACAGAATAACAGGCTCTCCCTCAGAAGCCCGGTGGTAGAGGCGGTATGTCAGTGATGTTTTTGAGTTTAAAAATGTTTAAAGTTGACAAAAAATTTGAAAATATCACTATGTAATTGTGTGTTATTAGAAGACATTATTAATAATCCCTAAACGCGTTTAAAAAAGGTAAACATCTAATTTTTTAAAGATAAATAAACAAACAATGTTAGCCTGGTGGGGACTCAAGTAAAGCCTGGTGGCCCACCAGGCTTATTGTACATTGAGGGAAACACATTCAATTTGGGCATCACTTCTTTAAATTTCCCTTCTGGCTCTTTTCATGAATTTGTTTTCAGTCTGACGCAGCAGGAGGTAAGTCCGTGTTGTATTGCTTGTTTGTCGGCTTGTTTGCTGAAATCTGATAATAAATCTGTGGGCCACAGCTGCTGGCCTACCTTCCTCCCACAGCTGCACTGTGTATATCATCGAGGGCTATTAGCTGGCAGCGGATTAGCTGTGGACCAGACCTTCCTCTGGCGTTCTGATCCTTCGCTCTTCCCTCAGATTTAGGTGTCAGTGTTCACATCTGTCTGCAGACCTCAGGGTGTTGGGGTTATCGCTGTTGAATTCAAACCTTTCCCTCCTAAAATATGGGCTATAGTCTATTTAAGGAAGCAAAGTGTTTTATTTTATGTCTGTACATATATATTCTCCTGTGTGTGTGTGCATCAGATTTTAGCTTGTCGGTGATGACAGGAAGGTACATGCGGAATGTGAACAGCAAGGGTTGTGTGTGACTTTGCTTTTATGCTGTTGTGGAAATCATGGGGCTACAATGTTTTTTTGTTGTCTATAAAAATATTTCTAGTTGTCGGAGCAGATGTAATCTCTTGATATTTTTGTGTTACAACTTGGCTGAATCCTATCTCCCTGTGTTTACACAGAGAATTTGAAGGGGTGAGCAGATATTTGTACATTTTGTTTTTCTCTATAAAGGGACTTTAAGAAACTGTCACTGCATGTGCTGAGAAAGTATTTCCATCTTTACAGA
This sequence comes from Gambusia affinis, assembly GCF_019740435.1. Classification (NCBI taxonomy): domain Eukaryota; kingdom Metazoa; phylum Chordata; class Actinopteri; order Cyprinodontiformes; family Poeciliidae; genus Gambusia; species Gambusia affinis. The sequence goes on from NC_057888.1 coordinate 7,147,989, forward strand.
TGTCTTCTATTTTTTTTTACCAATTGTGTCAAACTATTAAACCATTTTTAATATCAGACAAAAATGACCTGACTAAATATGAACAAAACTTTTCCGATGATAACCAGTCCCTCAAGAATGCTATGTTATTATTATTATTATTTTTTTTAGATTGTTGCAGCCTAACGGTATTCATTTTGCGGCTACTTTTTCAAAAAGTTGTGGTCAAAATTGTTAGTTTTCCAACATCTGGAATGTTTTTGTAAGTGAAACAAAAGGAAATAGTATTTAGTCTAATTCAAACTTAGTGCAACAACATGGTAATTTTAGCTTTGCTGTTGTTTTGAGCAACTGTCAACACACCTGTCAGACGAGCTAGCTATAACTAGCATTCAATGGCGTGTCAGGAAATAGTGTTGTCCTAGGATGTGTATAATACTCCGTCTCTGCCTGTTTAAGAGTTTTAAACCTCCAAGTTTAAGTATATTATAAAGTCTTTTACTGCTTGTTCACAGAACTGCATGGCTGACATTTTCACAGCAGCTGTAAAGCTACAATCCAAGGCATGTTGGGAGGTCAGAATGGCAGTGCCCTTTGAATAGTAGCTGGAGTTTGTGTTGGGCATTGCTGCGATTGTTTGTCCAGTTGCCGAAGGGTCCAAATGGTCTGTGGGAGTAGATACACCTGTGGTTTTAAAATGTCTTGAGTCACACAAAGTGTGAAATGTGAGACTCAGCTGCAGAAACACTTCAAGGAATGCTGCTAAGTGCTTTGCAGAATCCCTAACTCTGTCCAGCGACTCATGTCTGTGCTGCTTGTTGCATCGGAGAAGTTATTTACAGGCTTGAAAAATGTTGCGTCTATTAGCGGTGGTTGATCAAAGCATTAAATTTTTTGGCTTTGGGGGATAAAGATTCATGATTGCCTGAAGAGCTGAAAGGCTTTATAAACAGGCGATCAGCAAAATAAGATGGATTCTCTGACAGATATTTGTGATTGATCAGCAAAATGACTAAAGATTGGACTGTTATGCATTCCAATCTTTCCTCCCTACAAATTAAGTATTAACATTTGAATAGTTTAATATAAAATAGGGATTGGGAACACACAATGTTACATAATATTTTGAAATATTTTAATTGGTTTGTTTAACTGTTTGTTTTATACTTAACTCTCCACACTTATTGGCAACCCTGATGAAAATGTGTAAAATGCTTTTAAGTAAATACATTTTTATTTGCAATATGCTATTGAAATTCCAGCACAGTTCATTGTATTCCACTTAAAAAACAAATTCTTGTGTCTTTCGCCTTTGGAGAGTGGCTAAAAGAAATGGGTGTTTGTGTTACCATGGAAACATGAAATCATAAATTACTAATTGAAAGGATACATACAATTTGTGTGTTTTTTAAAGAATCGTCAAGTTTGTCAGTCAATAAAAGACCTGATATTGTCTTTTTCTAAAAGAGTCCTCTGCTTCATTAAAAGACTAATTTAATTCCTTTAAAACATTTATTTTTAGTAATTTATTTGGTGGGTTGTCATACACGTTACAGCACCAAAGCACCTTTCAGTTTTCACTTCGTCCTTGCTTAAAAGTCATATGAAACCTGCAGTGTTTTTTTTTTTTATCTGCAGCACTATCATCCTTTGGTTTGTTTTTGTAGTGCTCACATTTGTGAGGTTTATGGAAATAAGATCTTTATTGCGAAACTGAAAACGTTCTTTTCTTGCAGTGTAAAACCAAAATTAACTGCTGTAGTTCATAAAAATAAAATAGACTGGACGTACTAAAATATAAATTTAAAAAGAAACATTAGATCTGATTAAAAAAATATTTTTTCCTCCTTGTTTTTAGGCGATATTTTCATTTTTAATAGCTGTTTTTATTTAAATAATTTAGGAGCTACTTCATTATCACTCTACTTTATTTTCCTGAGGAAGAAAAAGTTGGTAAACATACATAAAATTCATTCACTGTCTTATACAGACATGGCTGTGAAATTGATTTTCTTCTGTTTTCCACAGCTCGTTTTGGGTAATCAAATAAATTTCAATATCAGACAAAGATAATCTCAATAATTACACAAGACCATTTCCAACCGGTGATTTTATTCAGGCCCTATGTGACTCTGCTGTGCTGTGGATCATTGCTCCGCTGCACAAACCAACAGCGGTTGACCTTAAGGTCACAAACTGGGACATTCCAGTCAGAGACTTCTGGTTGACAGCAGAATTCACATTTCCACCACTTATGGCAAATTATCCCAGTCCAGAAGCGCAGAAGTAGCTCCAAACCATCACATTACCATCACCACTAACTCCATGTTGGTACTCTAGCATTTTTTCCCCTCTGGTTTTATTAGTTAGCTTTGGATTATAGCTTTGGTAGATGCTTTTTTGTGCATTTTATATTTTGTGTATTATTATTCAGGGTTTCCTCCAGTGTATTATAAGCCTGGTGGGCCACCAGGCTTTACTTGTGCCCTTACCAGGGTAAGCATTGGTTATTTAACTCTTTTTAAAACTTTTGCAATGTTTTAAGATTTTATAGTTTGTGTTCAGGTATTAATCTTCCAATATTTCAATAACACATGATTATCAAGTGACATTTTCAAATTTCCTGTCAACTTTAAAAAAAAATTTTTTAACTCAAAAACACATTCAACTGCTGGATGAATGACTGCCTTGGCACCCAACCACCGGGCTTAGCAAGTTTTCTGGGGGAAACCTTCTTATTGTTTGTTTGCATATACGCTATTTTATTTTGGTGATTTTCTTGGCCATGGTCTGAAGATAAAAAAAATACACCTTTTGGCTAATCGTGTTGCTTAATAAATACCTTTGAAACCTTTCCAAACTGATAGATCTGATTAACAACAATGTGGGAGTTGGTATGAAGAACGTCCCGGTTGGCTCGCTCCAAGTCTAATTCAGGTCTATGATATGATTTCAATAGCTCATCCAACATAAATTCTTATCAGTGTTGATAAGATTTTAATTTAGCTTGGGCCTATTCTCAAAAGCCTGAGTGAACAGGGGATAAAAAGCAGAGAAAATATAATAAGTCTAAACTATTTTGTAGTCCATATATTTGGAGGATAGAAGCACATTTTTTGAAAGATTATGCCCAACATTCTCGAGTTATTTCGTTTAATGACAGATTAACTAAGTAAGTTCTCCTGAAGATTTTGCTATCTTTAACAATTTAAAATCCCTACGTAATGTTTGCTTTTTGGAAGCTAAGAGCTGCATAGCAGTGTCATGGAAGAAAGAAACATGCAGAATTTCACAATTTGCCCTTGAACATATCAGCTTTTTTTTTTTTTTTTTTTTTAAACTAAGAACAAGCTTGACAAAGCTGACTTTTACCAAAATGATTTCTAATTCAAAATGTGGAAAGAGGACTGGTCTTTATGTTAATTGCCTTGTTGCTGTATGTGTGTGTGTTTTATTTTTTTAAATTAGGGGTATATTTATGTATATGACATGAGTGGGCATGTTGGCGTTTTAGTTTCTGGAGATGTTGTTTTTGCACCAATTGTAAATGTTGTTAAAAGAGGTTCTGTGTGGGTATTTCTTAGTCACCAGCTTTTGGTTTTTCTTTTTGTCATTTCTAATGCCTGCTGATAAGGTCAGGAAATAATGTAACGTCTCATTAGAAATGACTTCCTCACAGTCCAAACAGAGGTTTCCTGCTGCTGTGATGCTAGGTGTGTAGGTGTGAAAACATGCACATCGGTCTAAAGGAGCTGGGAGCTCATGTAGCAGAGGGGAGTCTAGCACTGCTGCATCCACAGCTTGGATTTCCACTGACTGACCACACACATGCGTGTTAGGTCCTGCTCAGCGTCTCTTGAGAGGTGCAGCATCTTTGCAGCTCAGGAAGTTATCCACAGTGCAGAGGAAAACTCACGGCTGAACACCTCAGCTTGGTGTGAGAGAGCGAAGCAGGATGCAAACAGCAGGATCGATAGCAGAAGTAGATAATGGAGATACTGCTGTGTGATATTTTCCTCTATCTGAAAGGCAGTACTTTACAAAATTTCCACATTTTGTGACATTACAGCCACAAACTTTAATGGTTTTCATCAGGATTTCATGGAGATGGATGAACAAATTGTGCATTGTTGTAAAAAGAAAGAACAAGTTACCACTTCTAGTCCTCTGGGGTCTGTCTATTCTAGCTTTGCACATTTAGAAATTAAAAAGTTTTTCCGTTCTTCGTTACAAAATAGCCCAAACTCAGTCAGACTGGATGGGATTGTGAGTATGAAGTTTTAAGTCCTGCTAGACGCAGAGTCTCAAACTCCAGTCCTCGAGGGCCGTAGTCCTGCAGTTTTTAGATGTGCCACAGGTACAAAACGCTGGAATTGAATGGTTTAAATACCTCCACCTTGTGTAGACCAGTTCTCCAGAGCCTTAATTATTCTATTCAGGTGTGGTGCAGCAGAGGCACATCTAAAAGTTGCAGGACTGCGACCCTCGAGGACTGGAGTTTGAGACCCCTGTCTAGAGTTTTTCACTTAGCATGTATTCACACCAGGAAAGTCTTTTGGTCCGGACCAAAATCAGCTATTTTTTTGTTTTTTTTTGTTTAGTGCGGTTTATCTTCACGTTGTACTTTTTGCAAGTGAGCTATATCTTATAAACAAAGTCATGCAAAGTTTTGTCAAACATGGCAACATTTTAACATTTTTTTTCACTGAACTTTCTGCACATAACTGTGTTCTTGTGCGTCTTCCAAGCAGTTGGGTTTTGTATACGTTTCCTCTTTGTTCCAGATCTGTACGTGTTGAATTGTTTGCAGCCCCCATACTGTAGAAGCGTTATCATCACTGAAGGGATCATTTTTTTCCATGATGAAACTCTGGTCCGTTAAAGGTGTAAAAGACTTTGAGCCATTGTAGCTCTGGCTGTACGTTTTGTGTCATTGTCCACCAGTGTGAATGGTATTGGAGCCTCTAACTGATTTTCCTCAGTGATTTTCCTGTATTTCGCTCCACTGATGGGCTTTTTTTGCATTGGGGATGGCATTAAAGATAATGTGTGCAGTATTGGTTCTTGATGACTTGATTATCATTTTTCTGACATCAAAAACATTAATGTTTTATTGTCAAAAAACAGCTGGGTGTTTTTGTTTGTTTTTTTTAGAAACATTTGAGACCCAAAAACTGAAGTACGAAAATGTGCAAAATATGAATTTTTCATAAGAGGTTCCGTTTAAATGATTACCTCTCTGGAAATAGAATCGTCTGTATTTTATTCTCTGGACTATTAAGCGTGGAAATGTCTGAACTTTTGGCATGAAGAAAGTTCATAAACCCTGATGATGGATTGAGCGGTTGAAGATTTTATGAGAGGTAATTTGTTGCTGTTCATTCAGAGCGATAGATTTGATCTATTGGCTGTTGTTGCAGATTGACAGGAGTTTTCTTTAGACGTTGTGGAAAAAGATCGAGCCCAGCTTTATCCTGCTTGTCTGAGGCACTACATCAGTCATGTGGTCCGGCGGATACCGCTCCTAACCAAACCCTCAACCACCAGCAGTTGATACTTCATTCCCTCTGTGTGAGGAATACACCATCAGATCTCGGCTTCTTTTTTGGAAATATTATGCCTCCTCTCACTTTTTTCTCCAACCTTCACATGCAGATCAGTCTGGCTCAGAGAAAAGGGATGTGCATTTGTTTCCTGCTAATGAAAACGGCTCTCCACCCTTCCTGCTTGAGTCATGCCACATAGGCACCATCAACAGACAGTCAAAGTGACTTGGCAAACAAACAAACTCTGTCCTCATACAGTGTTTTCCCATCATTGTAAGATGTAATAATAAGACTTAGGTTTACTGCTGGGAACATGGAAACAAACCAGTTTGTTTTTGTTATTTAGAGAATCTCAATCAGAAAGGAAATGAAAAGAAAGCATTTTTTAAAAGTGTTCCCTTTGACCTCTGTTATAAAAATGCCCCTGCACTCATTTCCTTTTCTGTGGAAGCCCTTTGATGATTGTACCCCTTCCTGTTTTTTCCTTCCCGGAAGTTGTTTGCATTTGTGTAATTCAGAGATCTTTGAGTATGTTCTGTTTTGTGAGAGTAAAATCTGCCACGTTGGTACATCTGGGTTCCAGAGAGCTGCTGACAAACAGCAGAGCTGACCGCTCGGTCAGGGTGACTTCCTGCTGCCTCCGGGGTGAAGAATGTTGGACTGACACGCGAGGCGGTCCACCAAAGCGATGACGAATGTTGTGGAGGAGAGGCGGGAGTCAAGAGTGTGATGTTTTTGTTCCTTGGTTGTCAGCAGAGTGCAGCTGGTGTCGGTGGACGGAGCTCCGCTGATCCGGGACAGGACAGTGACGAGCCTAGATGCTTCCTGCTTCCCGTCAGAAAGGACGGCTGCAGGGGAAGCGGCAGGGCTGCTGCAGGAGGATAAGGCCTGGGGCAGGAAGCATGAAATTGAGAAAAACCTCCGTCGCTTGAGCCCCCCCATTACCCCTCTGAAGCTTTGACCTCCAGAGCATGACTGGCTGTCTTCAGGATCCAGGAAGTTGGATCCATTAACCTAAGTGGTTGCTTTGGTCACTCTGTGGGTCTAGGCTTGGGTTATTTTTATTTAATATTATATTATCTGACTCTTTCAATGAATAACACAAGACAAGTTCATTAAATAGTTCTGTCGTTGATTATTAATCATTTTGGATTCTATTTTTCATGAAAAGGCATTTCCCGTCGACAGATGTCTCCTGTTTTTGTTTTGTGTCACACTTAAAGGGCCACCATTATGTAAAATCAACTATTATGAGCTTTACATAATGTTATTCCCTCATCAAAAACATCCCTGATTCTTTCAGGCATGTTTGAGAAATCCTTTAATCTACATGGCAAACATTCAGCTGTGAAAAATGCCTGGGTGAACCTAGCTCCGCTTTTGAGACCCAGCTCCTCCTTAGAGAAGTCAAGGATACTTACCTACACTTATTTAGCAACTGAGAACAGGGATTAGAACTTGGAATCCAGAAAAACTACTTTAGCAACTACTTTTTAGACTCCTATTCTTCCAAACTAGTAAATGAATTAGACAAGAGGATACTACCAACCCCGAATACGAGTATCTAGTTTATTCACTATTAGCTTTTGTTTCTTTTGGTTTGTTATTTTATTTGTATTTCCTTTTAAAACATGTTAAAGCACTTTGTATTCCCTTGTTGCTGAAAATGTGCTAAATAAATAAAATTACCTTTACCTTTGGGGATGCAGTTTCCAAGTTTCCAAACTTCTGCCTTATAGAACAGCCATCCAGCTCCTTCAGACTAGCCAGCAGCAATTAGCAAACACCTGGTGGAACTGTATATCAGCTGAGCTCATTATTCGAGCTACTTCTCAATGCAACGCTAGTAAAAAGATTTTGTTAAAGGGTTAATAGAGGACCGATGTAGTGATGACTTCCTGAAAGCAGTGTTTTGAAAAGAATTGGAGTGTTTGAAGAGGCAGAGACCCAATTTCAAGGCATTAAATTACAAAGTCAGTTTTCTTTTAAGCCATATTTAGTATATACAGCATTTTTATAACAACTGAAAGTGACAGTTACTTGAAAATGCCGCTATGTGGCTGGAAAGTATATAATACTGCCTCTTTAAATACTTCCGTAATCAAACTGTGATGGAGACCAGGGGCTCCATCCCCAATAAATAATTATTGATATATTTATTTGCAGAAAAAATGCTTTTTGTTTCAGTTCTTTCTTTCAGTTACATTGACATTTATTTATGGAGGGGCTGTCCATCCTTCCTGAACAGGGGGAATGTGGGGAAATGTCAGTTTGTTTCAATTTGAGGTTGATTGAGTCTTAGCTTTCGGGTGTATCTCCTTAGCAGGGTGGAGCAGCAAAGGGAGACAAGTGCTCCTGGAGCATACCATTTTTAATTAAGAGGGGTAATGCTCTGAAGAGTTACATTAAGTTAAATATAATCTTTGATTGACCTTAGATTAGTTTAGTTCTAATAATTTGCATGCATGTAAATATTTATTGGTACCATTTATTGTTTTGTTAGGTTTGTGTAAATTATTTCTTGTTTTGTTTTGTCACCCCTTTACCTGGTGTGAGTGTTGGAATTGCCAAAGTATAAAAGCCAGCTTCTTTGTCCCACTGTGAAATGGGTGTCGGTGTATCTGTGACCTGCAGCACCAAATAAATCTACCTCAACTACATTTTGTTGCCTTGCCTTGCCTTGCCTCCTTCCTGAATGCAGAGCATCCTTCGCTCAAAGTGACACAAACCTATTTTAAGATCAAATAAGTTGACCTGAGTAAATCCAAAACACTTCTTGTGAGAATTTCATTCCCTAATGAAAAAAAGCAACCCTACAACCTAATGAGACGTCTAATCCTTTGTAAATTGTGAATTAACGATGACCCTAAGAGGAAGCATGGTTTGCTAGTGGATGTGTCAGCTGTTGTTGAAGGTGTGGCTGTTGCCGCAGCACATACCCAACATGACAACAAACCGCATTTAGATGGAGACTGCCTCAGATGACTGCTGCCATGTGCATTTGTTGCCCTAAACAAAGATATTTGCTCTGCCTACAGTACATATTAACTCTACCTTGAAAATTACTGTTAATATGTCTCTATTGGTATTAATAAAGTAGTCTTGTAGTTCTTGATAAATTATGTTTTATCTTTTTAATTGGTATTTCTTCAGTCTGCATTGGGTTTATGTTGAGGCAGAATCAAGTCTTTCACTTTTGTTTCCTGATTAACTCATTGTTTATCTTGCATGTGTATTTTTTTTTTTAAGTTTTGAAGGCATCTGTAAGGGATTTTTGGTACAAACAGCCCTGCCTCAGAAGAATAAGAATTAGCAAATGGCTCCTAGATGATTGCCACCCACTTGAAATATTTCAATAATCTAAACATTTGACCAATTTCTTCTAGTTTGGTTCTGATAACTATTTTCCATTCAGTGCATATCAATCATTGCAGCATGTACCAAACTTTGTGAGCTAACATTCAGTGAGTTAATGATTCTTGCAGTGCCATCCCACTAAGTGATTTAAAGGTGAATAAACTGTTTACTCATCCCAAGTGCCGTTCTTGTTGGTTCATAATCAGATGGAGGCAGGTCAGACTGTAAAATCTCTAACAGCTTGAGAAAAAGTCTCATGAAAGCATTTTAATATGCAACTCAAGCAGCTTTTGTTTTTTTAATCCTGTTTGGGGATTAAGTATGAAACATCTGTATTTTAATTGTGAAGACATCTGAAGGTTTTAATGCAATCAGAGGCAAAAAACTTCATGAACCTTGCTTTTTAATGAAGGTCTGAAATAAATGCAAATTGCAACCATCGTGGGGAGAACATTGGACTCACCTGTTGTTTCATTGGATTTTTTGTAGAGCATATCTAAAATATTCAAAAGAAAATACAGCACGGGAAGCTGGAATACCTTATTTGCAAAGCAAATTCAGGAGTCACATTTATTTTCCTTAAAATAATGAAGATTGTAGATGTTAGCTTCTGCAGTGTCATTGTACTTATTATTAATGCATTAATATTAATGCATTCATTGGTGCATCTGCCGCTAGCGAGAGAAATAGCTAATCCTGCTAAATCTGACACTATTCCATTATGTTTTTATATTTTTTGCAGAAGGAAGTTGCACTGATGTTTTCTTCAGAGGTTTTCATGTCGTTTCATGCAGTAGTTATTGGTGCAGCGCCACCACAGGCGAGGAGGGGAACAGGTTTTTCAAAGAGTTTGGTTTAACACAGTGCAGTGTGAAAGTGAACCGCATCATCTGAAAAAGCAACAAATGTTGCATGTTTTGATGCCCGATCAAACTGACTCTACCAGACTGTGTGAAAATACCCTTAAAATGAACCGTAGGATTATGATTAATTCATCTCCGCATGTATAATTATTTATTCACATACATTCAGGAATATTTGGATCTAAGACATGGAGCTTGTAGCCATGTAACAGATTTAATGGAGGATTTATGTGGCATCAAACTCCATTTCCATTTGGCGAGGGATCAAAGGGCCTGGTCCTGGCAGAAAGAGCCCTGCAGTGGTGAACTACTGCTGCCATAATTGGAGAAGAGCTGTGTAAAACTGTCCAAGGAAGGCCAAGGGCGACTTAATTATGTTGTTAAATTTAATTAGGGCATTGTTGTGTGTCTCTCTCTCTCAGTGTATGTGTGTTCGCCACAGCTTGACCTTGCAGTAACGGTCTTCCTGCATGTGTTTGGTTTCATTCCCTGTTGTCCGAATTAGTGGATATTTGCACTGTCAGAATAAATTATTCTGCAAAACCAACATTACACACTCGCATTTTTAATCCTTGAGCAGAAACGGGTAACGAAGACATTTGTTGCTGTTGAATAACAAGCCACCCAATTATCTCAGCCGCAGTGAGTGAGCAGATTAATAGACACCATGCAGAATCATGGCGTCCAGTCTGACAGGGGATCTTCTTGCTGCCCTTACAGGTGATTAATCTTGAAGTTAGATGCCTGCCAACAGTATTGTTGTCAATTTTCTCCAGGTGAGAAACACAAAATCCCAATGTTTTACAGCTGCTTATTAAATTACAACCATTTAAAACCCCTTTAAAGATTTTCAACTATTTTAACCTTGTTCACAGATGCATTTAAAAACCATAGAATTTTAGACAGAGCCTCACTTGTTTGGTTTATTTAAAAAAATAGCATACTCTTTCCTAAATATTTATAGTTTGCTGTTGATTTTTTTAGTCTAGATTATTATTATTTTTTAAACAAAAACAAGTCATTGTTTCTTGAATGACTTTACTGTATTTAGCCAAGTTAATAAATGGGCTGAATGTCTTTTTAGGTCCATTTTAAGACATAAAATACTTCTATCACAATGTCATACTCCTAAGAAACAAAAAAACTCTCGACAATCAGAACGACAGATAAGGATCCGGCACCTTAATAAACAAGAGTGTTCTTTGAGAGCCTTTCAGAGTAAATCCAAAACACTTCTTTTGAGAATTTGATTCCTTAATGAAAAAAAGCGACCCTACAACCTAATTTAATTAGACATCTAATCCTTTGTAAATTGTCAATTAACGGTGACCCTGAGAGGAAGCATGGTTTGCTAGTGGATGTGTCAGCTGTTGTTGAGGGTGTGGCGGTTGCCGCAGCACATACCCAACATGACAACAAACCGCATGAAAACTGGATCTGAGTAAAAGTTACAAATAAGAAACTGAAAAAAAGACTGACTATTTTAATCAAATCCTATAGGCTATCTTATATTTATCTTGATTTAAGATTTAAAATTGTTGTAGTTTCAATCAGGGTTCAGGATTTCTGATAGGAACAAGTAATATCCAAGTTTTATTTTTCCTGACTTGAGTTGCAGCCACATTGCTTGCTGCTTGCACACAAAGGACATTTTCCCCATGAATGCAGCAGCATTATAGGGACAGGGGTCACATTTAAACCATTTTAACTGATTAGATTTATTGTATTTTTGTGAAGAACGAGATTGATGTCTGTTTGCTTTCAATTTTATTACCAGTGCTTTAACAGCTAAAACAACAAAGATATAAAGATTACTAATTTGAGGTGATAAAACTCCTGATTTGTTTTGCCAACTCAACAGCAAAAAGCTGCTCCATCACTCACTTGGCCTTTCTGTCTTAATAGCTCTAGATTGTTAAGCAAATATTTGGTTTGTTATCGGGAAAATATCTGCTGCCTTTTATTTGACTGTGCTGTGCTTTCCTAAAGCATGAAGTCACCCTGAGATGTTTAATTTTTTTTTTTTTCCAGGCGCTGGACCAGGATCGAACTTCTCTGCAAAAGGTGAAGAAATCAGTGAAAGCAATCTACAATTCAGGTCAAGGTGAGACATCTTTGTGTCCTATAATGTCCAGGTTCTTTTATTCACTTCCTCCGTGTATTTTCTTCTTGCAGGCGTGAAAATCCTTGTTTGTTCTTGGAAAGCCACCTTTTGTGGGACAGATGGCGTATTATTGTGTGTTTTTCTTGTCCAGACTGTCCCAGAAATCAACACCTGAGTTTTTCTCAGTGCTGTGTCATGAATCTGCAGTTATTCTCCACTGAATGTCATTGAAAGCAGCTTTCCACCCTGTAATTTGACAGCTTGGGATGTTTGTTTGCTCTCCAAAGAAAGGAGTAACTTTACCCTTTGGTCACTTTAACCCTTTGAGATGAAAAGTGGAAAAACTAGAGGAAGGTTGTTCAAAAGGTTCTGTAAATGTAATTCATAGTGTTATTGTCCTCCAAACAAGATTGACTATAGAACACTTGAAGTTTGGAGTTTGAATAAATGTAGTTTATTTTATTTATGTAAAACATGAGTCCTGTTTGCTTGGATTTTAGTTTGTAAGCAGCCGTTCTCCATTGGGAACTTAACGATGAATACAGATGGATTCTGCTGGTTGACTGACTTTTCCTGCAGCGTTTGATTCGCCAGGAGAACCACACATCTTCTAACCCTGACATAAACTGTATGAAAAGATGGCTTCTAGAGAAAAACACTGGTCCACTGAGTATTCCTGCTATTACAACCGCTGAACCACTTATTTTATTCCAGGCATGTCTGCTTCTGTGATTAAATATGCAGGCACAAAAATAACAACGATTTCTGAAATTATTTAAAATTTATTGTTTTTTTTTAATCACATATTCAATCCAAATTGAACCCAAATTCCAAAAAAAAACTAAACTTGCCTTAACAAAAAATTAAACCCTTAATTTAATATTTAATAGCATTATTTGTTGCCAACAAGAGATCTTTCCATGGATGTTTGGATCCTTGTCCAGAACAAAACCAAGCCACGTCCATGTTTCACTCAAGTTATTGGATTATTTTCTTTTTCTTATCAACATGGAGCTGATTCGACTGATCCAAGCAGCTCCAGTTTGTCTCATCAGTCCAGAGAATATCCGTCCTGACACCTCTGGCCTTGTCTGCAGGCATTTTTGAATTTTTGTGTGTGTCTTTCAATGGTGAAGCCTTAATGAAATGTCTTCAGTTCAATACCAGACCTTTAAAAATTCTTAAGTATGTAAAAAGATAAAATCGTAAATCAGATTTAATTACATCTGAAATGTGTATATCTATTCTTTCCTTCATTTGTTCTGCGTTTGTTCCTTTATTGTAGTTCTGGTTGATGGATTTGCATGTTCTTTTATGCTGTGATAAAACTACAAGTCCCAGACATTCACCAAATCCTCCAGAAAAATGCAGCATTTTCTCTTTAAGTTGCTTTAATAGTAATAGTAATAATTATGCTTTCTACCTTATATTATTAAGCTAACTAATTTGTGTAGGTTTTAAACTTAAGTCATGAGTATTATAAAAAGGGTCTAATTTGTTAAAAATTACAGAAATCCTCAAGGTTCCATGAATTTTACACTTTTAATGATATTCAGATCTCTGGCCTTCTGGTCTTGACCTTTTATGATAATTTATGGCCCCTGTTTAACCTCTTCTTTGCTGCTTTTCCCAACACAGATCATGTTCAGAACGAAGAAAACCACGCCCACGCTCTGGATAAGTTTGGTAGCAACTTCATCAGCAGGGACAACCCTGACCTGGGGACAGCTTTTGTCAAGTTCTCCTCTCTCACCAAGGAGCTGTCGGCCCTGCTGAAGAACCTGGTGAGTCCGGCTGGTCGATGTCCCAGTAAAGCCAAGGATTTAGAGTCATTTAGGTTTTTCCAAATGCTTCTGCCTTGTTGGTTGGTCTCCTGCAAGCTGAAATAGCTGCCTGCCCTACATATGGATGAACTTTTCTTATCATGTTTAAAAGCGGTCTTGTTTTTTGTAAAGTTTTTCTGTGCCTTATCTAAATGTTTTGGACTGAATGACTCTTTTCAAAAAAATATTTTCTATGGCAAGCCATTTAAAAAAACTGCTTCACTTCGCTTATGTTCCAGACATCTTAGATGGGCTCATGACTTATTTAACATTCACTTAAATAAGCTCTGAGTGATTTATGAAAAGTTAGTTTAAAAATATTTTCAGTATAGAAATAAACTAAATTAATTCTGCCCCACACTTTGGAGCTCTTAGTTCACTTTCTATTGTATTATTTTAATTGCAATCCATATGACATATTAGTTAATTAGGATATCTGACTGTCTCATCAAAATTCATTTGTAAACATCTGGAATGTATTTACAGACAGTCAGATGAAACTGATTTTATGTTAAAAAGGCCTGCCATACTTGCAATCAGCCCACTGGGAATTGTCCCAGTCTGCCCGATGAACCAGTCCAGGCCTGGATACTGTTAATCTGGTTTTCTTCTTTTGTTCTCTAGTTGTCAACATTCCTTCTTTTTAAGCACACATTGTACAATATTCTGTGATGGACAGGTAACTATCTAGAAAAGAATTAATTGGAAGAAACATCAAAACTATAAACCCAGTCAGAACTTCAGAAATCCTGGAAAACTATTAATCCAGACCACTGTGGAACTATTTTATTTTATTTTATTTTTTTTAAAAAGCACAGTTGAAAACTTTTGTACCCCCAGATGGCTTCTTATCTCCATGCCATGGATTTCCCGCAGTTCCTGTTAAGCAACACGTCCTGTTTAAACCCTCTGAGTGATTCCTGCTGGAAGAAGAGCCAGACCCCGGTCTTCCCTTCCCTTCCCGTGTGGCTGACAGTGAGATTAGACAACATAAATACTCTTGGCAGCAGCAGGAACAGCTGAGTGGGTTGTGTGTCCTTGCTTACACAAATCAAACAACCCTCTCTCTGCAACCAGCATATAGTGGAAAAGTGACCTGATCGCTCTCAGTCGCCCTCTCAGTTTGACTCTTGTTATCTGCAGCAGTGTATCGAGTTTTCAGACTTCGATAGCTGCACCCTGAGGGCAACTGGTACGACAAATGAGTATCGATGGCTGAGAGCGTGTGTCCTGGATGTGTCCCCGAGATTTTACTAGCTGATTCAACCCGTTTTAATGCATCTTCTTTCTGAGAATCGTGTGTTTGGAAGCAAAAAGAATTTGTGACAGTTTACGAAAGGATCTGGAAGAGCTCGCCAGCAGCCGGTCAGTGGAGGATTGATTTAGATGTTGGCCATATGCAAGACAGGCACTTAAGGAGCACATTAGTGCCCATTAGGCCTTGTTTACTTCCTTTAGTATCAATGTGGACTTGGCTAACAACAGGGACTTAAATGCTTAGTAGTCTTGTAAATGACCTTGCTGATCCTCATAGCAGGAACTGCTGAGCCAAGCTGTGGCGACAGGATGAATCAAGCCTTTCTAGTCCTTCCAGACACTTGGTAAAAGCATGTCAAAAACTGAAGCGATTTTGAAGAATCGCTGATGCAAACAAATCCCATATTTTGCATATTTTAGAATCTTTCTAGTCTTTCCTTTAGTTTTAATTCAGGGTCAATGTTGAATATCTGCTGTATGTCTTGTAGTAAATATTTTTTGCATAAACACTCTTGGCCATCTCTGCTCAAATCTGCTCAAATCTGCATCCTCAAATAAAAGGAACAGCCTGTATTAATTTACGGAAAGGAGAGTGGTGCACACCACTAACTAAAAAAGTTAGCTTTTCTAACAGTAGTGCACTAAATCCACACGATATTCAGTGCAAGCTAATTCCAAAGCGCTTATTTCACTTAATAATATATCCGCCTTGGAGAGACTACAACCATTGAGCACCAATTTAATTTCAACATTATAATTACATGTTCTAAAATATCTTTGTTTATGCTTAAAACACTTACAGTAGAGATACTGTAAGTGTTTTATTTTGTTTCTGTATGTTTAAATAAAGTTATTGGGGGAAAGAAAACGGGATAGGAAAATGGATAAAACTTCAAAATAAGAGCATGAATATAAATGTCTAACTTTTTGACAAATTCTTAACGGTCAATAAACAAAAATTCAATACAAATGTTGAGAATTTTCTCAAAATAATTTTTTTTCTGCTAAATTGTAAATTAAAGAGCATTGTTGGTAAATAGACGTATAAGCTCAACACCAAATATACTTAATGTTTTTAATCTGTTTTAACCATTAAATTGGCGCAAAGTGCTAATATACATATCCATCTTTCAAGTATTTTAGTGTTTCATTCATGTTACTTTTTTAAAATATTAACATTAGCCTTGGGGGTGACTATATTTGCTGCAACATATTTAGCATTGATATGCTAATTTAGGTAACAGCTAACTTCTTCTGGCACAATTTGCACACAATAATGATCTTTTCCAGGGTCCCATCAGATAATTTTTTAGAGCAAAAATTAATGTAAAGCCAAAGGAAGCGGCTTTGTTGTCCTTTGCTGTTGTTTGCAGAAGTTGCTTGTGCGTCAGATTTACGGCTGTACCAGAAACATGCAAATACAAAGTTTCAGACTTGGGAAAAATCAGAGTACTTGTGTTGAATTTTTTAGCACGTTAAAATCCCTTCCCTAATTCTTACCCAAAATAAATAAATAGAGCTTGATGTCCAAGTCTTTTTATCCTTAATCATGTAAAATGTATCTGAAGTCTGTCTGCATGTTGCTACCTCCCAGCTGAAACGGTCATGAACCTTCACTCAGCCCAGCAAATGACTAGTTTCTTATGTTTGTGTGTGTGGGTGGGCTGAATCATCCATCTGGCGTCTTTGGCAATTTTGACTCATTTTAGTTTTGTTTTGTTTTGTAGCTCGTTGTTTTTTAACGTCTCTGCTGAGCTCTCCAGTTAAGCGGAGTAAACGTTTCACACAGTCGTGTCCGTCAACTGCAGATTAGTCTGTCAATAAGTGAAAAGTTGCTACACTTTTTTAAGCATTACATATTCATTTTGATGTATCTGTGGTGCAAATTAAATTACTGTGCCTAATCATTCATCACATCCTGGTGAATCAATCTGTTTATTAGATTGAGTCATTGTTGTTATTTTGTCTTCCAGAAAATTTATCAAACGTTTTCTTCTGACAGTCTGTTGTGACACATTAACTATGTTATTTTTGCTTTGTTTGAACAGCTACAGAGCCTCAGCCACAATGTGATCTTCACCCTGGACTCGCTGCTCAAGGGGGATTTGAAAGGCGTGAAAGGGGTAAGATTTACCATCACTTTTGTTTAGTCTTTCCAGCTCTGTCCTACTGGACTCTTGTGGGAGTCAGCAAGTCTCTATCCATCTCCAAACCCCTCAAGCCTGTGATTAAGAGAGTTAGGGGCAAGTAAAGAGAGGAATTCTCCTTTGAAACTGTAAATCTGGCAGACATAAACACTGCCTTTGTGTGATGCATGAGGAGAGTAACTGGGTCATGAACCCCTCGTGTTGGAGGTTCAAGAAGGGGCGTAGTTCTTACTGGGCATTCATGGCGTGAATCAAGAGCCGATCGTTGGACCTCGAGTGGTTTCCCAACACCACAAATATCTCTGTCCTCAAACTGACCTCTTTGGACTTGACTGGATCTTCTCCTTTATCTCTGCAGGACCTAAAGAAGCCTTTTGACAAAGCGTGGAAGGACTACGAGGCTAAATTGTAAGTAGACCATGGTGAATTGTACCAGATATCTCATTATTACTAGTTGGAAACACCCGATGCTGTTTCCCTGCAGTACAAAGATAGAGAAGGAGAAGCGGGAGCACGCCAAGCAGCACGGGATGATCCGCACCGAAATCACCGGCGCCGAGATCGCAGAGGAGATGGAGAAAGAGCGGCGCTTGTTCCAGCTGCAGATGTGCGAGGTGAGTAATTTGACACTCTTCTCTTAAACCGAATAAGCACAAAGGGAGGAAAGATGTAAACTTGCATTTCCCCGATTTCAATCATTCAATCGAGTTTACATTTCAGCACCAAGGCAGTTAGAAACACAAGAAGAAGTCATAAAAACAACATAAAGCCAGCAATTGAGAAACCATTGACAGTTTGATGAGCGATATCATAAAGATCAATGCTCATCAAATATGTGGGTCAATTTTCCATTTATTGTGGTTCAAAAGCAACTCTAAACTGATGGGCTTTTAGCCTTGATCTAAAGAAAGTCAGTGTTTCACCTGTTTTGCAGTTTTCTAGAAGTTTGTTCCAGATTTGTGATGCACAGAAGCTGAATGCTGGTAAAGTAGCTACGTTGCTGTTGCACAGTTTTAGACAAATATTGTAATGGCTTTTGTTGCTTATTGAGATTCTCACTTATGATTCGTACGTGGGGATTCCAGATGTAGAAATAAACATAAAGTTTGGCAGATATTCGTCCCATTATATTAGTAGAACCAGATGGTGTTTATGAGCAGCAGATGTTGTGTTGAGCTTTGTTTTCAGTCCCTCTAAACCAGGAAATGGAAGTCAACAAAACACTGGACATGACACAGACACTTATCTGAAACAACCAGGAGTTTGTCCTAAACATTTTTATTCTTTTAACTCAGAACTCTCTTTCATTTTTATTTCACTTTTAAAGAATAAAGTCAAATGTTCACCATGAATTTATCACAGATGTTTCTACAGGCTGCATGCTGATTCATAGCAAAAAACATAAAGACCTCTTTAGTGGATCATGTCCCTCAGGATGTCTTAATGCTAGATGTAAACCTAATAGGTTGAGGTGCAACACTTGCTCTTGTGATGAGTGAATTTTTACAAATATAACTGCAGAGAAAAGACAATGGATGAATGAGTGAATGGATGGACAAAGATAATGTTTACCCACTGTTTTTGCAGATTTTAGTTAATTTTCCCATATTGAAGTGCTTTAAGTTATGAATGGCCTGTTTAAAGCTACAGCGCATACACGAGCTTGATTGTCAATGCTAAGTCCCTCTGCCTGGCTCTGATTGGTTCTTTCTGACTGAGCAGTATGTTCCTGCAGATTGCAGTAGGACCACAGGAAGGAGGCAGAGAAGTTTGATTTTGATACAGTCAGGACGTGGCAACAATTTTAAGAAATATTTTAGAAACATATTTTTATATTACATCTCAGTGTGATACATATATTTATATTTTTTTTTATTAATTCAACTTGATGGGTTTCCTCAGTTTAACTTTGTGGGACATTGCAATGTGTTTGGTTATCTTAAACATTAAGGTGTGACAAACAGAAGAAATGCTGTTTAATTGCCCAGCATTTACGCATCATTTGAATAATGTCCATGAGATGATAAATGATAGACCAGTGCCTGCTGTATGTCATGATGTGTTGGCACACAAATTGTGCTAAAAAAACCAACTTCTGCTCTCCAAGAGTTTTCAGACTTCCTCTTAATCCTGTAAGCTTTAAATGAAGTCATTCTGTTTCACAATGGCCAAACTTTTAAGAAACCTGGCAGCGAGAATAAAGCGTAAAACAAATGTGAGCTCTGTATTTGTGCCCAGTAGAATCAGAACAAACTGTTAGAGCTCTCTCTCTCCGTTTGGCCAAAATCCTCTCTGGTTGTGGGCGGTGACGCCTACGCCTCGCTTGCCGTTTTATCCTGCTAGGATCTTTTCTTTTTCTCAGATTACATAATGCAGGTCGCATTGCTTTTTGGGTTCTCTGGATTAAATTTTGTGCAAAGTCCAACTGATCCGCCCTCTCCTCTTCATTATGCCCATATTTCTTCAGCGGGTCAGAGACTTTGGTTTGAGAGCTCGTAGGCTCGGCTCTGTCAAATCTGATTACCAGTAATATTTTCCAGTAACTCTAAACACAAAACAGCTCCTAAGTGAAGCTAAGAGGCTTCTTTTACGCTTTTTTATAATGGACAGCACGTGGAATATCAATAGTTTTCTAAATGGGATCTGCAGTGCATTTTCTAAAACACCATTAAAAGTCAGATTAGAAGTGGACTCTGCATGTCTTTGTGCATTTTGAAGACAGTACAGCATGTTTTAGACTCTTACGGGTCAGTGACTGCTCATTCTGCCTCATCCCCCTGCAGGACACTCTGATCTTACATCATCTTCTAGATTAACAGTTGCGTGCACAGTGCTAGTCTCCTCACACACCATGAATTTAAATTAATCTGACACTTTTTACTCCACTAACAGACTTGCTAAAACATGTCTGCGAGTTAAAGAGCATTGTTGGTGTCAACTTGTGATATTGAGACATTTTTAGCTTTAGTCTCGCTACCAATTGCTTTAAAGTATCCATCTGTGCTGGTTTCCAGAGGACATTCTTTCTTTCTTTTTGCTACAGACTGAAATTTTGGAAACGTGAGAATTTATGTGGAGATTGAAAATGTTGCCTAAAAGTCAAACAGCGGCTCAGACAAAAGACTTCCTCTTTGTTTTTGCAGGATCAGCACGGACTCCTGTGCGTTGGTCGTTGCCATTTTTGATCCATGAATTGATAATAAAGCAGCTCTAGAAACTAGACACTAGAAATCAGCGTCTGTGTTTTACAGCTTAGCAGCCGCCTCCGGTTGCAGCAGCATGCCAATAATGAGTTGTAGCACACACATCATTATCACCACCTTCCTCTTTCATTGGTTTTCGTGGTTCCAGATTTGGTTTTAAATTTCTTTTTCATTCTCTGACAGACAAATTTAAACTGGCTCTGGTGTGTTTGGCTATTTGATTAAGAATATTGAAATATAAATCCTTATTTTATTGCACTGGCATGGTTTTGAAATAAAAAAAATTGATGCAGTTCACAACAGTCCTACAGTATCACAGATCCTCCACTGTACTTAACAATGAATGAGGTTATTTTAAATAACATACATAAATGATTCACATAATTTCCAACCTATGACAAAATAACAAATCTAAAATAATTCTTTTAGTGATGTTCCATTGTGGAAATTCCGACATTCGTGTTATTACATCTACTCTATATTTATAATTTTTACCTTTTCAATCTCCGACAAAGTTTCTGATGAAGGTTTTCTTTTGTTCTGCATGGTAGCACTCTGGGTTCAAATCTCCATCTTTCTGCATGGAGTTTCCATGTTTTCCCAGTTCATGTGTGGGTTCTCTTTTCCTCCCACAGTCCAAAATTATGACTCTTAGCTTAACTAAATATTCTAAAATGCTTTTGTGTGTGAGTGTGTGTCCTGTGTGTTGCCATCTGCAGATGGGCATTAGACTCCTGCTGCAACCCTGCAAGAATAAGCTGTTTTAGGAACAATTTTTTGTCTAGGAATTATGAAGCACAAGTCTTTTATTGACTTTTGTTTTTATGAATAAATATGAGGTTGGATTTTAACAATATTTTTGTTAAAATGATGCAGTGAAATGTTTATTTCGAATGGTTTATTTTACACATTTTTACCACTGACTGGAATATTGCCATTTATTTCCATGCATTCTTCATAAATAAAATCAAAAATATTCAAAATGAATGCTTTAATTAAGCGTATTAATAGCTTGGTTATTATTGGTTAACTGACCATACACATAGAAATTGCATAGTGAGCAATAACAAATTGGATAAACCATAATATTGTTGTTTAGAAATATCAAGTGATATTAATGCACGTCTGTCCTCTCAAAGACCAATAATTTGTAATTTTGTAAACAACACATTGTATATTTTATTATGTGTCAAATATAAAACACAACCAAAAGCCATTTGAACATTTTTCTAATTGATTTCCTATTAATTTGATCCTTAATCATCAGATGTTTTTTCACTGGTTGTGATATTTGACTATATTTTTTTGTAATTGTGGAGAAATTTCAGCCAATAAATCCCAGGCATTTCCCTAAATTAGCAGTCATTAATGGTGGAAATCTTGTTGTGATGCTGTTGTTGTTATTGTGAGAATCCTACAGTCAGTGGTACAATCTGTTCATCCCACTTAACCTCATTTCTCTCCGCTGCCTGCACTCTGGCTCTCTCACACTCTCTCCATGTTACTCAATCACCAGATTACACGATGCTCTCACTCTCTCACCCTTTTCTTTTTTTTTTGTTCGTCCCTCGCTGCCAGCAGAGGAGTGAGGAAAGGCAGGGCTCAGCAGGCTGCATTATATTCTGCAGCAGCGTGAATGTCGTCTCTCGTTCACACAAAAGGGAATCACAAACATGCGGCGACGCTGTCCAATAACGTCGAACCCACTCGCGCTTCAAACAAAAAAATGTGGATAATCTGCCAGCCGTCGAGCGCCGTCAGGCAGACAAAGGGACGGCACATGCATGCATGCTTGCACACGTTTACTCATGCGTGTGGGAACTCACATGCATCAACATACGATGTATCGGCGCAGACTGTGTTAGAATTAGTCTTTAGCTTCTCGCCGACTCTTAAATCTGTGTGGATTGGCTCTCTGTGGGATTATCAGTAGATTATCTTTCATTTGTTTGTTTGGTGGGGGTGCTGTCTAAAAACATTTGTCTTGAATCCTCAGACAGCCTCAAAGTTCCTCTGAAGAATCTTCTTTAAAAATCCTAACCTTTTAAGATACAAAACTATTTTCTGTGAAATTCACGTTTCGCTTTATTACCCTGATCCTTACCTGAACATTGTCAGCGAAGCATTTGTTCACTTCTTATCAGCGTCAATGTATTTTATGTGATGATTCAACGCATGTTCGTGCATAATTTGTGAAGTAGAAGGAAATAAAATTCTTTATTTTGAAATTCTATCAAAATAAACGCCAAAAAGTGAGTCTATGAGTCTATGCAGGTAAAGGTGAGTCTACCCACCTTTACCTGAGATTACAGCTGCAAGTCTTATTGTTTTTTTGTCAGCTTTAGCGGCTAATATTTCCATTTTCAAATGAACCCAAACTCAGGCAGACTGAATACTCTTGCACAGATTCTGACCTGAATTTAGGTTTAGACTTTGAATTGAATATCAGTGCATGCCAAATTCTTTGTTTCTTTTTTTTTTAAATATTTTAAAAAACATTGTACAATTTTCCTTCCATTCCACAATAATACACTAATTTGTGCTGATTTGTCACATAAAGTACATTAAAGCTGGGGTTGTAGCATCTTTATAAAAATATTTACAGTTTGTAGTTGTAACTAGACAAACTGTGGTTGAGTTTGAGGCGTGTAAATACTTTGTCTAAACTCTGACACAAGTAGGGCTGAAACAATTATTAATAATTGAAATTATTATAAATTAGTTCAGTAATTAATCAGGTAAACAGTTTATTTTGTGAAAGAATGACAGTCAGAGCAGTAGGTCAGCCAAAACTGCACAAAAGTATCTATACATTTTGAATTTAGATATGTATAAAAAAAGCTCCAGTGGCTAAATAATTTTTTTTTAAATCCAGTTAATAGTCAGAATAATTGATTACAAAATAGCCATTAGTTGCAGCCCTAGACTGAAGAATCATAACTCTGAGCACTGATGACATGATTCTTCCTATTCAGACTTGGAAAGCTTTTCAAATGCCCTGAATTTAAACTCTGCTTTTCTGCTTTTCTTCCAGTACCTGATCAAAGTAAACGAGATCAAAACCAAGAAAGGAGTGGACCTCCTGCAAAACCTGATTAAGTATTACCACGCACAGTGCAAGTAAGTACCTCCATAATCCCCCTAACCCAAATGTGAAGCCTGCTGCTACTGTTTTTCTTTTGCTTTCCACCCATTAAGTCATAGTTCACACCCTAGAAAAAGAAAGAAGGTTCTAGCTCTCCCGTCCTTTGCAGCAGTTTTGTCTCCTGTTGCTCCCAGATCTTGAGTCCACTCATAAATTTTGCAGGTTGTCATATAGATATGCTGTGACAGCCGGGGGGGTTTGGTGGGTAAATAAAATGGGTGCTCCTCTCTCCAGAGCTGCAGCTCGCAGCGACCCGTGACAGAATGACAGATTTTCGTCCAGGGTTGCTACAGTATGTCCTGTCATAACACCAGGACAAAACAATGCACTTCCCTGCTAGTCTGTTCAACCTGCGCCTTGACGGATAGAAAGGCTGCAGGGATGATGGATTAGGAGCGTTAGGACAGCAGACTGAGAGCTGAGGAAAGTGGTCAAAGCTTGAGAAGAAAGTAAAATTGTCCTGTTTTCACTCACAGAGGGCAATCTGGTCTTAAAGTTTTATCATGACAGATTTATTATGATAAAAGTGATGATAAGAGCGATTTATTACTTATTTTTTAGTCACATAAATGGAACTACTGCTGTTGAAAAACGGTGCACCAATTGCAGTTTTCTGGCTGATATCTGATCTTTAAAATGCCCGACCTACCAATTTTAATTTTGGCCGATACAGTTGTTTGTCTTTGTCTGAAATGCTGCTAAATACTGCAAGAAAGTCAAGTATCAGCCGATCACTGATCTCCCAAAATTAAGAAAATCTGAGGCAATTTATTGGTGCAACCCTGTCGATGTGTAATCCATTTCTTTAGGACACTAGAAGTGTGTCACAGTAACTGCATTTAATCACATTTTTTGACATTTATTGATGCCTTCATTGAACAAACATTAGAAAAAATTGTAAAACGTCAACACGGACAATTTTGGAGAGTTTCAAACAACATTAGTTGGAATTTATTGTTTATTTATTATCACAATAAATGATAAACAATACGATAAATTCCCACCCCTAGTTTGCTTCAATACATTTAAGCGGAAACTTCCTTTATGCAACAAAAGTGGTAAATCTAAGGCTGCAATGACAGAGCAGCTGTCAAGTACAGTTCGGTTGCACTTTGCAAGCTAAGCTGTGTGGAGTGGGAGCTGAGATGTAGGCTCATCAGTGCAGTGATTGAGAGAAAACGAGCCGAAAGAATGAGAAGTGGCAGAAAAGTAATGGGAAGAGGAAGGGAGATGTTCGTTGCAAGCAGAGGGAGGGGTTGCAGTCATTAGTGGTGATTTGCTGCTGCAGAACTTCATCGAGGTGTGTACTGCTGACAGATCTGTAATGGATTTCAGAGCGTGCTAAACGCCTCTGCAAATCTGCAGAGAAGGGTCGAAACCAGATCTGATTTCAGCACCAGAAGCCAAAAGGTGCCAAAGAGTGAGAGCGAGCTGATCTGGATGTTCAACACAAACTGCAGCCGTTTCTGCCTGCGAGCAGAAATGGAAGAACCAAAAGGATCACAATGTTACTTTAGCTGTTCCTTTAATGAATGATCGGTGTCTAATGAATGATCTTCTTATATTTCTGTAAAGTTTCTTCCAAGATGGCTTGAAGACAGCAGATAAGCTGAAGCAGTACATCGAGAAGCTGGCTGCTGATCTCTACAATGTAATTATTTGTTTGTTTCCATCATGTATGCTCTCATTGTTCGTATTTAATTCAATTTTGGGTTATTCATTTACTTATTTTGTTCTACTTCTAATCATTTTAATGTAGTTTTATATAAATAACCTTACTTTTTTGTACTTATTGGGGCTGCAGCTAATGATTATTTTTTTAATCAAGTCATCTATCATCTATTCTGACGATTAATTGAATAGTCAGATGGAAAAATGATCAAATTTTCCAGATTTTGTATTTAATCACATAAGCCTTTTTGCACAATAATAAAATAGGCATAAAAATGCAAATAAACAAATAATTCAATTCCTTTCTTAACATTTTATTGCCTAAGATCCAGTAATATTTTAGTGCTTCATCATTGTAAAGGACAAATCTGCAGCAACATGTGAAAAACTCAACTGTTTCTGCTTCATTTGACATCAATACAGTTCAAATTTAATCTGATAATTCTTTTTTCAATTAACTAATTAATAACTGAACTGCAGAAAGTACCTAATAGGAGATTTTTAAAGAAATTTAAACCAAGTGAAGGTAAAACTGCCACTTATTGAGATCTGGAAAAAACTGATTCATAGACAAGAGAAAGTTCTTATCTTAAATGTAAAATGCATATATTTTTGTACAGTTTTGGCCTAATTTCTGCTCTAGGTCTGTTGTCTCTTTTTCAGTTAATGATTATTCGGTTACTAAATTAGTTAATTATTGATCAATCGATTAATCCAGTTACTTGTTTCAACTGCAGTGTTTATTGTTTTTATCTGTTCTCTATTTTTTTCTTATTTTACTTTAATTTGTCCTGTTTTCTTATTTTATGTTGCATTTATTTTCACATTTTATTCAGGTTAGCTTTTCCGTGACACTTTATTTGAAGGTGTGTGCATAAGACTGACATAAAACTGTCATAAATATTAATGACTGCTGTCATAAAGTGTTATTTGATAATTAATGATTCTTTTAATGCAAAGTTGACATTTTTAATGGATTTTTAATGCAACTTTACATTAAAAATGTAATTATTTAGTGAATAATGAGTCATGTCAGTCGTATGCACACCCCTTCAAATAAAGTTGTCTTGCTTTGTTAGTGAATCTTATAACTAAATGTTCTAATTTAAGTGTTTTCTGTCATCAGATAAAGCAAACTCAGGACGAGGAAAAGAAGCAGCTGACTGCTTTGCGGGATCTGATCAAGTCCTCCCTCCAGTTGGACCAGAAAGAGGTATGCACGTCACCTCTGGACCGTTGGGGACAAATTTAACCCAAACTCTGAGCAGACCGGCTTTAAAAGCAGCCACAGCTGCTGTGATTCAGCCTTTGGTCTCACCACAAGCTTCCTCTCACTCTGGCCTGCGAGTGCCCAGCGCTGCACCATGCTGGTGCCCAGTTCAGGGCCTCAGTGTCACACTTTCACATAAAAACTAACAACACTGCCTGTTTCTACACATGTGATCCACTCAGATGCACAAAATCATGTATAAACAGTTGCTTGAATCACACCTTCTGTAAGTTTTTAAGCTTTAGCCGAAGAATGCACTTCTTCACAGCCACTACCTTCACTTGAGCCAGATTTTTCACCCCTCTCCCTTCTATCTCCTCCTTTTTACTGCTTTCTGCTTGTCTGGAATCAAGTCTAGAAGAGTAAGTCTGAGCATGCTGTGGTTTGACTGTGCAGGGGTGTTGCATAGCATGCTGTTTACTTGCAGCCTTTTTTTAAAGTTATTTCTGTTTTCTTATAAAAGTCCCTCCACTGAAGTGTTATAGACACGTTGCAGCGTGACGTCACATTTGCCGACTATGACTAGCGTTGGTTTTAGCTGTCAAGTTGTCAACATAAGGCGCTAATCTTACATGTACGTGTGATTTTTTTTAAAAAAGGATGCAGTGCTTTGCTGCTAATTGTCTAGATAAGTGTCAAGGGTTTCACATTTTACAGCTTAAAAAATAGCAATGGGGAAGTAGGTCAGTTATGCTAGCTTGACTTTGACAACTTAGCATGTAGATGTGGTGTGGAATCTGGTGTTTTGGTACAGGAGAAACAAAAACAAGGTGACCTACTCACCAACTCTGACAGATCATCAGTAGCGCAGGTTTTTAAATTAGCAAATCAACCACTACTGTGTTCAGATGATCACTTATTACTATATGTTCTGGACTATAAGGCGCACTTAAAAGTCTTTAATTTTATCAAAAACACGACAGGCTGCCTTATTTATTGTTCTGGAGTAAAACAGCCCCCTCTCGTGAATTAATATGGATTAATTCTGGTTGTGCTTATTGATGTTTTAGCAACTTTGTGTGGTTCAAGGTGCTCGGTTTTAGTTACATAATGGCTACTGAAGTCAGGCGTGTCGAGGAATAATAGTACTGTACTTTGACTGACTGGCTGTTTTGTTTGACTTAATTTTTGGTCTTGAATCCTGGCACACTATTGGACCTGTTGTGTGTCAGTTGCTGTGGCAACTGGTCTGTGTGTAGTGCAGCTAGCAAAAAGCAGGCATAAAGAAGAACATGAGCAGTTTTGAGTTGTTCAGTGGTTTTTCTGTACTAAATTGACAATACCTACATGTCCAGGTTTAATTTTGTCAACATAATGGTTCTACCGACCTCCAGCTCAAAATTTCCAGATATAAACAAAAACATGCAACGTGTCTATAGTGTGTCTGGGTCCTCATTGCATGCTTTCGTCAAAAATGATTTCCTAAAAGTGTTTATCTTTACACTTCAATCTCGTGGATATGTTTTGCATGGCTCAACACAGGACTCGCAGAGTAAGCAGGGTGGCTACAGCATGCACCAGCTGCAGGGAAACAAAGAGTTTGGTTGTGAGAAGAAAGGCTACCTGCTGAAGAAGAGTGACGGGTAAGCTGTGAACGCCGTTGTGCTCGCACCATTAAAATTTAACGGACAGACGGTGAATGGCAATCCTCTCTTAATGGGACATCCTCTCTCAGGCTGAGGAAGGTGTGGCAGAGGAGGCAGTGCTCGGTGAAGGGAGGCATCCTCACCATCTCTCATGCCACAGTGAGTATTCACCCCACCACACACACACACACACACACACACACACACACACACACACACACACACACACCCACACACACACACACACACACACACACACACACACACACACACCCGAACGCAGACGTATGAACTCTTCTAACCCCTCAGGAGTGACTGTGCGGATCAAAAGCAGAACATTGTGCAGGGAGAGGGTGTGTTGGGCTTTTCCAAGCTGGAGGCTGGCAGAGTCGGATTGACATAGATAGGTTGCCATGGAAACTTCCCCCTTCCTGTCCCCCTCCCATCGGCACCCCTCCTCCTGCTGCCTGCTGCGCCGCGGTGACTCATCCTTGATGGAGTGTGTGCGTACTGTTTAAGCTGGCACATCTTGAGCGCCGGCCTCACTCTTGTGCAGATCAGCCTGGTTTTTCCTCTTATATTTATTTATTTTATTTTTTGGGGCAAAAATATTGAAATAAATTAAATCACACGAGGTGTTGAATTAATTCACATTGTCATGAGTGGCTTCATAAACCACAATCCACTCAGGATGTTAAAAATAACTAACATCTAGTTTAGTTATTTTAAATAATTTGGTTCTGCGAATGATTTTATTTCAAGTGGTGAAAAAGATTATCATTGAAAAAGAGTAATTTATACTTCTTACAGTAATAGTATGTACTGTTTTGTTTTCCTAAAACTGTTCCCTGCGACCCTGTGCGAAAGAGTTTAAAAACATTAATAAATTTTCACTAGGCCTCACACTAACATCAGCATGAATCACATATTTGACATTTCAGTATTGTTATTAACATAACCTTCAACAATTATGATTCAGTTCCTTGTGGCTGCAAGGAACTGAATCATAAAAAGTTTTAAAGATTTTAATTTGCATGTTTATTTTCTAGCAGCAGCAACTCCTGTAGTACTGGTTCACACATTTAGCGTTTTTAAAATTTTATCACCTACACTTTTACAGAATTTGTTTCCTGCCTTAAATTGTCTACCTTTTAATCAGCAAGTTCCAGCGACTAAAGAAATACAATAAATAAGCACAGCTGAAACTTGCTATCACAGCTAGCAGCAGGGAAACATCTGGGGAATCTATGCAACAGCAAAGAGAAGCATCCCTAACCTAGCTAACAGCAGGAGGAAATCCAGCTATCAGCAGGAAGAAACCTAGCTAGCCTCATTAGCCTTGCTAACGAGTTTGAAAAATCAATTAACATACCAAAACCAAGAAAAAACTTGAGTAAACTTAGCTAACAGTGAGACAAAACCTATATAACATTGCTAGGAGCATGTATTTTGTTTTATTGATGAGGTTTCTGAGGTCAGCATCATGGGTTTGAGTGAAAGACTGTTGCTCTGAAAGAGCCAAGGTGACTGGGTCTTCCTGGCCTGAGTGTTCTGTCATGATGTGTTTAGCTCTCTGAAGTCATTGTAGCCAAAGATGGGAGAAAACATAGCTAACAGTAGGAATACACCTAGTTAAAAGCCGAAAGAGTGAAAACACTGTCATTTGTTTCCCTTCATTAGATGGTGAAAGAATTTTGGTTCCAGTGAGATGATAATATCTCCTGAAATATTCTTATGTTAAACAAAATTACTAAACATTTGAAAGAGTTGTATCTTGTCCTGTTGAACATTTGCACACAGATAACTGCAGTCACTAAATCTTTTATAACCATAATCTGTGCATTCAGTGAGATATATTAACATTATTATTATTTATCCTGTTTGATGAAAACAAATTTATAGTTTACTATATTCTGACATTCTGCTGCCATCATATGAAAGTTGCGTTTTGATACCACACGCTGCATCTCATCTGCACGTTATAATTAGTTTGCATTGTTAGTTTCAGTGTTGAACTGATTTGTTGGTTCTGTTAAGCTTGGATTGTTTAGCAGCTGTAACACAGCATGAGGGGTTTAGATTCATCTTTGTCTAATGATCCTAATGATTCTTCACATAGAAAACAAAGATGTAATTTTTTTTTTCTACAGCTGTTGTCTCGCACCTCTCTATTTGTGCTACATGTCCAAAAGAAGAAATTACCTAAAAAGAATTTTTAAAAACCCGTTATATGTTGGTCTGTTGCACAGTTTGACTAAATGTTTAAATTTCCTGAAGCCCACTTGTGGTTAACATATTAAACTTATCATTTATCTTAATGTGACACCAGTTTGCCACCTCTCTTTTTGTTCTTCTTCATCTGAACTCTTGGTGACTTCAGTTGGCAGCAGGCCAGCTTGGCTGCAAGGCTTATCTCAGTCTGTTAGCATTTCATTAGCACGTGCCCCGGTCTGTCCTCTGCCAGGACGCTGGCAGATCGCTGCGCTTGTGCCAACTAGGTGTGTTATTACTGAATAGTCAAGTCCAGGTCTTTAATTGGGGAGCCAGGCTTCAGTTTGATAAATAATTCAGAGCTAAAATTGCAAAGATAGTCCTAAAAAGGCTACAAGAGGAGTTTAAACATGTTTGCAACAAATATGCAAATAATTTAGATAAAGGATTTCATCTTTTATATTGTATTTTTGTTTGGAGAAAACAAGTAATTCTCTTTATTGTAATACAGTTTATGGCGTTTTCTGCAGCAATATTTCTCATTTTTACAAGTTGGATCATTGCAGTCACTTGAACAAGAAGCGCTGGAAAAACAAAACTTATAAAATATTATTTTATAATGTGTTCAGTCCATTGGATTAACCTCACTCTCTTTATATTTTCAGTCCAACAGGCAGCCTGTCAAACTCAACCTGCTCACCTGCCAGGTGAAGCCAAGCTCTGAGGACAGGAAATGCTTCGATCTAATTTCTCGTAAGTTTTAAAAAAATCTTAAATTTTTCTGCTTACCTGAACTGTTTAGAAATGTGCAAAGTTCTTGCATACAGAAAGAAAAAAAGCCATTTAAGTACTGGATAAATATTAGTTTGAAAAATTTAACTGGCATTGCTTTTTAAAGAAATTACAATATGATTTATTGATTTCATTATTATTAATGAAGAAAATTCTTCATGCTTCAGTGCTCTTTGAAATTATAAATATTTAATCATAAAATACTCTTTAAAAAAGCCAAAAAAAGTTATTTGTTAAACAGTAATGCAGCAAAATTCATACAGTTTTCTGCTTACCTGTACCGTTAAGAAATGTTCAGAGTTCTTGCATACAGAATTTTTTTTAAAACAAAAATGTAATTTACTTTAAACTCCGGATAATTATTTGCTTTAAAAAAAAAAAAAAAACTGGCATTGCTTTTTTATTGTTTTCATTGTGAAATATATTTATCATTGTGAAATGATAAATATTTAATTGTAAAGTAATAAAAAAACCTAAAGACTTTGTTAAACTGCAAATGTTTAATAGATACTTATGTTTATTATTAACCCAAATATTATTAGATTCAAATTATAGTTTGAGACAAGCTGCATGCTTTTGAACTGTAAATTTTAACTTTTTCATGGATAGACAATAAAACAAGCATTTATGTGTTTTTATTTTTATTTTTAATGAAAACAAACATCTCGAATATTCATTAGCTGTTCAAGAACATTATTTATTATCTGTCTGTTTTGTTGAAAATGCTTGAAAAATGAACGTGTTCAAACCGAGTTTATGACATTTTTAAACAGTTTAACTTGTGGCTGCTGCTCATTGTGTTACAAAATGCAAAACATTGGATTTACATGCTTGACATCCTGGTCTGTTTTTTCTGCAGATAACCGGACATATCACTTCCAAGCTGAAGACGAACAAGAGTTTGTCATGTGAGTATTTAAAAAAAAAAATCCATAAATAATCCCATCTGGTTATCTGGGTTTTTGGCCAACTTTTCATGCAATTTCAATTAAAAACAATACTTAATTGGTAAAATCCAGAGTTTTTTATTACACAAGAACCATTTTATTTGTTAAACAAAACTAATATTACAAGGATTTCATCCACATTTTCAGTGCTAAATTTTACTTTCAATTACTGCTGCAGTCTCAAAATAATTCGTAGCGCTGAACAGATGGCAAATGCAAATAAGATGTAGTCACAGGCACACCACATGCGACCAATTAAGGGCGTTTTTAGTTTCATTCAATAAACCAGATAAAATGCTCAACAGTTTTGTTACATTGTAAGTTAGAAAATGGCAAAGACAGAACTGTTTAAGAAGATATAGTAAAAGAAGTGGTGGTTGTTTTAGCAAATAATAATAGCAAAAGTTCTGATGCATCTGGAAACAGTTTTCATGTTTTAAGTTAGAGGAATTGTAGCTACAATGTGGCATCAATAGGATATTATCAATAGATCTGCCAGATTCTTGATGGTTTAAAACCGTCGACTGACTGTAAAACACCTTGAAGGCAGCAGCTAGTGTTGCTTTAGTTTCCACATTAAGGCCTTTTAAAAACAGTGAAGGTCTTCACACACGAATGTCTTTATGTCTCCAAAGTATTTGTAAGTTAACAGTTTAATAATGCTATTTCACAAATTATTAACTTTAATTTTACTTTGTTACTTTAATCATTTGTGATTTTAAAATGATTTTCCCACAGAATATTTTAGTATTTGCCATTCTGCTTGAAGAAGCTAATTATAGCTGGCTAATCTTCACAGGAAGTCACACTACAGTTAGCAGCTTTAAAAACATTCTGCAAACATAAATAAACCGCCAAATGTACATTACTCTTATGTGAGAAAAAGGTGTAGAAATCTCATTTCAATTTGACTCAAAGTCAGCAAATTGGTCAGAAACAGATGGGGGAGGGGCAGCACTGTGGTACACTATGCTCCTTTCACTCCAGCATTAAAATAACTTTAGATCTCTTAACAGTTTTGAAACCATAGCTTTTTACACTCTTGACATACCCCTGTGAGACTTTTGCACATCTGCGATACATGTCAACATCATCGGATGACATATTGGGTAAATAAAGCTCCAGTTCTTCACGTTTGATTCTGTATCACCAGCTTAGTCAGCCTGTCATGTCTTATTTTGGGTCAGTTGATCCTTTAATAAGTGACAAACAAAAATATCAATAAAAAAATTTGATTTTGACTTTGTTTTTCAGCTGAACACTGTGAATACCACACTCTCGATCCCAATAGACATGCAGTAATCAAACCATACAAAGCATGAAACTCTTTAAAGATGTGAGAAGAGTTGATGCTCCTCAAACTACAGTGAATTTCCTCAGGTGTGAACTCAGAAAACGCCTTTTATAAAATAGAAAATGGGAGTTTGGTAACACTGTATTTGAAGGGGTGTGCATAAGACTGACATGAAACTGTCATAAACATGATATGACACCTCTTATAAAGGAGTCATCATGAATGTTTATGACTGTTGTCATGAAGTCTCTTTTGGTAAATAATGACCCTATTAATGCAAAGTTGCACTAAAAGTCCATTAAAAGTGTAAACTTTGCATTATTTGGTCAATAAAGCCTCTTTTAATGCAAAGTTCTGTTAAAATTTGCATTAAAAGTCCATTAATAGTGTCAACTTTGCATTAAAAGTTCATTACTTACCGAATGACACTTCATGACAACAGTTCTAAACATTCAAGTGGGCTCCTTCACGTTCATAACAGACGTTATGTCAGTCTTATGCACATCCTTTTAAATAAAGTGCTACCCGTTTTTCTTCTTGGATACTCTTATTTTTTTTTCTGATAACGTGAAACTGTGTTCATCCTTTTCGATGCATGTACTCTCTGCTGTTTCCTGTCATAAACTCCAAAATGAAGCGCCTTCATGTTACTGGGATTCCTTAGAAATATCCACTATCCCACTGCTTGTGCACCCACACTATGCCTCAGCTGGATTAAACTTCAGATTTTAATTCAATTGTTGCTTAAAATAGCCTCATTTTTTCACACATATACATGTAATCTAACAGGTCTTCTTTTGCCCATTCTGTGGGGGCTATTCACAGCTTTAGAGGCGTAACAAATGGAGTCCAAATGTCAGTCTCATTAAGCTTTGTGCATATACATGCTCGGTGAGCGATGAAGGGTTAGCGCAGTGCACAGGGCATGTTTGAAAGGGAGCTACAGTGCTTCCTGTCTGAGTGATGGGTAGTGACCACAGTCCTGCGTGGGTGTTTCTTTTTGAGTCAGTTGACCTTGTTCTCAGAGAAAAAAAACCTGCAAGCAGACATAGACTGTAGGCAAGAAAATCATATTCAGAAAATAGCTTTGCTCTTCTTTATTGTTGGGAAAATGTTAGTTTTTTTCCAATTTTCTTTACGTTGTCCAAACGAAGGGACTTTGGAGAGGGTTATGAAATTGTATTTCCTTTGTTTGCAGTGAGACTTTCCTCTTAGTTTATAGGTGTCTTGATAGGATAGAAATACAGTATATTGTCCCACAGCAGGGAAATTCATAACATAAGAAAATAAATGCATACTCTGACTAAATGCAGACCTGAGTGGGTAAATTTGGAAAGGAAAATGCTCAAGATTTGCATTAAAAAAGCAAGAAGTGAAAAACTGTGCAAATAGAGATGTGCACATAACAGCAGAATTGTAAAAACTCATTGAATTTGTTGGGAGTGGTGATGGCTTTAAAGTCTTAGAGCTGATAGGAGGAAGGATCTGTGATCATACTTCTTTTTGCACCCTGGATGCAACAGCTTGTCTCTAAATGAGCTTTTTCAAAGGTTATGCTTTCACTTATTTTCTGTTCTGTTGATGACCATTTCTTTAAAACAAACTACTCAGATTTATTATGCAATCAAGCATGAAACGCTCCCAAAGGATCTGTTCAGTTCCTATTTGTTCCATTCTTAATCATTATAATAACATTTCTGCCCACTTTTACTTCATACCAATACGTCTCACTTTTGCATATAAGTTTATTTCTCTTAATAGTGAAATATTTTGATGAATAAAAATAACATTTTCTAAAGGCTTAATATTGCTACATATTTTTCTGTGTTTGGGACCATTTTTGCTAATGAAATATAACAGATTATGATCCCTGATCCAATTAAAACTGTCAATTACCTGCTGATAGATGTTTTGTGTGAATGCTATAGGCGTTCATACTATTGAGTTCCACTTTTCTGGTTGCTCCATAAATTTCGTCGTGCTTCTTCTCCTGCATACTTTGTGCTATTTTCACCATTCAACTTTTATATTATTCAGCTTGCGCTCCTAATGCCGGCTACATCTCTTGGAATTCATAACCTTCATACTTTTTACAATATTCAGATTTTTATGAATTTTTCTTCTCATGGAGGGAACCGCTCCATCCTGTGGCAGAATTGTGAATTACAGTATAAAATGTCCGTTCACAGTGGATGTTTTAGGTCCTGCCTATTAATGACAATCAATCATCCAGTTTCAGGGCTGTCATGGAGGAAAGAAAGCAGTGGCCATTTTGAAGTTTAACAGCTTTTATGCTGCTTAACACCTGGAAATGATTTGAGGTTTTGACGTTGCTTTTTTTGTGCTGCATGTACGGAAACATGCATGTGGCATGTTTTTGTAGTCACCGTGCTAAACGATGCCTCCAAACAAATGTTGATATCTCAGGAATCATGAAATAAAAATAAAAATAAAAATAAAAGGTGTGGATTTCATTCATCCACCGTTTTTATCTGAAGGAATAGGAGAATGTTTTGTTCCTTTTCAAATTTTGGGTTTTACATTAGTTGTTTTTTTTTTTGCATTGAATATATTACTATAACCCAGCATACTAGTGTTATCTTAGATGCTATCATTAGTATTTTAGCTAGTTTTAGCTTTTTAGCCAATTTTGGTTTTTACCTGTTTTTTTCACACTGCATGGACTATTTCTTACCTTTCTGCAAGTCTTCAGCAGTTGGCTTCAAACTCTTTTGCCATTTTCACCAAAAGCATTCAACATTGAGCTTTCAGCATTAACACTTGCATTTTCATAGGAAATGCACACTTTCTAGTTATTGATTGCATTGTTATGTCATTACCAGTACATTCCTTGAAAATGGTGTCAAAACATCAATATTATTGTTTATTGGAAAATTTGTGAAGTCATGCACTCCGCAGGTCTGAGTATCTGGCTGAAAAGAAGCCATGGGGGACTTTTTATAGTTTCCAACATGCCATGTTTGTCAGATGATGCCAAAATAAAAATGATGCAATTTGTTTCTGTTTGTGTTCTAACTTTGATTTTTCAGGACAATAATTCTGTCCCGTCTTGCAGATGGATCTCCGTGCTAACCAACAGCAAGGAGGAGGCTTTAAACATGGCTTTCCGAGGTGAGCAGAGCAGCGGCGGGGAGGACGGATTAGAGGACCTGACTAAAGCCATCATAGAAGACGTGCTACGCATGCCAGGCAACGAGATCTGCTGCGACTGCGGAGCTGCAGGTCTGTGCTGCTGGTGTCCACAGAGACACAGTGCTGAGTCAAACCTCACCTTGTCCTGAGAAAAGCTTCCTCGGCTGGCTCCTCTTTCCTTCCTCCTCTTAGCTGGAAATGTTTTATTTAAACCAACAAGCCACTTTTGCTGAGTCACAGTTTGTTCTGTCTGACTGCAGATCCCCTGCAGTCCTGAACAGAGTACCTAAATATTATACTCAAGTAAGAGTTGCTCTACTTCAATATATTAAGAAGTAAGAGTAAAAAAGCATTTGGCAAAATGCCTACTCTAGTCTTCAGTAACTGATAAATTTATCAGTCATTTAATATTTAAAAATTACATCATCAGATGGAACCAAAATATAGGACAAACATGACAATAATTCCTATAAGTAACAAAAAATAACAAAATCAGGGAAAAGAAAATTTTCCTAAATCAGTTTCTTTTATTAAAAATGTATAAAACTTTAACAAAAACTGCAGGTGTGTTTCTGTGTCTGGTGAACCAGAGTGTGAATGCTAAAGCTGTTAGCATGAAGCAAAGAGTCAGCACTCCTGCAGACATTCAGACTTCTGACAGTGAACACACACATCACATGTTTGTGATCCACACACACCATCAGCAGCTTTCTGACTGACCGAAGGCAGGATTTTAAGTTCTGAAGGATAAAAAAAACAAAAACATTTCAAGGCTTGAGAAACAACATTACATCACTTTGTTACATAAGTCATACCCGCGCCACCGACCCCTGCAATCTGAGGGGAGGGGAGACAATTTGTCGCGTCTGTGCTCTTATTGCTCGATACGCCCAGATTTGGTTATAAATGTGTTTCAGATGTCTCATTTTTTTAATGAGTTTCAACCTCTAGTGTTGCTTTTCTTCTCTTAGCATCGCGCTACCTTGGCTAGTTAAGAAAGAGGTTGTCATTGAAGCTGAGATCCTGCTCTTCTTCCTGTGTGTGATTTGCAGCGTCAGAGGTCACCCTGCAGTTATTCACTCATCATGCTCAACATGCTCTCTGTGGCCTGTCACCGGCTAGCATCTGGTTGTTGTGTTTATCTGGTCGACTCGTTTGTTTTTTAGCTTTTTCTATGGTTTTCACTAAATCACAGAGTTGGGAGATGATTGAGTTATAGCTGACTGACAAAGGTTAGTGGTTCACTGATGTTTAGCTGGTTTCTTTTATTTGTGAGACCAGATGTCTCTGGTTGAATGTTTAAATGTTACTTAGTTACCACTTTAACAAACATCTGGTGACAGCAGAGATCAATGAAACGTTGCTTCATCCATTTCTAAATCGGTTTTTATCTCAGTTATGACAAAATGAACAGCTAGCATAAACAAGGTCCATCCATCCATCCATCCATCCATCCATTCATCCATCCATCCATGTTTTCATAGCTCTGTAATCCATCCATAAATATAATTTCTAAATGTTTGTGACTGTGGAAGTATTTTTGTTATTTTTTCATATAATAAATTAATCTCTTTTTCTTTTTTGTGACATGATTTTGATGTTGGCAATCAAGTTTCCTGGTGATCATGTTAGATTTATTTTTGCTGTGTTAGTATCCAGATTTAGGAACCACTTCTCTGTTGAATTGTTGTGTAACATAAATATTGTAAAAGGTGAAGTCTGTGTATTAATCAAGCTGTCAAATCAACTTGGAACTCCTGCTATTATTTTAGTCAGACACTGAGTTGATGTGTTTTAGGTTTGGATTTCTCATTATTTTCTGGCAACTCATTTCATATTCTGCAGTAAACTGTTCTCACTGCTCAGTCTGACGTACGTATTAAACTCTGGTTCCTGTCATTGCAGAGCCGAAGTGGCTGTCCACCAACCTGGGGATCCTGACCTGCATCGAATGCTCTGGGATCCACCGTGAGATGGGCGTCCACATCTCCCGCATCCAGTCAATGGAGCTGGACAAGCTGGGGACCTCAGAACTGTTGGTGAGGCTCACTAATCACTGATTATTGATTTATGTTTGACTATGGGTCATGTTGCTTTTTATTAATATAAGACATCCATCTATCCCTGTCATCCATCCATCCAAATTACAGCTTGTGAATTGTAATAACCATTAATTACAGCTTGTGAATTGTAATAACCAGATCTGACTGCATGTTTCTGTCTTTCTCTCAGTTGGCCAAGAATGTAGGAAACAGTAGTTTCAATGAAATCATGGAGGCCAACCTCCCCTCCCCTTCTCCAAAACCCAGCCCCTCAAGTGACATGTAAGTACTTCTCCCAAACGGGCGTCTCCTTCACAGAAAACCTTCTTTAGAAACTCGACTTTGTCCTCAGGACGGTGAGGAAGGAGTTCATCAACGCCAAGTACGTGGACCACAAGTATGCGAAGAAGACGTGCACGTCGGCGGCGGCCAAGATGATCGAGTTGTTTGAGGCCATCCAGACCCGGGACCTGCTGGCTCTCATTCAGGTCTACGCCGAGGGGGTGGAGCTGATGGAGCCGCTGCCAGAGGCAGGACCGGTGAGTGGGTCCGCTGCGTCACCGCTGAGCGTGTCCGGAGAGTTCTGTTGGTACATGATGCCAAATGTTTCTGCACAACCATGTTTTGATCTTTTGTTCCATTTTGCTTTCTTAAATCCCAGCTCAAGCTGAAAGGCGTGCTCTGGAAATGAACGCGTTTAATTTAGAATGACAATTGATATAAACTTTTTATTTTCCTTGTATAGACAAATGTTATTTTAAGCCAGCTGATCCAGGCACATGAATTATTCAACCATTAAAAGTAGATAGGACCGATAAACCATTGTTGTATTTAGCAAGGTTCATCCAAAAATATCAAAGAAAGCATCTTAAACATGCAGAGATTATGTATTGTACAACCAAGATAGGCTTATTGTAAATCATAGAAATGCTTTAATTTGTCTCAATAAACAAAGAACAAATTTAGAAGAAGTTTAGGTTGAAAGCATCTCAACAGAAAGACCAAAAAACAGAATAAGGAAATAAATATGATTTTTTTTTTTATTATTATTTCTGTGGTGCTGATTACCTCTTCATTCTCCTGTTCTAATCAGATAAATCTCCTTTTTTCTCACACTGTTTATATTTTAATCTTATTTGGAAATGTTGGAAATAGTAAAAGATTTGGAGTCAGACAAAGGTTATGGTTGTGACTCAGATTAATTATGATTACCATTTGCACCGATACATTAACAGAATTATTAAATATAATTTTATTCATATTTGAAACTGATACACACACTTCATATTATATAATTAATAAGTGGTGTATGGTATATATTTTAAAAATTAATTTGGTAATGGCTGTTGGAGTGACACCAGTGATGTAAAATATTTGTTCATAACACAAAGTACAATGGCAGCCACACAATTTATACATACAAAAAATGTATGAGTAAATAAAATACTCAGGCACAGATATATCCTGTAATATATCAATTTAAAACTCCCAGCAGTCGACAGATCTCAGAGGGTTTCATCATTAAGTGACTTGAAAAACCCAACAATAAGATATTTTTACCAACTCCAGGAAAGAAATGGGTGTAAGCGACTGGAAAAGGTCTGAGTCATCTGACAGACTTTACCACAGCAGGTGCTGCTAGCCAGCAAACCACTGCCACTTAGATCTGCAACATATGTGTCGATTCCTTATTCCCTTAAATGGTGACACTCTTGTGTCTGTTTTTTTCTTCTTTTATTTATTTTACCGAACTGCCCGTTTCCTGCAGTTTGCTCTCGGTTTGCGGCGTCTCTTCAGGCCTTTAATGAAAGTTAAATAACGGGCGGTGGAAACAGCACGCGTGATCAGATATAATCCGACATAAATGGGTCAGGGTTTTACAACGCCAACATGGTAGTTCCTCTGATTAAAAAATTAGGTGTGCAACGGTGCAGGAGAGTAACAAGGATGAGAGAGGATATGATTTGGTGACGAAGGGAGCTGCTGCTGCTGCTGCTGCTGTTGCTGCTGTCGTCTGCACTGTGAAGTCTGAGTCACCACTATCTGATCTGCTGCTGTCAGTAACTCCAATTGCTGCAAAGTGACATCCAAACCCTGGCTTTGCACGGCATAAAAAGGCTAATCCATCTTTTGACCTCTTGAAAGGTGGATGTAGTAATTGTTTTCTCATATTTTCATCCCTGTTAGTGAATTTAAAACCTTTTTAAGAGGCAAAATTTTGCAAAAACTCAGCTTTAACAGTGCAGAATTGCTATTTTTAGGAGCCATTTTGTTTACTGCAGTTTGTTTAAATCCTCAAACAACCTCTCACACACATACACACACCCACCCCCGCACACACACACACACACACACACGCACGCCACAGTATACAGAATGGATGTTGCCTCAGTGTGGCTCTGCTGTGTTTGATGGCCCCCTGCAGGAAGCTGGAGAGACAGCTCTGCACTACGCTGTCCGGACCGCCGACCAGACCTCACTGCATCTGGTGGACTTCCTTGTGCAGAACAGGTAGTGAAGAATTAATCCATACATGTGTGGATTGTTTCTATATCTGCAAGAGAAGAAAAACTTGTCTGCGGAAACAAATTGTAATTGTCTCCTTTTTATATAAAGCTGAAGAACAGAGGTAGGCTTAGTGCTGCTCTGCTCAGATTCCCACAAGGCAAAAAGAAATGGGTCAAGCTCTTGCTCTCTGCTTTAATTTATTCCCTTTTTCCAATTGCTTATCCACCACAGAGTTAAAGCTTTGAATAATAACCTCACTTATTAAATGTAATTTCTTAAAATGTTGCATAATTACATGTCAGACAGATACATAATTACATGTCAGAGTGTTTTTTCCTTCAGTGGTAACCTGGATAAGCAGACCGAGTGGGGGAACACCGCCCTGCATTACTGCTGCATGTACGAAAAGCCAGAGTGCCTCAAGTTGCTCTTGAGAGGCAAGCCGGCCACCGACATCGGTGAGTCACACTCATCCTCTGCCGCCTGTGCGCGCGCAGCAGCCTCAAAGTGTTAATCATGTTCTTCTTTTTTTTTCTGCCTCTTTCCCCCTTCCTCAGCCAATCAGAATGGAGAGACGGCCCTGGATGTTGCCAGGCGACTGAGGAACACTCAGTGCGAAGAGGCAGTAAGTGCAGCTGGAAACGATGGATGTCGGAGGAGAAAGTACAAAAATAAACCCTCCGGTTAAAGCCATAAAAACACACTAAAACATAAACATCAGTTTGGTTAAATTAGAGATTTTTGGAGCTTAAAACAAACCACATAGGATTGATACTGAGGAGAAATGGAGGTGTTTAGCGAGAACACTAGATGGCAGTGTTGAGTCTGTGTTGAGCCTCAGGCAACTGGGATAACAGAGTGGAAGAAATTGTTAATGTGCTTGTTATTAATGCAAATATGAGCAGACTGTTTTGCACCCACTGTATGTAGAATTTAAAATACATTTTACATTTATTTTCTTAAACACAAAAATATTTACACACCCTTATTTTGCCTAGTTACAACGAACTTCAATGTATTTTGTGTTTTACCAACATAAAATAGTGCTTGATTGTGAATTGGACAAAAAAAAAAATTATTCACAACACTAAACACTAATCAACATTCAGATGTGTAATGATGGCACTTGTTGATTTTTGTGTTTTTATAATGTGAAGAACTCTGAACTGCCTTGTTGCTGAAATATTTAATACAAATAAACTTGATTGATTGATTGATTGATTTACAAATATACAGCTGAAAAGTGTGGCATGCATTTGTATTGAATCCACTTTATTTTAACATCACTAATATTACTTCTGCAACGTACAAATATGGCCTGTGGTGTGTTGGCCACAGCCTTTTGTGTTTTTATTCACAGAAGACACAAGTTTTTCATGGAGCATAATTTTAGATGTTGATTTTCGTGTTTTTGTGCTTTTTTTTTCTTTCTCTGATTCAGCTCGTCCAGGCTGCAGAGGGGAAGTTCAACCCTCACATCCATGTGGAGTACGAGTGGAGCCTCAGACTGGAGGAGATGGACGAGAGCGACGACGACCTGGACGACAAGGTGATGACACGGTCTTTATGTCTCCACATTTTCTGGTTTTAAGAAACAAAATTTAAAAATAGGCGCATAAAATTCAAGGCCAGGCCTTTGCTCCCTTAATTTATATTAACTAATTAAATAGATTTTATTGCATTAGAAATCTTCACGCAATTATTTGCATTTTCCGTTTTTACATATAAAGAGTCGGGAACAGTTTTTGTTGTTATGATATTTATTATTTGAGGTGGTGCTTCCCATTTTTGTTCAGTTCTGTTTGTTTTATCGTACCCAAGTTGAATTGATTAAAAAATGTAATCAGATTAATCCCACTGCCCAAGTTTGTAAGCATTAGATATAAATATTAACACAGTTGTAGTTCTTGCAGGAATGGTGTTCTGGACAAGCCACAATCAAACCAATTAAAATGCCAGAAATTCTTTTTTCTTTTTTCTTTTTTAAGCAGAAAGTAGTTAATATGGTCTCCCAGTATTCAACAGCAACCAGGGGAAACTTAGTCCTTTGCATACAAGTAGCAGTAAACTTGTTCAGGGGACAACTGACAGAGAAGATGTTTTTTATTTTCTAGTTCTTGATGTCTCAGTTTTCCAGGTTTTTATGTTCAGGAAGTTTTACAGGAAGTAATTTTGAGACTGATTGGTGTCTTTGTCCTCGTCCCTCTGCAGCCCAGTCCCATCAAGAAGGACCGCTCTCCCAGGCCGCAGAGCTTCTGCCACTCCTCCAGCCTGTCGCCCCACGACAAGCTCTCCCTGCCCGGCTTCATCAGCCAGAGGGACAAGCAGCAGCGGCTCTCCTACAGCGCCTTCACCAACCAGATGTACAGCGCCTCCACCGACCTCAGCTCCTCCCCGGTGGCTGACGGGCCGCCGCTGCCGCCCAGGAACCAGGGCAAAGGTCAGACATGCCTGCTCCTAGAGCGTCCGCTGTTATTCCAGCCGGGTTTCAGAGTTTATCTGCTTTTTGAAATTCAAATTCAGGATCCTGCAGATATCAATGCAAATGTGAGCTTCTAATCCAAGGAGGCATAAAAGGCTGTGCACTGCAAACACTCAAAATCTTACCAAGTGTTTTTGGTCATGTTTATAGTCCAAATAGCTTAGTTTGGTTAGCAATTGAAATAAGACAAAACCGACAAGTAACATTTTAGCAAGACATAGGAGCTTGTTTTAAGAAATAATTCCTTAATATTGATGAAATTGTTCTAGTTTTGCTTGTGAAATAGTTGAGGGAGTGAAACTATAACTTTTTCATCAATGTTAAGGAATTATTGACTAAAAACAAGCTGCTATATCCTATAAATTTACTTGCAAGTTACTTTTGTCTTATTTCAATTCTACTAAGGCACTTGCACTAGTAACTTTACCAAAAATATAGACTTTGTGTTTTTGCAGTGTGTGTTATTACTGTAGAGAGAATCTGAACATATATGGATTTATTATCAGGAGAGAGTTAGCAGCAGGTTAGTGGGAAGTTTCCACTTTGCTCAGTCACCACGTACACACACATGCCCACGCACGCGCACACACCCTGCAGTGGTATGCAATTTGTCAGCACACAGATCAGAGGGCGGAAATCAGGTGTCATTAGGATTACTTATAAAGTAAACATGGAGGAAAACGCAGCCTCAGGAGAAGGCAGGTGATGATTGTGTTAAAGAAAGGGATGCTTGAAACACACTTTGTCCAATTATGGTTGTGCTATCTCTGCAGTATTGCAATTAAAAACAACACTCCTCCCTCTGTCACAACATCATAAGTGTCGAAAACATCACAAAATGCTGCTTAAGCTGCTTAATCTGTTGTTATTCCAGTGTCAGCTGCAGAGCAAAACAGACCTTTAAGCTTTAAGTTGCAGTTAATACAGTTGTCAAGAATTTCATTAAAGTTCTTCTGTTTCTTTTTGAAGAGTTTTCTTTTTCACACCAGTTTTTTATTTTATTTACAGCAACACTTTCTGTTTATTTTCGATGACTCCTACTTATTCCAACCAATATTCACTTCATACACTATTGTTTTATTCAGTGTATGTAAACATATGGTTTTAACTGTATATTACAATTAGCACAATTAGCGCAGTTAGCATTACTACCTTTGCTTTACTCTGTGTGGCCTTCTTGTTACCTTCTCCTCTCTCAACTTCATTTAAAACTTTCCGCATGTACTTAAAACAACTAACATTTTGTATTTTTCACTCAGTAACAACCTCCACAGTAAAGAGTTTAGCCGTTAACTTGAGCCAATAGCTTTAGCATGTGGTTTGTTCACTAATCAGAAAGTATTATTGAGTTTCAGACCAGGAAGTCACTGATGAGGACTAATAAGGCTGAAAGAGTTTGAGCTGGTTTCAGGATAAATGTCTGAGTTATTAATTTGAATTTAAACCAAATAGGACCTCAGTTATTT
This sequence comes from Gambusia affinis, assembly GCF_019740435.1. Taxonomy (NCBI): domain Eukaryota; kingdom Metazoa; phylum Chordata; class Actinopteri; order Cyprinodontiformes; family Poeciliidae; genus Gambusia; species Gambusia affinis. The sequence continues at coordinate 7,192,835 of NC_057888.1, forward strand.
CCAATAACAGAAGAAACATTAACTTTTTAGCTTTCAGAAAAATGTCAGAGTGAGATTTTATGATCTGATAAGTTGGAAGATGGAAAAGAACAAATATTATTTTGGTGAAGTCATAAAAAATGCTAGTGTTTGCAATTGTTAAAACCAGTAATGTAATCTCAAAAAAAGAATATAGTTTTTCTTGTGTTCCCAAAACATCTGGAGTTGAACTCAGCTCAGCCTGTTGAAGTGTGAATTTGTTCAAATCTAATAAAGAGCTGAACTGTGCTGCTTATGTTGGCCTGAAATCTAATCAGTGTTGGCTGTCTCATGGTGGACGTCTCATGGTGGACGTCCCAGCCTTCAACTGACCTCTTTGTCATGTAAATTGGTCTCTAAATGAAGACGTTTCTGTCCATTTATTTACAACTCTGTGCCTGTTTCTTGGGAAAGGAAATAAACTCTATTGGTTTGCAGGTTTGAAAAAGGTACTCACACCAATTGAACTTTTCCACATTTTGTCACATTGCAGTCACAAACTTCACTTTTTTATGATTTTTATTTATTTTTTTTGTTGTTATAATTTACCACCGCCAACCTATAAGTAGACTATAATTGTGAATAGGACTTCTTAAAAATTGTCAGAGATTTTCATTCAGTCCCTTGAGTCTTTTCTGTAGAGGCATGTTTAAAGGCTTTTTCCCGTTATAGCTCAAACTCAGAAAGATTGTCACAAAATTTTAATTGGATTTTATTCTGGAATTTGACTAGGCCAATGTAGCACATAGATTATTGGCTATAAGCCATCCCATTGAATCTCAGTCTGTAGAAAAATCTGTTTGGATGTGAAGTCAGAGCTAAGAGTGGTCTAATTGTGATTTAAACTTTAGTCATAATTTTATAAGCATGATTTTCAGCCATTGTTTATGTCCTGATTTACCCCGTCTGTCTTCTGCTGGTGCAGAACTATGACACATGACTCATCAATGACATAAATGTTGAATTTTGTCCGCCATCCAGAGTTCAGACGCTTTGAAAACAATTAGATACATACCTTTGTGGCACAGATTGGATATTTTTGGGGGGTGGAAATATCAGAGTTGAGCCCTTGAGATCGCTGTGAAAAAGTTGGATTTGGTGGATTTCCTACACAAACTATGGATTTCTACAGCTCCTCCAAAGTCCGTTTAGAAGTTCCTCTGTAATGTAATATTCCAATGAAATGAGTTAAAGTTTGTGGTTGATAATATGTGGAAAAGTTTGCGTAACAGCTCAAACGTTCAGTTGTTTTTTGTTCTCTGAAGCTGATTTTAATGAACAGCTGTAACTTGTTGTTGTAGGGTCATGTTAGATAGTTAAAGTCGATCTTTGAGACGGTAAGCAACATCCACAGATTAACCCGCTAACTCTTCGGCTGGTTCGCCATTTTCTCCTCTCTTTTTGCTTTGCTTGTCACTGATAAGGTTTCATCTTATTTTCCAGCGTGTGTGTGTGGGAGCAGCTCTTCATAAAGGCCGACTCGCTCAGAGATTCTCTCCCACACTCCTCATCTCCGCTCTGTTTTTCTTTCTCTTTTTTTGTTTCTCTATTCTTTCAGCTCCACACTTGGCATTCCTTGGCTCTCATTCGCACTACGCCACTCTGGCTGGCACCCGACCATACATCAGTGAATATCTTGGTTTAAGTTCTTCCCTCCTTTTTATCCCTTTGGTTTGTTTCCTTCTTTACAGCTCAGATGTGCAGTTTGGTGGTTGAACCATGTAGGCTCACTATTACTGCTTGCCTATGTTATTTTTTAATCTTTCTGGAGTGACGCCCTGCCAATCCTGAGCTGTAAACCTTTAACCACAGCTGATTGCTCTCTGGCTGAGCTCTCTACTGGCTGCTTTCATCCTACTTTACTCTACATTAGTAAGCTAGAGACATAATTCAGGAAGAAAACCCCAACAAGCATCCCGAATCCATCCTTTCACCAGTGGCTTATATTTGTATCCAGACAATTTTGGTGTTTTGTTCTGACTCCTCCATCCCTGCTTTGGGGATTATTTTTGTTGGGTTTGTTTAGGGCTGGACAATAAATCAATAACTATAAATAATAGATATATGATCAATGTCAGTAGTTAATACATCTGGTAGGATATTCGATATAGAGAATATTCAATGAACTTCTTATAGCTAGCTAAATAAGGAATCAACTAACTCACTCACTCTTTGGTTGGCTAGCAACAACTTTTTGAGTAACTTGCACAGCAGTAGTTGCCTTATGACTGCTTAAAAATAAGCTTAATAATAACGCTGTGAATTGAAAACTGTGGATTAGACCAGAAAGTAAGACTGCCGTCAAAATAAAAAAAATTTTGCTGGACGATAAATTGTCCCAGAAGTTATTGCGATAAACGATAATATTGAATTTTTGAGAGCATTTTCAAGAAATATGATGCTTATGTTGAGGAAGTCAGCAGAAAGAGATGAAAAAGTATTTTGAGTCTTGCCTTATTCTCAATGTCTTCCAACAGAAAAAACAAATGACAACCATTGGTCTTCTCTCTCCCCGTCACAATAAGAGCCTAAATTCTGGTGTGAAATGTATACGTTTGTGTCCACCATAATGGCAAAATAATCTCAAAGATCATTAAACTTTAAATTCTAATTAACATTTAGTACTGGAACTGAAAGACATTTTAAATATACAGAATAAATAAATAAAACAACATTAACAATAAATAATATTAAACATGAATTATCTGTAAACAAATTGTCCTTCAAAAAAGGATTAGTTTAGACCAATGTGCCAGGATGAAGATTTTTATCATCCAGTTTTTGGTAGAAAGAAAGAAAGGAAGGAAGACAGAAAGACAGAAAGAAAGAAAGAAAGAAAGAAAGAAAGAAAGAAAGAAAGAAAGAAAGTGAAATAATACAAATGGAAATTATTATGCAATTACTTGATTTATTGACGGAAATGTGATGCCACCATTTCAGATATTTAAAAGAAAAACTAATCTGTAATTATCAATATTGACCAATATGAAACGATTATATCATGACACTTGTTTCAGCCATACCGTCCAGCCCTAGGTTTGTTTGATTCCTTGACTTCATCGCCTCATGTGTCTTATGTGTCACTCCTCCAGCTCCTCCCTCCACACTCACACCAGGAGGCAGCTCCACCCTGTCCAAGAAGAGACCTCCGCCCCCGCCTCCTGGACACAAACGCACCCTGTCCGACCCACCCAGCCCGCTCTCTCACAGTCCGCACAGTAAAGGGGGCGCAGTAACCGGGGGTGAGACCGCAAAGCACACGAGAAACAGCAGCTAGCCGGCTCGACTCGGGGTCTCCGCTCCAGATATCAAATGGAAATAAAGAGCTGTTGTTTGAGATTAGCAGCCAAAAATAGAAACACAAAGTCATTTTCTCCATCAGACTTCTAAAGAGTTTCCTGTTGGTGAAGCTTCAACCATATTTAGATGGTTTATTAGCCTCTTCCTGTTGGGAAGTAAGAGTTTCTATACAGAATGGAGATGTAGATGAGATGTTCTCTGAATCTATACATCCATCCATCCATCCATCCATCCATCCATCCATCCATCCATCCATCCATCCATCCATCCAATGGTTCATCCATCCATCCATCCAATAGTTCATCCATTCATGCATTGGTCCGTCCATCCATCCATCCATTCATTTGTCCGTCCGTCCGTCCATCCATCCATCCATCCATCCATCCATCCATCCATCCATCCAATGGTTCAGCCATTCATTCATTGGTCCGTTGGCTCATCCATCCATCCATCCATCCATCCATCCATCCATCCATCCATCCATCCAATAGTTCAGCCATTCATTCATTGATCCATTGGTTCATCCATCCATACAGACATCCATCCATCCATACAGACATCCATCCATCCATCTACCCATCCATCCATACATACATACTTGCTATGCTAGCAGTAAAGTTAAGCTTTACTGCTAGCATAGTAAGCTACTTGCAGATATTCAATTAGCAAAAGCTGTTTAATTCATGTTCAAACCCATAAGAAGTTGACTTTTTAAATTGTTGGGCTTGTAATTATTCATCTCCAACTGTTTTTCTCCATCCTGTCACACACACACACACACACACACACACAGGTCACCACCCGTCCACAGAGTAAATAGCAGCAGTTCAGATGACATGCTCATCATGGAGAGCTCAGCCAGAAGACACCCTCCCCTCATTGTTTTCTTTAACCATCACAGCATGTTGATTTGTTTCCACATTTATACCAAATTAATTAATTCCTCCGGCCGAGCTCTGATGTGGTGTTCAGTTTTTCCTTTGTTGTTGTCGCCAATGTTAATATTTCAGGAAGCGACTCCACCCCTCCGCCGGTCAGTAAGATGTCCCCCGTGTCCAACAAGTTTGAAGGGATTCCTCAGCAGCAAAGGTAAGGCAGAAACAGACTTGCATCTGTTGTCGCTTTTTAATCATTAAAGGTTTTCTTTGTGAAAACAAGACGAGTTTCTTAATCTTGTCTGAAATTTAACATTTCTTCAGCACTACTTCAAGCAACACGAAGTCGACACTTGGTCCAAGGGTTCTTCCCAAACTACCTCAGAAAGGTGCGATCTTTATCGCTCCGTTCAGGATTCAGACAGGAAAAATCCTTTCTTTCTTTCTTCCTTCCTTTCTTTCTTTCTCTCTTGATTTCTTTCTTTTTTCCTTTCTTTCTTCCATCCATCCTTCCTTGTCTTTCCTTCCTGGCTCCCTCCTGTCCCTTCTTCTTTCCTTCTTCTTTCCTTCTTAGGAGAAGGAAAGAAGGAATAAGGGAAATACTTGTCTGAGCTTTTCCCTGTTTCCTTTTTATCTTTGTGTCCTACCTCCCTTATTCTGTTTCCTTCCTTCCTTGTTCCCTAAGTCTTATCTTTCTTTCCTTTTGTTGTGGCCCTTTTCTGTCTTTTCCTATGTCCTTTTTCTGTAATTGTTGCTTCCTTCCTTCAATTTTTTCTGTTCTTCATTCCTTCCATTCTTCCAGTTTTCTTTTCTACCTCTTCTCCTTTCTTCTCTACTTCCTTCATTCTGTCCTTTCTTATTTCCTTGGTTCCTTGCTTTTTTCCTCCCTTGGTTCTTTCCTTTCCTCCCTTCCTTTTGTTGATCCTCCCTTCCTTCTTTCTTTCCTTCCTTCATTCTCGAATTCCTTCCTTCCAGTTTTCTTTCCTACTTCTTGTCCTTTCTTCTCTACTTTCTTCCTTTTTTCTGTCCTTCCCTCATCCTTTCTTCTTTCCTTCCTTGGTTCCTTCCTTGCTTGTTTCCGTTTTTCCATCCTTCTTCCTTTCTTCTACTTTTCTTTCTTTCCTCTTTTCCTTATTTTCTTCTCTACTTTCTTTCTTCCATATTTCTGTCCTTCTTTCATCCTTCCTTTTTTCCTGCTTTTCCTCCCTTCTTCCTTCCTTCTTCTATTTTTCTTTCCTTCCTCTTTTCCTTATTCCCTTCCATCTATATTCATGTTAAATTCTAGTATTTTGTATTTTAAAACCAACATGTTGGATATTATTTTCCTAGTTTATTGGTTTTCTTTGTGGTTTTTCCTCCAGTGGCGTTGAGAAAAATCGACACCATCCACCATCCGTCTGTGGACAAGCCCAGCCTTCCTCCAGAGGTCTTCCAAAAGTCTCCGCCGCCAACCGAAACCGCACACAAGGCGCCCCTGGCTGACAGACCCCAGCTGGGCGACCTGCCGCCCAAACCGCAGGTTTCCGAACTTCCCCCGAAGCCGGGAGAACTTCCTCCGAAGCCGCAGCTCTCCGACCTCCCCCCTAAGCCCCAGCTGGGCGACCTGCCACCCAAACCTCAGCTCAAAGACCTTCCCCCCAAGCCGCACCTGGCGGACCTGCATCCCAAACCGGGGACGTCCGAGTCTGCTCCCCGGCCCCCTGCTGGGGATTCAACGACGCAGAGGCCGCAAACACAGCCGCCCCCTCCGCCTCAAACTCAGCCGCAGCAGCAAGACTCGCCATCGCCCAACCAGCAGGCGGTGAACATAGCGACTCCATCACAGCAAACCACAGAGGACACTAACGGAACGCCACCGGGGACCGCCGAGACTCCAGTGCCGCTCCCAAGGAAGATCAATACAGTATGAACACTTTTTAGCTTTTGGATAAAAATTGTTTCTGTTTTTATTTATTTATGAGAATTGTACAATGTTATTTTATTAAAAGCAACTACTCCTTGTCATGATGGCAAACTTTACTGGACAATAAATTGTTGCAGAAATTATTGAGATAACCGATAATATTGTTGTGTTGATCCCATTTTCAAGTAGTCATGTATAATGGCTTTGGGATTACTTTAAATTCTAACAAACATTTAACTCTGGAACTAAAGAAATTTTTAAATATCCAAAATAAATAAACAAAACAACAGAAGTAACAAATAATATGTATACTTTAGTCTCTGCAAACCAAATTCTCATTTCAAAAAAGGGCTGGTTCAGAGCAACTCAACAGACTGAATACTTTTTCAGCCACTTTTTAGTTGAAAAGGGGACAGAAAAGAGAAAAGCAAAAAATCATCCAAATGGAAATTATTGAGCCTGTTTTAATTGATCATGCAATTAATTGATTGATTGCTTATTACTGGTTTTACCGCTGTACAATGGCTGCTGGAAAAGAAAAGTGTTTAGTTGTTGACTTACCATCCAGAAATCACTTCCTGCATTCTTGTTGGTTCTGCAGGAGACCCTGCTTCTGCTTTTCCAAGATGTACAGTTGTATAATTGTGAATCTGATTGCAGTCATTTTCAGTGTAAACGTTGAGTTAGGGGTGTGGCCAGTTTCTGCCTATTTTGATTTAAAGACACCCTAAAAGATGTTTTGCATTTGTTATTTTTGCTTTTCTTTTTGTGTGTCCAGGGTAAGAATAAAACCCGGCGGGTGAAGACGATCTACGACTGTCAGGCGGACAACGACGACGAGCTGACGTTCGTTGAAGGAGAGGTGATCATAGTTACAGGAGAAGAGGACCAGGAGTGGTGGGTGAGTTCTGGCAGAATTATCCACGGCGCTGGTTGGATTTCCTCGCAACTTTTTAAGATTCCATCCTTCCTTTAATGCTTCTTCCCAGATCGGACACATCGAAGGAGATCCGGATAGAAAAGGCGTGTTCCCCATGTCTTTTGTGCACATCCTGAGTGACTGACAGCCAGACTTGCACTACATCTCTCCCTAAAGTGGGATTTAATGTAAATAAATACCTTATCATACAGTAAAACCCCTGGTCACACAGCAGGTGTCCTGAAGAAAACCAAGAAGGCTTATCCACGCTGTACAAAGAATGTGTGTATTCCTCCTCTACCAGTATTATCTTAACCCTTATAGCATGGCCTAGACAGAGCCACTCAAAACAAAACCCTAGCACTTACCTAGAAGTCTATGTTTATGCTGTTTCTGTGTATATATGTATGTAAATATATATATTTGTGTGTGAGTGTACATACATGTTTTATTGTACAAAACATGTACCTGCTCTCTGCCTGCCCGAGGTTGGTAGAGCGTGAATTTTATCTGTATTACTTTCACCGACCCTCGAGTAATTATCAGCTTATATTTCTGTGGGGTTGGCAGAGTGGGGTGGTGGGATAGATATGAAATTGAATGTGAAATAGGTCATGTCATTATTTGTCTTGCATCCCTGTTTACCACCATAGTTGACTGAAGAGGCAGGAGTCTCCCGCCGATCCGCCCCTGAAACGGGGGAAAGTATTCTCATCAAGTGTACTCCTTGTTCTTGCTTGCTTTTTTGTGTGTTACACGTATTATGGTTGTTTTACCGTACAAAAACCTGCTGCTATTTTGTGGTGGATTTAAAAAAGAAGAAAAAAAAAAACATTCAAAAGCCTGTGGTTCACTGTAGGTCACTAATTTTACTCCTTGTTACACTGTCCACCTGTACGTATGCTCTGTGTTGAAAACCCGACGCCATCTCAGCTTTTTCTTGATGAAGCGACGACTGGAAACGAGTGGAGTGCAGCATTCAGACACTCACCTCAGGGTTTGAAGAGCCACTATAAAAACCTAGCAGGACTACACAGAAAAAAAAGAAGCGGTATATCCTGTTGTTTTAAGCCACTATCGACCACATGTATGGGAATCTCAACAGGACATCTTAGCAATAATGTTTTTTTCACAGGCTAGAAGCTTCAGAACTTGTTCACATTTTAGTGTCTTGTAAAACCTCATGAGCTTGAATTTTGTTCAGTTTTTTTAAGTTTGATCTAGTTTGAAATCATTCCTTGTTACTGGAGAACATTTCCAGGTTGCCTGTGAACCAGAAATGTCTTTTAGATGAAGGTTGTGGAGACTATGTATTTTCACCCAGTCCTCACTGACTTACAGTTCTTCCCATGTTAAGGAACAAACCCATCAACCCATTGTATCATTAAAAGTGCTGTACCAAAACAATGAGTCTGGTTTTTTTTTTTACTTGTGGTTTGACTCAACTCCAAAGGAAACTTTTATTACTGGACTTTGTATTAGAGGGGAAAATATTCCAGTCGCATTTCAACACATGGCCTGGAGAGATGTTAAAGATTAGGGAACTTACTGGTTTGTGAAATGGATAGTCTGGAAAACCAGTGGTATTTACTTCTTTTGTTCTGTGACCAGAACAAGGGTGAACTTTGGTCCCCCACTTTCTTCAAATTTAACAAAACTGGTGTGAAACATTTGTGCTGCTATCATTTTAAAGATAATACATTTTCCAGTGGTCAAAAGTCAACCAGTCAGTCCGCATTTACAAAACCAAATTAAATATGTTCTCAACTATGCTGTTTCCAGATACCAGAGATTTATGTATTGTGCTTTGTTTATGCTGCTTAAATATATGTAGGATTTGATTTGACACCAAATTTGCTTGGTTTTCATAATGTGGGGAGGCTGGTTGACCTCTTATAACCTCTGGAAACAGTAGTTTTAAAATGATTTTTTGTTGAACAAACCAGTAAAATGTTTAATTTGGAGATGGGATCCAACTTCACTCAGGTGAGTTTGGCAAATCCAGTTTGGCATATTTCACAAATTTATGTTCAAAGTTTTCCCTCATGTCTGTTTTGCTTCCAAACATCCAGAATGTTAGAATCTGATCTTGATAAGTTAAACATAAGTTCTTTCAAGTAAATATACAAATACATGCCATTTTCCTCCATTTGGGAAACTTATTTAAATCAAAATCCAGAAAATTAATATTAATAAATTTTTTAACAACTGCAGCCATGTTTTGTCACATTTTCCAGATCAAGAGTTTGGTCTTCAGATGTTCCTGTCTAGTTTAAATTCTACAGATGTATTTTCTTGAAATCCACAACTTTGAGGATAAACTTGATCCTTCCAAAGCTGAAGTTTAATAGTAAACCTTTACATTATTCCAGTTTCAAGATGTACATTTTTGCCCCATTTTCCAAGACTAATGTAATCCATCCTTATGTAACACTGGACAAGTCTGGAATCAATGTACTGGTAGATTAGTTTGGCAAATCTCTTCAAAGTAGATACATTTGTGTGTTGCATTTTTAGTGTATTCAGTACATTTCCAGAGGAATCGAATTTTAGTTGCTGCCCCGACACTGCAGTCTTTTGATACACCAAGTAGATTCATACTCACATCTAAAGACTTTGAAGCTTTAGATTGTTTGAAATGAAAGTTTCTTTTTCCAGGTCAGGGAAGAGCTTCAGAATTTTAGTTTCAACACACAAGAGGTCAACATTCAAGTGTCATACAGGTTACCTTTACAACCCTTTAGCTGTAAATTTAGTAAACTAAACTTTTTCACCCAGTTTGCAATACCTAAAACTTAGATGTTTAAGGCATTGCTTAAATTTCTCTATGCAAGGTTAATGCAACCACTCAAGAGATGCACACCATTCCACAATTAAATTTCATACAAGTTTTACTTCAGCATTAGTGTTGAAAGCAGTCATCCAACTCATGCTACATTAAGATGTAGCCTTTTACACTAGCCTAGCTAAAGAACACAAGTATGCTTTCCATCCAGTCTAAATCTTTTACAAAGCATTACCAAGCTTAACTAGTTTTCATTTAGACACCAAAAAAAAAATAAAGAATGAGACTTTTTTGAACTCAAATTTTTTAATTAAGATTCAGTCCAACTTTTCCAAAACTTGGCTTCCAATAAGCTTAAAGGAAAATGTACAATTTTACAACTTTGGAATCATATTAACACAGGAATGTCATACACCTTAAAGAAACTAAACACCATTTGTTGAAACACAAATGTCACCTTTCTCCAAATAAAAAGGCTGTTCTGTAGCATTAGAAAACATAAGCTAAAACCAGCTCCATTAGTTGGTTGTGTTTTCTAGGGAGTTTTTGACCCTTGCTCCTTTTCCACAGACTTTATCACTCCAACTGCAACTGTCTGCTTCAGGTCTCTTGCTGCAAAGCGACCTGCGAAAACAGAATATTGTGAGGACAGGATGTACAATAAGTCAGACATTAGTGCAACCTTTGCTTTACCTAAAGGGGGGTAGGTGAAGAAGCTCTCCACACACATGGGCTTAATGGGAACCAGTTTGACTGTAGCTGCATCTCCAGACTGCAGCAGCTGTGGGTTGTCCTCCAGTTTCTTCCCTGTTCGGCGGTCGAGTTTCTCCTTCAGCTCAGCAAACCGGCAGGTGACATGAGTGGTGTGGCAGTCCAGGACAGGAGAGTAGCCAGTCTTTATCCTCCCTGGATGATTCAGGATGATTACCTAAAGGAGAAGCATGCTTATTTGAGTCTCAGAGGAGGAAGAAAAAAAAAATAAAATAAAATTTCTAGGTAACAAACCTGAGCTTCAAAGCTGCGGACGTCAGAAGGAGGGTCATGCTGGGCATTGCCGGCCACATCGCCACGCTGCAGGTTCTTTACAGAGACGTTTTTGATGTTAAAGCCAACATTGTGCCCTGGCAGAGCCATATCCAGACCTTGGTGGTGCATTTCTATGGATTTCACTTCTGCAGTGAGCTTGGCAGGGGAGAACATCAAGGTCATGCCTGGTTTGAGGACTCCAGTTTCAATCTTTCCCACTGGAACCGTCCCAACACCTTGAGAAACCAAAACCATTAACATCTTATAAACTAAAAATGATCTTAGCTTTGTCAATGCAACTCTAAATTTTGGAAATGGTAAATTGAGCCAAAATGAAGTTTGAATGAGCATCAGCTCAATAGTAGTGTGAAAATACTCGTTTCAAAATCTGTCTTTAAATATTTTAGTTTCTCAACCACTATAAAAAAGTGATCAACTTCAAATGATATCTAAATATTGAACAAACAGCCATCTGGTTTAGAGCAGCACATCTCTTCAGTGGAGGATGGTTGTTTAAGGTGCAGGAAATTTCTGGTAAGTTTCAAAGCATTGAACTGGCACATTAAAATAAGCCAAAGTAAACGTTAGCGATTAGCTTTAAATGTCTGGCCAGTTCAACGCTATGCAGCTTACCGGACGTTGCCTGCGTTACATTTGTATCCTCCACAAGAAAAATCAGGAATGGAGACAGCTATTAATGTTACTACAATATTTGGATGAGTGGCAAACACAAACTGAACGACTGTCAACATCCTCTGATAAAACTATTCTAAAACGGCGTAGTCTGCTTGCCGATTGGCTCGGTTGAAATTCTACCGGAGGAAGTCAAATAACCAGAAGTAAGCCCAGACTGAATATTCCAATCTAGCAGAATGGCGTAGCGCTGCACTGATATACCTCCAATTTTGTAGACATCCTGCAGAGGGAGCCGTAGTGGTTTGTTCATTGTTCGCACAGGAGGTTTGATCGAGTCCAGAACTTCTAGAAGAGTCTTTCCGGTTTCGGCACCTTCCCTCAGTCGGACTTTCCAGCCTTGGTACCACGGCATCTACACAAATAATTTTAAACGCAGTTCGTTACATCATCTGTCCACTTTAAGCTCCTGAAAAGTTACCTTTTGTGTTGGTATGATCATGTTTTCGCCCATCCAGCCGGAGATTGGAATAAAGGGCACGACGTTGGCGTCGTAGCCGATCTTCTTGAGGAAGATCTTCACTCCTCGGACCACTTCGTCGTAGCGTTTCTGGCTGTACGGCGGCTCGGTGAGGTCCATTTTGTTCACACAGACTATGATCTGCTTGACGCCCAGAGTGTAAGCCAGTAAGGCATGCTCTCTGGTCTGGCCATTCCTGGAAACACCCGCTTCATATTCCCCTTTGGCCGCAGAGACGACCAGCAGGGCAACATCAGCCTGGAAGACAATAGTTACTCAAACACCGCTCAAGAAAAAACAGACTATTCTAGTTTTATTACCTGGGATGTGCCAGTGATCATGTTTTTGATGAAGTCTCTGTGTCCAGGTGCGTCAATAATGGTCATGCTGTATTTCTGGGTGTTAAACTTCAGCAAAGAGATGTCGATAGTGATTCCTCGCTCCCGCTCAGCCTTCAGCTTGTCCAGCAGCCAGGCAAACTTGAATGAACTCTTCCCCATCTGGAAAGAAATGCAAGTACTTGACGGCATAGTAGGGCCATGGTAAAGAAAGTGCCTTCAAAAAAATAAATAAATAAATAAATAAAAATATTTGAAATTTGAGTTTAGAAGATTTTCCATCTGAAACTTGCATTTAAAATGTTTAGCCCATTTGAGATCTGTATTTCTGAGTTTTCTAAAGAGATGTTTGACTTTTCAAGAAAATCTGAGCTTCAGGAGTTTGAGATCAACTGAAACTCAAGTTTCCTAGAAAAAAAAGAAAAAACTTGGAAGTTTGAAAAGTAAAATTTGCTAGAGAAAAGACAGCTAGCAAGATTCTGGAACTTAAAAGATTGTGTCAGAAGTCAAATTTTTAAAACTCAATTTTCCAAGATTTTTTCAAACAAAATTTGAGTTTTCTGTGCGTGCTGTGGTGGCGCAGGGGGTTAGCACGCCCCACGTTTGGAGGCCCTAGTCCTGGATGTCGCGGTCTGACGATCTTTGCTGCATGTCGTCCCCCCTCTCCTGCCTATTGTCGCAAAAATACCAGCCACTAGCACCGCAAAAACTCTTCGAAGAGAAAAAAAAAAGTTTTCCAAATGTTACACTTTTCATGGTCAAATTTGCTAGAAAACACAAACTCGCAAATTTTAAGTCAAAAGTGCAACAGAAATTGTCTATCATTTGTAAATTTGAGCTTCAAATGTTTAAATTTTGGCTCTTGAAACTCAAATTGCCTAATTTCCTAGAAAATTTGAGATTTTAAAGTTTCAGATTTAGCAAAGATTTCAGAAACTTCATACAGTTTTGGAAGAAATTTGCTCAGTTTCTATCTACAATAGCCCTGATATACCGTTACAGGTGTTGCTACTGTTTAACATTCCCTCAAAAATAAAACCCCAAAATTTAAGTCTCACCTGGGCTGCAGCTTTCTCAAACTTCTCCAGTTTCCGCTGGTCCACACCGCCACACTTGTAGACCAGGTGTCCAGTGGTAGTGGATTTGCCGCTGTCAACATGGCCGATGATGACGACGTTAACGTGAGCCTTTTCTCTCACCATGGCTGCAGATCAATCTACAAAATGATAATCACGACTCGGATATAACTCACACTTCCTCTCAACGTCTTCTGTAAAATGGGTCAACCAGGCAAATTCAGTCCCTCTTTATAAACCAGACGAGCCTGAAGTAGAGACAGGTGTGCAGCTTAATTAGGCGTGATTAGTTTCCATCTGTGGGGGAGCAAATTACAAAAACTACTGAATCCTTAGAAAAAGCCTGTTTAGTACTAAAAGAATTAAAATCAATAATTATTTTTGTGTCTCTATTAGAGAGGAGAAGCAGATACAGAATGGGAAATTATCATTATGGTACAGTGAAAGTGTTGATGAAAACACAAACCTGGGATGACTTTTAAGTTTTAACTTTAGTATTTCACCACAAGAAGCCAAGATGTAAATTTATCATTCCTCACATTATCTGACACATAAACAGTTTAGCTTGACTTAATAACTAAATAAATATCAAATATTGTATGAGTGTCAACTGTTCTTCATAACATAAAACTAAATTTTATTCATGTAATGTTTTATTGTAAGAATTTATCAAAATGTTAATCAAAATCATTTTGGTCACATAGCAGTTTTTATTGTTTAATATAAAAAACTGTTGGTCCCATTCTCCTTAAACAATTAAACAAATACTTAAAACAATAAAGTAATATTGAACATTTTAATAGGATTAAAGAAAAGCATGAAATGAGTTTTTACATAAAAGAATAGGTGTATTAATTAATTAAGTGATTTTAACATTAACAAACACTTGAATAATATTCGGACAAAATAGAATCTTTTTGTCTCATTTTTATTGGTGGTTCTTCATAGGTATGGAAGAAAACACATAATGTTGAGTAAAAAGGCACTTTATTTAAAAATATAATCAGATATAACACTGTTCTATGTTACACGTTTCGATTAGATATTAACATATTTTATATTTCTTTCTTTGTCATGTGTCAGGAAAAAAAACAACTGTGGCTGAAAATTAAAGATTTTGACATAACAAGAGATGATTAAAAATATGCACATCAACATAATTAGTCTGCAGTATTTCAATAAAAAGCTGAAACATAAACTGTAACAAAAAATGTTGAATAACAAATTTTACATAAAAATGTCTAAACAATCCTGAATTTTTAAAGGGTTTAACAATGAACTAGTTATTTTTTATTACTTGAAATATTTTGGTTATTTAAACACTACGTAAGGTAATATTCTCACTTTTGTTTTAAAATATAATTAATTGGAATTTATTGCGACATCAGTGAATCAAAATTCTTATCATGATAAGAAAATTGTCACGATAAATGACAATTGATACAATAATTGCCCACCTATAATTACACAACATGTCTCAATACATATATGTTTTAATTGAAATATTTACATTTTTTGTAATTTTAAAGGAAAAATAACCATCAAAATTCAAACAACTTGGTCCAATACTGTGTTTAAAAATTTTAATAATAGAATATTTTCTTTATATTGTCTAATGACTCTTCCCTTACCAAAAATATCCCAAAATAAATAAACAAGTAAATAAATATTCCACCTCTAAGACATCAGACCGTCCAGTAATCTTCCAATATGGTCCTTATCAATAGCTGAAGGTCTTTATTTGATCAATAGTTTCCACTTTTTCACTCAATACGATGTTGTGCAGGGTATG
Organism: Gambusia affinis; assembly: GCF_019740435.1. Lineage (NCBI taxonomy): Eukaryota > Metazoa > Chordata > Actinopteri > Cyprinodontiformes > Poeciliidae > Gambusia > Gambusia affinis. Next base: position 7,208,020 of record NC_057888.1, read on the forward strand.
CTAGAAATAAGAGGTGAAAATAGTTTGAGAAAATTTACACTGATCCAGTTTAAACTTATGCTTAAAATGCATAAAAAGTTGGAAAAGATTAAAGGGAGCTGGAGCCACCTTAGCTTCTTGCTCAAGGGCATTTAGGCAGAGCGAACAGCCCTTTAATATCTGTTTCCAGGAGGGTGTTATTTTAGCTGCTCTTAAGATATAGAAGTCCTGATCAAAGCAGATTTAATTATAGCTCTGTTCTGTAATAATCCTATGGAGGGAACAAATGAAGAGTCTCTCCCCTGGCCTTTATGGCAAGCCATTATGACAATTAATCAATCAATCCACAATTCTGGTGCTGATTACCTTTTAATCAGACATTTTAACCCACAATCACCATTATGCATAGTTCTTTCTCGCAGAAATTGTCACATTTTGTAGTAATGTGTCTTGCTTTTTAGCTTCAGATAAGAAGTCACACCAAAATCACCACTGTCCATTAAAAAGTAGTTTTGTAATTAATTTTTACACCAAATTCTTCTGTTTTTGCAGTTTCGCCCAACTTATGCTCTTTAGATCATGAAGCAAACTTTAATAATAGACCAAGATTACCCGAGTAAATACAAAATGCAAGTTTTAAACCAACCTTGGTGATAAAAATATTATTGCTACCCTCATTAAATCATTAATGCACTTTTGTGATTTTCAGAAATTTTCCAAAAAAAGAGCATCCTACTGACAGTAAAACATGGTGGTTGTAGTATGATGGTGGGGGCTTCAGGACATGCTTAGCATCCCTTATTATTTTACTCTGCAGCAGAAAATCCTGAAGTAGAACATAAGGCCATTAGTTGGATGTCTGATGCTAGAACATCTTCATTTTCCTCTCACAGGGGCATTAAAGTCATTTTTATTTTGGGCCATATCAAGACCATGAAATTTCTGAAAGGGCTGGTTGCACCATTATGTACTGATAAAACCCATTAACAAACTTATAAATATTAATAATCAGTCCTTCTTAAAATGAAAAAATGTTGAAAATATTTTCACATTAATCAGTTCAGGATTTTCTGCTTTTAAAATCAAAGGTTTTGTGATTCTAATTTGGAAATATTTGCAAGAAATGTAGCTATATTTGCACTTATGTAAATGTAACTTTTTGATATCAATAAAGGCAGCAAAGTTGCACACGGAAGGAATACTTTTACCTGCAAGTATCTCATAAACTCAATGTTTTTGACCATTCTTTTGTGAAAAAAAAGTAATAAAGTTACAATTATGCATTACCATGAGAAAGTGTGGAGATCTAAAGCTTTTATGTGAAAAACCACAATTGCAGAATCTCAAAAACTGGAGGAGCTGATTGATGTAATTAAGTAATAAACAGATAAAAATTATTTTATTTGATTGATAAAATAATTTTTAAGTAAACAACCAATATTGTGAAGGTTATTTGTCCCTCTGGAGTCAACATAAAAATCTATGGCGGGCCGGATTTGGTACCCTGGCCTTGAGTTTGAGAATCCCTTATTTGAAGAACTGGTGTAAGTATAAAATGTTAATTTGGCTTGCCATACATAGAGGGGCGGGACTAACCGGACTCCCCTCCCTGACCACAATGACGCCGAACAAGAAACCCGGAAACATCCGCAGCAGCAGCAAATAGCTCTTCTTCTCCTTTGAGCCGCTGCTTCCAGCGTGGTATCCAGACGTCGACTCCCGTGTTTCTCAGTGAGCATCAAGGTAAATAAAAGAAACAACGCTAAACAAGCAGATAATATCAGCTGATTCGCTACTTTTCTGCTTTTCTTTCCTGCTTCTCAACTATCCGCCTCCACCTTCCACCAGTTGCCTGTGAGCAAAGCTCGTATTCCTGTTACATCCTGCTCCTCTTGTCGCTGAATGAATGAGCCATAAACGTGTGCTGCTTTATAATAAAACCCCTGCCTTAAGGCGGATTAAAACAGCGGAAAATGTTGCGCCGCATCCTGTACATGTACCGTTAACTTCCTCTTTCCAGAGCAGCGGTTTTCTCGGCTCCGCAGCTAAGGTTGCTGATTTTTCCTTTATTTGGACCGAGTCTTTGAACGTTACACGCTTGACCCGTAACGTGTGATTATAGCCCGGCTGCGGGCTGGCTGTTTGGCCTTTACATTACACTATTTACCCAGGTTTAGACTGAAAGCGTGCGGCTCGGATTGAGAAAACCTTTCAGGCTGCAAATGATGCATCATTAAAGGAAATGCACACACTGACAGCTGGGCCATGTGTGGAGCTGGTTAGTCTTTGTTTTAATAGGTCTAGAGGTAACCACACTAGTGCATAAAGTTGTTTTTATTTGCTAGATTTTTATGTTGAAGTTATTAACCTAGTGACTGAAACACTACGATCCAACTTGCGTCATTTTATTTTCTCATTGTTGAAGCTAGAGGAAAAAAAAAGAAAAGAGTATAGTCCTTCTTTAAATTAAGGCTAAAAATACATGCATGTAAATTTCTTAAAAATTATTTTGTATCTCAAAGCTTGAACCCAGCTAAAAATTATATAGTGACAAAGTTATTTAAATTTTTGCATCAAAAATATACTTCTAACCTTCACAGCCTATTTGAGATTCAGTATTTTTTGTAAAACATGATTAAATTAGGGATCAATTGCATAGTAAATTAAAATTACCCTTATAATTTCCATTTTGATGATGATTTTAAAGGTAGTTTTGTTTACAGAAACATCATACTTATGATTTAAGTTGTAAGTGTTTTTTACTTCAGTTTTTATTTATTGTTTTTGTTATGGGTACTTAAAATATCTTCCTCATTTGGGTGTTGCTTACAAAATAAAAGTTTGTAGGTCTTTACAATTAGCATTATTTCTAATAAGTTCAAAAAGTGCAAACAAAATGTATTTGTGCTTATATATAATAAATGATTTATTTAATTCTCGTTTGGTTAAGTAACATACTTTTGAATTGAATGGAGGAAGTTTTATTGTAGTTAGGAAACATCTTTCTGTATCCTGGCATCTTCACTGCATTTAAAGATGTCTTATTGTTGGAGTCTATGGAATATTTTTATTTCTTTCTCAGTAAAACCATACGCTGCTTCATGACTTAATTTTATTTTCTTATTCCAGCGGTTTTTATCGTTTCAGCTGGAGAACAAAACATGAAGTTTCTCATTTTCTTTTAAAAGTTTGACAGATTTAACCGTTTTTCTTCAAGGACTGTAACATAAAATAAAAACATAGTGTACTACTATATGGTAGTTTTTGATTAAAACTAGAAACAAAGCTTAAAAAGGTTGAAGTCCATCCTGGCATTTGTGTATTTATACACCGAAAAATTATGTTTTTGTTTGTTTTTGTTTTGATGTGTTTAAAGATGGAAAGGAAAAACTCATTATTTTTGTTTGAATCTCTCAGGTAGTCCATTTCAGATGCAGTGAAGTAAAGTCATTGTTACTTTATTTAAAAACGGTTTTTGAGGGGTGGGTTTTGCATAAATTGCCTAAACAATCATAGCCTGGTCACAGTAAGGCTGCGTGTTGTTTCCTTCCGGCCCAGCCTGTGCAATAGTTGTTGCTGAAAGTGGAAGTGAAACACTAAGATAGCTAAATTTACTTATCACATATTGTGAAAGTGCAGCATAAACATTAAACCTGATTAAAAAGGAGCTCAGACTGCTGGTCAAGACACTGACACACAGTTTTATAAATGTCTCACACAGCAGATATAGTTTTAATTTGTGGCAGCTACAGTTTACAGAATAACCCAGTAGTTGTTTTGACTTTTATTTCCTTTTTGATGGTTTAGAAACAATAACTTTTAAACCCTTGGAATATTTTGTTACCCACCACACGTTTTGGAAAAATGTTTAATTTAAGTTCTTTTATCCAGTGGTAGAGGTATTAAAGTCATTGTTAAGCATATCAAATTTCATGATGCGTTTCTGTGTTAATGTGACACAACTGCTTCTCTTTCTCTGCAAAAGGAGGAAAACACAAGAACATGCCATTCAGTTAAGACAGCTAAGATTTGATCTTAGCTGTCTAAGATCAAATCTTAGACAGCCAATCTAAAATTGGCTACAATTTTAGATTGTGTAAAAATTTTAAAACGTCTTTCGGTCGCAGTTGGTCTTGCTACTAATCTGAATCTCTCTGACTAAGGCTGGGTGATGTGGCAAAAGAAAAAAAAAAAAAGAAATTGCAAATGACAGAAAATATTTTCAAAAATTGGTTTCTATTGCTGTTATCCCTTCTGTAATTTGTACAACAAAGAAGTTTTGTCTAATTACAAAAATTTAATCATAATATTCACAGAATAAAGTAGTTTTACCAGAAAAAACATCTTAAAAACACAAGAAAAAAGTTGTTTTAATGATAAAAAACCTTTAGAGTTAAGATCTGATGTGATTACAAAAGTCTGTGTTCTTCTTTCTTCAAAAAAACCATAAAAAACCACAGTTGTTTGCACCATAGTTTCAAAATCCTTCTGCTGATAATAGTTTGATACGGATGTGTTGAAAGATGAAATATTTCCTTATTTGTAAAACTTACAGAAAGATGCTCAACAGTCATATTTTTATTTTATTAAATTTTTTTTGCTGGAGTTCTCATGAAATTATTACTTTATTCTAATATTATGACTATGCTGGTTTATTTTTGTATTGTTTTGACTTTATTGTGTACAAATTATTCTCCTATTATTACGACAGTATTCTTGTAATATTATGACTTTTATTCTTGAGTTAATAACTTGACAAAACCAGTTCACAAACTGTTACAATATCAATGCATTCCTAAAATTAAACAATATTATCAAACATCTTTTTAGTCCCTACCGGTTTTTGTGATTCTTTTTGTGATTTTTTTTGCAATAAACGTCAAAGTATTTGTGGTACTAATTTAGAAACATCTGTGCTTATTTATGACGGTAAATGTGACTGTTTATTACTCGATGTATAGATCATGGACTACAATCTGAAATGAATTGAGGCTAAGGCAGCTGTTTAATACAAGTAAAGTTTTTGACAATTTTTGAGAAAAATTAGCAATAAACTCCCCCAAAAAAGTGCAGCGATTTGTTGATTTTGTGTGAATTTCCACGATAATTCTCAAAAAACAGGAGGGACTGATTGATATAATTTGGTAGTAAACAAATGAAAATGGCATTGATTTGATTGATAACATAATAATTAAGCTCACTTGATGTTTAGTCTAGAATCTCAAGGGGCACATAAAAAGCTATGGAGGGCCAGATTTGGCTCTCTGGCCTTGAGTTTGACACGTTGTAGACAGTCTAAGTTGTATCTTTGTATTTTTTATATATTTTTTTTATTGTGATGTTCTGCTGCTGTGCGTAATAAATATGATTGACTTTGGTTTATTTATTTTTTTTTTGCCACTGACGTTTTCCTTACTTTGCACTATTTCAAATGACTGGGAGGCATGACAGTACCTGACTGGTGCGCCGATTGTAGGATGTTGGACATGGTAAAACTTGTTGCATGCTCTCTCATAATAGAGTGGCGGAGTTGGTTACTTTCTTCTCCAAGAAATCCTTTCCGCCTCCTCTTCTGTTTGCCACTGTAGCCCAAAAAGTGGCGGAAGGAAGAAAGTGAGCCTCCTGTTAAATGTGTTTTTGTGTGTTCAGAGGACAATTGGTTTCTGTCTCTTTGTAGAGCAATTGTGAAATGACAGAAGTGGGAATCTGCTCACCTGGCACAAAGCTCCAAGTCTCTGTCATGTGCAGGTACAGACGTGCAGTTGCTATTGGGCATGACCCTTTTCTTGGAAATTAAACGTTTATCCCATGCTGTGCAGCAAAATAGAACAAAGGACAAATGAAACAAGCTGTAGAAATCCAGTGGGTGAAAGTTCTTCACATGATTTCTCCTGAGAATTATGTCTTTTAGAGGAAACGGAGGGCAAAACTGCAGTGGCTGTAATTCCAGAAACCTAGAATGAGTGTTGCTTTTATATATGTGGATATTTAATCATTTTACCACAGTTATTGCAAATAACACAGTTTTATGTTATTTGCAATTATATGAAAGGGTTTTTTGCTACTTCTCCTAAAATAATTTAATTACTGAATTACCTATTTGTGGTATAATAAAGGCTTTCTATTCTTTCCTATTCCAATATATTGATTATATATTGACAAGTAAAGTTTGAGCAAAAAAGTAAGTATACATTTTTTTTTTAAGTATGTATTTTGCATTGGCTGGTTCATAAGTCAGCTATTCCTGTATCTAGCCTGCAGTCTGCTGCTTAACAGATTGGCAGACACAAGGTTTACAGCTGCTTGTTTGGTGTCTGAAAGGGCCAGAAATGTAACATGAATTTGTCTCTAAGTAAGAGAAAAGTGTAGTCGCCTCTCTTTGTAGCCATCTGAGGGTTTATTCCCACCAACCCTGTTTAGTTCGCTTTAATCCAACTCTAATTTGTTTGCCTAAAAAGTCCAGTTTATTTGGGAATGTTTGAATGTGAAATAAAACCGATGTGGACCAAAAATGTGAACTCTGGTCCACCTAAAATCCTTCGTCTCTGTTTGGTTGATGTGAACTCTAATGTGGTTTTATGGATATGTGAATGCAAATTAGACCAAAGACTGCTCCAAAAGCAGGAAGAGGACTATAGTGCAGGGCATTATGGGTAAAAAGAACTAAAACAAACGTGTCTAACCCTAGCGGGAGAAATGAAATCTGGTCTTTTGCCAAGACAAAAGAGAAATCCTACAACCATTTTTGTTTACGTTTTGTAAAGAAGGAAGTTGCTCTTTCTTTTTTGTAGGTTTTTCTATCATTTTCTTTAGTCGTTCTTTATGTAGCGCCACCACAGGCGAGGAGGGGAACAGGTTTTTTAAAGGTTTAGTTTGTTTGATGCAGCAGAGTGTGAAAGTGAAGCGCAGTGGCTGAATATGTAACAAATTTTGTAACAGACCTCGTTGACGTGGACCAGACCCAGAAGTCCTTCTTTAAAGCCGCCCTGTGCCACTGAGCTTTGTTCTGCAGGTTTGCAGGATTGCTCCAGCGTCTGGTCATATGCAAACCATTTCCAGCAGCAAGCGGACACACACCCCCACTTGAAACGTCTCAGCTACTACAGCCTTTGTTTCACATTCAACGTGTTTTTATTCACTTTCTACCGAATGTTTTCCTAAACCTCCAGATTTCCCAGAATATCAGTTGGCGTGCTTGGTTATTTTTAGCTTGTTGGAGGTTTAAGCTCCTTATTCCATTCGAGGGGCGTTGTTTTTCTGCTCTGAAGTAGGTTGACACAATAACATGAGCAATTATGTAACTTGTGGAAGCCTAATAAAACAACCACAGGCTCTTCAGCACAATTCGGAGCGTAAGATTTACATGTTTGCATTACCTCATAGTATCCACCTTGTGTAATACATATACTGTCCAGCTGCCTCTGGCCTTCACAGAAAACAGCCTAATTGATCTGTGGTAGTGCTGCTGGTGCAGTTATAAAGATTAGCATTCTCTGACTGATCTGCTGGCCGTTCACATCTCTGCTGCAGCGCCGTTAATATTCAGGACGGATTTTTGACAAAGATATTTAATTTAGTTCAAAGCTAAAATTTAGGAATTTGTGCCATTAGATATGAACTTTACAGACTCGTATGATAAATTAGAATAGTATTGAAAATAGGGTTGCAACTAATGATTATTTTAGAAATCGATTAATCTATTTTCATGATAATCAGATAAAAAATTCAGTTTCCCACTTAAATCTTTATATACAATTAAAGAATTAATTGTATATGTCTTACTCTACACCAAATTGTGTTAAAATGAGGAATGCTGAGCATTTTATGAAGTTACAGTATTAGTTTGGAAATAAGAAAATATTTAATCTTTTAACACATCAGCATCAAATTATTGGTGCCCCTCTATTTGAGAAGTACTAATATAGTTACACACAGATTTAAACTTGAAAGCCCCTTTCTGTTAATTATGATAATTTTCCACTTGTAGCGAATGAAAACAATTATATTACATCAGACCATTAAACAAAACAAAAATTTTTAACAGAAAATTGTGGGTCTAATGCTTAATACCGGCTTAAAGGTTGTTATTTACATGAGGTAATTTTAATCTAACACGCCTCATCTTGATGATTATTCTAGATTAGTGAATAAGAGCTTTATAAACTGCTGGAGGGATTTGTTTTCTTCAGGCGTGGTTGGCTCCTCGATTTCATGCGATTCTCCATCTTGAATTGTAGCTGCATGTTCGCTCTTGTCTGTCAGCCGGTTGGAGGTGAAATGATGACATACTTGAGTCATTAGTGAGGGAAGAATAGCCTGCCGCCAAATTCATGTTTCTACACATGAATGAGTTACTAGAGAGCAATAAGTTTGTGCAGCTGGGTTTTTCTTCTTACTTTACTTTCACTGATGTGTTTCAGAGCTCTTTCTTTAGTACCGGAAGTAGGGCTGGAAAATAAATCAATAAATCGGCGGGGGTTTTGCAAAACAAAAATTTTTTAACTTAAATGAGAAATGTTGAGCATTCTACAAAGTTATATTTTGATTTTACAGAAAAGAAAATACTTCTTTTTTTTTTTTTTTTACACATTTGCATCAAATTATTAACATTTGCAGAACTTTGAAACAACTGAGTTTATTTAGTTGAGAACTAAAAGCTTTTTTTCCCTCAATGTTAAGATGTTCTGTTAAAATTGTATCTTTATTCTGATAATATGACTTAATTCTTGTAATTAAATCAAAATTCTTGCAGCATGGCCCTGGAAACCAAAAAGCCACTTTTTGGAAATATTTTTCGTTTGCAATTTCTTTTTCAGAAAAGAAGACAAGAAAATTTTTTAAATGAAGACTTTATTCTTGTAATTAAGCAAAAAACTTGTCAAACAACTCACTGAAGAGTCAATTTAATTTTTTTCTATTATTAAAATTGGAGCTAGTTGGAAAAACCTGAGATTAAAAAAGTTTAATCATTAAAATGAGTGCCGTGGTGTGAAACTCTGTTTCCTCTCATCCTGTATTCCTTCAGAGACTACAGTATTTACATAGATAAAATGTGCTAGACATGTGATCAGCTTCCTTGTTGCTCTATGTCTGTTTTCAGCTCTTCTCACAACATTTGAGGTGTCATTTTTATAATCTGACTTCTGCAATCCCCTGCTGCATTGCTCATAAACTGAGTGGTGTCTTACTTTGTTAATCTTTAATTGACCCACGCTGAGTGTTTTGTTGTTAAATAAGCAGAAAATACAGTCTGGAGCTTTACAGGGGTTTCTGCTGTGGTTTGTGTTTGTAGCCCTTGGCTGCCTGGAGAAATACTTCTGATTCTTGCCTCTGATGTGTGTGAGTCAGTGTGTGTGTGCCAGTTTCTGATCGCGAGCATTCCTCTCAAGTCTCTCACTTCCGTCCTGTGATGTTAGCTTTATCTGAAGCCCTCATAAAGAGCAGCATCGCTTTTTCCTGCATATGAAGAAGGTTTCTAGCAGGATTGCTTTAGCTTTCAGCCTCCTGTTTGCTGCAACATCTTCACACCAACTGTGGAGAAACAGAGAGCTATAAATAACATGACCTACTCAAAACTCACACCTTTAACAAATACACAAAAAAAAAATCCCTTCAGCGCCTCGGTTTGTTGGTATTTCTCCTCTCAGACGCACAGATTGCTTGAATCCACTGCAACCAAAAAAAAAGAGAGGCGTTTATGATGATTTTATTCTGGCATGTTAAACCAGGCATGGCATCCGCATGTGGCCGCCCACATGTCAGCGGACACAAAGAGCAGGCGTGTTGCTGCAGATGGTAAATCAGCATGGTGTAAATTCAGTTTTTGCATGAGCTGCCCCCGCACCAACCCGCCATCCACTTATGGTGTTAAACCTCACACATACTTTACATCTGAGGAGAGGTTTTCTTTCTCTTCAGTCCACTCTGTGCAAACATGCTTCATACAGGACTTTTTAATGCAAAAAAAAAAAAAAAATTATAAAAAATGAAGGAAAATCCAACTTTTCATTTCAGTCATTATTAAGCAGTGAAAACAAATCCCTCAGGAAATATTTACATTTTTTTTTCTTACATGCTCACTTTAAGGAAACCATATTTTACCAGTTGGACAGCACTTTATATCGACACACACTCTGTCAAGATTCTTCAAGGCCCGCAGCATCACACATCCTCTGCTTTACATCGGACATGAGGTTCTTCCCCAGATTTCCATCCACTTTGTTTGTGTGTGTTGTTGAAACACCCGGTCTTAGTCAATATTTTGAGTTAAATTTCACCGTTATGTTTAGAATGGACAGATAGAAAAGGCAAAATTGTTTTTATCCTGTGCCAATAAATGTAGGAAGGTTTAACATGTGCAATCTTATTTACTTTATCTTGTCTCATGTTCTGCTTTGGTTTTATTTCAGTGTGAACCAAATATAATTGTTTCTTTATCACATGAAAATCGAGGTTTTGCAGTCTTTTGGGATGAACATTCAGCAATTTAATTAAAAAAATATCAAATTATGGCTGGTCGCAGTGGGCACAAATGACAAAAAGACACAAAATAATAGAAGCACAAATGAAAATGAGAGAAAAGAAGATAACATGAACATGAGAATATTTACCAATTTCATGCAGCCCCAGGCTGAATCGAGCAGTTTGTACCAAAACTTTCCCACAAGGTAAAACTTGTGTGTTAGCATCACAGAAAGGCTGCAGGTTTTGTTTTGGTTTTACTTTTATTTTGTATTTCATCTTTGGAACATGAATTCTCCATGGAGCTTATGTAATAATTGGTCTGCTCTGTTTAACTTTGCTGTTGCATTAAGGAGGGCTATCGATGCAAAAAATTCACTCCTCGAACTTTTTCACACAGCTGAAACATTCTTTTATGAATATTTCGTGATGTAGAAATACAAAGTGATGCACAACTGTGCAGTGGTGGTAAATGATAAATGATTTTTGAGGTTTTTTTAACAATCAGCTCTGAATAAACATGTTGATTAAATCAGAGGCTGGTCTGCAGTCATAAAATGTTTAAATGTTTGTTCAAAGGGGTGTAAGAAAGTAAAAATCTTGTTGCATATCTGATTATTATTCCTACAAACTGAGGATCTGATCTCCTTCAGCCCTTAGTTTCTACTTTAATTATCAAATAAAGACTCCAGACATGCAAGCAAATATTGGTCAGCTGAAAGTAATGATTTATTGTGAATACTATATTTTATAACTCTTCTCGCATAACCCATCTCCTGTGTGATTTAAGCAGATTTCTCTAAAGCTTTCATTAGGTTTCAAAACTGTTAATAAGACTCATAGCTCATCTCTGAGACTGTGACCCCCTGCTGGGTTACGGCGCTTTAGACTGGTTTAATTGTAGCTGGGAGCTATGAGCAAAGCTGAATTGCACACACGCACACATGCACACACACACACACACACACATATGAGCTCATCATTGTTGGTTTTTCCTGCAGCAGTGATGAATGACAGCAGTCCTAGTGTTTATGAGCCAGCAGCCTTGCTGCGGTCCTGCTTTTAAAAAACAGTTTTGTAATTTTAGCTAAACATTGTCAATGGATCAAACCAGAGTTCTAATGCAAGTTATTCACAGTAATTGCTCTCTACTGCCTTTTATTTTTTTTATTTATTGTAAATAATTTGGGAATTGTTGCATTTTTTTTCAGTAGAAAAGTGTTTTTCCATGTTGGAGAAAAAGTCAATTTATCTACATTTCCCATAAAGAATCTCCACAGAAACCAGCTTAAGGATCAGACTGCTGTTGATATACTGTCTTAAAGCCCGTTGAAACACTAAAACTGCTCCACATACTGTAGGCTTAACCTCTGTGACCTCGTGTGCTTAGTCAGGCTGTGGGTGTTTGCTGCGACGCATAGCTGACTCCTGAGTTGCCCCACCTCGTATGGCAGCTGTGCCTCGTCAGCTCCACTGGGTTAAGAGCTGCTTACTGGGAGAGAAGCCCCTCTACGTTCAGAAAGATATTTTTTATGACTGGTTGTATGCAGGCAGAGGATGGAGCTGGCGAAAAGCCTTGTGCGCCCAATTAGAGCTGCACAAGTTGAGTCTTAAAACTGAAAGCTCTGTGGGAATATTTTCACATCTTCTGGTTTGGTTCTTTGAACTTCTTTTTTCTTTTTTACGTCTTGAGTTGATGGACGTAAACATCAGCTGAGTGAGTGTGGCGCGTCGCTGCTTATCGCAGCAGGAAGCAGTGAGCCTTGTAGAAAACCTGAGGTGAATCAGAGGAAGTATTACACAATAGGAAGTGCCATGTGCTTTCAGAAAGTCTGTTTGCTCTGTAAGGACTTATAAACTCTTTAACTAGCTCTGTATCTATGATGCAGGTTGTAAAACGTACCACTCCTGCTAGCTTAGTGCAGAACTTCCTGGTTATATTTTCTTGTTCTGATTTTTCTGCACTTAAGTCAAAAGCAAAAAGGCATCTTTCCCATAAGATGCCTTTTTACTGAGGTTTCTTGGTGTTTAGAAATAAAACAACTTTAGATCTTGCTGTTTTTTTAAGAGTTTTTATTATCTTCTTGGTCGAGTTTAATGTCTTGGCCTCTCTTTCAGAAGCTGACCTCTGCTGGAAGGACTGTACACCCAGGGGCCACCTCCCAGGCCAGGCTTCCCTGCTCCTGCATAACTCCACTGCTGGTAATTCCCTCCACTCATCCCCCCTCTCCTCTTTCTGTCACACTGACTTTAATATTGCCTTGCAAAAGTTTTCAAACCCCTTAAGCAAATATTTAAGGGTATGTTTTGGGGCATTTTGAGTTATTTACTGATTCAGAATGTGTTGATTCTGAGTTTTCCAATGATGGAAAACACATGGAAATCAAAAAATGTTCTTTAACTACAAGTGTCTTGCCCACAAATGACGTTTTAGGGATACTTATATTTTAGAAGCGTAGTAAAAGAAAAGTAGACTAGAGTTGCTTTTGCGAAAACAAGCATTTCATTTAATTAGATTTTTGGTGTGAAGATGGAGTTAATCAGGTGGGGTGCAGCTTTGCTCACCGCCTCGTCACCATCATACTGCATTCAGCACAGCTACAGACTGAGATCTGCATGCATGCAGCATGCTATGTATCATAACAGTGTACAAAAATAAAAGTTCTGCAATTCACCCTGAGAATCTTTCCACCGGTACCTTCATGTTTTATTTTTAGTGACCTGGTCTTAAGCCATTTATCTGTTATTATTTTTACTTTGAGCTAACGTCACTGCAAATGAACGGTTGTTTACACGCAGCACCTGGCACACTACCAGTGGTCCCTATGATCACCGTTTGAGAAAGACTGCCTTAAACCTTATCTCATGTTGTTGTTTCAACCATTTTAAGAGGATTTAATATGATTCATGCTTCTATGTAACCTTCAACTTTAAGTCTTCCTTCAGGTGATTCCAATTTGATGGAGAAGCAAATTGTAAGGATTCTTTTTGCCTTAATTCATATCAGGCACAGTTGATAAATCTATCAATGCAAATGGTTCATAATTGGGAAGGAAAATTATACAATGTTAAAAATGTGGAGTGTAAATCACTACATATCTAACTGATCACATCCAGTGTGGCCTGCATTCTTAAAAACTCTTAAAATGCCCTAAATGTATTTAAGAAAAGTTAAGCTGACCTTAAATACGTTAATCACAGGTCTTAAAAAGCATTTAATTTAATATATTTAGGATTTTTCTCACTGGACCTTTTTGTAAGATAAAAGTTTGAGTTCTCCGAACAGTCATTGGTTGAGGCTACCACTAGCTGCTAATATACCTTTACTAGCTAATTAGCTAGCTACAAAGAGACAAGAGCCACAAACAGACCTAAGAAATTTCCCAGTTTTGTGTTTCTAAACACCTGAAAACCGTCGCCGCTGCTACTGCTACCACTTCTCTCATTTGGTGCAACACAAACTCTGAAGTCACAGGTTTAGTGGATTTCAAATACGGTAGTCAAGTTTCAGTCTTCTCTATTAAATAATGTTATATATATATATATGTATATGTATAAACATGTGTGTATGTATATATATGTATCTACATAATCTTTTGTATGTTTCTGTTAAAGTCTTAAATTTGAGTTTGTAAAACATCAGCCTTGATCTGTTCTTGCATTAATAATTTCTACCTGAAAGAACTTGTCTGTTGTTTCCATGTCTGCATTTTATTAGTAAATGCAAATTTTAACTGATAAACTATGTCTGTACTGTTATCTTGTATAAATCTACTTTTATTTGTGTAGCTATTTATAACCAAACATGCAGCTCTGTCACGTCCTGATTTGAATAGACCGCATTGCGTAAATGCCCAATGATTGTGTGTTATTCCTGCTTTTTTCCCCTCCCTATTGTTCCAAACAGCTTAGCTCATGGAGCATGTGGTGACTGTGAGTGAATAGGAGATTTTGTTGAAAGTTGACCTGGTTATTATTTTAGATTATTCTTTTTCCAAGTCAGAGATTTCCACTCTGACTCGGAGTAGTTTAGGTTTAGGTTTTGTTTATGGTGGCCTCACAACAGTGTTTGAAATCGCTGTCATTTGGTTTAGCTTGATTTGTTGCAGAAGTTGAAGACGACGCCTCATTCAGATTCAAGTGGTTTCATGAGAAGTCGTCACATTTGGGTGGGACGTTGTTCCTTGTTCTGTTGTGATTCTCCTGTTTCCCATTAAATAACTCTTAACAGCACCTCATAATGCTACATGTTCAGACATTTGATCTACCCTAAAGGTCAAATGTCAAAAATCTCAGTGGATTTTTGACATTTTGACAGTGGATTGATTCTAGATTTTGATAAAAATCTTAATCTTTATAGATTGGAAAAAGATATTGACTTGGTAGCTACTGATAACTCAGCGTAAACTAGTGGTGGGCGATAAGGAATTAAAGTTTTATTATATTTTGTGGTACTATTGTGACTTTTTTTTTTTTAGGTGCACAGCAATTGAAGAAAATACTGCTCTGGAGAAGCATTCCCATTTGTATTGTACTTTAAAATTTTTTTATTTATTTATTTTTATCACTGAACTGCACACAGTAACTGAATTTAATCATATTTCTAATTTATTGATATCTATTAATCTAACTGGAGAAAATAGTAAAGCTAATAGTCATTTTACTTGTGCCTTTCATTAGAAAGGGGCTCCAAGGGTTTTTTTTTAAACTGAATTTGCTTTAATATTTAATTCCTTGTTTTTGGACTTTTATGAAATTAAGGTATTATTGCTCATTGACTGTGATTTAAAGGGGTGTGTATTTTTCAGTATTATACACTTTAATTGATGTAAATTTGTACAACTTCCCTCCAAAAATAGTAAAATGGTTCTTTCTTCACAGAATGCACACTGTTATTACTTGTTTTTATTCTTTTTAAAGCACTTTCTGTTGCCCTTGTTGTTTAAAAGTCCTTAATAAATAAACACACACCCATTAATTGATTAAAAATTTTACCTAAAATTATGTACTGAGACATTGCTTCTCACTAGTATGAATTAATCACTTAAACAGGGAGGTGACGGCATCTCTGAGTTAAATTACAACCTGGCTTATCTAAAAAGCATCATCTTATCATTGAAGTTTGAGGTTTTTCATGATTATCAGCACAGATACAGGCATTATGCAAGGTAGCCTTTGGTCCATTTACACCTGTTATGGGCTTAATGTGCTGCAGTGTGGGAGTATTTTTAAAGCCGATTGAGGAAAGGAAATGTATTGTTGACTGTAAACAGGAGTTGAGTAATGCAGGTGCTCCCGGCTTCCTGTTTCCCCATCAAGGCCAACGTGTTTATGTAGTTAGAGGGCAAAAGGTCACAGTTGACCCAAAAGAACTGCTCTATGTTGGAGTGCTGGAAATAAATTCTGACTTATTTTTTAGAAATAATATCCACTGTCTGTTTTGATGCTTCCCAGTTTCCCATCAGAGCTGAGTTTTCATTTTTTCACTGAAACAGGATTCCAACTTTTTTTCATGTCAGAATTCAAACTTTTACTAGAACCTTTTACAGGTTTTTTTTTTTAAATAAAACATGAACAAACATTCACAAAACATTCATGGCAGCCAAACGTTGCTATGGTGATCAAGCTTTGAATGTGGAGCCTGGAAAAACGGATTGTAATGAAGGAAGGAGGGAAGAATGGATGGATGAATAAATGGACAAACTGTTGGATATATGAATGGACAAACGGTTGGTTGGATGGAAGAATGGATGGATGAAAGGATTTTATGGATGGATGATTGGACGAACGGTTGGATGGATGGATGAATAAATGGACGAACAGTTGGATGGATGGATGAATAAATGGACAAATGGTTGGATGGATGAATACATTTCTGAATAGACAGATGGCTGGATGAATAAATGAACAGGCGGATGGATGGATAAGTAAATGGATGGACAGTAGGATGGATGAATAAATGAAAAGACAGTTGGATGAATGAATGAAAGGACTGATGGTTGGATGGATGAATAAATGAATGGTTGAGTGAATATGTAGGTAGATAGATGGATGAATAAATGGATGGATGAATGAGTAAATAGGCTTAACAGGGATTGGTGGACTAACTGTATGATTAGTGGTTTAATGAATTTGTGAACGGATGGATGGATGGATGGATGGACAAATTGAAAGCCCTAGAAAATGAATAGTTTCCCAGACTGCGTAGGAACTCTGTCCAAACCCATCCTATCATGTCTCTGTTTGCATGTCTCCCCATCCTTGTTGTATTTTCCCTCTTTGTCTCCTTGGAAATTGTTACCATGACACACAGCCGCCATCTGATTGGCCAATCCGACTCCTGGAATGCTGCAGCGTTCTGACAGCGACGCCTCAGGTGCTGCTCAGCTGACACACTCAGTCAGTGTTCGCCCGTGTGTGACTTAGCGTGGTGCGTGTCCGTGGCTTTATAGGCTAATGACGAGCTCAGACCCATTCACTGAAACGGCCCGGATGAATGAAGAGCTGTTTGACGGAGCGCGACCCTGTGGCGGTACACAGGAAGTGGATAGGTGGTGCATTATGCATGGAGGATGGAGTTTAGTTAATGCAGCAGCCTGTGTGAATAGATGCAGGCTGGATTAGGTTTTTAAGCCAAGGGGGTGGCGTTTACGGTGTCGAGGTGACGCTTTTCTTCGTCTCTGGGTCAACACTGCCCCCAGCTGGTGAAAACCTGCACTGCTTTTTCTGAGAAAAAATAATTAGATTTTTATTTTCAAATAAATCTACCCTAGTCATTGACAGTGTTAAAAAAAATAGGATGGAAGATATGAAAATGAGGAAATGTAGTCATTAAATAGAAAGCGTAATAAAACGTTTCACGTTTTGACTCGGCAGATGGGCTCCACACTGTAATCTGAGACGATACGTCTGAGTGCATGTAATATGTAGAGTGGCTTGTTATGTCAGCTAAAAGCTCCTAGCGTCTCCTCACTAATCAATTATTTATGCCACTGGGGGATTGACACCGTGTAACTTCCTGTCCAGGTTTTAGGAAGAAGCTCGCAGGCTGCCAGTCATTCCTACAGCAGGAACACTGTTAGAGGTTGAAATACTCTTGAAAAAAGGTCAGAAACGTGTTAAAATTTAATATGCAGCATGTTGTGTGATACTTATCCTGAAATGACTCCATTTGAGCTCTGGATAGAGTTCAGGGATGATGCATCATGACTTGACCTTTAAGTGAAAGGTCAGAACATGGTTGCTATACAAAAGTATTTTTTTTCTGTAGACAAATATAAATTTTTTTTCTTTACATACGCCAAATAAAAAGACACTTTCTTTTTACTACCTGAAGTTTAAATGGACCAAAGTTTAAATGGATCTTCTCTTGTTTTAGGTCAGTTAGAATTACAAACATTATTTCTATTTGCTAAATATCACAATAATGATAGAATATATCAGAATTATTTACTAGTAATTTAGAAACTATGAGCTGTTTTAGTACTGAATAAAAACATGCGACAGAAACTTTGTTGAAATGGAAATAATGAATGTTGTTTTGTTTTTTTGTGACTGGATACACAACTCATTATCATCTGGTTGCTATAAAACCAAAGCAGAATGACGGTAACAATTGTTAGTTATTTGCTTATAACTAACAAGTCAAATTGCTGCTAAGTTCGCCAATTTTATTGCATGTTTTCCTGATACCAAGCAATCCCAATAATCCTATTGATTTCTGCCTTTCCTCAATCTTAGTTTCCTCATTTGCCTTTTTTCCCCTTACACTACAGATATAAAGCCAAACATTTTTAGTAAACTTTGGTGTTTAGGGAGGAAACAATTAATTTGTTATTGAAATTATTGTCAATTAATTTAGTAATCATTTATTCTGTAGCTAGAGTTTAAAAAATGCAGAAATAACACACTCAGAGAATTAATCAAAAGTGTACAAAAATATACATTTGTCATTTAAAATAAGTCTGTAAATATGTAAGTGGATTGTTTTACCTTCACCCTGTTCTAATTCTGCAAAAATATACTATTAATCACCTTTTGCTATTCAATTATTAATACTTTAGTCCAAAAAATAATCAACAGATTGGCCATACGCTGTGTTCATGTTAAGTCGACCAGAAAGGGCTGAGCTTTTCACATGGTGATGTTGGAAATATTTTTATTGCATTTTAGACTAGAAAATTTAGATTTTTAAAAAATTATTTGCAACTTTTAATGTCTTTATAATATTGTATAAAAAGGCTTGAATGAAAAATCTGCAGAATATGCAAGTTTTGTATCCAATTGATTGTCAGAATAATAGATAACTAAAATAATCGTTATTTGAAGCTGTATAGATATTGTAAGTATCATCAGTGGTGCAGTTGGTAGCACTGTTGCCTTGCAGCAAGAAGGTCCTGGGTTCGATTCCCGGCCCGGGGTCTTTCTGCATGGAGTTTGCATGTTCTCCCTGTGCATGCGTGGGTTCTCTCCGGGTTCTCCGGCTTCCTCCCACAGTCCAAAAACATGATTAATTGGTCTCTCTAAATTCTCCCTAGGTGTGTGTGTGAATGGTTGTGTGTCCTGTATGTCTCTGTGTTGCCCTGCGACAGACTGGCGACCTGTCCAGGGTGAACCCCGCCTGCTAGAGATAGACACCAGCAACCCTCCCGACCCCATTAGGGACAAGGGTGAACAGAAAATGGATGGATGGACTTGGAGTTCTGGAAATTTATCCTAGAAAAATATGAAATTTGGACGTTAAAAGGTTCTGGAACTTTATTTATTTATTTTTAAATCTTTTATTTTCTCTTTTTTTGGGGGGAGGTATTTAGAAAACGGTTCATGGTTTGTATTTGGGAGTGGTTCCTGTCTTTGCAGTTCTCATCCTCCAGATGGCGCCAGTGCCCAATTTAAACGCAGTGACATCTCAATCTGACGCTCTCCATCACTTCAAAATCGTCTCCGTGCCCCACCCAAAATCCTGCTTGAGTAAAAGCTAAAGTAAAAAACAAGCATCTAACATGATCTTCATTCATTTTCCCTGAGATTTTATCATAAAATTTGTATAATTGTAATTTGAGTTGCGGTGGAGAGGTTCTGTTATGTTGGTGATTCACAGTCAGAAGGTCAGTCGAGTAACGATGGCTCGGGGCTGTTTGTGCAGAAGAATGGGAGATGTGTGTGAATGGGTTGAGGAGGCAACCGCCCTAAGGGAGGGTCTGCTCAGGAGGAACTCAGTGAGTCGATGCGCCTTCCTTAATGACTTCCCAGAAAGGAGTCAGAGGACTCTCAAGGACAGGGCTAGGAGGGGCTTCGTCTGGAACCAGACGCTCGACTAAAGAAGCAGGAAACTTCATAGAATCACCACAACAGTCAACACAAAACAAGATATTTAATATCTCTGATTGCAGAAGCTTGTAGTATTCTGTGAATCCATTGATCTGAGTTTAAAACCATCCAGGCTGTCAGCAGCTTCCTGTGTGTTTTTTAACGCGGTAAAGTGTTGGAGAGGCGCTAAGAGCCTCTCTCCATTGAGCTCAGTTTCAATAGAGCCGGCGCTTTTGCAGACTTGTGTATTCGCCTGTTTCCATGGTTTCCATCTTTCATCAGGTGCCGTCCCATAAAAAAGGGAACGGGCGAGAGCTGAAGCTGAAGATGAGGGGCTACGGCTTTCATCCGTCCCTCTGATCCGCCTCAGCCGGGTTCTTGTGCTCATTTACCCTTTCCTGTGACTCGGTTCATGGCGGCTTTGGTGATGTGGCGCTGGAGGGATATTTTTAGCCGCCGGTGGAGTCATTGGAGTAAGATGACACAGCTGACACCGGATGTCACCTCCTGATTAGTTGATGCCGCTCAGGTCTGCGGGGAACTGTCTGGGTGGAAGAGTAAGAGTCGAGTGCTTCGGGGTCCAGACACGGTCCGGGGAAATCCAGACATTCATTCTAGGAATTCTACTTTGGATTAAAACACAGAGTTAGAAAAATATTATTATATCCTTCCATTTTAACAGTTTCTAAATTATCCATCAATCTGTTCATCCAACCATTCATCCAACCGTCCATCCATTCATCTGTTCATCTGTCCGTCCGTCCATTAAATATTCTCCACATTGTACCAGACTTCAGATTATTACACTTCATGTACTTGTAACTAAATATATTTATTTTTAACATACCTCATCATGTATATCTGTGAATTTAAAATCAGTTATACTTTTATTTTGACTTATTTTAGTACCATTTATTTTACAGAATATTTCAGTTTGTTCAGTGTTTTTATTGTGTGTGTGGTGTGTTTTTTGTGGTTTGTTGTTTCCCTTTGGAGATCATTGTTGTTAAAATCTTTTTTGAACTGTCACACTTTCATTCATGATTCTTTCTGATAATTCCTTCTTTACCATCTAAATTTTGGTTCCATATTTAAAGGTGAATGTTTGTATTAATAAAGTACTTGTAGTCGGGGAAAAACATGAACTTCTGCAGTGATAAATATGTGGGGACTCTTCAGTTTGTTTACTGGAGAGCAGAGGCGTGGCCATGAAGAAATCAACCCACATAAACAAATGGAGGCCCCCTCGTAAACCCCGTTCTCCTGCCTCTCCTTTTGCGCTCGGAGCCATGTTTGGTCAGCTGGGGAAGGGGTGAGGAGAAACGGTTTCCGGTGGGGGTCTGTTGGGGGTGTTGGCTCTATTCAGGAAGTGCTCCTCCATTTTCTGCCTGTCAAATCAGGGCAGCGTCAGAACGGCGAGCTCCGGCGGGTCCGGGGTCCGGCCGACTGGACTAATGCGATGTGGCGTGTCACCCGGGGAATGTAGGTCAAGTTTAAAGCCGCTCCGCCTCTGCCGCAGTGCAACGCCCCTCGAACCCCTCCCCCGCCCACCCATTTAAAAAAAAAAAATTCTCTCTTGCATCTTCACCTCACTTCACCTGGATCAGGGTTAAATAATTCATTCATTCAAGCAGCAGGAGAAGTGGAGTTCTTCCTACACTAAAACCGATTCCCTCTGCTGGTCTACGGCGGCTCCCGCGTGACGCCCTCGGCTCTCTCTGACTGGAAGAAGGGAGGGCGTTGTTGTGGTTTTTCTATCCCCCTCCTCCATAGTAAAGCAGCAGGGCACGTGTATCCTCATGCTGCAGCTGAGTAGTGGAATGTCAGCAGTATCCCTGGCTGGATTCAGACAGCCTGCCGCAGTGCTCGGTGTCAGCTGCTGCTAAGGGATGATGGGTGGGGGGGTTGGGTGCAGTCTGGGAGAAGGGGAAGACGTTTAAAATTAGTGCCATGTAGGGGTCAGACTGCTGCATGGGCGTGGCACAGAGCAACTCCACATGCCTCCTACTAAATGTATTTATTTAGTAGCTGATAATATTATTGGGTGAATTGCTTTATTACTTTTAATTATTTAAATCAGACTTCTGCTGAGCTGCACAGAAAAATCAGTTCACATTAAATCACCTCTGGAATTAAATATTCCTGACTTAATCCCCCCACCTCCTACGTTTTTTTTTTTTTTTTTTGCACATTACCTCATCTGTATTAATGTATTCCTGTGCTCCGACTTCCTACTACTACTGTACTCACTCCTCACCCTGCTGCTCGCTGCCGATTGGCTGCTGCCGTGTTTTTCAATGGCTCCAAATTTTTTTTGACTCCATGGATACAGCGAGCTGTCGGGTAGATCGGCTCCGTCCAATAGGAGGGCTGCGCGGGCTCCGGCTCGTCTCATTCTGCTCCTGGCCGCCCTCGCTCTCTGCGAGCACGCGATGCACAGTGGGGGGGTTCAAAACAACAACAAGGCTGTCGCCGGGCATTCCTCTCTGGGATGCTGAGGGAGGGTGCCCCTTGATTTATCCAAAAAACAAAAAGCAACTTGGTTTGGATCAATTGTCAGAAATAGACTGGTTGTTGATTATAAAAATACATTAAAACATGCAAATAAACAAATGCATTCTTTTTTTATTTAAGGAAATAAACATTTTAAAATGTAATAACATACTATTCCTTAGCCATTAGTAGCAAAAGAAGGCATCTGCAGCTAACAAAATAGTCTATACACTGTAAGGCTAATCTGTTGACTATTTTTTGGATTAACCAATTAATAGCTGTATAGCAAAAAGTGCAGAATTTGAACTGGGTGAAGCTAAAACTATCCTACTTGAGTTCTTGGTAGAACATGCATACAAAAAGTTTTTTTAATTTTTTTATTAACATTTCGATTAAAAAAATGTATATATTTTCTGAACAGTTTTGGTTTAATTACTTCTCTGAGTACGATCTTTCATCAAATTGACATTCTACTCTCCAGTTAGTGTTTGATCAACTACTAAATTAGATTGTTTTAATAATTGATTAATCATGAATAATCCGATTAATCATTTCAGTCCTGTTTTTCATCATAAAGTTTGCATAAACTGTAAAGTTGCTTAATAGTCTTTACTTGTATAACTTAAAATTCAAGCAGAGAATCATTTTTGAGAAAGAAAGACTGTGAAATGTCCCATTTTACCGTAGTCAGAAGATTCTCTTTTAGACTCAGAAAAACAGCCACGCAAATCCCTGTCCTTAAATGACCTAATTTCAAATGGCGCAGGGGAGCCGCAGAGCCGGGTGCTACCAGGCTGGCGGTGCCCCCCTCCGCAGCCGGCTGGCAGAGCGACCTGAGCTGAATCTGAGCTCCAGTCAGCCAGCGGCGGCAGAGAGGTGGCAGCAGAGTACCAGAGGAAGGATGGCATCACTGCGTAGGGTGAGGTCTGTGACAGCTCTCTTCTGAGGCTGTATCAGGTGCTGCTTTCTGACAGCCGGTGAGGTGCCGGCGTGACGGCACAGTCAGACATTCAGGTCACATTAGTGGGAGATAAATGGGACGGGGACAGACGGGGCAGGTGGGTTTCTGCAGGTGGTCTCAAAATTTTGAGGAGGAAGCAGTCCAAGTAACGTGTTGATGCAGAGGAAGATAAAATAGCTTTCAATGCGTTTATTAAACCACAAAAACTTACTAGTGCTTGATTGTGTTTTATAAAAGAAAGAAATATGGAGTAAAAGGGGATTTGATATGCAAAATTCTAATTTTGCATTTTGTTTTATGATTCCATTTTGGTCTTAATTGCTTCTAAAAACATCTAAAGCACTTATAAGAAAAACATTCAATCATTTTTTGGCAATAAGTTAAATATTTTTAGGTGTCTGTAAAGTAAGCCCCTTCAAAAACCCCCTGATTGTTCAGTCACATTGCACCGTTACCTAGCAACCCAAGACGACCTCCAGCAAGTTTGGTCAGCTGGTTTCACTGCTCTATGAGCTGCACAATGGCTGCTGGAAAACATTATTATAATGTCATAATTATGATTTTTTTAGCATTTTTTATTCCATTTGATTTCATTTGCCAAATGAATCTTTGCCAAAGGATTTCTCTTTTCCCGAAGACAAAAGAGAAACCTTGCAATAGTTATTTTGCAAAGAAGTTGCTCTCATTGTGTTTTCATGTCGTTTTCTTGAGTGGTTCTTGGTTCATCGCCACCACAGGCGAGGAGGGGAAAAGGTTTTTCAAAAGATTTGGTTTGTTTGACACAGTGCAGTGTGAACATGAACCGCGGCAGCTGAAGATGTAACAAATGTTGATCCTGAATTAAACAGAGTCTACCGGACTATCAGGTGTGAAAACGCCCTAACAATAAAGAATGCTTGAGCTCAGTTGTCACCAGGTTAAGTTTCTTCATTTGCTATTTTTCTGACTTTGAAAGTGAAAATAAAAAGCACGACCTACTGCCATGATTTAGGATGGAGGAATCCACGCACCCCGCCCTTCCCCGCTCCTACTCTACGCATCTCATGCATTTTAAAATCACCTCGTCTCACCCCTCTGCTGCTGACTGCTGAGTGCGTACCTTGCTCTGTCGCAGCACCTCCCTGTCTTTCAGGATTACCTGCAGTGGCATGATCTCGTCCTCAGTCAGTCTCTTTGGCTTTTTACCTGCCACTCATCTCAGGTGAGTCCCGCAGTCCCAACCCATTGCTGAGTGCATCCTGCCTGTCTCCGCCCTGTCAGCAGGGGTTAAATCTGTCGCCGGCGGTGGAGCCGGATGTCGTTTCTCCAAACAAACTCTTCTCCTCTCCTGCCTTGTCACACATCTGTTGACCTTTGCCTCTGAGAAACATCAACTTCCTTCTCTGTAGGAGCCAGTGGATCAACATAGCAGAGAGCAGCACGAGCCTGTCACTTCAGTTTGCACAACTTCAGTTGAGACATGCATTGTGGATTACATAAACCGTATACAGCGTGTGTGGGTGGACTGTAGGAGGAAAGTAGACGCAGACTGTCTGCTAAAGCTGTGGAAGTCGAGTTTTCCTTTATTCCTGTTCCTTAAAGGTCCTTTTTAGTTCAGCACCGACCAGGTCTAACAGAAAAGAGCACAACATGCTTTACAGCAGAGTTATACTCATTCCAATGAGGTTTGTTTGTTAGACTTAAAGTGCCTTTTGAAAATAACTGGTGTTAAACATTACTTTCATTAAGCCCACATTCAACTTTTTTTTGTTTTGGTTTGATATTTATTGAATCCTAAATGTCGTGTTCATTAGCTGGAAGAGGAAAATCATCTTAACAGGAATAAAAGGCTCAGTCTGCAATTAATCTACATAATGTTTTTCACTTAATGAATTGAGTTACTGAAATAATATTCTAATTTATTGAATGGGTTTGTGTATGTCGGTTTATTGCCTAGGTGAACTTACTTCAGCACTCAATCTTCTTGCATTAAAAGTCCTGTATTCAGCATCGGCTGAAATGAAATTTTATGGCACTATTTTGTCTACAAACATTTAAGTTTCACACAGTTTCAGTAGTAAAGTAAAAAAAATGTAATCTGTATCTAATTTCTTTAATATCAAGCATTTCTCTAACAAGTTTTACCTTAATAAAAGTTGTGGTTGAGGTTTTGTGGTCTGGTTTTCACATCTTGAATATTGGTGTTTTATGCATCTGTACGTATTTCAAATCTGCAAAGCCAGTATTTTCTCCAAGTATGAGAAAATCTTCTTGCCATCAAACATAAAATCATGACAGTATGATGACCTTAGAAAAACCATATAACATTCAGAAACAAATAGAGATAATTCATAAAGATGATTATTTAAAGTTGGCTTTAAATAATCATGTAGAATAAAACAGTCTAGTTAGACTTTGAAATGGAGCTGATCTATGTTGCAGCTCACACATCAATCTGAAATAAAACTTCATTGGTTTTTTGTTTTGTGGAATTTTAAAAGGTAATTTTTTTGTACAAAAAATGCTGTCAAGGTCGCAAAAACATTCAGAAAAATCTTGGGAATGTTTCAGTTTTGCACTGGAGTCCTTTTTTCTTATAAGTAAATATTATAACTTAAGCTTTGTAAGTTATAATAAACTTTAGTATTATATATCTGATAAGATGTTTGCTGAATGCTTCAGTGTTACTGATGTTTTTGTGGAGGTTTTGTAAACTTTGCAGGGTGTTGTGTGTAAATTTTGATGTCAAACAGTCGACTCACTGCACAAGAGATGAACAGGTTTTGGTTTGATCCTCTTTAAAATATAACAGTACATCTAAGATTTGTCTCCTCAGAAAGTTTAACTATTTAATTGAACATTATTTGGTGGAGTAAAAAGCTTCATGGTGCATTTGTGAACTCGGCTCAGATCCCTGTGGATCACCATTGTCCCTGTGGACGATGGTAATTTTGCATACTACTGCCCGTAAATGCTTCTCAAATGCTGGGAAGAAGCTTAGCAAAGCAGAAAAACTCAGCTTTTGTTTTATTTTTGGGGCTTACTGGTTTGACATCTGCGTGGTGAGAAGTTGAGTGCAGGAAACACACAGTGGGTGGGGGTCCAAAGGGAGGTTGGGGTGCCTATGAGCTGTGGGCACATCTGGGGATCTGCAGAGTTTATACAGGCATCAGAGCGGTGAAGCAGAGCCGGAATGAGGCGAACGGGATGCAGCAGAGCCTCGACACCTGCTCATCACATTCGCTGCTGCAGTCCTCCATTGATTTCTCTCTCTCTCTCTCTCTCCTTCAACAGGTATCATAACATGGGGAACCTACTGAAAGTTCTGACATGCACAGATCTGGAACAGGAGCCCAATTTCTTCCTCGATTTTGAAAGTGAGTTTCTTTGCGAGTAATTGCTCCCACTGCAGATATCGATCACATGAATACGTTTCCATAACATTATCAACCCCTAACTCTGTAAGTCTTTTTTTTTTCCCACACCGATTTATCTCTTACACAAGAGTTCCTGCCGGCAGCGAAAGATTCGGCTTCGGCTCTAGAGCTGGTGCACTTTTCCATCAACCTGCTATTTTCCACTGCAGTGTGTGTGCAGAATATCAATGGGAGCCCCCAACCCCCAAATCTAAAGCACTGAAGTTCAGCTGCTGCATAGCCTAAGGCCCCTGAACACAGCTTGAACCTGCGCTACACTTGGCAAATCGAGAGACTCTGTGATACCTTGGGAGAAAAATCCTTCCTTGAAAAGCTCAGTTTTTATAATAAAAGAGCTTCGCAGTTTTACATTTCAGCAAACGATTTGATGCAGTTCTGTCGAGGAAAGCTGCTAGATTGTATGTTAATCCTGACTTTGTTTGCAAATAAAATTAATGAGCAGCGAAGAGATCATCTCAGGTGATTCAGACACTTGTGTGTGTCTGGATCCAATGGAAAGCGTTAGTATTCTGCTCTGTATTTAGAGCCACAGGGTGTACACAAGTCCATTTGTCTCATCTTATCTTCCTCTGTTTTCTGCCTCTCAGCCTGGAAAATGGGTGGTGTCAAAAAGAGATTATTTCCACTTACTTTCATTTGCATAATTGGGGAAATGTTTATTAAACTTTCTATGATAGCTGAAGATTTGATGTTGTTTTCAATTCTTTATAACGAGTCAGGATGTGAATATGAATCAGTATATTTGTGTTGTTTTTTGCAGATGCACAACCCACAGAAGCAGAGCGAGAGGTGTGGGACCAGGTGGATGTGGTGCTGAAGGACGCCAAAGGGATCCTGGATGAACTGCAGGCCTATAAAGGAGCAGGGCAGGAAATCAGAGAGGTATTACTGTGGATATTACTGTAATCCACCTGAATACACTGCAAAAACACAAAATCTTATCAAGTATATTTGGTCTATTTTCTAATAAATATATCTTACAAAACTAACTTATAAGTAACTTTTCAGATTGTTTTAAGTAAATAATTATTTACTTAAAGTAACTTTATAAAAGTTACTAGTTTCATTGACATTTTTGCCACGTTATAATGAACTAATATGCCAGTACTTCTTATGGCTTGAGCTAAATTCAGCGCAATAGCGGAAGAAAACTGTGAAAGGCTTTATTTTTAAGTGCGGTCCATGGGCCATTTTTGGCCCTTGGAGTGATTCTGAAAACATTTTACAAATGGTGCATATTTGTCTGACCAACACAGGACGTTCAGAAGTTCCAGTAAAACAAAATTACAATGAAATACATTTTGCATTTGTATTTACAAATGAAATGTTTGTAACTGCTGCAAACGATTTGATACTGGGCTGGAGGTACAACCGTTCAGCAGAAGAACAACCCTAAACATTCAAACAGAGATGCACATATTCAGCTTTTTTTGGCCCAGTCAAAGTCCAGGCCTAAATCCAGTTGATGATCTTTGGTGATCTTTAGAAATTCTCCATCCGGTCTGGTTAAATTTTGCTCAATCAGTCAATCATTTGAATTTATTTCTTAGACCGCAACCCACTTCCTCCATTATTATTATTATTATTATTATTATAGTCACAGTTCTGATTACAGACGCTCTCAGTGAGTTTCAAAAAAGAATTGGGATAAATTTCAGTCTGTTTATGTGCAAAGCTGCTAGTCGAATCCAAAAAAGGCCCTTGCAGCTGTTTTTACAGTGAAAGTAATATAAGTGTAATTACTTATACTTGACGTTGGATACAAGTGTGCGCCACATTTTTCAGATGTTATCTTTCCAAATGATGTATTATATTCCTTTCACTTCGTCGTTTGCATTGCCTTGTTTTGGTGTATCACACAAAATCTCAATAAAATATCTTAAGTTTGGGGTTCTAAAATGTCAATAAAAATTCAGAGTTTATGAATATATTTGTAATGTACAAAAATAAGATTATTTGATTTATTTTAGTTTAAAAACACAGGTAACTAGTAGGACAAGCAAAAACAAGTGGCCAACTAAAAAGAAGAAAATAATATGTTCACCACTACTTTAATGTTTGAAAAGGAGTAGGAAGAAGTGAACTAAAGAAGTTTCTAAATGTATCTTATACTGACAGTTGGTTGCATATTTTACATTACAAAACAAATAGAATAATTGAGAGCTGTGGCCTAGCACAGAGATTTTCTTTGAAGACTGAAATGACTTGAAAATGCAAAACCTAAACTCCTTTCTGGTGCAAAAACAAAACTTGTCTGCTTCCCCACAATGTTTCAATAAACTTATACAGCAGAAACATTTTCACTTAGATCATTTTGAAACTCTTATTCTCACTTAAACATTCGATTTGCATGCTTCTGATTGTTTGGTTTAAATGTTTTTATAACTATTGCCATACAAAACTTTAAATCATTGTTTTTTTCCTGCAGGCTATCCAGAATCCAAGCGATGATGCCTTGCAGGAACAGGCGTGGGCAGCTGTGGTTCCTTTGGTGGGAAAACTGAAGAAGTTCTACGAGTTCTCCCAGAGATTAGGTAACTGATCACAACATGCTGCCTCTGTTTCTGGTAGGAGAGCAACAGTAATATAAACAGGTGTGCTCTGGGATTTTCCCTCAAGGGAGACATATTGTGCAAAATTCATATTGTGCAAAATTCAGATTTTCCGCATTTGTGTTTCGACTGCTTTTAAAAAAAAATCATCCAGTTGTGTTTTGGCAGTAAGTTCATATTTTTTGGTGTCTGGAAAATAACCCATTTCAAAAACCTCCTGAATGTAGCACAAAACAGAAGACACTGCTCCTCACCTATCAACCTTAACGAAGTCTCATTTGTTACCTAACCATCACCTAGCAACCAACATGTTTGATCAGCTGGCTTTACTGCTGCATGCGCTGTACAATGGCTGCTGGAAAAGACAAGTGTTTTGTTGATGACTCGCCATTCAGAAACCACTTGCTGCATTCTAGTTGGTTGTGCAGGAGGCTCCACTTCTGCTTCTCAAAGATGTATGTTTGTATTATTGTGCATTTGTTTGCAGCCATTTGTACGTGTGAGTGTAAATGTTGAATTCGGGGAGCATGGCCAGCACCGGCTTATTTGGATTTAAATTGACAAGATGGCCTAAAGCAGTTTATCCTGAAAGGAGCTGAAAATATTAGACAGACTGAAATCTTAAGAATGATGTTGTGGCAAAAATGTAATGAGCCCATTTTGTTGAGCTCCATCTTAACCTGTTTTAGGAAGTATAATGGATCACCTTTAAACTCCTACTGATGTTTGTGACTTGGTTGGAACGTCTCTTATCTTTGCTTTTTGTATTTTTTATTTTTTTGCACCACTTTCATAAATGATTGGCTGAACACGTCTACCTATATCCATGTAACATTACCATAGCCTCTTTTCTCTGTGTGCTTTGATAAGCCTCCATGCATTTACATTGTTTATTAGTTTGACTCTTGTGTGGGAGGGGGCTACAGCGTGTTTAATTAGCACAGAATCAAGGAGTCGAGGGGGGTTGGCTTTCTGCTCCATGGTCTTCTTTTGACCCTCTATGTGAGGAGGGGGGCGGAGCCTGTCACGCCTCGGTAGCATCAACCCCAGGATGGCGGGGTTTTCAATGGGAGCAGTGGGCGGCGGCAGCCTGACGGCGGCTGTTATGTAACAAAGTAGGTCATCTCTCAGCGTCGGCTGCTGTTCTAATTCACTGTCTTGGCTCCTGGCTTCAGGGTCCGTGTTGGCCTGGCGTCTTGACTTATCCACATGAAGATGAAAGTCTACTACAGAGCTGGACCGTTCAGAGGAGTCGCTTATGTAATGGGCGGCTTTGCTTTTCAGACAAATGAGTGCATCTTTAAACAAAAATAAATGCAGGATAATCAGAGAACTGCTGCAAAAGTCTTTTTTTTTGAGTGCAGAAAGTTAAAATCTTACATTTTGTTGACTTAATTATTGACAAACATCAAAATTTTATCTATCTTGTTCCAAAAATCAGGGGTCTGCCTTAAAATATAGATATAGTGACAAATTCAGCTGTTCCATCCATCAGTTAAATATCTTCACACTCTTCCATACATTGTAACATTTGCAATTAAAAAATCTAAAACTATTTTCTCAACAAAACGATAATTTCTAAATAGATTTCAGAGATTATTAATATTTATAATGGGTACTTTTCAAAATAAGAGCCTCAGATGAGTCCTCAGGGCTCCTCATTTGGTCTTTTAATGTTTACTCTTAAAAAAAATAAAACTCTCAATATTTCATAGGCTAAAGTTCTACATTATTGAAGCATCACCTGTGATACAACTGAGAGTTTATGTAGGTCTTTCAAAAGTGCAGAGAGACTAATCGAAACAAAAGTGAATCATTTCTGTGCTCTGGTTATTCCAAAAGTAAACATGTTGGGTCCTGACTATAAATGAAATGCTAGGTATGGTGGCATCATCTGGATATCATGAAATTTTAAACGTTTGTTTCTTCACATTGGGGTTATTGATTCAATCGACAATAAGCTTGTTGTTGCAATATTTTTAGACTTTTGTGAAACAGTCTTTCTGCTGTAAATATTTAATTGGCTAAAAGAATTGCATACTATCGAAGGTTAAAAAAAAACATTTTATCTATAAGCAAAGAGAAGCATTGTTTTATTGCACTGCAGCATATTTGTCAAACTCAAGGCCCGGGGGCCAAATCTGGTCCGCCATAGCGTTTTTCTTTTCTGAAGAACAGTCATATCAGTATCTACTTTCCCATAAAGTGTCAATCTCTGAAAATGAAGATCAGACATGCTCAAATCCTCCTCGGCTGCTCCGCTGTGACCTGATGAGATCAGACATCCCTTCCCCATCTCTTCCTCTCTCCCCGTCTCTCCGACGTTTTGGAGCGCCTCGTTTCCGACGGCACTAAAAGCAGCTCCCCTCTAACTTCTGTTTTGACTGGGACGCAGATGAGGGAGGAGGAAAAAAACTGCACCACTCTGGCCATTTTTAATCAGCCGCTCAGCTGCAAACGCCGTCCCAAGCAGATGGTAGTCATTACCGGATGGCAGACGCGCTCAATTCACCGCCGCGGCCCTGCCAGCTCTCAGCCCGTCTCCTGAAAGTCCTCTTACCCCCATTATCTTAAATGGCCTGTGTCTGAATCTGGGTCATGTTGACATGAGCATCGTGATTGGTGATCATAACGAACTGTAAAATATACTTGGAATAAATCATTTTAAATTGAATTTGTTACAACGACTGTTGAAGCTTTGAGACTGAACTCAAAGCCCCGTCTGCGTCTATAAATAAAATTCCCTCTGGGTTGCCTTCATGTGAAGAAGACATGTTTGTATAATATTACTCTCCTTTGGAAGTTCTCAGTTGAATCTCCCTTAATGTGTTTTTCATTTCCTGCCCGGCCCTCCTCATGCCTCCCTAATTATCTGACCATTGGTATGTAATGTCGAGGCATGACACAGTCAAAACAATGACTGTAATCCTGCTTGAATGACATCATGCCATCCCCTCCTCCCTTCTTATTTCCATGCCAATAAGATAATTAGACCCATGTCTCATCTGCATCTGAATGGGAGAGGCCCTGCACCCAGTCTTCCTGTCTCTGGCCTCTGGGCGATTTCACCGCTGGCCCAGAATCAGAATGCTTCAGCCGGCTGACGCTTCGCTACAATCAGACACGGAAACTTTACAGCAATCCACTCTGACACTTCCTGACCTCAAACACAGAAGACGGGAGATCCTTCCTTGCTTTAACTTTTGTCCCTTTGAATCCTGAGAGTAAAATCTTTGCATTTGTGAAGTTTTAGGTTGTATTTTTTTGGGGGAAATTAAGCAATGTGGGGAGATGTCCTGCAGTGAGGACATCTGTTGCTGTGGGGATTTATTTTTTTGGCAGCAGCTTCAGTTTGCATCCACTTGTCCCCTTGGAGAGTGACGCTTCTCTGCAGAGTTAAGCGTGTCTGTTTTTCTCTTGGTGAATAATTTACTAATTTTTGTATCACAAGGAGGTTTTATAAATAAGTTTTCTTTTATGTCTCAAACTGCCAGGCATTTGAGCAATATGTCTGCATATTTAGCAGTTCTGTAAATCAATACAAAGAATTTATCAGATTAAACACACTCTAGGGCTGTGGTTAATCATGATTAATGCATGTTTTCACAAAATGTTTCAGAAAAAAATCTTAATTTTCCTAAACGGTACATCTCAGTTTTTCAGGTTTCTCAGATACAGGATGTTTGAAAGAAATAAATTTGTTTCAAATGTAATATATGCATTATGTAATAATAAAACGTTTTTGATTAATTGCATTAATGTTGACGGCTCTAATATTTAGCTTCTTTAGTCGTTAGCTTTGCACTCGAATGGAAAAAGGTACAAAGTTTAGCTACACCACTTGTTTGAGAACCTTCTCTTGGTTGTTTTTTGTGAGAATAAACGTCTTTAAATGTATTTCTCTCTGACAGAAGCGGCGTTGCACAGCCTGCTGGGTGCTCTGACCAGCGAGACGTACAGTGACCCGACCCAGCACTTGGAGCGGGAACAGGCGCTGGCGAAGCAGTTTGCCGAGATCCTGCACTTCACCCTGCGCTTTGACGAGCTGAAGGTTCGACTGTTTCTGTCTTCGACTTTGTACAGACTCAGTAAGGTCTTTATTAAGCAAATATTTCTGCCACATCGTTAAAAAATAACATTTTACACACGGGATCGGTTTCATAAACGTTTACCTCCACATAAACTTGTTTAATTACACCACTGAGCATTGTTTTTAACATGCCAAACCCATAGGGGGCAGCGTAGCGCTAACATCTATATCAGCCAAACAGATTATAACTTCCTGTTAGAAATTAAATGAGGAACTAGCAGGTTAATTTTTGTGGACAGAAAGAGAAGCTGAAATACTTTTTAAAAAGTGTATTGGAATATAAATTTAATAAAACACAAGACGATATCGACTATAAAATGTCGATGAGGCTGTATTGGTGCATTATTTATCACAGACTGTAATGTCCTAAATCTCTATTTTTTCATGTAAACACGCAGATGCAAATGCAGAGTTTTCTCAAATTTCCTCTTTGGTTTGAGTATTTAACCCTGTGTGTTCTGTAGTTTTCTTATTTCTGGTGTAACTTTACTTCTAGCAAAACTTGCAATCGCTCACAGATATCTACTTGAAGCGGTTGCGCCTTTTTTTTACGTCCATCGTCTGTCTGCTGAATGCCATTAATTCACTTCTGTTGCCAATCCACACGATTTATTAATTTGTGGTTTTCTTTTGTATATTTTTGTAGTGATACAAATCTTAAATTTTATTCCTAATGGCCTTAAAATGTCTTAATGGTGAGTTGGTGAAACTTGCAGAAACTCCGATTAAACTGAGGCCAAAATGCTTAACATTTATTAGTTTCCCAGATATACGTGTGGACCAGGCCTAAGAACAAACGCTCACCTTTCATCCAACACTAATGTTTGCTTTACTCTGCTGAGACACAAACAAATTGACTTTTGGGAGACCGAGGATTGGAAATTGTCGTGGTTCTATAAGCGATCAAGTGAGAAGTCTGGCCTCTAATCAGCCACAGAGTGCTAATGAAACGCTGTTCAAAGTCTCACACATCAAGCGTAGGTGTCGCTGAAATGCCCATTGTAACGACACGTAATCCCAAACTCGTTTGCTCTTCACTCCGAGACACAAACAGCTCCCCGGCTCCCCGAGGCGACACCCCAATTAGTACCCACCACCCAGCCTGGCAAGATAAAACATGAAGATGGGGGGTGCAAGGTGGCATGCCTGGCCCATTCATCAATCTTTCACATCCGTGCATGGGCTTCTGACCTAGTTAGAGCATCTGAGTGGCATGCAGCCCCGCCCTGGGAGTGCAGACTGTCTCCACTGGTGGAAGCAGTGGACAAAGACGAAGTACCAGTCCATTGTAGCAGGATTAACATGCTGCAAGTGCAGCTTTGACAGTGACGGGCTCGTACAGGAATGAGGATAATTACCCACATAATGAGCTTTCACTGGTGGTACCGTTTTGTAAGAAGCTCTCTCATTGGACAGCTTCGTTTTTGCAGGAGGTCAAAATAAGATGCTTCATATTTTAAAGTAAGTGTGAAGCTCTGAGTGTAAATAATGTCACAGATTTGTGCTGTGCTTCGACTTAATGAGACTTTTTTTTTTTTTAGCTTTACCCTCCTGTCAGAAACGGTGCAGCTGATTCCTTTAAAATGAGGGAAAAAAGCCAAATATCTCCTGACAGGAGGAGAGTGAGGATGGGGATGTAAGGGGCCGAATCGGTGTCAGACGACTTAAATTCAGTTCAGCAAATAAAGCTGTAATTGTATCCGTGTTCTTTTTATGTCATTCCTGACCAAAGCTGCATTTCTGCTTTGCTGGCTAAAACGTTCTGTCATGACACCGCAGCAGCCGGTTTGATCCTGAACTCGCCGCCCCACAGCAGACCCGTCTCATTGTTCCCCGTTTCTCCTCTCTTCCAGATGACAAATCCTGCCATTCAGAACGACTTCAGCTACTACAGGAGAACCCTGAGCCGAATGCGGATCAATAACGTTCCGGTGAGGATGCGTCCATTAAAGAGTTGGACGGAGAAGGAGGCGGCAACTTTTCATTTTTTGGTTTTACAAGTCAAAATTTACAGTCATT
Source organism: Gambusia affinis (assembly GCF_019740435.1). Lineage (NCBI taxonomy): Eukaryota > Metazoa > Chordata > Actinopteri > Cyprinodontiformes > Poeciliidae > Gambusia > Gambusia affinis. The sequence continues at coordinate 7,243,300 of NC_057888.1, forward strand.
CCTACGGAAAGTCGAGTTGAGCAAGAAAGGTGTTTTCATCACTAAACAACACAAACACAGTTGGGGACCCACTGGGGAATGTAATAAAGCACTTAGCTTGTTTAAAAATTAAACTTATCCCTCATAAGTCGATCTTAAGGGTGCTTTGGGATCAAAATATTCAGGAGGAAAAAAGAAAAGCACTCCAAGCAAATGATAATTCTTTCTCTGCTGTTTGTGAAACAGTTACATAAGTTTAACCAATTTCGGTCAGACAAGCCTATACACTACAAATTTAAACAATTTTTCTTTTTGTTTGTGTTTGGCTACTGGAGATCCTTACTACCCAAAGCATCACCATCTAAAATTGGAAAAAATTCTGATTACCCTGTCTGAGTCGCTTTTCAGTCAATTAATTGGTTGTTTTCAGCTTATAGGAGCATGTTTGGCCTTGCATTTTGGCAAATACCTGACCCCTCTGGTTAATATCGGCCATGAAAAGTTCCATTTCTGTTTTCTCATCTGTACTAAGTGTTACATCCAGGTGCTTGTTTATTCCATTCATGCCTGACATGGGAGGAAATAATGATTTTCCTGCTCCAGAACTGTCCCATTGATTTGTTCCTTTGCAGATCTGATGGCTTCAGAGAGGATCAAATATAACCCTACAACATAAAAAGAAAGTGTTTAAAAAGTTTTAACAGCCAATTGTTTTTATGGACCATTAAAGTGGCCCAGTTAAAGGTTTCTGCTATTACTGATCTTCAAAAAGCCATTCGCTGTCTTGTATCTTTCATGCTGAACTCCAGCTGATCTCTCCTTGTCTGCTGCTTGTTTAAGGCGGTAGTTTAAATTTCACAGTCTGGTCTCCGTTGTGACCTGTCTGACAGAAGTATTCTTCCCCTCGGTCCTGAGTTGCCATTTGGGGAAACGGGCCCAGACAAGCCGTCGTTGGGAGCCTGTCAGCGCTGAACGACGCCCCGGCTGCCGTCCCCCGGTTTAGTCACCGCTCAGAGAACTGAATCATTCAGACATCCGAGATGAAACGCATCTGTCCCGCTCGGGCGGTCTTTGAACACATCCGTCAGGATTCGTTAAAACCTGAATTGGTTTGAAAGTTTGGGCCGATTTATTCTCGTCCTGTCAGGGTTTTTCTTGACGGCAGGAAATGTTCCCTTGTTGTTACGCTTTAAATATGCAGACAAATTTAGCTCAGGATCTTCAAGAGACGCCTTGTTCTCCGTTATCTGCCAGGTGTTTTATGCAGCTGGGAAACTAAGGGGTGAAGCGGTTCATATCAGTGTTTTTTCTTCTTATTTCTTTCACGTCCTTCACACTTCCTTTCGAACAACCAGATATTAATGGTTTCTACCTCTATCTTCCAATATGCAGTGAAAGCAGGAAGAGATGGCTTTTAGATTACTCATTCAGTAGCACCTTTTGTGTTATTACTTTGACATTTTTCATTCAAATTTGCTCCGATAATAGTTCTTTTATATCACTGGGGTCAGCTAAAGGTCCTCATAAGAATTTTATATGAAGGTCAGACATCTTGAACAATAGATGAAAGGTCTGCAGGTTAAATAACCACAGTCAGTCTGACTTTATTTTGTTCAATTTCCAGGCAGAGGGCGAGAACGAAGTCAACAACGAACTGGCCAATCGGATATCTCTGTTCTACGCTGACGCCACACCCATGCTGAAGACGTTAAGTGATGGCACAACGAAGTTTGTATCAGAGGTGAGAGGCCAGTAAACTTTGACGGTTTAATAGGTATTTTATTTGATAAACCAAAACAAAGTAGAGCATAATTGTGAAATGGAAGGAAAATGATGCAAGTTTAAGGAGTAAAAATGCTTTGTGTTCTGTGGGACACAAATAAGACTTAGGAGAAGTGAAAAAAAATTTATCAATTGTTTATAAAATGTATTATTTTTATTTTGGCCAGTTTAAGATTGAAGCATTTTTATAGCTTAGTGGTCGCTAAAATAAATTGCTTCGATCCATTATCTTCTGTTCAGTCTGGAGTCGCAGAGACAGTAGCCTAAACAGAGAAGCTTAGGGTGTTTTCATACCTGATAGTCCAGTTGGGAGTAAAATTGCAACATTTGTTACATTTTTAGCTGCTGCGGTAGGCTTTCACTCTGCACTGAGTCAAACTAACCAAATTAATTGAAGAGCCTGTTCCTGTCCTGGCCTGTGATGGCGCTGCACCAAGACCCACTGAAGGAAACAATACTAAAACCTCTGAAGAAGACACTGAATGCAACTTCCTTTTTCACAAAGTGTAAACATTTTTTGTCTTTGGTAAAAGACCATGAGCCACTTCTCTCACTAGCGCTAGACTCATCCGTTTGTCTAGATTGTTTTTACCCAGAACATGTTTTTCAAAGAGTTTCATTTGTGAGTCCCTCCAGTGTGTCCTGCGTCTCCTCCTGGTGGAAATTAACCTCCAGAAACATTTATGGTTGAAAATTAAACATCAGTTTTAAAAGTCAGAAATTTCTCTCCAACTTCTGATAAACCTGTTTAAGTTTCTTTGTTTATAATTTGAGACATGAAGCTAAACTCCTCCCAGAGGAAGTCCTAAATATTTAAAAGTTTTCGCATTTTTTTTCTTTCCGCAGAACAAGAACCTGCCCATCGAGAACACGACAGACTGCTTGAGCACGATGGCGAGTGTGTGTAAAGTCATGTTGGAAACGCCGTGAGTGATTCCCTCCACCTGCTTCCCGTGTGTTCCGGGTTTGTTTTTTTTGTTTTTTCAGGCCTGTGATCCCCACTGTGCGTCTCTTTCAGGGAGTACCGCAGCCGTTTCAACAGCGAGGACACGGTGTCCTTCTGTCTCAGGGTGATGGTCGGAGTCATCATCTTGTACGACTACGTCCATCCTGTTGGAGCCTTTGCCAAGTCATCTAAAATCGATGTAAGCTGAGAAAAGATCAGATTGTGACGCTGTTTACAGGATTCTTACACAGAGACTCGGAAAGTCCAGAGAAGATTTCAGTTTTTCCAGGGAAGAATTAAAGATTATAGAGAGAAGTTGATTTTCTAACAGTGGTTTCCTTTCTTCCTCTATTCCTTCTTTCCTCGCTTTCATCTTTGGATCTTCCCTCCTTTAATTTTTGGGTCATTTTCTTCCCTTTTTCTTGTCTTTCCCTTCTTTCCTCATTTATTTATTGTCTTTTTATCTCTCTATCCACTTTTTCCTTTTGCCTTTAATCCCCTTGTCCTTTCATTCTTCCTTCCTTCTTATTTCTTGCGTCCTTCCTTCCTTTTTTCTTTACCTACCTTCTTCTATCCTTCCTTTCCTTCTTGCATCCATACTTCCTTCTTTTGTTCCTTCTTTCCTTCATCCTTACATTTTTCTGTTCCTTTATTTTTGCCTTTTTTCATTTCGTCTTCTCCTCCTTCCCTTCTTGTTAGCTTCCTTCTTTCCTTCCTTTCTTCCTCCTTTTTGTTTACTTTCTTCCTTTTTTCTTCTTTGCTTTCTTGCTTCCTGCCTTTGGTCCTTCCTTGTTTTTGTGTCTTTCCTTCCTTTATTCATTTTTCTTCCTTCTTTACTTTCTTTTTTCCCTCCCTCCCTTCCCTTCTTGTATCTCTTTTGTTCATCCCTTTTTTTCCTTCTTTCCTTCAATAACTTTAACACTTCCATCTCTAAAACCTTTGTTAGGTAGAATTTTGTTTCTGAACATTTCCTGCAGATTGAATCTCATTTTAATCTCGTTCTAATCTTGTTTTAATCCAGATGTTCTGTTTGTTCCCTGCAGATGAAAGGCTGCATCAAAGTCCTCAAAGATCAGCCTCCAAACAGCGTAGAAGGCCTCCTCAACGCTCTCAGGTGAGCTGCAGCGAGTCGCATCTCCATTTGAACATCTTGGATTGTTCTCATCTCCCTGACTCACTGAGCTTCATTATTCCAGCTCAGAAAAAAAAACCCAGATTAAATCTGACACCTCGTCCCTCTTGGTCCTAATAAAGGCCGCCCGGGTCGCCGCCTCTCAGACAGACAGGGTCATAATCTGAGCCAACCCCACATCTGTAATGGGCCAGAGGCGGGCCACCACTTCCTGTCCTCCAGTTGTTTTCATGCACAAGCAGATTTAACGTCTGCGATTGCAGCTCTGATCTGACAGGATGACAAAATACGGAGAAACGATAGCATGAGGATTTATGCTCGCAGTCACTTTACTGAACCTTAAAACTCATCCTCTCTGCATAATTTGTTTCAAAATATGAATGTATATGATGATGGCTTTCATTTAAATATATTGTTTTTGACTATTTATGACACCTACTCATAAATGTGTTTTTTAAAAAGCTTTTTCCAGATTAAAAGGTTCACTGCTTTAACGCTCTGAGCATATTTATTTAAACGAGACTTAAAATAAATTAAAAGCTAGCTTTAGTGAGTCACACTGTGAATAAGCAAAGAAGTTATGACTTTTCTTGCTTCCTGGCTTTGTTCCTTCAAGATTTCAAGATTTTTACCAATAACTTATAATATTCTTGAAATAGAACATTGTAAGTACAAACCAAGATATTTTTTAAATTAAGGATATTTAGAAAAGTTTGTGTCTCTGTTTTTTTTTTTTTTGCATTAATATGATTTATGGAATCAATGTCATCAACAGTCAGACCACGTTGTTGATTTCATAATTATTGCATGCTTAGTTTATTTTAGTGAAAAAATACAAATAAAATCACAATGAACTCACTTTTGCATTTTTAAATTTAAAATGACCGGATTTTGCGGCCCTGAAATGCTTCAGACTTGCTCAATTTTAGTTTACATGACGATTTAAGTATTAATTGGAAATTACATCTTCTGTTTTTGTTCCCCTCTGGACCCCAGGTACACCACAAAGCATCTGAATGACGAATCAACCAACAAGACTATCAAGAGCATGCTGCAGTAGGAACTGAGCTGCAACCACTGCTGGGGAGAAGCACCACTCACTGTCCTGAGGGATTTAGCTGCACAGAATGTTTTTGTTTTGTTTTTTGTCATTTATTCTTTTTTTTTTTTTAATTGTTGTTCTTGGAAAATGAGCTCAGCTTCGCCCATTTTTATGATGCAAAATGCTACTGCCATTACGACGTCTCTTTCTGTGCCAAACAGATGACGCAGAGATGCGATGTTTTCGACACAAGGCCACCAAAGATGGCGGCTCGTGAACGCATTGCAGACACTCTGGTGTTTTTAAACATTTCTTGTTTTTCCCTGTATAAGGGATGGGAGTGCTTTGACTTGAAAATTTCAGAGATATATAGAGAAGTATATATTATTTTGTTTGATTGGTTATTTAATTACAACTTCTGCATGATGAAAATGTCTTTTCTTCTATTTAAAAAAAATCTAACAGTTCAATTTTGCTCTGTTGTGCTTTATCAGTTATTGAAATGGTACTTGTCAACATGAGATTTAAGAGTACTGTTTTTATATTTTTATAAGTTTTAATTTGTGCATATGTCTTTTTGTTCATTGTTCTGTTGTATTTTTCAGTTGAAAACTTTAAACTGTGAGGGGTGCAGAATCAAAATGAAATCTGGGATCTGTACTATAAATGTACAATATGATGTGGCTGGAGACATTAAAGGTAGAACTCTTGTTTTCTACAAAACAAAAATGTCCCATCAGTTTTTATTGCCAAATATGTGAGAAAATGTTTATTACACTTATTTCTTGTAGCTGGCTTTTAATCGTCATGTGAAAAGTTTCAAAGATTCTCATGTTTGACCACAAAATGTCTGCGAGAAAAACATTCAGATCTTTTCCCCTGAGCATGAGCGGTTGTTTTTGCTCAGAAATGAGCTCAACTTTTACTGAAAGGGTCTTTTGCAAATAATCTGCACTGGTTAGTTTAGTATAAAGGTTTTATAACGAGAAACATCTCAGTATAATGCAGCAAAAAATGATTCATTTCTTCTGTTTTTGCCCTTTTTGACGCTCAAACAAACTTCAGACAAAAGTGATCTGAGTAAATACAAACTGTTTTAGAAAGCCATCAAGCTTACCAGATCCTAATTGTTAAATTATAAATTAACTTGGAATAGGCCCATTTTTGACAGCTTTATTGTAGAATAAAAAAATCTGGCAACATGAAGGAGGCTAAAATGTCTTAATTCTGGAAAACATACAAAGACTTCAACCTTGCAGATGGTTTTGCAAGACTTTGGAGATAAAAATGTTTTAAAATGTAATATAAAATTAAATATTGCACAAAAAAGAAGACCTTTTACTTTACCTTTTGAATAATTTGGTATGTTGGACAACAGAGATCTTTCTCAGTAAAGTTTGTCCAGATTGTGGTAATTTCTGACCCTGTAAGGAGAATTTATTAGGAAATTTCCCATCCAAAAGCATTCACAGACTGAACAATTGGGTAAAAACTGAAAAGTTTCTTTGAAATAGACATAATATTCCAACACTGAGTTCTTATAAAAAGTGACTCACCATGCCCTGATCTGAAGGTAAAGAAGGATGAGAAACATTGACATGCGTCAGCCTGTAAAGAGTCACAAAGCTGTTGTCTGTAGTTTTGGGACTTCAGGGGAATAACAGTGACAGCCATGATCCAGGAATGGAGAAAAGTGGATCAGTAACTCATTCATGAGGTCACAGAAGAACAAAGAGTAACATCTAAAGCCCTGCAGGCCAAACTTGCCTCAGTTTAGCTTAGAGTTCAGGTTTAACAGAGATTTGGCAAAAATGGCTTCCAGTAGAGAGTTTCAAAAAGGATCTTTATGATCCCCAAAACTTTAGAAAATACTCTGTGGACTGACGAGACAAAAGTGGAACCTCATGGAAGGTGTATGTTATGCTACATCTGGTGTAGATGCACTCTGGGAAATTTAAACGTCCTAATGGTAAACATCAACTGGTACGCTTTCCGAAATTGGATTTCTCGCTGGAAACTGGGAGCAACTCGGGCTGCCAGCTATGATTTCTATGACGGACTTCGTGTTTCAATATGGCTGCTCCTCGCATCAAGTACTTCTTCAGTACTTGTAAGAAGTACTGAAAACAATGTTTATGGGTGTCGCCATGTTGAAATTACGATTTCGCAGGTAACTTTAATGCAGCACAAGTACAAAACTTTCATTAAAGTATTAAGACAAAGCTTTTATGACGATTATGCACATTTGTTCTACTAAATTCAAATATTTAGGTTATGTATCCGTACATTACAGCAGTTTTAATGTCAAATTAGCAAAATGAAGCATAAAATAAAGAAGGTTTTAGGTGTTTTTATAAATGCATCTTTTTGGAGAACTTTAAAGCGTTACAGCTACAATCTCAAAAAAATTAATTGGAATATGAAAATAAAGCATCAAGTTTCACCATTACACACTCATTCAATGTCATTTTTAATTTATTCCTTCCTCATGTTGGTTTATAGCTCTAACATAGCTAATGGCTCTTTAGAGAATATAATTACACGATGTTAGTGACAAGTACTCATCTCTCTGCTAGAAAATAAAGCCATTTGGGTTCCATCATCCCTCCCTCTTTAATTACAGACTTCCTCCTGTTTATTTGATGAAGAAATATCCTTTTTTATGTGTTCTTGCGGTCTGTGTTTCCACTGCAGCATCATCAATATCTCTGGGTCAAAGAGAGGCGGCAGAGTGAGGATGGGTGTGTCCTCTGCAGCATCGCTGCACTATCAGACACGGGGGAGCGTGGAAATGAGAGGAAGTGATGTGGATTAATCGTGGGTGGGGTTCAAAGTCTTTATCACGGATTGTCTTAAACGAAAAGAAAAAAAAGAAGAAGAAGAAGAAGAAAAAGCAAGGCTTATGTTTTCCAAATGGAAGAGGGAAGCTCAGATTTGCTGTTTGGTATGCAGCTCTCACTATTCTGTCTCGCAGGGACTCGGCGACCTTGTTCTGCACCGCCTGATGTCCCTGCATGACCTCCGCTGCAGAAGCTCACCCTGCATCAGCGGAGGCGACAGCGCCACTCTGCAGATGGATGAACCTCTAACTGAAGGAGGAGAAAAAGGAGGAGATGTTCTTCATCTTTCCTCTCAGCTGTTTAGATTCATCACAGCAGGAAATAACTAAATGTCCTGATTCAGCTTTAATTGGTGTCAATTGTTCTGTGAGCTGCTAATCATTCCAGAAAGAAAGTACACCCCGCATTCAACATCTTGTAGAACCATGCTTAGCATTAATAACGAGAGGAATGAGTTTTCTTTGTGATTTCATCCGTCTATTCGGTTGTTGATTTTAGCTCAGTCTTCTTAGCAACTGTGTTTCAGTTTTTTCTGGTTTGCAGGTGTTTGATTGTGTTCTCTTAATGTCCCACTGCATCATTTCAGGCATTTTGAGGTTTGCGACACCTCGATTCTTCTCGTTTCATCGTTTCTGTTGTGCATTTGTTGCATTTACTACCAACTAAAACTCATCTGTTGGACAGATTACCAATCGTCTTACTCAAGAAGTGATTGAATTTACAAAACAATCCCAAATCATCATCCCTCTGTCACCGTACTTGAAAGTGGAAATGAGGTGTTTGTGGATTATACCCAAAAATCATTCCTTTGGTTTTATCTATCCCCAAGGCTTTGTGGTTATGCTTTTTTGGAATAAAGACGGACTTTCTGGGCAACCTTTTCAAACTAATTAGAATTTTTCTAATTTTGCTGTTGTGAAATTGCAGGTCTGCGACAGACTGGCGACCTGTCCAGGGTGGACCCGCCTCTCGCCCGGAACGCAGCTGGAGATGGACACCAGCAACCCTCCCGACCCCATTAGGGACGAAGGGTGTATAGAAAATGGATAGATGGATGGATGGAAATTGCATGTTTAATATGTCAACATGTTTTGTTATATAGGGTTTATACCAGGGGTCTCAAACTCCAGTCCTCGAGGGCCGCAGTCCTGCAACTTTTAGATGTGCCTCTGCTGCACCAAACCTGAATAGAATAATTAAGGCTCTGGAGAACTGATCTACACAAGGTGGAGGTAATTAAGCCATTTCATTCCAGTGTTTTGTACCTGTGGTACATCTAAAAACTGCAGGACTGCGGCCCTCGAGGACTGGAGTTTGAGACCCCTGGTTTATATGATCTAAAGCACTAGAAATGTTCCGGTGGGAAATCCAGCAACGCTCTTCAAGAAATTATCTCCAGAAATCTCCAGAAATTATCAGGTTTTTCTGTAACCTCGGGTTGTACTGCACAGCAGCATTACACAGTAATCTTGACCTTGAACATACAGAAGGGTGATTGACTGCGCTAAGACCCTCCTCCTGATTCTGATTGGTTGTTTCTGACGCGGAACGGTGTGATTCTGAAAATAGTAGATTTATTTATTTTTTTTGTTCCATTTTTTTGCCTCATATTATACTTTTAGGACATACTGCCAGTTTTAATAAATATGTAAAGTTATGTACTGGAAAAGAAATGATGTAATAAATTAGTTTAATCTGTTTTCTGCTATTGAACGGACGTTGCAGGATATTGGTGAATAATGATTTAGTTCCTTATCTGCAAAGGTTGTAACTACACATCTCTTTGTTTTATAAAGAAAAAGAAAATGTATCAACTCATTTAAACAAAGCTAAAAACTGAAAAGTGCTTTCAGAGAGTAATTATTTCTTTGAGCAGCGTTCAGGAGCAGGTCTGCAGGCTTCTTGAAGGACATCCTTCTCTTCGTCTTTTCTTTGGATGTTGCTGCCTTTTGTTCTTCTTCCTTTAAAGTTGATCTCAGTCTGCCTCAGTAATATCGAGGTCTGAAGGTTAATTAAACACTAATCATATTCAGAATGTGCTTTGTTCCACCCAGACTGGCTTTACTGCACCTGAAGAGTTTCCATCAGTTTCAATCTCTGTCAGATAGATGCTACTCTGTGGTGGATCAAAATTATTTGTTTTCTGTCGCCATAATTTCTGAAATTATAGCACTTCCTCTAGACTTAACAACAGAATTCGGTTAGGACTGTTAATTCTTGCTTAGATCAGAATTTCAAAAGGTTTTCCTTTAGAAAAAGAAAAGAGAAGGAATTTTCTGCCAAAAAATTTAAGAATTTTTCTACAACAAAAACAAGAAAATTAAAAGTTGAAAATCCGCTTGACAAAACTCAAATTTTGAAATTAATCTTAGAAATTCTATAGAAAAATTTTGGAAATTCTGAGCTTGTAAAGTTGAATATTTGCTAGAAAAAGACTCAATCTACTGTTCTCAAAAACTTTTGATATTAACCTCAACATTTCCAATTTTTATTCTAGAATTTTTCTTACTTGCGAATACTTATGAGCTGATGATTTTGGCCGACATGACCAAAGGTTTGGACAGTCAGGTCTAGATAATCCTTTGGCTGTATATATATTTTAATTGAGCCTTGTTTTCTTAGTGTATTTGCATCTATTTTATCATTTCCCCTCTTTTAATGCTTCTTTCTTGATATTTGATTAATCAACCTCACCTGTTCCAACTCCAGAATATCTACTTTCCCTTTTGTTCATTCCTTTCCAGATTCTCCAAGCCTGGTTTTCTGGTTCTTCACCATCACTTCTTCCACATTCGGCCTTAATGTCTAAATATCTTTGCTGCCTAATTTCATTGTTTAAGTTTTAGACTTTTTATTTGATGCAATCTTTATATTCCTCATGATTTGTTTCATCATTATTCCTGCGTTTGGGTTCATCAGCACTTATGATAAAGTAAAAAATAAAAACACTTTTCAATTTTATCTTCAGGCACTTTGTCACTAGAGGTTTGGTAAAGAGAAATTCATTTGATTCTGGCGTTCTGGAGAAAAGTTGTTGGAGAACTCTGATCTAGGCTAATCTTAGAAGATTACATTAAAGTTTTGCTGCTGGCAGAAATAAAAATAAATGTGCCCAAAGCCTTTTGCACTTTACAGTCCATGCTTGGCCTTATCACAGGAACATGAAGTAGAGAGGAAGTGGATTGAGCTGCTGGTCACGCCTCACAGAGAACAGCTCCTACAGTTGTAATTCTGCGGTTACGGCTTGTGGCTTATGTTTCATAATGATTATAATGTTAATTTTATTGATTATAGGCAAATCTGTCACAATAAACAATCAGTTAGTTGTATTTTAAATTAAAATGCGATCAATAATTAATATTTTATGAAGGGGAATTTTATGACACATTTTCTATGTGTGTTTTTAGTTGTGTTTTATTTTGAATAAAATGTCTTCCAGTTCAGTGTTAAATATTCTTCACAAAATTAAAGTTTATTAGTCTTTGATAGATTATTAAGTCTTTATCAATGTTACTCCTCTCGACTTCAATCAAGGATCAACATTGTTCTCGGACAACATGCCGTAATAATGCCCACCAAAAAGCTACACAATTTTTAAAGTTTGATCAGCAATAGTTTTATAACAAATTTATATCAGATCATGATTTCTTGGTTAATGTCAATTCCTGGCTCTGATTGGTTGTTTTTGGTGCATTCCTTCAGACAGCCATATTTACTCAGAGAGGAGGTAGAAGAGATCAATCTTTTCACAGATTATCTTTCTCATAACAAACTATCACATGGTGACAGTTTTAAATATTTAAGATATATAATTTATAAAAGTTACATACTTTAAAAGGACTTTGAAATTAAACTAATAAATTAGAATTGTATTGATGGTCTGAAGGTGGTCTCAAAACAACATTAACTTTTATCACAATCATTTCTGGGACAATTTGTCATCCAGTAAAGTTTCCTGAGATAAACATTTCACTTTTGGGATATTTGGATTTTTTTCTGAAGACACCTTTTGGTTATTCTTGGCACTTTTGCTCCAACGTGCCACAGCAAACTGGCACAACCGTCAGTTACTTCCAAGTAAAGAGTTTCTTGTTTTATTCCTGTAAAACCCCCTGTGCAGCCTGAGAACTGTCTTCTGTCCATAAACCACAAGGCCCTAACACATTGCTCATCTGTCTCTTGGGTGAAACAAGTTCACTTTTCTGAGAAAGACAACGGCCATCCTCTGAGACCACCCCCGCCGCCCTGTCAACCACCTCCCCAACTCACTGCTGCAGATGCAGAGCCCCCCTCCCAGAAGCCCACTTCCTCCTGCACGTTGCTTTAATCGGGAGGTGGGGGCTGAGTCTTAGTTAATCAGTCGTGTCAAAACATCAACGGCTCCTTGAGGATGGCGTTTCATGGCAGCCAAAGTGAACGGAGGGTGCCGTAATCTCAGTCTGTTGAGCGGAGAGGGAGCGCTTGCCTTGGCAAACATCACCTCTTTATCAGGAACTAAGAGTCAGTGAAAGTATTACCACAATTTAGCACTACGAGGCCGCGGGAGCAGTTCCTCTAACGTGCTCTCACAGAAAGTGAACGTTTTGCACCAAGAAACTCTGTCATACTTGGAAAACTTAACTTCTGCGGTGGGGACATGGTGTCACGAAGTGACAAAGAAAAAAGTCAAGATGTGAAATAACAGGTTCTAATTCCTCATAGTAACAGAAAAAAATCCTGTTAATTAACCGCATAATAAGTTAAAATGAGTTCAATAATTTTATTTTGATATTTTTTTCTGAAACTTCGTAATTGATTTTATTTACAGTTTCTGTTTGTGATTTTATTTCCTTTTTATTTATTATTTTTAGTTACTTAAAATTAAAGTTTATTAATCATGGAGAGCGTTTTTATGCCATTATCACTGTGTTACTTGAAAATAGCATTTATCGTATTGTTTATCGGCGATCTTGAAATATTTATCGTGATAAAAATTTTGTTTTTTCGCTGTCTTGATAAATTCCGATTAATAATGTTAAATAAAAAACCCCAAACTTGACAGTAATATTGGAAATGTTTTTAACTATTTCCTTCACAGTAAATATCTGTAACTTAAAAAATTCTATTAACTGTTTGCTGTGTACACTTAGTGATAAAAAAAATCACACTTTTTTAAAGTAAGTGCATAACATCCCGACTAATCCTATTTCAAATGCAAAGGTTTTTTCAAGAGTATGTGTTTAAATGCTGTGCAGTGCATTCATAGTTATCAAATTCCCAAAAATGGTAGTAGCAAACTACTTCTTATAATTTCTATATTATCACAATAGTTCCATAGAATATTGTGATAAAATTCAAAGTCCATATCACTCACCCCTTTTCTCAAAACAACAATATTATCGTTTATCGCAATAATTTTCAGGACAACTTTTCATGCAGCTGTCATAAAACCAAGTTTTATATTTATTTTTGTCAATTATATTACTATGTATGAAATTATGGTATTTATTATGTTTTATTGGTTTAATACTTTCCAAAATGAACTCTGTTTAAACATAAGGACCAACTCAGCTTTTGTGGATTAATGCCAGACTTTCTTCCCCTTTTGCTTAATACAAAACTCTCACAGCCACCTCCACTTCCAGCTGCAGTTTTGATACACCCTGCTTCCTCAGACACAGTTCCTGTGGGGAGTCGACCGTTTTCTGTCTCTCCGTCGGACCGTAAATCATAGCTCTTGATTCATGGAGTCCTGACTGTGCAACTGTGGTTAGAGTCTTCACCATCGAGGTTGTTTCCTGTCATCCTGTCACTGCGTAATATCCAACAGGTCATGGGCGAAAAAATGAGCCTCCAAGATATGAGTTTATTTAGACGCTTCCAGGGTTATTATAGTTTTTTTTTTATTATTTTAGTTCAGTTTTATTTCATTGTGACTTCTTGTTACGCGATTCAGTTAGTTTTAATTAGTTTTTAGAGTGTATTTGCTAGTTTGTAGTTGTTTAGTTTTGGTTTAGTATTTATTAGTTGTATAAGTAGTTTTAGTTAATTTTTCAGTGATAATTTTCACCCAGTTTTTGCCGTCGTCATTTTGTAAACTAGCATAAGCGCTGCCAGGAGAAGCTTTGCTTTCTTTGGATCCTTCCTGATGTTTTTTTGTTTTTATCATAAACATTGAATTTGACTGTAAAGTCTGGAGGGCTTTAGATGTTCTAGGTTGTTTTGTGACCTCCTCGGTAAGACTATTTTGTGAATTATTTTTCTCAGAAGATTCAACAACACTCCACATAGTGGATAATGATTCTTAATATTTTTCACTGGAATCCCAAACTGTTAGAAATGGTTTCTACCCCTTTCCAGACAGCTGAACGTCTCTTCTATTGTTGAATTTCTTTAAACTGAGGCACAATGTGTTGCATATTCATATCATTCAGCCTACTTCATGTTGTCACACCGGTCCTATTTAAGTGATCTTTTGATTCTGCAAGTCCAGCCATGGTGTTGCCAGTAAAAATGTACCAAAAATGTGGTTAATCACAGTTAATTTATTATTTCCCACCTAAGGGAAACATTTTCTTCTTCACAAATAGCACCAGGTTGTTTGGAAACACTTTTATCATTAATACAGTGGCACCCACAAAATAATTTAAGAGTTCAGCTGGTTGTTTTCAAAATATTTCAACTGATTTCTACTCTATGCTCTCTGTCAACATAAGCTATGTTTTCACTGATAAATATTTTGATGCTATATCTAATAATTCTCATTGTTTAAAAGGAAAATAAGGTGAACGAGGTGATTTAAAGCCGTGCAGTGGTCGGGGTGTGTCTGCTGCTGCAGAGAGCCGCTGACTTCAGCCTGGGAGCCTCAGCTGCTACTGAGCATTCATGGTGCTGTAATCAAACCTTTCTGGAACAGTTACGCTGCTCCCCTCTGCCTGCGTGCAGCCGGGTAATCTAACACTACTAGAAAGGGAGCAGTGTCACATGTCTGACTTTAAAAAAAAAAAAAAAAAAAAAAGACTCATGCCGTGGCAAATTCTTGCAAGTGAGTTTTGACAGTTGCAATTTATTTTTCTGCTTCATTTTGCTCTAAATACATTGAGAAAAAAATAATCTTACCGGTTTAAGTTCAATATTTTCTATGTTTTGTTATAATTAAAGCATAACTTTCTTTGTTCAACCACTTCTAGCTGGTGCATAGTTGTTGCAGTGCAGAACCATCATCGCTGACCTCCTACTCTGCAGGGTGTGTCAGGAGAAATCAATGGACACCAGCAACTGCAACATCTGTCTCCGTAACATTTCTGTCCCATAAACCTTGACATAGTGCTCAGGCTCTAATTGTACCTCAAACATGAGTAATCCAACATCCTCTTCTTGTTTTTAAAGGGTATAATTTAGCTGATGGTGCATGGGGTGGGGAACTTTCCTGCACTCGCTGCACGCTGTGCATTCACAAGTTGTGGCTGCGAGCCTGCAGGTGGTGCAGTAGCATCAGCTTTGGCTCACAGCTCAGCCTGTGTCTGTGTGACTGGGAGTAGAGCTGCTGACTGGAACAGATTCCCTGCGCTGCAGAAGGGAAAACACTGATTCAGCTCTTATGGGAGAGCCTGTCTCTGGGGTGAGGGAGGTTGGGATAACACCGCAGCAGCTAAAGACCCTCTGCTCAAATCCTCATCACTCATCTGAGCACCTGCATGGATTTCTAATGGGTATTGATTTGCTGTTAAATGTGACGGCATGTAATCACTGTTCCCTTCTGATGAGTCTTTTTATAACTTCTGCGAACTCAAGTTGATCTTCTAATTCCACCACTAAATTTCTCCTGCAGCGTTGATGCTGCAGACTCCAGTCCGAGTTGCCGTCAAGTCGACCTTTTCTGGTCTTTAAAGGCCGGCAACTCCCTTACACCTTCACATCCCCCCCTCACAACCATCAGCCCCTCATCCTCGCCTGCTACTCTGCATGAATTATTCACGGGGTCTACCGGATCGTCGCTACCAACATGCCACAGCATGTTTTATTCACACTTTAGTTGGACATATCTCCCCTCGCCGCCCCCACCCCATCGGCTGGGCCTCAAAGGCATCCGAGTCAGATCTTCGTATCTCCCTGACCCGCTTGCTCCCAGATGAAAGGCAACTCCGGTTTTTAATCGGTTGGAGGTAAATGTTTATCTTTAATTCCTGACAAGCCCTGCTGAGGATAAATCAGACTCATTTTGAAAGTATCCGGTTTTTGTTAGCCTTGCTGCAGGGTTGACAGGTCTGACTGACAGTTTCCAGCCCAAAAACATCCTAAAAGCTACCAGCTCCTCCCACATTCGTCAAATACTTTTGGGAATATATTTTGTGTTCTGACAGACCAAAACCTGACACAGCATTTTAAAAGATGAACATCATACACACTGTCAAACATAATGGTGGTGGTGTGATTGTCTCAGGAGCTGCTTTGATTTTTCTCTTTTGAATATTCCTCATCTTATGAACATTTGCAGCAGAAAAAATGTCCATGTGATTCAGATAAAAAACAAACAAACTAAAGTTGGAATAAAACGAACTAAACGGGGCTGTTAATTACATTTGGAAATAAACATTTAAGAACTACATATTTAGTCAGGTTAACTTTGTTTAGTAGTATACAATTCCTTGTGATCAGGGGGAAGTTATTATTTTTTCACTCCACTGCAGTAAAATAACTCCAGGGTTATTTTTTAATGCTAATCAAAACCTTAAGGTAAGAGAGGAAAACATTAATATCCTATTTGATAGTCTCCATAACCAATCAGACATCCGACAGTTGATTAAACAAACTGCCTCTGGGTCCCCTAAGCAAATATTTCATTATGTCACAGATCAGATCTGTGTTGTTGTGACTTGAGCTGAAGGAGCACCTGTAAGAAATGTTTACCTGACGGTGAGACGTAACCAGAAACCAACTGCTCCGTGCGTCACCCACGCACGCAGCCGTGAGTAACCACCTGCGTTTCTGTTGTGAAAACAACACGCTTCCCTTACTTTAACAGATGCTGTTGCCACATCAGACTCTTCTCCCTCTCTTATCTCCCGGCGCAATCACCTTTTCTCATTATCTGGTGGCACCATCCCAAGAGCGCAGCTGATTGCACCGCGCTCAGGCCACGTCAGCGGTATATGTCGGGCACTCTAACTTCTGCAAATCTTTGTTTATCAAGAAGGTGGGAAGTCTGATCGTATTTCTGACCAACAAGCACGGGGAGATATTAGTAGGAGCTGTTTTCAACAAAAACAACGCGCTGTACTCCTTTGAGGCTAAGCAGTTAGCCGTTATACTCAGCTCTGTTTTCACCAACAATAACTAATCTTCTTCTTTTGTTTGCATCTATAAAACAAATTCACTCTGAGTGACGCTAAGTCCAGCTTTATGTTTTAGCTTCCTCATTATAAAACCCAAAACTATAAAAAACCAAACCCTATTAAATATATTTTGGAGTCCAAACCTGTCCTCTTTAATTGGACATTTCTCCAGCTGCTTCCTTATATAAACTTCTTTAATTCAGACATCCTCTCTGACCCACATTCTGATAACGCTCTTTTGTTTTGCAACAAATACCTCCATCACACCGCGTACAGTGTTGTAGTTTCTTCTGTAAACAGAGAGATTTGAACGTGACGTAGTCTGATTCAGGAACTGGGTCAAAGTTCATGTGTTTATGTTTGGGCTGTTTTTACTGTTTTTATCTGACTTGAACAGGTGCATCTCCGGTAATTAGCTCAGTGATTAGACTCAAGAGGTGACGCTCAAGTTTGAAAGATTCATTACTCATAGAGAAATGTAATTAAGCTTTTGTTTCTCCCTAATTGTGATAATTAAAGGTGAGGAAAATCTGAAATTTGGTTTCTCAGAGAAATGGAATATTAAATAAGTACAATAAAAACATATAAACAGACATGTTTGTTTGTAGCGAGATCTGGCTAAGAATGGCAGCAACACATTGACAGTTACAAATATTAAAACAACAGATATCAAAATCCAATTAAAGTACAAGATGGATAATAACGGAACAAGCACTTACAAAGAAATACCTTTATTTACAAACTGATGAGTAGCATGAAATACATTAAATTAAACCATTTCCTCTGACTTTAAGTCTTTCTGTAGCTGATTTCAGAGGAAGGAGCAAACTGGAAGGATCAGTTCAAACCTTGGTTAATAAAATGAAGAAAATAATCTCCTTAATTTTTTCTAACAACAAAGATCAGGTCAGGAGGTAAGGGAAGAAGTAACCCAAAATGAAACCAGTGGTAGAAACGTCAGGTGTATCAGACAGTCCAACCAATACAAGTTTAGAGAAGACAGTGGTGATTGGACTAGAAAGTAGAGATGTAGTAGTAGAAATTGGTTGGTTTGAAACAGTGACTGAATTCATGAAAATTTTCTGCTAGATTTTTGCACAAACCCTAACAAAACAAAATGGACCAACAGATTGTGTCACTGTGGAAACGTCACAGCGGACATCTTTGGTGCCTCTTGTCTTTTCCTCCATTCCCAACTGAAATGTAAAATCAGCTGCAACCTGAAAAGAAAATATTTCACCACTGAGCAGTTTCCTCTTAGCCAGGCGTCTGCAACCTGTGGCTCTTTGGACCTTCCAATTTGACTCTTTTTAATGTTGGCTTAATGCAACAAAGAAACAACTAATTAATTAAAATAAATACATCGCAACAAATCCCAGTTTTAGCATTTTTTTTTAAAGATTGTTTGATGGAATATGTGTACTAAATATTCACAAAAACAACTCCAAAACTACCAGTAATTTTTTTAGTTATTTATTTAATCTTTAGTAACTTTTTATTTATCATTACACTTACCCAGAGAGAACCTGAATATTTGTACCCACACAAATATTCAGTCCAGGATTTTGTTTCCTTACTAAAAAAATGGCTTAATTTAAACATTGGATGTTTGTAGTTTTTCAGTTTTTCTGCTGTAATTAAAGATTAATTTATTTTTAGGCGGAAATAACAATGGCAGAGGATGTTGTAAACATGTTAATGTGTTTATTTTATAAGGGTAAAGCAATTTTAAGTAAAAAAACATTTTGTTGACCTGAACAGATTACACACCATATGACACCCTCATTTAAAGCCCCATAAAGCCTTCATTTCTGCCCCGGTTTATGGCCTGTGGAAGCTGCGATGCCCTTTAGACCCACCGAGGAGCCTCCTGGGATCCCCCTCTGTTCTGCTCCTGTCCAGTTTCAGTAAATATAGTCTGAAAACAGATGTGAGCTCTCAGATAGCGATCAGGAGGAAGGATGAAGGGCCCTGGCGGAGCGATCAGGACTGACTGAGGTCATGTTCGGAGGTGGGAGAGTCACATCACTGAGAGCACCACTTGACTCGTTGTGTCAAGGTGGGCTGCTGTGCAGGGAGGGCCGCTCGGATCACTTACGTCTAATGTGCTACCTATGGTGTGAGAGCTTGTTGGTGTCAGTGTAGCTAACAAGGAACAAACTCATTCTTTTACTCAGCTGAGTTCAGAGCTTTTTTTCCTGCCAGATCAATACTGAGAAGAAGCATCTTTTCTTTCCAGGCTCACTTAACCAGCCGAGTGGGAAGGGAAACTTGAGCTTTCGAGTATCTGAAAGTAAGTCTTAAATCTGTGAAAGCTGACCTTGTTTTTTAAGAAAATCCTGCAGGTCTAGAGTGCAAAAACAGTTTTTCTGAGCTTAATGTTTGTTGCCTGACTGTTAAACAGAAATGCACACACTGTCTAATCTCCACATGCTTGCTGCAGTAGATAGTAAACCGCTGGATGTCTGTTGTGTAACCATAAACTGTTCCTGAGTATTACGGACACAGAACTGCTTCTAAATGATAACAGCAATGCATTTTTTTTCTTTTTTTCTAGATTAAATAGAGTGCCTTCAAAAAACCACAAATTTTATGCATTTTATTTTATAATAAACTAACAAAAAGTTGGGCATGGTTTCCAAGTAGATGTGGATGATTTTTACTTAAAAAATTTCAAAAGTGTGGACTTCATGAATTCCCTCTGAGTTATTACTTTATAAAAGCATGTTGTCTTTGAGTGTCTCTGCCAACTTTGCACAGTCTAAAATGGTCACAAATCTCTCAACTCAAGCTATCTCAGACTAGATAGAGAGCATCTGTAAGGTTTGATTTTCCCAACTGAGTGATATAATCTCATAAATATGCTACGATCTATCACTGGGCTCTCCAACTCCTGCCCTCTGGAGCTGCCGTCCTGCAACGTTTAGGGTGTTTTCACACCTGGTAGTTTGGCAGACTCGGTTTGATTGGGGATCAAAGTTGCAACATGTGGTTCACTTTCACGCTGCATTGTGTCAAATGAAACGAACCCTTTGAAAAACCTGTTCCCCTCCTCACCTGTGGTGGCGCTCTACCAAGAATCTCTGAAAGAAATGACACAAAAATCTCCAGAGAAGACACTGAATGCAACTTCTTGCATTTTAGAGGTTGTGGAATTTTTCTTTTGTCTTTGGTACAAGGCAATGAGGCATTTCTCGGTCTAACATTAGGCTTTTGTGTTTATTTTGGTTGTATTTACCCAGAATGCTCTGCACTATAGTCTACTTCTTGCTTTTGGAGCGGTCTCTAGTCCGTTTGCATTTAGTTCACTTAAACTGGACTGAGATGGTGGTTTTCAGGCGCATTCACAGCTCTCCAAGTGAACCAGATAGTTTCAGGAAACAAACTACAGTTTGATCAAAACGGACTAAACAGAGCTGGTGTGAACGCATCCTAAATGAAAAAATATCACAAAAACCAAATAAAATGGCATAAATCCTTCATTCATCTCTGAGAGGCTTTAATTTATATGTTATTGACATATATTGGGTATCAACATAGTTAAATTTAGAGCGTTAACGCTAGCTTTCGCTAAATACCATGTTAGCTGAACTAACTTTTTATTTAGCAGTGCCCTCCATTGCTGAAATTAAACTACAAACATGAACTCTTTGTACTAATTCGGTGATATCAGATGGATCCCAGTTGCACAACATTTTATTTTGGGGTGGCGGGGGTGTATGAATTGGCACAGAGCCTCTCTTCTTTCTGCTTTGACGTCTTGCTCTCAGCTTTCTCCCACTGTAGCCACCAGCGTTGACACGGCTAAGGAGCTCCTCCGTACTTCCTTCCCTGAACAAAACGTAGAGTCCCTGAGGTCCTGCTGCCAGTGGTCTCAGCTGTTCCTGCTCTGGAGAAAATCAGTCCCTTTCAGCTGTTTGTTTCCATCCTCCCCCTCATCTCCAGCCCTTCAGCAAACCACAGGCTGCTTCACCCCTGCTAGGATTGACAGCATTTGTCAGTGTCATTCACTCAGCAGCTTTTTGATGTTTGACCTTTTGGGAGAGGAACCAAAAAAACTGTTTGTTTTACCGTAATTCCCCACTGTTCGATGGCTGCAATGGGATATCATCGCTTCGTTTGGGTGTAAATATCCTTTCGTTCTCTTCAGTGCATGCTATGTGACCTGAAATAAAACACACACGCTAACGGTGTGTGTGATGCGGACAGACAAGACCACGTCTTCTGGGTTTTTGTTAGATGCACTTGCTGATCCGCGGGCCCTGCTCCCCACATGGGGGGAAGTCGTTTGTCAAAGACTGAGCCCCTCAGGAGCTCTGCTGGATTTGGGGGGTTTCCTCCGCTGTTCAAGGGGGCACATTTCCCAGAATTATGCTCATTCATTATGAGTGAAAGCATCCCGAGTAAAAAAAGAGAAAAGGAGCTGCCCCCTCGCTTTCATTCAGTAACCCTGGCCCCTAATCTCTGCTGGGACGGCTCACAATGAGAGAGAAAGGCTCTCACTCACATCAAGCGTCAGCCTCGCTGATAAAGGCCAGATAACAATGGATAACGTTTCATGGTGCATGGACAGCTTCTTCTTCTAAAACTTTAAATACTTGAGATGGTTTTAAAGTCTCGTTTGTTACACAGTAGTAATCACTGTGTTGTCCCATCATTTCAGTGACCTTCTGTGTCACTTTTGGCTGATTTATATGTCTACTTTTTAATGGTTTTGATTAGAATAACGTCTGAGATGTTAAGAAGGGCGCTGAGCTCCAATATGTCATCAAACTCATTAATAATTAACCTTTAAGTTTAGATTTGGAAATTGTTTCTGCAATTTATAATGAATTTAAATCGTTCTCATCTGCAGGTGAGTTATTCCGTCTGTCTTATTATTTCTCGCATTTTTGTCTCTTTTTATATTGTTTTGAAAACAAGCAACCATTTACAGGTGTGCCTCAGTAAATTAGAATATTGCATATTTATTTCAGTAATTAACCCATTAAGTGGAATACATTATATAGTTACTGATGTTTTCAAGTTTTTATTTTGGTAAATTATGATTATTTTCCTCTCACAGCAAATGAAAACAAGACATTTAAGATTAGAATATTACAGCAAACCAAGCTAAAAAATATTTTTTTCAAATACTGAATAGAAAGTATGCAGAAAATATGTAGAAAGTATGCTAATTAGGCCTGATGGATGATTTATATTACGCTTCTTTAAGACACCAGTGACATAAAGTAGGTCAATTTCAAATTCATTTGTATTAATTTATACTCTGATGAACTAACAGTGGATAAAATAGTAAAAATAACAATCCTGACAATACAAACATTTTCTTGGGGTTTGAACAGCATTATTTGGAAAGTATTGTGACACCAATAAATCAGATATTGTAGTAAGAAATTTATCACGGTAAATGATAAACGATACTATAAATGCCCCTCCAGACATTCTTCTACCATCTGCAGGAGGAAAATGATACACCAACACGTACACCAACAAGTCAACGTCTGAGTGACTCAAATGGACAAAATTTTGGTTTTGGCCTTGAAAAAGTCAGTTTAAGATGCTGTGGTAAATGCTTTTCACTTACTGTAATAAAAGGTTTTCTGAACCTGAACACAATATTTTATAAAAGCAATAAATCTTTAAGATCCAACTTTCCTCTAAGAAAAGATATTGACTCCACATGAATGGGAAAAATCAGCTCCAATATGTAACATTATTAAAGCAGTATGTTTTAAATAGTATAATAAAGGACCAGTGAGCTCTCATTTATCCTTCATACCTATTTAAGCTGCACAAAACTACTGAACAAAGATTGTTTTTGTTCAGTGTACACCAACCAGTAGCCTGTTTTTTTTCCCTTAAGATCAATACAGTCAACAAACAAAAACACAGCTTTTTGGTAGAAAGCAGTGACCCTCAAAGCTTGTGGTGCTTCTCTCTCCGACTGCTGTTGCTAGGAGACGGTGGGTCTAAAATCTGGCTGGGACAAAACGCACCTGCTTCTCCAGGCCCGAAAAATTCACGATGAAGATGAGCTGCGCAAATCTGAGAGGAGAGGAAGGGAGTTCTGCTGCTTTCTGTCCTGCTTGTCTGGATTAGATAACTAAGCTGACTTTAATTAATCAACAAAGTACCAGAAGAAATGCATCTTCGCCTCTTTTGCTTTAGGAAACTCATCTAAAAACGTCCCACACTCTGTATTTTTAGCCACTCAAGGAGGAAAGGATTTAAATTCTGCAACACTGACATTGCTTCAATGTTAATTCTGTTATTTATTGCCAATAAATTATCATCTTTAGCATGTTGGATTAAAGCTACTTGAAAGTATTTATATCTCTTATTCAGAGGCTTCTCTGTATTATGATGGAATATTATTGCAATTTTACATAGAAAAATGGCCCTAAAAGAAAGAAAAGAGGGGTACATTTCTCCAAAATACTTTTGACTTTTCAAGTGCAGAAATTTCTACATTTTTTTCCAGAAAATTTCTGAAATTAATCTCATAAATCCTGCATTTTTCCAAGCAATTATTTACCTTTAAAGCTAAGAAATTTCCCATTTTTTTCTAGGCTTATTTTGCCTTTAAGGATCAGACATTTCCAAGTTTTTTCTAACAAATTTCTAAAATTCAAGTAAAAATTTTATATTTTTTTTTCTTACTAATTTTTGACTTTTCAGGCTCAGAAATGTCCAAGTGCTTTCGAAGAAAATTTCTGAAATTAGTCTCACAATTTCAGAGTTTTCTCGAGCAATTTTTCACCTTTCAGTCTCAGAAATTTGAGATTTTTTTCTAGAGCATTTCTGAAATTATTCTAATAAATTCAGCATTTTTCCAAACAATTATTTACTATTGAAGAAACATTATCAACAATTATTCAGAACTTTGAGATTTAAACCTCAGAATTTGAGTTTTTTCTGTTAAGAATTCAGAATGAATAAATTTCAGATAATTCTGAATACGTAATAGTGATTAATCAATTTTGAAATCCTAATTCGTAAATTGAATTCTTAGCAGTTATTATTGTAGTCTTAATATGAAGATCTCTAGAAACAGCAATTTACAGAAAACTCGATCATTGATTACAAGTTAATAATGGTTAACATAAAAGTACAAAACAAATCACCTGGAATGCTTTATCTTGGAAACCTGAAAATGCAGAGGTTTATCACCAATTATGACATCAAAATCTAATGTGTATGTAAAACATGTTGCTTAGTGCTGTATTTATTAGCAACCTACAGCGTTTGGATCTCATTAATAAGTAATGGCTGGCATTAAAAACACTCCTTGAATGAGTAAATTGCTGAATTATTAGCAGGTGTGATGTAGCTAACTTCAGTTGCACAACAACGGACAAATCCTGCTTGTTTTCCAACTCAAGGTTGTGACATCATTTGTTGAAGTTATGAAATGCAACAGAGCATTACAGTGTTTGCTTGGTGTGCCTCTATTAGTGCTAAGCAGAACCTAGTTATAGCATCATCACAACAGATGGAAAAGTCACACTGTTTCCATGTGAAAATTGGTCAGCTGTGTTATAATCACTTGTGCCAAGAAGAATAAGGTGATAAATGACTCAATGTATGTCATATAAGTAGGTCTCCGGTTGATTTATTAACTGGCAACCCAACAACTGCTGCCTGTGACTGTGACTAGATGTACAAACAATAACTGTTTGCACAGGATTAGCTTTCAAGAATAATAACTATTTTTTAAAATAATAAGCCCAGCTCCGGTCTGGAAGATGATCAGCTGGGGCACAACGGGGTTCGCCAGGGAACCAGAGCCAATATCCAATAAACACCTCAGCGTCCGCCCGCTGATGTGATAAGCAGCCGAGCGTTAATTGTGCTGTGGGTCATTAGGCTGATCACAGGCATATTTCAGACCTGGCCTCTTTGCCGGCTTTGACCTTCTGCTGGGCACCCTGGGTGATGCTGCATGTGGATCAAAATGACTGGAGCTAAAATTATCTTTGCTTGTTAATAATGATGAGGATGACTGACCCAGTGGCCTTGATACTCAACATACCCAGTAGAAACTTCTGTAGAAAGTTTGGTTTTTAGTAACTTCATGCTGAGTTCTTGGACACTGAAAGTACTCTGTGAACTCCACATTTGGACACCAACTTTATTATATTTCATTGGGATTTTATGGGAAAATCACCACTAATAGTCGCTCGTGAACTGAGAGCTGCCCTCAAATAGCCAAAATCTGCAAATGCTCCTCTAAAAATGCTTAAAGCAGCCTATAAAACCATTATTATTAGAAAACTAATATTGCATATCTGTCTGAACACACCATCCCAACCGTGAAACACAGTAGTGACAGCATTATGTTGTGGGGAGGATTAAAAAACTGGTGGAGTTTAAAACAGAACATTTCTGAAAGATAATACTGAAAAAGTTTCACCTTTACGCCAACGTCAAATGTCTAAAATGACACACTGACTGGTGCTAATTATTAACAACCTAATTATTCAGAACTTTGAGATTTAAACCTCAGGAATTTAGTTTGTTAACTGTTAAAATTAGACTGAACAAAGGCTGAAACGATTAACTGGAATACCGTAATAGTGATTAATCAATTAGTGAAATCATCAACTCACTTAGTAATTGATTGATTGTTAAGTGGAGTATATGGACTCTAAAACAGCAATTTACTGAAAGTCTCAGAGCGGTAATAAAGTCAAAACTGTACAAAAATATGAACATTTTGAATTTAAGATAAAGAAAAAACCTTTGTCTCTGAATATGTTCTACCCAGAGCTCCTTCAGTTTCATATTTTGAAAAGCAATCTCTTTCAATTATTTATCGGTTAATCTGAAAAACTAATCAACAGATCAGCCTTTCACTGTATTGATATCAAGTCAATCAGAAAGGGCTAAAAGTTTCACATGTTGATGTTAAAAGTATATTTCTTTGCTACAAATAATCAAATGTATACATTTTATACAATAACATGTTTATTTTCTAATTTTAAAAAATGCAATTTCAATTGCAATATTGTATTTTTTATTATTGTAGTGCTTAAATGAAGAGTCTGCAGAATGTGCCATTTTTTAAAATCAGATTCATTGATTAATTGTTGGAATAAATAATAGATTAACTGATAGGTAAAATAATTGTTAGCTGCAGTGTAAGAAAGAAAATTGTAGCAGTTTACCAGTTTGGTAAGGGATTTCAAGAGATTTCAAAAGAACATTAAAAACCGTAACAATATTTCTGATCATCCTGAAATTAAAACGTCATTTCACGAAGTGGAGAACCCAAGACAATTATCTGGTGTAAATGTTGAGAAAAGCATAAAAATGGTCTGAATTTCAGTGAAATACACGATTTCTTCAGAAAAAAATTCTGTGTGATTCCTGATGTGGTAATTTTTCCACTGTAAGTTGATATGTTTCCTGTTAAGTATCCCCAAAGCTTTACATTTCTATTTTTAACAGCCTGGAAACACCTTTCATGCCTTCAGAAACCTCAGCCGGATTCAGCCGGATACCCCAACCCCCTCGCCTTTTAGAAAGAGTGGATTGAAGGCATTTTATGACCCTTTTACCTTGCGGAGACCCCACCTCTGGAAGCCCTGGGTTTGATTTATGAGCCCACTCAGGTCAATGGGCAGCTCCATTTAGGATGCTCAGTGAGGCAGATGAGGAGAGAGTACAGCAGGACTGGAGGGAGGAGGAATCATGTGCGCTGACCAAACCGTGTGATACTGATGCAGTTTTTGGGTTTACCGTTGATGTTTTTTGTTATTAGTGTGTGCTTGGGGAGTGGGACTAAAGCACTGGAGGAGAAAGCAAACAGTAAAAGATGGATAAAGCCTGAAGCTTCAGACCCAGTTTATGCAATATCCAAACCTTTTGGGGAATTTTCTCTTTAATGGACTGGTAGACTTGGGCATGAAGAGGGGTTACACGTGTAAGCATGCACTTAGAAGAAGAAGAAGAAGAAGAATTGCCCCAGAATGTGTGAAACCAGATTTCCTATTCAGATGATATTCCATATTTTCACAACTAAACGTTGGCTCATGGAAGGATAAACAGCTGCTGGGGGTAATTCTCCACAGTCTGTTGTGATTTAACCACCAAAGAAACAAAATTACATGAATGTAATTTTAGTCCAAACAAAGTTTAGTTGTCCATCACCTGCTATTTAGTAGTCTGATGGTTTTTATGCATGCAATAATACATTTAATTTAATTAGTTTATTTGATAGGCAGCACTTGTCCCTAGATGGGCTTTTAAAAAAATACCTCTAAAAGTTAAAATAATATTCAATTAAAATAGCACAGCATAATGTTGATGACACCTACAAACAAACATCAAAAGTGGGTACAACTCTGTTTTTGACACTACCAGAGTTTTGTTTATTTCTTAAACATACATGCAAAAAAAGAAAATGTGAAACAAACTTCAGGATTTTTGTCCAGACGACACAAATCTGACTTTTTCCATGGCATTCTGAATGACCCAATTCCAATCTTTTAAACCCCCCAAAGTAGTCCCACTTTCATTTGTGGGGCTAAATTGGATATTGTTGTTTTCAAAATGCCTTCAGCCTGAACAGTCATGTCACATTTTATCCAAATTTCATATCATTAAAATGCAAAATGCATCATAATTCTGCACCAGAAGAAGCCAGACAAATAAATAGTCTGCTGCTGTGAAAATAAAGCATTATTTCGAGAATAAAGTTCAGTGATACTTAAAGTTGTTTAACTTTCAACTTTATTCTTGAATTATTTGTGTATCTTTTGACATAGAATTTGATTTATCTGTTGCTTACAAATCTATTGTAAAATCAAAAAAGCTGTTTAAAATGTGTTTTAGAAGTAAATTTTATGTACTATGTAACATTTTATTTCCCTCAAAGCAAGATTCAGACATCAGCACATTAAAACATTTTCAGAGAAGGTTCATTTAGCAGTTCTGTTTTTTTTTACATTAAAATCATACAATCCTCGCTATTTCCTGCAGAGATGAATAAACTCTAAATAACCTGTCTCAGGTTTCGCTCTCAGGAGAGTATTTCATGATGCCTGAATATATTTATAGTCTGAGAGACAGAGAGTTGTGTATTTTTTTTTTATGCCACCTCCACATCCTTTGCTGCCTCCAGTACACGAGTCGTTTAACCCTGGCACTAAGCACAATTTCCATCAGAGTAGCTCAGCGGTTCTGCGCTGATGTTGAAACCATTCCCCTCCACAGTCTGCAGGGAAAGTTTGCAGGTTCACATGCAGCCATCAAACAGGCAGCGGCGACCTCTGGTCCTGTTATGATGGAAAGGTCAGCAATTTTGAACATTTGTTTTGCAGAAATTCTGTTTCACAGCGCAGAAGTCGAGTCAAAAGGAAATTAATGTTGTGGTTTGTATAGTGCCATAATGCCATAATTTTAACACTCCCAACCATTGTGTTTCCCCACAATAAGTTGAATAAAACATAAATCAAATGTGCACAATAACATTTAAATGCAAGCCACTGCTTCCCCATTAGACTCAGCCTGCAAAGTTTTGAGAAATAAGTAAAAGCAGTGAAGTTGCTTAAAGTATTTTTCAGGGCAGGTTACACATAATAAAAACAGTTTATACATTTTTTGGGTTGTTTTTCCAGATTCTTTCTGTGCTGTATTTTACTATGACTTAAAAAATACAAATCATAACAATTTCACTATGCAGCTATAACCACAGGTGAATTAGAGAGGCAATTTAATGTGAATGTTTCTGCACTGTGGCAGGAACTGCGAGTTCCCAGACTGAACGTTTCAAACTCAGGACCTTTTTGCTGTCAGGACTCACAACCATGCAGCCTATTAAGAAAACAAAATTACATGAATGTAATTTTAGTCCAAACCTTTAAAGTTTAGTTGTCCATCACCTCCTATTTAGTAGTCTGATGGTTTTTATGCATGCAATAATACATTAGGTAGGTAGGTAATTTTATGTATGCTGCATGTTTTCAGCAACAGGACAGTTCAAAGTGCTTTACATGAATTAGAAGGAAATACAAACAAAACCAAAAGAAAGACAAAAAGGTAAAAGTATAGAACGAAATGTTGGTTCTCTATGTTTGACTCTTGTTTTGGCTTGTTAAGTAGATGGTACCTTCTAAATTAGAAGCATAAAGCTAAATATTAGACTAAAGTAATAAATACTCCACAATTTCTATGTGTACTAAACCAAACAGACAGACGGGACAAAGAAATGACACATCAGGAAAAACAGACACAGGTAGCAAAATTGAGCCAGCGACAGGCAGTGAGGTCGGGTCGATACATTAGCTGCACGGAGCTATGAAGCACAGCAGGCGAGTCGAGGAACTGAGTGAATATTTTTAACTCAGAATCAGTCAAAGCTTTAACAAGTTAACATTTTAAACATAACATGTTGAAATCTGCAAGGAAGTATACTATGAAAAGATAAATATTAAGAAAATAAAGTCATTGTATTACGAGAATAAAGTTGTAAAATTATACTTTATTCTCGTATTATTTCAACTTTATTCTTGTAATTGACTTTGTGTAATATTGTGACTGTTCTAATTTTTTATTATTTTCTTACTCTATTGTAAAAATCAATTGGAACTTGTTTAAAATGTGTTTTAGAAGTAAATGCTTAATGGGTTTTACAGAACATTTTTATTTTGCAACATAAACAAAAAGCAAGATTCAATACATTTTTAAATCATAAGGAATTTTAAATAAACCTTGATCCTTTAATCCTAAAAGGGTCTTTGCAGTTCTGTTTTTTTTTTTACATTAGAAACCTCTTTTTAAAATAAGACATGCAATCCTCGCTATTTCCTGCAGAGATGAATAAACTCTAAATAACCTGTCTCAGGTTTCGGCTCTCGAGGAGAGTATTTCATGATTGCACATTCCCCTTTGAGGTTTGGGGACGACGCCAGAGAGGACAGAGTTCATTCACCAGGACTCATGTGCCCGTCCTCTCACCTGCCAGCCCGCTCCTCATTCCTCAGGTTCCACTGAGGTCACCAGCAGGATCCGATAGACCGCTGCACGCATGACGCCAGTGACAGCAACCTGCATGTGAGCGGACCGCGGCGCACGGCAGGTCCTGCAGGTCTGAAAGTGGCTCGTGACCTTTGTGTGGTGTTTTAATGTTGCCCAAAGAGAGGAAGAAGGCTGACGCTTACATTTCCACCTGCTTCCCCCCTTACACGCCGCTGTAGCTGACCCAGATCTTTGACCGAGTGTCGAGCAGATTTCCATCCAAATTTGGTGACATTTCGCCCAGGCCTCATTACAGCAGAATATCTGATAGCAGTGGAAGTGAAACAGCTGCGTATGTAGCATTGAAATGCAAAGGAATGTTGCTGAAACAACAGACCTTGTCTGAGTGCAAAGGTCTTTCATTATTCACATTCGCGAAGGTAGTTCATAATTTGAGGCTCACTTTTAGTTACCATTATTACCGGTTTTTACTGCATTTAGTCCTTGTTGTCTGTTATCTGATAAGACAAAACCGTTTATTTAGGACCTCTTCAATTTCACTGAAACCAAAATAAGATGTGGCATATTTTCAGAATCCACAGTTAAAAACCCCAAACTGAAGTGGTAAGACGTTAAAGTGTTTGCATCGAGTCTGTACAGATGAACTGAGAGCTAATTAACTAATTAGTATGGATCCAGTTACCTAAGAGAGCCTTTGATGTCGTTTTGATTGGAGGAGGGTTAACCTTTTGACCCCTCTTCAGTTGTTTCTTGGAGTGTTTTGCTTATGTTTCACACTGTGGTGGATGAGGATGATTTTAAATGCATGTCAGTATTTAAAATGGTTATTTCTAATCAGTATAAAGTTTGTTTTTAATCGTGTAAGTTTTCATTGGCAAGTACTGCTTCTTGCAGATGAAAATGCCTAAAAGAGGTGAAGAAAACAAACATCTGACTAGTAATGAAGGATCTGGATCAATTAGCACCTTTGCCAATTTGCAACCAGACTTCCTCCCTTTCTTCTTCTGCATATATTTTTTATATCTCATGGTGCTGTAGTTAAGTATTCTTTGATGAATTATGGATATAAACATTCATAAGAATACCAAAGTGAACCCTAGTACAAAGTATTAGGACCATACAAAGAAAATAAGTAGAAATACAAAAATAAAGTTTTATATTACTATAACTGTATTACGAGATTAAAGTTATTGTATGAGAATAAAGTCGTAATATTGCAACTTAATTCTCAAAATACAACATTATTCTCATTATTTTGAGTTTATTCTTGCAATATTATGAGGCAATTCTACAAATTTTGTTTATGTTTTATTAGCATGGATCTAATACTGCATCAAATCCTATAATTTAATTATTTTAAAATAATTTTCTGCAATTTCAGTTGTCTCAGTTATACAAAAAATTTGTCACTGACATTGTAGCGCCATGCAAAAGCATTAATACCCATTTGTTGATTTCCATATGAAAGTTGTGGCATGCATTTGTATTTTTCACCTGTTAAGACGCCCAAATCCAGTTCAACCATTCATCCTCAGAAGTCACTTAATCAGTAAAGAGAGTCTTCATGTGTGCAATTTGTGACTGTCAAATAAAATCCTATTAAAATAAAAAATTTGTGGTTCTAACGTTACAAAATGTGAAAAAGTTCAAAGGTACAGGTACTGTTTATGGTCTCTATAACTTAAGAACAACAGAAAGTTAATAGAAATCTAAAACTACTTCATTTATTTGCGTCTCACATATCGGAACGACATGTCAACATAAATTTACAGTGATGTGAAAAACCACCAGCTGCATGCAGACATCTCACGTCTCTGCTGATATTGGAGGTAATAAGCACAACAACCTAATTATGCCACATAATGCAGACGACTAGCACGTCTCAATAACACAGAGGGAGGTCTTCCCCAAAAATGGGGTCCATCGCCAGCGGGGCGCAGACCTCCTGACTGTGAACCTGACACATTCACCCACATCAAATCACACGGCAGACAGAAACACGGGCGTCGCTACGAGCAACCAGGCTCAGAAAGCCAAGTAACATTGTGGAGCTCCAGTGCACGCAAAGTCTTATCAGAAAATGTTAAACAATTACTTTTCAATTACTACTAATAAAAGCAAGACCCAGTCTTACCATTTTTTAATTAATCTAATGAGTTTTAATATCTGCTTGGTTCCAGTTTAAAACAGAATGAAGATAATAAAAGAGGTTCTTCTTGACATATTTAAATTCATGTTTTGTGTTTGGAAAGTTTTTCTGTTTTACTTTTGAGCTCCTGTATTCACAACTCTTAAATGAAAAAATAGTTGATGCAAAGCTGAGTGTATAGCACAAAAAAACGGCTTTTCAACACCTCCATGCTGATGGTCTGTTAGTTACATTCAAAGCAGTGTTGAAAGAGTGGATTATTTTTAAAATGTTTAGTATTAAAATACTAATTTTATTATTCATTGGCAATGAATATAATTGTGAAGTGATAAATGATACGTAGTTTGAATGTTTTTAATAAATAAAATAGAAAAAGTGTGCCACACTAAATCAATACTGTTCAATTACATGTGCAATACGTCTTTATCAGGTTTGGACATTTAAAAACTAACATTTTTCTTTAAGCGTAGTCAGACTAACATTCATTATCCTTCCTGCAAAGAACCAGAACAACCCAAATAACAATCAGCTTGTCTTCAATAAGTTTGTTCACTGATTATTACAGGCCTTCACAGTCAGTAGCATTAATTTAAATCAGAGTAAAGGGGATGAAATACGAATGTACGGTACAAAAGTTAAAAAGCATGTATCATTTAGGTTCCACTTTCCACGATCTGTCACATAAAACTTCAATAAAATGCGCTGATGTTAGTAGTCATAACAGTTGAAGGGGTGTGAACATGTTTGCAAGGCCCTGCATGGCCTACAGTAGCTGCATTACATTTATTACAGTTGATGTTTCTCCTTTCAGGCTTTCAGTAAAAACAGATTTGCAGCATATCACAAGTTTATTTGGTTCTAAAGCACAAAAAACAGGAAAGAAAAAAGTGAACAAACATTGTCTTCTGATCTGAACCTGTTGCTGTGCCCTCGGGTTATAATCAGTAATGTGCCGTTTCATGTCAGGAACTAAAGAGCCAAACTAAATCCTCCTCATATGTTCTGGTTGTGGGAATTTCAAGCCCTGAACCTGGTCATTAAATCTCTTGTAATGAAACTTAAACCTCACCTTGGCACAGCAACAACCCCAGTAAAAGACAAAAAGAGGAAAAAGGAAAAAAAGAGAATAAAATCCACATCACCATGTGTTTTAGCTCAGGTAAGAATAATTACATTCTTGTTGCGCAACGTGTTAACCAATGACCACACATTCATCTGTGCTCTGAAACGATACTTTTAAGCTACGATGTTAGCATATGTGGAGAAATTCTCCTAAAAGGCTAATTCTCTGAGCTAAACATGAATGAAGCAAACCTGAACCTCATGTGGGCAACCCTCCTTTTCTCCCTCTGCCTCTAATGCTCTCCTTATAGAAAAATGCACAAGGTGGAGGGGGTCAGCACATTCACAGCCGCAAAGGTGCTGCAAGCGAGAGCTGCTCTTTTGATCTCCGCGAGGTGCTTGTCTCCAATAAATTAACCCACAATTGAAGCTATTTCTTTCAGCTAGAGCCTGTTTGTGCAGGCACCATTAACTGGTTAAATGCAGGTATTTATGGGGAAACTCATGCTTTGTCCTCATCAGAGCTCTTTGTACAGGCCAAACTTACAGTCCAGGGGTCCTGCTTAAAACGGCTCTGACTCTGTGCCTCTACGACAAACTATCAGGGGAAACTACAATAACCTAGTTAATGAACACATTGCAGAGGAGGTGGAAGTTTTTTTTCCACTTCAAAGTGAATGAAAGGCACTTATTGCAAACAGGAGCCCTTTACTACAGTCTTTTATACATCAGCAGCTTTAATATTCTGTTCAGACACAGAGAAAAAAACTCATGTTTCTAAAAATAAATGAAGATGTCTTTGTTTTTCCTTGGCTTGAACCAAAGCCGTCCACCTTCAGATTTAAGCTGCTGCTGTATGCAAACACCCACAGACTCACCACTTCCCTGCCTGGCTGAGATCTACGCAGTGCTTCCTTTAAGGCCAAGATCATGTTCCAAAACATGGAGGTCGCCCCGTGTTTTTCATTCACGTAAAGGTCATCCACCAACATCTCATGCCGCTGGTCAATGCGTCAGCCTCTTCTCTTCACCAACATAGTGGACGGTATTTCCATCAGGAGGACGGCGTTTCAAGTGTCACTTATTACGTCAAAAACAAGTGTTACACTTTCTGTTACGTAGGCAGGTGGTCTATGATGTTCTAAAAGGTGTATTTTATGTCATTGTGCAGTTAGAACACACATAATAACTTTTGTTTACTGAATTGTGATCTCTCACTTGAACACAAACAAAGCATTTATGATTAAAATATTGAATATTATCTATATAAAACACTTTTTTATATAGATAAAAAGTAACTATATTTTTAGAATCTGTATAAGGCTGTTATTTTCAAAAGGTATTTTATTTTGACTCATGTCATCGGAACATATATTCTAATCTATTGAGTATGACTGTACTGCCAAAGTCCACAAAATGAGTGTATAATGAGTGTATTTATGTTATGAGCAAATTAGCAGTATGTAGCTCAACAATGAACAAAAAAAGTTACTTGCTGGTGATTTAGTGAATAATTCTGCTTGCAGAATATTTACATATCTTTGTCTCGTTAAACCAGCAACAAGTAAATTCTAGATTTTAAAATTTTTACAAATAGAAATCTAAAAAGTGTTGTTAGCTTCAGTCTGCTTTGCTTCACGTTCAAATTAGCTTTAGCATCTAGCATCTTTGCTTTGTAGTAAAGATGCAACAAAGCTACAATTTAAAGCTAAATCAACAAAGTCAAATTAAAAACATCCTTCTTATATTTTTTAAGACCTTGAACATGCAGTACCACTGATAACCACTAGGTGCTGGATTCAAGAAAAGTTTGGCTAGTAGAGGGAAAAAAATATGTGTGGAACAGGCCTGAACAAAATGACAGCTGAAACTAAAATCTCCAGCTGCCGTTTGCACTAAAGCACAAACTAGTTAGCTAGTTAGCATTACACCACAGTTAGCAGCCAGAATAAATTGCAAAACTCACAGTTTAAAACTTTTTAAGGATTACTGAATGGTTTGGTGTGGTCCTCTGTGGCGGTTGCCTTTGTGGGCTATGCTTGTGGGTTCAATGTTGGCGCACAAGACATAACCGAGAGAATCCGGTTAAAGGATTTTCAAAATAAAAGATCATCCAGACTCAAATAATACATAAAAAGGAAATATTTAATTATTTCTTGCGTGGCCCGGTACCAATTGGTCCACGGACCGGTACTGGTCTACTGCCTGGGGTTTGGGGACCACTGGTATAAGGAGTTTCTTGCTCCAACACCTCAAGAAGTTTCCTCCAATGGCCGACAGATGATGAGTGCTAGCGCCATGATGGGACCTTCAGCGAATGCACAGCAGTCATTACAAGTGATAACTTGAGCTGCTGTTGACCTTCAGTCATTTCAAACCAGTCTTCTCTTTACAGTGATCCACATTACACCCTGTGCTACTTGTTTAATGTCTTTTTATTTGTGTGTCATTCTTCGTAAACCAGATAGGTGTGCATGAGAATCCTACAAGTTTAGCAGTTTCTGAAAATTGGTAGAAAAAAAAGGACAAAATTATGCAGCATGTTAAAAAAAATGCAGTTTGGAGGGAAATGCTTATGAGTTAGTTTTGTCCATGTTATACTGGGAGGATAATATCTCTCAGGAATACCAGTGGATGGTTTTCAACACCTACTGCTTGTCAGTTTCTGGACAAGTGTTTCAGGTTGGTGAGAGCTTCTGATAATGATTTACTTTGGTTTCTGACGCGTTGAGAGGAGATTGTGTGAACAAATGGAAAAGGAAGTAATTTCCAATGAAGATCATGAGTCATCCCTACAAATACCCATAAAGACTTGGAACTGTGTGCTGCCAGGTGTTAAATATCTGCTTGTTGATGATGCAAATATATCTTTATAAACATGTGTTGGTACTATGTCACTGAAACACGAGCCAGCCGTGTGTTGCAAGAAAAAAAAACAGGGGTGCTTGGTGATGCACGGCTTCTTGGTAACTAGAGTCTCTGCAGAGAAAAATTGTCTAAGTTAAGACACAACCATCCGTGTTCACACACAAACATGCACAGATGAGATTTATGATACCGTTTCTCTGGAATGTAAATCTAGCTCAATTTCTCATCCACGCTCCTCTCAGAACTTTAAAATTAGACCAAAATGATGAGGGTGAGAATGTGCCTTACAATACATAAACCTGAGGGTTATTATAGGACATCGTAAAGAAGTAGACATCAGCAGGAGGCTATATTCACACACAGGTGTAATTATTGATGCAAGAACCAATTACAACTTCATACAGTGCTGGAAAAAATTAAGAGGCCTCTGCAAAATGATCAGTTCTCTGATTTTACTCTTTATAGGTATATGCTTGAGTAAAATGAGCATCGTTCTTTTATTCTATGAACTAACGACAACATGTCTCCAATATTCCAAGCAGAAATGTAGCATTTACTTTGAATAACAAAAATGATGCAGTGCTTTCAGACCTCAAAGAAAATAAGTTCATTGTCATTTAGAAACAATACTAATGTTTTAACTCAGGAAGAGTTCAGAAATCAATATTTGTTGGAATAACCAGGAGGTTTTCAATGGGGTTCAGTGCTTATTTTTTTTCCAGAGCTGTATTTAATGATTAACTTGGAAATTAAGACAGTAGTTATACACTCAGAAAGCATTTTAAAATTACATTGTCAATGTAATCACTATAAAGTATAGTCACCAGGTTTTACTTAAAAAAAAATTAAAATCCATCCAGAAGGGATATCATTCATTCTGGTTCTCCCTTCTTTCAAAAGGATCAGCCCAAATCACTCCCCATATGGAGAAATTGTTCTAGAATACAGATGTATGGAGTGTGTCTCATAAAACTGATGCACATGATGTACAGAACGTCGACCAAGCTGAACATCCTGTGTTGACGGGTTGTCAGTTTTGTGCTGCCCTGATAAACACCAGAGTTAGTAAAACAGCTTCATTACAGTGAGAGTAACTGACAGTGACTGGAAGTCACCTGTAGGGTTACACAACACAGGAAACACAACATGCCTTCATCGTTTGTTGGATTTGAGTTTCTCTGGCCATAGTTGTGGTCAGGAATATTTTGCGTGCAACTTATATTTTGGTTTTGAGCTTCCCAGCAGGTTCTGCAGAAGGTCATGGTGAAGTGATGGAGCTGCGATGGAGGGTGTGGTGGTCACAGAACGTCCTGTCCCAGCCCTGCTCCGGCATGCTGACAGTGGAATGACATCACTAGTGGGGGCCCTTTTGTCCCGCTTTTCAGGAGCGTTGAAATTTTGCACACAAAGGCTGCGTGGTCCTCCTATCTCCACATCTGAGTGGACGCAGCACTTTTGAAAATCCCTAACAAGATTAAACGGTGGCGCAATCAGCTGTCAGTCCACACAAACTGGCTGTTTCTCAGAAGTCCCATAGGATGTAAGCCCCGCTGTTCAAACTTAACACACAAAAGCCCAACAGAAGCTGCAACCCAGTGGATGCAAAATGTTACCAAGCAAAAGAGCACTGCATTTCTTTACTTCAACTAGATGTGGTTCTCAATTTACAACTAGTGTATATCTAAGCTATTCATTCTCACTGGGTCAGTACATCTATATTTTCTTGGAATAAATATCTGTGTGAGATTTGTTTGAAATCTGATTATATAAATTAAATTCTTCAGTAAGACTTAAATTATTTTGTTTTTATTGTTTTCAAATCAAATGAAAACAAATCAAACTAACAGTATTCATTTTTTGTGTTCTGTTCTCTGTATATTTTGCTTTAGACTCCTAATTAGTGTTACTGTTTTCCCTCTGAGTGGGTGGAAAAATATTTTATTTGGACTAGATCTAAACAATTCAGCACAGACATTTTAAAATCAATTATTTGGGGTGAATGTTCGACTCTAACATGTTACAAGCATCATGAAAAATTTAACAAAAATGAAGCAAAGAAGCATGTTTGACATCAGCTTGTAAATAAATAACCAGAATCCCAATCCAAATGTAAACAGTTAAAAATGATGAATTATGTAGACAATTTCATTTTAAAAGCAGCGTTTATTTCAAAGTATGTCGGAGGAATTGCAGCTGCATTTAAGTCATTTCTCACATCAGGGATTTTGAGCCAGATTTCTGAAATTGGCCAGTATTACTGTAAGAAATCTTTGTGCAAAGCTGTTCTATGAAAAAGTGTCTAATGTAAGCTAATGCTCTCAGAGGAGTATGCTAATCTCTCTGCAGCCTCTAGCAGTTTAACCTCAGCAGTCAGAAGGTTAACAACACAGACAGCTGCAGGATCTAATCTGAGTCTCTGCATAATTTCCAGCAGGGAAGAACATGTTTGGAAATTACTGCCTTGAAACAGTATTCATCCCCTAATGGCATCATTTTACAGTGAAACATGATGGAGGCATCATGCTGTGGGAGACCATACTTAAGCAGAAACCTGGAAGATGGTCAAAGTTTATGACAGGAGCTAAATAAAGGGTAATCTCACAAGAAAACCTTTTAGAGGCTGCAAAAAACTTGAGACTGGAGATGAAGGAAACTATAAAAGGTACGTAAAAGTGTTAAAATGGATCTGTTAAAGTCCTAAATCCAAAAGAGAACACTTTAAAATAAATGTTCACTGTCGAATATGACTACGCTTTAGATGTTTTGCAAAATAAGAAAACAAAAAAAGGAGGAAGCATCCGTCTTTACATGTGCAAAGCTGGTAGAGAAATATTCCAAATGAGTGGCAGCTGTAACTGCACAGAAAGGTTTGCAAAGAATTGACTTAGAGTGGCTTAATGCAAAGGGGTAGTATAATTTTCTGATTTTTATTCATGAAAAAAAAATTGAAAATCATGAATAATTTCTGCACCATTTCACAATTTTCATTCTAGCTTGTGTTGGTCTAGGGGTCTGCAACCTGCGGCTAGAACAAAATATAGCTCCAGCAAAATGTTTTACTTTAATTATGAAGATAAAAAGAAGCTTTTAAAAGTAGCTTTTGTTTTTAGTTTCAAACTATGCCCCATTTCTAAGAAAGCTACATATTGTTTTAATTTTCCATATTTATGGAAATGGCTCACTCACCAGGCTTCTTTCTACTAAGGATTTTTTTTGGGGGGGGGAGAAATTAGATGATTTATTTTGTTCTATGATCATAAAGTAGAAATTAACTGTAGCTAAATATTTTAGATGTCAAAATATTTGATCAAGCATATTTTAAAAACATATCTATTTTTTTCTGTTCTCGGTTTCTTCTTTTTATAACTTTGTTGCATAAAACTGAACCCTGCTCTAACTTAATATGTTTTAATTGAACTTTTATCAATGCAGATTAAATCTCACTGAGAAAATAAAATGACCATAAAATTGTGGAAACTATACAGAAAACAACAATACAAGTGAGGTACAGTGAGTTTCAGAATGCGTAAAATTATAAGTATTTGTTTTACTTCCTTAATTCTGTACGTATTGAGGGAATGCAGAGTGATGATGTCCTGGAATCGGAGGTTGTGATTGGTGCGTTTGGGTGACATTGAGCAATAAGCATGAGGGCAACAATGGAAAACTCTGTATTCTGAAATGGTAATGTTTTTCCACATGCAAAGTGAAATGATGGGGAAGAGATTCAGATCCAGTTATAAACCGTATTACTCCTTGATGAGAAGAATACAATAACTCTGCTCATCATAAGGGTCTTCAGCTTATTGGCTCTGGACCTGGATTTGTCTCTTTACACCCTCCACACTGACTCTTAAAGACTTATTAATGTTTTTAAATATATAGGGTGATAAAAAGATTTGTTTCAGAAGTTTTTCTTTGTGTTTAACTGCAATATCTGAATAGTATTTATTTAAAAGAATGACACCAAGGTTATATTTTTCCCCCCCAATAACATGAAAAAAATTTCTCCCTTTAAATTTCCATTAAAAACAGAAAATTTGGTAAAAAATAAATTGATTCTGTTTCTGTAAAAGTTTCATGAAAACCTATTATTAGTAATCCCTAAAAATGCAAACTTATAAATATTTAGTAATGTGTTATTAGATTTTGTTTCTTACCTACAGTATCAGGTAAGAATGTATTTATAGTCACACTTATAGTTTTCAGTATTCTTTCTGTGCAATCCAGCAGCCAAGCAACAACCTTTTGTTGCCAAATTCACCCTCGTGTCTTTCCTGTGATAGTCTAAGTCTTTGAATAAAACATAATGAAGTCAGTGCCTGAAATGTGACCAAGTCTGAAAAATGTCAGTAGTATGGCCGGTTTTTTAAATATATTTCTGCCTTGAGTTTATTTAATGATGAAGATAAATATATCAAAATAAAGAATCCAAACAAACTGATAGGTTAATATTCTGCAAAACTACATTAAAAAACAAAAGAAGAATATCAATCTGCAACTGTCAAATCACTACAAGCGATTATTTGTCAAATCAAAGGCTTAGCGGAGTATGGTTGACCTCGTCACCCACCTGACCCCGGCACAGCCGTGCCTGGATTCAGCAGAGAGGGTCAGGCTGGTGTCGAGCCCTGTGGTTCAAAGGTGAGTGTAAGACAAGTGTTATCCTGGAAATTAGACCAAACTAATTGTCTATTAGTCCACTTTAATTATGGCAGAAGCAGAAAAACGTCTGGTTCGCTCATTTCAAGGCCATGACACCAGTCATTGATGAGGGTGAGGGGATAGAAAATTAGATTATGCATGCTACAGTGCACTGGCCACAAAAGCAAATTCCCAATTTAATTAACAAGCAAAGACAGTCTAACAAAGATCATCCACTGTATTATACCTCCAGCTTTATTTTCCACTTCAGCTTTTTATCCCGCTTATATCCCAGTTATTCAATTATTTCTAAGATAATTTAACAGTTTCATTTATAAAATTAGCAAACACAGTGAATACTTAATGTTGATTGGTCCACATTTATAATTCATGCTGGCCCCAGAGGTGAAACCTGACCCTTGTTAAGTTGCTCATTGCTTTAGCTAAATTCCTGCGTCGATGCCGGAATAATAATTAGCATATTTAAATGAGCTTACAGCTAGTTAACAGTCCAGTTGACTCCCTACTGCTTCATGTTAAGCTCTGTCAGCAGCCTGGATCTCCATCTGCAAGCCGCTGACTCTCCCTTGGTGAAAGGTTTAGCCGGGTTGCTTTGATCAGATAAATCCTCATGCCAAAGGATGGACTAGAACCTTCCTCTCTTTCTGCTGAAAGACAAAGACACTTGGTTCCTCT
Organism: Gambusia affinis; assembly: GCF_019740435.1. Taxonomy (NCBI): domain Eukaryota; kingdom Metazoa; phylum Chordata; class Actinopteri; order Cyprinodontiformes; family Poeciliidae; genus Gambusia; species Gambusia affinis. The sequence continues at coordinate 7,284,738 of NC_057888.1, forward strand.
CCTTGGGAACGCTCACAGTATCACAGAATCTTATTTCCGAGCAGAAAGAAACAACAACATGCAAAGCACTTAAGATGTAAGATGTTGTGAGTGCACTTCAGTTTGTAGTGCACCTTTTTTTTCTCTGGAAAGTGCACTCAGGAGGGGAGGTGGAGGAGTGCAGAAGTGGCTTTGACATGCATGAAGAGGCCGATTGCTGACTGGGATCTGTGCATAAACCCGCTTTTGTTCTAAATATGTTGTGCCGGTCACGGTCATTATCGCAGTTCAATGTTTGCTACCCATGACTCGACCCACATGTGACTGTGGAGAACACCTATAGAATATCATCCTGGAAGCAGTTCCTCACAATGAGGAATGTCTATTTTTGGATGAACTGGTGCATTTTCTGCTAGGGGAGAGTAAAACCGTCTTGACAGCGCTGAATATTCACAGACACATTAAAGTGTTACTTTTAGTGGATTTTACAGTAAAACATCTGGCTTGCTTTCTCAAATTAAGCTATTTGTGGCCACATAATTACAGTCTAGACATGCTTGTGTGAATTTGAATGAATTTAAAGTTTTTGTAAACATTTTGAAGAGTAAAATATATACAATGTAGTCAGCTTAGTTTGTGTTTATGTACATACACACAATCTAAACGTCTATTCTCGACGTGACATGTTTCTATGGTGTAGTTCATTTAACAAATCAAGTTATAAACAAACATTTGTTTGAAGGGAAAAAGGTTCAGAAATTTGTGTGCAGCAGATAAAGAGAACGCTTTAGTAATTGGCCTCTTTAAGTTCACACGTGCCATTAATTACGTTAAATGCCATTAACCTTATCTAAACTTCAGCTGGACCAGTGGGATTTGCCTGATATTTGCTCATTCGTATTTTTGAGGCAGAAAACCTCCAGGAATGCATCACTAAAGGAACTTCAGGAATATCCAGGAAGTGTAAGTTATGCTTTAATTCAGTTCAATTCAAATTATTTATGTAGCACCAATTTACACCTTGTCTCACTTTATAATAAAAAACTGAATTCAGTCCAATCATACGTCCATTGCAATTGATCCTAGTTATCCAACAAGTCAGTCAAGTTCAGTTTATTATTAAAATTGGTTCAAAAAAGAAGGAGATCCAGCAGATTGCATCAAGTTTTTGACTTACAGCTAACTAAAACTCTGAGCTGGCTCTATGGGTCAGAAGTATGACTTTTAGAAACTCTAGGAATCACAATCCAAGGAAGAAAATCTGCAAAAACTGAATCATCACCCAGCAAATAAACTGTATTTGTTTCCTCCTAAATGAGATATGTTCTTGAAGTAACCGCTTTAAAGGTTCATTACTGTGCCATAAATATTTCTTATTGCTTTTCAGCCATAGAAAGAGTTTAAAACCCTTTCCAGACTGACAGATGTCAATTAGTTTCCTCTGATCCTTCCTTAAACTTCTGCTTTTTGTGATATTTTAACCTACTTCATGTTGACACACAGGTGTTTAATCGACTCAAAAGGTCAGGCTTGGATATAAAAGGTCAGACATAGGCTTGGATGTAAACATTAAACCACAAAATTAGGTTAATTACATCTTATTTGTTACTTAGCAATTAGAGAAAATTATATTTTGAAAAAGGCCAGATTATTTTCAGTATTTATCATTAGTCTGACATGTTGTCATCTATATGTGTTTTAGCTTAAACCTATGGCTGGAGACGCATCCCTGAAACAACAAATCTGTTCCTGCAAGAAGGACTGAACATGGACCCTTGAGATAACAGTAAGCGCACTTAATGCCAGGATAACTGGGCGACATATGCTGGTGATATAATCTTAATGTAGACACTTACATACATCTGCTGCAAGGGGGATTGGTTTATGCTTCCATTAATGTGCAGCATGTTAAGTCGTCTTGTTCAAAGTTGCTTCAATAGCTTGTTGTTTGTAACAATGTTGACATAGAGTGATGAACAGGGCATCATTATTTGAGCCTTTAGAAAAGTTTGAGAAGGTTGAACTTCTCCCAATCAGAATCAGATCCATTGACTACATGACCACATCCTACTCAGACACTCTTTGTAAAAGAGAAAGTGCATCAATCAAATTGTCCCTTGAGGGATGCTGTAAAAGGGATTGGCGTTACACAAACAGTAATTTGACTTGTCCTGGTTTTAAAAGGGGGCCCGTGTGTTGTCATGTTGCCCTCCTGTGTCGAAGTTCACAGCGGGTGTTGACCGGGACTCCTGGATCAATCTGGGATTGTCTCACCGTTCGGTGCAGAGAAGCCTAATGGGAAAAAATGTACCACCTCATCACCACCTCCCAGGGTCGCCATAATGGAGCATCTATGGTCATTAATGGAGCGTACCTCCCACCTCAAGAGTCTCTATTCAGTCTCTGTCATCATTCACGGCCATCACTTCCTCAGAATCTAATGGTTTTGGAGGTTCCTTTTATCCCTTTGTCTCTACGCCTCTGTGTCTCTTCCCCATTTAGGAGCCCAAACTGGAGTACGGGCCATGCTAGTTGGGTGTTGGGTCTGACCTCTGAACCCCCTTCACTGGAGGCTCCTTCAGCTTTGTTTTGGGCCTCCGTCCCCCTTGCCAAGGTGAATCAGACCCCGGGCGGGTCACAGAGAGAGGGAGCCACTGGGGGTCTCATTGTCTTCCTATTCACTTCATAGATAAGTGGACATCAGACGCTCCCTTATAGCCACACACACTGAAGGCACAATTTCCACACAAAGTGACAGCTCCCAGTGCGAGAGGAATGCATGTGAATTGAGGAGGTTCAAAGAAGCAACAATGTAGGAGTATTCGCCAAGCACAGTTTCTCCTTCTTTTTATAATTTTGTGCAACTTATGCAACAATAGGAAAGATTACCGTCAAACAATTTATTCTGCTGTGAAAATTCCCTATGAAGCATACTTAATCCATCAGGAAAGAATCTATATGAAGCTGTGCAAAGCGTTTTCCACCTACATTAGAGAGAAACGCTTTCTTAAATCAGTGATTCAGCAGGATTGACCAGTGCAGGCTTATTCTGCCTTTTGTGCTTTAGGGGGCAGGAGAGAGTCAGAGGAAAAAGATAAGAGCCGTGAAGCTGGAGCAAACCTGTGGCTGGGGGGAGATTAGGAGGTAACTCTGAGGGGAAACCTGTCCCCCACCCCCATGTACATATTCTGGGCCGAGACCAGCAGATGAGGATTATTTCAGACTACAGAAGGGGTGGGGGTGGGGGTGGAGGGGTGTTGGCGAGTCTTTTTGATGACGCTCTGCTTTTGAATAAATGGAAACAAGGTGCAATGACTAATTTAAAGGGATCTTAGACACAGTATGTTGTGTTAATTGAATAATAACAGCGTTTTCAATAAAACCCTGTTTCACAATTTACATAAGAGATGCATTCTTCCTTTTCATACAATTTGTTGTCATTTATTTCTTTTCTCTTCTACTGCTCTAATGTAGTGAGATTAGAGCATCAAAGCCTCCCTGTAGATCCATTGACCACTCATTTCATCAGCTCATCACAGGACATATTGCTGTTTTGTTAGCCCAGTGAAAAGCAGCTTAACAGGTTCATCCTTTGTGAGAGCTGCTGAGAGTTAGAGCTTTACCCCAATTGCAGTCTGTAATAAACTTTCTAGTCTGACCAATCTACAGACATCACCACAAACCACAAACTGGGAATTATTTTTCTGACGTCAGGTAAGAAAGAACGAGTCAAGTCTCTGTTTCTGTTCAACAAGAGGAGGGAGGGAGATAAAATAACAATAAATTACGTAAATAAAAAATATCTATCTGTTTTTCCACACTATTTACCATGACAAAAGTGAGAAAAAGGAGTAAGTTTCCACCAAAAAACTCAGAAATTGTGAGATTAATATCCAAAATTTTCTAAACAAAAAAGGACATTTCTAAGTTTTAAAAGGAATTTTCTTTTAATTTTCAAACTCAGAAATTTCCATAATTTATTTTTTAATATTTATTTATTTATTCGTTTTTTACAAAATTTCTTCAGTTTTTTGGTGGCAATTTTGTCTTATTTTTTCTATCTACAATTTTACTAGAATGCCATCATAATTTACCTATACTATTTCACCCAACTGAAAAAAGAACGAAAAGAAAAAAAATTGTTGAAGCTGAATCCTGACTTATTTCCGATTAGCACTTAGTTTACATTGAACTTAACTCAAGTTAATACCAAGTAGCAACAAAAGATGCTGTATGTTTTTCACTCATAGTTGTGCTAACAAATGAATCTGACTATAGTGGCCAAAAATAAACATTAAAGTTTAAATGTTTGCATACAAGTGATAACAATAACGTCACACAATGAGAATATTGTATCACTGTTGCCAACTCCCCTGTAAGGAAAGTAGCTATTGGCTGTCCTAAAAGTAGCTGGATGACATCGTCATCTAATTTGCATATTTTCTCACACTCTTGGTATTTGCAATAGCAGCAATCAAAGCAAATAAACTCAAGTAGAGCTGGAACACCTGCCACTTTAAAAAATATTTTAGATGTTATGTGTATTTTTGCTGCAATTAATTTTATTGTTATAGATGGATCACACAAAGAATGAGCATTCTGCTATATAGGAATATAAATAATTATGTGTTATAGCACACAGAAGAGCATTAGTTAAACGATTAGCCAGCAGCAACCTTTGGAGACCATGCAAAGACTTTTGTGCATCTGAACAGTGTTGCCTTGAAAGTATTGGTGTTTATTTAATGTTTAATTGGTTCATTATAACAAAATGGGAGATAATGCAAAAAACCCCCCCAAAAAACACCCAAGGTAAAATAAATTATCATTATCCTTTAAACATGTAAAAGGAAAAGAAACAGAACATATTGAAAAAACTTGAAAAAGACATAAAATTTCAAAGCAACTTAACAAAACAGCTACATTAATACTGCATATTTCACTATTTTAATTAGAATAAAAACTCATTTGTACTACAAAGCTAGCCGTAATTAATTACATTCTGTATAATAATGTGTAACAACACATCGTGTGACGTGGAGTGTGTCATTGTTGCCAGACTGTTGGTAAGAAACAGATGACATGAAGATCAGCAGGGTTTTACTTTTACTTGTTTTTACTGGCTCAAAGAGGATCAATAGAACATCGAGGTGCCTCATTCGCCCCCTCTCCTCTCTGCCGACGTCATGGAAGGTATGATGTCATTGCCAGAGCACACACACAACAAACACATGCTCTCACCTGGTTTCTGCAGCAACCAAACCACAGCAGCTTCCTCCTCCCTCGATGTTGCAACAAGTGTTCAGTGAAGGGGCCCATGCTTACCTAGAAAACACGGGAAAAGGCAAAAAAAAAAAAAAAAAAAGAAGAAGAAGAAGAAGAAGTTGAGTTAATGTTAGATCTGACATCCGGGCTGTAATGACAACAAACGCTTTTACTTTGCTTTTGTCTTTTTTTAAACCCAAACCATAGAGTTTTGTTTCTGTCTGTGTGACTCAATACCAGCTATGATAAAATGCTCTGAGGTTTTAGATTTGACAGCTTTCACTAACCGCTTTTTTAACACTCGAAAGTCTCAATTTGTCACACTTTTTTTTCCGTGCTGCGACTGAGAGGAGTAAGGAAATAAAAACTTTTCATTTAAAATATGTATCTGTTTAAAATAAATATGTCAGCAATAGTGACATTTGTCGAGTAAAGAAAAGATCTGATACAGGTTGCATTATGTCAAAAAAATTGGAATTGGGTCACTTCAGGTTGCAGTGTGAATGCAGCCTTAGTTAAAACATCATATTAAAACTAATTTAAAATCCCACCATTTTGACCTACGAAAAGTTTGGATCATTTGCAGCATTTGAAGTTAAGTGCGATGATGTCACACCTAACAAGAAGCTGAGCAGGAACTAGAAAAAAAGCAGCCAATGTCCAAAGAAAACCTTGGTTGAAACTGTTTATAAGGACAATAGTGTGGCACCTCAGAAGTAAAGTCTAAAGAAATTAATTTCATAGGTAGTAGCTTAGGTTACGTTTAAAGGCACACTATTCCAATTTCAAGAATACTTTTTCAAATGTGGGCTTAATTTCACCCTATCTTTACAATTATGCAGCTAAAATTTAACTCTTTCAAATATTATTTACAGAAAAAAATTCTGCATTAGAAGAACCACTTGTCTGGCTAAAACCACCAAACAGCTGGTGATGGCGGTTAATCAAGAACCTTTAATTTAATTGGCTGATTTAGTACTAATAAAACAGTCTCACATTATTCAGGCACACGGGCTTACACAAGCTCACTACAACCAAACTGGCGGGCACGACGCCAGGCCTTATGGGTAACTGGCATGGCTGATCGTCTCCATGGCAACAAGAATGCTACCCCCCACCCCCCACCCCCCAGGCGAGTGCCAGGAGAGCAGCTGGTAGGTAGCGGAGGATTAGTCTCCGAACAGATTTACTGCCAGTCAAGTACTGCATGCCCTTTGAACAGAGGAAGAAATCATAAAGAAGCCATTAGAGCGAGAGAAAACAAAGAGCGAATTGTGGCCCGATCGAGCCGAGTCCGCTGACGGAAAGCAGAGACGTTTTCCTGCTTGATCCACTTTATTTACTGAAAAGTTTTTAAAATTTACAAATGTACAAACAAACAAACAAAAAAAATCTGACAAAGGCAATACAAAAAGAATTCAAACAAAACAAATGAGGGCAATTATATGTAATAAGAAATAAAGCTCTCTTTAAAAAAAAATATATATATATATATATATTTGAAATGAGAGGTATTTAAGGAAAAGCCACAAAATCACGAGGAGAGTGAAATAAATTAAAAAAGCACAAGATTTGAACCTGTCTGCTGATGGCCGAATGGAGAAAATAAACAGTGGCCGAACAAATTCAGTTCAGGACATTTTTTAAATAAAATGTCCTATAGAGAAGATATTCCCTTCTCTAAGGAAAATGTCAATGTAATTAACACCAACCCAGGAAAAAAATAGGTTAAGTCTGCTGGTTCCAAAGTCATCTGTTTCCAGACACTAATTGAGTTTGACTGGCTGCAGTATTTCCACTTCATTCTGATTCAGGAATACTTCTCCCCACTAACAAGCGTCTCCCTTTGCAGACCTCATCATGTTTACACCTTATTGAGCCCTCCAGCAGGCAAAAAGGTGAAAAACATCCATCGTAGGCAGATATCTGCGCTATGCATTAGCAGTCAGATCTCATCTATACGTCTGAGAGAAAAGATAATTTTTTGTTGTCATTTGACATCAGAAACTTCCAGATGCACTTGACGTCACATTATCTTGGTGTCAACATGACAATATGACCTTGCGTCAGATAATTACCAACATGCACACGTGAAAAATACATTTGGATTAAAGCGGGATTTGAGCCTCTGAGTGAACAATTAGGAACAAGTCGAGGCATGTCCCCGTCAGCGCCCCTCTGCCATCCCATCAGTGGGCATTCACGAATCAACAGACTTGTTGGGAGACTGCAGTCTTTCTGCAAACCAGCAGCTGCTCATGCAGCTGTCCACAGAAGAAGCTTGTGATGGACACAAAAGAACTGCTCCACACACCCGAGCAAATTGAAAAAGGTGAAAAAAAAGCATGCCTCAAAGAGCCTTGCTGAACAGATTACTTATTCATTCAAATGTGTGGTAGCTGGAAACTTGCTGCGCTTCCAAGAAAGCTGCCAATTTCTGATTAGACACAGAAAACATCCAGGAATGGATCAGGAAGTACAGCAACAGATTCTGGTGCTCAAGGAACTTTAAATCCCCCCATGGGGTACATGACATAGCATGGGTACTAATCATAAGGACAAACAAAAAGTCTACATAGAATCACACTGATATGCACCAGACGTCCAAACCGAATCAAAAAGAAATTTGAAGACACACAAAATATGTAATATCTACAAAAACACACAAATACTCTTTTTAAAGGATGTGAATGAACCATTATAGGGAGGAAAAATATATTGAAACAAGAAATGGAGAATTACAAATGATTCATAATATTTTCAGAACCATAAAACAGCAGAGACAAAATATAACAACAGGTTTTATAATGACGCAAGACAACCACAAGAAAATTTAAAATGATCAAAGTGGATCAAAGAACTACTGACTCAATTCACTCACCCAGTGATGGGTTTTAATTATCTCTCCCCATTAGAATGTTTGCATTTGTGGTAATCACACTTTAAAACTTAAAATTGTCAAAAACTTGACAAAGGATCAATTACTGCTTCGCCAGCGAATAGTTTAAGCTAATGTTCTTTGATATAATGTAAGGAAATGTGATTACGTGACTCAGTATTCAGTCCATAACATCTAGTGGTTCAGGGTGAGATATGGTGGTGGCAGCATCATGCTGTTGGGAAGCTTTTCTTCAGCAGAGACTTTGAAGCTGGTGAAAGTTGATGGGAAGGAAGATGGAGGAAAAATACCAGTGAATCCTTCAAGACTTAAGACTGGGAGAGACGTCAGACTTCCACCAAGACAACAACCTTAACAAACAACAAGAGCTACAGCAACGTAGATTAAATCAAAGCATATGTGGTAAAATGGCCTAGTCAAAGTCCAAACATAAATCCAACTGGGAATCTGCATCAAGATGTGAAAATTGATGTTCAGACATTCTCTATCCAACCTGACTAAGCTTGAGATGCTTTGAAAAGAATGGGTAAAAAATATTTAAAAACCAAAGATGATTTATTGGTTTATTTATAACTAGATTAAGCACAAAACCATACTTGTTGCATTTTTAAAGCAGCTTTTTTAAGGTCACATAACAATATCTCAGTTGTATTTAAGTATATAAAATAAAAATAAAAAATAAAAGCATGATAAGCCGTGCTGCTTGATGGGTTGTTGTAGTTCATTTGGTCGAGCATCAGAGGAGAATATTTGTCTTCAGTGGCCAAAATAAAAGGAACATTGACCAACATATTTGATGTGTATCGAAGATGACACTCATCAAAATGTAATGTTTGTTACTGGTTTTCTCAATTGTCGATTATGGTGTTTTTTTTAATGATTTTATTTTTTTGTCTGTTTATGATGTAAAGCTCTTTGAACTACATTGTTGCTGACATCTGCTATACAAATAAACTCGATTGATTCCCTGAAATGGAGCCAGCAAGAGGAAAATCGTTGACATCTGGGAATACTTTGAGATGATCGCTCACAATAAAATTCTTCTTAAATAAAAATAATTAACCCCTCCGCCTCCCAATTTCTCACCTTCTGGAAATTTCCATTATTATTTGTAGTCTGATCAGCAAAGATATATCAGTCTTGCACAGCAGAAACAGATTTAATGCTGTTGCAAGACTAACATTCTGCATGTAGCTAAATATAAGGGATCAGGGCTAATTAGGAATCCAAGAAAAAGCGAATGCCCCAACAAGCACTGCACTCCCAATACAGTAAGACATCAAATGTCTTTATTGTCAAATCAGTATATGACATAAAAGAAAACCCAACACAACCACTGACTTTTAACATATACCAGGATTAGACTGGCTACAAATCCTTTTAATAATTAAAACATATGACAATTAAATATGATTTAACTGACTCTCCTGTTACTGAACATGAGTTTGATGAAAACTTTGTGACAATATTGCATTTAGTAATTTTTGGAAGCAGTTTCACCAGCAGATGTCACTACTGAGTGATGAATGAAGCATCGAGTAATGAACATTTTGGCAAGGCAAAGTGTTGGAAAGCTTCGTTGCTTCACGAGGCTTCATTTGCCCATCACGACAAGAGAGCCATGAAAGTCTGCGGGAGAATGAGAGTTGTTCTTGTGCTGCAACCAGTGACTCCACCCCCTTAGCCGGCTACAGGGATCCACTCTTCAGTAAAACAGTAACAGTTTTGTTGTGATCCAACATTGTGCTGCTTAAAATGTTCGGTTTAGCACAATTTCTGATAAGGAACAAATGAGAACTTCACTTATGGGAGACAGAGACGGGTTACTGTTTACAATCACGAGTTTCAAGCTAACGGTGGAAGCTGAGGGTCAAAAAGCGCATGCACGTTCGATGGCAGGCTAAAATTACACTGCCATCTAGTGACCTGGCGTGACAACTACAGCTGACTCAAGGTGTCTTGGAAGTTTTTCCCAATCACCTTCCAAAAATACCAGCAGTTTCCAGACAGCGGTCTTGTGTAAACGTAGTCTGAGTAAACGCTGTAGAAAAGAGCCTTTGGTCTGGTGTACTCTGGTCCTGGTCTTGACTACAACCGCATCATATATTTCTTAGAATTTGAAGACCTCTGAATGCCAACTGTGGGAAAAAAAAGTTATTTTAATTTGGAACCTGGAAAAAGCTGTTCTTGTAGAAAAAAGGTCAACTCAAATCCGCTTTTCCCTTCTAGCTCTGTCCACTCAGTTCACCCTGTCATATATTCCTCTGAAACAGAAGAGTGAAGCAGTGCAGGCAGCAGAGGTTTGTACAACAGTGGTTACTGGTCAAACAATAGTCTGCATTCTCCGCTCTCCTGTTTTCCTTCCTTCTCGTCTTTTTATAGACGCCTTTCTTTCTCTTTACCATTTCCCAGCCTTCCCCTCTGACATGAGTTTAAACCAAGCCGTATCATTAGGGAGTCAAGAGCATCTCTGTTGTGCCTGTGAGGTTTCCCCCTTCTCGGTTATATAACGATCTTCCCGTAGGCCTCGCTCTCGCTCTGTCTCTGTCTCTCAGTATTGGCGGCGTTCCCTGCCTGCTAACCCGGTCCAGCTTTTGGCATCAATCCAGTCCAAACAGAACCCACTTTGTCCTCGACTCTGTTTTTGGCACCAGCTGTTTGAGCCTAACTCCAGCAGCTGACTCCTTTGTTTTTCTTACAGGCGGCTTTTCTCCCCTCTTACATCACCTTCTTGTCTTCTTTTTGTTTCCCTCAAAATTTGATCTGTTCTTCAAGAATCTTTTTCTGTCTTATTTCTATTGACATCTTTTGCAGATTTGCCTTGAGGCTTTGGTCTCCCCCTCCGTCTGCAGAAGAGATTGTTAGAACGGTGATGTATGAGGGCAGCTGACGCCCACCTGCTTCCCAGCAGTCTGTCTGGAGGGTATTTCTAAGGTCCTTCAACGCCTATTGGCTATTTATCCGGCTCTGCAGATGAATCAATAGCAACTGTCACACCTGCCTTAACTCCTGGTAGAAATTGGCAACAGTCACAGCCATTAGTAAGGATAACAAATAAAGGCACAGCGTAATTATGTCCTTTGGCATTGCCAACAATACTTCATAGGTCTTTATAGCTTCATGACAGCGGTCTTTAAACTGGATTATGTCTTATTTAATTGAAAACAGAGAACAAGCTTGTTAGCAGCAATAAATAGGCATTTATCTTCGATCTAAAAGTAGCACAGCTTCAGTTATTACAGCTAGAAACCAGCAATCACAGCTGAAATATGGGTATAGTGATGGACTCAGACCTGCACCTTCAAAGTCACATAAATTCAGTTACAAAGTCAGCCTTCTATCATTTGAAGAACATTTCAGCAAGATCTAGAGAAACTCATCCATGTGGCTATCAGGAAAATCAATTTAAATCAAGGCTAAAAACCTACCTGTTTACAGCTGAACCAACGTTAATCAACATATTTGATGTGTATTGATGATTTTAATTATGGAACTTGACAAAATGTAACGTCAACTATTACAGGATGTCACAATGTTCAGTGTTTATGTTATGTTTTTACAATGTAAAGCACTTTGAACTGTCTTGTTGGTGAAATGTGCTAAACAAGTGCGCTTGATTGATTGATTCATTCCTTTGTAACATTAAAATTGTTAAAATTTTTCATAAATTGGGATGAGTCAGAGAGCGCTCCTGCTGAATAAAACACCACTTAAGCATAAAGTGATTTCAGTGAAAATTCCAGTATTTTCCTGCTCACTCAAAAACTACAGTGTTGCAGTTGTTGCATGTTATTAAGTCACATTTTGCAGTTTTATTAAAATACTTCAAGCTTTCAAATGCTTTCTGCTTCTAACTTTTGCCAGATGTCCCCTTTAAACCACATATTGCCTGGCTGAGAGCCTTAAATGCCAGAACCACAAGTTAAATTTACCTCCACAATACCCTTTTCATTGTGGTATGCATAGTTTTAAGTAATATCTTGAGTCTCATTGTATTAAACAGGCAAGAAAGTCTTTTCTCATCTAAAAAGAGTCAAAGAAAAGAATCAATTAAACCGTCAAAGCACCTCATTGTAGAGAACAATGCTAAATTAGAGCTGGGTCTTCCCAAACTGTCAGCCCTAATTTCCATTTGGTCAAAGACGGCGTAGAATTGGCGTCCTGAGCTCATGAAAACACAATGAAATGAGCTAATATCAATTCAGAGGTCAGATGTCGATCCCATCATGACTTTATTATTCCCCCCATTCATGTTTGAGCATTAGTCACGGAGTAATTGGGTAAAAGCGTATTGATTTGACTCCAGTGTTAATCGTGCATCGAAGCTGTTTGGGTGTGAGGGGTTTACTCTCTGACAGTACAGAAACTTTACGTTTTATTTGGTTCATCTGTCAAATCCAGGTGTAAGAGGGCCGAGACTTTTTGGGAACAGCTCAGTTTGCTGCATTGATTTGTGCCGCAGGCAGTGGTTTGCTGTCCATTGTCATTGATTTGTGCATCATGCGACCTTTAATCTGAGAAAGCCAATAACTATAAAGCTGTAACTGAAAAATTATTGCTTCTGATTGGCTGAGAAGGGCTCAAACCGTTGCTTTGTGTCAAATATTTCAGCGTGGATGCAACAGTTTGCTGTCTGGCCCTAAAGTTGCAACACTTGTAAAATGCATACAATTTATTAAACAAAATGCCTCCAACCCTGTAAGACATGCTTGCATTTATACTTTAACATCTTTGATAGATTCAAAATGAAAAACATAAGATGTGCAAGGGCACTCAAAATAAATTAAGTAGTCAGAAAAATGTCTAAAAAATGTAAAGTCTTTAATTTGATCAGAAACTTAGAAGAAAACAAAGCAAACCCAAACTATGCTTTAAAATTAATGTAGATAGAACATTTATTAATTTACACTTCACTTTTTTTTATCAGTACAATATCCTGCACCTTTCAAAACAAGCACTTGTCATTTGGATATGCAGGCAGATTGATCTTCAAAGGGAGGAAATGACTACAAGTAAACTAAAGTCAGCTAAAGCAACTGGAGCGCTGAGAAACCAGTCTGAACAAGGATGTGGGAAAACAAATCTCTAAAGCTCGGTGTTAAAAAACTGCAGCAAAGCGGGAAAGTCGGGGGTGGTGCAGATATGCAAAAAAGATAGAAACTTCAGGTAAAGACAGTGAATATTTGCATGAATGTAATTTCTTGGTTTTCAATTTTTAGCAAATTTACAAGAATATCAAATGTTACTCCACTTTGTTGTAAAAAGGTATGAGTGTGTAGAATTTTGAGGAAAGAGGTCAATTTAATACAATTTGGTATAAAGCTCTAACATAGCAAAATGTGGAAAAAAATGAAGTGCTTTGATTACTTTCTGTATGTATGGTGAAATCATGGCAATACTGAAGGAAAACTTGGAAAAGACTGAGGTACAGGTTCACCTTCAAGCTGGAAATGTAGTCTAATAAACGAGCCAGAGTTACAGAGCATTTAGAGAGCATGTTCAAAGTGCCAAAAAAACACAGTGCGGTTTGTGCTTGTAGCAAACTGAAAAGGCTCAAGAGGCATGAAAACTCCTCCAAAATGCTGCATTCTCAGGCTTGTTTGTAGCCATGCAAAACATTTGATTTATTTTGGGAATTCATCAGGCGACAGTAGCTGTGTTTCCATTCACTATAAAAATGTGCTAATTGAAATAAAAAACTGCTTAATGCAAACTTTTCAATAAAAAGTTGTTGCCCTAAGAGGAGGTGTTTTTTTTTTTGGACGTATCCAAATAAATATATTTCTCAAAACTGCAATGGAAACACTGTTTTTGCATCAACAAGTCATGTCATCAACAGCAGGATGTTACTCCTGGCAAAAACCACGAAGAAGACAACAGGAAGTGGTTGGAGAATGATTGTTTGTTTTTGTTTTTTTGGACAACGTGCAGCTGGCTACACCAGAGCTCTCACAGAATTGCACAGTTCATAAAAAGCTGTATGTTACTGAAACATGTTGAATCCATAGTTGTTCTGTAAAGTTGTGGACTACATTTTCACAACAATGCTGCATATGTAGCCACTTCCAAGTATAAGGAACTTGTCTCTCCAATGCTTGAATAAGATGCAGAATACATCTCATGTAACTGTTCATCTGTGGCTGCCATGATTTTTAATGACTTATCGCATAAACCAGCTTACTCACATGTGATTTTAATTAAATTTTTCATTCAACAGAAACACCATAATAGCAAAAAATTAAACACCAGCATAATATAGTCCAAGATTTGTGCACATTTGTGATGGAAATGCTGCTACTGTTGGTAAATAATTTTGTCTGTTTATTTTATCTGCATCTCCACATCTGTCCCATGAAAAACCTTTGTTTCTGCTTCAGTATCAAACTCCTCTCAGCAGTTATTCTGCTCTTGCAGGATAAACTGTAAAATTACCACACACATTAAAAAGCACAAAGCATATCAGCATTTCTTCTGTAGTGCCACTTATCAGGTCACACTCGTTTAAACCGCAGATAGAGATTAGAGAAGGAAACTCAAACAGCCGCTGCTTTGCTCAGACACATTTATTCCCAAGATATTCCACTAATGGGCAACTCCGGTTCTGCTGGGGGTGTTTGGACGTGCCTTGCTGGTGCCTCCCTTTGCCTCACTCAGCAGCCCTGCTTGGAGAGTGATGAGGAAATGGCCTCTTCCTGATGTATATTGACAGGATGAAGGAGTCTGAGCGTGTGGTTTGGGTGCATGTGTGTGCATGTGTCAGCAAGCGTTTGCAGAAAACTGTCTGCGAGAGGGAAGGAGGGAGGCAGGCGGGAATCTGCTGTGTAATTACAGGCGATAGAAAATAAGGAAGACTGTTAGATTTAGGGACATAATGGAAAGCCGAGAGGAATGTGCTGATTAATGGTTGGGGGGGAATCGAAGCAGCATCCCTAAGCAGCTCGGCTCATTAAAGTTCAGTCTGAGCCAGCGCTCCCATCATTAGGCCTTAAAACAGCCTGAAATGCTACTCTTGTGTGGTATCCTCATTAAAGCTACAGATGATAATAAAACAAAGACTGGATTCTCTTTTGTCAGTTCAAGCCGCTGTGCTTCAATTAAATAAGGGAGTAACATTTTTCAAAAAGAAAGCTTTGTGTCTGGCTGTGTAAATGGAATATCTCCAGCATTTAAATTTATGAATATATAATCATAATATAAATATCTTAGAACACTTGAAATAAGACAAAACTCATTTTAAGTCAATAATTTCTTTATATTGATGAAAAAGTACTAGCTAGATTATTTCTCTGCTAATGGAACAACACGTTTTTCATCAATATTAAGGAATTATTGACTTAAAACAAGCTGAAAAGTGACTTGTAAGCCAGTGTACCAAGATATTTGCTTTAGAAACAAAATCAAAAATACTTTGTAAGATTTTTTTTTATTTTAGCAGTGTTTGGTTCTGAAATTTATCAACAAATATAGGAAAAAAGGGAAAAATACTATTGCTGTTTGAATATACATTAGGTTGTTTGTACTAATGAACACAAAAACCTCCTATTTAACTCTGCATAGTTCAGTTCAAGGTTCTACATCAATTTAAATTGCACCCACCCGATAGTTGTTTCCAGCTGGAAAGCTCTGAAAACTCAACAATAGACACTTGCAGACTGCCTTCATGAAACAAACAGAGGTAAAATATGACATCAGATCCAATCTCTGTCCATACTTGCATGGCTAGCAATAAATATTATATGAGCTTTTAGAGTTGGCACTGCCAGACACAGGAACTAGCCACCCAGTTCCTTACACTCCCCATGGCCTTGTGCTGGTAAGAGCATCTGGAATCTGGGGCTAATGTTGCTAATTGGTCACAAGCAGCAAGAACCATGAGTACGCCTAACACCACAGTAAAGGGGATGAACAGGTTTTTCAAATAGTTTTTTTGTTTGACTCAGTGCTGTGTGAAAGCAAACCCCAACAGCTGAAAATGTGACAAATGTCGCAGTTTTTGCCCCCAATCGACTACCAGACTATCAGGTGTTTCTGAACTTCTCTCTCTCTCCACTTCACTTCACAGTGAACAATGAGAAAAGACTTGTTGAAAAGGAAAACACGTGCAACCAGTTTTCAACAGTTGTCTTGATTGTATTCGATCTCGAGTGAACAATAATCACATCAACCAGTTTAAAGCAAGTTGATCTGTCACATGTTAAACGTATCCTAGGCAGGGATGAGAAGAGTTAAGTTATTTTCATCAAGCTGCAAGGAATATATATGAGGTTCTTGTGTTGAATGATAGAAAATCTGATACTAAAAACACAAAACCAATATGACAAATTTATTAAATTATTTTAAAATCATGACACTCTTAAAGACGGTCAGTGCAACTTTACCAAAACCTCAATCAGCTTTTCAGCATTGATTGTTTTGGTTTGTCATTATTTCAGTCATTTAGGGGTGCTTACTTGATTTTTTTTTTGTCTAAACTCTCGCAGATTCTTGCATAAATAAAAAACAAATATGTAGGTATGTTCCTGCTGGATTTAAAAAGAAACATTCACAATAATAAAGGAAAATTGAGTTTGTATTTGTTGCAAAGAGCCAAACACCGCAAAAATGATTCAATATTGACAAAATCTTCTAGTTCCGCTGGCAGATTATGTCACTTATGGGAAAATTGTTTTCTTATGAGTGAAATAATCTGCCAGTGGAACCATAATTTTTCTTAATCAATGTAAAGAAATAGTTTTCTTATTTCTTACCGAAAATGTACTTGTAAGCTGGTTCTGTCTTATTTCAAGTGTACTAAGATATTTTTGCAAAAATACTTGGTAATATTTAGTTTTTTTGTAGTCATACTGCTTGTTTTCCTCCCTTCAATCATTTTGAGCAACTCATCTGTAAAATGGACATTTTCAAATGCGCTCCATCCTGGGTGCCACCGTCAGGTAGCATCAGTGACTTGATCAATCACGCTGCGTTTGCTGTCCAGAGGATAAATCGCTGTGGTAACAGAGTTGACCATGGTGGACAGTAGAAGGGAAAGTCTGACTCATCGCGCTCAATAAAACAAAGAGCAAACAACAAGTGCGTCAGGGACGGATGTTCAGCAGCTATAAATGTCAAAAGCATCATTTCCCAGGGAGATGGGAGGTGGGATCACAGCACAAGGCTGCTTACAGGGCGCTATGGCAAAAAATACGTTACAGTCGGCTGAGCTCATCAGTTTCCATGTCTGGAAAAAAATCCCTGCTTTTGATTTAGGATGAACTGGTTTCTAATTTATTCTCAATCAGCCTGCAGACACCAACGTTCAGCCGATGAGGAGGGATTAACAGCTGAAATATTACCTGGGAGGTGACATCACAGAGTCCATTTACAGTGGTGGCTGTTCAGCAGCTTTCTCTCAGATTTACCAGAGAGAGTCTCCCCACTTGTGAATTCTTGTGAATGTTTTACACTCTCTGTCAGATCCAGGAGAAGACAAGGATTCATGATTCATTGAGAGGTGGAAATGGACAGGTGTAACAATCTGACAGAGCACTGTGATTAAACACAATTAATCACAATTCTTAAGCTTGAAATGAAAATATGCAAATACTACAATAAAATATAGTTCAAAAAAATGTTAGAGAATGTTTTATTGTCTCAAAGCAAAGATGTCTGAAGAGTCTCAGTTTTCCAGGTTTAAAAGAAGTCATTTTGTTTTCAACGCTAATTTAGAAATGTTAATAAACTGGTTGTGTTTTGGTGGAAGGATAATTCATAATTGTAATATGTACAAACTCCATTGTTTTAACCAAACTCCCATCACAAAGTTTTTTGAAAAGCAAAATTTGCCGCTCCGCTCACCACTTTGACTCTCCTCACTCAACTTTTCATTCACATTTGTGACTCAGCATTGTTGACCGCAGTACAAGACATTGTAATGGGTTCGACGCGGCTCCTTCTCCATTCACTTCCTATTAAACTTGTGCAATGAGGGGAGTCACTAAATTCCTCCAGCCAAGCTACCGCAAAATTTGTGCTTGTGAAATTTCTGGCTCATACACCAATACGTGCACATGCAGGGCTATCGATACAAAAAAGTTTTTTTGTAGTGAGAGTTGCACTCCGCCATGATCCCCATTTGCCACCGATTGTGCTCATAACATTTACTGACAAAATCTCCAGGTGCAGCCAAGGTGTTGACGGAAACCATTTTGGTGATCTCAGGATTGGGATTTGCCTTTTTGCAGATGATGTGATTCTGTTGGTTTCATTAGACCCTAATCTCCAGCTTTCACTGGAAAGCTGTAAAATGTGAAGTGGCCAAAATGAAAATTAGCACCTCCCAATCTGAGACCATTGTTTTAAGACGGAAAAGGATAGCGTGCTGACCTCAAGTCCATATTTACAGACTTTTAAATCAAGAGCTTTACATTTTAGCTCACCTCTGTCTTCACCACAACAAGCCAGAGCAATGTCAAGACACTGGGTCAGCTTTTCTTACCTCACTACAACTAAGAACTTGCTGACTAAGAAAAAATTACTTTCTTCTTAATCGATTAAAACTTGGTTGTGAACTACAATGATGCATATCAAAGATCATGACCTGAAGATGCCAGAAGAACCAGATAATCTGCAAAAAAGACAAAGATGAGACCTTGAAGTTCCCAAACTTGAGCTTCTCCTTTTTTAATCCTGTTCATAGGCACCAAAAACAAGTCTTAATGGAGTGAAACCCAAGCTGGGAACAAGACTGAAGTGAGATTTTGCTTATATGAAGACCAGTTCATTCTCCAGTGCTAAGATGAAAACTATGCTGAGAGCCTCCATTTCAACACTTTCAACAAATTTCCTCTGCAGCATTGTAAAACATTGATTGCAAACACTTAATGGCCATTAAGTGATTCAATTTCAATTTGATAACTTTATTTTTTTATAGTCTACTTTGATAAATATTAAAATTTGTTTGATGATCTGAAACAGTTCAATGTGACAAAAGCAAAAAGAAAGAAATCTGCAATGGGCGGAAACACCTTTTCACTCTAAAAAATACCCAGAAGTTTGGGTTATTTGGAAATATATATATATATATTGAAATGAGGGATGACTCAAAACTGTTACACACAGCTGCGCATGATTATTTAAAAAAGATATATGAGTAGGAAGAACAACAACAACATATAAAGCAACTGTAGATTATCTTTATAAGAATCTGCAGACAAATTTTTCCAAGAAAAAATCAATTGTTTCTGGAATTACTTACTCACAGCAGCCCACAGTTAAAACCTCAACCTCAAGTTTCTATATCTGAGAAATCTCTACTTCTAATGATGCACCAAAGTTCAGCATTTCCTGAAAGCAGCTGAAGAATCAGTCAGTGGGAGTGGTGCCAGTGGGTGCAAAAAAAAAGTCCCTCAGACAGTTTAGACTGATGAGGGGAAATTGAATTGAGTGACAATATGTGAAAAGAGTGAAAACAAAGCAATTTCCAATTTCCAGACGTTGTTAGATGTTTAATTCAAAGGAAAGAGATGTTTTTCTTCTGGTTTCTGTTTTGGTGTTTCATTTGCTGTTGGTTAACTGTAAGGCTTTGCTGCAGTTCTGAAAGTAATCCAGAAGACTTTCAGATTAAAAATAAAATAATAATAATAATAATTTTAAAAAAATCACTGTGTAAACTGATTCATTTCTCTCCACCTGTTTTCTAGATTTAACTCATTTAAAGTTTGAGATCTCCTGGATTGAGGAGAAAGTTTCCTTTTGGTTTCTTTTATCAAACTTTGAAAAATTAGATTACGCTCAGATAGGATGAAGGACAAAAGCAAAACACTTTGTTGTTATGTGTAAAATTTCTGCCTTTATTTGATTCTCAGAATGCAGATAAGATGCAGAATTTGCATTTGCTTATGTATACATGCACATTTTGTGTTTGTTTTCTCCCTGCTGGTTGGTCTAGCTTGGAGTAAAGAAAAAATGTTATTTTTTCCTTCCTGTCTAAATTGTTTATGCAAACTAAACAGACAAAAAGAACTTGTTGACCTGACTACCTGCTGCTGCATGATAGAAAACAAGCAGCATAATGCTTACTGTAGTTCCTGGTTACAATATCAAAAGTTAAAGTTTCTCTATTGTTACAAGGGCATTTAGACATTTTGAACAAACCAACCTTTAATGTGAATTTTATTCAGTGTAGATAAGAAACATAATTCATTTTATTATTTCATAATGTACTTTAGTTATAGTCTGGGAACTTTTAATTAATAATCTCTATTATGATCTGACACAGAGGTCCATTTGTTGTCCTTGCAGCAAGAAGATCCTGGGTGTCTTTCTGCATGGAGTTTGCGTAGTTTCTCTGTGAATGTACGGATTCTTTCTGGGTACTTTGACTTCCTCAAACAGCCAAAAAAATACCCAAAACAAATCAACAAGAAAAATATGACCGCTGGGTTCTCTAAAGAGTCTTCAGGTGCATTTGTCCTGAGACATTTTTCATGGACTGTGTTGCATATGTGGGATGGGAGAAAAAGAAGCAGCAAAGGAAACCGCTTTGCGTTTTCTCTGAAAGAAAACAACAAAAACACAAACATTAATCACTAAAACATGTCAAAAAAAAATATTTTCTGACTTGCTGAAGAGGAGGTTCTAATGTGTGGCTAAAGAGGATTAGGAATAGAAAATGTGCTGATCCATATTATTTCTACAGTATTCTTTGGATGGCTCAGTTGGAGCACAAAATGAATGGACTCCAAAGGTTTATTATTATTCTTTAGAAAGGATGCCAAAAAGTATGGCTCCTCTGACTAATTTTCTATTACTCAGAGGAAATCCCTCCAGAGCTGCTGATTCTCTCTTGGTTTTGGTAGATAGAGGGAGCTCCTCTCCTGTAGTTAGCTTGACTCTGATTGGGTGACTAATAGCTTGAAGATGAGAATCATTCCAGAACTATTTATTTTTGCACTACTCATTGTTCTCTTCTGATGAGTCAAATGCAGCATAAGTCTTTAAAAAAGCCATTTTGTCAATTTTTTGTGGAACTTGTAATGACAGGAGATTGAATAACAAACCTCAGCTCTTTTCTCTTCTTAACCAGCTTTTTATTTGATTTGAGGACGACTCAAATGAATTCTCTGCGCACTGACCGGCCATCTGCTCTAACCTTGTTCCATCGACCATAAACAAGCCGGCTCCATCAGTGAAAAAAAAAAAGTCCTGGCCAAATATTTGCCGCTCTGCGACCCCATTTGGTCGAGCGTGTTCTCTGTTTGCATTTCAATGACCCACGGTCAGTGTCAGAATGGAGGCACGTGTGTCCCTGACGAGCTTTCCCCTGATAAGACGCCGGCAGAGGAGAAAAGACAGCAGAAGGGCCTTGTGTGGATGGGAGCGGGGTGAAGGATGGAGCAAACACAGACACACTGC
Source organism: Gambusia affinis (assembly GCF_019740435.1). Classification (NCBI taxonomy): domain Eukaryota; kingdom Metazoa; phylum Chordata; class Actinopteri; order Cyprinodontiformes; family Poeciliidae; genus Gambusia; species Gambusia affinis. The sequence continues at coordinate 7,306,276 of NC_057888.1, forward strand.
TGGTTCACACATGAGCTCTGGCTTCAGTATCTCCACACATCACACAGCTCAACCAGCTCCCTGATAGCAGCTGATAGTTTCCTTTTTGTTTTCCGTTTCCTAACAGTTCATAAAGTAACCCCACTGAGGTGTAGGAGAGACGATTGTTATTCATTGGCTTATTACCTGAACTCCATTTACTGCACTTTCCACTGCTCAGTGGAGCATACAGCAGTATCTTAAATCCCCAAGCCTCTTAATTACAGCTCATGCAAATCACAGATCACATTTTTTGTGAAAGAGAAAGTGAGAAAGCGGCTCTCGGTTTGTGTGTGCACCTTTTTTCCCCCGCAGATATGAAATTAGCTGAGGAGGATGGGATTGTGTGTGGATTAGGCAGAGAGATTTCACCAAACGTGGACTTCCTACGTGTAATTCATTCTGGCGTCCTTGAAATTGCTACTGTGAGAAATTCAGCATCTGCATTGCGCACCCCTCCACCCCTCACCACCACACCATTATCACCACTCCCATGTTTGCGTGAAGCCCGAGTGCATGAAAGCCGCTGGTGGTGCCGCTGGTGTGGGTTTTTGTGAAATTTTCACCACTCCTAAAAAAATTGAAGTCTTTGTGGGAATGTTTGACGTCTGAGACAGTTTGATGCCTCCCTCTGTGAACCGCTGATCCGCTGAAAGTGTGGGTTTTCATAGCATCACAAAATGCTCCCTGCATGCTGTTTTAAAATAAAGAAATAGGGTATCCTGACAGGAAGCCAGTTTTTATGTTTTAATCTTTTTGGTTATTTCTCCTGGAAGTCTTTCAAAGGTGCGCTCTGAGCACAGAGTGGCCATGAACACATCCAGCATCGCCAGGAATTCAATAAATTAAACCTAATGCGGCTCGTTTGTTAGATTGAAAGAACCTTTTTAAAATAACTTTTAAGCGGGTATTAAACATACTTTTCACAAGTGGAAAACCACAATAATTAACAGGAATAAAGGCTTGAATACAATAGTTTGAGTGTAATTAAACTAAAAGGTTTCCCTTACCGCTGCAGGGTGTCATTGTCGGTAAAAGTGTCACTTTGCAATACGAAAGTCCTGGGTTCAAATCCTGGCTGGGGGTAGATGATGGATAGTGGTAAGGTTTATTAAAAAAATAATTCTGAATGTTTTTCATGAGACACAAAATGCTCAATTTATTTTTAAAGATACCTGAAAACACCAAAAGAAAGCATTCAAAAAGCCAAATTTTACTCTGTTTGCATCAATGCAACGTCTAATTTATTGAATGGATTTGTATTTTCTTAAATGTTTAACACTTTCAAATTAATATCAATGTCAGAGAAAAATAACCCATGCAGACGGAAGAAATTTTGTTTTCAAATAATGATGTCCTTTGTTAAGGCAAATAAGGTAACTAAATACAAAATACATACCAACAGTCAAACACGGCGGTGACAGTGTGATGGTCTGGGGCTGCTTGGCTGCTTTAGGACCAGAATGATCTGTGGTTATCCATGTAGCTATGAATTCTGCTCACATTGAAACACATTTAAGGACAATATATCCTGAATTGCTCAAAAAAAGGAGGTTATTTTGGAATGGTCTAGTCAAAGTCTAGATTTAAATCTAATTGAGATGCTTTGAGATTATGCTAAACATGGTGTGAAAGGTTCATTACCAGTTTTCACAAACAGTTATTAGATTAAAGGGGTAATTACTTTTCAGATGGGGCAGCTTGGTTTCTACGACGAGTTTTAGGGCCGTAACAAATAAAAAATAAAAACATAATATGAGAATAAGGTTACGACTTCGTATTATGAGAATGAAGGCGTAATATTATGGCTATTCTTGTAGTTTTATTTAATTTTTTGCTTTTCTAATGTGACTCCTTCATATGTTTCTGTAGCTTGTTTTCTTTAGTAAATGAAATCATCAATTAATTACCACTTTTGAATTTTCCAACTTTTTTTTGTTTTGTATTAAAAAATTTTCATAATCTGACAAAAAAGGCAAAAACATCCATATGGTGGTAAATACTTTTCGCCGCAGTCCAGGCAAAAGGTCATTTTTGTTTGAGTATTTCATTTATTTATATCTTTTCCACTATAGCAGCTTGAAGCTGAAGAACAGTTTCTAGTTTCTTCCCAGGGCACAACCTGTATAATAAGACGAGGGCTAGGTGTCCGAACTCTCATACATTTCTTATAAATTCCCTTCAGAGTAGCTGCAGAGGAAAACAAACAGCTGAGTACATGAAAAACCCATGAAATATATGAATAATATAAGATACCATTAAACATGGTGGTAAAATACCACAGGCAGGACAGATACACGGTTCAGGTGCTCATAAAACTGTAACATGACATCATAAAACATGATTTTACGCTGCAGTTTGCAAGATAAGAACCGTTTTACTTCGGTTAGTGAAATTAGGAAATGGAGTAATGCAATCTGTACGGTTAAAATTATGGCATCAAATAATTTAACAGGTTTTTACACTTTAATTGGTAATAAAGTGTCCAGTAGCTGCTACCTATTTTCTGAAACTTAAAGGTCAAAGTCTGAGTTTGTGTGAAATTTATGTTTTTTTTTTGTTTTGTTTTTTTGCTGAGGCCCCACAGAACTGATACCAGTGAAATCTGTCAAAGTTCACATAAACAATCACAGAATGTAATGTGTACGGTGAGAGGATTATATCACCAATCACCTGATGTTAGAAGGATTGGGGGCGGGGCTTAGCTCATCGTGAACCCCGTCTCCCGAGGTTAAACACTGACAGACGTCATCATCTGCTCATCAGGGTACTTCTGCACATGCTCAGATGTGCCTGAGTACCAAAAGCGCTGATGAACCTCCTACAGGAACAGACCACAGCCCTGGTCTGGACCTGCACATATCCTGTATTTTCATGTTCGGTTATATCACAGACACAGTGGAAACCAGCGTTCACCCTCTGGCCTGAAAACTGTAAATCTTTCTCTCCTACCAGGGGCCATTCTGGGTCCGGTTTCCCACCTCATAAAAAACAGCAAAAATCCTCTCATTCTGACAGGAGTCAGCCAAAGAGTCACATGATGAAGGGAAGAGGTCAGGAGATGATTTACACGACAAAAATGGGGGCAAAAGTCAGAATGATCAGGAAAGCTACACAGGAAGGTTTCTTCTCTTTACATTTCAAGCAAACTGTTTTGTTCAAATTGTGAAAATTTTCCAAGAAGGAAGCATAAAACGCTCCAAATTTCTTTTTTTTCTTGCTATTTCTTATGCTTCACTTCTAAGAAACATACAAATCTGAGAGTTAGTGTAAACTAGATGCTTTTAAAATGTGAAGATAGTAATAAAGAAGCTGGAGAGGACCCAGATACAGCAGGAACATGAAGAAGCTTTTACATTCTTTCTGAAAACATTTGACGCTTTTTTATTTCTGAGACAACTTTGGGAGTGGTCTAGTCAAAGTTTGAACGTAACATCTCAACATAAGCCTGGCTGGTGTCAGAAAATGTTGCTCTAGTATTCCTCAAAATACTAACTATTTTCTAAACTATACCACTGCCCCACAACATAATGCTGCCACCCTTGTGCTTTATAGCGTAATGGCATTTCCTTTTTTTTTCTACGTGTAACAACTGTCTCCAAATTCAGAAAGTTCAATCAGACAAAAAATGTCTGAAAAAATTCAAATATTAAGATCTTTGTTCCTGTATGCATCTCCAAATTTTGATTTGCCATTTTTTTGTTTTTCAAGTAATGGCTTCTTTCTCTCTGATTGGCCCATGTTGGTATTGGACTCATTTATGGTACTGTATTCATTATTAGCTTCAGCCAGCATCTTCACAAGCTCTGTAAGTATTGATTGGGAGTTGATACACACATTTTGCAACAGACTACACTCATCTCAATTTTATGAAAAATGATGATAAGTCTGAAATGTAGCAAAAAATAAAAATGGTTTGGATCTTATAATGTGGATAATGTTAGGAAATGCCTTTTTTTCTTGAGTCCTTTCAGTAAAATTCAGTCTATTAGGGTAAAATAATGTTTTATTTTCTTCCTCAGAAAAGGAGAAGAAAATAAAACGATGCAAATTTGCTTGCATTGGAAGCAAATTTCCACTTTTCTCCAAGCATCAACATCAGCAAGCGTTTTTGTGTTATTTTGAGGAGCAACGTAGCCTTTGTTACAACAATCTGCCAGTTCAGGTTAGTCCTGCAGTCACAGAAACAAGTTTTCCATCCAGATTCTTCTGCTTCTGAGTGATTTCCTGTTCATTTCTCCTCCTGCAAGCAAAGATAGCTTTAAAAAAAAATAAAAATTCCAGGTGAACAAGATCTGCAGTGTGCAATCTCAGCACTTCAGGCCATGTTAGGCTGAAGGCTGCTCTTTGTGTTTTTGGTTGCAAGCGACTGACTGCTACCTGGGATTACAGCGCTCCATTAGTTAATCACCCTCGAGCTAAATCTGCTAAAGCCTCCGTGCAAACAATAGAAAACATCCCATATAATCAAGCAGCGTTTTAAGGTGGCACTCAGAGAGATCACTGCACCGAGCGTCATTTAATTCACACCGCCTGTAAATTGGTTTGTCTCCGTTCTGACATCTGCTGAGTTTTATCCCTTGGAATGAAATCTGGCAACCACATGGCCCGCATTTTAAGTAAATTACCCAACACATTCTTCCCTCCCTTCAGGTTTGTGTGATGACTTTATTGTCACTAAAAGGGGTTGCACTGCTTTGATGTCCGGGGCTGTAACACTCCGCGGGTAGTAAACGTCCAAACAAGGAGGGAACACCACGCGGATTAAAGTTTTCCTGATAGCAGTTTTGTATCACTCACCTGCTCTTGACCCTTACTGCTTGATGTACCGTGAGTTCAAAGAAGTGGGTCAGTCTGACTACACTGGATAAAAAAATCAAAGGAAACATCAAAAAGGGATGAGCTAATCTGTTTTGGTAATGATTAATGATGCTTTTTGATTTAATGACATGTCAAAGAAGACATTTGCTTGATCTTTTGTGTACATTTTGTCACACAGGGTAAATATCCAGCTCAAGTTATGTAATTTCTGAATAAACTCTTTCATAAAGCTTCGTATTTCCGCTTGCAGGCGTGACTTTACCCCTGATCTTCAGACACAATGGTTCAAAAAGGAGTGTTTATGACCTCTTCTCAGTCTCCCTACTGCTGAAAACGCTGGTGAGGTATTCAGGGAATGTGACTTCTCGGCACAGATCAAAAAGGGTTGAACATTAACTGAGTTGAACTCTTCAGCCCTCCGGTGTTGCTCCCAGGGCTTTGCCTCTGAAGTTCAAGGGTCCTGCAGGAGCCCTGCTCCGACGCCGGGCGTCAGCAACAGCTTTGCCATATGGAGCGCTCACCTGTGAACACTCGTCTTTCTCTTTTCTTCCTTTGGTTCTCATCAAATGTATCATGACGCCACCATTCAAAACTCCAAGGCAGCCATTCTCCCAATTATCTAAGTGCTTCAGTGTTGCAACACATTGTTTTGCAAGAGCTGCCGGGTCTTACCCAACCTGAGGTGACGGCTGCTCTAGATGAACACCGGTCAAACACTTGCAGCATTTGAAACCTTGGAGACTGTGAGTAAAAACGACTGAGGTGCCTCCAGGATCAAGGAGTTGTCAGAGCAAAAAAGAAGGCCTACAGATAAATGAGCCAGATTAGAGACCATAAACCACTGCTCTTTGGTCTTCTCAGTCTTCTATCCAATTGTTGCAAAACGGGTTAATTTAACGAGAAGGTTCTGATAAACCAACACGAAGTAGTTCATACTAGTAATGGTATGAACTACTTTACATGGTGTTCATAAATGCAACATTCAGTCTGATACACTTAAATAAAATCCAGCTGTTCTGTGAAAGTGTCTGAAGATTTTAAGACACAGCAGGTAAATTCAACACAAACCTCCTTTTTCATCCCAAATTAGACTTTTTCACCGCAGTCTGAACGACGCAATTTCAATCCTTGTACCCCAATAAATATCTGATCTATGACCTTTAATATTTGGTACTCAATAAAATAGCTGATTGCTTTCAAAACGTTTGCAATCTCAACAGTTATGTTGCATTTTATCTGACTTTACTATCATTGATGTGAGACATGCGCTATAATTCTGCACCAGAAAAGGCCAGATGCAGTAAATCACGATGTAATGGCTGAAAATTATGATAATGATCTTATGAAAGACGTCTGTGTCACTGACGCACATCACATCACAATCAGACCACTTCTGTATCTGATTAGGCATCCAAACAGACTTTCTTACAGAAGTTGCAGTCAATACTCCACAAAACGCCATTGCTATCAGTTGTGCTTTCTTTTTGCTATGTTTTTTTTCTGTTGTTATGCTTCTATGATGATATTGTCGGATCTCATTGCTGGATAAACTTTAAAATTAATCCATTAACATCTCCATCTATTGTTACTTCTGTAAGCTGTGTGACAGCTATCCTCTTCTTCTGCACTGTATGTGCAGTCACTTTGGGGTTGTCACTGTTCACACAGAAATCTCTTTGCGGTTGGATTTAATTAGTATTATGAACAACGACGCAAAAAAAAATCTGATTTTGGCAAAAAAGACCTGTTGTGTGATCAGAACCTTAGAGAACACAGCAGAAAGATGTAGAGAAGGTTTAGTTTATGAGACAATTTCCAGAGCTCTGAAAAATTCAGACCTCTGTTCTAATCACAAGATTGTGATTGACAACGCTAAGACCCGCCTCCTGGCTCTGATTGGCTGTTTCTAGTTAGCAATGGGAGAATTAGAACAAGGCAGACAAGCTCAATTTTTTAAAAGATTATCTGCCTCATAACAACCATCACAAGATAGAGACAGTGTCAGAAAGAGCAGGAGTTTCTTAAAGAGACAGAGGCTCATTTTCAAGGTGCTAAACTGCAAAGTCAAATTTCTTTTAACTTATTGCTGTATTTTTTATACGTACAGTATTTTTATAACAACTGAAGTTAATATAGTTACTAGTTTGTACTATAAAATGGCACTATATGCCTGGAAAATATATAATACTGTCCTTTTAAATACATGTTTATGGCAAAAATGCAATAAAGCTTTACAGGTATGAACATTTCTGCAAGATAAACTAATTTTCAAAAATGAAACGAAAAGAAAATGGTGCACACGTTGTCTTTGCTGATAAAAATAAAACAGCAAAAATTTTACCCAGCATCAGAGGGATTGGTGTCAAACTCTAATATGGAACATCTAGCATAGTTCCTGCAGAGTTCCCAGCAACAGCAGCGGTGGTTTTCTAGTAAGTAGCTACTGCTGGATTTGGGTGAGTGCCACGATTTGACAGTGAGGGATGAAAATGTCCACGCAGCAGCTGTGGGTCTCTGTCTCGCAGTAGGATTGGGCGATAAGCTTGAAAGATCCTGCAGGAGGTTGAACCAGCTTCCTGCTGTGAGGCCTGGACAGATTTACGACCCGGCAAATGATACATTGAAGGAGAGAATGGTTGGAGGGGCCAGAAGACTGGGTGTGGAGCAATCTGCATATCTGCCATGCTTAAACTCAGGTCAGAGGTTTGGGGTGGTCACTTCGCCACCATGCTGACCTGAAGCCATTGGAGGAATGCTGTTTTATGGTGGCTGCCCATTTGGACGTTTCATTTTTCTGGAAAATCCAGACTGCAGAAGGTGTAATTTTCCCAATCTCTTTTGCAGCACAGAGGCTCCACATCATGACCCTACCACCTTCATGTTTTACACAGAAGCAATGAAAGGAACTGGAGTTAATTTGTCATCTTTAAAAAAAATAGTAAAAATCTATGTTGCAAACTATCTTCTTTTTGTTCAAAATGCTCAAAGAGACCATTGTTATTTTTTTTGTTGTTTTTTAAAGTGGTTTAATAGCATTTTTATGACTGACATTTTAACACTTCAGGTCAAATTCACTCGGTGAGAATCCTTTCATAGCAAACCTTTTGACCAAACCCCTTGTGCACATAAAATGCTGAACATTTCTCGGAGCAGTCTTGTCTATACTCGTTTTCTAGTGGGCTTGTAAAATGTCTTCATTTACAGCTTTAAAAAATTAAGGTGTGGGTGATCTGAGAAGTCTTGCATCAGCTCTCATTGATTGAAAATTTTACAATGATCCTTAAGTTTTCCTGGCATAAAAAAAGAAGGAATGCAAATTGATTAAAGTGAAAAGGGAGCAAAAATGTGAAAAACCAGAACAATTATTTAAATTTCAGTTTGTAGGGTAACCATTTATTCTTGTACTTGTACTGTGGTATGCCAAAATATGTAAAAATATATGTACCATTGACAGAAACTTTGACTATACAGTCAGAAAGTAATGTGAAGCTCTATGAAATACCATTTACTACCAACTTTTATATTATTTTGCTATAAATGCAGATTTTTTTTGCCAGTTTTTTGGGAACTTCCTGGTTTTAAATGTGACAATTTATATTAATTCTGCCAAAAAAGCTCAATGAATGTTATATTTTTACAGTATTTTTTGTACAGAATCATTCACTTCCTTCCTGTAGATTTTTTCTAGTGTTTACTTTCCTTCCTTCCTGCTTTCCTGCCTGTCTTCTCAAGAAGATTTTGAAATGTCCTAATCCAAATCCTGGTTTAAATATGTTCCCACTATGCTGGTGAAATTTGGACTACATTTTCTCCTAATAATTTTTTTGATGTTAAAATTAATTTGGTGATCTGAAACATTGAAGTGTGACAAAAATAAAAGAAGCAAAAACGGAAGCAATCTATAAGGGGTAAATCTTTTTTCACAGAAACCTACGACACTCTGAGGGTGTAAATACACACTCAACTCTTGGTAGTTTAGTTTGCTCAAGATGCAACTAAACTACCAAACACCAAAAGAGTTTTAAAATCTGAATCTATAAAGGCTTTTATCTCATTGATTAGCATGAGCACCACGAACCACCTTCAGTGGCTCAAGATGGAGAGCGGTCACCTTCATGACCTGCCAAGGTTACGTGAACAGACTGAAATGGTAAACAGGCTGCTGCATGATTATCCAGCGGACTCATTTAAAGAACCTTCTGTGGTATTTCTGCTTCAAGCTGCTGTTAATTAATGACCCAGGCTCGTGTATGTGTTTATGTAAATGTCTTTGTCTCAGTTCTTCACTTACTATGGAGGCTAGTTATTAGATAGCAGTCTGACCTCCAAAACCTTCCAAGCAGCCGACGGTCACCCTGCGGAGGGATTTATTTTGCTGACACGGCTATCTTTAAGTTGTGAAATCTGAACCAACAACTTTCACTCCTAAAAGTAGCCCAGATATCTTGGGATATAAATATGATTGGGTAACACAAGAGAACATCATGTAAGGAAAGGTGTGTGTGGATTTTACATGTCAATTTCTACTCGCCAAAACAAACATATTTGGAAGGAAAGCACACATCTAAAGTCATTCCTTGAGAACTGGTGCAATAGTTTCATTTTGAGATGACTAGGCTTCTTAAACGGCCCAACACTCAGATGATTCATATGCATGACAACCAGGTGTTTGCCAATGCTTTTGTTAACCAGATGAAACACCGCAAACAGATTAGGAATGAATAACGGACAAATGGCTGCACTTAAGCATGGGGGAGGAGCTGTGATGCTCTGGGCGTATTTCTCTTTGATGTACTGGTAACGTGAACAAAGGTCGTCACTGGATTTTTCAACAGGAAGAAACCAAAAGTTCACGAGACACAAAGAAATCCACCTTCTTCCATGGCTGTAATGAGCTAAAGAGATTAGAGCAAAATGACAGTGTTTTGAATTTGTCTTTTTGTTATTAATTACATCTTCTTGTTGTTATTTTGTTCTTTTTTATTTTATTTTGTGTGAACTTTAATTCCTCATGTCTTTAGTAGGATTGTGGTGTGTTTTGGGCATTTTATGTGTTTTATGTGTGTATTTGTTGTTAAATTGTATTGATTCATTTATGTATGTGCAGTTATTCCTCGTATTTTTATTGCTATATTGTGTCTGTCAATATTTTACATTCTGTCAATATCTCTTTATTTCTTGGTGTTTTAATGGTAAATTTGGATCAAATTGTAGCTATATGGAAGCTACAGCTTTGGAAAAATTTAAGAAACCGCTAAAACCCAAGGGTTTTATCCCCTTGAAGACCTCCTGGTTATTCCACCAAATATTTATTTCTGAACTGTTCCTGAGTTAAAACATTAGTACTGTTATTTCTAAATGAATATAAATGTATTTTCTTTGCATTATTTGTGGTCTGAAAGCACTGCATCTCTTTCACATTTTCTGTAAATAAATAAATAATCATCAGTACAATTTCCAAGCAAATGTTTGCTTGGAAATTCGGAGACATGTTGTTAGTAGTTCATGGAATAAAAGAACAATGTTCATTTTACTCAAACATATACCTATAAAGAGTGAAATTAGAGAACTGATCATTTTAAATGGTCTCTTAATTCTTTCCAGAGCTAGATTTAGTTTCGCTTTCCTTTGACCTGTTTTATGTCTGGTTATTTCCATTTCGATTTAAAGATTTTTTTCGCTACACATTGCGTTTCTGTATCTTTGTGCAGGCTTTTTCCTCTTACATGTGTTGTCTTGTGATGTACAAATGACTTACTTGGTTAGGTGGTGAAAGATTTTATTGCAAAACCTAAAACTTACATGTCACAAAAACCAAAGATTTTGTATATATTTTAGAAGGTATCCCAGTCCACCACCTTTAGATACCATTAAAGGGATACCAGCACTGATGATCCTCTCCCAATTATGCGCTCTGGTCCTGTCCTGTTTGTGGATGAGCCAAACCACTCAGTGATGGATGTGCACAGGAAAAAGAAGAAGTCCAGCAGCTCCTTCAGTAGGTTGTACTTCTTGTAACCGTCTCTGCTGGGATTTCTTCTGAATAGTGTCAATGTGTGAGGACCACAGAGATAAGATGGTTCCAAAGTAACTAGAAAAAATCTTCAGAGTTGTTCAGGACGAGAAAGCAGAGTTGATGACGTTCTCTGAAGTCAGCCGTCATCTCCACCATTTTAACCTATCAGTAGACAGATAGTAAATATTAATAGTAATAGTAATAGTGTTTGTATAGCACATTTTTGGCTATAAGGCAATTCAAAGTGCTTTATCTAATTAAAAGGAACATAAAGCAACAAGAAAAAACACTTAAGAAAAACAATAGCAATTGGTTATTAACCAAAAGCGAGTATAAAGAAATGACATTTTAGCCTTGATTTAATGGACGCCAGTGTTTCAGCAGTTTTACAGTTTTATGGAAGTTTGTTCCAGATTAGAGGAAAATAAAAACTAAATGCTGTTTCTCCATGTTTGGTTCTAGTTCAAGGGTTGGCAAATAGACTAAAACCAGAAAACTTGAGAAAGCTTTTGAATGTATTTTGGTCTTTAGCCACTCAGTGACTTATAAACAAACAAAACTATTTTGAAGTCTCTGGTCTGAGATGTGCTTTGTTTTTGCTAGTTTTAGTGAGAATTCAAGCTCAGTCTGGATCAGTCTGGCTTTTTAGGCGGATCTGTGACGACACCGTTGTAGTAATCAATGCAACTAAAGATAAACACATGGAGAAGTTTCTCTAGAGCTGACTTGGACATTAGTCCTTTAATCCTAGAAATGTTCCTCAGGTGATAGAAGACAGACTTTGGGATTGTTCTTACATGTTTCTGGAGGCTCAGGTCAGAGTCCATCATTCAGCTAGAATGATCAGTTGCTTGATCAGTCAGAGAGAAAGACGTTCTGCAGTCTCCTTATTATCCACTTCATGGTGAATCTGAGCTCCATCCATCTGAAAAAAGATTCAAATCACCTAAGAAGGACCAACACATGGAAAAACAGTTCTATTACTGAGGCCTTTATTCAGATAAGTCTGAATGCGATTTGGCTTGACTGGTTTCTCATTTTAGTTTGATGCATTTAATTGATATTTGTGTTGATGCTTGAGGTTGTTTTTCATGTTTTTCATCTGGCTACAAGGCAAATTTTCATACAGGGACAATATTAAAGTAATACTGATATATTATATTACAATTTGTTGGTACTTTTTTTAAGTGCTCACAGTTGTTTTTTTTGTTTTGTTTTTTTTACAACTGATCAATATTGTTGTGGATAGTCATTTGACACATTTTGGCTTAAATAATGTAACACTCATTTTAATCATCAGATATTTTCCAGGTCTTTGTAGCTATTAAAAGAATGTGCATAACTGTATGATTGCTTTGCATGACTCAGTTCATTTGTGGCTTTCAGTAAGTCCAAGACTTTCCTGTAAAACATTAAAGCAGCAGTTTTTTTTTTTAGTTTTTTTTTTTATGTTCTTCAAAGATTGTCTTGGAACATAGAGTACAAACAAGTTAGTCATCGTTTTAAGGTTTTGCACAAATTTAAATTTTTTCGCTGTTAAGTTTTTAAGAGAAAACTTTTGGACAGGATTCCACGAATGACGTCGAAGATTGCAGATCAGAGCTCAGCTGAGGTGGCCTTAAGCCCAAAAACCAGAGGCATGGAGCTATTCCTGTCCAAAGTTAGTAATGAAATGCATACTTGTGTGCACAGCAGAGATAGAGAAAGCCCTTCATGTTCCCTTCATCCAAGAGTCTCCTCCTCTGTGAGCCAACACAGCCAGCCATTCACTGTCTGTCACACTGGCGCACATGATCCTCACAACCACAGCCATCATAATCAGCCCATTAACAAACATGGTGGCAGATTATAGCAGGACTTCATCTCGTGGCTATGACTGCGCACAAAGACAATACTTGATTTATTCAGTTTAAATAAAGAACGGTCCTTCATGAGGTCAACAGCATTATTCCCCTGCAGGCATTACTGAGGAGAGGACCTTTTACTACGCGTTGATTCATAAAATTCTGCGTTGTAGCTGACCTTTTTTTTCTACTGCATCTGATCTGCTGATAGTAAAAAGAGGAACTGTGCATTAATTTTGTGTGCCGTGATGTTTGCACTCTGTGAACCCAGCCTCCTCTGAGCCTGAGCTGTCATTTGTGGATGTGCATGATTCTATGCTGCTTTGCCACAACTATACTCAGCCCATACAACAAAAGCTAGATCAGACATAAACGCCACCAGGCTGAAAATTACAAGCTTCCACTTGTGGTTTCTCAATGTGTGTGTGCGAGAGAAAAGACGTCACAAGGGACAGAGCAGCTGCCTCTCACTGTGTCCTCATTGTCTCCACTGAGACTCCACAAATCCAGTGAACCGCCATTATCCAGTTAAATGGACATAATAAGGCTGCTGGAAGCATTATTAGATCAGGAAGTCCTGTGATGTCATGTTTAAGTGCAAGGAAAATCTCTGACCTAAATCTAAAAGTGTTTCTCAACTTCTTTCTCTGAAAAGGTCACCTGACACCAAGAGTTCAAAATTTTTTTTTTTTTTTTTTTTTTTTGGCGGGTTTCTTAAGCTGTCATTGCTTTTTCCTACCTGAAAGAAATTTTCCCCCAAACACTTTTGAACAGTGTTCATAACCAGTACATATTTTTAGATGTTTAAAAAGAGAAACATCTAAAAATGTATTTGTTAAAGTTAAAATCTCACATTCAGTCAATCATTCCGCAACTAACCAACCAACCAAACAAACAAACAAAAGCAATAAAGGCTTTTCTTTATAATGTGATAAAAAAGAGAACTTATGTTATAAGTAAAGCAGATTGTTTTAGTTAATTTATAATCTAGAGCCAAGAAAAATTAAGTGGTGGAGCTCCACCAGTGTTGTTTAGTTAACATTTCCCCCAGCTCTTAAAGTTGTGTCTTGGTCCATCTTTGGATCCCATTACTTGGGAAGTCATAAACCGGGTCACTCGGTTGTGATTTAGGGAACTTTGAGATTTCAAACTATCCAAAAAGATGTCACTGTGTTTTATTGCTCCCTCTGAATGCCAGATAGTATATTTGCACTGTTATCCCTTCATTTGTTTGTTATTTTTGAAAGAAATGTTTTCCAAATACATAAAAATCAACATACATGGATCCTTAAATTAAGATGTCTACCTTTTGGCTCTGTTCCTGCCTCACCAAGACAGACCACATCTATCCTCCTTCCAGCTCCATCCTCTCTCTACTCATGCTCAAGACATCAGGAACATTAACTCCAACTTGAAATTGACTTACTAGGGCAGAGGGAGTGATCTACTTTTTTCCAATTCAGAACTGAGACCTCATAAATCACTTGAGCACACTTTGAAATTCAGAGCTTTAAGACCCTAACAGAGGCACACAAGCCACAGAAAGTCCAAATAAAGACAATCAGGAGGTTCAAAGAATTAAAGTGTTGAAGTTGTAAATAACTAATGTCTAATAGGCATTTATCCTCCACCTCCTAATGTAATAGATTGTCCACTATGAGTCACACTGATAAATTGAGAATCTATTTAGCTATATCCTTCCGAAACTAATCAGTAGGAGTTGTTCCTTTCCACTGTTTCCACATGCTTGCTAAGGATGAGGGATTATTGCAATACAATCAGCCGTCCAATGTGCATAACTTTTCGACAACTGAATTGGACAGCACTGCATTTTAAATAGGACAGAACTGTACTGTGTTTAACTGAATTTGAATCCATCTATATGACTGCATTCTGCAGGACTGAGAATTAGATCCACTTGTCTTGTAAAGCAGATCTAATCCTGATCAAAACCACTGTATGGTGAGATAATGAGCTCATAGTGTAGTAATGAATTTCCACTCTAGTATTGCACTGTTGGAGTTCAGATTACAGCATCAGAACCTGACATGCATGTTGAATGTCAGCTGAATTTGAATCCATCTATATGATTGTATTCTGCTGGACTGAATTGGATCTGCTTGTCTTACAAAACAGTGTTTATGTCTCTAAATCAATACAAATATCTGCATATCTCTGTCTATCTCTAACTATCTGCTGCTTAACATTTAAAGGTCGTTGCAAGCTCCACTATGTAAATATTTTTGACTGTGGGGCAGTCAATGGAAATACAAGGTGTGTATTAGCTGTAATATGAGTGGACAGTTTGTAGTCAGGGTGATCTCACTGAAACTAAAACCACCACCATCCCTGCTTAATGATTAAAACCACTGTATGGCGAGATAATGAGCTCATAGTATAGTAATGCATTTCCACTCTAGTGTTGCACTGTTTGGGTTGTTTACTCCTTTAAATACCAGAACCAGGGTTCGGATTGCAGCTTCAAAAGCTGACCTACATGTTGTCCAACTGGCCCAGTCTTAAACACTTTGGTGGTTGTCTGCTAGGTAAATTTTGTCAAGGTAAACTTTTAAAAGTCTTGATCATTTACTGTTTCGACATAGAAGGTAGTTGGTTTCGTATCTGCAGTTGTGAGGAGTGATTCCTGAAGTCAGGACACAAAGATGCATTTTAAATTTATTTAATCTTCTAAAGTTGGTACAAAACTTTGAACTTTTCTACTCTTGCTCATTTTATAACCACAAACTTTAATATGTATTTGGATTTTATGTGGAAAAAACCAGTGTGCAATTCTGAAGTGAAAGAAAAGCTTGTTAAAATTGCTTACAAATGAAAAGAGAGACATTTGTGTATTTCTGTTCAGCCTCCCTGCATCAAAACATTGTAAAATCGTCTTCTGGTGTAATTACAATTGTACGTCTTTTGCGGGCTGAAACCATTGTGTTTTTGGAAAGCAGCTCAAGCTCAGATGGTTGAGTATTGCGTAATATTCTCTATTCAATTTAGATCAAGGATATTCTAACACATGAGTGTGTTTTGATCAAAAAACATTCCATTGTTGCTATGTCTGCATGTTTAGGATTGCTCATTATGTTTCCACCACCATGCTTCAAGGTCACGGGAACATGCACCACCATGAAGGTGATGTGCAGTTCATGTAGGTGTGTTTGGGTTCGCCAAACGGTGTGCAGGCTGTGGGTGTGTGTGGACATGTACCTCCTACCTTCTCTCTCTCCAGGGTGTGACAGCTGCATTGGTTGCAGCTGGAGCTCATCAGGCAGCAATCAGGAGTAGTACTTAGAGGAGCGGTTTTCCTGAGGAAGACCACAGATGATTCATTCACTTCTAGTAGTAATGGGGCCTGAAGTAAACACTTGTTTTTGACTTTCACCTACTTACTTCCAGTCAGTTTTTACGGATTCCTTCATAAGTCATTCTGCCACTCAACAGGCCTTTCCTGGAAAGAAACAAAAGGAAACAATTATCTCTGTCTAGTGGAATTCTTCATCTTTTGCTAATTTAATTTATTTATTATTTCCATCAATTGATTTCTTTTTGCCACTCTCCCATAAAGGCCAGACTTGTGGGAGGCATGGCGTTTTTTTTGTCTGGTCAACAGATTCTGCAGCTTATCCAGTTGGGTTTATTCTTGGAATAAATATCACACAATTGGATTCTAGTTACAAATTAGGTGACTTCTGAAGGAAGCTAGCACTGGATTTTATTAAAAGAAAATTAAACTAACCAGAGGTTGTCACCATATTGTAACATCTGCATTAACTCATAGTTGTTTAGCTGTAGCACAGTTAGAGTGAGTCTATCAAACTTGCAGCTGAAGCAAAAAGGAAACTGCTGTGTTATTTTAGGGCCACACAGCAAAGAATATGATCTACATTCTTTGAAGACTAGCACTGTTCCTAGAAGTGTCAGTGAGACAACAAACATAGCAAGGACTGAGGTAAAATTAAAAGGCTCAATGCATGAGGCATTTACACGAGATACGATAGCGTTCAAGCTGCAGAGTAGTGGTTTACCGCATCAAAATGAGCATGAGCAGCTTTACTTTCTTCTTAAAATCCTGTGAAGCAACTTCCTATGCTGTTGTGCAATTTAAATGTTAAACCATATGCCTTCTCTGAGACTTTCAGCAAGAGAAAAAGGCTGTAATCGGTGCATGTTTCGTCTTTCTGTTTTCACATTCCATGAGGTGTGAAGTCCGTGTCAGGAAAATCAGCGCAGATGTTAGTTTGCTTAACCCGGCATTTACACACTCTCACAGTCTGACCCATTCCCAGAAAGAAAACCCCAGGAGGGCACCCATAAGACGAACCCACGTTGGACCAATGTCAAGCTGAAAACAGACAAATTCAGGGGAAGAAAGAAATCATGCACTCTTTGCAACCTGATCCCCCGTCGTTCGCCTTTCTCATGGCCCTGTCTGAATGCCAGCATCTGTGTAAACGCTAAGGTAATTCACTCCCTGCCGTGAGCGTGGAGGTAGCGTAAACCACTTTTCATTGCACACATCCTCTTAGATCAGCTCTGACTTCTTCCAGTTGTGTCAAGACATATCAACAGCGTTGCACTTCATAATGCAGATTAACACTTTTCAGAAGAGGAAGAATGTTTCCCCTAAAGCAGAGAAACAGAAACAGAAAATGGTTAACAGCCTGTTATAGTTTGATATTTCCCCTCTTTTCTTTTCAGAAGTGACTGACTGCTCTGCAGATAAGGGTCAGCCCCAGACACACTGTCTGAATCTAAATGACACCCTGTAAAAGCGGCGCTACCTTTCTCAACAAAAAGATATGCATATACACAGCGGCAACTTCCCCTACCAATGACTCAGACTGAAGATGCTGAACAGAATAGGTTAAGTAAAACTGAAAATTTCAATACCTAAATGATACTTTTTCCACAGCCATCAAAGGCCTCTTGGTTTTATTTCACTAGAATCAACAAATATCTTATTAGATTCTGTTACTGCTGCAGCTGCTGGGTGACAAAGGGAAATTACTTTATAACTACTGAACCATGAAAGTTTAACTCTTAACAAGAAAACAGGAGGAAGTTCTTACAAACACCTTGATCCATGAACAAATCAACTAATCGGTAAAAGTTGGAAAAAACTACAAACTTTCAGAAGAAAGTCTTTAAGGAAATTAAGTGACAGTTTGGTTGCTGCTAACGCGCTAAAAGATGTCATAAGTCAACCTGCATGAATGACTGAAGGGTTAGCATTTGGATCTACTGTATGGTGTTACACCCCAAGTATTATATATATATTATTTAGTCATCTTTTGTCTTAAAAACCAAAGTTACTCAAGGAATGAGCTTCTTTCAAGACCAAAGTGGAAGTTTCTGCAGCTCTATTTGAGGTGTTATAAAAATTGGTCGAGTAGATTTTTCACACAGTTGCCTTTCTGGTGACAAGAAAATAGACTAAAAGACCTCAAAAAGCAACTAATCACACCCAAATTAAGAAACACATAACAAACATTGGGTTATTACACTATTTTTAAGGCTTGGGAGAGAACCAATATCCACAAATAGACTCACATGGAGCAGTGAACCTTTCCAAGAGAGGTCTGTCTACCAAAATCACTCCAGAGTGCAGCAACTACTCATAGAGGAGGTAACAAAATAACCTAGCACTGAAGACTTCACTTAACCCAGGTAAGTTTGGTTCTCACGATTCAACAATAAGGAGACTCAGCAAAAATGGTATAAACAGTGAAATTCAAGGCCAAAACCAATGAGGACAAAAAAACACAAAGGTCCACCAAGTTTAAGACTGACAACATGGTGGTCCTGCTAAATCATGACCTGGACCATTTACCATTAGTAGTAGAACCATGAATCCTGCTTTCTGCCAGAAAAACCTGATGGAGAATGTCCAGCTATCAGTCTGTGACATTAATGCTGCCAGACAAAGAATCAAAGAACACAAGCAAGCACTCTTCTGAATACCTCAAACGAAAAAAATAAAAATAAATGGCATAACAAAAAACACATCAATGATGACCTAGTCAAAAAGAACAAATCAAAGTTTCTCCATAGTAATGTAAAATACTCATTGGTAGTCATCCAAACTAGTTTGAAATAACTGAGATCACAGCAGAGACGTTTGGCCATAAAGCACGGTACTAAGTTTGGTGCAACATACCATACCAAGTGTTAAGCTGTGTGGTGGAGGTGTGATAACTCTGGTTTATTTTTAATCCACAGGACCACAGCTTCACCAAACTTGGACAATTACAGATGGAACATCCATGTTTCACATGTGTACAAGCTGCTCATTCCCCTTCCCTTCGTCCCTCCTATGGTACAGCTTCTTTCTGATAGCAGAGCCTGTCGTGAATGCTCAAGCTAGTTAGCATAGCCACCGATGACGGCAGATAAACAGATTTCGTGGGAAGTTTAATTGTTTCTGTCCCATTAGTACACATAGCTGAGCTTACATGAGGTTGATTGACAGCACTAAGTCACTCCTGGCTCTGATTGGTTGTTTCTGCCATTTCTTCAGATGGTAACAGTAGCTCAGGAAGAAGGTGGAGGATTTGTCTCATTTCACGAAATCACAGCATGGTGACAGTTTTAACTAATATGCAAAAAATATATTTTTTTAAATAAAAATTACCTGCTGCAGCTTTAACTTCTGTACACTGACCGAAGTTAAATTCCTTGCCTGTGCCCACAGCTAATAAAGCTGGTTGTTATTCTGATCCTCTGATGCTTCCAGCAGGATATTGCAACATGCCACAAAGTTCAGATCCTCTCAAACTGATGTCCCGAACATGGAAACCAGTTTGAGACAACAGAGCACCTTCGTGATTTGGTAATTCACATATCAACCTGAACCAAACTCTAAAGAAAGTTTCTGAAATCTTATTGAGTCTTGCCATGAATAACTTCAGCAGCACCTTGACCCCTTCTGCTTCGACAGCAAAAGGAGTCAAGGAATCCAGCAGTAAATTTTAGTGACTATAAATGATCCAGGAAGAAATATGGCTGTAGTAGAGCCTGATACCTGAACGCCACTTAAGACAGAACGCAGCGACCCACATTAAAAACGACTGGAACGACTGGGATTGTACTTGCAGATGAAATCCAATCTTAATTCCTTCATAGTTTAAGAGTGAAACACAAACTAGAGAGGCTCAGTAGAAGAGGGTGTACCAGTCTATATTTCAGTTTCCTTGAATGAGCAGGGAGGAGTAACTGAGCCTTTTAATATAACCCCATCAGAGTTCATCCAGAATGACAGCTCAGGAGACTGAGGCTTGGTGTGTATCCGCAGGGTGTTTACTCTAACCATTAGGCTCACTTTCAGTCGTATAATAACACTTTCTTTGATTAAATGTCTGCTAATTTTACAGCCTGTCTGTCTATCCTTAGTAGTAATTTAAAATAAAAGTACCCTGTGATGGAGAATGATGGAGCATGATTCCTGGAAAGCGCCTTCCCAAGATGTGAGGAGGGAAAAAAAGTCAGGAAGTAGCTGCCTGTGTGAATGTTCAGCTTTTTCAGCGCAGTCTTGCACAAGCGTCCTGGGAACGCAGAGGTAACGGCTCACCTGCAACAAGTCGGGACTCTTTTTAATCTGCAGTTTCTTTGCTTCGGGGGGTTATGACAGCTCACATGTGACTGAAAAAAAAAATGAAGATGGATGAGATACAATGTACTGCGCTGTTGTAACTCATGATGAGATAAGACTTTGTCACAGACAAAAATAAAGGACACACGTGCGTATGTCCGCACATGGGTGTAGTGAAGCAGATCCTTTACATAAAGGGATTAAATGACCGGCAGTCTGAGCAGTTATTTTAATTGAAGATTTGCTGATGGAGACACTTTAGAGGCTTAATGGACTTTTCTATTTTTACCCCCAGCACACCCTCACAGACCTTTGGTAGTAAAAATAGTCAAAGCAAAGATGAATTAATGTCATTATAACCAATAAAATATAACTACTTCGGAGCCACCTAGAAAGCTTTAGTGGTGAGATTTCAATTAGCTGCATCTGATCCTGTATTTCTGCACACAAAACCTCAAAATCGACATTGTAAGAGAATGGTAAGTTGAATGCATGAGCACCATTTTAGGGGAGTGCAAAAGGAACTGCAATGTGCATTTTGCAATCTCAGAATGTGCCGCTGCCTGCTGTTGCGGGTTGACAGAACAAATTTGTGAATGAAGTTCCCGCCATGTATGGTTGTTAGGACAAGAGGAACAAGGAAACCGAGTGTTTCCTCTCTTTGGTTTCAGCTGTTGAATTTTCTTGTCAATGAGATTCGCAAAGGCTGAAAGCTAAGTTTACTACACTGTCTGCATTAATAGATATCCTGCTTCAGCAACATACTGAGATCAAGGAAATCAAAAATATACAAGCTTCTGCAGTGCAGCAACAACACATATCAGGCAGTAACCATAGTTTCATGTAAACTGTCCAAACCTCTAATAGTTCCTGTTTCTATGTGAGTCACACTCTTTGTTTCTCAGCTTCAGAAACCACTCCGAATAACAGTCTACAGTCTAATAACACGAATGTCTCCACTTACTTTTATCACAACTGTCATCCACCACTGTGTTTTAAAGCTAAGAGGAATGGTGGCAGCATCAGCCTCAGAGACTGAGTTTCAGGTATACTGCAAACTCACCGCTTTGTACCCCTAACATTAATATATGCAACCAGTTGAGTCAGAAGGCAACTTTCCCTCTTGGTGTACAGTAAAATCACAAGCTCTGACAGATTAAAAGCACACAGGATGTTTCAGAAGCCTTCTCACTATTGCTATTATTTTAAATAGCTAAGTAATATAAAAAATTAATATATTTTTCAAGGTACTAAATCTGGCAAAGTGCAACTTTGACAAAGTTGAGTCATCCTTACACAAACAAGGCATTTAAAACAAAACGAGAAGGAAATCCATCCATCCATCCATCCATCCATCCATCCATCCATCCATCCATAACAATAATAATAATAATAATTCCAATCCTCATCAGTAACCTAATTAATAAAAGTAAATTATTAAATTACTATAAATAAATATATTTAATAAAATCAAACCTCTAGATACAAATAACAAAAAGCTAACAATTACAAATCAATAAACCTGAAATATTCTAATCCCTTAACATAAGAATTAAATTAAAATAAAAAATAAAATAAAATAAAAAGCATTATCATAATTAATAAATTTTATCAAATCAAGTCCATCCACAACATAAACAAACATATAAGTAAATAAAATCCAAATAATAAATAAATTAACTAAGGAGTCAAAAAGTTATTAAATGTTACTTAAAACAACCTGTGCTCATACATAAACCCACAGGTGAAATAATAATAGCATGTTGATTGTTGCATACAATGCAATAGATTTTGCTATTTTACAACAAAACAAGCTACTCTTCCTGTTTTGGCACAAACATCAGCTCCCTGACATCATCACCATATCGGCAGCATTCAAGAGTCAATACTCCAAAACTCTGCTCCAGGAACACCCTCTATGTTTTTCACATTTCAGTGGTCAGAATTGTTTCTTCTTCACATTTGCAGAAGAGAATGAGGTTAAACTTATGGTTCCCTGGCCATTCACCCGTGATGCCTGAATGACGCAGGTTTCATCATCTGCAGCAGTCCATGGTGATGAGCCTCCGCGGCTGACTGCGTGCAGTCCAGAGATGTGTGACCACGCAGGCTGCAGCCTGAATGAGGACAGTGCTAACAACAGGTTGCTGCTATCCACATTTAGACAATTTATAGCTTAGGGAGCACAAAGTGCATCAAGTTTTGGTCAGAAACCACTAAAACATCTGCCCTTTTCTCTTTTGATTTGACACATCATTGCACACTTTAGGATAAAGTGTTAACTTTAAATCCACAGCGTGACTGACTGCCAAATAGCATAACTCCAAATAAGTGGCTACAGAATTATATGGCTCTAAAACTTAAATCTTCAAACATAAAGCCCAGCTGTCCGATGTGTCCTTATTAAACCTGCTGCTGGAAATACAGCAGCAGGTTTTAATGCTTTAATGCTGCCTTTTTATGAAGAACAAACACCACCAAAATGCAGGAACGCAGCAGACAGGTCAGGAAGAAAGTCACTGAGAAGTTTATAGCAGGGTTAGGTTAAAAAAACAACATGCCAAGCTTTTAACATTTTGTGGAGCACTGCTCCATCCATCACCTAAAAATGTATAGTAAAAAACACATTCCTTGTGTGAAAAATAAATCCTATAAATTTCTGATGCAGGTCAGGGTTGATGGGAAAACAAAATCCCAATCAAAGCAGCAGTATGTAACTTTTACAAAACTGTGTTTTTACATATTTCCTAAAACTGTCACTGTTTCCCGACAGCATAATCTGAAACAAACAATTTGTGAAAAAAATCCAGCTCCTCTACCTCCTCCCTGCAGTCCTATTGCCATCTGCAGAAATACACTGTATTACTGTCAATCATGCTTATGTAAATACTGCTCACACATTCTCTCTGCTACATTGCAGCTCCTCCCCACAGTGAAACCTACCACGAAACAAATAGACTAGTTAGTATAGCCACTGATGATGATGGACGAACAGTTTTCCTGCAATGTTAAGTTGTTTCCCCACCAGCAAACTGGCAATCTTTAGCTTGAACATGGGTGTATGAAAATGTGTGAGTACCATGTACATGAGTGTGATTGACTGCACTAAGACCTTCCTCTGGTTCTGATTGGTTGCTTCTGACCTGGAGTAGTGTATTTCTGCAAACGGCAGTAGGACCACAGGGAGGAGCCATTATCTCGTCTGACATCATAATGTGCCTGACATTATGATGAACATAGTGACATTTTGACATATATATATGAAAACAAAAAACAGGTTTTACAAAAGTTCCCTGCTGCAGCTTTACGAGGTTCAAACACATTGTTTGTGGTTGTAATGACCCAAAATGTGAAAAGGTTATTTTGCAAGGTTTTATACATAGTAGAATGCTGTAAAATAATACATTCCTGCAAATCCTGCTGGCTAATAAAAATAGCCACTAGCTGCTGTTCTGTATATAAAATCCTGCAAAATGTTTCCCACAAGTTGCAGAAGAAAATTGGCAAATAAAACAATATATTAAGCAACATTCTTAGTGACAGAGAGTAAATCCTTTAGGCTCTGTCTGAATGTCAAAACATATACAAACCCCAATATAGGTAAGTTGTTTCATGCTATATACTGTTTGAGATAAACACTGCTGCAGATATACTTAAATGTAACATACTTTTTGCATCTTCTGTGCATTACACAGCAGATGCATTGATGCATTTCCAGTTGCATCAATAACAATTGATTAAAACTGTGAAATGCATGTTTGAATTGTGGAGTGGAGAAAAAGCAGATTACATCATCCAGAAAATTTTCTCTAGCTGTGTGTGTTCATGAGAAACAGCTTCATAAAAGCAGAAAAAACAAACATTCAAAAAAAAAAAAAAATCAACAACAAAAAAGAAGCAGGTGAGAAGTTTCACCTGATCTGAGCCCTGCAGGCAGCGGCTGTGACACGTGATGTGCAAACTAGGTTGAACGCCTCTCACCTCTTGGTGTTAAATGCAAACAATGCCACTGGTGGAGCCCAGCCAGCATGTGTGTGTGCAGGCGTGTGTCTGCGTGTGTGTGTGTGTGGCGGGGTGGGAGTTTAACAAGTGAGTCGATAACTGAATGGGAGAGAGCAGACCGCTGGCGCTGTTGAACAAACAGAGCAGTCACATCAAAAGGCTGAGGGCGTGAACACTAACGATGAAGTCAGACGTTTCCCTGAAGTAAAACACCCTGAATGATGACAATAAAGAAAGTTATTATCGTTTAGATGCATTCCTTTGAACTGATTCAGGCAGGAAATAGATGAGGGTGGAAAGTCTAGATAGCCCTGGTTATGGGGTAATGTAACAGAGTAAGTGGTTATTTTACTTTAAAAGATTAACTTTGTGAAAATTGTCACAAAATGAGCATTAAATCAAATCTATTGGCAAATGCCTTTGTCCTTTACTTCACCCTAAAAATAAAAGCAAAAACTAGAAAAATCCTCGGGGAACAAAGCTAACATTAAACTTTTCGCAAGTTTATCAAGTTGTAAAACAATGGAGTCAGTTATCTATGTTTTGTCACCTCAAACGTCAATGTTTCTTTATTGCTGTTTTATGAGATACACTCCACTTGGTGAAAGCCTAAGAGTGAAATGGAAATAAAAAGGATACATGGTTTCACAAACGTTACAAGAAAAAACCCCAGAAAGTGTGGCATACATATGCATTCTGCCCCCTCAACTCAGTTAACCCTAAATAAAATACAGTACTCAGAATGGGGGAATCTGCTTAGAGGGCAATTATTAGTCATGCGTTCCACAAATCTAAACTTTATGAAAGAGTGACAATAACAAAGTTATTGTTGAAAGAAAACAAACAAGTCCTGTATGAAGATTTTTATGAAGGACACAAAACAAACCAATGGAAGAAAATGTTTTGGAGAACTTACCTAAAACTCTGCACTACTCTGAACACATCGTCCCCATGGTCACAGATGGAGGTGGCAGCATCATCATGTGGGGATGCTTTTCTTCAATAGGGATGGGCCAGTTCTGGAAGAAAAAAAATGTTAGAATTTGCAAAAGATTTGAGACAACAGGACAACAACAATAAACAGCAAGAGTTAAAGAATGGCCCAGTCAAAGTTCAGTCTAATTGAGAATTAATGAGTAGATGTGAAAAATATTTTTCAGAGATGCTCTTCAAGCAATATGATTGACTTCAGCTGTGTTGCATAGAAGAATAGAGGAATATTTCCAATTAGACATAAACAAGTTCACTTAGGTCATAACCAAGATATTTACATATGTCACAACTTTCCACAAACTTTTTAAGATTTACTAAGACAAATCTTTATGGGTAGTTAAAAGGTCAGGACTGAAATACATATGAACATTTCTTAAAAGGCACGTCAGTAAAAACAACAGCATATTATCTGATGAGGTGTCATAGTGGTGGGAAACTCAGCCAACCTTTACCAGTTGTCTTTGTGCTCTGCTTACTGGGTGGACATCCCCACTTCATTCATTACCTGAAGTCCTGCAGCAGCTATGTGTGGGTTGTGACGCCTGACAGCACATTCCTGTACAGCACTGAAAAAAGAAAAGAGAGTGGGAGTTGACAGAGGTTTATTTTAATGAGCTTTATGTTTGTTTAACCTCCTTCCTGCACCTCCAGATCCCAACATGAAAGCGAGCAGAAGTCAGAATCAAAAAGCTTGACCTGGCACAGTGTGTGTTCGCATGACTCTTCTCAGAACAGGCAAAAGTGCCCTGGGTGAGTGTTTTCCAAAGAAAGTTCAATCATGCAAAGGAGGGACCAAGGTACAAGAGAAAGGGTGATAAAAAGTGACATGGAGCAATATCCGGTCTAATGAGCTTTGCTTTGCTCAGCTGACCACATCTAAGAGTTTCTGGAGGTTAGCCAAAGAAAAGGTTTTTAAAGTCTATTAGATGGCTTACACCTGGTGTACTGCCAAACCTGAACAGTCAAATGACCACAAACCAACTAAAGAACAACTTCAATCTCTTTGATATAAACTGTGATCAAAAGTCACTTTAGCATAAGAACTCCATGCTAATAATTTACACAAAACAAGCTTGTCAAATTTTACAAAATGTTACAAATCCGGTTTTTAGGAACCAGTAAATGTAAACGAGTTTACTTAACAATCTAAGCTAGGGTCGCTTATCTAACTTAGCTTATCTAACGTATCTTAGATAAGCTAAGTTAGCTTAGCATTAATATTCTTAATGATGCATCCAATAATATAATATTTTTCCCACTTTTCGACTTAAAAAGTATGACATAAGATATTAAAGCATTACTAGCAGCATATGATTATTAAATTCATCTGGGCTAGTTACATGTTTTTGCTTGATTAGATAAGTGAGCTTAGCTATATTAGCTATTGTGACCTAGCTTTAATTTGTGCACCATTTAGCATAAAATCAAAATCTAGTATAACTTCTAAAAAGTTTGTGTTTTGAAGGTCAATATTCAGCCTGTTTATCTGTAACTTGACTTTGATGTTCTTCAGTTTTGTTTCTTATTGGTGTTACTTAGGGGATTTTTTTTTTTTTGCTGAACATTCGAAGTTTGAGCTAAAACCAAAACAAGACATGGTTTTCCCCAGTTTCAGTTGAATACTCTTCATATCATTATGTGTTAATTTTCAGACCAATATGAATTACAGAAATTAAGTTAAAACTTCAATGACTCATGCTTAACTTACTTGAGATAAGAAAAGGGAGTGGGAGTTCAATTTAAAAAGTGAAATACCTTTAGTATTTTTTAAGTTTAATAACAACAGGTTTTAGCCAATAATTGTAACCCCTGTTTTCAAAGTGAACCATATCCACTTGTTGATGATAAAGGGGAAGGTAATGGATAATTTAATAATAAAGTTTGGATATTAATTATCTGAATTTGCAGTTTTAAGGCAGTAATTAGTTTAAGAAGCCGGATTCTTCTCTTTGTTTATAGGGAAGAGCAGAATTTATTGACACAAATGATTTCTGAGATGAGTCATTTTTTTCCTCTGCATAATGCGATTTGTAGTTTTGCCACACCACAGCGACGCCTGAACTCCCTAGGCAGACCAACGAATCCCAGAACGAAACAAAGTGATACCAGCTAAGAAAAAGAAGAATTACATTTAAAATATTAAATAAAAATGTGCTTTGGAAATATGTTTTTCAAGGATCATGAAATGTAAAGATTTTACAATTTTCAGAAACTGAAAAATAATCACAACTAGCCAGTGTTCGGATGTTTGCTTTTAAGGTGGCTACTTTTGTCTAAGCAGATTAACTTTTGAATTTGAGCTTTTTACCTTTTTTTTTTTTTTTTTTTTTTTTTTTTTTTTTCAGAAACTGTAAGGCAATAATTTCTCCTAAAGAAGTTGAGAGCCAATTCAGGGTGCATTCTTCTAATTATTACTATTACTGGTGGAAAATAGTTAAAACTCATTAACAGTATATATTTTTATGCTTGTGTCTAAATCCTCAGTCTTTAATAAACTTATTTCACTCTACTTGTTACTGTATAGAAAGTAGCATAAAAACAATCCCATTTCTACTTTTCCAACTTCCAGTATAAGCTAGCTGTGCTGCAGCACTGAAGTTAGCTTGCGTGAAAAAAAATAAATCAACAAGTGGAGCTCTGAATCCAGTCATGTTATTTTTTTCCTGCCCTCCTCTTTAACAGCTTTAATAAGTTCAATTAGCATCTCTGCTTGTTTTTTTTTCTTTTTCCGCCTGCTATGTAAAGTTGAAATTAGGTTGCCATTTTCACCACTTACCACAAGGGGGAGCTGCTGTCCAGGCAGCCCTCATACCTCCACCTGTAAACAGACCGCTTCAGGCACATAATCCACTGAAGTCAACGTGACAATTAAATTTTAAGATTGAAACTGAGAGTGAAAGATTTTGTGTCGTTATTTATTCGCTGTTGTGCAGAAGAACAGTGCATAACTATTTCGGCTTAACGGTTCTCAAACTTACGGTTTTTCATTCTTTTACCTTCGGTTTCATTTTAAACATTCTCAGAAATGTTTGGGCAAATGTGTAGATTACATAACTGGGGTGTTTTCAGGATTCAAGACATGAGAAAATAACCTACTTTTGGTTTGTGGTGCACTAAACCCAGACACTGATGTGTAAGACATAAACCAATAAGGCAGTCGATGCTGTCAACAACAGTCGTAACATGCAACCTCTATCAGGGTCTAACAGCTTTACTGCATGTTTTTCCTCAACATTTTCGATGGTGTACATGCTCTGTTTCACTCACTTTTCCCCTAAATTTATCATGTTTCGCATTTATTTTGAAATATCTCATCAGACATCTAGTCAGACACTTAGTTGATGGGAATTGGTACCGCTGACTCAGCTGTTAATCACATGTAAAAACATCAACACTGAAATTCTGCAGTAAGGTGTCTTGTGGGTGTAAAATGATCTGTTAAAAAGTACAAGTGGCTCATAAGTAGAGTGAAAGGTTTTCCCCTGGCACAGTACGCAGCGCAAACTGGTCTTCAGGTGGCTTCACGGGCTTCCTTGATTAACTGGATACCACACATAAAAAAAGCAATAACGATGCTGCTATACTGGCAATTTTATTCAGAAAAGTGTGCACCTCTTTCCAACATTTAACAGTAACAAGTGCCTAAAATGAGCTACAAAAATGCTGAAAATAGGAAAAAAATTTTTAAAGTACATTGGTTTAGGATTGGCTGCAAAGCAAATCCCTCCCCTTTTCTCCTTGCGTCCATATATAGTCGTGTCTTGATTTCCAGGTCTCAAATATCAAAGTCCTCATGACCACATCAATTATACACAGCAAACCTAAATGTAAGCTAAAAAGTTTCAAACGTTCAACAACATGACCTCTGGTTTCATGTAAATAAAACACTCTGCTGGCCCTTTAAGAGCAACGTGGCAGTTGTACTACTAGGTACTTCCCAAACTCAATGAACCACAGGGGGGCCCAGTTAGGGGTGTATCTGTGTCCTGTCAAAGAAAGGGGAAGTAGGTACTATTAAAACTCATTTGTGCACGTATGCTTCTAAAAGATGCTGTGAAACTGAATCCAACACTGCCTGCTTCCATCTTTGCATCTTTCCTATTTAGTCCAAAATCCTCAATTGTGCGTTAATTGAATCCACAGTGGTGAGCTTCTGCGGCCCCTGCAGCAGCAGCAGCCGCCTGCAAGACACAGAAAAGGAGACATGTCCTGAAATGACTGTCTGCGAAAAAAAAACAACTTTCATCTCTCATAGCAGGTCACTGAGTAACACTTAATGCAAACACAATGTCTCTTTCACAATGAGTTGATTATCGTTAGAAATGCATTTGGTTTTCAGTAAACAGCGGGGAAAGATGCAGGACATGTAGCAAAGCAAAGTATACACAAAATCTATGTACAACAGTATACACGTGCTCCATTGTTATATCTTCAATTGCTGCATTTTGACCACTAAAACCTCTACAACAGAGAGCTGCAGGTTTAAACAGATTAATATTAGCACTCTAGTAATGTGTTGGTTGCTAGCCAATCCTTTGCACAAACTGCAGCCATTTTAGTTGTTTCATCTTTGGTGCATGTGTCCTGATAGGATACTAGCCAGTTAGCAAAAGCTCCAAACTGCTATAAAACAAGTCAGAATCAAATCATGAGCCTACAAATCAGAGGAGGCAGCTAAAAAGAACTCAGTCTATTGGTTGAGACTGAGTGATTTATATTGATACTTTTACAATTTCATAAATATAGTTTTGAAAAGTACATTAACTTACATTTAGTACTTTGATTACATTATGTTTTTTTTTACAGTGCTTTGAAAAAGTCTTTGCCCCCTTACATGCATAAATCAAGTAAATGTAAAAAGTAATTTTCAGATGGGAATTTAATTAATTATAGAGGAAAAAGCCATCCAAACCTTGGCTTTTAATTGAAACAATACTGCCTCCCTGAATGTAATAGCTAATTGTGTCTGCTGATATCAAGCTTTTGTTACAACTGTGAATTAGTTTTTTACATCACTGTGGAAGAATTTTGAGCAGCTCTTCTTTCTAGATTGGTTTTACGTCATGCTAAAGCATCTCATATAGGTCTGGACTTTGACTAGGCCACTTTGAAGCACAGTTGCTGGTTTTTTTGAGGCATTCAAAGTTGGACTTGATGGTGAATTTATTGTCTTGCTGCAAAACCCAGGTGTGTGTGAGGTGATGTTCAAGAACAGACCACATGACGTTCTTCAAGAGTTTCTGGTAGAGAGAAAAATTTATGCTTCTGTCAATCATTTTCTTAAATCATTGCCTGAATATTGCAGAAGGATAATGAATGAAGAATATGAGCAAGTACAACTCTGCTATTTACTGGGAAATAATATTTTGGAGTGACCTAGTCAAAGTCCAGACCTTGTTTAAGACAAGGTTGTGTTGATCTTAAACTGGATGCTTATGCTTAGAAAACTTCCAATGTGCCTGAATTAAAGCAACTCTACCAATTAGAGTAAAAAGCTTCGTTAAAGGTCAAACAATGAGTTAGTTTTTTATCTCATCACTTGAACAGTTTTCTACGTAGGTTATCTTCATCTGAATTTAAAATGTATTTAATGACCTCAAACATTCATGCTTAAGGGCAGAAATAAATATTCCTTTGAAGGTCTTAAATGTCTGTTCAAACTTACGACTAAAGCTGAACTAATCACTCACACAACCACTGAGCACATTTCTCTGAAACATCGTAAAGTTCAGCATCTTGCTCAATAACGTGTTGAAATGAGAACTGGGAGATCATCGCAATACAAAGCTGCATTGTCTGAGCTCCAGCAGCTTTATTTAAACTATTATGCAAGAAGGTAGCAGTCACAGTCAGTATCACAGCAAAGCTAAAGAAGCCTCTGACTGAAGACAGTTTGCTGTTGTTTGGCAGTGATGAAGAGGAGGCTCAGGGTTTTCCATAAATGTCTCATTTGGAGAAGAACCATTGTTTGCACAATCATCTCCAGACGTGGCGGAGAAGTCCCCAGAACAAAACCAGCCATCTTCAGCTGTTTACTTTGCTTTTCTTAACACATTTTTACAGGTTTTATAAATATAAAAACAACAAAAGGTGTAAGCAAGAATGGTGATGAGTGGCAATTTGGACATTTTATTTAAAGTATAGACATAAATGATGAATCTATTAATGAGTTTCTCTATGTGTCCTATTGTGTATTTTTGTTTTTCATTAAATTTTTAGATTTTATAATAATGATTATATTTCCTGTGATTCTATGTATCTTTGACTGGTCCAAAGTTTTTTTGTGCAACTTTGTCTCGTTTTAGATATGGAAGATGCTTTCCTCTTTAACATTTCAGCGGTTCAACATTTTCGCTAAATGATCAGTCTGTTTACATGCGAGTATGTCACTGATTCATTTAATTATTTCCTGCATCATGTGATTTTATTTAAACACAAACTGTTTGGTGATTTGTAATGACCATGATGATGGCCATGCATTAATCTGAAAATAAAGTTGCTTCTTATACGTTGAGTGTTGCAGAAGTCTTCACCTCACCAGTTCATTGACATCCACTTATACAACATGATGATCAAATATAATGCTAAAGGTTTTTGTCAAAACATTTAGAAAAAAAATCTGAAAAAGTGTCTGCAAATATTTATACTGAAATGTCAAAGGGAATTATTTAGTTGAAGATAAGGAATTACAAATTCACACTCACTAAACAAAGTAATTTCAATAATAAAGAAATCATTTTTTTAAATTTTATTTTAGTTGAGATTTCCACAAAACATTTATTTGGACAAACATTTTGGCAAGTTTGTCCAAATCAACAATGCATAAAAAATGTAATGAATCATTCTTTTACTGGATGAATTTTGTGAGAAAAAAACCAACTGAATTTTACAGAATTACTAGCGGTACGGTTAATCCTGTTCCTGCTGTCACATAGCTTAGCATACGAAGAGTCCATCAGATTTTTGTTTGAAATCATCTCAAACAGAAGACGGGCCCACAGCATCCTTGCTCCTCCACCGTACTTAAAACCAGGCATCAGGAGTTTTCTTAGCTTTAAGTCCCTGGAAAATAATCAACTTATAGTAAAGCATGCATTAAAAAAAATCCTTCAGTGACATTTGGCTAAGAAAGTCATTTTATATATCCTCTCCAGCCCCATTGAGTAAATTTACCTGAATTAGAGGTTTGGTATTTCAAATTTCCAAAATTTTAGGACCTGTTTAAGACCATTAGGATTTAAATAAAGACCTTAGATAAAACTTACAAACTATTTCACTGAGCTGATGACTTAAAAAGACATCCAGCCTAAATTGGTTTTTTTTGGCATGTGACTCAGTTGCTTTCACACCTAAGCTACCTTAATTTTACCCCCCTATACAATATAGTATGTTTCATTTACTCAAATAAAAGGTTGGATTTTTCAAAAATTGAGCTGTGCTGCTAGAGTGAACAAGTATACCTGGATTAAGTGGACATATTTATTTATTTATTTACTTTGTAAAGCTTAGGGATGACTAAAAATATCCCGGATTTCTTCTTTAAAATCAATAATATTTATGGTTGGATGAGGTTACTTATCAAGTTTTCAAACATAAAGCAGAAGATGAGTACTTAATTGAACTCGCTCCTTTTAGGAAGTTGTAAAAGCCACGTCAGTTTGTCTCAGCGGTTGTAAAGCTGGGGTGGAAACTGCCTGAAGAGGAGGCGGCAACGTCGTAATGGACAGCTGTGTCTCAAACTGGAGCTACTCAGACTGCTGCTCCTCCACTTCCTGCACTTCAAGGCAGCACGCTCGCTACAGAAAGCCACTCAGGAATATATGCAGAAATCTGTCATAGGAGATGTTGAAGTGTTTCACGTTCAAGTGGGTTGCACTGGCACTTGGGGACTTCACCTTAGTGATGACAGAGAGCTGGTGATGGGTTTGGGGTTTTGTCATCAGGTGATGATTCAGTGAAATTGATGCATTAAAAGATGCCTCGCTAGTATTTCTGAAAGTTATAGGGTTGATGTCAGAAACTCATTTTCTTATTAAAGTTGCTTCTGAATCCAGTCAAGTCATTGAAACATGCAGATCAGAGAACCAGGAAGAAAAATAACGGGGGAAATAATTTTAGGTTCTATTCTTAGTGTAGAAATTAGAGATGCAAAACCCTTGCACAACCAGCTCTGTTATTACTCATTTAAAAAAAAAAAAAAAAAAACCACTTCACTGTTACTGAACAATCTGTTCTTCTTCACTCACATACTGTACTGCAAATTATATTACATTTTATTATGCACATTTTTGGAAAAGTGATCCAGCTCAGTTGCACATCCCTTGGATTATGATTCTGATATTTTTATTTCTAATAACTCCACAGGATTTTCTTATTTTTTATATACTTTTTACACTTTCAAATCTTTATATCTGATGGACATAAAAATGTCCATCTGAAGTGGTCGAGTAACAGAAGACATGTTTCCTTCCTACTGTCACATTTCCAAACTTGTCCCATCATTCGCTGTAAAGTTGATTTCCCTAAGCAGCTGTAAAAAGTGGCAGCAGAAATCTGGTTCGCCACGTGTCATATCAGGGAAAGTGTTATTTCCAGGAGCCTGACAGAGTATGAGAAGGAATGTGGGTGAGGTTAGCAACCAACACGGCTAAACTGGTACCACTTCCTCCTCCTCTTCTTCTTATTCTTCCAGTGATCTCACCCTATTTGTAGAGGTCCGGCATCTGAGCCTGGCTGAAACGTCAGCTGTGAATCACATAAACCTCTGCACAGCGGCCCGGCTGGACCGGGGCCCGGCTCTTCTGCACGCTCATATCTGAACCGGCACTTTCACTAGCCTGTCCCTGCTATTTATAAGTGGAAACCAAAGTAGCTGCTGCTAACACACTAAGCCATGCAGGAGCGCTTGGATGGCATTTCTCAGTGTGACTCTAGAGCTCTGTGGGAAATCCCATTTTCATCTGCTGCTGAATAAACCAGGTCAGCCACTTGATCGCTTGATATTGCTGGGAGGCATTGTCTCAAATGCAGCGGGTCATGCAGGGTACTGGTTGGCTGCCGTCCACTGAAAACTGCAGTGCAACAGCCAGAAATTAGCAGGAAGAAATATGGATGTTCATTTGGTTAAACGAGCAAATAGCAGGGATAAATATCAAAAAGGTACAACAGGAAATGAAGCAGAGTAATAGGAACTACACCTACTACACTCAGTTCTCACACACAGAAAAACAACTTGTTTAAAAACTAAGTGGATGCTTGAAGTCAAGAAATATACAGTGAATATTGAAACAATGTAGTTAAAAAGACAGATGTCTGATATTTAAATGCTAAAGGAGACTGGAAATATACCTTTGTATTTACTCTTAATTAATCAATGATTTATCTGAAATAAAGTTAAGTTGTCCAAGTATTTCATATAAGAATATCTTTTATGCAAAGTGGTAGTCATAGAAAACAGCAAGGAAAATGTGGTTTAATGTTGCAATATTCAATAATAATATCACAATTTCACTTCATGCAGGCTGATTGTGTCGCATTAAATCATCTTGCAGTGAAGACAGTTGATCCAGCATTAATTGGAGAAAATATGGGAAAACAATGACATTATATGAACTGAATGTTTCTGGAAAATTTGTAAAGAAAGAAAATGTGAAGATAGGTTTGTTTTTCAGCAACAAGGCAGTTTAAACTGCTTTACATGAACGATAACCACACAAAACACAATGATCAAACAAAAAAGAAGCATTACATCACAGTGGCAGAATAAAGAGAAGTAATAAAAAGCTGAAATTCAGACAAGAATTAATCTATTTTCCCGTCAAAGCAATTCTAAACAGGTGGGTTTTTAGTCTGGATTTAAAGGAATTCAGCTTTTCAGCTCTTTTGCAGTTTTCTAGAAGGTTTTTTCCCCCCAGATTTGTGGTGAATAGAAGCTGAATGCTGCTTCTCTATGTTTGGTTCTGGTTCTTCAGAGCAGACCAGAACCAGAAGACCTGAGAGGTCTGGTAGGTTGATACAACAGCAGACCTTTAATGTAATGTGGTGCTCAGTGATTTATTAACTAACAATATTTTAAAGTCTATTCTCTGAGCTACATGGAGCCAGTGTAAAGACTTCAGAACCAGGGTTATGTGCTCCATCTTCCTGGTTTTAGTCAGATTTCAGCAGCAGCATTCTAGATCTACTGTATCTTTCTTATTTATTTTTTAGGCAGACCTGTTAAGACAATGTTGCAGTAATCAATGCGACTAAAGATAAATGCACGGATTACTTTGAGTTTCACAAAAGGCAGCTAGTTTGCAATGCTGCAAAGCAGTTGACCCTGACACGAAAGGAGCTGCAGGATTTTTAGTCAAACTCTTGTGTTCGTTTTACATTCAGTATTCTGAATTCTCCACCTGTCCAGACCAAGGTCACCAACTTTCACAACCTGAGGAGCCATTTCGTAAAATGTAACCACAACATAATCCTTAGAAAAACAAAAAAAGAAAGATCAACTTTAAATATTACCTGCTGTAAAATGTGTGTTTATTTCATAGTTTTATCAAAGGACAACAATTTCATTCATATTAAGAGATTAACAAACTATAATAGAAATGATCATGCAAACCTTCTCTTCAATGGAATGTAGTTTGACGCCAAAGTTTATGTTTACTGGTCGAACTTTAGAGCCACAGTGGAGACATTGAGCATCTTCAGACCCAGACTTCACAATGAAACTAGGTGGTGGCAGCATCATGGCGTTTCTTTTTTGTTCAGATGAAACTAGGTTGATACTATGAACACCAATCATCAACCCACTTTCACCAAGACTGTTAGGCTGCTATGAAGCTGACGATGAAGGGGGATTTTGTTGGATAGTAATGCATCCAAATTATTAAAGTCATTTGGAAAATGCTGATTTGTAGGAATGGCCTAGTCAAAGCTCAGAGCTAAATCTGACTGAACACATGTGGGGTCACACAAAAAAGCCTGAACATTTGCAAGTTAAGAGTGGACTTATACTACCAGATCAAGGCTTGGCATGAGGGCAGGTTGATTCTTGGTTGTCTTGTAATCGCAGCCAACATCTAAACAACTTATGTTACCTAAAGAAGAAAGAAAAGATTTATAAGCTTGCTCTGAAAAAGCTCATTGCTTAATCTGGTCTGAACATAGAAAAAAAGACAACTTTAGCATGTTTAACTGGCTCAGACCTCAACGGCCTTTCAGAAAGCTCTCCCGCACCCTGACAAATCCACTTCAGTGGGTTAATGGGTCATGAAAGATCAGTTGGATCTGCTTCTAACCAGCTGAATGAAACAGCATCCCGTTTCTGCCGCCCAAGCCAAGCTGCTCCAGCTGCTTCTTATCTCAGCTGTAACGTGAACCGGCAGGAATCCGCAGTCAGTGCTGATGCTGGCGTGATCTGTGACCCATCTTTCATCTGCAACAAGCTCATTACCCCAAAAACCTCTCAGGACGAGATGAGAAGCATGGCGGCAACCGTCAGCACAAACAATACAGGAGGAAGGTCAAAACTCCGATCTGGATTGTTCCATAGCTTACAACAGAAAACGTTTCAAGAAATTCACACAAGTTCAAGAAATTCCTTAAAAGCTGCGGCTTCAATAGCCACAACTCTTATAGATCTGTCTGTGAGATCTGTATTTCTGACAGACAGCTTGCTCCTAGGAGAGCCTCAAGGCTCCTTCAGAAAGCAGAAATTTCTCCTCATACTGAAACACTGTCATCCTGTGGAAGTGCACTGCAAGATTCTTTCACGTCCAAACCAGAAATAAATTGGCTCAAAACCTTTGAGCTATTCTTTGTAATGAGTCAGCATTGCTAATGTTTCTCCTTACGCAGCTGCTCGCCCCATAAAAACTCCATTTTCTGCTGCCAAGGACCACACATATGAAAAACTGGGGATATTCCAAAGGTCTTTTCCGGCCTCGCTTTCAGGCTTATGAATGGCAACAGATGAGGCCATGAGGAGAACCTAAAAGTGCCTTTTCCGAGTTTTCTCTCTAAAAAAAATGTTTTTAATCAAACTTGAACCCGGCCGTGTCAACTGGCGCCGCAATCAGGTTCAAGGCGCAGAGGGAAGCGGACTGCCCTCTCATCGTCTATTTTACATGAAGTAACCACAGCTGCTGCCGCTCTGCTGCGGAGGCCGAGCAAAAGGTCGGCTTTCCAGCTGAAGGTCGTAAATCCAAGACGTAAAAAAAGGAAAGACTTGCGCACTGCTCAACAGGTGCAGATCCAGAATGAATGGTCACTCCTCTTTCGTTTTTTTTTCTCCGCCCTCCATAGCATAAAGAAGAAAAAAATAACAAGAGGAAGCTGGACCATTCAGACTCCAGAACTTACAGTGCCTGGCAAGAAGAAGAGTTTGGCTGCAAAAGACAACACTAAGTGGTGGATGATCGTAAAGTGGAAGGAAAATAAATCATTGTTTTATTTTATTTTTTTTTATTTGTTTGCAAATATGAATCTGAGGTGTTTGATTTTAATTGCAGGTCTTTAGGGTGCGTCTTTATCAGCTTTTTACATCTCAAATAGGCAAAATCTGTAGCATTTTGCTACAGATTCCCTATTACTCTTAAGTGTGGGTTTTGACTAGGCCAGAGGTCTTCTCTCTTTACAATCAAGAGACATTTTCATTTTCCAGATAAATGAAGCTTCACTAGAGCCACAAATGTTACATGACATACTACAGGAATTTTATTGGTTATTTTTAAACAACCACATTTTAATTTTGTGTTTTTAAATTTTTCTAAATTTAAGAAAACATTTTTTTTTTAACCAAAAGAGAAGATGCTTCTTTTCTTCTAGGGTATTTTGATATTTGTGGAAATTAAAAACAATATATAATTACAATTAGGTTACATAAATATAACCTCATCACTAGAACAATTATTCTAAAAAGCCTTATTTTTAAAAATATACTAAGGTATTTACAGGTTTATCAAGGTTAGACATAAGATTGTTTTAGAAAGTCTATCAGAACAAATGAGGCAGAATACAAATCCCAGCAATCTTTTCAGATATGTTTTTATAAGAACAATGAAAACCATGCACCATTTTCTTCCTTTTTGACCATTATGCACTACTTTGTGTTGGTTTGTCTCATAAAATGCTAATAAAATACAATAACTTACAGTTTTAACCTGACAAAGTGTGAAAAACTTCCAAGGGCTTTAAATATTTTTGCAAGACAATGAAACAATGGTTACCTAAAAACAACCGTATTATGTCTTGAATCATTTTTTAAGCATCAGATATTTATGAACATATATTTTTACCAACCATCAAACCTTCAGTGAAACTACGGTAAAGCGATTTAAAGCCCATCTCATTCGTTGGCTGCACCTCTCAGCTTCCTCATAATGAAAAGCTTTGACACATGAGCTGCATCCAGTGAAAGTGAAATAGTGACCACGGTTGTATATTTCAGCATGGACGACAGGACATGAATAATGCATGCATGGTAGTGTTGTTGTTTTTCTTTTTCTAGCATAAATCTGTAAACGGATATGCTTTTAACTTCCTTACAACCTGACAGCTTAACTTAATAAATAGGCAACTGTGATATACTTGTTTGGTTCTTTAAATAAATTTGCAAAGTGATGAAGATGTTTGGGACGCCCCCAAGGAAAATTTATCTTTTGGGTTTCAAACACTGACACAACCTGAGACATAACTTCACAGAGATCTGATGTGATCAGCCTGCAACTCACGTTAGTTATGCAAAAACCACTCCTGAAACGTTATCTACTCCTCCTCAGTGTGTCTTTCTCAGCTTTGCGTCCTCAGATACAAAGCTCAGAAGTTGAAACTCAAGAAGAGTCACTTGTCTTCTCCTCCACACTGTTTGTTACGCAGATCAGGAATCCCACCCAAGTTGAAGATTTAAAATAAGAAGGTGTGGAGTTACATTATTATTTATTTATCCAATTATCTTTAACAAGTAGTTTCAATTCCTGGAGCTGAAAAGTAAATCTTCCCTGAGGATAAAATTGAGGTCAAAGAAAAGAGAAATGAGACAGCCGGTTGATCTGCCCACCAACAGTGATCCTAAACTCAAAAATACGTTGTTTTTACTATTAGTACATGCATTGAACCTAAGAGCTTCCAGGTCACAGGGAGTAGAAGATGTAACTGAGTAAAGAATATTCAAGTTTAGCAATTTCCAGTTTCAGTGGAGTGCTTCAAAGAGAGAGTATTTCTAAAAACCTAGTTTTAGTAAAAAAAAAAAAAAAAAAAATACAGTAACACATAAGGTCATTTAAATCTAGATTTTTTTCTTTTAACACAATATATAGCATTATTTATATATTTATAACACACATACGTTACATTATTAACACATGCTGTATGGAAAACTCTAGATGTTTAAAAAATGTATTTTCTTCTTTTTTTCATGCCTAAATGAGGTTTTTTGAATTTACCCATTTATTTTTATAGTAAATACGGATGTTAGCTGATTACATAAAAAAAACAATCAAATGAACCTTTAACACTAAAAGTGTGATTCTGAGTCACTAAGTGCTGACAACTTGTTGAACCACTGGCACTATTCAGTACAGACTTCCTCTGGAAATGAACATATTTGTGTGAAATTGTTGGAAAACACACAATTCCTTTGGAAATCTGTCATATTAGCTAACGGCGATGTAAGACTAACTGTTCTCTTCGGCATTCGCTGAATTCCTCACGCTTCCCTCTCCTTTTATGTCCACATCCAGTCATTAAGGAACTTCCCGCACAAATCCAATAAAGGAACAACAAGCCTTCTCATCAGCCGTCTGGCGGCGCAGCGTTTGCTTCCTGTTGTAAGACTGATGCTATTATCATGAAAAACCAGCATTAAAATTTAATTTTACGTCTTCCCTCTTCTTATATAGGAGAAATGACGCAAACCGAGGAGAAAATTTATCAAAAAGGAAACATTTCTTACCTTTACTATGAAAATAATTACAAATATTTATGGTAAAGATGAGTAAACCTGAACCTTAATCTGAGAAATTAAGAAAAATCTAATCTTTGATAAAGCTTAGAATAAATCTCTCAATAAGAAATATTCATTTTAATTGGCTCTTCAACAGAACAGCTATATAAGCACTATTAATTAATAATTAATGACTCCCCCTTCCACTGAGGTTTACCTATAATGTGGCACACAGGCCTATTAGTCTAAACCACTGACAAGTTTGGACCAGAACCCATATTTATCTTAATCCCACGCACAGAATGGAGGATGGCGGTAACAGAAAAAAGAAAAACCCGAAGCTCAAAAAACTGCAGCAGAAATTGGTATTTTGGGGCCAGTGACTCGCCCTTAGAACCATTAGACACTAACTGGTTGTAGAGAGAAGAAGAAAAAACATTCTCTGTCCTGCTTAGAAATGCAAACATGGAGTTTTATCAACTTCTCAGTGAGGCTTGGATAACTTTTGGTACTGGTTGCACTGGTGGACCTATTGTCTTTTCTTAGATGCACCAGAACAGAAATTAGTTGCATTGCATTTTTATGGGTTTCTCCCCCATAGCAGTCGCTAGTTTTTTTAAACTATTGTAAAAAAGACAGTATTGACTGAATGATTAACTAACAATCTGAACGTTCTTTACTATAAGCAGGATCTAGCAATATAAGACAGTTGTATTCTCAACTCTCTCTGTGTAACTGCAGCATGCAAACAGCTACAGAACTTAAAGGAAGTGTCCACCGCTCACCATCTCCGATTGATTTAGAAAACTTTGCAGGCCTAATGTGTGTCTGTTGACTTTTGTTAAACAGCCACTAATGACATTGCGAAATTAGTTTGCATGTGCGACTGGAGTCCTGAATTTGGCTCAAAAGATAAGAGGATAAACTGTAAGAGCACCAAAATGTCAACTGATAAGTACAGAGGAGAATCTGTGATGCTGCGGGCTTATAAATTTAATATACCAAGAAAATAAAAAAATAAGATCTATTAGCAAGATACATTAAATTTACTATGAAATGTAATTTAAGGTATTAGATTT
Organism: Gambusia affinis; assembly: GCF_019740435.1. NCBI lineage: Eukaryota > Metazoa > Chordata > Actinopteri > Cyprinodontiformes > Poeciliidae > Gambusia > Gambusia affinis. The sequence continues at coordinate 7,347,578 of NC_057888.1, forward strand.
TGCAACTGCAAAAAAAGCGACATTTTATTATTATCATGGTATTTACACTCTTTATCCAGATGTGCCAACAGAGTAAAGAGCCATCTTCTTTTAGTGAGTAGTTTTGCAGAGATTTTGTGGCTGCGAGGCAGCAGCAGAAGCTTGATGTGTTAAAGAAGGAAACATAAATATACCTGAAAGTGTCTCAGAGAGAACTTCATACCAAAGTGACACCTGATATATGAACCTCAAGATGAATGACCTTCTTAATTCACTAATCAATACCTTAATTTCTATTATTGACATATTGAGGAAAAGCCCTCAAAAAAAGAAATATTAACACCATCTAATGTGGAATTTCCAATTAAGTAAAGCAGTTGAAATGAGGAAGTCTTATAACTGCTGCTCTGACGAAGCACCAATGCTTTTAAAAGGCTGTGACCTTAGCTACAGGTCTGCCTGGAAAGACGATACTGATGAACGTTGCCTAGTTATTCAGCAAAAAATACTTCGCAGTCCACTCATTCAGGTCATTTTTCCCCAACGGCCAGCAGCCTGTAGCAGTCTCTGCTTCACTGGCAACCCCCCATTACAGATATTTAATCTCAGGATCAACAATTTGAGTTTATACGATGAAGAAAGCTTTCTGTAATTAGTTACGTTGCAAAAATACAAAGTATTTTTGGTCTAGTTTCTGATGCAAATATCTTAGAACATTTGAAATAAGACAAAACTAAAATACAGGTAAATTTTCTGCAAGAAAAAGGAGCTTGTTTTAAATCTTATTTAATATGATTGAAGAAGCACTAGTTCCACTGGCAGATTATTTTACTTATATCTATAACTTTTTCATCAATATTAAGGAATTAGAACAAGCTCCTGCATCTTGCTAAAAAGTTACTTATAAGTGTTTTGGCTTATTTCAAGTGTACTAAGATACTTGCACTAGAAACTAGACCAAACATACTTGGTAACATTTTATCTTTTTGAAGTAAACACTGGTTTGTGATGTATTATTGCTCCTTCTTATCAATGAAAGCACAAGTCCAGGCGCACACTTTAATTCAGCGTGTTTTATCCGGGTTGTAAAAGTTGAAGGGTCTCCGTCCCTTTCATTTCTCCATGCGCCTTTCAATCCTCTCAAACAAGGAAGGCTAAATATTTACACATCAGCCTTTGCTTGCCTAACGATAAAGCTGAACTCACTCAACAGAGCAAATTCATTTTTTTTTTTTGGAGGGAAAAAAAAAAGGTTTCAGGCAAAACATGACGACATGATAAGCACCAGGCCACTTTGCGATGGCGTTCCCTTCCCGCAGGTTCGACCTCCTTTTCAGGACATGCCGGGGCTCAGAGACCCGGGGGTCTGCTGGGGCAGGGGCTCGGCCCAGCATCACAACCCTGCTGACAATGCGGTCTTCGTGAAAAGAGGCAATCTGTGTGTTTAGAAATGGCTCAGACCCAAAAGAGATTAAACAGAGGTGGGCTGGATCGCCATGTGAAGAGCGTTTCAGACAAAGACAACAGCTGAGAGAACACACATCCTCACAGAACAATGAGGCGGCCACTAAACTGGTGTTAAACGTATTTTAATAACGATTCAACTAATCCAAAACGAGAGAATTTACAAACTATTAACCGGAGACACATGCAAATTGAAGTGATTCTGTAAATTCAGCATTTATTCATTCATTTAGATGCAGAGCTGTATAAAAGCCAGCAGGATACAAACTTGATGACATTTGAGAGAAAGTGAAAAGAAGAAACTGAACCAGAAATGAGCTGAGTCCTCTTCTTGTTTACAGGGCAACCAAGTTGGATGCATTTCTCTGGGATTTTGTGTGACGGACTAAATCAAAGTAGTGCATAATTATAAATTTAACAAAAAATGATTCATGGTATTTCACATGTTCTTGACAGGAAGGATGGAAGTAGAGAGAGAGGGAAAACCTGCAGTAAACGATCCAAAAGGACGACTGGCTCTGGTCTCAGTTACAGTGTAAAATGAAAAATTATTTGATTTTAAAATCAGTTTTTGTTCAAACAAGAAACAAGGCATTTCTCAAAAGATAACAAAACTATGTGAAATTATTTTTTTTAATCACTTTTACATTTTATTTAAAAAATAGGATATGGACGATTATTTAAACACATTTGAGTAATCAATGGAGAAATATTCATAGCACTGCAGCCCTTCTGATCAAGTTTCTGCATGTTTCTACTGGAATGTTGATTTTTATGTTATTATGAGCTTTTGAAAGAGCTCCTTGCCATTACCCTAATCTTTAGCTCCCTCCAGATTCAGAGTCAGATTTTGTGGCCTTAAAAGAATAAAACGTGAAGAACTTCTAGAGATTTAAACACTTTTCAAAAACGCAGACAGATATCTATTTTTCTCCAACTTATTTTTCTGCTTTTCAAACCATCTCAGGAAAAAGGCTGGAGGAAGAAATCAGTTAAAAAATTTCACCACACGTCAAAATGCTTTTCATACATTATGTGTATGTAAAGCTACAAAACATCAACGAGTTTTTACACCCAGCAGTCAAATGGGCTTCCCACTATACGATACACTGCAGCAATCTCACGCTAAAGGAGCTAAATCTAATCTGAGATAAATCAGCAGCAGCTAGAAATTCCCCGTCCTGTTTCTGCCTGATAGTGAAAAGAACAACAGCCATCAGCAGGAAGAGGAAACATTGTCCAACATCACCACAGCAGAGGAGGAGGAGGATAAGACATGTTAAAAACTGAAAATCCCCCATCAGCCGAACAATAGATTCAATTTGTACATGTGTAACAATTAACAGGGAGCGTAAAACTGTTCTCTCCATCCAAGATGTGGAATTCCTCATGAAGGGAACACAATCTGTTCTGTGGATGAAAGGCTCCCAGGAACCCGGCGGAGCGCAGAGGCTTCTGGGATGAGGCATTTCTCAGTCTGGTGCTGCATTTGTCTCGTTTGGCACAAAGCGCTGATTAGATTCACAATCTGGCTCATAAAGACGTCGCACTGTACAGAACTATACGGCTGGAGGGACAGCGAATGATAACAGGATGTACTGCACATGTTGTACTGCATCTGGAGAGCAATTTCAGCACAAATGAAACCTGAAAAAAGTTTATCTAAGTGATGAGCATCTTTGGCCTGAACTGGTGTGATAATGAATAACGAATCTAGGACTGTGTCTCTCATAGTGGCAGCATGTTGGAGAAGCTCCGTCAGTTCAGATCCTTCAGGCTCTGCTCAGTGTAGGGGTGGGTAGCTTTGACACTTGAATCAATTCGGTACCAATATCCACCACCTGGGAATCAGTATTGGTACTCAACGGTACCAATTTTCCTTACTTTTGAACTTTTTTTAAATTTTATTTAACATATTTATTTCTCAATATATATAATTTAACAAATATATCAAGACAATACTCAACTCTTTGTATTGTAACATCACAGCTATTTAAAGTGAAAACTCTTCAGAACAACTAATGCAGTGTTTTGTCTTCTTGCACAAATTAAAATCCAGCTCCATGTATTCCTATTTGTCAATTCCCCTGTAAGAAAAACTGTGTGATGGAGGACCGTGTAAGGCAAATAAGTTTAAATCAAATAACCAAAAGGGGATAGAGTTAAAATAAATAAAAGGCATTCTATTTTACAAATGAGGTGACCTGACAGATGCAGACGTGCTAACGGCGGCTAATGCAGGAGTTGTAGATGTGCAGCTGTCGAAATCAAATTGCACACTCTTCACCGTTAAGAAAAATCTTGTGCTTAACTATTTGCTCTCTCAAAATGTGTTTCCACCGCTGGCCATGTACTTCATGTCGCTAATATTGCAATAAGTACCGCATTTTTTAATGCGGTACTTATTAGGCTGGTTGTTTGTTTACTGACACAGCAGCAGCTGACGTCATTACGCTCTTGCCTGTGCTATGCTGCATTCAGGACAAGCATGGAAAATCCCCCACTCTTCGTCCATACTGTCACAATGATGAGTTTATGTGCCGAAACATGGTACTTTTTGATTTTACGTGAATAGGTACTCGGTAGTACCGACAGAATTCAGTTGGTACTTATAAAAGTATCGAATTCGTTTCCCATCTCTGGCTCAGTGGGACCAGCACAGATGGATCCAGGAATGTTGTCCTCACTTCTCTTTTTCCTTCTTCATGTGTTTGTGCTTACCTTCATGCATATTACCTGACTCTGGCAGCTTCTCCGTCCTGTTGTAGTCCTGTCTGTCTGTCTGTCTGTCTGTCTGTCTGTCTGTCTGTCTCTCTATTAGTAACATAATGAGCTCAACAGCAGGAGCAGCGGGAGGGAAAGAGCCTCAATGCAGTCCCTTAAATAGGGCCTTTAGGTTGAAAAGCTACCATTTGGGTGTCTTTAACGAGCACATGCCACCAGATGCGTCACCCTGTCAGCGTGACTCCATGCAGCACAGGAAGTGGGTTCAACCTGCCACACTGTGGACCCACGGATGCTGAAGAACCGGGCCGCTGTTTTTAGAGCGTTCTGCAATTTCGTGAAGAAGAACAGCAGTCACCTGTAGATCAGACATCTTTGTCTAGGAACATGCTCACTGATAAAGATAAAAGACAATGAAAACAAAAGGCAGGAGAGGTAGGAGCCCCAGGGGGCCCCCCATCTGTTGTGAGCAAATAAACAGTGAATGGGAATGAACGGACCCTTTCCCCTGCAGACATGCAGAACCATTAATCAGGACCAGGATGCGCCTGCTGGGTTCACCCTGACAGGTCAGCAGCATCAGACTCTCCTCCTCCCCTCACTGTATCTCCATTAGAGCCTGGAGGCGTCAGTTGGCTGCCACTCACTATCACTGTTTTCACAACTGTCCTCCATGGATAACCAGAAGAGAAAAAAGAAAAAGAAAAGCTGCACAGGAGGAGCAGAATGATTTATGAGCTGCCATTTACAGCACCAATAAATAAACATTTGCTTTAGGAGCTGCTGTGACTGCAGGAGACCCAAGGAGCCCAGGCTGGCACACCTTTCCCATCGTAAAGGCTTATTGCAGTAAATAAATAGTTATAAAGTAGTGCTTACATGGAGTTAATGTTACAGCTGTGATCATCTGGGCCCCTAAAATGAGGATTTTCTGATACGTTTTTACCAGCAAACTTCTCAGAAGATAGTTGTAACAAAATCTAGTAGTATAACATCTTATGATAATAAAACAGCACAATATTTCTTCCTTGATAAAATAAAAGTTGGTTTAGTGAAGAACTAAGTAGTTGCATTCAGTCAAATTATGATTTATTGTATTAGAAAAGCTCAACGTAGTCAGCTTGTGACCCCAATTCAAAGATTTTCAACTAGATCAGCATCAAAAAGTAATTGGCCATTCATAAAGTCAAAAATCAGATATTTTACCAGTGAGTAAAATATCAGATTTTACTCACTGATAAAATCTGATATTCATAGTTCAGTTTTTCAGCGAGTTCAAAACTGAACTTGCTGAAAATGTCAGCAAGTTCTGTTTTCAGCTTTTCGATGTGGATCGTTTTCTATATTGAGTCACTTTTAGCTTCACATTTGTCACTTTCTTATTGACCGTTTATTAGCTTTCTTATGGGTTTTAGGGCTCCTATCACCACTCGTCAAAGTTCGTAGAGTTTTATGTCGAGTTGCTCAAACTGAGTAGATTTATTTGTACCGACTTATATGAGATAGAGAATATTGTGCTAACCAATCCACCATCTTACCAGAAGGTAAACGCATTAAGACAGTTGCTTGGTAATGCTAGCTTTGCTAACCAAAATAATCACGAGAATAGATGGTAATCTCTATTTTACAGTGACTGTGGTTTAGGAGAGGCCTATTCAAAGTCCAGAGTGAAACCCTGTGGACAAGCTGTTCATGTTCAGAAATTGATCAATTGGAACATTTCTGCAAAAAGAAAGAGTCATTGTTTGTTATTGAGGGCACAACCATAGTTTTGTTACTATTTTGTCATCATTAGAAAATTGCCTTTTCTGTCCAATTTTCTTGTCACAAAGAGAAGAACAAAACACATTTTCAGGAGAGCAACTAGTTTTCCTTTCAATTACAGCAAAGTTTAAATGAGTTTAAATGCAAAGACAGTTGGGTAAAAGCCAGGCATTCTTGCCTCTGGATTTATGTGAATCAAGCACATTCAGTCCACAACAAGCACGGGTCCTGGTAAAATATTTACTGTGATTACTTAACTAGCCACAGGGCTTTCTAGGAATATAATAAAAATGGATTTTCATCCCATTTGGGTTCGCACTAGGAAAATGCAAATGAGCCACATCTTTAAAACATACCTGTCTAACTCTGTATCTATTTAATACTGAAGTGAAGGTGGTGGGAGTATCATGCTGTGGGGATGCTTTTCTTCAGCAGGGACGGAAAAGTTGGGCAATACTAGAAGAAAATATATTAAAGGTTGCATGAGACTTGGGGAGAAATTCATCCTCCAGGTGGAGAATTAACCAAAACAATACACCCAGAGTAACGCTTGAATGGTTTGTATTAAAACATCTTCACTACAGAAACAGAAATGTTCACACTTTTGCAACTCTGTGCTATTTTCAACCAGATCATGTCCTTAAACCCAGTTGGCAAACACAACTTGTCCTGCATCCCCAGCAGTAAGATAAGACGAGTCCATCCCCCCTGCTCACTCCAAACAGGCTGAATGTGGAGGAGGAGCTGAAGGGGTGACAGGGTGCAAGCAAAGATAGTAAAAAAGGAGGGGCTCCAACTGTATGATTCAGCAGAGGTATCAATTCCCACAGATGGGAAGTTTTCTCCTATTGGCTTACAAAGGAGGGGGAGTAAAAAGGCAATCAAAGCCACTCCAGGGACTCTGCGGGTAAAAATGAGGCACATCACTGAGCCTGCATGGGGCTCATGCATGAGGTTTAAGGCAATAAACAGAAGGCGAAAAATATAGTGGAGATAACTGGATACATGTTTGTCACTTGGAGAACGTTTAAAAGGAAAATACTTCTTAAAAGTGCCTTAAAAGCAGTCTTCTTTTAAAGAAGAAAAGACTTTCTTCAGATTACCTTCAGGCAATCTTACAATGTTGCAAATCAAAATTTGTTTAGGCTCTCTCATTTTTAGGCAAAGATTTGTTCTTGGACTTTTGCTGTGGTTTTTATTAAGGTGACTCAACAGGGGTGGTCCTCGACCCCCCGCCCCCTGTTGAGTCACCTTACTTGAAGTCTGGTTTGTTTGTCTGGAAAGTCTGGATGGTTACAGAAGCTGTGAATGCATGATTGAACTCTGATGCGGACAAAAAAAACCCTAACTCTGGTCCATCTAAAAATCTCTGTCTCTATTCTATTGTAGTGAACACTGCCATTGTTTGAATGCAAATGTGAATACCAAGTGGACCAGAGACAGCTTCAAATGCAGGAAGAGAACTATAGCGCAGGGCAATCTGGGTAAATGCAACCAAAACCAACTAACGAGTCCTGCGCTAGTGGAAGAAGTAGCTTGTGATCTTTTGCTAAAGATTTAAGAAAAATCCTACAACTTCCAAAATCTGACGCCATTCCATTGTTGTTTACATTTTGTGAAGAAGGCAGTCACTTTCACTGTCTTCTTCTGAGGTTTCCTTCCTTAAGAAGGTTGTGATTAGGATTGTTGTAAAAGAATATTTTAGCAATCGAATATTCTATAGAATATTTTTACGATTAATCGAGGAATTGGATCTCTTTCTCTCAAACTGTGATGTCCCGACAGTGCAAAATATATTGTACTCCAACCATTACGCCGCCAAATTCAACAATCCTTGTTTGTCCCCAAACTCTAACAAAGCGCCGCACAATTCAACAGCATGCTGCTAGCACTTCACAACTCATAGGCAGAAGTAAGAGCGCTCCCCTCCACAAATAATGATCCAGCCGGAACACAGTGCGCTACATAATAAACTATAATTTAGCAAAACTTCGAGGCAGATAAATTTTTCTCGAAGAATTTTAATAATTGAGGTACTCAAATCATTTGAGGAATCGTTTCAGCACAGTCATGATGCAGCGCCACCACAGGTGAGGAGAGGAACAGCTTTTCTAAGCGTTTGTTTCATCTGACAGAGTGCATTGTGACATCGAACCACACCAGCTGAAACTGTAACAAATACTGCAATTTTGGTCCCCAATTGAGTCTACCGAACTATCTGGTGTGAGAACATCCTTCCTAGTCTAGTTTCTGAACACCTTTCATAAATTGTTGTAATTTTTTGTTTTTGAAGATATAATATTAGGAAAATCGTAATTTTTTTCACCAATGCTCCTTGGGTTTCCATTCAGAATGTTGTCAGCCAAGGCCGGCCTGTCTGGTTAGACAAGCGGGTTTTACAGCCTCTAGTTACTTGAGTTTGAATTCAGGTCAACTCAGAGAAGGAATGAATAAAAGCCAATTTTTGAAAATGTTTTATCATTACCATTTGTGATTTCTTTCTAAGATCAGAAAGTGAGAAGAAAAAATTTATTAAAATTGGAAATCTAATTTGGCATGAAAAAATCTGAGATTTTATTTTGTAAGGCCTACTTTCTGCAATTTTTTTTTTTGTTTGAGCCAGAGCCAGTCAGCCACAAAAAGCCCTCTAAGTTCAGTGAGTTGTGTGTAGCTTTGAAATAATATATTAATGTAAATAATTCAACTTAATTTATTACAACTTTTTTATCTAAAAGGGGAATTAAATGTCTTAACTCACATCTTCTAATTATCTTCAAAGAGTCTTTTTATTCTTTGAAGAATAAAAAGAAGAGAATAAAAAGTTGCAACAAATCTAAGAGGCGTCTGACTGGAGACTGTTACTGTATGAAAATCTTAGAAATACCATGACATTGTAACACATCTGGGCAGCAGAGGTTATTTTCCACAGGAACATATCCTACATGAAACCATCAGTTGACAAATTCTGTTCATCCAAATCATTTGCTTTTGCTGTTCCCCTTCGAACTTCTGTCAGACCACATGGTTAAAAAGACATACTTGCCTTTTAAATATTTCTTGTTGTATCAACCTTCTCATCTACTCTGCAGCTCCAGGAACAAAACCAAACATGGAGAAGCAGAATTCAGTTTTTATTTTCCAGAAAACCGCTGAAACACACAGTTCCTAGGTCATAAACCCATTTGTTCAGAGTTGCCAGTGATAAATAATAGCTGGAATATCATAAACTCCTGTTTGTAATGGTTTTTGCTTGTTTGTTATTTCACAGCACTCTGAACTACCTGATTTCTTTTGGCTGAAAATGCATATAAATAAATTATGATTGATGGAAGAGATGGTTTGAACTTCCTGATTCTCTCTCTACCTTTGGTTCTTTACACTTTTTACAGGAAGGGTCACAGCAGACTCTACCTGCAGAGAAGGCTGAGGTGTTTTAGACTGCAGAGGGCAGTCTACCACCCCATGTGTGAAGCTGTTGCTGCACTGGAGAACTCCTACAGTGACAGACTGCTGCATCCCAAGTGATCAAAGAAGTGGTATTGTAGATCCTTCCTCCCAACAATTGATAGATTTTATAACCATTACTGCTCCCAACAAATTAATGTGTTTACATACCTGCCGGTTTTTGTACATCTCTGTTGTTTGAACAGTTTTATATTAATAATCTGCTTTTAATACACAAATACAACCACGATTTGTAATCTTTTTCACTAAATCTTTTTAGATGCACATTCCTTTGGAACGGAGTTGTACCTTTTAATTACTCCCTAGCATTTTATGTTGTAATTTTGGCATAACTGCACTGTAGCTTATCCGTAATTCTGTTTTTATATGTTTTATATTTTTATATCTGTGTAAATTTACATGCCTTGCAGCTATTGCACCAGAATTCTGTGGAACAATAAAAAGTATTTCTATTATTTTCCATCCACGAGTAAAAAGATTTGACTCAAAGGTTATAAAGAGGAAATCTTTCTATCCCATTTACTGAAAAGCTGCATATGAAAGGAGACTTTTGGATATTTGACAAATTTAAGATATATTGAGGATGAACTCTAACTCCAATTAAGAGCATAAAAAAGTTTCAGTTCTAACCTCTGTTGTTAGAACAGTGGTTTTATTGTTACTCTGCAGTCTTGCCGCGCCTTCAAACACATCAGGCGCCATAAAGTGTGTCGCAAGAACAGAAGATATGAAAGAACTTTGACAAAGCAGGAATTTTTACAACTTCCACCAAGGATCTAATCTTACATCAACACTCTGGAGGAGCTCTGAAACTCTCATCATGTTTGGCATCATTGCGACACGTGGGTGTCACCCTTTCACTGATGTGGATAAAAACAACAAAGGAGGTCCATCTGTCTCGAGCTCCTCCTTCGCTGTCAGCTCCAAAAGGGAGTATGGAAAGTGGCCTAATAAACGTGCGGGCATGTTTCGTTTCAACCGCCAGCCCTCACGCTCGCACAGTGGCAGGACACATAAACATAAAATGTAGGTCAGTTAAACAGTTTGTGTCTGTTCTCCTCCCTGCATGCCTGAACTGGACCGACAGCGAGAAAATCCAACACGCCGGCTGCAGATTGTGACTCATCTCTCCCGGACAACCTGAGAACCTGGGTTGGACTTCGTTTTTCTCACTTTGACCTTCTTCAGTCTACACCCCCTCCTCATTCCAGTTAAGCAGCACCGCAGAGCTCCTGTCTGAGGGGATCATGTTTCCTCTTCACTGTGACTAAACTCAGACCAAACACAGTGTGTTTAAAGCTGCGTGTCATTCTGAGGCATGAGCTGTGTCAGGATTCTTGCAGGGAGCAAAAAGAAGAGGATCAAGTAGTTACAGGATGAAAACACCCAGCATGTCGAGTATTACAGTGGACACCCACCTATTTGCAGTTCAGCATCAGATTTTTCTGAGGAACGTAACCCTGCAATATTTGCAGAAAATTCCCTTTTTAGTGGATTATTTTGTAGAGGATGTCTAAATACTTTGTTGCTAGGCATGTTGCAATAAGCAATAAATCAATTAATTGCATGATAAATTAAAAAAAGCTCTATGATTTACATTTGCATGATTTATTGTTTTTCTCTGTTCCCTCTCTATCAAAAACTGGATGACAAAAGTCTTCAGTCTGTTGCTTTGGTCTCAATTTTGTTTACACTAAAGATCTATACCCTGCTATGTCACTCTGCTCTTGCTTATTCCCGAACCGTGTTCAGAGCTCTTATCTTTTGTTCTGTTCTGTTCAATGAGTGTGTGTTTGGTCTGATGTTACGAGTGGGCACGGTTATTACCAATAAACGCTGCAGGACTTCCCAGGAGTTCTGCACTCGGGTTCTTGTGAAGTATGAAGTGTCCTGCCAGAAAGAACTTTATTCTTTTTTTGCCACCTTGAGTAGGAGAACAAATTTCTCTGTGTTTGCATAGTGCGTACAGACCTTGGGGGGGCACGCTACACGCTTCTCTCCACCTTCTGTTCATTTTGCTAGGTATAATTAGCTTTTTTCCAAAATCAACGCCTTCTGCAGTTATCCATGACATTCAATTGTTACTGTGCTTTAGGCTAAAGTGTTCCTAAAATCTGCAACCCTGAGAAGACTGTTGTTGCATGAAATTAATGTAGAATCCTCTGGACTTTTAAACTATATTCCATTTTTAGGTCATTAGGGGATAAATGTGATAGGTTTTATAAATGGCTTAGTGTACTCTTATTTAAGATATATTTTTTGTTTGTCGTATGTGTAGGCTGAGAGAGAGAGCCAAACCAGCAAGGATTTCACAGTATTTTCCTAGTGTACTTAGTGCTGAAATGTGCATGCTTTGGGATGTGTGTCACGCTTGGTTCAATCCATCCCAAAAATGGTGTTGTTACACCAGTACAACGGCAAGGTGCTACATAAAGGTCAGTTGAAGACAAAGACAAAGTAGTCCCACCATTAGAGAACCACATCAGCAGCAGCATTGTTTCATTTGTGACAAAAATTGCGTCATTTTGTTCTCCGCCTCATGTTGTGCCCCAGGCAAACCTTTCCCCCCCTTCTACATGAGGAGCCACTGCCAGAATGTCTTGGGTGTGTTTGTTTATGCAAAAAACTGCCCCAACTACTTAAATACCAGAAGCCAGTTGAATAGTTTTGAGGAGCGATTGTCCGTACTGTTGGACCAAAACATTAAACTTCCCCTTTTAGGTTCTGATCCAATGGAGTGAGTGAACACCTCATTGATGTTTTCTGGGGGTTTTTTGGCTTCCAATAACATTATATAAAAAAAAGACATGGACATTGCAGCTCATCAACAATCAATAGTCACTCCTCTCTGTCATGGCTGATGTATTTACTATGCTGTTGTAAACTACACATATGCCAAAACAACATAAAATCAATTTTTTAATGTCCATAGCATCATGTTTGGCCATCAAAGTTTACCCTACACCTTACAGAGATATGACATACTTCTTCACATATGGAGTATTGTCAAGAAGAAGATGAGATACCAAAACCAATGATGGAAACAAGCTGAGGGTCACAATTAAAGCAACGTAAGCTTCATTAACACCTCAGCTGTGATCCCATTCATGCAGTAATTCATATAAAATGAGCAGCTCTGATGAAGTACATTCTCACTAAAACCAGTAAGATACAGTACATCACATTTCTAAAGTCACTACACTGGCTTACCTATAAGTCAGAGAAAAGACTTTAAAATATGTTTGTTAGCTCATAAATCACTGAATGGCTTAGCATCAAAATACATTAAATATCTACTGCTGTTGTATCAACATTCTGGTTCTAGTCTGCTCTGTATTCCCAGAACCAGAACCAAACATGGAGAAGCAGGATTCATCTTCTGTGCAGCACAAATCTGGAACAAACTTCCAGAAAACTGCAAAACAGCTGAAAAACTGAACTCCTTTAAATCACGGCTAAAAACCCACAGATTTATAGTTGCCTTTAATTAGCAGTAAATGAAACGTTAATCAACATATTTGCCTGATGATTTTTATGATATTTAACAAAATGTAATGTTTATTTATTGTTTCATAATTGATAATTATGATGTTTTTATGATGTAAAGCACTTTGAACTGCCTTGTTGCTGAAATATATTGTAGAAATAAACTGGATTTAACTTTTCAGTAGGACCAAATTTCTATATGTAAAAAATATGATTGCTTTAATACTATATAAAATGCAGCTGAGTGTTGTAGTTTGATTAGCTCTAAGAAAGTAATAAATAAATATCTGTATAACTAAGTTTCATTTTTTGCATTTCATTACTGAAATAAACTTGTGAAACATATTCTAATTTATTGAGATGCATCTGAAATAATGAACATAAACATCTAAGCACTAAATAAGGCAGGTCAAAAACGGTTGTTTTGCGAAATGCTTAAAAACCGCTGCATAACCACAGGATGCAGAGCATGTGGACCTCCTCCGTCTAAACCACGTGGCAGCATATTCCTGAAAAGTCTCACATTCCCAAGCCAAACTTGAAGCTGGCAGCGAGCAGCAGGTTCATCCCCACTGACTGACTGACGACACAGAAACAGCTAGCACAAGAGGCGAAGCAGGGCGTGAAGTTGTTCTATAAAAACGATGCTGCAAAATGAGCGAAAAGATTCAGCTGGCAGACAAGCAACGTTTTAAGGAGGATCAGATGCTTTAATCTATTCCAGCTTCCTGGATGGAAAAAATACCGTCAGATTACGTAAGAGCAGACCTCTGTGTCCTCGAGCCTCTAACTATGTATCACTGCGGCGAGGAATTCAGCTTCCTGAACGTTTCCTGGAAATCACGCACATCTTATATTTCAACCAGCAAGACTTTTATTATAAGCAGGACTTTAAGGATTGTTGTCGATGTCTTGGTCTTGTGCTTTTATTTGCAATGTTCTAAATGTAAAATAAGATAAACAGTTGCAGATTTACCAATATATTAACCACAACTTCCAAGATTTTTTAGTTTGTAACAACACAAATAAGCCACTCTGGTACTTTTTTCCATGTTTAATATACGTTTGTTTTATTCTAGTTTGATAATTTCTTCTGACTGCAAAAATCCATATTCAGTTTGAATAAGCTCTTGCTCTTTATGTGTCCATACAGTCGTTGGATATTGAGGACAATCTGTTAAATCTCTCTTTGTTTTGCTAAATTACAATAAAGACAAACTCTACAGGACGGTTGACACGTTTAAGGCCATCTGGATGACACAAAAGTGAATCTGCTGTAGAATAAAAAGCTTTAATCCATTTCTGATGCAACAGTTGTTTCCAAATCTGGTGCAGATGCAGCTTTGGAAATAGAGGTTTTGACTATTTATACTAATGTTTGGGGATTCCTAAAAACCCATTCAGGATGTTTACAATAGGGAATTAACTCTTTGTTTTTCTTGGAACAAGACGATCTGTGCTAATCAGTTTAAATACTTATAATTCTTATCTAATCAAAATCTATAAACCATGAGGTCATCATAAAACACATGTTGTGTTAATTAAGCAATTTTAACAACCCACAAAATAAACAAGTAAGGAAAAAAAAAGACAATATACTGCAAAGCTTTAAAAGAGAAATAATTCCTGACGTTTCCTTCACTCTGTTTTCTAATATTAATATCTGAAAACACTAGAAACTAGAAACTTTGAAGGGAAAGGGATAGGGAGAAAAAACTGGTTCAAGCTACAGAAAGGTTAAAGCATGCTAAAGACAAAAACAAAACAAAAACAGGCCCTCTATTGAGTTTGTTTGATCGCTCCAGGCTGATCATTGCCTAATTGAAACAAGATTCAAAATTTAAAGTATCAGGTGTGCAGAGATGAGACAAACTGAGAGAAATTAGTTAGGAAGCAGAGTGGATGGATTTACAAAAAGTAGATAAACACAATCAAATTAGCATAAGAAACTGTCTGCTTTGCAGTAAAAAACAGAAGGTAACGTAATGATGTGTGGAGGAATTAACACATCTGATAGGAATTCAAACTCACCCACAGTACAGCAAGAAAAATTCAACCACTCACTGTGTGATTCCAGTTAGAAACCAGTAACTCTGATCAAGACTTTGACCATATTTTATTTATTTATTTATATGTATTTTTTTGTTTTTTTTTATCTCCAATTGAAAGAAGGTTACATTAATTGTCTTGTTGCTGAAAATGTGACATATAAATAAAATTACCTTGCCTGACCTAAGAGTTTTTAACAGAACTGGGCTAAACCTCAGTGCTTGTATTTTTAGTGGAGCAGGACCTGGTTATATACTGAAAATTTGGCCACAGAAATGTGGTTTGAAATGGCAGTTGTAAGCAGGATAGAAAAATATATTACTTATTTTACATCCAAAATACAGCTTACTGCTCTAGAGTGTGCCGAAAGGCAGGGCTGCACAACATTAGATAAACATCTTGCATCATCCCAATGGCCACACTTCTCTTTGTGAGCTTTAGCATCTCCCTAGCTGAAACGTACATCAGTTGTGGCCGCTGAGGAAGATATAATAGCTTCTGTGTGATTTGTAACATTCAAATGGCAACTTTTTATTTAAAATTGGTGTTTAATTGGACCAAAGCTCGGTCAAGAGAATGCAGATGATTGTGGAACTTTCTTTAGTAGTTTGAAGTAACCAATAAACTACAATTTATTTCAGAATAATTCTATCCCGTTTCAGCTTTCTTGAGTCAACACCTGCCATCAATTATAGAGAAGCTAAAGAAATGTAGATAAAGTTCAGCTGTTAGAAATGGTCAAAAGGTTCTCACAGTACAAAGGCATCAGTCAGGAGAAGGATACACAAAATCTCTTCAGCATTTTAAACACACAATGAACTCCTGCAATGCTAGTTGACACACTATTGGTTGGTGTTTGCAAAGCAGCCAATAGAGGAGTACTATTTCTTTTTCATGATGCTGATTGGTTGTACCAAAAAGAGTAGACTTAAACTAGACCGTGGATTTTAGTTTCTGTCACAGTCCTAAGGTGTAGCGCTTATTAAGATGAATTAAGCTCATTTTGATTTGTTTGAACTGTTAAATTAGGCTTTAATTAGCATTTTTAGACAGGGTCTCAAGTTTTGTGAATGTCAGGTATTTGCAGGTGACTGTGCTCCCTAATCTCTGCAAATATCGGTGATCCACTGCAGAATGTAGGAAATGTATTAATTTATTCATCTACATTAATTACTTAATTATTTGGTTAATCTCACTTATTCTTCCCTATAGATGATAGAAACACCTCTACAGAGGTTTTGGTTTTGAAGCTCCACACCAAGACCACCATCTGGCCACCATGTTAAAACTTTCTGGAGACACCCCTGCTCTCATGTCTGACTGAGGCTACACCCTATCCAGTTTTACTGTGTTTTACAGCACATATTCACCAACAAATGGTTTAAAAATAATAAGATCTGTGCTTGCAGCATGGAAGGTTTATGCGACCCATGAAGAAAACCTGAGGATTCAGGACCCATGTGCATTTCCACAGAGCCCTCACTGATCTCTATTGTTATCTTTTGTTATGATCCTGAACTGTGCTGTACAGTAACAGCAGAAACAAAGCCACGGTTGAAAGCAGTCCAAGCCTTTCTCTTTGTTAAATCCTGACATCCCGAGCATAAAAACGGAATAAATCTGAAAACAGCATGTTTTAAAGAGCCTGAGCTCCAAACTCTGCAGCATTACCAGGAGTTGGTCAGACAATAGAGACGGAGCTAGCCGAGCACAACAATCCTCCTGAGAACAATCGCTTCACGCAGGTAGAAAAGAGTCACATTCACGGTTTATAAAATCCTCCATGCGGTCTCTATGCTCCCAGAAACCGCTTCATATGAAGTTTACAAGATGCAAACATGAAAGATAAACCAGCTTTACCTGCTCGTGCATCTTAGAGGAAGATTTAGTTTAAAACCCCGCTGCTGTGTCTCAGCTCCTGATGCTCCATCTTTGTGGTCATATTCCGGGTTTTTTTATTAATGTTTGCACGATGGTGATGGTCGGAGGCGCGTCTCAACTCGAGCTCACTTCCATGTGCTCGCGACCAGGACCACGCGCTCACAGAGTGAGCTGGGATAGGGCGCGTGACGTCACTGCGAGACTGGAAAAATAGCTCGAGGGTTAGACTGACTTAGAGTCAGGTGTGACGTACAGGTGGAACCTACGTTTCTACGTGAAAATCAGACATGAAGTTTTTGTTTTATTGATCAACTATAAGAAATGCATTACTCTACTGATTTTAGCAGGGATTAATACAGCTTGAAAGATTTTTTTTTATCTAAATTTGCTACTTTTAATGTAAATATTGTATAAGTTCAAGCAATATTTGATCAAAATTTCAAAAAGGCATTTTCAATCTAATATTTTTACGCTATTTTAAAATATTTTGTAGACTATTTTAAAATTTATTTAAACTTGTAAAAGGGTATTACACATGCTTACTTAAAGTTACACAATCTGAGCACATTTTCAAAAAGTGTGCACCAAATTCTATGGAATATTTAAGAAAAACATCACTATTTCTATACAATTTTGTGTATTTAATAAAAAGATGTTAAGCCTCTCACATGTAGTTCACACTTTGGATTCCTTGCTCAAAAATGTTTTAGAAGTTTTAAATTTGAACTGAAAAACAACTCATATTGTTTCAGGTTCACCTTTAATGAACCGTTCCCTTTAGATAAAGATCACATGCGTATCCTTAATAATATCACCACCCCCAAATATCTGTGCAGCTCAGATATAAAGGCTCATGTATGCAGAGCTACCTTCTTTTAATTCTGGTTTACACCTTGATGTTTAGTGCAACACAAATGAGTCAAATTCAAGAAAACATTTTTTTATAATTCAAAAGAGATCAAAGAACATACTGCAAAAAAAACAAAACAAAACAAAAAAAGTGAGTCTCACCCAGACATTTGCAATTGAAAAATACATTTTCTTAAGAAATATTACCTATTTACAAAACATAAAAATTTATATTTTACTTTGAGCTGTCTGTGAACAGGACAGACCCATTTTAAACATTTTATTAATAAAAATAAACTTTTAAATATTTTATCCACCCATAACTTCAGTTGAGGCAGTTTAAACATTGAAATCAAAGATTCCAAACAATTCAACCCATCGAACATCTGCATGCAACAACTGTACATCAATTCTTGAACTTTCATAACAAAAAAAAGAAAAACAAGTCTTAAATGTTATCTTTTAAACACGAGAACCCTGTAGCTGTGCAAGTCTCTGCTTTAAAAGTTCACTTTTCCTCCTCAGCTGCTCCTTGAGTGACACAAGTCTCTGTTCGTCTGACTGCATGCTGTAGATGCACTCTGTCGCCTTCTTCAGGATCACCACCTTGGCCGCCTTCTCGTTGTTGGCCACCTCTGGGATCTCGTCTCGCAGGGCGAAGAAGCTCAGCTTGAGCTCGTTCCTCCTCTGGCGCTCCAGCACGTTGTGAGTCCTTCTCTTGTCGTAGTCCTCGGTGTCAGACGTTCGCGGGCTCGAACACTTGCGGTTGCTGCTGATCTGTTTGAGGACCCTGCTGGAGCTCCCTCCGCTCACTCCCCCTCCTCCTCCTGCTGCTGCGGTGATGCTGCTGCTCTCCAGCTTCAGCCTCTTGACAGCCGGCTGCTCGTGCCTCAAGGATGGATGGGCGGCATAATTATGCTGGTGAGTGGAGACGTGGCATCTCTTCAGCACCAGTGGGCTTGCGTGCCGGCTCTCCAGCGGGCTGGGGTCGCACCGTTTCACTGCGTGCCTTTTCTCTACGGTGACCACGTCGATTTCCTCATCTTCTTCTTCTTCTTCTTCTTCCTCCTCCTCCTCCTGATCTTCTTCATCATCATCCTCATCTTCTTCTACACAAAAAAGAATACCAAAAAAAATATTAATAATAATTTTTTTTTTAAATCAATCACAACATGCAACTCTTCAAATTTAAATTAGCAGCCATGCTCTGGAGAGGGGTGTGTCTGCATGATGCATGCCCAGGGGCCAGCTAAGTACTTTCTGAGGTGAATGCAGACACATTCCAGTCACCCTCCAGGGGGGGGTTTCACTGCATAAACTGCTCTTAAATACAGAAAATGCCATCATTTTGGCGCCTCCTCTAGCGCAGCTCCCATTCAGCTTACCTGAGTCACTACAACTGCTGCTGCTCCCGCTGTTGGGCGGCGTGTCCAGCCCCAGATCCTTGCTGCGCACTGTCCCTGCAGTCTGCTTGGGCGTCTCCGCCACCGGGTAGGGAAAAACCACAGACGGATCAATGCACTCCGACGCGGACGTGTTGAGATCCTGCAGGTAGCTGCTGTTCAGCCTCCACGCAGCACCCGCAGCCGGGTCCACCGAAGCGGCTGCAGCAGCGGCGGCGGCGTCTTTCCGCGCTGCTTGCAGCGAGGCCAGCCGCTCCGATACCACCTTCTTCAGCTTGGCCGCCGCCGAGAAGCCGCTCCACATGCAGTCCTGGATGATGATGGACTTGAGGAAGGTCTGCGAGTAGTCTGCGTCGCAGATGATGCTCTGGTTGACCACGTCGTCGCCGAGGAACTCGGTGACCATCTCCAGCTGGTCGGCGGTGGAGGGGAAGAGACTGGACAGTGACGGCCGGCGGCTCGGGGAGAGGGGAGGGGTCGGGAGGAGCTCGAATTTCTTCCAGATGTCTTCGCTCGGCGCCGGAGGCTGCGGCTGCTCCGGGTAGAAGTCCTCCTCCTCGTTGTCATAGTAGAAAAAGGGCTGCAGGGAGTCGTAGTCGTAATCGTAATTCTTATTCGCCAAAACTGAATTCAGCGGCATGATTCCTGTTATGGGGCTCTCCTTATTGCGAAGCTGGCGGAAAAATAAGAAGAAGGAGAGCAAAATACAGGTTAGGTTTGTAGCAGCAAACAGCTGTTTGGCTCCGATCCTACAAGAGTGTGTGCAACATCACATGGTCACTCCACAACACTGACCCCTGTGTGTGCGAGTGCACGCGTTGCATGCATGCACAGGTGCTGCTGCAGCAGGTGCATGCAGAAACTAGAACCAGTTAGTAAAATAAGTACCAAACCCGGAGGGGGAACCCCCGCTTTCGCAATGACAACTCTGCAGATCCTCACTCATCCTTACCTTTCAGATTTTACACAGTGGGCGAACGGAGGTGCTAAAAAACAACGTGCAGGAAAGTTATTCCACGACGGCTGTGACATTAAATCCTTCCACGGAGGGCGTCGTAAACCTCAGCGTAGTGGGTACGTAATGAAGCATACGTACAGACGCGACTTGGACTGGACGACCCACAGCGCCTTAAAAGCAGCGTGATACTAGCAACTGCGCGTTCTGCAGCTGCTTATTTAAGCGGGCCGCATCACTCCGTCTGGGATCCTTCCGCCAGTTTTTCCCGCGAAACGGTGACCGGCGACGAAAATGCGCCACGACCCGGTTTTATTTGACGCTTTTACAAAACCTAAAATAATTTACACTCGATAAGGCTTCACTCCTTCTCACAAGACACAATACAAACGGCAAATGTAGTTTATGGCCGCAATATTTTTCGTTCTTTTAGGATTAAGACGGGGTCTAGTTATTGTGGGAGTGGGAGGGGTCATAGTAGTGTTGACGACCCACAAAAATACTAACAGACGGTAGTAATGACAGGTCGTTATGTCAGGACTGGGTACCATTATATTTTCTGTGCAGAATTTCAACACAAGTTCACAGAAGTCCAGCAACTCAAATTCGTCGTGGCAGAAAAAGTGGCCAATTCAGGTGGTTGGTGATTGGTTGAAGGTGAAATTTGCAAAGAAAAATATAATAATAATTGGTGGCCCTTTTTGATAAGCCACAATTGAGAATATTTAAGAATAGGAATAGCTTAGCTTTCCCCAATTGTTTCACCGTGAATATTTAGAAATCTGTCAATTTGTTCTTACAGTTTTGATTATTACCATACATAATTTTTGGAGCTCTGGCCCCTTTAATATTTTTTATTTGGTTCTCAATCTTCTGACTTGGCTTTCCAATAATTCAGACATAAATGCCTCACAATTACTACTTCTCTCTGTTACTGAGTCAAATAAGCCAGAATTGTGAAAATATTTTGCACATTAGTCTGCTTCTGCACTCAAAATATATGCAAGCAAGGCAGAAAAGACTCCCAAAACGCAGACGTCGACATAATCAACCCACAACTCATTTTACAAATTTTAACTCATCAATGTAAAGAAAGGCACAATTTACTATTCTTTTTCTTTCAAGGTGACGCAAAACGCGTCATGTTTGCACCGTTTAAACTGTAGTTTCGCAGGACCACAGGTGCTACAGATCACCTCGGTGTGTGCAGCAGCTGACAGCCTTGAACCAGCTGAAACAGGTGATTGCCACAACGCTGAATACCTGCAGTTTGTGGCTGCATGTCAAACATGCAACAACAGCTTTGAATAAAGTGTGGAATATTTACCGCCGTCCAGAGGTAAGAGGATCCTCTTTAACTTGGAGGGATTGGCACCAGTTAAAAACAGGAAGGAAGCAATTAAAGTAATCAGACCCACACCGCAGTTAGACGGACGAGTGAGCACTGAGGAGGAGTTTTTACGGACTTTGACCGCCCTCTGCTGGTGCGTAGGAAGAGCGCAGGATCACAGCCAATGGGTGGAAAAAACAGCTCTTTAGCTGATGCATAGACTATAACATTTATTGTATTTGCATGAAGGAGGAGTAGACTTAAATTATCTTCATGATTTAAGGAAATAATCTATAAATTTACTGAATTAAAGTGTTTTAAGATGTGACTACTCAGCATCAGAACTAGGTAGAGTAAGCAAAAATTGCACTTAAGTAAAAGTAGCACTACTTCAACATATTTTTACTCAAAAAAATTAAAAAGGAGCTGGCCAAACATTTACTCAAGGAAGAAAAAAAAAATAGCATGTGCAAAGGCTCCGTATGTACTAAGATCAAAGAATCAATCATTTGATGATTAAAGATCAGATGGACTGAAACATAGAGGTTATGTGGGGATTTTGGTATTTTAAAATGACGATAGATTCAAACAATAAAATCAGGAAATATTTTTCCCAATTCAATTTCTTTCAATATAAACCTTATGAAACTTTATCAAAAACTACAGATGTGCTTCATTTAAAAAATGCCCAAGTAAAAGTAAAAAGTATAGTTTAACAAAACATGTTCCTAGAAGTAAATTTTTTTCCAAAAAGTTACTCAGCTAAATGTAACTGAGTAAATGTAAGTAACTACAAAACTCTGCTCAGCATGCAGCTCAAAGAAAGTCTAACAACTGGATAAAATAGAGAAAGAGTGAAATGTTCTTCCAAAGATGCTTCCCAATTAGACTAACATTTGGGAAAATGTCTGCCTTAATCCAAGCTTTAACCTTTGAGCCACAATAAGTTTAGCACAAAAACATTTTTTAGCATCACCATATCCAAAGCGAAACACTGTGGTGGCAGCATCATGATATAAGTTTTGTTCTCTTCAGATGCAACTGGAAGCTTGGTAAAGTGGACAAAGTCAAGAATAAATAACTATTCAAATGCAAGCCAAAAGGAATTTAAAATTTTCTAGAGTCCAGGCGTGCAGCAGCAGCAACAACAGCAGCCTCCATGACTGTGAGAAAAATGTTAAAGTTCCTCCACAGAAAACTGTTGGTTCTTCTGTAGAGGGCTGTGCACAAGATATGTCTCCAATCTGATGGATCTAGAGACCTGTTGCAAGCAGATAAGTATAGTCAAATCACTGTGTGGGAGGTTCACCCCAACCACTGGAGACCGAATGCTGCAACTGAATCAAAAGGTGGTTGCACAAACTACTAATTTAAGGATGTTAACACTTTTGAATCCCTATTAATGTTTTGGGTTTTTTTTTAAAAAAAGAAAGCAAAAATCCAATAAAACATAAAAAATAAGAGGGAAGCTTGGCTCATTGAAGAGGTGAAATTTTGCACCATTTTGTGTAACCTGCTGAACTTAAAGTGAGCATATTTAGCATTCTCAGCTCTTTCTACTTAAAACAATTAAAATATTTTTTTTAATAGCTCGTTCTCAATTAGCACTGGTGATCACATTTCAAAAGTCAGCGTCTAGCTGTAATATAATACCAGGACATGGACTTTAAAAGACTTGTTCTCTGATAAAGATGAGTCAAACTCCTTAAAATAAATTAACATTTTGTTGGAGTTGCGCAATCTCACTCTGGAAATTCCCAGTAAAATGTTACTCAAAATTTCTAATAAAATCCCTGGTGCCTCCCCTATTCAAACCCTTATTGGTCCTTGTAATGGTGATAAGATATTTTGTTTGTCATGACCATAGAAATAGGCAGATGAAGGTGAGTAGCTGCTTTATATCTGTTTTTCTTTAACATGTTCTGTTGTCTTATTTTGAAGAGGGACTAAGTGTATAGTATGAATTTATTTTTTGAAGAACTGTTGGCAGTTTCAACAAGTGCAGCGCACAGGTTTAAAAAAAAAAAATTTAAGTAACATTTTACTGGGACATTTTGTGTTTAGTGTTAATTTATTAAAAAACACTCATTCTTAAAAAATCTTTTAAAAAATGTATTTACATCAGATCTACTTTGTGTAGGACCAAAATTGTAACATTAAAGACCATAAATGGCCCCTGAGCCACACTTTGGACTCCAGTTGTTCAGAATAAATGAAACGGAAAAAAAGAGATGCTTTTTTCTTTCTTTCTTGTCTTTTTTTTTGCCAGTAAACACAGGGAGGATTCTACTGGCAATCTAACAGGGAAACAAACCCTGTTAGATTTAGATGACTTTATTGGGCTCCCAATAGATTTGCTGTGCTGATGTGACATTTGCTTTGAATGCAATAAAACAGATATTTGTTTCATTGGTTTTTTTTCCCAAATGACACTAAAGTCTTTTGGGAAACTAGCTTGCTCTTTCTGTTTGTCTGAACCCCAAAACCACTTAATTATTCTCTCTGTTTTTGTGTCGTATTGAATTGTCCTTTGTTTCATTCTGAAGAGGAACACATTGGTTTTTATATATTTGGGGAAAAGCAGAATCAGCTTTATTTTTTTTAGAACAGAATCCCATTCATGAAGAACCACTTCAGACTCTTGTAAAACCGGTTTTTGGAAAGAGCAGAGCTGAAGGCAAAGGCTGGAGGAATTTGGTAAAAATGCAGATAAATTTCATAAAAGTCCCTTGTTATCAGAAAGAGGAGAAGGAAATCCCCAAACCAAGACTGAAGCAGATCTTCTTTCCTCACTGCTTGTCCCTCAGACCTCTCTCTCTCACGCCTCTCCTTTCCTTGTCAAGGGATGCTGTGAGCAGGATATTGATCATAACCGGCAGGTTCAGTGGTGTGGCTGCCTTTGCTTATCAGCTCCGGATGTTTCCTGCGTTACTGTGTTTCACAGCGCCTGGAGACACACAGGAAGGCTTTTAACAGGGACTGGCATCGTTTCCTCTGATAGGTGGGGACCCAGTGTGGGCGTTTGCTCCATCTCAGTGCTGATGGCAATGATCTCTAACCTCCAAATTAAAGAACACACCAACTTGAAGACAACCATGCCAACAGTGAATTATGGCACTATAGAATCAGAGTCTTTATCCAGTTAGAAGGAGTTATGAAGAGTTCCCAATATCAGTTTTGACCCTAAACTTTCACTTTTCTGATAGAGAGGAAGATGAAGTGGCAATGTATTTTTCAGGATCAAATATAAATCCAAACCCATACAAAAGCAACTTTTGAAGTTTAAACATTAAATCATTGATTAGAAAGCTTTACCAGTAGAAGTTGCTTCCTAACCAGTTTTCAAGCCACACTCTACCTGACTGCAGCTTTTCACCTGCAGAAACACATTTATGACATTAAATCTAACAGTGATGACACCAGACGGTTGAATGTTTGACATAAAAGAAAACCGAGTGAAGAAACTCAAAAACTAAACTGTGAAGCCAATTTCCTCTAAATCTCCAGCTGCACATTCTCCTTCTTGGGTGATGCTCTTCAGGACATGCAAGACTAATTCTGCAGTTGGATTTCTCAAATGTTGAATTAATCATCAGCTTGTTCAGCACACTTTGGAAGAAACAGCTTCCTTTGTTCCCTTTCTCTCGGATGCTGCTGGTCTGAACTTCCCTTATTTCTGACCACAGATCTAACGATCTGAGCTGTGTGGCTTCGAATACATTTCAGCCTTCTGGTGTTGTGCTGACATCTGCTCACGTGTTAAGACTGTGATGAAATCTAAGGATATGCAAATTTTTGGGATTCTTTTTTAAAATACTCAAATCCTTACATTCCTCTCGGTTCCTAAGTTTTGTTGTTTGATTATAAAACAGCTCCAGTGATGTTTAAAAGCACTCATTATTGGTGTGACTTTTCCGTTTAATTTTGGGCTTTTAATTATTCATTTGAATGGCTGGTTGTGATAAAATGAAGAGGAATTAGATGAATACCTTTGAAGTTATTTCAAAAAACTAATCCACACTAGCTCAGAGGTATCAAAACAAGAGTATTATTTGGTTAAATGTCCATCAGCAGCAGAAGTTTTACATCAACTCGGTCTGAGAGGTTGCTGACAAAATGAGAAACCAAAACTTTCAGGATTGATATCTGCATATTTTAAAACTTCTGGGAAAAAAATCAAGATTTTCAAGAGCTTTACTGAACTTCCAGAGGTTCAGACAAGCGAAGATTGAAAAACCGATCCATAATATTTATACTTAAAGGTGTATGCTTTCTAAACTTAAAGCTTTGGAAAAAGGAAAAAAAAATGTCTCCCCTTTTTGACTTTCTATTTTTTGCATGTTTGCCACAGTTCAGTGTTTCAGAATATCAAATCAATTTATAAATATTTGTCAACAGCAACATAAATGCAAAATGCAGTTTTTAAATAAAAGTGATTATTTTTAAGTGAAAAAACCTACATGGTCTTGTGTGAAAAAAGTGACTAGAGCCACTGAAATAAATATCTAATATATAAGGACAAACATGAAACCATTTGACATGATCACAAAAATATTATTTTCACACAAGAACCTTAAATTTAGGTTTTCCTTCAAATTATTTATATAGTTGAATATTATTGTAATTATTTTGGTGTTCTAGTTCTGATTAAATGTAATCGAGGTGATAATTTGGTTTGATTTGACTGGTCTGTGGCTTTCTTGTCCGTTTTACAATTGAATCACAACAATCTGTCACAATCTCAAATTCCACCGTCTACATCAGAAAAATGCATCTTAAACTTCTGCAGTTAGCCGCATTCATCGCATGTCATTGACGGTTTTTTCCTTCACCAGCATTAGGAGAGTCGTCTCCACTGCAGAAACGCTGATGGTGTTTGACCAACTTGTGCATACGCTGCACTTAAAAGCATTTAATGAAGAGGCAGATGGACACATGCTGATGTTGGGCAGGCGGACACATCAGCAGAGACGTATTGATAAATCAGGGCCGCGCTCCTCCTCATCCAGCCAAGACACGAGTCAGCATGAAGAGCTGGAAGATCAATAGCTGCACAGCTTCAGTCAGTGAGAGGACAACCCAGAGCTGGGCGGATCAATTGGTCTGCTCCAGAGCTAATTGTGTCATTAATTATTGATAGTAACAACTGACAGTTATTGACAAAGCCTGAAACGGCTAACATATACGGCGTGGTCATGTTAACAGAGTGATGGGTTTGTGTTTTTATTCTTCTCCGCTTTGATTTGCTTCCCTTTGTGATGGAAAGAAAGGTGAAGAAATCTCAGCCTCTCTGGAGCTCTGTTGTGGAGAAAAAACCTGAATGTTTTATCGAGATAACAACAGATTGTTAAGAGAAATGTAACGGAAAGACAACAGCTGCAGTTTCACAATGTTTCAATTTATGATTTATGTCACTTTACAACAACGTTTGAGAAATGTAGTATTGGAAAGTACAGGTAGTCTACATCAATTTTTCCAGGTTATTCAGTGTGCAGTTGAGACTAGACGTTTACACACTTTTGTCTCTCACTATTTGAGGTTAAATCATACTAAATGTCTCGTTTCAGGTCAGTTAGAATCAGTTAGAAAAATTATTTATATTCGTGAAATGCCTCAGTGAGAGAAAGAATACGTGAGAGATTAATGTACATTTTCTCAAAATCAGAAGTTTACCTATATTTCCTTAGCATTTTTAACTATGACTTGGGTAAAACCATTTCCACAAACAGTATAAATATGAACATTTGAAGTGGTCTAGTCAAATAAATTCAACTGAGGTGTTTTTTTATTATTAGTGACTGAAATCATCATTTGAAAATGCAATTCCTGTTTGCAAAACATTGTTTGATCATTTGTTACATTTAATTGTGATAAAATGAAGGAAAGGGAGTGAATTTTTTCACAGCATCACATGAGGAATTTATTCTCCAGAAAAAGGAAACTATTTTTGAAAATTGGCAAATATCAAGCATATTTTTGGAGTGTCAAGGCAAATACTCCAGGTGAGTTTTGTGTGAACGTACCTGAGAATGTGACTAAGTGCATGTCATCCAAAACTCAAAAATACAAAGATCCTCAGTGAAAACGTGGTTTTTATACATTCTTACTTATTTGGTGTAGAAAACGTCTTGAAAATTGATCAATTCACTGGGTGTTCATATTATTGCTAGGAAACATAAAAAGAAAAAAAAAAAAATCCTCTGTGTCCACTAGGGGGCTCTACACATTTAACAACTACTTTTCCCAATTTTCTTCCAACTTCGTTCACAACTTGTTTCAAAATTACATTCAGTTTTCTCATTTCAAGACAGCAAAAAAAGAACAAAAACTAATTTATTCTTATTTCTACAGTGTCGTTATCGTCCTGGATTACACAGGCACTTTGCATCTTGATATACATGTGTATTTTTTGTGACTTCTGCCTACATAATAATCCAAAGCATATGGACAAATTTAGCCTGAAGTAGTTCAAAAGACATAAAATTAAACGTATTCCACAGTCATCTTTGTCTCCACGCCCAATTCCTGCTGAAAACCTGTAGGATGAGCTGTAGAGAAGAAAGCATACTGAAAGGATTTCTGAGTGATTTCGCAACCATTAAAGGTAAATATTTTCTGTGTGTATGCTCTGAACCTTTGAAGGTGAACATTAAATGTTGTCCATGTGGAAAAAGGGGGCATACAAAGTGGAATTTGAAAACCTCCAATGTCAAAGGAAACATAAACAACAGCTTATTCAGTTTTTGTTGTATTTATTTTTGGAGGATTTTCATCAGTCCTGGATTTTCTGAAGCATTGAGTACTTTAATATGTATTGATTTGATGAGTTTGTATGGTAATCACTGATATAAAGTGTAAAAAAACTGCCAAACTAAATCCACAGGAGCTTCAACATATTACAGATGATCGGTTTCAAAAAGAGGGCTCTTGTATTTATCCAGTGTTCAGAAATTATGCTACAGCAGTGTATGGGGACATTTTCATAAAGCATAGCACCTTAAATGGGGGAGTTTACAAATATGTTTAGAAAAGAGATCATGAAAGCTGAAAATTATAGCACTTATTTAAATTTGAATATTTTATTTTAAATTGTTGACTGAAATACTTTGTGAAGGACAAAATTATACAAATAATTCAGCATCAGCTTCAAGAAATCAGATAGCAGAGAAAGATATAATAAAAAAAAAAAAAAGAAAAAAAAAACTTGCACAGAAACATAATTTTAAAAAATGGCGCTCTAGACTATTTACATATTCATGATCAAGAATAATCTGCCCCGGAAAAGCGGGGTGCTGTAACGACTCAGTGTGGCCACTAGATGGCAGACCACCCTCTTTGAAGACTGCTCGCTCTTTGGATTAATGTACAAGGTGCTTTTGTTTGTCCGTATTTATGCTTTCTCTCTGAGGATTTTTTGTTTTTAGTATGCGAAGTTAAGTGTTATTTAATGTATATTTGTAGGTCAAGGGTGAAAATACATCTTTGGATATTACTAACAAACACCTGAAGGGATATTATATCTTCATCGTCTGAAGTCATGTTACATTGCGCAGATTTATTAAGTCATGTCATGATTTCCTAAATAAAGGTGCATATAATCTTTACCTGTCACCACTGGTAACTTTAAAATGCTTGGGGGTTTCGTCAATAATTTTTAAATAACTGTACTTCCAATAAAATGCCCTAATGTTAAAGCTAATTTTAAAAAACACATTTATACATAGTTTAGATTAAATGCATCAAAAGAAATTCTTGACAAAAATGTAAATATTTGAAGGCATGAGTTTTTAGGGTCTTTTTTCTTTTCTTTAAATAAAAGTTCACAGCAATAATCCCAGTCCTTAGATTGAAAACAAATGGATATCTTTTCATCTTTCATCCAAAAGTAAATTTTTGTACATGGAAATACCAGGCTGCGACAGACTGGCAACCTGTCCAGGGTGAACCCTGCCTCTCGCCCGGAACGTAGCTGGAGATAGACACCAGCAACCCTCCCGACCGCATTACGGACAAGGGTGAACAGAAAATGGATGGATGGATGGATGGAAATACCAGGCTTATGAATTGTAACCAGAACAATCACACTATTGGAGTTGCTATGGTCACTAATAGTGTCACATGACGTACTCAACCTACCCTCAGTTTAGTTCAGCATTTGAGTCTTTGTGGCTGGAACTAAGCATAACAATGCCAACGTGTAACCTGTTTTGGTCACATCTCCCAAGGTATGAATGGGTGTAAAACTACCTGGCAATATTACCTGTACTGTAGGTGTTAGAAAGATGAAATCTGAGGTTAGACCCAATGTAGCTGCTCTACTGTGTTGGGTTGTCTGTTTCCTTTCTCCAACGCAGGGGCCTGACTGATCCTGGCTGCACTGGACTGATCATCCCCACAATGCTGAATTTGTGTTAGACCGTTTTATTTCCCAGGAAGTGTCTTATTTAAGATACTACACCAAGCTGCTGTTTTACCTGACTGATTATATATGCAAGAACAATGAGTTAGGATATGTCTTCATTCTCAATATGATCTGTGAAGATTCATTCATTCTAATCATTTCTCAAGATGAAATGGATTGGAATCATCAAGGGGTGGAATATATTTACTTGAAGGTACAATAATGGAGAAGTGCAAACATTAAAAATAATTTCCTGTGATATAGGCCTTTTAATGGGTCTACAACAACTATCTATTAACCTGTGAAACATCTCAATTTTCTGTTAAATGATAAGAGTTTCACATGTAGGACTTCAGACCTCATTTCTTGAGAGATGTTAAAAGTTGTAGGACATTTAGTACTTTTAAACACTAAAGTGCAAGAGCAAACTGAGATAACAAAATCCATCTGCCAAATCCATCACCAGGCAAATGGGTTTTGCCTGTTAACTAGGCTGCTCTGTTATTTCAAGATGTTGCATTTATTTTACAAGAAAACCACAAAGCTGCTTAGCAACATGCAATCCCATTTTGAGACACTGGACCCACAAAGGGAATTTGTGGGTATTAGCACTTTAAACAAGGCAAATTTCCATAAAATTTAGTTTCGCCTATTAAAAGCAAAGCGGTTCTGCCTTCAGGCAGCAGACAAAGGCACAACAAGTTTGTGTTTTGACTGAAAATTGTGTAAGAAGCTTTTACTGTCAGTTCTCACAGCCATCAGTGGTTAAACAAATTACACAAAGGAACTTGGGAATCTGGTAAAAAGAACACAAACAAAAAAACCCCAAAACAACTCTGATGTTGGTGACCATAATTGAAACCTGTAGACAAGGTTGGCAATCTGACCATGTGTTAAGATTTGTTTTTGTTCCTTTTGTTCTTGTCGTGTAGCTGTTCCCACGTTCAGAAGTGAACTTTATCACTCAAACAAAGGCTTCACTTGTTTATGCTGCTCACAAATTATTAACTTTTTGAACAAGAAAACAAGATTAAATGTTTTGATACACTACCGATGTCTTGTGGTTGTCTGTTCTGATAAATATATATTGTTAAATATTTATTTTTATGTACAACATATAAATATTATCCATAGAACAGTTGTCTTGTCTCTCTCATCATACATGAAGACTATGTTTATGAAGTATAAAACAAAAATAATGAATGATAAAATGTTAAATGTAAGTAATCATAATATGAAGGTAAACAAGACTGAATAATAATAATGATGATGATAATAATAATAATAATAATAATAATAATAATAATAATAATAATAATAATAATAATAATAATAATAATAATAATAATAATCCAAAAAATATCTGTACTACCTTTACTGTCCACTAGGTGTCAGATTTGGATAAACCTTTAAGCATCATTAATCTGCTCTGTTTATCCTTAGCAGAGAGACTGTAGGCAAAAGGTAACATTATGTTTATGGGACCAAAGTACTGTGCCGCGTGAACTTTAAACATCATATTTAAGTGCAAAATGCTGACTCAGTCTTTCATTTAGATTAGCCAGCAAGGCTGCGTTTACTCTGCTTTTGTTGAATTGCTTGCATAAAGAGAGAAATGTGGGTGTATATATTCTCCCTGAATAGAGCTGTTTCTGTGTGGTGACTCCTGTCTGTCTGTCTCTCTCTTTCTCTCTCTCTCTCTCTCTGTCTCTCTCTCTCTCTCTCTCTCTGTCTCTCTCTCTCTCTCTCTCGTGCGTCTTACGTCACCGTGATGCCACAGGCACCTGCGGGTTTAGCAGCAGAGGGATCCAGCCTTCTGGGAGGGTCGTGACTACCCAGCGGAGGCGCGGCCAAGAGCGCAGCCAAACAATTTCTTTAACCAACCTTGGATTATCATTTTATCAAACGGGGAGGCTATTCCTCCACCGAAACACCTGGCGGTACCCCACCTCCGTCTCCTCCTCCTCCTCCAATCAACACCCCCTGCCTGTTCGAAGATGGTTTTCAAGGAAGATGCGCCCCTCTGAAATTCCCATTGACCTTCGGATCTTCTCAGCAGCAGCGGCAGCACCTAGCGACGCGCTGCCGCCGCTATCTCCTCCTAACACTCCCCGCTCTCTCTGACCGCCTGACTATCGTTGGATCCCTTGATTTTTTTCCTCCTAAACAAACAAGACTGAGGCAGATGCTCCTCGCTCTGTCATCCCGGCGGCTTGTACTATGGTGGAGTTCCCATCTCTCAGTCCTTACTGGCCTCTCCTCCGCTTCCTGGTGCCTCTGGCTATCACCAATGTTGCCATCGACCTCGGAGAACAGGTAATGCTCCTCTTCCTCAAACGCCGCTACAGATAGCAACCATCATTTCCTCATCGCTAACCGTTGTTTGTTTCGGGTTAACATCATTTAAAACCACTGAAACCTCCTCTAAATCTGACGCCGACCGTTCCAGACATCTTTATTCGAACAACTGCAGCTATCTTAGCCTGCAGGCTCGTTATTAAAATAAAAAAGGAGGCCTTACGTCGTCACTGCTGCCATGAAATGCTGTGATTTATTATTTTCTCACTTACACTCGACATTATCCTCCTTTTAATTTGTTTATATATCTTGAGTCAGCTGCATTTGTGGTTTTCAGAGCACAGATTAGCTCTGTAATTATCATGTGTTCTGGCTTGGATATTTCCTGCCCCAGATGGGTTTATCTGATGGCATAAAACACACACTGAGGTTTGGAGATGTCAGGATTATGCTTATGTAATGGTTCTGTAGGATGGTATAAATAGCACACACACACCAGGAAAGGGGAAAAGGGGGGGGGGGGGGGGCAGCTGTTGTCACTGCTATCCTGAAGTTAAAGGGTGTTCTTAAAGTAGCTAAAGGTACAATTTCCTCTATTTAAAAAAAAAAAAAAAAAGAAAAATCCCACAGTAATAGTTCCAGGTGCTTGAATAGGAAGCAACTGGATTTCTCATGTTTTCTGAAAGACTTTTACCTCTTTAACATGGTTTAGAATTACCATGATTATAAATTGTAGTTGGAACAATCAGGCCTTTGGAGCTCTTAAGGCCACATAACTTAGTGAACCCACTCTCAGTTTGGTTTAGTGTTTGGGTCTTTGTCACTTGTTCCAAACATATCACTTAACAATTCCAGATAACCAGTGGTTTGCAGGACTGTTAGGAGAAGTTGCCTTCTGCTCAGAGATAATGTTAGACAAAGTCATGCCAACGCTCTGAGCTTATCTCCTCTTCAACGTTTTCACATATTTTTCATGTTACAGCTACAAGCCTTAATGTGCTTTGTTGGGATTTTTGTGTGACAGACCAACACAAGGCAGCTCATATTTGTGAAGCAGATGATGCAGCATGATGGTGCCATGGCCATGTTTTACAGCAGGAGTTGGCAACCTGAGGCTCCAGAACTGCGAGTCGCTCATTGGAACTTTTGAAATAGTTCTTAATAACTTTGGCTAAAATCAAATAATAGTTTTAAATTTAGGTTTTAGAAGTTTTCAGTGTTGTATTGGAAAACTAAACTACAGAAAACTAAAATGGCTGTTTGGATTGCAAAGTTTGCAGACTTCTGGTTTAGGGTGTTTTCTTTCAAATTAACATTTGAAAGCCATGAAGCACATGTGTATTCAGGCCTCAGTCAACATATTCTGGAACCAGCTTTGCTTCATTTTTGAAGGTTTGTCTCTGCAGATTGTTCCTCATTTTTGCCTTTTTTTCTTTGAAAGCATGGAGAGCATCAGTTTTCTCATTTTGTCGCAGACTCCTAGTTGGACTTAGGTCGTTTTATCTCCACCTCCTCGAGAGTCGGCTGTTGCACCTGCATCACCCTGCATTCATGTGTGTTGATTCAGGTGCACCAACACACCTGAATCAAATGAGTGACTTGTTAGCAGACCTTTGTCAAACTCATGCCATGCTGAAGGGGTAATTCAGTCATTTATTTCAGCTGTTATTGCACAGATGTAATTGTGCTACATTTTAGTTGTACTTGGAAGTGGGAAATTCCAACTTCCTAGTCAAAAATTCGCTCTGGGAATCTGGGAGTACCTTCACTACTAAGGCTGACTTTGCTTTTCAATATGGCCGCTCCTCGCCTCAACAGTAGAAAGACTAGGTAAAATCATTTTTATTTCACAGGATATACATGTAAGAGTGAAATTTAAATGTCACATGACTCCTGCAATTCTAAATTGAACAAATTAAAAGTGGCGTTTGTGTATGGAATAAAGCTTAAAATGATTTTTGTAAGGGGTACTGAAGACAATGTTTATGGGCGTCGCCATTTTGAAATTTGACTTCTTAATGAGGACACTGACCTCGCAACTCAACTCCGAATTCCCACTTTCCAGGTAACTGGAACGCAGCATTAAAACATATTGCGATTCTATTGAAACTCTTGTCTGTTTAGGTTTATTTTCCTGCTGGAGGATAAACCTCCACTCCAGTTTTACGGTCTTAAATAGTAATTCTCCCAGGATTCACTTGTGTTTATTTCCTCCATCATTATATCCACTCCAACCAGCTTTCCTGGCCCTACAAAAGATGATAATTTTGGGGATGATGTGTTCAGAATGATCTGCAGTGTTATTTTCTCAAAATCCAAGAAGTTCAATTTTGGTCTCATCGAACAAAAGCATCTTCTCTCCACTCCAAATAAAACTTCTTACTGTCTTTGTGTTCTAGCATAAAGGCCAGATTTATGAGCATGACTAAAGGTTGTCCTGGTAAAAGAATATCCCACCCTATAGCTGTTGATCTTTGCATCTCCTCCAGCCTGTGAGGCCTTCATAAAGCAGTTATGTGAGAAAAAGAGAACTCTATTCACTAATTCAATTTCTTCTTAGTCCATTGCTTTCACTGGATTGTATATCGTATTGGATTCATCTTTCTGCTTCCTTGGTCGCCATAATTAACATAAAATGCATTTTAACCAGTGGCTGCAACGTGACAAACTGTTAAAGTTCAGTGTGGGATTACTTTAAGCAGAAGATACCTATATCTGTTCTTAGCTCTGCGCCGTCTCTTCATCTCTGTCCCATCCAGGCTCTCAACAGGGGCATAGCCACAGTCAAGGAGGATACGGTGGAGATGCTGGCCAGCTATGGCTTGGCCTACTCCCTCATGAAGTTCTTCACTGGTCCCATGAGTGACTTCAAGAATGTGGGCTTGGTGTTTGTGAACAGTAGGCGCGACCGGAGGAAGGCTGTGTTGTGCATGCTGACGGCCGGAGTCATCGCCTTCGTCCTCCACATCTTGATAGGTGTGTGTTTTAGGGTTGGGATGATGACACCCTGCGCTTAAACCACGTCCTGTAGACGGGATGTTTTTGGTGGATTTTGAAGTTTTTGTTGACAGTTTTATTTCTCTTGGGAGAATTTACAATCAAATTTTTTTAATTTTTTTTCTAAACGTTCACAAAGATCTCTGAAATATTGTCTCCTTCTTTTTTCCCTGTAGCATACACAGACTTAGGATACTACATTATCAATAAGCTCCACCAAGTGGATGAATCTGTTGGGCGAAAAACGAGAAAGGCGTTCTTATACCTAGCTGCATTCCCTTTGCTGGATGCAATGGTGAGTGTTTGGAAAAGTGGGATTAATCCACATGTGGAATCATGTATTTAAGCACACATGACCTAGAACGGTTTTAATCCTCTTGTTCTGTTTGTTTCTGAAAATAGAAAATGAAAGTTTTTAAAATGTAAAATAACCCTGTTGTTAATTTTTCTTCCAGGCATGGATTCATGCAGGCATCCTCCTCAAGCACAAGTACAGTGTCATTGTGGGCTCTGCCTCCATCTCTGATGTCGTGGCTCAGGTAACGAGATGCTTTTGTTTTTTTTTTTTAATTCAACAGAAAAAATGCTTCTTTTCAGAGTTTCTACGACTGAATAAATTTGGGACTTCATTCAAAAAGGAGGAAAATAAATTAAATATAAAAATTCTAGGCTTTATTCCTTGTTTTGTTGTTTAGATCATCCATCCATCCACACGTCAAACTCAAGGCTTGAGAGCCAAATCCTGGCCAGCATAAGTTTTTATGTGGCCAAACGTTTTGTAAGAAAATTAGGCAAGGAAAGGATTTTGCACATTTGCTGTATTAAAAGAAATTGAAGAAATATATTCTCATTTATAAAACAAGGATTTGATTCACTGTCTTTCATAATACTTGCTATATTCATCACAGTTCAATAAATTAAACAAAAGCAGAGTTAAGAGCAGAAAAGTTCACTTTTATCCATTCTGCTTATTACAAATATTTGGTTGTAAAAACACAAATACTTTGTGCTGAGTATCTTATAAAAAGTGTGAATTTCTGACATTTGGAATACAACAACCTGCAAGTGTTGCAGTCCAAACTGTGTTTTGTAATATTAATGTTAGACATATGCAGCTCTAAGTAATTTTGGCATGAATAATGTGGTGTTCCCTGCAGATTGTGTTCGTGGCCATTTTCCTGCACAGTAACCTGGAATGCGTGGAGCCCATTCTCATCCCAATCCTCTCCCTGTACATGGGTGCCTTGGTCCGCTTCAGCATCGTCTGTATCGGCTACTACTGCAACATCCACGACAACATTCCAGACTCCAGCGGGCTCGACGTTGGGGTACATTCTGTGCCTTTGGATAGAGGAGATTTTACACGACGTGAAGAATCAAAATAAACAAATTGCTAATTTGTTTCTGCAGGGCGACGCAACAATCAAAAAGATGCTCAGCTTCTGGTGGCCACTGGCGCTCATCTTGGCCACGCAGCGCATCAGCCGACCTATCGTCAACTTGTTTGTGTCTCGAGACCTCAAGGGGTCCGCCGACGCCACAGAGGTGCGTGCGTAGAGTAGACATCATGCCGGCACCTCTTTATCTATGCACATTTAAGATGCGTTTATAAGCAAATTTGCTGCTAAAGTTCCCCAATTCCTCTTCAGCTGTGTTTGGATTTGAGGTTGTCTGCACCTCTGTAAAAAGTCTTACATTTTTGTGTCTAAAATTTATTTAAAAAATGTAAGATGACATGTAAGAAAATTTGTCGTGGCAGGACTGTTTAAGTTTTTTTTTTAGTTTTTTTTAATTCCTTGTGGACCTTTTCTGTCATGTAAAAGTTTGAGTTGCTTGCAAAACTCTTCTTCATTCTGTGACTCAAGGTTTTTTTGCCTACTGCCAACTAGCTGGCGCTCTAGCTTTTTGTTTCTATTAAGGATACAAAGCCAGGTTCTCAGTTTTTGCTATGCTTGATTGTAACATCTCAAGTTCCTCCTACTGTCCCCTATATTTATTTATTCTTTTCAATCTTAAATTTAATTCAAGGTGGCATTGAAAAAGGTCTTAAATTTGACTTACTGAAACCTGCAGACACCCTGGATTTCCCCAGTTGAAATGCCAGACTCCCTCTGGAGTGTTCTGCCTCACAGAGACCAGCACAGCTACTAGAGACAATAAAAAAAGAAAAAAAAAAGCTGTTTACTAAAACGAACTGACTGGAAATCAGTGACAGCGCAGACTGCCAGTGGTTTGTTTGAGTGATTCACCACGCAAATGTGAAACTCGGGGCATGATTACACGGCTCGAGAACATTCCTGCGTGGCTTTGCTGTTCCTGCCTATTGTCGCTGGCGACACAACGGTGAGCTTCAAGGCGGACGAATCTCTAAAAAAACTTCTGGGAAAGTGAGAGGCGCCATGTGCGGCTCCCAGGCTGGCTGTTGTTAGGCTGCCGGGATGGATTTAGCCGGGTGGTATTTTTAGATTTAAAGTGACGGCGAGCGGGTGACTTTTACCTGTCCTGTGTTTGTCATTGCAGGCCGTGGCGGTGCTCACAGCCACATACCCAGTGGGTCACATGCCCTACGGCTGGCTGACTGAGCTCAGAGCCGTGTACCCGGCCTTTGACAAGGTAAACCAGACGCTGCAGTGTTTACAGTTATATATATATTTTAGATGTGGCGTACTGCATGATGACGATTTGACCTTTTTCGCGACAGAACAATCCCAGCAACAAGATGGATGCTGACAGCCCGGTTAACAAATTGCACATTAAAAAGTTTACCTTCTGCTGTCTGGCCCTGTCGCTTACGGTAAGCACAAAAATGTTCACACCCCTTAAGAGGTTTCCCTACTTTGTCACATTACACACATAAATCTGAATGTGTTTTGTGCTAATTGCAACATACTCTGGGGAAAACCCTGCATCCTTCTCCTTGCACTTCTCAATTGGGAAGTGCTTTGTCAGTTATGCTAATTTGCATCAGAGCTAAGGTTTCTAGCTGCAAAATATATCAAATGTCCTTCATAGTATGGATGCTTGCAGCACTGCACTGCCTTAGTATTTAAACTGTGTTATTGTTATATATATATTTTTAATTTTTTTTTTTTTTGGCAACATAGATGGACTTGCATTAGACTCACCAAAGACAGGAAGTGGGTTGGGGACATTTAGAATTAAGGGAACAAGAGAGGATACTGAGCAAACTGCAGTTTATTGATATTCAGTATGGCTGTCGACCAATAAATGCCTAATGGGAAACAGATTTTATAAAATTAATGAAAAACCTGATCTGTTTGGAGGATGATGTCATCATGTTTACATCATCCAAGATTTTCAGTGTTTAGATGTTTTCTTGTATGAACAGATTGCACCATGTCATGAGTTGTATGTCTGAAAGTGCAACTGTAAATTAATGTGTATTGAATGATTATTTCAGTTCAATAAATCTATAAAACTACTAAAAACCAATTCAGATGTGGGCAATACTGCTTTTCAGCCTTCATCTCGCACTATGGGCTCAACTATCCACTAATTAAGTAATTTAAAGCAAATAAAAACCTGCTGGTTACAGATAAATTAGCATGTAAGCATGTTTTTGCTGCTTATGTTGAAGTCCTTTAGTATTGAAAAATTGTCATGATTTGACAACTTTCTGAAACAAGTTAAGGGTTTGCAGAAACTCTCAGCTTGATGACCTCAGTGGCATTAGGGTTTGTTTTTGTGTTGTGGCGACAAGCTATCATGCAGCTGTTTGTTCATAAAAGAGCACCGCTGTTTGCTGTTTATAGTTGTTTTTGTTGTTTGACTGCCAGTTTTTCATCTGAGGACTCGTACAACCAGCTAGGTGTTATGCTGAAACATGCTGGAATTACTTCATTCAAGCTGCCTGTAGTTGACTCAGTCAAACATAAATTCACACTGAATAAATTACGAAAATCTTTAGACCTTACACCTGCATATTAATGCTCGGAGATGGAGGCTTCATGCATCTGGACTTGGTGTTGGATTGCAGTGATGCAGGCGTCTTTATGAGGGTGTTTTTTTTTCTGAACAGTTGAGTGTCAAACCCACCTCAGTTCTCAGCTGCGCAGGTTTGCTTTTGCAGTTATTCAAGTCACGTCTTTGCTCAAGTGAGGAAAATAAGGAAGTCTGGGGTAAAGTTTTGGTCTTTAAAAAACAAAGGGGAGGAGATTGTCATGCCAGATGTAGAATCACAAAGTTGTCAACAAGAACATGAAGGTGTGTACAGAGATAAACATGATCCCAACGTGTCAAGACCTGCTGTGATTGTGAGCTTGTGTTAAGCAGTCTAGGAAAAAACTGCAGCGGAGCCGGAGAGTGTGTGTGTGTAGGTGTGAGACAGAGATCAACATGTAACATGTAATTCAACTTTATGAGAACAAGCTTATCGTTGAGGATGTCTCAGCTCGTTGAGGAGATGCCGCAGCTGAGTCAGAGCAGAAGAAGGTTTTGCCCGAGGCCTTTCAGATTAGTCTCATGTGACCGTGTCCAAGTAAAGTAATGATAGATGGTGAGGTAAACCAAAACTACTAATTAGCAAGTAATCCATTCCCACGTTTTGGCTCAAATCATCAACTTTTCAGCTGTTTTTTCATTTTTCTGGTTTACCTTCAACCGCCAGCTCAAAGTGAGAATCAACATCAGCTGATGAATGGGAAAACAAGTGATCAGTCCAGTTTCTTCAGCTGGGACCAGTCTGGAAACCAGAGCTTTGGGTTTTAAACTGTTCATCAAGCAACTAAAGCTCTTGAAACACCTGAAGTCCTCAAAGATTTACTTCAATAGATTGGGCAGACTTATTACATACATTTTAAACATTTCATTTAGGTTTGTACCAAATGAAAACTCAAATTCCAGTTTCTCTGAAGATTTTAATTTACATGTGATAATGCGACAAGTATTGGGACGGGGAGGGGTTCTAGATAGAAGGGGGGGAAAAAATTGGATTTTAGCCAAACTATTACAAAATTTTAGATTAATTTCAACTTTAATATTCTCTGTCATAAATTTCAAATTAGCCTAAAGGTCAAATTTGACAGAAAATACTTATTTATGGTATCTGTGGAGTTGGTATACATGGCCGTTTAATAAAGCGTCCTGAGCTTCCTGAATGTCTGATCTCCACGATACATTGAATTTATAAAGTAATTCATACAAAATGTTGAATTTATATACTGTACAGCACATGGTCAGTCTTTAATGATGTTGACATTTCTGAGTTTAAAAATTGTTTTTGTTGTTGGTATTCTGAGAGACTGAATTTTTAAAGTTTGGTAGCGATAAGCCAGAATCTCCAAAATTTAAATGAAATACACAAAAATATATATTGTTTGAAATTTAAGTTTCATCATTTGAACTACTGAAATAAATTTCAATTGGATGGATGCACCCGTTGAGACACTACCTCATTGTTCGCAGCCCTATTTATGCCTTAAGGACTTCTGCGCTCGGCTGTATCAGAAATAAACGGAGGCAGCATTTGGTTTCTGAAATACTTCCAGAAAACCTTTTTAAAGAAACCTTTGGCATCTTTAAATAGCTTCTGGGAACGTAATTGACTGAGGAACTGATGAGTGATTGAAATTAGGGCTGCAGATTACGATTATTTTAGTTATTGACTAATCTATCAATTATTCTGACGATTAAAAGGATAAAAAATGGGCACATTCTGCAGATTTCATTTAAACTCTTAAGGCTTCCTTAAACAATTTTAGAAATGCATCTAAATGTGCAAATAAACAATTAAATGTCCCTTTTTTTTTTTTTTTTTTTTTAAATATGAAAATAAAAATGCTATTGCCTAAAATGCAATAGTATTGTATCCCACTACCATACGCTTGATAATTTTTTGCTGCATCTGCAGATAAAAGCAATACTTCTAACTCAGTCCTTTCTGCTTGACTTGACATCAATATAGTGTAGTGCTATTGATTTAATTTTTGGATCAACTAATAATGGAAGAGTAAAGACTTTTTTATTTTTTATTTATTTATTTTATTTTATTTTATTTTCAAAATTTGAACCAAGTGTAGCTAAATTTATGGAACCAGAGAAGTTTGGGCTATTACAAGAGGTTTTTTTTTTTGTTTCATTTATTTTTTTTTTTAATGAAAAATGTTTATTCTTTTTATAAAAAAATTGTCGTCGTCTTTAATTACTGCTTTATTTCAGCAAATGGTCTTTTTTGAAGAGTTTCTGTAATCCAGTTAATTAATTGATTACCAAGTTAGCTGACAATTATTAGATTAATCATGATTAGTCTGATTAATCGTTTCAGCCTTGATTGTTTGTTCAAAGCTTTTTAAAGCACAGGCTTTAAAAAGCTTTGCTCTTTGGATACCTTGAGCTGCTCGCCGTTTTCCATGACTGAACTGCAGGAATTCACCAGCTGATCTGCTGTTGCTCAAAGTCGCAACACTTGACGAGTCATCAGGGAGAGCTTCTGAAGCTGCACTATGATGCATCTGTGTCAGACAAATGCTCCACTTCCCTGTCTTAGTGGAGAGGATAGCTGTCGACCGTTTTTTTTGAATCCATTTGATGGTTTCTAACACGTGGATGTTTTATTCATGATCAGATCAGACGGTTTCCTCCTGGGATATCCTGATTATGGTGCTTTGAGGTGCGATGCTAATACGACTCGTGCTTCAGCAGCTCCCTTGTTTTGCCAGAGCTTCAAAGGCCTGAAACGTTCAGCTGCAGTAAAATCACTAAAGCAGGTCCTGAAGAATAATCGATCCGTTTGTTCCAATGCCCAGCTTTGCTTCGTGTTGTTCTGGACCCCGCGTGTGTCTGAGAAGATCCTGGTGGATGTCATCGGAGTGGAGTACACCTTCGCCGCGCTCTGCGTGGCGCCGCTTCAGATCTTCTCCTTCTTCCCGATGCCAGGTGAGGTCACAGGTCATGGCTCGTAGGGGAGGCTGAAGGGGGCAGGGCTCTGATTGACCATCTCCACAAGAGCCCACAATCAGTTTGCTCATATCATGGCGTACAGAGATTAGTTTTATCCGCACACCAAGTCAGTAGATAATAGAAATGCTCCTTATGTTGTGTTTTTTTTTTTAAAATTGGACATTACATATTAATTGGCATTAATACAATTCAGATTTCCATCTTTAGTCCCATTGGCAGGTTGATGTGTTGTTTAATAAGAATACCAGCCTCAGACTACTGCATCAAGAAAAGAAAATCTTCTTAAAGGGGATAATTAAACACCTATTTGTAGACAATCTTTGTAGTGTATAATAATTTAATACAAGTTGATAAGATGAATAAATTTAGCATTTTTAAATCTACAGGCTAATTGTCTGCCTAGATAAATTAGTTTGTATCCTAAGTCACTGTAACAAACAAATCTACTGCTAAACAGATCAATGGGTTTTGTTTGGTTAAATACAGTTTTGTTACTCCACGGCTCAATGTAATCTAAAGCTGCAGTGCATTTAAAGATTGCAGTGTTGGCGTGCCACCCTTCTACAGTTTGTGCCCTTACCTGGCCCCCATTAGAAGAGAACCTGGACACGGCCCTGTGAGGTGGGACGTTTCCCTGACGCCTCCTTCCTCTGTGTGTTTGCAGTGACCGTTCGGGCTCATCTGACAGGATGGCTCATGACCCTGAAAAAGACCTTCGTCCTGGCTCCCAGCTCCGTTCTGCGTATCGTCGTCCTGATCATCAGCCTGGTTGTGCTGCCTTACATGGGGTAAGTGAACACCGTAGAGTTGACTTGTAGCCCTACGTTTAGTGCAGCTGCTGAAAAAGAAGAACTCGCCTTCACCGATGTGGAAACACGATAAGAAAGGCATCAGATTAAAGTAATCCTCTGCTGCAGGGTCCACGGGGCCACACTCGGCGTTGGGTCCCTCTTAGCCGGTTTCGTCGGGGAGTCGGCGATGGTCGCCATAGCAGCCTGCTATGTTTACAGACAACAGGTGAGATCACTACAAACATGTTTTGAGCTCCCCCCCCACCCCCGTATTTAGAACAAGGCATTTCCTGTCGTCTTTAATTATAAATGAAGCATTCAGGCCAAATGGGAATGTTGATGTTTGGTTTTCAGTGATGGCACGCAGAGAGGAAAAGTCTGACAGGAAAGCTGGGAGATGTTTATTCTTAGCACTGATGGGATGTTCAAACAGTGAAAAGGATGGTAACCCAACAACATTGTTCATAGTCGCTGCAAAAGAGAAATACAAGCTTCTCTTTTCTGAAATTAATGCCTTATTCCTAAAAAAAAGTTTTAACTCATAAAAGTATATAATTAAACCATTAAAAAAAAAATTAAACATGCAATAAAAAACAAATGAGGTTCATGTTAACATTTTTATTGAGAGTCAATTTAATTTGTCTAAACCTCAAGGAGTTTTTTCTTTTAATATTTCATTTATTAGGATAGCTGTTTATATCAGAAAAAATAGAAAACAGAAAACCTTCTAATGAGGTTAGCAGTAGTAATATTGTATTCCCTGAAGAAATGCAATGCTTGGTGAGTATGGTGCGTTCCCTGAAAAGCTGAAAATTGGATGATTTTTCTGTGTTTTCAAAGTTTTTGTCAGAATTAAGCTGTGATGCTTCTGTTTCCACTGATCGTCTTTCTGATGTTTCTACAACCTGATTGGATTGTGCCTGCATTACATCCAGAAAAAATGGCTAGGAGGGACTGTCTGGTGTTTAGGAATGACAGAAATCACACATTGGTTGCAGAATAAACATACAAAGTACAAGGGACTGAAGTACAAAGGCTGCTGTTTGTGAATATGCAGTAATAAACACGGTAAATGGCAGAAACATCCAGAAGGTCATTGCTAATACAACTCACCTTTAAGGTGGACAAATTAACACAATAACCAGCTTGAACGTTCA
This sequence comes from Gambusia affinis, assembly GCF_019740435.1. NCBI lineage: Eukaryota > Metazoa > Chordata > Actinopteri > Cyprinodontiformes > Poeciliidae > Gambusia > Gambusia affinis. Next base: position 7,391,489 of record NC_057888.1, read on the forward strand.
GAAAGCACAAAAATGATCTGGTCTGAAAAGAATATTGACGTTTTGATCTGGAGTGACTCCAGCGCACTGTGTAAATTTTTATCTCCCAAACCAGGTGGACCACATTTCTGGAGGCGTAGCCCAGAACACCTGAGGCTGCCATTCCTGACTGTTGATGCTTATCTGCATTGTTTTTGCTTTTGTCCTCTTCTTAAATTTGCAAAAACAAAAAACAAAAAAAATCTAGATTAATCTAAAAGTGAGACCTGTTCTGCACTTTACAGATTTATGACAAAATTCCCTCCATTATGGTTTAATGGTAATGTACATAAACAAAAATAGCATAAAATTATTATTCCTTGAACATAACCTGGGTAATTATGGTTCCTGTTTTTGTTCCTTTTGTGCTAATCTAACCGGTTGATGAATCTCAGGGCAGGTTTTGTTTGTCTTGTTTTTGACAACATAACCTTAAAAAAAAAATAAAGTAAAATAAGAAAAATGCAGAAATCCTCCTTTAACCCTTGAATCATCTCTAAGTTGACCATACACTTTTTTATCTAAAAATAATAAATCATTTCACTGCATTGAATCGTTTCAACAACTTCAGCTCTATCCATTAAAATGTTTTTCATATTTAAGATAAAATCTTCTCTGTTTTACAGCCTGACTTTTTGAAGGAGAAAAACCTCAACAATTTAATATTTTCTAAAAATAAACTGCATTGATCAAAAATTAATGACACTGATTTTTAGGCATGGTTATTTTTGGAGGAATAGGATTTAAAAGCAAAAACTGACAGTCTTTCCCCCAAACAGATATTTACAGATATTGATAACTTAATAAAAATAAAAAAAACCCAAGCAATTAAAAAAGTATTTTATTTATCCCAAAACGAAGTTAAATTGATTCATAGCATCCAATTATCTTCAGTCTTTCAACAATTTTTATGAGGCTTCTGACTGAACACTGTTGCTTTTTTAGGTCTCGCTTTCCAGATAGCAGAGACGACATTAGCATGTCTATTGTTAACAAGCTTCTCTAATCCACTTCATTTGCTTTTGCCGCATTCATTTAAATCTGTCTGGCCATGTGGGCAGAAAGCCAGACTATCTTTGCAAATCCTTCTATTTTGCAAAGATTTACAGTTAGTGGAGGTTCTGCAGGGTCCAGTTTATTGTATCATCACGTAGGAGCATATTTATTTAATCTCTGCGTTTTTACACTTATCAGCAGTACCTGCTGTGCAGCTGCAATCTTTTGTTCTCGCCTTCTTTTGTTGACACCAGAAAGCATATTTCTCATTCCTGTTCTCAGAGAAACAGCGAGATGTCCAACGAGCTGGTTGTGGAGGGAGGCGACTCCCCCACCCAGATGGACGCAATCGAGGAGCTCCAGGTGGAAGAGGAGGCGGAGCATGAGTGAGCGTCCAAAGCACAAGAGGATGACCTCGATGAGGAAGGAGAAGACGAGGTGGCTCGGATTGGGGAAAACGTCCTCATCATGTCGACCTGCACACTATCGAAACGCACACTGTAAAGAAAGCCATGCACCTCCAACCCATCGGTGTAAATACTGTCTCTGGTTAGCCCTGTCCCTTTAGGTGGGTGTGTATCCTTATGTTTTCATTGGGTAAAGAGGGAAACTGACACTGGAGAACCTTCTCCTCAGCAGCAGGAACGATGAGCAGAGTGTTTGTGGAGTTGCCAAAAAAGAAAAAAAAAAAAAAGATCTCAACATTTTATGTTACTTTATCAGAGTTTAGGCAGCGAGACCTCGTTGGATTCAAACGCAGACACAATGTGGAACTTGTTGGGTTGTGCAATCGTGTTTTACATACAACGGTGTACAGATTATTGTTTATATTGGATTGTGTATATTTAATTGCTGCAAGGGGTCGGGAATCCCTCATCAAACCACTGCGTGTTCAAGAATAGCTCTCTGTTTCCCTTTCAGTTCAGTCTGGGAGTTGGACTCACTTTGTTTTGCCAAGCCTTTTTCCTGCTAGTATTCAGACTGTCATATGTACTGTATATACTGTATAGGCATTCTTATTTACAAATAAATTGCTTTATTATTATTAACCTTTTCTGTTGTCTGGAATTATTGGAAACTCATCAATTTTAAACAGGATTGAAGTCAGGACTTTCCTGCTTTATTCATTCCTAACCCAGATATGATGCATGTTTGGACCTGATCGTGTCCAAGTTTCAAACATCTGACCACATCCGTCAACTTCAGATGAAAGATGAAGATGGACTGAGATGGATTTGACAAAAATGTCTGAGAAACGTGAAACAAAGTTAAAAAGTTACATATTCTGCACCCTTAAACAGGTTGGGATATGTCTATGTGTTATGCAAAATATGTTCACTTTTTTTTGTCTGAAAAGCTTAAATCTTTGAAAAGCATCAGTAGAGCCCGCTGCTCAACCAACAAGTTTACAGCAATTTTTTTTTATCTACTGGCCTTTTATTTGAAACAGAAATGACAAAGTGGGAAGACATGTGGTAAAGGTCAGCAGGTCGGGACTTGAACCTGTGATGGAAGCCTCGATGACTGAGGCCTCCATCATGCGCTCCATCTCTGCATCCACTGTGTTATGAACTTTGTCCACATGAACGGAAAATGGCCCAAAACGTTTTCCAAAATGTTCCATTTATTTCAATGTCAATAAAAACTGACAGGGCAAGATCAGTCCTGCACATGGCATAATAAATCAGACAAGTTTTAGACTCACTACAAATGACCAACATTCATTCACATTGTGCATCGTTTCTAAGGCAACATGGAGGACCAAGCAAGCCTTTTTTTGTTTTACTTAAACCCTGTGGCTGGTGGTTGAAGCATTTGCCATTTTTAACATTTTTTTTTTTTTGCAGCAACATCGGTATGTTTCCTTCCTTCAGCTTGGTTAAAGGCAAAATGTTACTCACTGAGTTTGACACACAAAACACAACAGTTAGAAATCACGCTTCTGACATGATGGCTGCCGTTAATCCTCCGAGTCTTCTGATCCTGTTCAACTTGATCAATCAGTAAACCCTTCATTGACTAATTCAGCCGTCTTAATTTAACCTTCACACAAAAAGAAAACACTTTTTTTTCCCCACCATCCAAACAATAAATAAAACACAAAAAAATCCAGTGTAAACATGATATATTCTTTTTTTTTTTTTATCTCAACTGTTTTCCTAGCCAGCAAACTGATCTGGGTAGAACTGAGATGATCCAAGAAAACTGGATTTGTACAAATACCAAAGTAGAAAACAAACTTCTTATAGTACAGTGCATACAAGAGCATATGGGGAAAACATATTGTACAGGGTCTCAAATCACCACATTTAAACAGGAGGTGGTTACATTTTGGGATATATGCTTCGGTGTCAACTTGGCTCAGATGAATGACGAGAGGAGAAAAGAAAATCTCCAGAAGTGGAGAGGATGGATGAGAGTGGAAAACAAACAGGGAGGAAAATGGGCTTTTTTTCCCCCATTTTATTTCCTGTCCTAATAATTTAGCCACACTCTTCCATCGACACATCCATTCTTTAATTTGACTCATCTAGCCACTGATTAACCATATATTCACCCATTATTTGATCCATCCATCCATTCATGTGTTCACTGATTAACCAGGCATCCTGCAATCCCATTCATCCATCCATGGTCTCATATTTTACAGCCTGTTGAAACATCTGTAGGATCTTTGTTGAAACATCTGTAGGAATTTCATTATGAAGTTTTGTATTTATTAATGTTTTTAAACAAATTAATTGGGAAGTCTGGGAACTAGACATAAAAACCCCAATAGAAACCAAAATAATTTAAAGGTAATAAAACAAACATATTTTCACCTCAGATGCTCACTTGTCTTCTGTAAACTGGTTGGACCCACAAACACAACAAAACAAAAAACAAAAAGTCACCAAATTAATCATTTCCCTTCCTATATTAATTATTAAACTAATTAATTATAAATTGTTTTTTTGCAGAACTAAAAACACAGAGTAATTCATGACTGTGTTCATGAATGTTCCATGTGATTCAGGTTCCTTTGTTTCCATCGTTGCACTTAAAGAAAAAACCTTTATGGCACAGAAAAATAAGATTATGGCAGAAATAAAAAGATTGTTACGATGGCACTAACTCGACTAAATCATTTGCCCACCCCGCTTTATTTAACGTTGATCTGTTCTTCTCTTGAGACAAACTAACAGCCAACCAGCCTTTGTTCGGTAAACATACACAGTGGAGAATCTGAGACTTTTTGGACAGAAGCCAGGACGCATATATCCCAGCATTCCACCTGGAGTTGGCATAAACGTGCCACTCTGATAGACCTGAGGGGCGTTTGCACAGCAGGTGGGCTTCCTGCAGCGTCAATCAGCTGGCGGTCAGCTCCTCGCCGGGCTCAGCAGCTTCAGTGACCGGCACGTTGTAATGGCGGTCGTCCTCCGTGACGAGGCACACGGATGGCCAGTCGTCCAGGTGATCGTTCGGGTAGAAGGTGACAAACTCCTCCGTGTTGGCCTTGTACAGTCTGTAAACCTGAATGGTGTGCTGCAGGGCGTAGCCGAGCAGGAACATCTCCACCTGCACAGAAAGAACAAAAACAAATCATTTCACAGCTCCAAAAGAAGTTGGAGAGACAAATCAAACAGCAGCGTGTTTAATATGCTGCCGAAGTACACAATAATTAGAGGGTGGAGTGGTATTGTAGAGGGTATAACTGGAAAAGCTTTCATTACTATGTTGCAAATAATTATATTCTCAACAACTAAAAACACAACTCAAGCACTGGCATGTTTTACTGAACAGAGTTTATAAAAACCCTCCTCCTGTTCCAACACACATCCATGAACGCTGCTGTTGTTTGCAGCGCAGGCTTTATTCAAATGTATTCAAAAGTCCCAGGATCTCTTTATTTGTTGCTCAACACACAAACCCAGAGAGCGGAGTGTGTTTGCTGTACCTGCTCCAGCCCGGCGCTGAGGCCCACGTGCCTGAGGTGGTTGGAGAGGAAGGAGCGCGGGCAGCTGGACGAGTCCCGCGCGAACAGCAGCCAGCAGAAGAGAGGGACTTCTTGACCGGCCTGCATGCGGCCGTGCAGCTCCGCCGCTCTGCCCAGCATCAGCAGCTTCAGCGCCTCCAGCATCCCCAGCTCCTCCTCCTCGCCCTGGAACAGCCGCTCACAGAGCTGCTGCCGCTCCGCAGAGCCGGGACGCTCAGCAGCCGCCTGCCACTGGACAGGAATTTGGAATTTACTTTGGGATCAAGTGTTTCATTTGCTTCTATATATCTAAAAATTATCTTTCTTTACTATATTTAAACGTAAAGAAAAAAAGAAAGTCTTTATTTTAGTTTTTTTTTAAATCTCCTATAAATCAATTTTTTACCTCTAAAATGAAACAAAGTGATTTTATATACAATGCATATAAATTTACATTTTAAAATACTGAAACTTCCTTTTTTCATGAATTTAACCCCATTCACTTACTTAATTACATATTTTAACTCCAAATAAAACATATTTAAATTTATTTATCTATTAAAATAGAAAACCTTGATTATGCGTTAGGAATTTTACTCATTCATTTTTTTGTTTTACACTAAACAAAAAATGTAAAACAATTTTGCATTTGTATATTGTATATTTTACATTAATTATGTTTAGACATTTTTTACGTATAAAAATGTAAACATTTTTTATGTATACATTCTTTAAATATTAATGTTATCATTGACAACAACAATCATTATTGTATTTCTACTCATTTAAAATGATTTATTCCCTTATTTAGATTTCAAAATAAATGACTAAACATTCTTTTGGTTGATTTACATAATTTTTTGAATTCATTAAAATTTTAAGTAAAAGCTGATTTTGGTATCAAAGTAAATAGAAAATGAAATTTATTACAACTTGATTATTGTTGATAAATAGCAAATCATTTTACTTACAAAGTACTTTCAGAAATAAAAAAAAGCATAGTAAGTGATTCACAAGACTAAAAGAAATTATTTTTTTAAAACTACTAATTAGCTTAATAATGCTTAATAGGTTATTAAAACAAATCAGTAAATCACTGTAATCAAAATAGAATCATAAATGTGGAAACTATAATTCTACAGCGGAATCAAATGATGTGCAGGTTTAATATTAACTGGTTACTGAGTGCCAGTAACTAGGAGGATTCTGGTTTCAGTAGTGGTAGTTTATCCAGGTCATCTACCCTCTGGGGGCTGCACCACTAGAATGGATTAGTCTAAGACTCTGAATCAGGACCGGCTTCACTGGACTGATTCCAGGTTTCTGACCTCATCCTGCCCACAGTGAGCTGCTGCGACTCCAAGGAATTTACTGCAACGCTTTTGGCGCATTGATTTACGTGAAGGTCATCCTGACCTCAAGAATCTCACTAAGCAGGTGAAACAAGCAATAACTTATCTCCACCATATACAGGGCCACACTCAAACACACTAAAGTGCACACACGCCTCCAAATTGCTCATAGGCTGGTAGCTGGGAGACAAAGGAAAGATTGGAAGTTTTCCACAATGGCAATTTAATTGCAAACTGTATGCGTTAGGCTCTCAAAATGATAAGGAGGAGAAGGAAAAGGCCCAACTAGTTGCTCATAAAATTGCAAGTCGCATATAAAAAATGCAATAAATGTCCACGTTTAAATTTTACAGTTTGTAGCAAAACACCTTGCTAATACAGATGCAACATTTTGGTGGGGAGGTTCAGAAAGAAGCAGTGAAATGCCTATTTGGTGAATGCAAAGAATATCATGATTGACTTCTCAGTAAAAACAAGTGTCCCAAATTTGCTGCAATCCAAAAGCAGTCGTGGAGCTGCTTATTTTACTGCCTTAATGAAAAACTGTCTCAGAAACACTTCAAAAAGACTACAAGTTGTAAATTTTTTTAGTAACTGAGGTCTGATCCAATTAAAATACCTTAAGGAGATGAAAAATAACTAAAATACAAATTAAAGCCACAAGTGGCGTTGGAGGCCCTCGTAGTGAAGCGCCCCTCCAGCCTAGTGGCAATCGCGGGGGTTCCAGTAACGCCACGCACTCGCCACCGCCGACGCTCTGGCACAGTTCCCACACCAGTCCACCAGGCGACACGCACCAAAGTCTTCCTCATCGCTCCCTGACAACTAACAAGAGCAGTCGAATTGAATTGCAATTTCAAGCTATTGGGCTCTTGAGAGGCTAACAAAGGTTAAAACATGGCTTGGGGCTGATGTTTTAAAATTATTCTAAGGATGCTGTGGAGGAATTAGGTCACGCCCACCAAATACTGGACTGGATTCCTGACGGTGTGTGGAATCCAGTCCAGTGAGGACTGGATTCCAGAGTGGACAATCCTTAGATCCTTAACTAAGGATCAATCTTAAGTTAGTCTGGTGCAGCTGGGAGCTAATGAGGGGAAGTTATTCCACCTTGATGTTTCATGGTGAATGGCCAGATTTGAGGCTTGGCCACGCCCACATGCTTTGACATAGGAAAATTCCTTTGATAACTTTTGACCTTCAATGCCTCAAGAGTGTGCTGACTGAGTTGGAAGCCTGGATCACAAAAGCTGTAAGACAAGTTCGCTCAGATATGAGCTCAATAGAATAGACAAATTGATCCAAAATGGCCGAATTCCTGTTGGGTTTAGGCCATGCTTCAAGACACTTTTTTGTTGGTCCTGACAAGACAGACATATGAACCAAGTTTCATAATTCTGGGTTAAAGCATGGCAAATGGTGACATTAGAATTTAATAAGTAATGCAGCCCTTTTTTTCCCTTTTATATACAACTGAGTGCAAATAAAAACAGGCATGTGAACATTTGTCTTTAACCTGCAGTTTGACTCTGATTAGTTCTGTAAGTTTATTCAAGAAATGTGGAGAGAACAAGAACAGTTGAATCTTTGCTCCTGTCTTCTATCATCAGTTATTGATTTAGCCGCCGTATTAAGTTCCTAGATTAAGTAATGACCATCCTTTATATAACAGCACATCCTTTAGCTTCAATCAACAATATTTCATTTAGTGAAGCGCGTTGTGTTCACTTTTCCCACTTAGATAGATAAGCTAAACTATTCCATAACAACAGAGAAGTGACTTTGAGACTACCTTCAGGAGTTACCATCCTTTAAGAAATACCTTAAGAAGCAGCTCCCTTTAATGTAAGGCAGTAATCAAATCAAGCTGTCTAGATAATAACAAACAACCTGGAGTCGATGGTGGACTTGAAAAGCTCAGGGGTTTATTGGTGTTTTTTCTGAGCTGATTTGGAGTCAGTACCGTTTTCCGGAGCAGCTCCATGTAGCCCTTCAGCCGCTCAGTGGGATCTCCAGTGCCGTCTCCAAGTGCATGCTGTCCAGGAAATCGCCACTGACTGATCAGCCCTTCCTGCGCCTCCAGTTGTTTTGGCAGCTGTAAACAGCAATAAAAAAAACCCACAGAAAATTAAAATGGTTGGGCGTGCTGTGGTGGCGCAGGGGATAGCGCGACCCACGTTTGGAGGCTTTGAGTCCTCGTCGTGGGTTCGATTCCCGGAACTGGCGACATTTACCACATGTCTTCCCCCCTCTCCTTCCCCCTTTCCTGTCAGCCTACTTTTATATAAGGGACACTAGAGCCCACAAAAGACCCCCTGGAGGGTCTTTTGTTAAAATGGTCAATTGTCAGTGCCTCAAAATGTTTGTAAAACTATTTTGGTTTTAAATCCAGGAAAAGTGAAACAACCTGCCAGTGGATTGAGACATTGTAATATTTCACTTTGATCACTTTTTTCATAAAAAAAATATAATAAAGAATTACTTAAATCAAGCTCATATTTCTTGCTGGAAAGTTACTTTTGAGTTAGTCCACTTGAAATAAAGCAAAACTATAGTATTTGCATTAGAATGCTACACCAGAAATACTTGGTATAATTTTGTATTTTTGCAGTGCATCACAAAGTCCTGTTCTCATTACTGTAGGAAATGTGAGTACATCTGAAAAAAGTGTGAGCGAGGAAAACAAGTGACAAAAGAATGGGCCAAATTTCCAGCAAACTGTTGTGAGACGCTACTGGACAGATACCCAAAACGTTTGATCCAAGTCAGAGTTTACAAGGCTGTTCTCCTAAATAATAAAGAAACATAACCTTCTACATTTAAAGAATATTTTAAAAAATGTTAAAAAATGTGAGCCTTTACCATTAGAACTGTGTCGTCTTGCAGCCACTGAGGTACCTGGACGCTCTGGGACAGCACCTGGAACAAGGTGGCTCTCAGGGCGCAGTAATTGTCCCCTCTGACTCTCCTCAGGTGGCTGAACTTGGCAGACATCTCTTTGTACCCCTGCAGAAAAACCACAGGAAGCCGCTCAGACGTCGACAGACGAAACCCATCCATCTACAATGTGAAACACGACTTCCAAAGCCACCGACTTTTCTGATGAGAGCGCTTTTGGCAGTGTTTCCTTTCCATTCCCTCTCGCTGTAAGACAGTATATCCACAGCCGGAGACAAACTGCAACTGTCCTGAACCTTTAAACCTGGGAGCAGACCACATTTCAGGTCAAAAAGGTTAAGCAGAGAATATTATTTAGATATTTCTGCATCAATTTGAGAATGTAAAGGCAAAGCAGAAACTGAGAACATTTACTTTCTGAGTCAGATGTTTGCCGTGGTTTGTGACTCATTGCAGACAGCTCCTCTTCTCCGCGGTACAAGTCTTCCTCGCTAAAGGGAAACAAGTATTTAGTCATTTTTATGGTTTATTATAGCAAAACTGAACCAATAAATATATAGTTGGAGTTCTTTCCAACACTGGTGGAAGGAAGGTTTTATCTCTGCAGCCGGCGCTGTAGAGTACACAGAGTATTAACTAAATGCTATAAATAAACATATCCGAAATAACCACTAAGGTTCCACTCCTTTAAGAAATTAGTGACATAAGTGTTGAGAAGCACTATATATATATATATGCTTATATATATATATATACCTCATTTTATTTTCATAATTTTTCACTTTTTCTGAGCTGAAGTGAGAAACAACATTGCAACGAAAGCTTCCTCCCTGCTCTCGGCGCCACTGCTTTCACAACGCCTCATATTCTCGAACTATTCCACATTTCCTCTTATTTCAACCAATAACCTCATCGTATTTTATCTTACCAACACAAAATAGTGAACAACTCTTTATATGTCTCCTAATCAGGCCTGAAACTTTTACAATTATTTTAGAAAGAAATTGTTCTGAAGATTGATGAAATTAAAAAAAGATTTTTCATTCAACCACTTAAGCTTATCTTATGCTATATTTTTAAAAAACAAATGATTCAATTTATTTTTAAACTTAACAATCAAACATTTTATTGCCTAAATGCAGTAACAAAGCTTCCCTTTAATGTATGATTATTTGTAGAAAAGAAATACAGTTACAGCTAAAGAAAAAAAACACTTAGCTCTTCCCTTACTGTCAGACTTATCAATAGTCCTGATCTGTTGATTATTTTTTTGATAAACCGATTAATAATTGGATAGCAAAAGGTACTTAATAGGAGAATTCTTTTGACAGAATTTGAACCAGGTGAAGCTAAAACTATGCCAATATGCGTTTCCTTCAGCAGGGACAGGGAAACTGCTCAAAGTTAATCTGAAGAAGGATGAAGCTAAATGCAGGTAAAAACCTGGCAAAATGTTGAGACGTGATTCAGATCCAAGTGCTATAACAGCCCAGTCAAAGTTTAGACCTAAATCCAATTAGGAATCTATGGGAAGACTTGGATATCAGTATTACTGTTCACAGATGCAATCCATCCGATCTGACTGAGCCTCAGTTATTTATGAGGAAGAAATGAAGCTCAGTAGGAAAAGCTGAAGACCGACCGCAGCTGTAATTACAGACAACTAATAGTTGAATCCTCACAGTATTGACCCCGAGGGGTAGAATACAACATTCAGATTTCTTTGTGTTGGTTCATAAAACACACTAAAGTCTGAGGTTGTAACGGGACAATCTGAATACTTTTTGCAAGATAGGAACTGAACCCTGAATCCATTTGACACCCAAAACGATTTTGACAGACCTATCATCCAGACCATCTTCCTCTTCTGCATTGGGCTCAACGTCGGCCTGGACATCTGAGGTTCCAAGCTGCTCCTGGATAGCAGGCTGTGTCTCAACCTGAAGATCCCCCTTCTGGGTTAAACCATCCTCCACCTTGTCCTGTTTCTTTCCTTCGTTCTTCTTCTCCTCTCCAGGAACATTTTCTCCAGTTCCTTCCACAGTTTCGTCTGCAAGACTCAAACCCTCAGGGTTTCTGTTTTCTTCCTGATTCAACTTTAAGCTGCAGAGAGAATCCACATTTATATTCTCTGTATATTATGTACTGCTCTTTAATCAAAAGTTGAAGCAAATGTGCACGCGGTTTTCCTGCAAATGCTGCAAGAAAACGATGTTAGGCAGTCTTGGTTTCTTGCTCCCCCTAGTGGCCAAGGGAATTAATAAAATAAAAAAACACACAAATGTTTCTGTAAACATGTCTGCTGTTTTCATTCAACAAAACGTGAACCTGCTGACCTGTCCTTGGCCTCTGCTGCAGATTCGGCCTCTGGCATTGTGTTTGAGCCGACGGAGTCCATATTCTCCTGAGTTGGGCCGACTCCTGCAGGCTCCGATCCAGACGCAGGAGGCTGAGAGATAACATGCCTTTTTGGGGCCCCAGGATCGACGTTGCACTGCACAGAACTGCATGCAGAAAGACAAACATTTGTGCTGAATGACTAAACATCAGGTAAACTTAATCTACTTATAGATATGATTGAGGCCATTAATCATTAAAGCAGCAGTGAACTTGGGACAGCAAAAAGCAAATATCATACAATGAAAGAACTGGAAAACTATGTAATAAGTACATATATAGATGTTTATTTCAGCTCTCACATGGAATCAGTTCTTTATTCTCGCAGCAGTTTACTTAAAATTGAAATATAATAGCATATTAGTCCAAATATATCCTCCCACAGATCACAAAATATAGGTTTCTATAGAACATTCAACTCTGGAACTGGAAAATATTTATAATATCCAAAATAAACAAACAAAACAACTGAAACAGCAATAGTTGAAATGGTACATGAAGACACAAGAACCAAAATTAATATTTTCAAAAAATATTAATCATGCGGCTTAGACAGGGAAAACAGGCAAAAGTGCCACTTTGGACTTTTGTTAAAAAGGAAATGCTGCAAACATTTGTTGCATGGAGCAAAAATTCTGGCTTTTCAGAGATATTAAAGGGAAGCATCTCTAACAATTGTTGTCCAAATAGAAATTAATTTATTATGCGATTAATTGAATTATTGATATTTTCATTACACTTCTCTTATGTAACATAATATCTGAAAGCTCAGTGTGAGATAAACAGCAGAAATCAGATCCAGTTACTGACTCAATCCTGATTAAAAGGTTTAAAATACAAACATGGACTAAATGATGTTTCCATGTTAACCTACCACCTGGGGGTGTCTGTGTTTGTCTCCTGGCTGACCGTAGAGATGGACGCCTCCTGAGCGCTTGGCTCTGATAACGCCTTATTATTTTGTGCAAACTCCTCCGACGGTTTGGCCTCGGCACCGATGGCAACATCTCCTCCAGAACCAGCGTGGGAACGGCTCGCCGTATTGTCCTCTGTGGGCGTGTTTGTCTCAGGAGGGGAGATGTTTTCTGGAAGGGCAGATTCAGGTTCTGGTGAGACGGGATCCGAGACGTTCTCCTGCCCTGCAGTTAGACTTTGTTTTTCTGTTTTCGGCTCTTCAGCGGCGGCCAAAGCTTCCTGGGCGTCAGGTGCAGAGAGGTTTTCCTGCGTCTGATTTAAAGTGCGTTGATCTGCAGCGGCATCTTTCTGTTCCTCACGTTGCGCACCGGCGGTACCGTCTTTGCTTGGCGAAGTGTTTGCCTCCTGAAGGTTTTCATTTTGTAAATGTCCATTTCCCTGAGTGGCGTCGGATTTTCTGTCTCTGTTATGGCATTTCAGTGGCTCCTCCTTAGTTTCCTCAACACTGCAAGACATAACACAGAATGAGCGAAGCCTCAGAACACAACAACACCCCTGAAACCTTCAGAAAAGCACAAATAAATGAGCAGCATAAGAGAAAGGTCTAAGGATTCTCCCTAAACTGGAGGTGGAGAGGAAGCAGGAAACCTTTGATAACTGCAGACACTTTTAATTATCATCTCTTGACATTTGTCACCAATTCATGAAATGACGCGACTGTTTCTTGTTAACAAACCCTTAAAGGACAGATGGAAGTTCCCCCAGTCTTGTTTGCGGCTTCTAACTGGAGTTAAAAGTTATTGTTTGATGCAACCCATCCTACAGATACCACAAGGGGAAATTTGTCTGGTTCCCCAGCGGTTGGCCAAATCTGAAATCTCTTGCTTTCATAACTAAGTTCTCTCTGCTCCCAGACCAGCCATATTTTATAGATTTATTCACTAAAAAGTCACTAAGCAAACAAAACAGAAGTCAGAAGAAGCTGAATCTCACCTTGTGTCTTCGCCGTTATCTGGACCACAAGCACCAGCACCTGAGGTCTTTGAGTCGTCTTTCAGCAAACCGCTTCGTTCCTCCATGCTGCCGCAGGGAAGTTCAGCTCCAAAACAACAACAGTTCCCCATCTGCTCGGGGGGCAGGCAGACCCGGAGTTTTAGGAGTCCATGGCGGGGGGTTCGGGACTCAGGAAGAAACCATGGTGCTGCTTAGTGAATGTATGAAGTATGAAGTATTATTTTTAGATGCAAACTCGCTTTAAAACGCACCCAACTGTGCGTGACTCAGCCGCTCTTGTTGCCAAGAATCTTCTGAAGTCAAGTTTATTTATTTGCTCATTTCAGCAGTTCAAAGTGCTTTACACCTAATCATAACACAGGAACCGGTTATGAAACAAGCAATAAACATTACATTTTGACACATGCCTTCATCATGAAGATATTAAACAAGAAGTGTCCCAGGGTTGAACCTTGGGGTACTCCACATGTAACTTCTGTCTGCACAAATTAAAAGTTACCTACTGACACAAACAAGTCCCTGTTCTTTAGCATTGCTGTTATCTAAATCACACAACACAAAAGCAGCTTGAACATCCAAAATAGCATTTCTTTGCGTACTTGCAAAACTAATCTTAACAGATTTCCTGACATTTGACTCATGGCCCACAGTCATATCCTTGAGCCTTTAGAAACCACATTTACATTAAAAATCTTGTCAATGTTCTTCTATATTCACGTCTAGATATTCAAACTGATCATTAAAATCCCAATTTAAGACACAAACGCTATTTTAACACCTACAGCTGGATGAGACAACTCGAATCAGTAAAAAAACAACAACCTCAGATTCTAGTTTATGTTCACGAATTAAGAAGAACACCTCAAAAAGCTACGCCTCCTTGTTAATATCAACCCAAGGAAGTAGCACGAATAGTCACAAGCAAGGCAAACTTAACAGCAACTACCTGTGTAGTAAAACTACAGTAATTACAGGTGAACTTACCTTGTTTTTGTTAAACTGGAGATAAACTCCAAACCCTCAAAATCATGAAGCTCCAGTTCTTGTTTCACTTTTACTGAGCGGAGTTAGCCAGCTAGCTGCTGTGAACTTAAACCACAAACACGAGTGACAGCAGCTCATTTAAACCGCAGCTGCCACAGTGGGTAGCTCTCCTTTCCAGCGTGTCACCGTCCGTCAACACGGAATATTTCTGAAAACATCCGTATTCCCCGTATTTTGAACGGAACATCTGCTCACGGTGATCCCTAGCTTAGCCGGAGCAGCAGGTCATGGCTCTTGTGATGCGCCGCTCGCGACGAGCCGGATCTTAATTTCGTCTCGTTGAACTGAACGATTTGATAGGTATGGATTTGTCCCTTACCTTTTTAGTTTCTGCTTTTGGTAGCTTTTGGTAGCTTTCTTTATGTGTCATCGGGGTGCTCACTGTATCAAGAGCAATCTCCACTACATTCACGAACATTTTCTATGCACACTGTATTACAAATATTGTTTGTTAAGCACAAATTTAGTGTTCAACAACAGTTCTCACAACATCAGGTCCTTTAGTCTGTTCTGATAAGAAATCTTTCACTTGTTTATTCCACCACGAACCTAATTTATTGTATGCGGTGTCCAGAAGAAAAACATTAATGGATAACATTACAAATGAATTAGTACAAATATTTTTTTTTGCTTCTTTTTAATGTGAGATGACAAACAAATGTGTAAAAAAAAACTTACAACCTTTCATGGTGGAAATATGTTAAAGTAGCTCTGATTTGTTCTTTTTGTAGACTTTTGTTTATAATTTTTTGGGGTTAAAGTGTTGCATGTTTTAACTATTATTCCCTTCGGTTTTGGATGCTGGGCAGTTTTGCTCTTACTCTTTGACGTTTTGACTATTATTTTGATGCATAATTGTCTCAAAATCTTAAATAATACATGAACTACAACCCCAAACCTCCGAAGAGTTGAAAACGAGGCTTCGTGGATGCAGAGAAAAAGATCAACCACTCTTCCTAATGGAAGAGTGGTTGATCTTCCATTAGGAAGATCCATAGTAGGTAAGGATCATATAAGTCCCTCTTCCTGGATTTCTAACTATACCAGAAGATATTTGTGTTTTACATATGTGTATTCAGAGATGCTAAATAAATAACAAGCGGTTCTAGTTTTGAAAAGGTGTGAGATCCAGAATTTCTAGCTCTTTTGATTAATCTCGGCCAGATAATTCGGATCCAAGCAAAGAGCCGGAATTCCCACCACTACACTGCTCGGTTAGAGCGCATGACGTCATAGTCGTGTACGCCGACAATTTTGCTGCAGCCAAGCAGCTTTTGGAAAACCCGCCTGCTCACAGCTGCATGTTTGTTCATCTGTTCATATAAAATAAAATAAAAACAGGAAGACAGTAGCAGTAATAATAAATGTATATATGCAATAAAATATTTTTATAGAATTTTTGTATTTTTATTTTATAAAAATATTTATAAATAGTCAGGATGGATTGAAAAAAATAAAACAATCCTCAGTGCTGCCTGCTTTGTCCAGATGACAGTAAATTTGATGAAGCAGGTGCATGATAGCATATTTTGTAACTTTATATCTAAAGTTTAGATAGGGAACACAGCAAACATCTGGTAAACATCGTTTTTTATATTAAAAAAAATCAAAAAATAACTTAGAAAACCTGTAAATACATAGTATTTACATAAAACATATTATAGTTTTGTGTATAAAAGTCTCTAAATCCCAGTCAGATCACAGCGGTTCAGGTATTGTTACATGTTCCTCAGCTCCTCTATGTGGCTGACCAGTTCCTGTGGCAGCTCCAGCTCTGAAGCTAGATCCATGCAGCGCTGCACAAGGAGGTCCAGAACTTCAGCTGACCCCGAGGCGGCGCAGCTGGCCTCACAGCGGAGATTCTGTTGATTATGAGAACCGTCCAGGTCCATTTTTTGTTCACTCCTGAAGCAGTCCGTCTCTTTGCACCCTGCAGGTTTCACCTCCAGATCCTCCATGCTCTCAGAGACGTCGCTCACGCTCGGAGGAGGATTCTCCAGAGTTTTCCTGATGCCATTGATGATTCCCTCTTCGTGCTGTGTCACTTGCTGCAGAAGGTCGATCAGATGAGACGGGGCGGGCTTTTCTGGATGCTGGATCTGGCACCAGCACCATACAGCGCTGCCACAAAGAGGACCCAGAGTCAGAAATACAATGACACAAAGAACAGAGCAGGACAGGACTACTACTGTGGAGGGAAAGACTTCTATCACTGCAAAAACAAAAGAGACTCAGGATGTTTCTAAATGCAAACTAAGCTTTGACTAAAGAAAGCTAAAGTCAGAATTTAGGGGTTTTAATTATCTAGATAAACCAATTATTTATCCCTGTTGGATTGTTTATGCAACCAAACTTCAGTGATTAAAAAAAAGAGAAGCCAGAAGTAAAAATTATGCAGACATAATAAATAATAAAGTAAATATATACATACATCCCCACTAATATTTAGACATTTTACTGGATTGTAGTGGAATGACGCACCTTTTGGCCATCCAGAAATAATTTAGACCAGTTAACTTCCTGTGGCAGAACTGGGTGCTTGACACGGTTCTTACATTTCTAACAAAGTTCAGCTAAGAAGTTTAATGTTTTAAACTTCTGATTATAAGTCTGAATGCAGGTCTCTATATCAAGTGTATCTTTTTAGGAACTGAATCTGTGCAGAAGACCCAGCTAGAAATCTACTGCAGTATACAGGAATTTTTAAGGAACGTTCCTGATGTCTAGTGTATCCCATCCATCAGATTTGTTTAATATTCTTACCTCACAATTCCTCTGAGTCGACCCACAGCCACAGTCTGAGCTGCTCCTTCTCTGAATCCCATGTTAAACCCCATCTGAAGCGAGGCCTCCTCTCCGGCATTCACTCCGTCCACATAACCGTCCTGTTCAAAACACCGAGCAGTAAAAAACAATACTGATAACAACAATTAGCCATAAACTGACGTCATAGAAGCACACCACAGTCTCAGCTCAGACAGGTGAGCTAAGGCTAACTTCACCTTGATCCGTTTCTTCATGTTGGATGCCCACTCTTTACTCTGTAAATAAAGATCGTCCGCATTCTCGTCGAACACGTCATCACCGTTGAACGACGCAGCTTTCACCCAAGACATCACAAAATCAACTTAAAAGCCCGAGTTTCTGTAACTTCCGACGTTTAAAACGCATCTGAAGAACCGGTGGTGTAGAGGCAGATTTAGCTACCTCAGCAATACTTTACAAGTGACGTAACAAACTGTTGCTGATTTTTTTATACCGCCACCTGCTGGACTGGAATGGAGAGCCAGACTATACCCAAAAGAAAGAGAAGGGGGGAAAAAAGAATAAGTACAATAAAATAAAAATAAATACTTCTGTAAAAAAGCTTTATAAAATTGTGGTTGTTGTTTTAACTTTAAAAAGTATAACTTTGTTTATTTATTGAAATTGTTTGTTAACATCATGTACCGCAAAATACAAATACTAGCTTTGCAGAAAGGTGTATATACCAAAATCCACAAAGTACAATAAAGTCTGAATAAATGGAAATAAATGTAACAAAAACTAAGTTTCTTTAGCTTTGAATAACATTTTCTATATTCTTGTTTCATTTTGATTTTAAATTTCATTGTTTATAGAGGCAGTTTGACATATTTCTCATTTAAAGAATTCCATTTACCTCTTTCTTATCGCAAATCTAATTCAAGCACCAGAAATTTCTGCAAAATTATATATTTTTTGTACTACAGACATAAAATCTGTGAGTTTTATTTAAACAGATACTAATATTAATTCTTTTAAAGCGCAATCGCCTAGTTGTTGGTCAGTGACATTTACTGATAAAACCTGCAGGGGATGCTGCAGCCTCACTTTAAAAACGAATGAGTCTTTGCATTAAAATGCAGTTACGAGATTATGGATTAGTTCCTTTATGTTATATTAGTTTCTTTTTCTTTTAAATCATCCAAATGTTTTAATTTTTATTACAAGTTAAAATGTTGCAAGATTTAATTTTTTAGCATATTCATGATTGATTAAAAGTATTTTTTACACTTTTATCAGGCACAAGATTTTGAAAAAGCACAATTTAATTTCACATCATTTGTAGCTGTTTTAAAGGAAAAACAAATATAGGCATTTCTGATTAATTTAAACTGGATAAATATCTGATTAAAATAATGTTAAGATGTATCGATTTTTTTCTTAAAAATACAATAGAAGGTCCACTGTGTAAAATAAATATGCATTTCATTCAAATGAATATAATGTGTTTTAATGATTTAATAGTGTATAAGAAAAAATAAATGAAAGTACACTGATTTTCTTCTTTGGAAATTTCTCATTTATAGCAATAAAACACATTTTAAGGAAAATCATTTTATATGCAGCATTATTTTTATGTCCAACAGATTTACAATGCATGCAAAACAATGAATGACAAATAAATTGAGTTTACGTTTCCATGAGAAATATGCTGTTAGAGCATCAGGAGCATAAAAGGTGTGCTCAAATCACCGTCCAGTGCATCTTCTGCTTAACTTTTCAACACAGGGAAATGTCATCTGTCACGACAAACACATTATTCACTCATCAATAATGCATCCTGTCACCTTTTTTCCCACTGTTGAGTACAGAGAGAGAGGAGAAAAAAAAAATCCCTCTTGCTTTATTTTTTTTTTAAGATTCTCTCATTCCTCATGCCAGGCTTTATGGAAAAAAGAAAAAAAAACACACAGGAGTGAGTGGACGGACGTTAAAATGCATTTCACCTCAGTGGAGTGCATTTGCAGCTGGTCGGACAACAATGGCCCTGAGAATACAAGGAGGCCACAGCGGAGTTGTCCCTGTTCTGGAAATGGAGTCGGCCCGCAGGCCTGGTTCGCGGGCGCCACACCTTAAAGTCCACCTCCTCCACCCCCCCTTGCTCTGCTTTGGAGAGTCAAAACAAGCAGCCGGGGCAATCACCTGACACATTTCCATCCAATTTCCACTGCAGAATGTGTTCATTTTCAGCCTAATGGCATGTCATTTTGCAGGAGCCTTTGGTCAAGAATTAATCCTGGAATCAAAACAGATTTTCCGGGGAGCAATCTTCCATCAAGTATTGATTTTTTTACACTCACGGAGCCTGTACTCCCTAATTTAACCTGACAGCCAGCAGCACAATGGACTGGGAGCACCTTGGCGTCTCGCAGAGGGAGCTCTCCTCCTCCTTCTTCTCTCCATGAAGTGAAAGAGAGATTGGGAAGAGGGTAAAAAGGACTCCCAGATGTCTAAAACAAAGAGCATTGCTTACAGAAAACAGAGATAAAGCTTCCGTCTGTCTGTTTTACCTCTAATTATGTTTTCAAGGGTAGTACAACTTGGGCAGGTAAAGGCTGAGAGGGAAGAGGGGAGAGTGTTCTGGGGCCATCAGCTATCATTATGGGCCTGTTGACATCTCCCTGTCTTTGAGTGATTCTCATCTGTGATTTCCCCTGGCCATTTTCCACAGATGCACGAAGAGGGGTTTCATCATGGCGCCATAAAAAGGGCCCAAAGTGTCCGCACAAGCTGCCACTAATAAGAAAGCAAAGATGTGTCCGACCATGTCACTCCTCTCTCCCATCCATATCCGCTCTCTTAAAGCCTTCAGATATGCAATCATTCTCTTTTCTCCCCGTCTTCCTCTCTGTCTCCCTCTCCGTATGGGCTGTAAGTATACTATACCCTACGTTAGAGGTCAGCGGGATGAGAGGATGATGGAGGGCAGGGCCGGTTATTTTCCTCCAGCTCTTAAAGCTGCAATGACCCATGTGCAGGAGAGTTGCACTTTTGCCAAAAGGTTTTTCATGCGTTGCTTACAAACTGCCTAACAGGAAGGAAACTATTTCAGTTTTTATCCACTGCTCTTAACTCCTGATCAACCATTTCAGATAAAATAAAAAAATAAAAAAAAATTGCACAAGGATGTTACTCTTTGCCGGTTTTTATGGATTTCTGCAGTTGATTTTAAGGTGATAAATATTCAGTGACTGATTCCTGCACATGTTTCAGTTTAATGACCATTTTTGGTAAATGAAATTAGTTTCTCCGCACAAAAATGTGTCTTTTTAAACTGTAAAAGATTGTGAAGTGCTCATATATAAATTGTTCATCAGCATTAAAAGTTATTATGAGTATCTTAAAACAGAAATAAAAATAATCTTGATATAAAATTAAGAGTACGGTGTGTGTTTTCTCAGTCTAATATAAATGAAATAGAGAAGACTGCTGCTTGCTATGCATGGAGACAATGTGGTCAACTTAGATGTCATGCAATATTTAAATATTAATTAAGCTTAAAAAAGTTACTCTGCTAAGCCCCTCCCCTTGACCTGCTCTCTGTCTCATTCTGTGGAATAGTAGAGTTAAGGAATTGTATGAAAACATTTGAAATGTTGAAAAAAAAAATTGAACGACTCAAATACATTTTGAATCCCATAATTCTTGATAAAGTGAGTCAATATATTTAGTTTATTTTTTTATTATGAACATCATTGAAATCTTCAACTGATGAACATTTTTTTATGTTTGCTTTATTTTAGTCACTGCAGCTGATCTTGCCTCCTTTGGACCATGAGGTACAACTAATCTGGATTTATACTAAACGACACAAATTTATCTACTGCAGCTACGACAAAACCTCTCTTCAAGTATTCTGAAATAACTAAAGAGAACTTTTAATCTGAACTGTTGCTGATTGTTATTTTTATTGACTCTAGGTGGAAGACTGAAGGTAGGTGTGCAGCTTCTTCTGTGTCATGATACTTTTGGAAAATCTTCCTGTTGCTGCGTGAAAACAGAGACATCATACGCTAAAGACGTGCATTCAAAAACCCGCTTGCTGCAAAGTTAAATGGACTGTGAGCTGATGCAATCAGCTGCTCAAGTCAGACAGGTGTCTCTGTAAAGAGCAGGGCTATTAACTCCTCCACCTGCAAATACGTCACCGTGTGTCATTGCTAATAATGCTCGAAAAAGGCATAAAGAAAGAGAAACAAGAGTGAAAGCAAAGGGGATCATATGCATGGCCGACGTCGATTGCATGTGAGGATTGGTAATTGCACCCCCAGAGGCATCTGGGTGTGCAGAGCAGCAAAGTAGGAGACGCCTGAGCAGCTCGGGCTTCACAGCCAGTGTAGCAACATCTCAACCCCGAGGAGGAAGTGAAAACAAGAAGGCGGAGGAGCGGAGGGTGAGGGATATACAGACAGTTCATTTACCCAGAACATCAGCCCCGCCGCACATTGTCTGAAAGATAAGGAAAGCGAATGCTTCATGCCTGATGGAAAACAAAGGCAGCAATTTAAAACCATCTGCATCCAACACATGCACTCTCTTCCTCCACCCTTCTGTTTCTGTGTCCTGGCTGATATTGAAACATAATCCATTTGGAGCGCCGACATGTCATTATATTTCCACCCGGCCTCCCCACTCTCCGTCCAGGACAATTTCAGGTGGCTGAGGGTTGAACAGGAATGTTTCATTTCTACAAGTCAGTCGTTTGGATTCTTCAAGGAAAACACAGACAGAAAAAAAAAGGTGGAGTTTAAAGTTTAAATCCTTAAAGTGAGCTTAGCTGCTCCTCTTAGCTTCTGCAGGTTCAGGGGAAGAAAAAAAATCCACAATAAATCACAAAGATTCAGAGATCAAAACTTGTCTTTTCTGCTTTGCTGTCTTCCCTAAAAACATCACACATCACAAAGGCTTTGGTGCAGCCCTCAAACTACTGTAGCTCTCAGATCTCTGATGAGTAAAGATAGAAATATAGGTTTTCCAAGACAAGAGTTTTCTAACTAAACTTTATGTTCTACTTGCCTTATATATTTAGTCCGTGTTTTATGCTGCATTATTTCTACTGCACTACTGTACTTGAATTTTGTACATTAGGCAGTCGTGAGAAACAAGTAGGACAACCTTGGATGGCCTGTGTGCTCAATTTTAAACTGAACGGAAAAAAAATGAGCAAGAAAATACCTTTAAAAATGGTTGGAAATAGGAAATATATTAGGAGCTTGTTTTAAGTCAAAAAGTGTTGGAAAGAGTACGAGCTTCTTAAAGAGACAGAGGCCCAATTTTGAGGCGTCAAATTGAGATGTCAAATTTTTTTTAAGTTTCAAATTCAGTTCAAAATCAATTCAAGGTACTTTATTGTTACTTTAAAACACTTTAATGTTTAATAATGCAGCATTCTTTTTTAAAAAAATCTGTTTATTGTCTTTTACATTTCAAAGACATACAGACAAATAATACAGCATTCTTACAAGAAACTGAAGGTAGCATAGTAACTTGATTGTGCTATAAAATGGCACTTTAATGAACATTATTTTACAGACACAGTGTACAGTATTCATCCTGGTCAGAAAGGACAAATAACCACGGACACGCTCACACCTAACAACGATTTAGATGGAGGTCGGTTTATATCTTTGAGTAATAATCTAATGTAAGGTTTTGGATAAGGATAACATGCAGAACCAGGCTGGGAGTCGGACCCGGAAAGGCCTCTTACCAGAATCAGAGTTCCGTTACCTTCACAGCAGATGATAAAGGCATCAAATTGTGTTCGGTTTTGAGTGAAATTTGCTATTTTAAATTAAAGTTTCTCAAATAGAAATGACAAGACTCAACCTCCTTTCTGACCTGCTGCCTGAAAAACTTTTCACTTTTCAGAGTTGTTTTATTTTAACTTTTATTTTACTCCCTCCATGTCAAATTTTTCTGAAAATTAAGTTTATAATAATGCTTTCGTTTTATGTGTTCCATATGTACTTGAAGGTAAATATGTGAACTTTTCTCTTTCTTAAACTTTATTTTCATTTTTGTAATTACTCGTGTCATTATTATTTTTTTCTTTGCTCACATTCTTGTTTTGGTTTTTTGTGTGTTCTTTTCGAACGTCTCCGTTTCTGTCATTCCAATCCGCAGAAGCAACAGAGGTGAAAAAGAACGAAACAAAGACGCAGAAGCTTTGTAATTTGGGCTCCATTCACTTTTTATTTACCAATCTGAAAGATGCATTCCACACAGGGATGCTGTGATCGATAGGCAAAGGTTCACTTGCTGTAGATTTTGATCATTTCAGTTGCTGAAATGTTTTAATTTGAGAAAATTCTTGGCATGAAAAAATAAATTCCTTTGATAAATTAAAAAACAAATACTTGAGGTGTTTAGAATGTCCTAACATAGAACTTACACAAGTAAAAGTATGAGGAGCATTCGTGAAAGGATTCAACTTTTGGCTAAAAACTTTAAATTGCGCACAGATGAGAGGAAAAACTTTTCTCTCTTTGCAGATTTGTGACTGATAAAAGTCTTTCACAGCGCCGCTGTGCTGATGGAGAGTAAACTTTTCTTTTTTCTTTCCTCCCAGCATCAGAAACACTTTCAGACAGTAGATGCGGGTCATGTGCTGCATCTGCACAATTACATTGTTAATGGGGGAGACAATGAGAGTGGTGCGGACAGAAAACAAAAGAATAACAGATAACTGCACGCACCTCAGCCGTCTGCTCGAAAATACACCCGGCGTTTTGAAACAAAGCAGAGAGAGCGCTGAGAGGAAGGCGAGAGAGCATCTCCAACATCAGTTTTCAGTCTAATGTTAATAATTTATGTTCTCTGTGCTTTTTATTATTATTATTTATTTATTTACTATTTTCTTCGCAGCAGCATCCCTGCTTTTCAAAGGCATCATGGACAGGGAAGCTGCATCAAACTTTTGAGTTTAGTTTCAAAAGGCTTTCTCCTTGTTTATTTATATATGGCTTCTTCTATACGCTTGTCCTGTTGTTTCTGGGAGAAGCAAACACATCAAGCTTTGATGAGGAGCAAACCTGACATGTATTCTTTTCTAATGAACCAATGAAATCTTAATAAAAAGCAGAGAACCCTTTTTGTTTATTTGTTTGTTTATAAAATAGGTTATTAGAAATGCTGCAAACGCAAGTTTACAGTATTCATCTGTTGCTCCAGAAACAATTAAACCACAAATGTTTTGCTTAGCAGTGATTTCATGATTACCAGAGTGTACTTCTGAATAAAGCTGCATCTTGAAGAGGTAGAAACATGTATAAGTGCATGTTTCAATTAATTTGAATTCTGCGTGTTATTTTTCCAAGTCTGGTCAAAGACTGATGGGAGCTCTGTGCATCGTCCCATCAGCTCAGTTAGATTCCAGTCCAAACTTTGACAAAATTTGCATTGATCTAAACCAGAGGTTTCCAATCTCAGCTCTTGGAATGATTATGTGCTCATAGATTACACAGTATAATTTTAGTGAAATTTTCAAAGTTGCCGTCTAATTAAACGTTTTATGATTTTCTTCAGGTTTTGGCAAAAGCGCTTTGAAGGCTACTATCTTTGGATGATGCACCTGCACACTATTTTCAAAAAGTGAAATTTAATGTACAACAAAATATGTTTGCTTTGTTTTATTTTTTGTATTTTTTTTTGCTTGCTGGTGACATGAAATTTAAGAGGAGAATATTAACCCATATCCTGTTCTTATCAGAACAGGATCCGTTATTATCTGTTATTTAGACCTGTCATCGCTTTTTTATTTTCCTTCTAGTCATATAAAGCACTTTGAATTTCTCTGTTGCTGAAATTGCCTTGCCTTACCTGGAAGTTGCACAGCGTTGGACGGTGTGTTCAGGGTCATGTGCAGAGTTACTGTCTTCTCACAAAGTTCAACTCTGGTCTCTTCTGTCACCTTTGTCCACTCTCGGATGGTGTCTCCATCATGAGTTGTGCTAACTGGACTTCTTATTTTTTTTGTGGCTCTTCTTGTTAATACGGAGCAACCCCCTTTTGCTCATCGACTGACTGCTAAGTCTGTTCTAAAAATGCTTAAGTAGAGCCTTACGTTTTGTTTGTGTTTCTGTTTTGATTTCTTCATTGGTTTAGTTCATTCCTCTGTTTACTATTTGGTTTAATATTTTTGTGCATACAGATTTCGGTTCCTTATATTGTGTTCGTCTCTGTTTAAGTTTTGTGATCTAGATTTTTTTAAATACATAGAAAAATAAAAAAATATGTGCTGAAAAAAATCAGCTAGACGTTTTGTTTTTTCAAAAAGGCCTGTGTCGTATATCTCATTGTCTTTAGATGAGTTATTAATGTATGACTTTTATATGTATTTTATTTAATTATGAAAAAATTAAACTGGACTCATTTAATGAAGATGTGTGAAATGGATTTAAAATTTGGACAGATTTTGTGGTCATTTTTGTCATAAAAAAACAACAAAAAACTTTCAACCACATTCATCTTTTTGTCTATTAGTGCAAAGTCAGAGCTCCACAACTATTACTCAGAAAATAGTTATTTTAGTTGCCAACAGGAGAATATGGAACAGCAATTTTTATTTATTTTCTTGCAAGTTGTGCAAAAAAAAAAAAAAAATTACAATATTTGAGCTCTCATAATAAAGCTGTAAATAATCAGGAGTTTATGTATTTTATAGCCCAAAAAGAGAATCAAATTGAACAAGAACACAACCCCCCCAAAAAGAAGTAACTCATATTTCATGTCAAACAATTGTTTATTACTAATTATGGTACAAATCAATGTGACAGACTTGAAGCTTCCTTGTTTTTGTTTTTTAAATAATCTTTTTCCTCTTTTGTTTTGTAAGAAATACACAAAGTGCTGCTTAAACTGACCAAAACAGATATTGCTCTAAAGATTAATTACAGTTTTCAGTCTGTTAAAAAAAAAAAAATACACAAAGAAAAGAAAACCAACATCCAGAGACGCTTCAGCTTTGGTTTCTAGTTCTTTGTCTGCTAACAAAAGTTGCTTCTGTGTTTGTTTTGTAGGCGAGAAACAAAAGAAATCTCAAATTGAATAAAAACCAACGCTGCTGTCAATATTTTTTCTTCTTCTACGCATGTTGACGAGCTGTAAAAATTGAGAGTAAAACAAACGTGGCCCAATAGGAAATGCATATAACACAGAGCGATGCATCAAAGGAAGGATGAAGAAGCCTTTCCCCCTGCTGTAACAGTGAACATGGACACAGTGCAGAACAGCTGCTTGCCAGAATGGCATTTTTCTGATTTGCAGTACTGAGGAAAACCTCGGATGAACTTCTGTGTTCCTGCTGCTCGTTTCCTCTCTGCTCGTGTTTTTAAAGATTGTCAACATCTTGAATCTATGTCTCTGTACAATGTGCATAACTATAGAGCTTTGGTCCAGCGATAAAAAGTCGGGTGAAGGCATAACTCCTTTCTGTGTCTTCTTTAAAATTTCTCTTGGTTTTGGTTGCAGCTGTTTTTTTTTTTGTGTGTGTGTGTGTGTTTTTCTTTTAAGCCTCGGCGCTGATCCACGTGTGTACTTTTCTCCTCGCAGTTTTTCTCAGCCCGGCTTCTGCCTGAAATTGTTTGTTTACAATGAAAGCAGCAGAACAAATCTGTGGAGGTAAACGGATGCCTTTTTAAAACAAACCGTTTTTCTATGACATTTACAGGATGCAGCAATTCTTCAGACCGGGATCGAGGGGGGGAAAAAAAAAGAAGAAAAAATGCAGAGATAAGCGACCTGGACGTGGAAGGATGTGCGTCAAGCCGACACTTGATTCTGAATAAATCGCATCAAATTTCGCCTCACTTCAAATTAAGTTCACTCGCTCTGACATGTGACACTTATCCTCAACATTCACCTCTTTTCTGTTCCTGTGAGGGCAAAAACATCCGAAGGGAGTGACGGATTGAGACTTTGGCTGAAAGACTGATATTTCTGACAAGAAAATACAGCGCCTTGCAAAAACTATTAATACTGCTCCAACTTTTTTCTCATTTTGCCTCCTCACTAACCTCATACTTCAAAGTATTTATGTTGTAGACCATCTCAAAGCAAGTCATGATTGTGGAGTGGAAGGAAAATGATGGTAAAAATATTTTTTTGAACAAATGTAAATACTAGAAAATCAGTCGTTGCACACATCAAGTTCAAGTTGAAGTTTTTGACTTTCATGCAAAATGAAAACTAGTTGACAGCTCTGTCATAGAGCTAAGAAGAGCTTTGATTTATAAAAGGAATAATAAAGGCTTTCATGTTATAGCTTCCTCTTATAACAACGGTTTTATTTAGTTTTTATTTGTTAGATAAAACCAAAGACCTGAAATTCTAGGTTTTAAATTGCTCTGTTTTTGTATTTTAAACCATTTGTATTTTGAAAATGGTTGGAGAGTCTTGACCGTGACATGGATGCAATCAGGTTTTTGGCAATACTTGATAGTTAATGTTCACAAATGCACTGCAGTTGTTGTTGCAATGAAGAAAGGGGAAACAAATCAGTCTGTAGGTAATGTAATGCTGGTAGAAATGTACTCAAAAAGAATTGTGGCTGTAACGGCAGAGAAATGGCATTTCTACCAACCTTTTTAAAATCTGGGACTTGTAAATATGTGCATGCCACATTTTTCAGATGTTTATTATAAAAGTAAATCAAGCATAACTTCCATTCTGCTTCAAAATGATGCTCTGGGTAGCAAAATGTAGAAAAATCTAAAGGAGAAGTAAGACTTTTGCAAGGCGTTGCACGGCGCAACACAAAAACTGAATGAAAGATTCAGGGATTCAGATAATTTCAGGAATCACTAAATGAAAAATAAATCGTAGTAGGAAGATAACCTCCTTAGGACAGTTTAAATGAAAAAGGTGTAAGAAACAGAAATGAAGCTTCGCTTAACAGAAGCGACCTTTGCTCAGCTGAAAGGAATTCAAAATATGAAAGAAGCAAAACGCCATTCTTTGTACAAAAGAACAGGTTTTGTGAGACACTCAAAAAAAAAAAAACACAACAAAGAATGAGCTCGGTGATTAGGCTTCAACCTTGCACATTTCAAAAGCATTAGGGCAAATTAAAAAGGCTCAGCATGTTCATTTTCAGGAAAAACAGAGATTAATGTGTTGGTTCAAAGATGTGAGATGAAATCTGTGGTCCAGTTAAAGCATACAGAGGTAAACCTACATAAAATAAACATTTTTTTTTTTTTTACAAGTTGTGGAGATGAGAAATTACAGAAGACACAGTTGAGGCTGTTTGACATGAATTTTTTTTCCAACACAGATTAAAACACTTTAGAAAAAGGAGGCAGAAAGCCAAGTGATTATAAAGAAATAAAAAGGAAAAGATCTCCCCCAGTCCTTGAGCTGAAGTTTGTGTGTTCTTTGGCTTTCAGGCTTTGGCAACAGAAACAAAGCTGCAGTATGACTCGACACCGAAACCCCTCGTCATTATCACCACCGTCGTTTTAAAAGTCCTCCGCTTCCTCCCCTTCATCCAGTTATCAATAAATACCTGTAGAAGTTGTACAAAGTTACACTGTGGCTGAAAATATTTATAGATGAAACACAACTGGAGGCAAACAACATTATAATGCAACAGCAAAGGTTCATTTTTTAGTCCCAAAACTTTATCATTGATTCGATCTGAAGACATTTTTTTTCTTCTTTTTTAAATATTTACATTCAAACAATGAAGGAAAAAGTAAGAGACAGAAGATAAAATGTGTACTCACACTCACACATATAGCTTAGATTTTGCCAGTACAAATGTAAAAATTTAGAGCACATTTACATTACAAAATTATTCTTAGCAGTTAGATGCAACAGACTTTGGTAGATAGTGTTTGGATTTGGTTTCTCTTTACTAAATCCCTCCTCGTGTTGAACCAGAATTAGGGAGACCGTTCTGGATCTAAAACTCCTTAAAACAGCAAACCGTAATTGTTTTCTTTTCCATATTTTTTTTTTTTTACATAATTCTCACATATTAATCTCTTTTTCATGTTTTTGGTTTTCGCAGAGGTCATTTACAGAACTGTGGTGATCACACTGACAACACAAAGTTTTCCTCCATCCCGGTGACTCTGCAACATTTTTCAGTCCTCGTCCGCTTTTTATTTTTCTTTGCCTTGGTTTCTAACGGCTGCCACGTTTTCGCTCGTTCACTTGGGGAGCTCCTCTAGAGAGTCGGTGAGCGGGTCCATTGGCGCGGCCATGCCGAGGTCGGGCTGTTTCAAGCGCTTTATTGTGTTTTTCAGGGCTTGCCTCTTGTTGCAGAACCACACACGCACCACCTCCCTGTCATAGTTCAGCTTCTCGGCTATCTCCGTCATTTCCTGTCCGGAGGGATGCGTGTTTTTCTCAAAGTGGCTGTTGAGGATCTCCAGCGCCTGCGGGGTGAAAGAGGTCCGCCGCTTGCGTTTTTTCGAGGGCTCGCTCCCAATAAACTCAGTCAGGTTCTGCATGCCGGATCGGTGGCGGGCTTCAGCCTCGGCCATCCAGCGCTCCAGAACAGGCTTAATCTTCTGGGCGCTTTTAGGGGTGATGTCCAACTTCTCAAACCTGGCAGGATATAAAAGGCCAGGGTTCAGTTTGCCTGTCAGACTGCTACCTATAGTGTTCTCTTGGGCTTCCTGTGGTAGGAAAAAGTGGCTTCTCAGGATGGTGTGTCTGGGGAGAATTGAGAAAAAAGAATCTTACTCAGGTGCCCTGCCAGAACAAGGGATAAGTCGCCTGCCTTTTAGTCTCCTCAACCAGAATGCCACAGGGACTCAAACCAGGGTTCCTACACATCTTAGATAGAAATTATATTGTTTTCCAGACTGAACAACTGAAGAGATCAAAGACATTTTCAGCCCATTGTTATAAAATAAATGTAAATGGAGCCTGAAAAAAAAAACACAAACTGGAAGGAGGGATGCATAACAAATTCTGGGAAACAAGTGCAAAGCTGAATGGATGAAAGAATGAACGATTAGGCAGTTTGATAAATGGGTGGATGGACCAATGAATGGACAGATGAATAGAAAAAGTATGAACTAGTGGATGATGGACAGTTTGACCAATGGATGGATGGATGAATGAATGTACCAGTGGATGGATGGAAGGATGGATGGTTTGAGCAATGGACGGCTGGGTGAACCAACAGATGGACCAATGCATTGATAGATTGATGGACAGACAGAATGATAAACAAACAGATGAACAAATGGATGGACAGTTGGACAAATAAATGATTTTGGATGGTTGAACAGAGGGAAAGACGATACACTGAAGGATGGATGGTTGTACAAAAACTTCTAAGCAATTCGTTAAGAAAAAACGTCTGGGTTTTTTTCCATTCTCAATTTTATTTTTTCACACTTATCATGACTTTAAATTGCAGACTGCGTAGGAACCCTGTGAGACAAACATCTCTGTGTCCATCCGTGTCCTGCTGCACACAGAAAAACCTCGGCTGCAGCAGCTGGAGGCGCAACGTGCTGCAACTGTCTTTAACTGTCTGGCTACAGCTGTGCAGCTTCTCTGTCCCAAACTGGCAATAGTGGAACAAGGAGATACTGCAGATGGCTAAAAAGCAGATGCAGCTAATGCACAAAAAGCATGCCAAAAATGTAATAGTTTTTTAAGACTGTTCTCAGAAATCAACAGCAAAGCAAAGCAGGAATTACTACAAAAAACATCCATTCTGATCCCCAGATTAGAACCAAAACATGCACTTAGATGTGACATTATCATTAATTTACAAAAACACATTTTTAATCAAAACATAGATTAGCGTGCTGTCAATTTCTCATGTTATATTTACTAAGAGCACATTCACAGACTGCTTGTGGAGCAAATCAATGAATGTAATAAGGCGGCTCAGCGACTGTCAGGTGCATTTTTCAACGTTATACCTTGAAAAGATTGCTCTTATAACTGCAATGCTTCTTTTGTAATTAGTTGGAAGAACATACCTTTACTGTGTATTATGTCTCATTATGGAGAGGATGATAAAAACATAACTGTTTTGTATTTAGTAAATATGCCAAGAGTGTGATTTCTGAGCAAATAGATTTTTTTCAGCTAATACTTTGCAATAATCTTCAGAACTTGGTCATTGAAAGGATGAATGGATGGATTTTGGGGGAGAATTTGATCTAAACTGACTTTTTTTTTTTAAACAATTTACTTTCTACCTTGCAGAAATATATGTTCAAGGAAAAACAAATAGGCAAATTTTCTGCTAATAATTTAAAGGTACATTCCACAGAAAAGTCTGGGAATAAATCCACTGCACATGAAGTAGTGCAACTACACTGCTGGAAAACACACAACAACTCTATTCAAATATATTTTCAATTAAACTGAAAAGCGTTGGTGCTCTCCAGGAATGAAGAGAGGAAGGAAATTACCAAATTGGCAATCCCAGCCAGACTGTCTCTGTGGTTTTGTCACAATAAACAATCCGATAAAAGGACACATTTTTTATGATTTTTAAACTGAAATCAAAAAAATCCTGCAGTGACATGTCTTGGGCTATCACATAAAATAAAAAAATAAAAATGTATGCAAGTATAAATATATATTTATATACATATATACATAGGAAACTAACACTAGGTTAGTTACTCAATGATGTTTAGTGATTCTTTTTGGATTTGCTGGTCAAAATTTATGGGGATGTAAGGATGCTGCCGTTACCGATGATAAATATTCAGAAATGTTTTTAATAAAAAGACGTTAGATTTTCAGAATTTACCAGTAATTAGATTCATCAATGAACATGAGTTGATAAAAGTATAGTTTTGTTCTTATAAAGTAATTCCTCCTCCAGAATTTAGAAATGCTTTCCGTAAAGTGTCTCTTCCAGAAACAGCAGAAAGCCACACTGAAGCTCTCTGAGGAACAAACAAACTAAAAAAGTCTTTTCTAATGGTGAGGTGAGCTGAGGGCGAGATGCCCAGGCATGCATGAACTTCCTCTTTTCCTACACCTCGTCGGTGCATTTCTCGTCGTCGACAGGCGGTATTATTTATAACCCCATCCTCCATACTGAGGGAATACATTAGTAAATATGAAGAGTCACTGGAGACAGGACATTTCATGGATCAACAGGAACCGCAGATACTAAAATGAGCTGAGAGCTGCTCAGGTGGGGTGCACACTCCCCCCACTAGTGGATCAGGATGGGAGGGGTGTCAGGAGCCAGGCCTATTTCAGTCCAAAGGTTTCTGAGGAATATTTGGTCATGAAACACTAAAATTACTGCATCTGGTGTTTAAAACAACAGCACGAAGCTACCTGAATGCTCAGTGACTTCAATAACTGAATTAAATATGTAGATTTTCCTGTTGTTTGTGTAATAATTAGAATTCACTTATATAATTTTGTGTAATTTTTCAGCTGTGAAAAATACTTTTTTAAGGCGGCCTTGAAAAGACTGTAGTGTTAATCTGCTTTTCACTGCAAATCTTACCAGGTGTTTTTGATCTAGTTGTAAATATCATACTGCACTTGAATTAAGACCAAACTGTTTTAAAAGTAGCTTTTCAGCAAAATCTAGGAGCTTCTTTTAAGTTAATAATGACCTAATGTTGATTAAGAAGTACTAGACATTTTTCCAATGTTTTAAGTGAAATAATCTGCCAGTGGAACAAGTACTTTTTCAGTAATATTAAGGAATTATTAACTCAAAACAAGCACCCGCATCTTCTTGAAAAACTTCTTATAAAGTAGTTTTGTCTTAATTCAAGTCTACAAAGTTATTTACACTAAAAACGCTCATTCCTGAAGACCAACGTCAGAACTGTTCAGTTGATTTTAGGAAGAATCCTCCACCATGCCCTCTAGTTTTCATTCATGGACTGGCTGTAGAGGTTGTACAATACGAACACTTTAGTACAATTATTGACAACAACTTGACCGTTACAGCTAATAGAGTTGCACTCTGTGCTAAGGTTTTATTGGAAATTGAAAAGTTTTAATGCTGTTGTTTTGTTGAGTAGATTTTAATGTTTTCTTTTCTCTGTTGGTTCTCTGGGTTCCTCCTGAAGAGAAACCCAGACTGAACGGCACAGTGAAGATGTGCAGCTAAACTAAAGAATACGTTTTTCCCAAGCTCCAAGGAACCAGTCACAAGAAAGGCTAAATCGTTCCTTGGTGACCTGACTTGCTAGGCCCAGATACAGACTGTAGTAGCCTATGTTTGTCTCTTAAATATTGTTATTTTCATATTTCTGTCAGTTGTATTTGTACTTTTCTTTCCATTTTCCAAATTTCCCCCTTGGGGACAATGAAGTTTATCCTGAGCTTGGACTGTAATGAGTATAATCTGCAAAAGTATCACAAAAAAGTTATTTACCAACAAATAATCTCTATGATTTTAAGGGTTCCTGGTGTAATCAACTTTGTTGTAATCAACAAATTCTAAATATGAAGCTGGATACCATAGTTTATGTTTCTAAATCTGAACCTGAAGGTGCAAAAATAATTATTCTTTAAGTTGCGTTAAATGCCATACATTTCTGCAGAATCAAACCATATCACAGTCAGCCTATAGTTGAGCAAAAGTGCCTGTTTAGAAAAACTAATAAAGAGCCTGGAAACATGTTGAGCAATGAAAACAGACAAGATGGAAGCATCTGTCAGTGTGTGTTGGCTGTCTGGGTTCAGAGCCTGAGCCCCAGAGCTACAGTGCCTCTCCTCAAACTTCATGTCTATGTTGATGTTAACTAAACTAAAGCATGTGAAGTTCCCCTGGTTCTTCTTAAAACATCAGAATGTCATGTCTAATGTCATACAGGCAACAAAAACAAAAACAAAAAAACATCTTAGCAACATGCGTAACAGTGTTTATTTTTGAAGCTAATGGATTTTAATGTATGTTATAAATATTTGAATTATGTCTGTCTGTAAATATTTTATGCGTGTTTTTTTTTTTTACTTTAAACATTAGTCCGGGCCTGATGCACTATTTCACTTTTTATCGGCTGTTTGATGTTGATGTGATGAAAGTTTTAAAGGTGCGTGACAGCGCAGCGTCACCTAAACATTACAGGTTATCAGCAAAGCGCATTAAAAAGAGATAGAGAATCAGAATTACTGCTGGAAAAGACACGTTGCACATGCTTTCACTGGTAACTTTAAGTATAAATATTAAAGCATTCTTTCTGCACTGTAAGGAAAATTACTTTTCTATTTAGTTCTGGAATTTTTTGAAGCCATGTGGCCCAATTATTCCGACCTGACAGTCAGATGTGGCTTATTTGGCTTCTTCATGCAAAATGTTAGTGAAGCAGAAAAACAGGACGAATGAAACAGAGATTTTATGATTGCCTCATGAATACATAATGCCCCGTTTATGGCTAAACTGTACTCACAGCGGCAGTAAAATATGAGAATCTTATTAACAGATCGTTGCCGTCAAGCTCCCTCATGTTCAGGGAGAGGAAACAGCGATGTGCCTTAGTAATTATTAAATGCTTTAAGTGCTTCTGGTAATACTTGTGTATGTATTTTGCATAAGTAACACCAGGCTGTCAGTGGGTGAGAGGGAACGGAGAGCAGGAACGGTGAGGAGAGCCATGTTGGTCAATTATGTGTTTAATATCTTAATAATGTCTGTTAGAAGACAGATTAAAGAGGCGAGCGCACCTGACAGCTCACTGACGCTGCACTGCATCGTTTGACAGATTCAGGACAGAAGAATTAGAAATAAAACCAAAGCTTTCTTGTTTCATTTTTTGTCTTGTTTTTTTTTTTTTTTTGCATTTGCTCTTACCTGCAGATGGCGGACTGGCTGTACGCCGGCCCCTCGGCCGCGCTGAGCGCCTGGCCCACCTGGGTCTGCGTCAGGCCCAGAGACAGCCGGCGGATTTTGAATGCTTTGGCGAACTCGCGGATCTCCTCCAGGTTGACCCCGTCCACCTCACTGGGGGCAGTCTGCGGGTCTGCAACACAAACACATGTGTCTCATTTTATTAGCCCTCTGCTCCGCCGTCGCTTATCTTATTTTCCAGAGTGAATGAGGTGAACGCGCCGCCGTGTGCGATCATGATGGTCTCTAAACAACCTTAAAAAAATAGTCCTGCTCTGGGTCAGAACTTGTTATTTTTCTTTGCTGTAAACCTCACACATCTGAGAGATGTTTTGAAGAGTGGATTCATGTGAGGTGTGAATACAGGCTTTCATAGCTTTGGCTTTAAAGTGTAAATCTTGTATGTTCCAGTATAGCGGAGCATATGGGCATAAACACACAACAGTTGTTGTTTTTTCTCAATAGAAAGAATCTGCTAAACTACAGACCTGTACGAATACATGTTTATTCTAAAGTCAACTCTCTCAGATTCACATTAAAGAGTGTAAAGATGTTATTACTTCAGCATGACCTGAAGTTAAAATGGTTCAAAGCAGCTCAAACACAAACACAAAAAACACACAAAAGAAATAAATGCACGTCTGTAAACTTTCACTGAAGCATTTTAAAATTATTTCCCTGCTAATAAAAAGTGATTTCACATTGTACATCAATGTCAGGTGCCTTGGCATCCTGCTTACCAAAGCAAAGTTTGTGCCTCTGAATAATTCATCCTGGTCATTATCAATGAATTATTAAAGGACTCCTCCAAGCGTATTTAAGCAAAAATCTATGAGGCTGCCATCTCGTTGTGCCTCATAAGTGACGTGCAGCATATGCGATGCAGCGCCAGATGTGTGAACGCCACGAGGATGAGGGGCGACTGCAGACTTGGAGCACTCTCAGCTTCTTCGGGTCCCATCATCTCCACTGTGATGAGCATTTCTTCATCATTCCCAGTGGAGGCTATTTACTTAGTAGATTGAAAGACTAATGGAAGCCGTTCTCCAGTGGTCCAGCCTCTGGATCCACATTATTCGTCAGATATTAGGTCACGGCTCAAACACGACTTAAGGATTTCAACCAGGCTCATTTATCCTGCAGTGATAAATCTTTGACTAAGGCTTCATACAGTAGTCTAAAAAAGGTTTTTAAGATAGTCTTACTAAAAAGAAACCCCAAAACAGTATAGAGACAATTAAAAAAATAAGCCATGAGATTCTTTGGTGTAGCCCTGTCATAATAACATGTTCTGCTCGATGATAAATTGTCCTCATAATTACTGCAATAAATATTTGCATAGTGAGACCATTTCCAAATATTTTGATAATGGCATAATAATGGAAGTTCACCCTCTCACCCTCTCTGGAAGATATTTTAAATTTCCAACATAATCCACAAAAAACAATAAATAAAATTGAAATGAAATAATACACACAACTGAAACCACCAAAAGTGCTTTGAGTGATCAAAATGATTGTAAAAGCACTATAGTTCAGTCCATTTTTACCATTAAAACGTAATTGCACGGTCTTGTTGACGGTGCTACAACAGGCATTTAAAGTTAATTTTCATTTGGGATGCAGATACCAAATTTTAAAAAATATCCTAAACGTATCTGGACAGTTTATAAGCTTTGTCTGTTATAAGCAGATCAAGAATGATAGTATTTAAGATCTGGACTTGATTCCCTGAATAATTTTAGATAATTCAACATTGAAAAGTTTTTGCTTTGGTGGACGTTCAAGAGGCCAGTTACAGCTGATATGAACATGTGAAACTAAGGTTAGAGTTGGTCTAACTGAGAAATAGTTTTTTCTAAAGTAAAAATTATCTCTTGAATTCAGAAAAAATAAAGACAATGTTAAAAAAAAGTGACAAATAAACAGACCTTAAGCTGGTGAAGCTCATGTTCAAATTGCTAAATCTGTATTCAGCAAAACCAAAATAAATCCTGGTTAACATGTGTTTCAGTTTCAGCCTTTCTTCATGCAGAAAAGAGAAATCTGTGCATAAGTTAAAACTGGATATAAAACAGGTAATCGTGCTAGTTGATCATATAAGGAATCATCAGGTGACTTTCTTGAAAATAAACTGAGCCAAGGGTAAAAAAAACAAACAATATTCCCTGCATCTTGTTTATGATTTAGTTCTTTCTGTTAACATACATTCTTTGCTTTTCAATTCATTTCAGGAATGTTGTTTGTAGAAAGTACACATTTCATTTTCTCCAACTCTGACAGCCAGAGGATTTTACTTTGGACATGTTTGCTGTAAATGATATTGAGAGAAAGCGATGCGGCTCATATTCAGCGTAAAGCATTAATCCTGTTTACTGAAAGAGAAAAACTGGCTGGTAAAGATTTGTGCAGACCAAAATGGTTTATAAGATGTTTTCCAGGGCACCAGTAAACATAAACTAAACACAATGTCCACAACAAGTTGATCAATGGTGACTTCTTGTTTTTTATTAAATTCAGTGGAACTATAGCGGCCTTTGAAATGAGTTTACATGGAGTTTAGGAGAATCGACTCTGACAAATAACATTTATCTGAATAAAACCGAGTTTTTAAAGGCAGTAGCTGCCTGCTGACAGGCTGAGCCCCAGTGATTTATAAGCCCCTGCCAAAGGCCAACGCATCAGGAAAATGAAACTTATGTTCATCGTACATAACAAACGCCACTTTGGATAGTTTAATAAACCACAGAAATGACAGTCAACAGGAAGAAATAAAACAATCATTCAAAAGCTGTCCGCACAGAACGTCTATAAAGTTAGATCACCTTCAAGGATTTTGAGGGTTGACCAAAGTTACAAACATTGTTACTACTATTTTACATTATTGTTATGTTTTGTTTTAAATACAGTCTTTTTAGATTTGGGTGACCATCTCACTCCCTTACAAGTAGTTTGAATTATTATTTTTGCACTCAACACTCTGTTTATTTGTCAAACTTTCACTGCCAGCAATCAATTTTTTTGTTGTTTTCACACAAAAAAATTGTGTGAAAATTTTAATTTATCTGAATTAAGATAAACTTAATTCAGATAAACCATTAAGTTTATCTGAATGGTTCAGATAAACTTAATGGTTTATCTGAACCATTAAGTTCAGATAAAACTTAATGGTTAGAGTATCAATATATTTTGCGACAAACATTTAGTTGAAAGTACTGATGTAACTATGGTGAGCTGGTGTTAAAAACACTCTTGTTTTTCTGTGAGTTGCGTTGGACACTTACTGCTGACCAGCTGCCCCACGCTGAGAGCCGAGGAAGATGAGGAGGTGGAGGAGGAGGAAGAGGCCTGGTGCAGAGGACTCTGTCTGTGGGGCATGTGGAGCAGGTTGGCTTGAGACGACACAGGGCCCGTCTGACCCTGCTGAGCCTGAGGCAGCTGGACACACAAACACAACACGATGTGTCGGCAGGTTGCGGTGCAGATAAACCTTACTCCTGTTAACTACCATCATCATAAAAACAATTTACAATAATAATGCCATTATGGTACTAAATTAGCCACTTAGATGCTGAATATAATGAGCGCTACCCTGTACTTGATAATGATGATGATGAATGTAGTTCCACTGGGTGAGTATTTCTATCCATGTTGTGCTTTTTAACCACTTTTCTCTACAGAGAAAACCCAGTTAAAGAAATAGGAAAGGAAGCACTTGACAATTAATCTTGTTTTCTTCTCATCAGTCTTGTGGTGACGCCTTTAACAGGAGCCTGAATGCGGGTAGAAAACGTCTGGACGCAGCAATCCTCGTATGAAACATAATTCATGAAATGCCAGCTATGTGCACTGATGGCAAAAACTGATGTATTTTCATGTTTTATGCACATTTGAGTTGCTTTTACAAGATCAAGACGGCATGTCTTTACTTTAGAAGCAAAAAAAAAAAAAACTGTCTAAACCATAAACTGGGCTGGTTTCTCTTCTCCTCTTTTGCCATTAATTATTTTCTCTGTGGCATGTGTTTGTTTGGATGGTGGTGGTGGAGGGGTGTCAGCAGCGATGCACACACTGTCAAGACTGTTGACAGGCTCGGAGAATTATCTAGCTTCACTGGAAATATTCTAGACTGTAGGCTCTGACAACCGTAAATTATGCCCGTGGAACAATGTGTACACGTCGGCTTTGAAGTGCAGACACGAGCATAAACATTATTACAAATGCATTAATTCATTCAAGAGTATGATCTGCCGTTTCGGGTGTCACAATTAGGTGTCCATCTTCAGAAAGAGTTCATCCATTCTGCACTGCAGAGGCCTTCAATGTGAACCTTTACCCTGTAATTCTGCTCTGACATCTTCATTATCAAGTCAATAACATTTCTAGCATCCATGCATCAGCGGGTGTGCATCTTATGCAGCATATAGATTGAAAAGTTGGGAGGGGAAGGTCTTCAAAAAACACAAAAATGCAAGTGCTTCATCCAGCCTGCATAAAACAGTAAAAATAGTTGTTTGGGTCAAAGAGGACAAACCAGGAGGCTTTAAAATATTTCTAAGGGAAAGGAGAGATGAAAAACATAAGCAGGAAGGTGGGAGCTTTAACTGAGGTGATGAAAAGTGTTTTTACCGTTTAGTTTTTTTTGGGTTTTTTTGGGAAGTCTGCAGAGTTTTATAAGTTTCAGTGAGACTCCACAAATATTATACTGACAAATATGCACAGACACAAGTTGAAAAAGCCAAGCACTCTTCTTTTTCACCAAAAAACATTTTTATAGGTGAAATGATGCAAATAAGTGTGTAGGCAGGGAATACAGTTTCCTGCAAAATGGTTATTTTCACAATAAAACCACAAAACTAGCCAAGTATTGCATAATTCTGATATGTTGTTTTCAAAATCTCTCCAAATAAAAATCTAATTTACGATTACAGTTCCACTTCCCCTCCAAATTTACAATGTCGCTGAAGGAATCCACTGTAAAAAATATTGTGGATTTTTACACAATATTTTGTAATTTTGTGTAAAAATTACACAAACTTTTACACAAAAAAATTATTATTTTATATCAACAAATGCTTAATTTGTTGATATTTCATTGTTTTCAAAGTTTTACAGCTTCCTGTCTCCCTGTTTGATGAGAAACGTTCTGCTCAGCTTTATTTTAGTGACACCACGATCTATTTAGTTGTTGAAATTGTACATACCAACTAGCTGTTAAGGCATTTTTTAGGTGAAATAAAACACTGGCTACATTGTAAAATAAAATCAGAATGGAAAAACAAGATTTGGGGA
Organism: Gambusia affinis; assembly: GCF_019740435.1. Lineage (NCBI taxonomy): Eukaryota > Metazoa > Chordata > Actinopteri > Cyprinodontiformes > Poeciliidae > Gambusia > Gambusia affinis. The sequence goes on from NC_057888.1 coordinate 7,431,971, forward strand.
AAAGTTGGAATAGATTAGAGTGAACAGTGGGCAATAACTTGAATAACAAAGCAATTTATTTACCCAAACACAACACATGGGTCTGTGAAAACTATTTAGTTGATTTGTTTGTTACAGTGGCTTAGGACACAGACTAATTCTTATCGCCATGTGATTAGCCTGTGATTAGCGTAGCTCAACTGCATACATCTCTATTCTTGGTGCTATTCAACTTACTTATCAACTTAAAGTCAGAATTATTGAACTATAAATTGCAAACAACTATTTATCGCAGTTTCTCCTTTGTGAAGAGTTGTTCTTTGTGCAATTAAAATTTACATGTAAATGTTAATTATTATGTAACCTCCAGGTTTTTTTATTTTAAATAAACCTGAAACAATTACTAAAAAATTTATTGACGGCACAACAAAAGGAAAATTTCTATCATCTACTGATTGTGGACAAAATGCTCAATATGACATGAACAAAATGACTGTGAACTCTGGTAGGATATTTTCTAGTTTCTAGTGTAAAATTTTAGTACATTTAAAATAAGACAAAACTAACTTTTCAGCAAGATTTAGGAGCTTGTTTATAATTCCTTAATATTGATGAAGAAGTGTTATTTCTACTGGCAGAATATGTCACTACTGACTAATAATTTTTCATCTATAATTATTGACTTAAAACAAGCTCTTTTAACTTTCTAAAAAGTTACATGGAAGTTACTTTTGTCTTATTTCAAGTGTACCAAGATGCTTTAAGTTGAAACTACACAAAAAATACTTTGTAAGGTTTTGTGTTTTTGCAGTGTATGAAATGACTTAATGAATGTTTTTGCAAGGAACAGCGCTTTTAAATTCAGGCCAGAATCATGAATAAACAAAAAACTCCACTAGGTGTTGCTCATTCCACAGTTTTAAAACCTGCCCTTGATCAGTTTTGGGAGTTTACGAGCGTAACCGGCTGCTCTGCAGGCGAGCCGCTTTCACGCGTGTGTTAGCGTGTTCCTACAGGAGTGTGTATGTTACCTGCTGTCCGGGCTTGATTGGTGACAGCGTGATTCCCTGGGTGTTGATGACAGGCAGGATCTGATTGCCGATCACCGTGGCGATGATCTGGCCTTGAGCGTTGGTCAGAAGCTGAGGCGTAATTGGCTGTACCTGCAGTGCTGGGTTGCCACCCCCTGATTGGCTGGAGGGCCCTGCAGAGTTGGGCATCAGTGGGATTGTTCCAATTATCTACAAAGGGGGGCAGAGCGGAGACAAAATCAGCTGGATGGTTTTAAAAAAACAGAAAGATCAGAGAAGCTAAACGCTACTGGAGGTATCAAAGAAAATGAATTTATTTTTTTTTAAATCACAAATGAGTTGGACATTTAGAGCATTTAATGAGGCTAATCAGAGCACATTGGTTCAGAGCAGTGGGACTTTGAGAGAAAAAGATGCAGAAGTGTCCGCTGATCATCTGTCACTGATGTGGTTTTACAGGCTGGAGCAAGTGAAGCCAAAGCAGACTGCTGGGAGCGCACCGCAAAGGTCAGCGCTGAATACCTGTGTGTGTGATGGTGCACACCACTGACTGTATTATCCATCTCCAGGCTGACATCAGCAAGGATGTGTGCGCTTGAGAGTGTGTGTGTGTGTTGAAGTGTTTTTGTCTGTTTCTGGAGTGAGGCTGCTGAGAAACACAGACCCCGATTTCGCCCAGGAATAAGTGCAAAGAAACAATAAGAGGGAGAGAAGAAGAAGAGAGAGACAGGACCTTGTGTCTCTAATCCAACTCTCAGGGTCCCAGGGGTACTTCAGCCCCCTCCCCACCCGACGCTCTCCTCTCCTCTCTTCAGTGGCTGTAATCAGGAAGGGCAGATCAAAGGGGGTGGCAGAGTGTCACTGCAACGTTTTAGCTCTCAGAGCTGCCAGAGTGTAGCCGGGAGTGGCGCTTTAGGGGGGACTTAGCGCCTCTTCACTATGATGAAGGTTAATGTCATCTGGGGACTGGTTCTGGGCAGCGGCCGTCACGCGGGCCCCCCTGCTGGCAGTGCTCCTCCACCACGCCTCATTACACCAGAGAGCTGTTCCACACGGATGAGGCGCCGTCGTTTTAAATTCTGTTGTTTGGAAACAAGGCGAAAGCTGCTTGTGCTAAAAAATGGCAAAGTCTTGGACTTGTTCTCTTTCAGTTCAAGGCTCTCTGCCAGCACAAAGAATACGGCCCTCCTCCTCCTCTCGTGTATTTGACATAATAGGGAGGGATCTGTGCAGGAAAGGTGGGCCGATGATGTGTAATTCATCCCTGCCACGGCTCATTTGCTTATGTTGCTTCGCATTAGGGAACAGATAATTTATCTCTCTCTCCCTCTTTCTGCTCCGGCTTTACAAACTCCCTGTAATGCGCTCCTGCCACTTAGCATATTTTATTGCCCCGCCTGACGCCCGTGTCTCCAGAGTCCCACACTGATCCCACTTTGCATGCCACCGTGGCACAGAACTTGTTCCGCTCAATTATTCATCATCATTGGACTAAGTGGTTGTTCTATAAGCATAATAAAGGAGCAGGAACCTGACAGCTCTGTGCTCGTCCCAAACGTGCTGAGGCCCCTACATCTGAATATCCACACAGATGTTTTATGGCGGCGTCACCCTGCTCCAGTTAGGCTGGATTTCTAAGAGGAGGGACCTGTCAGAGTTTGTTAGGAAGGCTGTCTTCACCTCATTGTTTCTGCAAGTTAGGACTTTTAAAGACATTTGTGAATTAAATTTTATGTTTTTGTGAATTTAAAAAAAAATGATGACTTTCTTACATAATGGCTTACTTTTCACTTAATTTTCAAACTAGTGGTGCGCCATATGAAATGTTTCTCACGATATTTTGTGGCACTATTATAATAACTGTATGGCTGTAACTGTGTGTCACAGCAATTATAATCCCACCAACACAAGTAATGCTCTTGAAAAACATTCCTATTTGTCAGATGCTTCTATAAGACATCAGTCACATAAAGTGAGATTTGTATCACTAAACTTATTGATACACCTTTACTGGATAAATAGTGGAAAAGAGTAGCAAAAATAACAATAAAGACAATACTGAGAATTTTTGGGGTTTTTCAAACATCATAAATCCCAGGTTCTCTATCAGATCCAAATCGATCAGAAATGTTAATACTGGTAATTGCTGGTAAAATTAAAAGAAAAATTTAAATCTAAGAATACTTCAGAATCAGAATTAGCTTTATTGACTGAGACTTTAAGAATCTAAGTTTGACTTTTCAAACACTAACAGCGAGAAGACATTAAGTACCCATATGAATCCTGGATGGAGGAAAGATAAAGGAAAGGGCAGCATAGCTTTACATGCTTTACAAACCTCGTTAAATATACAGTCTTTTCATCATGATGAAAACTTTAATTTAATCCCATTAATACATTTAAGGGAGACAATTTCATTCAGACAATAAACATTACATTCATATGTACTGATTACGCACAAGGCATGATCTTGTTAAGTTAAATTTAATAAAATCAATAAATTAAGCATACAGGAAGCATCATTTGTAAAGGTTGATGTTAAAGAAGCTTAACACACCCTAAAACATGAATGACTTAAATCAATGGTTTGAATGTTGGTAGGACTTTTAATTTAAAGCAAAAAAGCACAATTGCATTGTTTAAAATGATATATTGTGACACGAACAAAAACATTTAAAAACACTGTAATGTCTCATGTTTTATGCTGCCAAGAATAATCTACTAAAGGATATAAACTTTGTTTTGTCAGAATATTCACTTCCATTATCTGAGGATTAAGATGCCCTTTTGTTTTCTCACAGATAATAAGAAATATTTTAGATTCGTTAGTGATTATAGTACATTTGAGATTTCTACTCTCCTTGACAAGCATAAAATATAATGTTTGCTAAGAGCTGAAGGACTGATAGCCATTGAGATGATCAGATTATATTTATCAAAAAGAATTGAAAGGATTTTTTAACCCCCACCTGAATAAAGTGCAAAGGGGCAGGAGAAAGGACAGCACCAGGAGTAGGATGAAAACCACCACCAAGCGATATTATGCTAAGAGACTGTTTCTCTCTTTTACATGTTCTTATTCTAAATCTGTAGTACATTTTGACAGCCAGCAGGAAACTCTCTTCAGGGAATTTGATTAAAGCATGGAGTAATTTCCATCTCCAAATACCTGATTGTGGGTTTCTGATGCAGCAATTTCCTCACACAACTATTTCATAAATAAGCAGCCTCCAGGACCTCTCGCTTATTCTTTGCTAAGTAAATCTCCTTACTTATCGTCCATGTTTTTGTCTGTTTTTTCACTTCCTGTGTTTGCCTCAGCTCCGGTTCATAGGATGGCATGTGTGAGAGACGTGCCTCTCTCCATCCAGCAGAACTCATTAAGATTATGCTGCTCTTGTTTCCAGAGAAATGTCATCTCATCTCTCCAGCCGGGGCAATCTGTGTCTTTAGCCATGGTCGCCAGGCAATATCTCTGCCCATTTTCTCTCCTCCACTGTTCATGCGGTGAATTGGGACCCAAGAGGGGAAAATGTTTGGAAAGTCAACACACAAGTTCGCACTGCAATTTTAAGCTTAAGTCTGCTCTCAAATTCTGAGCAAATTAAAAAATAAAACAGCTGCCTTGCAGGGATGCCTCGAAGAGAGTATGCTTCCTGATTCTTACTCTCCTTTTAGTAATTTTAGAAGGTTAAAAATCTAAAATGTGAATTATTTCTTTTAAAATAAAAAAAACCCTGAGAACTTGAGCTGCACTTGTTTTATTCAGAACATGGTGAGCATTTTAATTACAACAGTGTGGTCAGATAATCATAATTTTATACACTTTTTCAAATTTCCATTTCACATTGTTTGCCAGTTTTTTTTTACAGTGAAAGAGAGAAATTCATTTTGAATTTACAGATGATACTTCTGTAGTGATCAATGTTTAATCTGCAAAAATAATATCAAAAACTTCCAGAGGATAGATGGATGAATAGGTAGTTGAAGGACAAATGGATGGATAGATAGATGATGGACAGATGGGTGGACGGATGGATGGATAGATAGATGATGGACAGATGATGATAGATAGATGATGGACAGATAATGATAGATAGATGATGGACAGATGGATGATAGATAGATGATGGACAGATGATGGATAGATAGATGATGGACAGATGGATGAATAGATAGATGATGGACAGATGATGGATATATAGATGATGGATAGATAGATGATGGACAGATGATGGCTATATAGATGATGATAGATAGATGATGGACAGATGGATGAATAGATAGATGATGGACAGATGGATGGATAGATAGATGATGGACAGATGGATGAATAGATAGATGATGGACAGATGGGTGGACGGATGGATGGATAGATGATGGATGGATGAATAGGTGGATGACTGGATGAATGAATAGCTGGATCCATGGATGGATGCATAGATAGATCAATGGAAAGACTGATGAATAGATGGATGAATTAATGAGTGAATGAATGGATGGATGGATGATGGATGGATGGGTTGATGGATGGATGGGCTTGAGTACTGTTGGGTGGATGGATGGATGAATGGATGGATGATAGAAGGATGGATGGAGCAAATATTTTGCGTTGTACTGAAAAATTTCCAACGTAAGAAAAACAGACCAAAGACCACAAATGGCCCCCGGGCCACACGCTCCAGATCAGCTTGTGTTGGAGTTTAACTTCACCTGTTGTAAGAGTCAACCTGTGAGTGTGTTGTTTCAACATAAGTAGAATTATCTGCCCCAAACCTGACTATAGGCCGCAGAGAATAAATAAGAGGAGATATTCATGCACAAAGCTGAGACATGCAGGGATAAGGTTGTTTCAACTGGTTTTGCTCAGTTTAGAGAGGAAATAGGCCTTCAGTATCTCTGTTGCAAATACAGAATTAATTGCATGCAAAACCTGAAGGAAAAGAAAGATTTTACATTGGAAAGAAGAGAGAAAAAATTGTGATTTGTAAAAAAGAAAAAACGTATCTTTAAAGTGAGAGTGACTTAATAATTGTGGCTTTTATCCACAGTCTTAATCACTGCTGTAGAGGCTGTGAGAATAAAAGAGCCTCATTGATTTTCCTTGGAGAATAAAAAAAAAAAAAAAAAAAAAAAACTTGGCCAATATAATTAAGGTTTAAAAACTGAACTCCAAAGGCCCTTCAGTCTTGACACTTTTCAAGGTTCTCAAAGCTCTTGCTTATGAAAAGGCCTTTTGACAGCACAGTAGAGGAAATTAAGTGAACAAAGACGACACACCATGGTTCAGATTCAAGGAAAAGTGATTGTTTACACGTGGAGCGCAAGGAAGAGAGAGATGGCCCTCTGAATTGTAATAAAACTACACCTTGAATGAATAGAAAAAGACCCTGAAATAAGGTACAAACTTTAATTTGCCTTATGTGAGTTGTGTATAGTATCCTCCATTCAGGGGAAGGGAGGGGCAGGACCTTCTGATAGGGGAGTGGATATTTCAGAGTCCTCGGTCTGAATAATGCAGTGGAATAATGAGGTGGGGAGCAATGGCTGTACCCCAGGGCTTTGACCATCTCTGTGACCTGATTATGTCAGGAAGTGTCAGCCACCAAGACGCTACAAAAGCACAGAGCATGCCGTCAAGTCCATATCCTCAGTGATCTGTTCCCAGCGCTCCAGGCACCTTGTGAGCCAGAGAAGTCCATACTGTCTCATTAGCCATGTTTAGGATCAAGCTCTCCTTCTCGGACAATACTTCCCTACGAGGTCAAACCAGTGAACGCACCCCTGAAAGGTCTGATTTAAAAACAATCAATTTACATGTGTTTTATCACTCTAAAATGTCTCAAGCTGGATTAGTGTTGTTTTGTTTTTGCAAAGTCGACATGATGAGGACAGTGCAAGTGTAACACAACAAAGCAGCGGTTATTGTAAATAACAGAAAGTGGCATAAAAGGGCACAATGTCCACACAGTCCCGCTTTAATGTGAGCACTGTGCACCTGAGATAAGATGATTCATTAGATAGAGCCGAACAATGACAAGCATCATCGTTCAAGCCTCTGGCTACTGATGGAACAATTTTGCAGCCACCCTTAAATATGACAAGGTCAGCGTTTTACTCCGACAGGCGCATGCGGTTAAGAGAGGGAAGGGTTTGTTTATTCCCAAAATGCTTAATATATGGAGAGGTGGCAGCCGGACTGTGGACAAACAGCTTCAAGGCAGCACAGAGACTCACCACGAGAAATCAATGATAAAAGATCAGGAATGCAGTATGGATGCTTCGTGATGAGCTGGACGGTAATAAAGTGTATAACAAGATATTTTTGGTGCTTTAACTGTTTTATTTAAGAAGTATTTACATCGCCTTGTAAAACTGAACTTTTCCACGTTAGAAAAACAGACTTTAATATAGTTTATTGGGATTTTAACAAAGGAAGGAAAAAGATACTTTATTTTGCTTTACCAATAAAAATATGAAAGGTTATCTTGTATTTGTATTCAAACCATTTTACCTTGACATCAATCCAACGCTCCATCATTTCGTAGCTAGAAGTCAGCTGTACATAAGGAATACTAATCATTTTCTCCTGGATTCCGACTTTTTCTTGTGATTGTTTTTCTTTGCAATAAAAATCAGTAATTTTTGGCGCTACTTATAATTTTTTTTCTCATTGAACCCCTTCCAAAATCTACATATATAAAAAAAACTGATAAGAAAAGTAATAACAAACTTATAGACTGGACAGACAAACATTTTTATTTTTAAAGAACTTAAGTATATTCCTTTTTGATACTTACCATATTGATCACAGGATATAACTGGACATTGAGACGTACTGCCATCTGCAGGTGGCATCACTTAAACCCAATGTTTTTGACCATTTTTGCAGAAAACTTTCAGTAAACTCAAAACTATGCTATAGCGCAAAAAGATAAAGTCAGGATTTGTGTTTTTTTTTTTTTGTGAATTTTCACAATTACAAAATTGTAAAACATATAAAGAAATTGACAAGTGAAAACAAAAACCTGTGTTAATTAAAACCAAGAAAATGTAACTGACAGGTCAGGGTTCGAAGAGGAAAGCAGCCAAGAGGTCTGTGCTAACTCTGGAGGAGCTGCAGACTTTCACAACTCAGGAGTCAGGGCTAGATTTAACAAATTTATTCTTTGTACAAGAAAATTATTTGTGTGATTTTCTATCAAAATGTTTGCTATATTTAGCCAAGTGTAATAAATTAGATAAAAATGATTTGGGTGCAGCCAAGTTGCCTTTTCAGTAAAAGTGTCTGGATAAACATGGTTCCAGTTATAAAATCTTGGTTATAAAAAGCTGAACATTTTTCCAATGTAAGAAAATCAGGTTGCCAAATTTATCATCTTTGAATTGCAGTTGGGAATCAGACAAAACCAGTCATAGGGCCACCAAAAGTCTCTGGGTTGCATTTTGGACACCCTGGCTTAAAAGAACTTCAATAAAAATTCAACATTTTCCATCCTCTTTGCAATTATTCACTTCTTTAATTGAATCATTTCAATAAAAAACAACAAGGCTTTGGGTATTTTAATTAAAAATATGCAGAACTTCAGGGGCATATTTTTGTACGGCTCTATAATCGTGTATTACACTCACCTGTCCTTGTGCGTTTGTGACAAGCTGCCCGGTGGCACCTTGCAGGTTTGAGAGGGTGTTGCCAAACACCTGAGAGCCAGCGATGGATCCCATGGCGGCTGCTGCTGCCACCGCTGCCTGGCTGGCCAGGGGGTTCAGCTGCAGAGAGCAAAATCATCATTTATCATAAAAACATCTGCTCTTTTTTTTTTTTTATCACATATTTAGACTACAATACAAGTTCCTGAAGAGGTTAGCAAACCAGCTTCATACTTCTGTTTTGCTGCCCAGGGCAGAATAAGCGAACTGCTACGAGGTCCAGCAGAGAGGGCCACGCAGTTTATCAAATGTTTCCCAGAGGTTGGTGCTCCTGGACCCAGTGGGAGGCTCCAGGGTAGGGAGGAGCAGTGAAAACTGGAGGGAGGCTGTGAATAAGTGGCCATTTTACCACTCTAAGTGCTTTCTCTGGCCTCTGGGGCTCCCCACAGGCTGAGTCTAGTCCTTCGACACGCAGCAATGGCCCACCCGCTCGCTGCTCTCACAATAGAGCCAGGCAGCAAGGCTATGCATCACTGTATCGTCTGTCGCTTCAATAAACTTCGACTAAGAAATCCTCCTACTTCATAAGACTCTAACAGAGTGATACTGTTGAGGCAAAGGAAGGTTAAAATGATCATCTGCACACTGCTGTAATGGACTCATCTGGTTTGGCCTGTGGTGGCGGAAAGAGACTTCTTGCATTGAGAAGAGGCTGTAAAGCCCGCCACATTGCTCAGATTGCCCATATAAATCAAGCTAACCACTTATTAGGGGGCTGAAAATGCACTGCTGATTTGGTTGTACCATAGTGGAGCGAAGCCTTATTAGGCTGAGTAAGTAGATCAAAGAGTGAGAAGAGAAAGCAGACCTCCCGATTACTCAATAGAATAAAGAAAACTACTGTTTACTGGCTGCTGCTCGTACTGGTTGCCTACTTAACTTAACTGGGATGACTGAAAAGTTAAAACAGAATACATGCTTCCAGCTTTTCCAAACTCTCTGCATTCTGCTGAGAATTCAGCTTTCTTCAAAGATACAGATGCCATTTATTTTTTTTATTTTATCCCACCACCATATATTATTACACTTTCTGAAATCAAATGATGAAAAAATGCCACAGAGGGATCAATACTTTTTCATCGACAGTAAAGGTTAAGCACATTAAGAATGACACTGCATTTGTCTTATGAAATCATATTTCATGTTGGTGGCCTCAAATTGGCCGTGATTGATAATGCCTCCTCTCGTCTGAAAGTCATCCAGTTTTTCCTCAATAATCGCAAGATTGTCTTTTATGTGTTTCAGTGGACGCCCTTTGGGAACGAAGAACATCTTGAATGTTGGAAAAAAAAAAAGAAAACTCAAATCTGAGTCATTCTGTTTTCTGTGTGGAAAGTAAAACTATGGTAAACTGTTAATAACTCATCTTACTGGGATTCAAAAGCAGAAACACTATAGACATTAAATGTTAGGAATTTCAAAGCAAAGCTCCAAGTTCATCACAGTTAGTTTTTTTTTTTTTCACTAAACTGAAACCACACAAAATATCACAAGCTGAATAATGAAGTTGCATCAAAACTAACATGTTGATATTATTTGGTGCAGAATGTTTTGGTGCAAAATTAGTAATTTTATGGATATGTATTAATTTCAGCTACTTGCTGAAATTAATAAGTTCTGGTCCCTAACAACCACAAATTCTGTACTGCAACTTCCAAAATGCCTTTGATTAATGTGGTAATCCATAAATAATACCAGTGATTCTATGTGACACCTGGTATTATTTTAATGCAACTTAAAATAAAGTGCATTAAAATATAATGGTAATTATATCTGATTTTTAGAATGGAAATGGAATTAATTATGGTAAAGCATTGAACTCCTACATTGTAATCATGAAAGCATCTCCTCATTTAAATTCTTAAGATGCAGTTATGCTAACATTGACTGAAACAGATAAATATTCTTTTCCTACAGAGCAACATGCTGAGAAGCTTTCTAAGGAGTGATCACATGAAACTGAGTAAGTTCTCCTCTTTTTTAAACAGAAATTAAAACTGCTGGCTGGCGACTAAAGGAGCTGTGTTAGTGAGAACACTGGTTCGTAAATGTTGTGATAGAGGAAGGAAAGCCAACACGCTCAGTTAGGCAGAGTTAAACAGAGGCCACATATCAACACACTGATAATGTGATCTGCTCAGGCGAGCACAGCCAGAGTCCCCCTGAAAATCTGCTTTGCTCTGTGTCATTACATGAGTGATAGGCTGTTGGAAAAGCCTTCAGATTTATTTGAAATATTATCATCATGTTTCATTCAATGATAGCCCTTCCAGGTGCTCTGTTATTCTGGTAAATCTTGGTGAAAAGAGAACAGGCTTTGTTGCCTCATCTCTGGCGCGGTGTAATATGGACGGCAGTTAGAAGGAGAGTCAGGAATAAGGAGAGGCAAGGCTGTGCTCAACACCTAAACAGGTGATTTTCCACCACGGTGACTCCTCTCAACGCCTCGGCAGGAGGCACAAAATGACAGAGTTGGGCTTGTATTTGTACTGATTGCATGTGTTGGAGGAGATAAACAGCGATCTTCCAGTTTGTGGAGCCTGCATGTTAACGATTGTATTTCTTTTCATTCACTGTGGCCATGAAAAGGATTTTTGGCTGTTCAGACCTCTCTGGACAATTCCTGTTAAGATCACAGGCAATTGCAGAATACATCAATGACATTTTGTCCTTTTGTGCAAAGAAATAGAGGCTGGACTGAAAAATTGGCTAGAAACGGGAATGAGGCGAATTTTAGTTTGATCGGTGGGTCAAAGACTCAAAAATCTTATTGTCAGATTAGTCAATATACCTTAATAATTACTGCACCAACAGAAACATGCTTCAGTATGGAAGTGATTCCTGAGGGAAGAAAACTCAGTGTTAAGTTGTTTCAGCTTCAGTGAGGTGTTTAAAATGAGGTTAGCGGAAGCACAGAGAGGAAATAAGTTAACTAAAAGAAAGCTGGATTTCAAGTTTTTCTATGTATCCTGACGTGGCTGTGCTTTATTCAAGATGTGTGAGAGAGCAAGACTTCCAACAGATAACAAGAAGGCTCTATAAAGACTTGTACTAGAGAGTAAAACTTTCAGCACAACTAAATTGTATAGATCAATCAATCCACAACTGATCTTTTAATTAAAATTGGTGGAACATGCTAGGTTTGGAAATTCTTCAGGATTTAGAAAATCCTGCTAACAGTCACAAGAGTATTTCTTATTTCTAATGCTAGCCACATTAACTGCAGTAGTCACTATTAAAGCACTAAAGACAGCTTTTAATTCAATTGTAACAATTTTCTTTTAAAATAAGAAATGTCTAGATATGAACTGTCTAACAGTTCACTCAGTGTGATTGCCTCCTCTCCTGACATCAATAGTTACTGAACAATAAGGCAAGAAAAAACTTCATATGAAAATATAAGAGCAATCCTGCACTTATATTTTCATTTATAATAATTGAGATAACTTGCAATCGGCTTTGAAAATCAACCACAAAATTATGATCATGGTATTACTGATTAAATAAATTCATTTAAAGTTGAATATTAGCCAGAAACTTTGGCAATGCAAACCAATATGTTGTTGGATGGAGTTGGACAGATTCAAAAGATCTGGTTTTCAGAGGAGTGTAAAATGTATTTACTTTAATCGTCAAAACTGTGTCAAAGTGGACCCAACTGGTTAAATTAACAGTCAGTACCACTCTTGTTTCTCCTTAGGAGGAATGTCCTTCATCTGGAACAACATGGGAGCTTTCCCAAACCCATCCCGGCCCACCATCCCTGTCTCCTTCCTGCTCTTTCCCACTCCAGAGTGAATGTAATCAGCTGTGACATGAGAAAACACGTTCTCTGTCTGTCAGAACTCTGCTAGTCCTCTGCTGACAGTCCTCTACTGACTTTCCTTCTCTAAACCCCCTGATCCCCTCCACTCCACCCAGCACACACACACACACCTAACTGCCTTCCCCTCCTCACATCCGCTGTGCTTATGAACATCAAAATGCCATTAGGCCCTCCAAAACACCTCTGGTCCCCTGGTTGGCGGGGCTTCACACTGAAGTTGTGCACTCCGAGCCCCACGAGCTCTGACTATTGCTCACCGGTGGGCCTCAGCTCCGGCCGCTGTGAGAAAATAAAACCCAAAAAGAGACATTCTGGAGGAAAAACACAGAGAAGTGAAAGACGGATGGAACAACTGGGGCAGATAACACCCGGCAGAATACAATAACGCTGCGTTGGGCGACAGTTGGAGGTTGTAATTGCTTAAGGCAGCGGAGAGGGATGCGGCGTGGAAGTGAAAGAGGCTGAGCTGGCATGTCGGGTGTTAATGGAGTGATGTCATATGAAAACTCCAGAATGACAGCTAGTTAACAGAGGGAGGTTTGGCTAATCAAATAAAATGCATTAACTCCAGGAAATGGCCGTGGCGGTCAGTCTCAGAAATGGCCGTGTCTAATGAGGTAAAATGCAAATGAAGAAGGAGAGGAGTCGTGAAAACGTTTAAACTAACTATAAAGGGATGATGGAGTGCAGGACAGTGGCCGTCAATCTCCCCACTCATTACCTTCACGCGAAATTAACCGGAGCTTTAATCATTACATAAAATCAGCTCCGGCCCATTTGTTGATAATTGTAAAGGAACAGTGGTTCAGAGTGAGTCCTTTGTCATCAATCACATCCTGCAGCATATTTCCTACAGTTAGGGAACACTGCAGGTAAAAATATGAAACATACCACACTATTCTCCTACTGGGGAATGATCTATAATGTTTAGCTGTTTCCAGATGTATTAAATCTGAAACTACTTGGTGATTAAGTATCCACAGGAAAGTGCTGACCATTTCAGCCTCATGAAGTGACATATCTGGTGCAGTTATTTCTGTACTACATTGGCGCTGGGTTGGAAATCATGGCAGGAACCACTGTAGCAGTAAATTTACTACTGCTCCGGCTATGATTATAAAGTAGCTACAAGGCTATGTTTATAGTCACAGTGAGAAAATGAGTCTTGAGATCACAATGTGGTTAAAATATGAGGTGTATTAGCATTTTTCAGCCTTTGTGTCCAGTATATCTTCTTTCAACCAGGCTGATTACATCCCATTTCTTTTGATTTTTGTGGAAATGGCGTCTCTTTTCACTCTGCTGTTGTTTGACATATAAATATAGCATTTGAATGACTTTAATATCCTTCTAATCAATGTCCAGTGATCTTTTGATGTCCTCAATTCAATATAGGAAGGGTCATCCATGCCGCAGCTTTATAAACACAATAAAGGTAAATGATTACTCCCCTCTGTGGTGTCCAAAAATACAGCCAGTAATGAAGAGAAATGGTAGAGTTTGAGTAGGAGGCCTGTCATGTGTCATTGGCCGACTCTAAGCTCGAAGATTAATCACGAGAGAGGGGCTCTGTGGCTAAGATGTGGTCACCCTTGATCGATAAATCCACCACACTCCCTTCCCTCCTCCGGTGGTTCTCTGCTTCACTGTCTCTCTCTTTATCTCCAAAAATACACCTCAAGCTAAATCAGCATAATGCCATGTACAGTTCCAGTGAAAAGTTTTCACACACACACACTTCATGGTAATGAAAGTCATACTATTTTTGTCTTTTAGTGATGTATGTTAACTGTTTTTATTTCCGAAGTGGAACAGTTGTACAACAGCTTCAGTGATTTTGAAAACGTTCACAGGCTCAAAAGTACATGCACACATTCCCACTTTCATTGAGTCAAACGTCCCTTTGTTGCATATCAAGCACGCTCTTTTTACAGCCTGTTAAAGTTCTGGTTTTAATTCTGGCTGGGTATTTGGCAAAACTTAAATTTAACAGGAAGGATTCTTTTCATAAATCTGTAGCTGCCCACAAAAACAAACTCAATGCTTTCTGGCCACAATAACAAAAGGAGTCAAAGTGACAATTTCAAACATCAAACCTAATGTATCGCAAATATATCAAAACGTTGCAAAGGAGTGTTTGGACAATAATTGTTGGCGAATATATTTTATGTGTTATGAACTTGCATTTTTCATGATAATGTAGTATTTAGCCAGGTAGACAGAATCTCAAAACAGCAGAATTTCATACTGGACACCAAGGAGGAAGAAAGGAAATAAGACACATAGTGACACTGCCATCACAATATTTACTAATGTTATTGTAGGACTTTTTAATATCATGCAGCCCTGACAATTTTCAAATACAGGTAAGAATTATACTTGTAGCATTCACAAAAAGAGGTAAAAGTAGTGCAGGTTAATTGTCAATAAAATGGCAGGAGAACAGCATAACTTCAGGTACTATATTCAAGTCATTTTTTAACATTGCAAGGTTAGAAAAATACTGCAGTCAGTTATTCCAAAATTGTGCAGCCCTAATTAGAGCTCTGTACCAGCTATCAAGCAAGGTGGGGGCAATATTATAGTGTTTGAGTGAAACTGGTGCATTGCACTTGGTTATTAAAATGACAAAGGAGGAAAACTACTTCCAAAATTCATCAACTTCATCTGAAATCAACAGCTAGATGGTTTTAAACTGGACCTGTTTTCAGCTATCAGCAGGAAATCATCATAATTAACATTAAGGCTTGAAAACATTAGTTTGTGTATAATTATTTAATTAATGTGTTTCACTTTTTCAATTCAGCTACTGAGATGAATGAACTTTTCAATAATATTTTAACTTTATTATCAAGACTTTAATTTTGACTTTGTGTGGATTACAGAAAAAGCACAATACGTTCAAACGTGTGTGCCCAGTTCTACTCAACATTATTGTCAATCTACCAAGAAAAACAAATAATGCAAAAAATAATTGAAAGCTCAAGATAAAGATAACTCTGTGTTTTATTGATTACTTCCCAATTTGAGGTATGCAGTTTACGAAAACATTCATCCTATATTCTATTTGAGTCTCTTGACCCTGTATTTCATACAGGGAATGAGGGAAATAAAATCAATAATCAGATATTAACAAGAAAAAATAGGAAAATGCTATGAACAAAATAAAACAGCTTTGGTCGAGTTCTTAAATCAAATAGCCCTCTGTAGATTGCAGGAATATATACCAAATCTAACCTCAGTTTAGCCCAGTTAAGACATAACGAAGAAGAAATTCTGATAATATCCTCCAGAGACCACAAATGGGACTTTTGACTTGGTCTACGAGGAGGGCATAATGTAACAACATTGCATTAAAAGGGTCTTTTTACAGCGTGGCGGTGCAGCGCGGCTGTATTCCTTGTGTGAGCCCAGTGCTCTGTTTGCGGTCACTAATGGGCATCAGAAATTACAGGCAGTGGAATCGCGCCCCGCGGGGGGACTGGCCTCCTCAGCGGAGCGGAGCACTTAGATGGTGTCTGAAAGGCTGCTGGAGGAGAAAGGGGGGAACTCAATGTCACAGCCCTGCCTCATAATTAAAGAAACCCTATTCCTTATCCACTGTTAGGTGAGCCCTGGCTCGGTGCTTCATCTGAGGGCTCCCAGGTGGGCGTCTAATGCGAGTTGCCCCCGGTGTGCATGTGGGCTGATCGGGGGAGCTTTGCCTTTCTGCTGGGTGTCTGAGCTGGAAGCCCTCTGCCCATTTTCAGAGTAATGGAGCCAGGTCTATAAGAATCGCAGACCTCAGAAAGTGAAGGAAGTATCAACTGTGTGATGACTGAAAGCCCAACAAACCCAGAAAAGCCACAAAGTAAGTGGAAGGTGCAAAGTAGGAGCCATTTTAAAAGTGAAAGTGTCTTCAGAGTTGCCAAAACGATGAAATATGATAAATTTAAGTTTCTTCTTATTTAGAAATTCAAGGTTCATCGTTGCTTCTTAAGTCTGTAGATATTCTCCCTGCCTAATCCCTCATTTGAAGTAAATAAAAGTAGTAGAGCTGTCATGGTCAGGTTGTTTTCCTCATCTAGCTCCCATGCTTTATAATTATTCATATGAAATGCGGTGCTGTTGATGGGCAACAGTCTTATTTTCTGCTTCAGTCAACAGTGCACATTTGTATTTCTAAATTGTGCAGCGCTTGTTATGTAAGGCAATTTTCTGCCTTCTTAAGAGCCAGATCTGCTGTGCATTAATAAGAGTAGAGCTGAGGGGTCCTGTTCATGCTCTACACCACACAGCCACAGCAAAACGCAGCTGCTTTTACTCAGATATACATACATACATATATATACATATATATTCAAAATTTATGAGAAATGTCTGGATTTAAAACAGGAATTAATTTGGATAATACTTGACATGTTATGATGTCTTTATTTCTGCTTCAGTTTTTCCAAGTTCTTACAAATCAAATTCATTTCAACAATTCCCTTCAAAAATGTAAGGAATTAAATTTTTATTTTTTATTTTATTTTAGGATTCCTTCATACTTTGATGACAAAATAAAACTTTTCCAAACTTCAATTTTTTTCTAAAGTATAAATACCAACCCCATGATGGACTGGCGACCTGTTCAGGGCGTACCAGAGACAGGCACCAACGCCCCACGACCCAGCACGGATTAGTGAGGTTAGACAGTGAATGAATGGATAGATGGATTTATCGGATGGGTAGATAGATGATTAAGCAAATAGAAAAATACTGAACAACTCAAATTTAGTAAGTTGGACAAATGTATTGGTGCATGGTTGAACGGATGGATGGATACAGGACAAATGAATGGACAAATGGACGGACGGATAGATGGATGGATGGACGGACAAACAGCCAGATGAAAATTTGACACATGAAAAGAACATTTGTAGAATTTGCTTGGGACAAAAGAATGAAAATATTCTTTTCCATACTCCACATCATTTTTCCATATTTATCCCAGTCTGGAAAATGTCTGATATTTAGTGATGTTCAGTTTTTTATTTTTCACAACTACAGATTTTTGACACCAGATGGACGGGACTCCTCCTTCCCAAGCAGTTTAAGTGACTCCATTTCCTCTGACATGCCACAGTGTGAGCCGCAGCATCCACATTTGAGCATGTCATTTTAATTTCGATTTAATATCCAGCAGAACAATCAGCGGCTGTTTCATTAAACTCAATGAACACTGCGTTGAGCTGGAAAATCAATGAATCGGCGCGTGGGGCTCATTTACCGCACGTGCTATTACAATGCATGAAACACCCACCACACATGAAAAAATTACACTAAGAGCAAATTGGAGATGGGGTATATTAACCGTAAGCAGCGGGAAAGAAAAGTAGCAGAGATGGATCTGAGATTTGAAGAGGGAACAAGAGGAAAGGCAGGGTGAGGGCAGGGCAGGAAGATGGCAAAGAGGTGAGAAAAATATAGAGAGCGCACACTGCCAGGCCTCTGAAAGGCTGTTGTAGTTGGCAGCAGCTGACCTTAGTGACGATGGCTTTTCACCAGAGGCTTCTAATGAAGGCTGATTGCCGGGGAATAGTGAGGGAGCCACAGGAAGGAGAGGCCAGAGAGGGAAGGGGGAGCGGGAAGAGAGCTGGGAGAAAGAAAAGGATGGAGGAGAGACTCAAGTAATTGCAGCACTTGTGGGTTGAGGCCCCGCGGTACTGTGATGTCGGGGTGCAGTGGGGAAGAAGAGAGATGTCTGTGGACACTTTGGTGGTAAATTGTGGAGCACGGGGATAGGAGGCAGGCCCCTAGGCTGTAATTACCCCTATGAGTGTGCGGATTGAGAGTGGACAGGCCCGGTGTGGAGCTCTGACAGCGATCAAGGAGACAACTGCGAGGAGGAGAGGGACAGACGGCAGGAGTCTGACAGACGAGGAAGACAGGACGCCTCCACCTCCGCCTGGCCCCCAGAAAACCAGCCAGGCAGACACTGGACTGAGGTCAGAGGCTATTAGTGAACACACAACATGCTGGTGACAAGACAACTATGACAAGAACAGCACAGCTCAGGGTTCCTCCACATTTTTCATTACACATCTCCACATCATTTCTGACTGAAATTTATATTTTTTCTTGTATTTTTTTAAAGAAAACCCTGGACATTTGGGCTTGATGATCAACTTTGAGCCTTCCTGAAAAGTGCATGAGCTTTATAATCTGTAAGTTCTCTAACTAAATAATGGAGAAATAAGAAGCCACTGCTGCAATTGGCCTCTTATTTTCAGGGTGGTGTGAGGTGACTGCAGCAGCATCTGGACCAACTTACATCAGCTCTATTTTAAGACCTTTAACTCCAAGACTTGTCCATTAAGAAATTGAACCCATGATTCTCAAACCGGGCTGCGTTACCTGGTATTCAGAAGAAAATCTGTATGAACAATTTTCAAGATAATTTAACAAAATTTTTTTTAGGAGAGTTGTATTAAAATGTATATATACAATTAGTCAGAATAGCAAATGCATTATGGATAAATTGTGAAAATTTCATTTTACTATCAGAGAGTCTCAGACCTAAGGTAGCCATTTTGGATTTTGAAGTCATGGTTGGTTGAAAGATATGACTTCCCAAATTTGAATTCTGCCTTTACAGGACCTTTCTGCAAAATGTTCCCCTCCAAAAATCTGTGTAAATGTAAGATAATTGTACTACATCCTGAAACCAGTCAAGAAGATAATTAGATTCAAACTTTTACCCCCTTTTCATTAATCTTATGGTGTAATACAACAAACTTAGAAAGTCAAATGTTAAAATACTATTTTAAAATGCCAGTCAGAATGGCGGTAATTGGAACAGTAAGAATCACTGTCCTGTTATAGGGTACAGTGAACTGCGCTTACTTTTGCTTAAGTTTTCATGGACACCAAATACTGAGGGTGAACTGTAAAGGCAGCTTCTTCAAAGCCAAGTTTGTGAAATTTTAAACTTTTTGTTCCTAAAACTTCCTAAAAACACAAATTTTAATGCTTTGACATTTTAGAACCAGTTTAAGAAACACAAGTCCAATTGAACCCGAATTTATCAACAGACCAGACAGTAAAAGAGACTTTATATATATATATATATATATATATATATATTTTTTTTTTTTTTTTTTACTGAGTTGGCATTCAAGTAGGAAGGGAATAAACAAAATACTGATGAGTAAAATCTTTTATTGTAAGTGTAATTTGGATAAATGTTAAATAAAAGAGTTTAATACACATTTAACCCCAAAGTTATTTCATGCCACTGCCACCAACATGTTTTATAACATTATTATTGAAAAAAATAATAATGTTATTTTGTTTCCCAGACTTGAATCTGGTATAAAGTCTATAGAAAAAGCTAAACATTAGAGTGATGACAAAGAGACTTTTCTACCTCAAACAGTGGAAATGCATCACTACACATAAATACTCAAAATACCAGTAGAAAGCTGGCCAGAAATAAATGTCATACCAATAAAGATTATTTCCATTGATTTATGAGAAAAGTATGAGCAATTTTAGATGCAACATTTTTAATCAAATGTAAAACAAAACCCCCTATTTCCTTGTCTTCGAAATTTGAACTCCTCCTACATTGCTTTATTATCTTTCAAGAGATGCCTGCTTCATTTCCTCTTAGCAACAAACATCTTGGCTGGATGAAAAATAATTAAAAGATTATTAATTAATTAACTAATTAATTTAAAAAAGCATCATTAGATTATTTTATGTATTAGAAAATGGAAGAAACAAAATCATCTGATAAAATGTAAGGATTTTTGCATCTGTAATTTATCCATGCCTGGAAAAGATAAAAGCAGATTCCAGACTTTTCCAGACAACCTAAAAGTTCTGAGTGGAAGAGCACATAATGTAATGTGATGAAAAAATAAACTAATTAGATCAGAGAGGGATTCTGTGGCTCCACAGGATGGCGTAGCAGGGTCAGGAGGGCCTGGGCACTCTCACTGGAATAAGAGATTTGATAGGCTAGCCTAAGCTTCCCATTGCCACGGATCAGTATGTACTGCCTCCCCTTTTCCTGCCTGGGCTGATGTAACCCACTGGAGTGGCAAATTACACCAGACCTACAGCTGTAGCCCGACATTATGATTAATTTGATCAGTAATTTCTCCTGTTTTTCATTTTAATCGCCGCGACCATTCTGCTGTGGCAGGTCTTTCAGATCTAATTAAGATCAATTCCGGTGTAACAGACTTGGCGCGCCTTTACCCCGTCAAATCCCTGAGCTCTCCGGGCGTGGAGAAAACCCGCAGCTCCAATCAATCAACTTCCAGCAAAATCCAGCGCGCTCCTGCAATCAGCCCATTAACGCACTTAAGCAAATTTCATAATCCCCCCTCCGCGCCTCCTTTCATGTCTATTTGTCATCACTTTGGTGGCTACTTCAGGCAGCCACAGGCTGCATCCAACATCACCTTATACGTTAGGGAGAGAGAGTGAGACAGGGGCGGCGTAGAAAGTTAAATCCTTCCTCCATTTAAGATAATTACCTGCAGTAATCTAAGGCCAGACCTTATTGACTAATGGTGACTTGATCTGTTGTGGCAGGATTTGTATTCTAACAAGCATATTAATGAGGAAGGTAATGAGTTTTGTCACACAAATTAAAAAACAGAAAAAGCTCAAGGGATGTAATGAGTGCTTTGGATTTTCTCTGTACGAGTTTACAAAGAGTATCACACACCTCCCCTGAGAAACGAGCTACAATGAGACATTAATTGGAACATAATGAATGTTTGTCTCTAAGCAGCTTGGCATTATGTTAGAAGCAAATAGTTAAATGGCTGAGTGATCATACTTGTCTGGATAATAACAGCAGAAAATAGGGGTGTTATCATTGTATTATGGTAATTACGACTGCACTTTAGAGCACAGGCCAAGTCCTCTGGGTGAAGAATGAAAACAGCGAGAATGCCCTCCTCCTCTGGGTTTATTTTTAACATTTAAAACCATAACCAAAAATTGGTAACTGCTTAGAATTGCAGCTGCAGTTAAAAGGCAAAGATTATTACTAGAGCATAATAATGTGTGGATATCAATTTAAATCAATGTGTTTGTGAGTGGCATTAATGTTTTTTGTAGCTTTCCATGTCCTCATTAAATGGGGCTGTATTTTGGAGTCAAACACATTGTATTTAGCATATTTAGCACTATCTTCTGTATTTAGCAGAAGATAGTGGTAACTTTTCCCTGAAAAGGTAAGAGTATAGTGACAACTGTGTTCACAACGCAAAACCACAAAATCTAACAAATTCAAGTATTTTTGGCCTTGTTTCTAGTGCAGATATCTTAGTGCACTTGAATTAAGATAAAAACTCACTTAACCCAGTTCCTTAATGGTAATAAAAAGGTACTAGTTTCACTGGCACTATAAAATTGGCAGTGCAAGTAGTACATTTTTATTATTATTAAGAAACTGATTTAAAACAAGCTCCTATGTTCTGCTAAAAAAGTTACTTGTAAGTTAGATTTGTCTTATTTGAAGTGCACTAAGATATTTGCACTAAAAACTAGACAAGAAATACCATGAAAGAGTTTGGATTTTTGCAGTGTTGAAAGTTGAAGAAGTCATCACTTTGGTGGCTACTACAGGGGAGAACTGCCGCCCTCCACAGGTCTGGTTCGCAATTCGATATAATTTCTAGATGCCTAAAGATGACACATTCATCTATTCACAGTATTCATGGTATCTTGTTCCAGAGACGGACATATTTTGATAACAAATGAGAAAATCAAACCAAGATTAGAAGGAAAAGTCTTTATGAAGCTGCTGAGAGAGACTCGTTATTTACAGAGAGATGAGTCCTGTACCAACATGGGCTGAATGGAAACTCCAGGAAGAAGCCTGGAGAAATGTCTTTTGGTCTGATAAAACTAAAATAATAGTATCTTTTGCCATGATGACCAACTTTACTTTTAGGGTGGAATGTTGTGAACAACACACTTACTGTGAAGTTTGGAGGTGGCTGCATTATGTTGTGGGACTGGCTTGTTGTGAGTAAAATAATCTGCTAGTTGAACTAGCACTTTTTTAAATCCAATGAATTACTTATTTAAACTAAGATCTAATACCTTACTGAAAAGTCATAAGCTAGTTTCGTCTTATTTCAATATATTTGCACTAGAAAATAGATGAAAATACTTGGTAAGATTTGGATTTCTTGCAATGTAACCAGTAGGTAATTTCACACTTAAGTCTTTTGTCACTGTGTGTTTTGGAATTTACAATAAATACCTTAATCTACAACTTTAAATAAAATTATTTAAATTTTTTTTTTATACTTTTTGGATTAAAATTAATAGCTTAGATCAATCAGTCGATAATTTAATCAACAACAAAAAGTCGTTAGCAGCCTCCCTTTGTAGGACTAAGCCTCCACTCTGAGTTTCCACTCATTGACCTAAATGTCGTCGGGAGGTGGGGCTGCAGGTTAAATTTCACTGCAGCTTTGAAAGTGTCCTGAGGCCGCGGCCTGTCCTTCAGCGAGACTCTCGCTGGGTGACACTCTCTTTGGCAATCGCAGCAATGACCCTGAGAAACTAAGCCTTTTATGACAATTCTGCCTCTCCCCTACACAAACACACTCCATAATCCTATTTGATGAGGCAATATCTTAATGACACCTGATGTGGCCTCTTCGCCCCCTGAAGGAAGGTCTGTCCTCAGTCATCATAATCACCCACAATGTTGCTTTTAAAAGAAAACAATTTCTAAAAGGCAAAGCGTGTCAGGCAAAACTTCCTCAGGTGGATTCCAAGCACATCAAAAACTTAGGCACAGCTGGTGGACTATCTGCTTTTTATGGCTTTGTGCTTGTTCCATCGCAGTTTGAATGCGCTAATCTGTTATTTTGGTCACTCAGACTGGATGGTGCGTTTAGCGCGATGTAGCGGCTAGCCTTTGGAGCCCATTAAATCCAGAGGCTGTTTTTCCTGCTGAGTCTCACCAGGCCATGACAGGGCCGGAGAGGGCTGCAAGGGGAAACAAATAGCCCAACTCATCCCGGCCATAAAGAAGCTCGCACCACAACCCAATAAGGGTCTGACGCTGATGAATGTGACCAGGGACGGAAAGGCGACCCTGGCCAGTTTCCACCAGAAATGAAACCACAGGGATATAAAATAGGTTATTATGGTCACACAGTGACAGGCAGACGCACAGCGGGGCAGAGATGGATGGACAGACAAAGTGACTAAAAAGGAAGCTGAGAAGGAAGAGAAGCAAAAATTAAAGGATGGACTAAGGCCTAAAGATTGATTACGTGAGGAACAGCAACATGAATATGTGCATCTTTGATTGTGAAGTTCAATATCCTCAAGTGGATTAATAACATGCATCGTCTACTAGATCCATATAAGCACTCAGAGAAGCTACCACTCTCCACTTTAACAGGCACTTGATAAATAACTAGTGGGGAGTGAAGAGTTGTGTTTATTACTTGACAAAATTGAAACACTGACAATGACGCTATTCAGATGCTCACTTCAGTTTTAGAGGAAAGTTTCCTTTGAATAAAAATAACTTGTCTTTATAAAATTATATATTTAATAGAGAAATATTTAATTTGCTGCTGCCAATCTGCAGCAGCTCTGAGGAAAAAGTCAGGCTACACGCTGTACAGGTCAGTCATCACAGAAAAATAAAAACACAAATTTCTAAATATTTAATTAATGTGTCTAAAATCCACATTCTGAATATGTTTATCATCAGATACTTACTGGAGAATTTCTAAAAAGCTTGCATAAATCACAAAAAACCCATGTAAAAAAACCAGCAATGCTCTCATTTAATTCATGTTATTCAATAACACAACTCACATAGAATAGTTACTTTAAGTTTATCCCGACTTATCCTCTACAACCAACATGTTTATGGTTAAATGTCACTAATAGAAAGTGATGTCCCATGTCACTGTGTCCATATTTGCCTTTAGTCTAATGGAGATGCCCTGATCAGGATTGTGTTTCCTGAAATTGATCCATGTCATTTAAAAGTAGACATCTGTCAATACCAAAATCTGATACAACATTAAAGCTAATTTAAAACTCAGAAGATGTACAGTGTAATAAAATCACGTAGTACATTAACCAGTATGTTTTCTTGACAGTGACAGGAGTTTTCATGGAGTAGCTTTTTGTTTCAACATGATGTAACTCAGCACATACAGTAAAAACTCTTGTCTTATTCCTAATGACAATATTTTGCTGTATGCAGCTTGTTTCACACTAGGCAGTTGCTTCCGTCTTTGAATCAATTCTGTGATTATGGAAATTCACACAAAATCAACAGATCCTTCCATTTTTTTAAGCTAATGCATAAATCTGACTGTATTGCAAATTTCATGCAAACAATTTCAAAAATATTGGGTTCAGTGTTGTATTTGTATTTCTTACTGCCTCAGTTTTACTGGATGTCAAGTTAAGGTCTATTATTGATATAGCAAGTATCTAAATCAAGCTATTATTAGTTATTTAACACAAACTTATTTAAAGAATAAAAATGTTTGTGTGTCCAATCTGCTAGATTTTGGAAGGAGTTTAATGAGGAAAAAATATACTAAAATATTTCTAAAGTAGCATTAAAAAAATTAATAACTTTGAATGCAAAAAAAAAAAATAAATAAATCACAAAAACAATCGGGAAATCCTAGAGAGACTTGTTAGGCTAACTTTAGCATGTTTCCTCTCTGTTTTGATAGAACCTCTTGATAATTCAACCAGTAGCATTTACTTGCCTGTGCTATCTAATCAATTAGACTGTTATTTCAACAAATTATTGTGTCCGGTCTATAATGCAGTTTTGGAAATCATCAAAACTGCAGTACTTTTTAAAACTAGTCACGTATATTGAGCCTGCACTGCTCCCTGTTGTGGCAAATTAAAAACACTCAGCTAAAACAAAAACGTATTAGAGGTTTCTTCAGTGACTGCAATGAGAATTTTTTGAAAAATCTCTCACCTGAAAATCACTCAATTTCTTTGAGCATTTATTTTGTAGAAATTCAGATATATTTAGAGTTATTTCTGTAATTATTAATAGCTAGAAAATATAAAACATAAATTCTAGATTTTTAGGAAACCTGAAACATGCCTAGTTTTGTTCTAAGCATCAAAGCAAGTACCAGGGTTCTTTGTAGCTTCGAAAACAGCAAGTTGCATTTAAATAATGAAACAATGCTGTTAAAAGTTGAATGTAGCTTTCTGTTTGTGGCAGATTTTTCTGCCATGATATTAACAGGCAATGTTGTTTTTATCAGTTTATGAAAACGATTTCACAATATAATTCACATCTAAAGTTTAGAAATGCAAGTAAACAGCTGATTTGTGCACATCATGACCAATCTCATAAACAGTGTGACGCCAGATTTCTGTTAATCACAAGCTGTGAGTGGATGAGGACTCACCGGCAGCGGTATGGGCGGAGTGACAGGGGAGGGAAGGCTGCGAGCCGGCGACTGGTTCGGCCGGTGAGGCGGGGACTGCTGCGGGTGTCCAGAGGTGGAGGAGCAGGTGGAACCTGGAGATGGTACAGAGGTGTGCTGCTGGCTGGGTGGGGTCATGTGATGCTGGGTTGGCAGCTGGTTCTGGGTGTGGGAGTGGGTCTGTTGGTGATGATGATGGTGTTGCTGCTGCTGCTGTTGCTGCTGTTGTTGTTGCTGCTGCTGCTGCTGCTGGTGATGCTGCTGCATCTGCTGGAGCTGCTGCAGGTGCTGGAGCTGGGAGTTCAGTGATGAGGTAGCTGTTGACGAAAGGACAGCGGGTTGATTTGTGCGTCAGATCCCAACTTTCACGCATACAGCACAACAAACTCAAATAAGCTTGTACACTGACAACCTGAAAACAAGTGTTTTAGCACATAAAAAGGAAGACCTCATTATTTGAGGAATATTCCGACACCTCAGAAAGATGTGGAGGTGTGGATGACAAAAGGTGAACAGTGAGAGACACATGTAAATTGCGTGGAGCCACAACAAGGTCCTCCAGGGTTTTTTTAGCCTGCATGAGAGAGAGAGTGAATTTAATTTAGCAAGTTGGAGGACAAAGCCCTTCAGCCTGACTGATATAACTGCTCTCTCTGGAGCCAAAAGTCATCATTGTTATATGGAGAATGACACAATCTTTGCTTTAATGGCTTAAAACCTCATAAGAAAGAGACATCCATCTTTTCACAGAGTTCAGAAATAAACCCATTAACTAATTGGATCCAATAAAAGCATTCCAGTAAAAAACTAACTTACTCACTTCAGTGCTTTACATTTTGAAGTGGTTTCCAAAAAAGGTTAACCCTTGTGTTGAGTTCTGGAGCAGATTTTGTGCACATTTTGTGCAGAATGTTCACCTAATAGTAGATTTTTTTTGTCTAGCATATCTAAAATATTCTAAAGTAAATGTCTTGTCAAAATGCGACTTGACACGCCATTGGATGTACCCAAATAGCTCAGCTCAAAGAATTCAGAAGAATCCAGAAAATGGCAGAGAACCTGAAAGTTCTTGGTATATATAAGGTGAGATGATCCTGAACCTGTAAAGCTAATTTTCTAATTTATTACAGCTACTCCAATGTAACAACCAAGTCGAGGGAGAGATATTCAAGTATTCACCAAGTCAAGTCAAATGACTAATATCGCATGCACACCATCTAATATGCCTTTTACTGAATGTAATGAATATACAAACATAAGAAGAGTTTTAAAAAGCTGCAAAATATTTAAAACTATTTATCAGGTTAGAGACAAAAGCAGAACTGTACAATGTCTCAAATCTCAGTTATCACAGCAGTGGCAACTTGTGCAGAGGACTGCGTGGAGCCAATATTTAGTAGTTGATTATTTCCTGAATACAAATTCCATATGCCAATTTCATATTTGGCCTCTTGAACAGATTTTTTATTACCCTCGATGCCCACATTGGATGTGAATGTTTGGTGGCTGAGATGCTAAAGCTCAGTAAATGTGGTGGAGACATTGAAATGTAGAAAAAGAAAATATCACAAGTGTGTATTTTCCTGCAGAAACATTCATTAATGTTTAATTTTAGCCAAAAAGAAACATAAGTGTGTTTGTATTGACACTCTTAACACCTGGCACACGAAAAACTTTAGAGCATTTTCTTCTCCATTATCTGGATTTCTAAAATCACAAGAAAACTGTAGAGAGCCGCATTTAAAATTGGGAACAAAATATAAGATTGCAACACTACTACTAAAAGCTGCAATAATATCGACTGTGATTTTCTTAATCAAGCTTAACAGATGACTGAAGGTAAAACCACTTCTTCTTTCCTCTTTCATAGGGAATGATACCAATCTCTTTATGTATCACATTAATAGAGTTGATATTAAAATAAGCAAGCAAACACAGGTCTAGGGAAGGTTTTAGCTCTGAAACTATAACCATTACTAACATCCGAGATGACCTTCACACCGTTTTTGAAAGTCTGTTCAAAACATTGACTCAGTTTTTGTACCTTTATCTCTCTGAAGTTTTCTGTATGATGGATTGAACAAATGATTGAATGAAGAATTTCAGAAAATAAAAACTTGGATAAGAGCAAATCTTATCTCTGTTATCTGATATTTCTCAATATTACCACTGAAATTTCTGTAATTACATTCAGTTCACCAGAAACGTTCCAACAAACCTTGAATCTCCTCTACTATAACTATTATCCAGATTAATGGACATTTAAGCAAAAAAGTAAAATGATATCTACTATGAGTATAAAAAGATGAAGTTTAGTTTTCATAGAAACTACAAGATTGAAAGGATTCAAACTATCCCAGTAAAACAATGAAACCAAAATTACAAAATAGAACAATTTATGACCTTGTCTTGAAAACTAATCAATAAAATGTTGTGACCTCTATTAGTGGAGCTTTATCCTTCTTTACCAGCAAATTCCTCACATTCAAATTTACAAAAAATAAAATAAAAAACTCAGTGCAGAAACCTTGATTGAATAAAAAGTAGAGCCTTTGTGATGAACAAAACGTTCCTTCAACCAAAGATTCATAAAAACACCCCAAACATTCAAAACTAGGTCTCGCAGTTTAAAATAAAGATGGAGCAAGAAACAATAGCTCTGAAGAGCGCTTCTTAACATCTATTGATAAATGCAGCCTTGACAGTGCATAGTCAAGATTGCATACATACAGAATCAATGCACTTAAATAATTTAAGTAAGCTTGTCTCATAAAAGATGAATAAAACATCAGAGCAGACATGTCTTTGATTAGTGGGGTCACTTCTACTCCAGGACAGGCGTGGATGAACATTTGATGAAGATCAGATCTCTCCTCACTCTGCAGAAGCTCAGCCAAAGGAAGCTGGCATCTCTCGGCCAGTAAACAGTGCACTTTTATATTTCTTCTACCTCCTGACACATTGACACCTCTCTCACACCCCCACCATGAATTATATATCAACCGTGCGAACAGCAAGAGTCCAATTCTCGCTTGAAATGTTGGGCCGAGCTGACAGGACCCGCTCTCTTCCTTTGCAACTTCGCCACGACAAAATGTTGAGACCTCCATTTAAAGATAGAGTGAAAGAGAACAAAGATGGAGAAAAACAAAAGGGGGGCAAAATGAGATCTCTGTCAGAAAATTATTGAAACCAGACGAAGATCAAAGACGATTGAAGAATTTCCTGCGGCACCAACCATTACGCTGAGGAACAAGAGGCACAACAAAAGAATATGAAGCAAAAGAAAACAAATACAGAGGGAATATGGAAGAAGCCCCATGTGGCCTTATTATCAGGGCTACACTGCAGGTAACTATATTCTTTAACAGCAGTGCTTTATAAATTCTGTCATCTTGTTAAGACTGTCAGGACCACTGACCCTCCGCTCCTTCCTAACTGGCCAACTGGCATTCTGAAGCTCATTCTTTTAACCGCGTCCGTCTGATTGCTCTGCTTGAGCACATAATCCAAACGGCTTGTCTCAGCTAATTGTTTGTGCTTCTTCCTCCAGCAGAGACAGAGCTGAGGATGAGAGTTGGAGCTGCGCTTATAATGGAGAGAGGCCAAGAGGGTGCTGTGTTCCTATAGTGCTCATTATATCTCCCACTGCCTCTTTGTTGCGTTTCATATTCACCAGCAGTCGTGTGCTGCACTGCGAGTGGCGCTCCCACTTAGTCACCATGCCTGAGGTGGTGGAGGAGCAAGGGATTCTCTTTCGCTGTTGTCACTACTTGCCATATTTAATGCTTGTAATGAGGAAAGGGTGAGATCGCTCTGCTTCGTGATCAGATACAACCTGAACTGTGGCTTTTTGTGCTCCATTTAAATATTTAACAACAATCAGCTGAGACAGAAGTGTAAGGCCTCCAACCTTGCTGCTTTGAAGAACTGTCAGCCGTCTCTCTCTTATTTTTTTCCTGTAGTGCCACAGAAGAAATCAACTGTTATCTTTGACTGTCCTGGCCCCGGGTTCTGAAGTGCTGTAGGACGAAAGAGACTGATTGTCAAAGGTGGTAAGGCTAGGTCAGAGCTGGCTCGTTCGTCAGACAAAATGCTATTTTTGTTTTCTGTGTGGTTGAGAAGTGAGATGGTGGAAAGGGGGGCTCTCTCATTACAAGCACTATCTCAGTATCCCTGCCAACCATCCTGGTACAGCGCTTTAGTCTCTGGGGTTCATTCACACCCGGCTCTTTGTTCCCCTTACAGTGCATTACATCTCTGTTCACAACTATCCTCAATTAGTTATAACTTGATGGTAAGTGGGTTTGAATTCAGGATTTTTGAATATGCAACTACTTTGAAAAATGATGTCCAAGTAAACTGTGTGTTCTTCAACTTTGCACTTAAACAATACCGTAACTACAGGCAACCTATTATGATTGCTTGAATAGGTTAGGATAGCTCTATTGGCATACAAAGCATGTTCATTATATATTTTTTAAACAAAATAATGAGATTTTAGTCTGGCCTGTTCAGCCTATTTTGAGTTTCGTTCAGAGCAAATTCTTGTAGGGCTTCTTGTCACTTTAAATCCAAATAAGCTGCTGGCCACAGCCCCACCTTACAGTTTACACTCACAAAATAGCATTGATAATGCTTCACTTTCACATTCTGATCACAAACAGAATTTTTTGAAACTGTTTGGTAAGGAATCTCTGCTCATTGGAGAATTTTCTCAACCCTTCAAAAATGTGGCTCCAACTCATTAAAACTGTGAAACAGCCATTTAGCTTAGCACCAATAAGAAGTTCTGAAGCAGAAGCTATTTTTAAGATAATCTGTAGTTAACAGTTGACCAGTTGTAGTATTTTCACTGCACTTAAACATTATGAATCTTCCACAAAGTCAAGGTCATTCAAGATTATTATTATCTGACCCTGTCATATCAGATCATATTAAAGGTCACATTTATGGTCCCTTTAGAAATGATAATCATCCTAAAGTGCTTTTCTGATCATTTGTTTCAAAGTTGAAATATACAAGCAGCAAACAGTTTAATATATAATCTCTCTAAAGAGAAAGGTCTTCTTGGTTATCATCGTGTAGTCTTTGGAAGATCTCGACCACTGCAGCATGAAGAATGACTGCAATGTCATATCAATTACATCTGCACAAAAAGACTTTAACTGATTTTATTTTGTTAAATCGCAAACATTCCATGTTCTATGACGAAGAGTCAGAAAAGGACAGAAACAGTCCTCTCATCTTAAAGGAATTCAAGCTATCTGGGCATCAAAAATGAAAGCATAGCTTACAAACCTTGGAATGAATATATTAGGTTCATGGGACTTAATAAAGCCTCTAGATTGTTATGGTATACATATACATAAATGTTTACCTCACATAAAGGCAATATTACTGAGAGCAACTCTGCATCGCTTCTTTCAGTATGAATATTATCTTAAATAGGAGTGGCAAAATGTTTTTAAAGTGCCTTGTTTGAATGGAAGAACTCAACTTAGAAGAATAAATAAATAAGAGCTATGTACATTAAGAGGCCATCAGGCTACAGTCAAGCGTGTGAGGATTCGTTGGGATTGCACTGAGTGACCCATCCTGTATTTTTAGGAACTGCTCAGGTCTTGCCTGTCATTCTCTAACGAGAAAGGTAAGTAAGGACAAACAAGCTCCCCATTACTGCTCTACCTCACGTTCTGCTGAGGAGTCCATAAAGCTGTGTCTCAATTGCCTTTTCAGTGAGTCACACTGATAATTACTCCACTGGAGATAAGGAGATTTAGACTCTATGAGATCTGGTAATTATGAAGTTGGTCAAAGGAAGGTCATTTTATACTCTGTGGACTAGACCAGAGCAGTGGCACACTAATGAGAGAAAAAAAAATGCTTCTGTGCTCATGTGTTTTTGTTCAGGGTTAACTTTTAGTACAGAGGTCCACTATTTTTAATCTTAAAAATAATCAGATTTTTTTTGTCCCTTCTAAAATTCACAAACATTTTACTGTAATCAGACTGGAAAATAATTTATTAAGTAAAAGTGACTTGATAAATCAAAGCATTTTTAAATGATGGATACTTAATTCTCAAAACCAAAATAAAAACTACACTCTGTTTTCATGTCCTTGACTTGCAAAGCAATATTATAGGCCAGGCATTTTATTTTGTTGATCTAACAAATCTAATTGTTGCAATGTTTATGGGCAAGTCATTTGCTCGCTCACTGAGGGAGGAAAATTTCCCAGTAGGAAAAACAAAATGTTTTATTCTATTGCTTTCCTTGCCTTTATAAAGGTCAGATCATGCAAAATCCACTTTTTTAATACTTAAATACATTTTACTGTGTACTATGAGTCTCTAGAGTGTATAAAAGTTGAATATAGTCTCTCCCGCTGTTGTCTAAACATCTTTATATTCAGTTCGTAGTTTTCTCTATTCCCTATTACATTTATGAGCTTATGGTGTTTGCTGTGGAACTGCTAAATAAGGTCATGGACATCCAGCTAACCAATTCTGATAATAAACCATTTTTAGTTTCTGCAGAGTTTTTTTTTTTGTCCTAGAGTCTTGGATCTAGACCATGTTCGGCTGTTGCGTGCATTTACCCACACAATTCATTACATGATCCATCAGCATCAGAGCCTCTTCCAAGTGCCTGATTAAATGGTATTTTTCTTGGAAATGAAGCCACATCAGTCGGGAAAATCCTCCTTGTTTGCATGAAGCACTTCAAGAACAACATTATCAAGAAGAATTTTCCAAAAAACTTTCTTTAGTTGATGCACAGTTTCTTTTGTCAACAAAACGACAAAATCAACAAAGTGGTAAGCTGCAAATAATAAATGACAAACTTTATTTTAGACTGTTTTAGAATGTATTATTTTGATAGCAGAGGTATTGTGCCTTCTGTGTGCTTGGTTTTAGGAACATGTTTTGAATAGTGGTACAAAAACAGTTTGTCAGTTTTTGTTTTGGGGATCACATAAGCCAAATGCATTCAGTGATGTTCTTGGTGCTAGAGCTGGCAGTAGCTGACGCGCTAACTTTGTTGACATGTTCATTCATCTTGTGGTATCATTTTTTTGTCTCGAACATGTTATTCTGTATGGATAAGGCTTCTCTTGTTGACATTTTTTAATCAATTTGAGAAAAAAACAGAACAGCTGAAACTCTAGTCATTAAATTTCAGGAAGTTCACACAAGTGTTATACTTATTAGTCAGGAGAACTAATTTTTGTTTAAATGAGGTCAGCACACAACTACTGGAACTGGATTGACATATAACAAGAGCCAAATTATCAACAACAGGCTAACGCTAGGCTAGCACCTATGAAAATGATCAACAGAAAAATTCTCAGCATAACAACATAATCTTCAGGATTAAATTAGGGATTTAAGACTGTAGCTGTATGTGTTGAATCACATATATCCGTAGGAACAAATTATAAATCTATGGACTTTTTAAGTGAGGCTCTCTCCTACATTAGAAAAGCCCAGTTAAGCATGCTGGTGCAGAATAATAAGACTGTCCTGCAAAAACTCCAAATGGAATAAAGTCACTGTTGAAAAGAACAAAACAAAAAAGCTTACTGCAGCATCTTGAATGTAATTGTTGAGTGAATAAGTGTAAAAATGATTTATTACCAATATCATTTATTATACTTGTGGGTCTACTGTGGTAATTTACTGTCCTTTAAAGCTACTCACTCTTCAAGTGCATAGATGCCACTGATTTTATTAACAGCAATGTAATATTTAATCGTAACGAATGCCAGAAATTTTATGACTGATTGTTATAAGGGACAAGAAATTTTAATTGGAGTATCTCTGACACAACATAAACACATTTAGATTTAATTTATAGTAATGTCTATAAAAAGCAAAATCAGAATAAGAAGCCTATCTATCTACCTATCTATGGGGAGTAAACCACTCACTGGTAGGGATTCAGACATAATGCTTTCACGATGTGATGTAGGATCCAGGGCAATATCAAGCAGTGTTGTCGAATTCAACTCCGAGGGGAAGCATTTCAAAGAATCAAATCCTCTCCACGGAGTTGTTACACATACAAGAAAATCTCTGTGCACTTGATGATGTTGCCCTTTTGGTGTTGCTTACGCTCTGATATTGATTTCCAAAGTGTGGCCCATAAGCTCCTGGGGCTTCCTGACAAAGTTCCTGGGGGTCTCAAGCAAACTGGAGATTGGTTTTCTTTAAGAATTTTGCTCCAGGAAGAATGTGTAAAACATGTTTCTAATTTTTTAAATTAGAAACTCCCATAATTTATTATTTTCTTAATTTTATTTTAAGCTATAGAAAAATCTTAATAAATGACTCAAAACTACAAATGGTTCAAACTTGAGCAGAAATGAGCAAATATTTATTGGTGCATTTCCTGCTTTTAATTTCTTTAAACTCCTGTAAATAAAGGTTGTGTTTTTTCCCCCTTTAATGTTATTAATGTTTAGTTTTTGTGACTCATATGGTCATAAGCCAGTTAACATATTTTGTAATTACAGTGAGATGTAAATTTTGAATAATGACACTTCATTAATCTTTATGTTGTTGCAATAAAAATCTGATGAACTGTCTAGGGGTGCACCCCCCCTGTCACCCGATTGACCCTGTGACCTTGCAAAGATAAATGAATGTCAACAATGGATGGATGAATGAAGCTACAGTCATTTTTTGCACAAATCAGATGACTCCTCCAAACTTTTGGGATATAAAGTACTTTATCAAGTACTTTAAGTACTTTATCATTCTTAATCAATAAAAGAAGTTAACAAATTTCCACTTTCTTTA
This sequence comes from Gambusia affinis, assembly GCF_019740435.1. Taxonomy (NCBI): domain Eukaryota; kingdom Metazoa; phylum Chordata; class Actinopteri; order Cyprinodontiformes; family Poeciliidae; genus Gambusia; species Gambusia affinis. The sequence goes on from NC_057888.1 coordinate 7,466,764, forward strand.
GTTGTTTTTTAGTTTCTCACATCCCAAGTGCACTTCAACATCACCAGTCTGTAATTCTGAGAAACTCAGTGAGGAGTCTTTCGGCTTTTGTCCTTCAGAGTCCAGAAGGTGTCGGACTCCCCTGTTTTTTTCTTTAAAACGGCCTGTCTGCCTGGCGGGACAGACCGGGTTATTACAGTGTGTTCATGGTCCCATCATGTGTCGTCAGACCAAAGCGGAGGCCACGAGTAAAAGCCTCATGCAAAATTTATGTTCATGCGGCTGTTTCAGTGGGTGGAAAAATCAATATTGCGAGCCTGATGCACGGAGATGACTGAGTGCTCTCTGACTGACAGTAAAAGCTGAGAGAGATTGAGCGGCTACATTTACTGTGCTAGAAATGGAGTGGCGTGGAGTTGCCCTAATAGTCTGGTTCAGCTCAAATTTGAATTTCATTGTGGATTATTTTTGTAGCAACTTGGATATTGAAGAGTTGAAGAATTACACTATGATTTTAAAAAAACGGGGTTGTGAAAGTGCACTGAGCAAGCTTGTCTTCAAATGGTCTAAAACACATCTTGCATGTGGTTTTTGAGCAGCTATAGTGTTCAGTATTATGGGGTTATTAAGGCTTCCTTTCCTTCCCTTCTTGCACAGATATATAAAATGATTGTAGAATAATCAAAAGACAATGTGGGTATGAGAGGGACATCACAGGCCTTTTGTTCTGTGCTGCTCCGCTTACATATGCTTTTGATAATGTACCACACATACACATATACGCACACACACTCTCACAGTGCATTTGGGAAGAAATGTGAGAAAAAGAAATTCAGTGGGATGAAATAACCCCAAACAATGGGATTTGCTTTCCATTCTTCTGCCTCCATCTTCTGTCTTTAATTATTCCCTTTGGTTGTCTGAGGGAGCGTGTAAGCACTTTCACACAGCACAACATGCCCGGCAGCACAACACTGTCTGCCTTAGTGATGTGGAGACTTCTGAGTGACACTGAGCCTCTTGTGATTATTAATGCTGTTTAATACAACACAGAGCAAGCCACTATGACTGAGGGGGGAAAGAAAAACAGATTTCAGAATGCATGCATTCAAATGTGATGTGAATGGAATTATGTACTACATGAGCACTGCACTTCAGATACGCAATCCCCCACTGCTACATAAACAACGTGTAGGCCGTGAAATGAAGGATAATTTCTGCAGATGCAACAAAGAGAGCGTGTGTGTGAACAGCCTGCCCGCTGTGTTTTGTACACAGTGTCTAATGGACCCTCGGCTGATCCTGGTGGGATCCTTTTGTGCCGGTTTAGTAGTTTCTTCCTGAATCGCATATGAGATATTTGAGAGCCCAGAACGATGTATGATGAATGAAGCGGCGTGCTACTTATACGCTTATCGTGCTCACTGACTAGCAACAGGTTCAGCAAGGGGCAGCGGCAGTAAATGAAATTCTGCACCGGGACAATATATCATCAAAAGAAATGTATGCGCTCCGAAACTTACAAGCCCTTCTTCGGATGCGGACAAGGTGCCTGACAGGGCGGGGGGAGGGTTGAGGTGGAGGAAAAAAATAGAGCGAGGTGGAGAGGGGGATTTTATTCTTCATTTTTTTTGGTGGGATTTTGTTGAATCAGTCCTATTTTCATATTCTGTGTCTTTTAACCATTTCACTGCAGCTGGCAAATGAAAGCTCCAGGATAATTTCACAGTGAGAGCTCCCTGAACAAAACCCCCCACGGTCTGTGGAAAAAGGTGCTAAGTCTACTTTATCACTGCGAATTACACTGGAGTAATTCAGCAAGCGGCCTTGTGAATGGGAGAAGGGAGAAGAAAAGGTTTTTCCTCCCCTCCTCCTTCTTAGTAAGGATTTCTTCTGATCTGTAAGTAACAGATCCTTCTCCTGTACTGATGCCACAGGATCCATCTGTGATGTGTCTGCAGTTAGTCCAGAAATAGCACCCACGGGACGTACACGCTCTTCAGGCCTCCTGTGGGACCTTTTAAGCTGCACTGATACTGATAAAAGCCCCCGCAAACCTGCCCCCTAGAAACCTCGGCCATTAATTAAGGTAATTAGGCTCTGGTCAGCAATTAGTAACCACAGACGGCTTTTAGCGGCAGCTAAGGAATCCCCACAGGAGAGAGGTTCGGTTCCATACCATCTGCTGACAAATGTCACCGCAGACTCTTTGGTTTCACAAACAGGGAACTGGAGAGCTGTGCTTAAAAGTGACCTCTGTGTGATCCACGCTGCCTCCCAGACTCCCACAGCTTCACTGCAGCGTTTGTTCTTTGCGTTTCTTTGGTTCTTTTGTCTTTCAAACACAGAAGAATGAATTCTATGAAAATCCATAAATGTTGTACACCGAGAGTAGGAAAAGGAAACACCAGGCGCACAAGGTATTGAGCAAAATTAAAACATATGGGCTGTGTAGAAAGTATTGATTAGAGTGTAAAGCAACATGGATTTGCTTGTATTATTAACTCCATTATGGATCCATATTGACATAATGTTCGTTTACATTATAATGGTTAATACTGGTATTTTAAAAATGAGAATATTAAAAATGCTAGTGGACATATATTGATTACATAAAAAAAATACAGATACTGACTTCCAACAAGTTAATTTTAAAATCATCTTTATAAGCAAATATGAATGAGAGCTGTAAGACGAAGGATATATATATATATATATATATATATATATATATATATATATATATATATATATATATATATATATATATATATGTGTGTGTGTGGGTGTGTGCGTGTGTGTGTGTGTGTATGTAAAAATAACTAAAAGCAAAAAACAAATGAGACAGTGAGATCTGCTGCATTTCCTTAAATAAAAAGGTTTTAACCATTTAGGAAATTAAACTGAATTTGACAGCATTGTTTGATAACTATGATTAAGTTTATTTCTTTGTGTTCATGCCTTGAAATAACATACCTTATGAATTAATGCTGTTTAATCAAACTGAAGTGAAAATGAGTAAATGTCACATCAAAAGTAACCATTCCTGTCCTAATGCAACTATGCACTGTGAAATCCACACTGCTGATCCCAAGATACACACACTATAGCTATCATCACTGCAATACCTCTGCATCCACATACAGACCCACAAAATCAGCTGCATTCCTTATGTTTATATCTATTAATTTTTCAATATGCCAACATACATGAGTAGATAAAAAAAATCTATGACAACAGCTTTACCAAGATTTGATTTATGAACAGGAATTTTATAGGATTCCTATAACTATTGACAAGGAGCAGTAATAAAACTATGTGATAGCTATGTGCAAAGGCAATGGGCTCAAATTACTGAACCAGAAAACACAAGCTTAAGTAGACAAAGTTATTCAGCTATCTTATTTTGGTGAATTAATGTGAATCCTACATTATAGTTATTATTCAAAGGTGTTCCGAAGTCTGAAATTTAACTTATCAAATCATATGGATAATTACACATAAAATTGGAAAGAACTGTTAAAATGTTGTGAGAAATGTTCTAAAAACAAATCTATACTTTAAATCATTTATACTAAAATCAAAACACCGGGTTGTGAGAGTTATAAGGTGCTAAAAGTAGAATGGGCTGATGAAAAAAAGCTGAATACACACATTCAGCCTCAGATGACAAATCATGCAATAACTCACATTACCAAGGAAAAGGAAATAAAGGATGCAGCTGTGCTCCTTTACACAATTTCACATTTGAAGCAGTTGGTGATAACACCATTTTCATTTCGGTTCAGTCCCATAAAATTACCATTAACATTACAGCTCATGCAGAACACAGATAAATGTAAAATGTCACCCAGTTCTGCCAGGCAGGAATTCCAGTTCCAGAAGATTACCATCTCTGTCTGCCTCCTCCCACTGCACCTTGTTCTAATATTTCATTTACAACATTTCATAAGTTCATTTTCCCCTCACTGACCATGTAAATCACAAATCAATTCTCAGTTAAAATGCTTGACTACAGATTGTTGCTGAAAGCTTCTAGATGGCACCACAGCAACGAGGCAGACCTTAAGCAAATCATTTGGAAACACTGCGGCCGGAAGAGGAAAGCAAAAAGTGGGATGTAATTCTGACAAAACAACTCTGGGGTCAAGCGGTCAAGCCATTTACTGGAGGCACTTTACAGGCTCCGAAATATCATAAAGACAACACACCGATGTGTGTTTTAATACAGAATTAAATACTTATCATTAGCTGGAACTTGGTCATTGGTAAATCTATTCGACAATAAAATGGCTCAGGATAATGAACTCTATTAATTATGCCTGATTGTTATAGGCATAACAATCAGGCATAATTAATAGCCTGATTAATAGCCAATACATGCAATCTATTTGATAGATTGCATGTATTGCACATATATGCAATCTATCAAATAACTTTATTAAGGAATCGTAGAATAGTTTTAGTGATTTTATGCTTGTTTATAATAGCGATTTTCCTATTAGGAGAAGGCCCGCTCCTGGTTTATTGTAAGTAATTTCTATGTTTCTATATAGCACCAGGTTACAAAAGAAGTCATTTAAGATGACATTCGTTCTCTATAACTTGCTTCTTTAGTAAAAAAAAAAAAAAAGGGAGCTCATGCTGAATCTTATTTACACACAGAATATAATTTCTGTCTCTCCAAAGCTTCCCTCTGCCGTCTTCATTTCTGATCTATGCCAACCTGCAGTGGCTGGTTAGAACATTTAATAGCCAGCGAGACACTTTAAACCAAAGGTCCACATATATCTTGAATGGCAATTGTAATTCTAGATATGACATAATTGTTGAAAGTTTTTATCTCTACATGTAAGAATGTAAGTTGTGAGAAAATATATTGCTAAAATGGAAACTATAAATGGTACATTAAAGCTCAAATGGCTTTCCTTGATGTCTGCAGCAAGTTTAGCATGCTACAGAAGTTGAAATGTGCTATAAAATTAGACTAATCAGTAGGCTCCAGTCTAGTTTGGTTGGTACCAATTTAATTATTGACAACATCTGCAAGGTGGATACAAATTGATGTATTGTTGATATTAAACATCCTGAGGTGTATTGCTATTTTTCAAGCACTAAAAGCAATAAGTAAGAAGCGACCAAAATTACAAATAGTACAAAACAGCAAAGGGACAGAATTAACATTACTGTAATTTGGCATGCTGTCCATGTTTGATAATATGACAGTCTTCTTTTGGGAAACGGATGTAAATTAAATAAATATAGTCCCATTTGGTACTGAACCTTTTCTGATGTACATTTCGTACCCCGTTTTTTTGGGTGGGGAACAGATATATGACGGAGATATCTATCATATATTATATGCAAATTAAAATTGCATCTTTTCGTTCTTCTGAACGTAATATTCTTGAGTTGGATGTCTCATTAAACCACTATAATAAAGTGATAAGACATAAAAAAGAATAAAATGTTTTTTTTATGGGTATGAAATCAGAGAAAAAAGCAAACAATTGCATTCCATAATTCCTATAATTGTTGTCAACTTCACCCTCCTAACTCTCACAATACTCATGGCTCATTGTCTCCTCCAGTAAAACCCTTTGCAATAAATGCACTGCTCTCTGTGTACACCCAGTGCAGACAGGCAGTGTGTAATGCACACAGGCTGTCTTGTATATTGTGTGTTTATGGAAGCAGGTTTGCAAAAAGCCCCCCTCTCTGTTTACCAGTGGGGGCAGATGTCAGGGTTTGCTGAGGAGCAGCAGAAACAGCCACATCTGATTAACAATATTATTGTTGTCTTCCACAGTGCCATGGAGAGTCGCCCTGCTCCTTTCTTTTTCCTCTGTTTCTTTCTTTTCTATGCTTTGGAAGCGTGTTGTCCTGTGGCAATGCTGCACCAGAATAACACTGCCACCATACGCAGAAACAAAACATGAGTCAAGTGTCAGAAGCTTAAGACAAACAGTGCTATTGTTTTGTACCAGGGAGCACATAAGTGGGAGAATGCATGATAGAGTCATACTGTATATTCAAATAAGCTGCTGCTCATTTTTGCATTTTCTTTTTAGTGCGAAAGTATAATCACAAATGTACAACCTGAATGCACAACACATGATTAGCATGTCTGCAACAAGTAAACACCAGGAGGTAAAATTCACTTACATCTCTGCTTCAAAACACATATGAGGGAAACAATCAGTCTCACAGGAGTGTGCAAGTGTTCATGGGTGCATGTACAGTAAACCCCAGCATGTAAATTTGAGTTTTTGATCCTAACCCTGTTAATGCTTCTCTGTGCGTTTTGATTAGCTGACTTTTTTATCTTCTTTTCATCTGTCACAACGACTAACCCAGCACGTTTCCAAGCTGCTTATTGAAGACAAACAATAAAAACACTGGCAGATATCAATGGCAGAAATGAGAAGCCGGGTGCCGTATCTGCTGGGACTGCCTGGCGAACCTGCCTCTGCCTGCGCTTCATCTGCAGCAGCAGCAGCTCTCACTCTCAATTATTTGGCTGCTGTCACAACAAATCAATCAAATTACCGCTCCAGGACTGTGTGCAGCTGCTCCTATTGCACCGCTAGTTGCATTAGCTTTGAAATGTATGAGGTCTACATTTTATCACTGTTATTTATTTAATGCAGCTCTCTCCCCTGTGAGTCATCCTACAACCAAAGCAAACTTAAATCATTAAAGGACGACGTGGAATTTCATTCTGCTTGAAAACACTTCAAATTAAACAGCGATAATCGAAGAGGGATGGGCCCGGGATTTACTGTGTTACGATGACAGATGTTAGGGTAAAAAAGTGAAGACTGAGACCACATTAACTCCTTGACCACACTGACATGGATACTTAGCACATGCATTCCCAGGTTCTATAAAACACAAGTTTTGTTTAAAAAAATAAAAAATGTTCTCTTGAAACTCAGAAGTAATTATTTTCAGTGTGTAAGACCAGATCATTGTTCAAGCTCAGTTATTCCCAAAATATTTTTCACTATCAAGACTAAATAGGATTTTCATTGACTGCTCAGTCTAAAAGAACCATAATGTGTGAAATACCATCCTTGCATCTGAAACTTTATTTTACTTTAAAGTGAATGATTTTAATAATAATAATTAAAAAAAGAAAACATTGATTTTAAGCTCAGTCTGATCAGTTTAATACTTCTGGACACAGCATGTCTTATTAGTTTTATTATTTTTGGTGTAGATGTTGCCATTACCCTCAATAGGAAATTCAACATTTTGCTTTTCAAAAGTCTTTTATCTAAGAATATTGCAATTTCATAGCACAACCTTCCAGACCTTTTCAGGTCTCCCGGTTCTGCTCTGCATCCCCAGAACCAGAACCAAACGAGGAGAAGCAGCATTCAGCATCAATGCACCACAAATTTGGAACAAACGTCCAGAAAACAGCTGAAACACTGACTTCCTTTAAATCTCGACTAAAAACCCACCTGTTTAGGATTATATTTGAAATGTAATCAATTACAAATTTATTGATGAACTTGACTTAATGTCGTGTTTTGATTGTTGATTCTAAGTTGCATTGTGTTTCTGTGTTTGTTATGATGTAAAGTACTTTGAAGTGCCTTGCTGCTGAAATGTGCTATACAAATAAAATTTGATTTGATAAGAGAAAAAAGGCTGATTTTAGAATATGCTGCCAATTTAAGTGACCTCACTCCTAAAGATTTTATTAGTTGAAGTCATACAACCTCACTTCCTTCTGGTGGACTATGAGTAGAATATAAATTATTGTTTGCAGAAACGACCCCCTGGCAGGTTTCTATGGATTCTTGGTTGGTGTTTAGAATCTCACTTTTCTTTTTTAAACTATAGAAACAACATTTAATTTTAAAAAATAGCTGGAATGTAGCTATGATCTTTTCTATTCCTCAAAATGAAGTAAAATATACTGTCGGTTTGAGTGGCAGCAGCAAACATAGAAAGATTGTCTGATATTCTGTGGCTCAGAAAATGTAAAGAGTGAAGGGACACAGTGGGTTTCTCTCAGCAGACAGAGGTTAAGTCAGAGGACCTGCCTGTTGAGCTTACCTCTTAAAGGAGCAGCAATCAGCTGAGGCAGAAGCGATCCAGTCTGACATGTCTAACTAGTGTGGAAACATTTGGCTTTTCCCCCAGGAGCCCACCCTTTGGTGGTGTAATGAGCAGAGTGATTTCCCTAATTTGTATCATGCCGATCCCAAAAGCAGCGAGCGACACCGTTGAGCATTTTCATCCAAACGACACACGCTCCTTTGATTGGCACTGACACGGCTTCTCATTACTGCAGGTGAGTGGGAAGTCGACCGCCGTGAGGGAGCCTGAGTGCTGTTTTGTGTTTCCTGTGGACGAGTACAGAGGAACAATGCTCTCACCTCACCATTAGAACTTAGCTCTGTGATGTGATGTGCTGCCTGGCTTTCTGCTCACAGCAAATGAGATGGGATGTGCTTATTAATATGAAAGCACTCCAGTAAAGCAGCTCCTTGAATTACCTTTGAGTGAGTCGTGGAGGAGAGGAGCAGACAGTTGACTTTGTTCTGCTTGCTTCCATTGTGGATTACATGTACAATAGTTTGATACTGCTAGTTTCACAAGTATGGTAATCACACTTTGCTTGTTATAAAATCAAGCAGAAAGAATGCCTATTTAAAATGCAGCAAAAACTTTGCCTCGCACAGAACAACAAATATCCCAGAATGTTTTGTCTGTACGTGTCGAACACACTTAAATCTGAATTTATAAAAATCAAATATGATTTTATTCTCATCTGCCGTCATATTTCTAGACCTCCAGCATGACCCAACCTAGTTTTGCCTCTGTGAAGTCAGCTAGAATTGTGTGCACTCTGTCACAAAAGATAACTTTCCCCCTTGTTTAGTTTCATTGGGAATTTGTTTTTACTGCACGTTTGCAGGCATAAATCATTTTGACAAATAACCAGTTACACTGGTGCCTGTGTTTACTGAGTCTGCCACAAGATGCTGCTCAGTTTTATTTAAGCAACTGCTCCAACTCTACAGCACAACCCCATTACAGTGATAGTTATTCATCACAGTCTGAGAGGGCAGCCCTCTTAAAGCTCGCAGTGGACCAGCGGTTCACTGCTGTCAACATCGGATCTCACGGAACCAACTTTGATAGACGTGATCGGAACACGTGATCAAACCTCCATTTTTCTTTTTATGATTAGAGTTTTCCCCCTGAGCTGTATCAAAATATTCTTTCTGTTTTGTACAGAATAAATCTGAGAAGTGTGCTGCGAGTTTGTACTTAGCCTCCCTTTACACTGACAGCCTTAAAAAATCCAGTGCAACATATTGTCTTCAGAAGTCACCTAATTAGTAAATAAAGTCCACAGTGATATAAATCTTATTAAATCTGTTATATAAATCTGTTCTGTGATTGCTTGAGAGATTTATTAGAGAACATTATTGAACAAACTGCATCATGAAGACCAAGGAACACAGCAGACAGGTCAGTGATAAAGTTGTGGAGACTAATAGAGAATATGCACAACTGAAACCCTGCAAATACATTATCCTCCACCTAAACCAGGGGTGTCCAAAGTGAGGCTCGGGGGCCATTTGTGGCTCTTGGACTGATTTTGTGAGGCCTGCAACTGCAGTGAAATAAAATGATAGAATTTTGGTTCGTCCACCATATCTGCTACCAGGCTAAAATTATTAAAAATTTTATTACTGATCTTCTCTGTTCGTCTCTGGAGTATTAGGGCCACCTCTTTTTAAAAATTTTATTATGAGAATAGTCACAATGTTACGAGAACAAAGTCATATTATTATGAATAAAGTTATAGTACTATTTATGACTTATTTTTACTTATGAGAATAAAATCATGACAGTATGACTTTATTCTCATAATATTTTTGTATTTTTCTTAGCATGGCCCAAATACTCCACCATAGAAGCAGATATAGCTTGCGCACCAGATTTACCATTTTGCCAGAAATATGCAATAAAGGACTTCAGAATCGGGAAAAAAAGTGATCAATTGTGTAAAAATAAATGTGCTAAAATCCCACACCTAAATATAAAGCTCCTTTCATTCTTCTTCACTGGCTCCTTCCATTGCACTCCATTACTGCCTTCCCCTCTATTATTCAGTTTTTCCTTGTTTTTCGACTCCATCGATACCCTTGTGAGTTTTTCTTCATTTGGGTCCGACTTAAAGTATCATGACAATTTAACTTAACAGTGAAACTTAATTTTTGTCTGCTTTCTCCCAGCTTGAAGCTCCAAACCACCAACATGCATGCTCTGATGTATACCATTCCCCCCAACATAAACCGCCCACTCTGTGAGACAAACAGCCTTATTAGCTGGTCATTAACTGCCTCATTACATTTAAACACAGACATTGACTGGACTCCTCCCAGTGCCTCATTATTGCGCCTGGCTACTGTCTCGTGTCTGATCTGACGTTAATTAGAAAGCAGCGTGTAAATGCTGCAAAGCACACTTGCTTCGGAGGTCGTGAAATGAGCTGACTGCTCCCTGGCGACAGTGCAGCGCTGTATTATATGTGTGATTAATCAGGCCTGGAGCCCTGAAGCGGCTGAGTAGGGGGGGGGGGGGACACTGGGGCAGAGGCCAGAGCCGCAGTTGTCTGACAGAGGTGCTGTGCCAGCAGGCCTCATTCAGCGGAGCTGTGATGAACTCAGACAGGGGAGAGTGAAGGAGCGCCTCATGGCCAGGGGGCCCCGGACACAGTCAAGACATTTAGCTTCACCCGTGACTTGTGTCACTTTCTCTCCACGGAGGTCCCTTCAATGCATCCCCTTCAGATAGGAGGACGTGCGAACAGGCGGTCTGTCAGTCCACTCGTTTAAAAAAAAGATCTGCCACAAAGGCATTTCTCCACAACATTTTTTTCCCCCCCCATCTCTTCTGGTTGAAGAATTTCATCGGGACGCTGGGTTCAGAATGTCTTCTGGTTTGTTCCTCGCTGACAGAGAGGCGTTTGTTATGGAGTTCTGACACCCCGACGATGTGTTTGTCGATCAGTTCATCAGATCGCCAAAGCCTCTGGGTCGTCCCTCGTGGACAAGAGCGAAGATGTGTTGACGTGCGAGTCAGACTAGCCTGCTGGGCCCATTATCGTCCATTGCTGATGGATACATTGAAGGGCTTGTTGGGTAGATGCAGGTTTATTAAAAGCTCTGCCGACAGCGATGGCTGTTGTTATTTATGCATGTTTGTGTCCATTAGGTTTCTCGCTCCACATTTCCTCACTAAGGGCATCTGCCCATCCATTTCCCCACATGATAGCAGCATTCCCTGCACTTTGTGCTGCACTGGCATTATTGTAATCGGCATCCTAAAAACACACCGGTTTACAATTTTTTACATTAGTGCTGCTCCCCTCATCTAAGATTCATGAGTGACAGTTTCCCCAGCCATCCCTCAATCTAATGGTATAAAAGAGACAATGTTTTAAACATTAAAATGAAAACCATTTACAACTATGATCAAAAGAGAACACTCGGGCATTAAAGTTTAAAAGGTAAGGATAAGTACAGCCATGTGGATGGACAGATGAGGTGGAAAAAAAGATAAAAAAGTGAAGTCGGGTGCACTCTTATGCACAGGAAAGAGGCATAAAGTGCTTCTGCGCTGCACTGCAAAACGCTGACCTGTAATTAATATGGTTATACCTTGAGGCAATTTCAGGATGGCTGCTTTTTGGGATACAAATCCCTCAAGGTTTCTTACCTGCTCAGGACCACTGTAAAGCATTGTATTAAAAAAAAGTTCCCATATCAGAAAATAAACACACAAGTCTTAGTCAAAACAGTTATTTGTTGTGTCTGTTGCTCCTTTTTTAATGTCTGTACTCGTTGAATCTTCAGGTAGAATAAAAAAAAAAGAAAGAAAGAAGCATTTGTCAGTTTTGCATCCATGAAGAAAATTGATTTTCAACTCCAGTGTTTTTTATTTCTGACCCCATCAACTGACTGAGTTGTTGTCGATGCCCCCCCTTTCCTTCCTCCCCCTCGCACCGTCTCTCACCTTGCAGGTTCTGCAGGGGGAGCGTCATGATTCCCCCTGCAGCGGCGGCAGCCACCAGGCTCTGGATGTTGGCCGTGGGCAGGGAAAGCACCAGGCCCTGCTGTCCACCGAGGTGTCCGCCTGCGTTGAAAGGGATGAGGATGGGTTGGTTCATGCCTGGCGCCGCCCCGGACATCACGCCACCCACTGCGTTGGCCAGTTGCTGGGCCACCAGGAGAGACTGGAGAAAGCCACAACGGACACACAGACATTCACCATAATTGGCCAGATGAACAAAAACGGTGGCATTTCTTTTAAACGTATAAATATATGTGTTGCAAGTAATTTTATCTCAGGCAGACATTTAAAAAGTGCACGTTTTGGTAAATTACATCTCAAATCTCTGTTTTTCCCAAAGTTTTGACCTGTCGACATTGATTTAGAAAGCTCAAATCGATAAAACACAGAAACGTTGCTCTGATATGTCTAACCTTATCTGCTGAAGACCACTCTCTTTTTCAAAGTATCAGCCTGACATATTTTTGGCAAAAAAACACAGATTTCTTTAAAAAAAAAACACAACACACTCTTAAACCTTGTGTGCTGATCCGGTTAATAACACCTCCTGAAAATAGCTAATTTAGAATGCTCTTTGCAAAGTAACAGTATCCACACTGCAGTGTCTTTAGGTATGGTGTGTTCACTTATCAGAAAAGATCAAAACTTTGAGTTTTCTGGTCATTTTTGTTATGTAAACATAATAAAAATTGTACCCTAATTTCTAGTTTGAAACAAACCCCACACTTCTCCTTTTTTTCAAAAGTCTGACATTTTTTTACTTTATGTATCAAATGTTTGATTTTACGAAGGGAATGCAGCTCATTATTTGTCCTTGAGAATATTTAGGTGCAACTATAAATAAACATCGTGTTACAATTTAGTCAAAAACAATACATCACGTTGCGTCAAAACCTAATTTTGCATATTTTGGGGTATTTTGGTTCCTGAGTTACCTATTGTATTGAAAAATGAAAACACAAAATATACTTAAACATTTATTTTAACAATTCATGAGCGAATGACATCAGATTCAATTAAAAATTATTTTATATAAATTTGCAAAAGCATTGAGCAGTTTCTTTGCTCATCAGGTCTGGTACATACCTGTCAATTTTTTTGTTTTTGACCAGGAAACCAAATTTTTGCCGTTTCCCATCATGCTCCTGTTACAGTATTTTCCTGTGAATTCATTCTTAGTGCTGATAATTATGATTAAATGAAAATTTAGCTGTATAAAAATCATGTGCAATAAAGAGTGGTGCACAGAAAATGGACATTTAATCTTAGCATCTGTGTTTCTGACTCATTTAGTGAGCAATTACCTTAAATCTGACTTCAAAATACTGAACTGAGACAAATAAAGAATCTGTTACTTGATCTGGCTGAATGTGTTTAGATGGATGCACATGTCAGCAGACAAATAATGTGAAATGCTGTTTCAGAACAGAACTCCATATTTGTAAGAAGGCTAAGCATTTATCTTTTATAAAGACTCAGAGAAAATCATTTTTCCTTCTGAACAAATCAGTGGCAAAATAGAATAATGTGCTTGAAACAAGCCGAGCTTTTGAAAAAAGCAGCAACACTTTTCTCTTTTGCAGAGGGTTACAACATGTCAGTCTTCTGTCCTCTTGGATTAGCTCATTTATGCAAGTTAAAGTGGAATTGTTGCTGGAATATTCATGTGTTTTCATCAAAATAAACATCTCTCTATGACGCTTTTCACAGCAGAAACTCACTTGAAATGTGTCCTCCAAACCAACAGGTTTACATTTACACATATTAGGGCTTTAAACCAGTGGTTAAAATCTGCAGAACTACACATATTTAAGTCAATCCAATGCAACCTTTTTGAAATTATGTCAGCATTTGTGCATGTCAAATGGATTTGTACAAGCAACATGAGGCAGGAGATATTGCAAAGTTCAACAAAACTCCCAGCGTAAACACGGAATTGAATTGTTTGAAATAAAATAATAAAAGAATTATGTCAGCTTGTATTGCATTCACGGTAAAGTAGGCTTCCTTAGACATTGCAGGACATGCCTGGTTGCACCGTGCACACTAAAGTTCACGAGCCTTTAACTCCAATTGTCAGCTATCTGCTTTGTTTTGCATGGCGTGTCTGCAGCCTGTGCAGGAAGCAGAGCAGGCTGGCTGGTGAGAAGAACCCACTTTGCTCTTAGAACCGGTGCTTCCGGGAGACAGGCACGTCACAGTGATAACCTTGCATGTTTCAGAGTGCTTGCACCTACTCTATGTGATCGCAAACAGATCTCAGGCCGCAGAAACAAATGAAAACTTGTTTGTGATACGGAGCTGTTAAAAAAGGGAGTTTGAGTGCTGCTGACAGGATTGTTCGCAAACACTGTAAAGTATTCCTCCTCCTCAACGTTTGCTTTGAAATATAACAGCAGTGCATAACAAATGACAATACGAAGCATCTGAGAGCATCCATAATGGCATTTGTCATTAACTTTAAAAAATGAATTAATAATTTGGGCGCTCAAAGAATCCTCAAAGGGACAGAAACAGACGATGCGTTTGTTGGCGGCGAGTGACACATTTGTAATCTCGTTCTTTTTTTTTTTTTTTTGACTAAATTTAATCTCAAATAGACGCTGCACCCAATCAAAGGGGATCCTCAAACATTTCATCTGTGAATCAAACAAAATGAGATTGGCCAGCTTGACAGTAAAGACAGCCACAGATGGAAGGGAATAACATTAAAAGACAATTCGACAATTATGAGATGCAGCGCTGATTTATTTATCATTACAGACAGCTTTGGAGAAGCCGGCAGCTGCCAAAAAAAAAGCGCAGCAGAAATATCTGATGTTTAGGTGATCACGAGGTGAAGCGACTGCTAATGCACTCATCAAGATGTGACACAAGAACAAATTGAGTCAGAACAGAATTATCTCAATTTGAACCCAACAGCATCACTAATACAAACAATTCGTACTCATTAAACTTAGTCACATTACTATGTTTCATTCAGAAACATCAATTTATATGTTTATTTGTGCTGAAATCTGAAAACTTTGGCTTTTGTTTGTATTCAGCTGTCTTGAGTAAATTCTTTATAGCAACAGGTATTTTACTGTAAGTCCTTATCCGTTTTCTGAACTTGGAAATGGAAATTTTAGCTCATTATTCTGAACAAAATAGCTCAAACTGACTGGATGGATAACATCTGGTTCTTGACTTTCTAAACCATTCCACTACAACTCTTAGGGTGCATTCATATCAGCTCTGTTTAGTCAGCTTTAATTAAACTCTAGATCTTTGCATAGAAAGTCCAGTTTGTTTGGGGAGTTGTGATTGGGCAGTCGAACTTTGACGCAGACAGTCCTCCACAATCGATGGATGGATCCATTGATTAGCTTCATCACAGAGTGCCTTCTCACATAGGTTTGTTGAGTCCTCTGTATGTCTTGTCACAAATTATCTTTCAATAACGGAAATGGTCTTCTTTTATAAAGATCTATTGACTGCCTAACTTATAGCTTTTCCACATGCGCTGCAAATCTCCAATGTTGTAGGACATTATCATAGATATGCACTATTTTGTGATTCACTATTCCATAAAACCTCCACAAAATACAATGAAGTTTGTAGTTGTAACGTAACAAGATGTAGAAAGTTCTGTCTCTCAGTTTGCTCATTGACTGAAGAACCCAAAGGATCACTTATCCAGAGGTAGAGGCAGTCCACCTTCTGGCTTATGGCCTTAAAACTCTCTGCTGTCCTCTCTGTAGGTGTTGCTGGAAAGCGGCTGCACAACGCTTGACACACCTGACAGCTAAGTGTTGAGAAGTGGTCTCCTAGGGGTCACACGGACACACAGGCTGGGTTAGCGTTGAGCTCTGGAAGAGGAAGCAGCCCCACTCTGGACAGGATGTTCTACCCTGCTTTTTGGCTCATCAGGGGAGAATAGGCCCCTCCATCTGCTTGGCAGCTCTGGCACTGAGAAATTGCCCATAATCACACAGATAGCAGACTTTTGTCATCCTGACTGCAATTGGGAAACAGAAAGAAGGTAGATTCATGTTGGGTAAACTACCATCAGATAATGGTTGTTCGAACAATATCCGGCTCTGGGGCGAGAATCTATCACAACATATTGATCCTGGAGCAGGAGAATTGGGTATGGCATGCGGAGCGCTTTTGTTTCTGAAAAGTGTTAGCTTCACAGACTGTACTGACAGCATTAATATATTAGATGGTGACTGTTGAGAGCCGCCTGCTGAGGCTCAGACTGTAAGTGCTGCTTGCTTCTGCTGCTCTGCCTCTTCTGTTTTTTCTTATCTACATCCAAAAAACAATTTTTGACCAGATTCATGTAATCAAAAAGAGCTCTAAGCACTTGTTTTTTACTTAAAGATATAATTAGCTTTTTGAGTTGGAATTTCTTAACATTTAAAAATCCCTGGCAAGACTGAAAAGCTCTGATGTTTTCCTGCATTTCCTCTTTTTTCTGAGAACTGACTCTCATTGAACATAATATGAGAATAAGCTTCTTAAACAGTGTGAAGGAAACATGAGATGCTTTTTGAGTGTGTGTTGACTGGTGACATGGAGCAACACTAACGAGATAGATGTTCATTAAACATCGCTAGGGCACCAGGCCAATAAATCCAATCATATGGGACAATGCCTGATTGAGCCATTAACAAGGCTGCAGGCTCAGGCTCTTTACTCTCTGCTTGTTGTGACAGAGCCTGTATTGTCAGCTTGTTAGCACCGCAGCTCAATTACATTTGAAGATGATGTATGATGACTAAATATTTTAACAGTTCACACCGTAGCATTCAGTGAGGGTGTTTATGTGTTTCACACAGAACATGAACGGAAAGAGAACACGTGAAAGAAGCCTGGTAGAAATTTCAGCCATTCAATCTGCAAGTTTTCTCTCAAGGTGGCTCTAAAAGGTGTTGTTCGCAGTCAAGCTAAAATCTTAAAAGGGACCTACTTTGTACTTCTATTTTGGTTGCTATTGCTTCTAAAATCAATCCAAGCACTTACAACACAAACACCCAATAAGTTCATGGTTTTTGTTGTTTGGAAAATGAGCCGTTTTAAAAATGTTCTGAATGTAACCTCACAAATCAGCAGGCACCGCTCTTCACCTACCAACACCAGCGAAGTTCAGCCTGTCTCTTAGTAACCCCAGCAGAGTTCCAGGACATTTGGTCAGCTGGCTTTAATGCTATACCATGGTTGCTGGAAAAGACAAGTGTGCTGTTGACTTACCATTCAGAAACCATTCTTGTTGGTTGTGCAGGGGGCTCCACTTCTGCTTTTCAAAGATGTATGGTTGTATAATTGTGTATCTGTTACAGCCATGTTTATGTGCAAAAGTAAACAGTGAGCAAGGGGGCACAGCCAGCAGCAGGTTATATGGATTTAAAGTGTCTAGACGCCCTAAAACATCTCATTCTGAAAGGAGCTCAAAACAGGAAGACCTCAGCAGACTAAAATGTCATTATCTAAGAATGATTTTGTTGAAAAGATGTAATGACCATGTTTTGTATAGGCCATTAACCTGTCCTAACCTGTTTGAATAAACACAATAGGAGGGGATGATGATGTTTGTCTGTTTTTCAGGAGATGGACTGTGATGATGTGGTGACTGAAACCCAATTTGTAATAGTAATGGACACGTTATGTACAGACATAGTAATTAAATTAGATTGTGTAATAAAAAGGATTCAGACCAAGCATCTTCTTGCTTCTTAATTTTTTTCATATTTTTAATTTAAGTTAAATGATTTTCATTTACAACAAGAGATGGGAATTTACCATATTGTTTATAATTTTTCCAGAAAAATTTCTCACCATGATAAGAATTTGGATTTATCATTATTCCCATAAATTTCGATTACTGTTGGTAAATAAAAAAGAAAACTGATAGTATTATTGGAAATGTTATTTTTACCATTTTCGCCACTATTCATTTCACGAGAGCATGAATAAATAACAGTAAATGTAAAAATATAATTATATGCAGTTACTGTGTGCAGCTTAGTCATATAACTCTCTTTTCTGCTTTCAAATGGGAATGTTTTGCAACAACAGTATTTGTGTTTAACTCGCCACGAATGGAGTTAACTAAAAAAGAATAAATCGTTTCTTTAAATTTGTATCATCATTACAATAGTACCACAAAATATCACAGTAACATTTTAAGTTCCTTATTTAAAACATTAAGAAAATGACCAAAAAAATAAATACCCAAAACATATTTTTATCTTTAAGAGCACCAATTTAATAAAATGATTCTTATAAACAAGGATCATCTTTTTTCATCTGTTAATTTGTCTAAATTCTCCCGCTCACCTGTGGGCCCATTGGGTATCCTGGATGAGACTGGCCCAGATGACTCTGCTCCGACGGACTGCTGCTGGTGTCAGACTGAACTGATCCGTCACGAACTCCTGAGAGGGAGGCGGGGAGAGCAGAACAGAAAAAGCACAAATTAGAGCGTACATAAAAATTCAACCTGTGATCAACACAGACTTTGTAAGCAGATAAACACATAGCACATAGCAAGCTGTGATATTACAGCGCTGAGTAGAGCGGGCAGCAGGGAAGGGGGTGAGGAGGGGAGGAATTTGTATTTAAGTGCTTTATCAATAACCACTGTAGCACTGAATAAATTACCAACCAGCAGAGAGACTCATTGATGGTGGATGATGCATACTGGCGGGTCCCCGATGGCCTAGATTACCGCAGAGAGATAGATCTCCACCACAAACGCTGGGGCCATATTATTCAGCCATTTACATCGCTGAGTATCACTCATCTAAACCCAGTCCCCCCACCGCTCCCCCTCTGCTCTGAGCCTGCAGCTATGAGACACAATTAGACCTGTTTGCTATGAGGGCAGAGTGGAGCTGAGCAGACAGGGACATGATAATAAGCTTGCTGATGGCTGCAGGGAAAATAAAGGCCACAGATGATTGGTTATCATAGCAATCTCTATCTCACATAATCTCTCAGCAGTGCATCCAGCATGGGCTGCTCTAAAAGGTCTGAGAGGCTGATTTGACCCTTAAACTTCTACCTACATGATATCAGAGTCACATGATGCCTCACTGTAGACACACAGGCTCTAGGAGAGGTGTTTCCATCACAATGTAAGGGAATTTGGTGGTGGTGATTTATGCTAAATGAGAGATTTCATGTTAAATACATTGAAACTCTGACAATAAGACCTATTAAACTTATAAAACATTAAGAATCTCCCATTGCTTTTAATGAAATCCTTACTTAATTCTGATTATTATGCAAATAGAGAATAAAATATGTCTTGTTGTTCAGGCAAAATAAAATAATGTGACATTGTTGCACGGTTTTGCGCAACTATAACAAAGAGAAATGGAGCAATGAAGTCATAATTTCAAAAAAAGACGTGGCTCACATGTACACACTGAAATATGAAACCGCCACTTGAAAATTTTGCGCTCTGTGACTCATTTTCAAAAACGATCATCTCTGGTCTCCCAAAACACCAGATCCACATAGCCAACATGACACCTAACTTCATCTTCTTGTGCACAGGGTTCTACTGACATCCTCCAAAAAACATGAAAAAACTCAAAACTTAGCAAAAGGCCCAGGGCTAGCAATGTTTATGAGTTAGGAGAAAACATTCCAGTTTGTTTTTTCCAGCGCAGAGTTGAGTGGAAGTACAAGAATACATATAATACTACTTAAAAGTTATATGTAGAAAAATGGAGAAGTAAGCAAATAAGAGCCAGTCACGTTTGAGCATTTAATCAGAAGAAGCGAGGAGTGAGTTTATTGAAGGTTTTGTCTGCCAATTCAGATATTCCTTGGTAGTGCAAACAGAGGGCTGCAGGGACATGACACCTAAACACAGAAACACTGACATATTTACACCAATTAAGATTTCTGAGACAGTTTTTTAAATAAAAATGATCATTATGGAAGTGACGGTTGCACAGGTTTTTATTGTTCCCAAGCTTCTTTGTGAGAAATATTTTGGTGTCGAGTTCAAAATGTTCTTTTATAAAACATGAAAAATATAAAATTCTTTGTTCTACACGTAATATTTGACAGGAAAATGCTTATAAAATTATTCAATTTTCTGCTGTACCAGAGCACTTTTATATTTTCTCACCAAAATCACTTTTGGAAAAAAAAAATTACTTAGGCCATTATATTAGGAAGATGACATTTTGTGAAACCTGAATAACATTGAAGGTGGCTCCAGTTGGCTATTGATTTGTTGAATTTTTTTCATTCACTCTATAATTACACATTTTTGGGTTAATAAATTTGGTTAGAATGAAAAAAGTGGACTTCAGAAATATAACTGGAATTTTGGAAAACCTAAAACTTCAGGAAAATGATACAACACATTTCCTAGAGCCACATTTGTATATTCAGATTTAAATTTCTTTTCTTTATAAACAATAACCATGAGATTTGATCAAAAATTGAATTCCAACCTCCCCAAATTTGGGGGATGTTTGAAAACATGTTATTTAATGGTTAATGAAGAAAATAAGGTAAAGTAAAACTTTTGGTTGTGCTCTATAAAAAACATTCTTTCAATCTTCGGATTGTAATTTGAGACCCTCGAATTCCTATTATTTATAACTGTAAAGCATATTCACAGGAAGAGTGACAACAGTCTTAATCCAAAAGCAAAAAGATGATCATTGCGCAAAACTTTGATGTGTGTCAGTACACTGCAAGACTACTGCCCAGAATTAAACATGCTTACAGAAAAAAGTCACATAACAATGTATAAATGAATTTAATATCCACAAAACTTTAAGCCACACAAAGACGGCAGTGAATTTACAAAAATCTTATTACATTTCAACTGTAGGATCAAGTAAAAGGAAAATCAGAACTTTAAAAGATGAGTAAATTAATGTTTGTTGTGTCTTTTCTTTGTCTTTTTTTCTTCATTTTTTTTTTTTTTTACAGGCCATTCAGTGGTTTCAAACTCTTCACAAAAAACTTTCTTTTCAGGAGTCCTGTCGACAAGATCTTATTGCATGTCAAATATTTTTACATGGTACATCCTAAGCCCCCCTTCCGCCAACTAAAATCATTTCATCTTTGCATAAAATCCAAATAATTGGTGAATGATGTGACCTACCAAATGAACCTTACGCATTTGATGGCTGATGTGAAAGCCCAAGGGGGAAGCCTGGTTTTTCTAGCTGGTTTCTACCTCTGGCTTGATGGCCCTGCTTCTCGATAAAGGTCCGCATCGTCCCGCTTATCAGCCTCCCAACGTTGCTGCTGTTTTGACAAGCCAGTCTCTTTTCACCAATTATTTCACCCATTACAGATAACTTTGTGCCTGCATGGCTCCACCCAGCGCACTCAGTATCTGGAATTAAGATCAATGTGAACATATCAGACTTTAAATCAAGTAAAAGATAGAAAACATTTTTTTTTTGAAAATGTTTCAGTTAAATGTTTATCGGACAAAGATAACCTAAGTAAATACAAAATGTAATTTTTATTTATTTATTCAGACCAAGCTCGGTCAATATGAAATTATATTTGCCCTTTTAGTTATATAAAGAATAACTGCAATTAACCACATTTATTTTATACAGATTTAGAAAATATGATGATCTTAAGACAATAAAAAAATGGATGAGAAACAAAGTGACTGGCATCCATCAGTGTGGAAAGGGTCTTAAAGCCTTTGTGACTCTACCAAATCACATTGAAAACCATTATCCACAAAGGAAGGAAACCTGAAGGGTGCTGACCTTTCCTTGGAGTCATTGGTCTAAATTACTCCAGGAGCATATCGACAACTCATCCTGGAGGTCACAAAAGAACGCAGAGCAACATCTAAAGCACCACACACCATTGAGGTCAGTATTTATAATTCAATACTTATGTCTGATTCACACAGCAAGATAATTATGATAATTTTTGACCCAATTTCTCCTTCCGACGTTCCGATTATGAGGATGGCTCTAAAGATAATCTTGATTTTCCTGCTGTGTGTGGTATGTTAGGAGTGATCTAGTCTGCTTGAAAGGACGTTGGTTATGATTCTAATAAACATGTTGGATTGCCAGTGTGTGGGGTATTACCGAGGACAAGTGAGCACAAAAATTAACATGCAGGCTGTTTAATGTGATGTGCAGCCAATCAAAAGTTGAGAAAAAATCTGAAATACAAAAGACAACACCAGGAAGTCTGGTGGACATCGGAGACGACTTTGTATCGTTTTTTCTGTTAAAAATAGTTTTCAAACTGTCCCTGTTAATTCAGGCTGTCTTTGCCAGTATTAAAATTTGTTCTGTCACATTTAGATGTGATAGAAAAAGCAAAAGCAGGAAAAGTGTGTAATGGGGCAAATACCATTTCACAGAAATGTTACTGTGCTTTGAAAATTTTTTTAAGTTAATCTGAGCCAAAACCGAAAAGCTAAAATGCAATGTGATGAGAGTGGATTTGATTATGTTTTTTAAGATTTTATTTATCCCTCCCTTACTTTTTTGTACTGTAAATCAACTTTCAGATCATATCAAAATTGCTTAAATATGCAGCCGCCACACTGTGATAAAAACAAAAAAACCAAACAGCCCTACTGAGTGACTTTAAAGGAGGAGAGTTATTAGATTACCATCAAAGCAAAATCAATTAGCCAAATGAGGAAATTCAGTTTATGGTAAAAGAACATGACAAAATAAAATGATCAATAACCTCCAAACAGTAAGGCTGATGACTTTCGTTAAGATATTGCTCATTAATAATGTATTTTATCTGATAAGCAGAGCGGGAGACCTACCGAATAACGATTGCTTGATGCCTTTCATCACATCATCTCACAATAACTTAGAAGGCTTCATCTCTTCACAAATATCTGTAACGTTAACATGTTTATCACAGGAGACAAAAATCGATAATAAATAAATACTCATGCACAGATTCCCTCATAGGATTTGTGTAATTTCTTTAATAGCTGACTGCAGAAACACCCAGGGAGTCAGTCTTCAATTCCTCTTTTATCACTAGAATCTTTGTGCATGTTAAGCTTTTCATTTCTTAAAAAGCAACCGCATGAATGATTCTTTAATGGATTTCTAGATGGAGATTAATGTTGCGCTCAAAAGGTGCTTAAAAGCATATTTCTTGATCAAACCTTTGCTTAAAAGAAATTCCTTTGAATCTGTGATTGTACACAGGTCACACTGTGGATAAAATGGAATGAATGGACATATTGATGTGAGGGGATATGAAAGAAGAGGCCAAACGATAGTAAAAACAGAGGAAACACATTCAGGCAGAGCATTCAACATGTTATTTTTTTAAGTTCCTGCGCAGGTTTTGTTTAAACACCCCAAGTGCTCCTAAGTAGAAGGTTTGCATTGAAGATTTGAAGACTATTTAGCCTATAAATAGACGTTCTGGCCTTGACTAGTCGAAAACGGTCGTTCTCTTGCTGTCAATCTAAACTCCTGCTGACAGCGACATGACATTTCCATCGAAAATACTCCTTTATGTAAGGAAACTAATTATATTTATTGCAGAGCACGGGGTCCAATTTGATGTGACTTATGTCACTGAAATATTGCCAATATCCACCACCAAATAAATTCGCTTGCATTGATCACCAAAGTGGCCACTGGAGAGTGACTTTCAATGCAGCGTAGGGCAGAAGGCCTCTGCGATCTGTGTGTGTGTGGGTGTGTGTGTGTGTATATATGAAAAGGGGGGTGCAAAGAGCTATATTTATTTGACTTCATTCGGCCTGTCTTAATGCAGGGTGCCCCAAGGACTGCAGCACAAAACAATTAGCCTGGATTTCATAAAGCAATCAGCATGCCACCTCGGCTAATGCAGCGGCTCGTACATTGACAGTCTGTATGAAATGGTGTTATTGAAAGCTTTGTGTTCACGTTAGCTTTCGCCTCGGTGCATTTATGAATCAATTTTCGCCCATAAAAGAAGCTTTAACACTTAAGCTATTTTAGTGGAAATGCATTATGTAAGTTGTCAAATGTATGAGAGAGAGCCCTGGTAACGATTTGAGCTATTCACACTGAACAGCCGGCCCCCATTTTTATAATGGGCCTTTTGAAAATGTCTGGCTGAGTGCATGAGTTTGCTATTAAGTTGCTGTCGGTCATTTTTTTCCCCTCTCTTTCTTCTGCCTCTCTCTTTTGAAATGTAATCCATAAAACTAATGCTAAAATTTCAAAAGGATTAAAGAATCAAATTTAATTACATTACTAATTGTTTGCTGAGTGAAATGATTTCAGGTTAACACAAAGCAAAGGTGGGCCAGATGAAATTATGATTTCAACATTAAAAGTGCAAAGTGCTGTTGATTTAGAGATATTTCAAATAAACACAACCATTAATAGAGAACAGTACAAAAAAACATGAGGGAAAATATCTAGTGAGCAGCAGTTTCTGAACACAATACATGTTAAATCCTGAAGCAGATGGGCTACAGCAGCAGAAGACCAAACCAGGTGCCACTCGCAGCTGTTAAGTACAAGAAACTGAAGCTACAATTTTTATAGATTTACCAAAATTAGACAAATCAACTTTGAAAGAAAATGAAATGCATTAATACGTCATGGTGGTATCGTTTGGTGGATATTTTCTTAACACATTTTAGACCCAATAATACCAATGCTTGATCATTTAAACACGTTCCTCGGCTCCTGACCATATCCATCTCTTTCTGACTACAATGCACCCATTTTCTTATAGCACTATGCTACAAAGCTCAGATCAAGTCAAACAGGTTTCTTGAAACAACACAATGAAATCACTGTATTCTGATGGCTTCAACAGTCAGACCACCTTGGAGAAGTAGTGAAAAGGAAGATTCTCTTCGAGGTTATGAAGCTAACAGATCTGCAGCGTCTATATGATCATATCAAGTCAACATGGTCCAAAATCTCTCATGGACTGCTTCTGATACCTTGTTTTTCTCCATCCTATAGCATTCTGCAGTGGGTAAAAAAAAAAAAAACTTGCTTGAATTTTGTAAGCTTTTGAATACGGTGAGCACCTTTGTCATCACTTGTTTTGCATCCCAGCCGCAGGAGGAACACCTGGAGCAGCAGGTGTTCCTCCTGCTTCTAAGGCAAATTTGCATTTGATAATGACATCTTGAACATTCAAGTTCATTATTTGTAATTGAAGAAAATTGTATTCAGGTGCATTCATATTAAGAGGACATATTTTAAGTTGTTATCTTTTATATGAATACATTTTAGATTAAATTATATTTTAAGACTTCTTATTTGTATACATCAAAACGTTTTGAGCAAAATTCAAACTGCATAAGATATTGAATAACAATCATGATTACTATATATACATACACATGCTAAACCCCAAATTTATAGCGATTAAATTTAAAAAAGGGCAGGGTATTCTATTTCAAAGGCCATCTGTGGACAATTTTTATATAAAAGTGCTTCTCTACTGCTGATCCCCACACATGATACAGATTTACTTGACCGAGATGCTAAAGCTCACATCAAGCATAGGAATCACAATAATTAAGTGAGTGTGAAGGGGACCCGTCCCCCTTATTTAACTAATTATTGTCCCCCCGCACCCACAGTTTGAATATAGCTTTCCCCAACATTCCTTCTATTGTTTTACACAAAAACCCATTCAATGTAACTCATACAGCTATGTCAACCAGGTTTTTCTGGCATCTTTGCCATCTTTTAATATCATCATTGCAGAATTCAACATGGCATCTTTTTGCTATTGACCCTTTGCAGATGATGTCATGCTCTTCAGAAATCATTAACTCCTGTAAAGCGCGTCAAACAGTTGATATTTAGTTGATTCCACAGTCACAATTGTCAAACATGGCTGCGTATAGACTGCACAAACAAGCCAGGATACAAACAAAACTAGTCATTTTATTTCATATTTTTTGATGAGGAAAGAAGACAGCGATAAATAGCTGAAACAATCCTAAGGACTTGCAGAACTCAATGCATTTGTGGGCTGGCACCAAACATTTTTTACAAGGTAAGAAGATCAACGAACATGTACTTCATTTGTAAGGATGAGTAGGAATACAAAATTGCATTTTGCAATGGTGCATATTTAATCATTCGCAAGCATGGAGAAAATGCCCCATAATCATGTAACCTACTATGTATGAATAAAACGGGTCGTTTTTACAATTTTAAGTTGTATCCAATGAAAGAGTAAATTCAGGCAAAGTCAATTTGATCAAGTCAACAAACACGCCAGGAGGGAGAAAATATAGGCCAGTTTCTAAACTAGATATTAACAACTGTTGTCTGTGAACCCCAACCAGGTGTATTACTTCCACAGACAAATTATGACTTCATCAGGTAGAGGCCATCGCTCTATTGGCTGCAACAATCACAGACACTGTTAAATATTCCCACTCCTCACTTCAGATATCCATCATTGTGCTAAAACATGAGTAGTGACATATTTGCAAAGCATCAATATTTTGCTGTAACATTAAGTAAAAGATGACCAATTATATCCCTACATTGCAGCTTCAAAAGTGTAAAATTGTGAATTGGGATCAGCTCCGGATTCCCATTTATGCTTGACAGGTATCATTGAGCTGCTGAAGTGTAAAGGAAGCCCTCCGATGGAGTACAACCGCACCACACAAAGTGTAATTCCATCAATAAACCACAACCTAGTGTCCCAGAATGTTGAAAAATTGATTTTACTAATACCACTTGGAAAAAATAATTATTTAGCATTACAGTGAGCTGAGAGAGACGGGCCATTTCTCTGCCATTCATGTCTCCCAGGCAAACCACAGCCTACTGCTACACACAAGCAGAAGAAAGTATGAAGTGCAAGCTTTAAAGTGATTTACTTAACTCCTTGTAGAATGCAAGAGAGCCCAAATCACCTGTGATTTAGCTCAGTTTCATTACCCCCACCAAAGCCCTTAACAATAACACAGAGCATAATCTGCTGCCAATAACTCCAGGTGCTCTTAGTCAGATGGCTCCCTGTGGACTTAAGTAATACTCTGTTTAGAGGCTGAGGTGGAGAGGCTGCTTGGGATAGGTCAATAGTGATTCTGGGGATAGAAAATCACCAGAGACTGACTTTTGAGTGTCTGCCTGTAACACTATTACCTACATTAGAGCTACTGCTGGAGCTAGGAGAGCTGTCATTTCCTTAATTAAGAGTGCAATGCAGGGCCAAGAGGGAGAGGAGGCCATAGCGATCTCCCACCGGCCTTCGACATTAAAACCTGATTCCTCACCGCGCAAGGGCGTAGACGTTACAGGGGGAGGAAAAATCTATCTCATTCATTATTCTGGCTCAAAGTGGAATTACAGAGTTAGGGAATTACACAGGAGGTGGTGCCATGGAGTATGCTGAACAAAAAGGATTTTATACTTCAGCAGTTCTGTGACTATTTCTGAGGTGATCATTAAGCCTCAGGCAATGGAGGAAAGACTCAGGAGGACAGAAGGGGAAGAGGAAGGACAGGAGAAGGAAAAAAGGATGATAGGAATTATATGCATCTATGATAGTTAAAGATTTTGAATGCAAAGCAAAAGAAAACAGTGTCCTGCAAGTTTCTGATGAATCAGTAGGAAATCTACATGCAAGCACTCCAGCTCTCCCTCATAGACATTGGTCAACACCTAAAGGCTCTCGGACAGAAGGGTACTCTGCTTCAGCTCTTACCTGTCTCTTCCCTTCATGTTGGAGTGGAGCTGGAAGCAGCACAAGCACAAGAGGGACCAGAGGGAGGTAAGTAGGTGAGAAGAGGCAATGCCAAATTCAAAGGTCAAGAAGGAGGGATGGCATGATGGAGAGGGGAAGATAGAGGAAGAGAAGGGGAAAAGAGGGCTTAGGTATTCCTCCTCACAGGGGACTACGGACACTTTGCACATGAGCACATCTGCTACAGAGCGTCCACCTCGTTCCCAAAGCAATGTCAACCTGATTAGCTCAGGGATGAAAGAGGTAAATAATAATCCAAATTAACCCTCATCCTTTTACAGCCATCAGAGAAGGTGGGGCGCTGTGATGAAGACTAGCTTTAGAGAGCTGTAAGCCTTTTAGGAGATGCCTGCTTCACTGTTGCTCCTCCCTCTAAATTACTTAAATGACATTTGCTGTAAATAGGATTCTGCTGCTGACCACCAAGTGATGAAAAAAGGCCTCCATCTCACTCTGTCATTTAACTCCTCCTTGTCTATAGTACTGCAACTCATATGACTACAGCTGAGACTACTTCTCAAACCTCAAGTGGAAAACAGTTGAAGTTTTAAACTTTTCTCTCAAGAAGTTTTACATAAATTATTTTTAATCATCTGTTAAGTTCTTTACCATCTAAAAATGCTTAGATTTTAACCAACTGTTCTATCTAGAAAATGTTATTTTTCCTATAATGTATATTATATTATTTTTATATTATAGGAAATATAATAGTTTCTTCTTATATGTTAGTTTGTATCGTATTTATATTTAACATTTGAATATTTTATATTATTATACTCATGACTTATATAACATTTCATTTTTATTATTATCAAATTTTAATTCACACATTCATACTGAATATAGATTAAATTGATATATTTTGTCTTGATACTTTATTAGTAATCTTGTTCTCCATAAGCATATTTGGTATTATATTGTGGACTTATTTTACTTTTTTATGAAATATATTTATGTGTTTATATTATATCTGAATTTCATAATATATATGACTTGTTTGTTATCAATTTTTTTTTGTTTTGTTTATATTTTATATGTTGACTTATAAAACTTTTGCATTTAGATTTTGCTTGTTTGTAATATATATATAGTAACACTGCATTTAGATTTCCTATTACGTGTTAGTTGTTATATAGTATTTATATTCAACATTTGAATATTTTATATTAATATATTCATAATTTATATAACACTTCATATTATGATTATAAAATGTTAATTCACACATTTATACTGAATATAGTTTATATTAAAAAAATGTCATACTTTATGCCTTATATATTTTAATATTTGTACTATATCATGTAACAAAATATAATATTTGGTAATATTTGTATTTTTAAAAAACATACAGAAAAACATTTAAATCACAACCCAAAGGAATGATTGTTTCAAAAGATCGATTTTTTTGTTTTGCACTGGAATAATATACTTGACTAGTTGGATGTAGTTTCCCTGTCCTTGATCCACACATCTGATTTTACTGAGCAATATGCGGAAGCTTACAGAGAGTAACAGTAAAAAAGAGTGAAGACTGGAAAATTGCGTTCATTATTATCTTAGTGTTTCACAACATTACAATTACTTTGCTTTCACAGAATTGTGCACCTCTGAGAAAATAAAAAATGCAATATTATTCTTGTAATACAAATCTAAATGTATATCATTTTGTTTTTTGTTTTTTAAAAAAAAAGCTTCCTGAGTTGTGTCTGGTCAACTGCAGGACATTTAGCAGTAGCCGGTGGGGCGTGAGCCCAGCAGCGCAAGGTTTGTGGTCGTGTGTGGGTAGGTGGGGGGCCAGACACCCACATGTCATGCTCAACACATCAGCCTGAACCTCCAGGCTATCCAGCGACCAATGTCCCACTTTGCCTCTCTTCCCTCCCCATTCTCAGTTGTTCCTGCTAACATTGAGATCCAACAATGGATCACTCTAGTACCAAATGATTAATAAAAACTTTGATTTGTGAAAAGTATTGTAATAGCTGTGACTGTATGCTCATGTGTTGGGAATGGTGGAGGCTGAAACATACTAACCTCTTCCACCAATCCCGTCACATTATTCTAGAGGAGCAAGCTAATAATGGAAGCAGGAACGGCAGGAAATAGTGTTGCTTTGAAGCCTATAACTCTATTCAAGAGAAAAGAAGCATCACAGTGTTATTCCACATCCTGAGATATAAAGGGAAAAAACATAATAACTTCTCGATAGCCTGGATCTTCACTGCCCTATAGTACACACCCCCCCCCACTTTTTCCTGCCCACACCCCCGCCTCATCCTCCCAATACACCCACCTCTCCTGCCTCAATCTTTGGTTTCAAAGGAAGCGAATCAGCCAGAAGGACAGAAGGTTATGCATTAGTACTGGTCATTGCTCAAAGAGGGAACGTTATAAATAATAAAGGCTTGTGAAGGACACGAGGGCTGTGGGATGCATCTCCTGGTTCACGCCACACAAGTCAAAGACAAGACTGTAATTTCAATTCTGAAAATGTGACCCTTGCAGCTTCAATTACATCTCAACAACACCAACCGTGTCCATGCCAGTCGACAGGATTCCTCTTTGTTAGCTCTACATGAAAGGCATGCTGATATTGCTTATGGTGCATGTCCTACACATACATTTACTTTATTTATTTTTTTCAAAATGATTCTTCAACTTAAAAAAAGTACATAGCTAAAGTAAATGCATAAGGAAATTCAATCTATTTTCTCCCCAGCTGTCTATAGAACATGTAATACTCTTCTTTCTATTCAAGACATACAAAAAAAGTAATCACA
Organism: Gambusia affinis; assembly: GCF_019740435.1. Taxonomy (NCBI): domain Eukaryota; kingdom Metazoa; phylum Chordata; class Actinopteri; order Cyprinodontiformes; family Poeciliidae; genus Gambusia; species Gambusia affinis. Next base: position 7,497,348 of record NC_057888.1, read on the forward strand.
CAAGCAATGGGTTGAACTATCTTGACAATTATTTTAAAGTTTTGTGTGTTTTCTCAAAGTCATTTCTGCATAAGCAAGCATCCGTGGAGCCAGATGACCTTTGCTGTTGTTTGTTATGAAAACAAGAAGTCCACTTTGTACTCATCCTCTCTCCCTGTCCTCCGTACCACTCAGTGATTGTGTTGGTGTAGCCATGGGCACTGCGGGTACATTAGCAAATGTAATACACCTGCTTTATAGGCACGCATTAGGCTTGTTTTCAAGTGTGTGCAGGCAGCTGAAATCCCCATAATGAGATCCACCTCCTGGGGAGAGACTTGTTCCCCCCTCTCGCTCTACTTTATCCGCTCTTATTTACTCGGCGTGGCCCATTCAGCGCCGGGTTTGCGCCTCTTTATTACTTAACCTCACCACACAACATTACAAGGCTCTTTGCATTAGCAAGCAGCCTTTCCCACCATGCATCCTGCTCACTAAGCTGATTACACAAAAATAATAAGAATCCATGCCTCAAGCAGTGCGCGTTTGTGTGTCTTTATGTCTGACGTGTAGATGAAATATTTTACTACGAAAGATGGTCTTTTATGTAAGATATGCGCTGTGCATGGGCTAGTATGAGATTCTCATGGTATGATAATCTTGAATAAAAATTCTACCATTTACGGTACGCATTGAACTAATTATGAGCTGCACAGAGGGGTAGGTATTGGCATTGTTGCCTTGCAGCAAAAAGGCTGCATATAAATTCTGGCCTGGTGTCTTTCTGCATGTCCCATTCATGACTGGGTTCTCTCCAGGTAATATAGCATCCTCACATACTCAAAATATGCATGATTGGTCTAGATAGCTAATCTAGCTAGGTACATTTGATTTTCAACTTGAGATGGTAAAGAACTGTCCTGATGTTTTAAAAATACTTTACCCGTCCTGTAATTTAGCATCAAATCATACATCATAAATCTGATGCCAACTTCACTTAAAATTCTCTTATAGTGTTTGTATATATTGCATCCACCACAAGGAGTATCCATAACGTATGACATGTGAAAAAGTCATAGAATTTTGCATTTATAATTTAACTTCGGTACCTGTACTTTCATAATTTTGTATAGAGCAACATCACTAATATTATAAAAGCCACTGGACGTATGCAAAAAGAGAGTACACACAATTTTAGTTTGAAACAGTTAGTTTTTAAAACTTTGGCGTGCTTTCATACCAGCTACCGAGTACACACGAGGCTACACACTTAACCTATTACAAGGCAAGAAATGTTTCAAAATTAACTTCTTTTTCACATCAAAAGCAGACAAACATTTTCCCATCATTTCACGCACACATTGTTTTTCAATCAATCATTTAGCATTTGTCTGTACAAATATAAAATGTGTTTGTTCCAACTGAAACTGATTGTATCTCTATTTGCCACAATATAGAAATATTTTCAAAGCTTTTTTTCAACCAGCTGACCAACAGCATGCAGCAACAGGCTGGGAAGGGACAGGCCATGTTAATCTCTAAATTTTAGCCACTCCTGCACTTTATATAGCTTCTTATCTAAAGGAGCTTAGACCAAGTTTTATTTTTGAAAATTCAAAGCCATGCTATAGTAGCAACTTGATGCGCCTTCATAGTTTTTCTAATTTTCATTTATTTTTGTTTTAAATGTTGTTGTTATTGGTTTTTACTTATACTCCATTGATGAAATTCTGTTGTGGAGCACTTTGTGACTTTTACGATGTGAAACGTAAAGTTTTCTTACACTGGGAACCCAACCTGCATAGCACCAAGCATGTTCTTAGGCAGTTAATATGTTAAACTTACTGGGTTTTTTGGGTTTTTTTTTTTTTACAGAAAGGCAAACTTTGTATTAGAAGTATTCCAAAAATATCATACTCATGCTGTTTTGTTTGTCAAACGTCATGCACTTCAAAAACAAACAAGAAAAACAAATAAAAATAATTTTTTCTAAAGTTTTTATTTTCCAAATAAAAGTGATACTGACAGCACAAAATGAAAAACATTTGATTACATTTCTGAAGTCATTTTTAAAATGAGTCTGAAACAGGAACACGCACTACACACATTTTAAGGATTCAGTTGTGTGTTAAATAATCCAACTGAAACACATTTCACCGCTCAAGTGCGCAATCTGTACGTAAAGTCTAATTACGCTGAAAAAGTGAAATAAATAAGATAAAACTGCATTAGGGTAGTTGTACCTTCCATGGTGGACAGATTTTTTTTTTTTAGCTGAATGACCTCCAATACCAGAAATCAATGAAGATTCATTTTGGGAAGGGGGATAGTGGGTGGTGGGGGGTCTCTAGGTGACCTTTGTGAAAATCTACCATCATTTTTGGCAGAATCCGTATAAGTGCAGACCATTTCATGCAGACAGTAAGTGTATGAAATGAGTGCTCCTGTCTTTCCAGCCTGGCTCTCTTTGACAGCATGATGATAGAAGCGTCACATCCTTGGGAGAGTAAATGCAAACTGACAAGAGATGAGTCTTTGGTTGCTGAATATAATACAGAATTGTGCTCTGAGTGTCTTATTATCTTGTCTGTTGATGTTTGATGGGGGGAGATTTGCTTGAGAAGAGAAGACAGAAACTGTAGGCATCCAACACCATCTTGTCCTTTCACAAAAAAAAAAAGAAAAAAATTGCTTGCCCCACTAACCACAGCTTTCCCACCTAATGTCCACTTCTACTTGGAATAAATACAAGGCAGCAGGATGTTTGTTGTGCCTCGTAGCCCCTGTTACCTGAAGTGGAAGACTATTTGCACAGGCAAGCTTTTAGGAGGAGAATGACCCTTTCACCACGGCAGTGAGCATGTGAAGGCTGTGGAAGGTTGACAATAGACAAACGTGAGTGCTGCGATTGTTTACTACCAGCTGACTTCTGCTTTTCATACTGCCACAAATCCTTACTGTATGAACAGTGTTAAGACACCAATGCGAAAGGTGTACATTAACTCTGTGAGACGCAACTGTTACGGTAGGTTCAAAGAGGAAAATACATGCTGGGTCATTTTAATCAGACTTTGGGTAAAACTTCATAAAAAGCCTGAAAACTTTAGCGTTCACACACAGATTTAATGATAATGTCAAGGAAATCCAGTGAACCTTCATCTGAGGAATCTCTCTGTATACAGTAAAACCCTAACTTATTCATATGCCTGGCAGATTTCAATTATAAATGTTTCCATTCACCTGAAGCTTATTTCTGGTGGTAAATGGGACAGGCATCTCTTAAAACACAATAAAATAATTAAAAAACTCAAATCGATCTTGTTTTTTATTTGCATGATAAAGTTGCTGAAATAAATGACCTTTTCGGTAATATTCTAATTTATTGAATTAGTCTGTATAAACTTGAAAAAATCAGTTTACTAACTATCTGGTTGGTTTAGAAAATTCTACTTATTTTTAACAAATTAAAAGCTGTTTTGGAAAATAAAATCTTCAGCAATAAGCCCTAGTTTAGGCGTTAACAGGAATAAAGAATGCTAATAAACTGATATTCTGCTAAATTTGTATCTCATATGAAGTTTTTAGACCTGCAACCCATAATAGGAAGCAGTTGCATAATCACCAATTAGGTGATTGCAACGTAATTGCCAGTTGAAGACTCACTAATATAAAGTAGTTTGGTGAAAACTTTTTCACTTTCTAAATAGATTTTGGAGCTTGGATATCGAAATTATTTTCTGATCATTCCAAAGTTACCTAAACTCAGGAAGCATAGCACTTGATTTTTTTTATTTTTAGCCAGTGGTTTTGTCTAGGTTTTTTCTGGTTGGAAGAAAAGCAGAGGCGGATTTGCACATGGGCTCATTTATGCCCCCTTCAGAGAGGTAACGGTACTGCCTACCTCACCTCCTGCTTTCTTTCTGCTGTTTTACAGCAATAAATAAGATTTAAAATAAAGAAATAAAAAATAAACTTAACTTTTAAGTTTAATTATGTTAGATGCAAATAAATAACTTCTAGCGCAGGTGGAAATTACATGAAACTATTATGAATATTAACTTTTTTTATTTAATGATTAAAGTTGAGGTATTGTGTGGTAGATGTCACCACCAATAAAATCTGATATAAATTTGAACAAAATTAAGGAGCTTTTTTAAACTATTTGTGAACTTTGTTCTGAAGGTCCACAACACAGTGAGCTGGTTAGAGCGTCTGTCAATACTGAAACTGGATCACTCTATCAGAGTGCAAAATATATTTATGTGAACAATGAGGAGAGTCAGAAGATAGCGTCATCTCTTAATTCTTCACCCTGCCCCAGAAGACTGCAAGAATGTAAATGTTGTGGCTTCTTCTCAGCTCGAAACCACATGAAGAGAACCATGAAAACAGAGTAAAGTCTGGTTTAAATTTGCAGAATAATTTCTTCCATATTCGTGCCATTCATGGTTATTAAATAAGCAGTACTGTGCAAACGTATAAGCATCATTTCAAATATAGATGTTGACATATAGAACTCAACCAGAACCAATAATATTATCCAAAATATTCCATAAAATGTCTTTATAGATTTGAAGTTTAAAGAACATCCAAAGAATCATTCTGTTTTTAAACAAGTTTTTCTTTCAACATTTGTTTTGGAAAAGCTTCATAGCATCTAATGCAACCCATTAAATAAAAAAATGCTTCAAAAATGTTCACGCCGACAAACCAAACTAATTTAAAAAAATCTTTTCACATGAGGGAAAACAAATTCTCTTGAAAAAGTATCACATCAAGCATCTTCTAGTTTTAAAGCTATTAAACACAGAGTTTCTCTTTTTCAATGCCCCCTCTTTTCCTTCCGTGCATCCCCCCAGCACAGGACACAATTTGCCGGTTAATTCTTCACAAGTCATCAGGACAGCAGTTCCCAAACCATACCAGCTGCTGGCACAGCCCAAGGCTCTGCCACTGGGCAGGGACAAGCATCCCACAAAGCTCACAGCGGGCAGAAACGGGAGTGGTTCAGATTAACAACATGCAGACTGGGCAGCGTCCATCTCAGAGTGGACTGTTCTAGGAAAAGTTTTTAATTCCTTTTATCCAAACACCTTCAGGTCTTTCTGTATGAAATTTTCCAAGTAGTTATGCAGAAATAAATACAAGTAGGGTAAATAAAAAGTTGAGCATCTAATGGCGTCATTGTATATGAAAGGAGAACCCAAAACAAGCTAAGTGAGAAACACTAAAGGAGGCAGATAAAAACTGATTGAACAGGCAGAAAGAAAAAAACTTGATGCTTATTAAACCAAATTGCAACCCGTTCGAGACAAATCCTGCAGCGTGCAGTCCTTGTTTAGAGGACTAGCCCGAGGTTATTCCTGAAATTTAACAGAGAGCTTAACTCTGAGTTAAAGTCAGAGGAATCGTTGGCTCTACTGCCTCCAAATTCTTTGTTTATTTTTCAGTCTCAAATGTTTGGCAACCTCAATCCAAAGAATCTCTGGCATACTTTCTCCCACTTCCCAGGCAACATAAACACACACACGCCCTCACACACACAAAGAGTCAGCAAGTGAGTGCTTTTAACAACTTTCATTAAATCCTGACAAACAAGTAAAACACACAGTTTACTGCAGTGTAAATTCAATATAACCACCACAAAAATAATTGGATGCCAAACTCTCGAATGACACATTATACACTTTCACACAGCACGGCAGCAGGGATGTACACAACTTCTGATAGAGAAAGAAAACAAGCCATGTTTGCATAAAAATATACTCTAAAGTCGTTATTATCCACTTTACAAATGTAGTAACATATAAAGCTACAAATAATAACAATAAAACATATTAAAAGATAAGAAAAGGAGCTCTGTAAGTGCTTCGTATTATCTTTGATTAAAAAGCTTAGTACAAAAAAATCTCACATCAATAAAAGAAAATGTCACAAGAACGGTTAGAATCTTTTAATTACAGAGGGGAAACTCATTCATTTGTCAGTAAAGTCATAAATTCAAAAGTAATTTATTTGTTCTTTGCAGCACATTAATTATATACTCAGGAAGCAACGTCATGTCTGTATTAACTTTCAGTCGTCTTGTTATATTTCTAATAAAAATGACCATAAAATATAGGCCTAAGGGTTCAAATTTTCTTTAATTAAAAATTCTAATTAGAAAATCTTCAAGATTATTAACTTATTCATTTGGTTTATTGATTCATAACAAGGTCCAGTGATTGAATCACTCCACACAACTGATTAATAAAAAAAAGAGTCATATATAAACATATTGTCTATTAATTAATTTGGTTAGGAGATATTCAAAGTAGCCATTTAGAAATTTTGCATTTGTTAATGAAATTTTTAATCTGCAAGAACAACAATTATATATTAGAACAACAATTAAAACCTCAGTTACATTATGAAGGTAATACATCTATAGAGGACAGATATTAATGTCACTCAGCACTACATTATAGCCTATTTCATATAAATTTCAATTATAATTATCACTCTTCTTGTATTTTATTGGGGGGAACTACCTAATGAAGCACAACTTTATTAGAGTTGTAAAGGCAAAAATGAGTAAAATTTTTAATTTCAACTTTTTAAAAGATTTTATGTAAATCTGGTGCTACTAAAAATAAACCATGGGAGGAATTATCGAAAACTAAAACAAAACACTGACAACATTCACAAAAACTATATTCAATTTATTGGATTTTGGGTATAGTCAATTAAACACAGACTTCCTCATTCAGCTTGAAAAATTACGTAAAAGAAAAGAAGAGTTTCTACACTTCTACAATAAACCACTAAGAAAGTTCAACTTGCTCATTCATGCACTTAGTTTTCTGCCAGACTCTGCACCTGTCCCATCTCCTGCAGCTCTGTGTTTCCACTCCGAGCGGACCTCATTCGGAGTCGAGCCGGCCGATTGGTGGACCCGGAGGTGTGCGGAGTAGACTTACCGTACAGTTTGCTGGGAGTGCCCTCTCTGTCCGTGGACTCAGAGGGCAGAAGCAAGGGTTCGTCGTTCAAATCGCTGTCTGGGGTGGCCGCTTTGTCGTCCGCCCGGAGTTCTGCCGCGCTCATGTCGCTGCGCAGGGAGAGCAGCGGCTTGCTCAGCTGCCCTGTAATCATCGGATCCTGATGGGAGCTGGGAGCGCAGGTGGGAAACAGGGAGGAGAGGGGGGAAAAAGGAGAGAAAAAGCCCCTGGTTAGATTGCTTCAGCGTCTCACCCTCAGCGACTCCTTCTCTATGTCTCTACTCCCTCTCTCTATACCCCAGCTTCACCTTCCTATTGCTCACTCATCACTCTCCCTCTCTCTCTCCTGCTCCCTCCCCTCCTCGGCTCCCTCTTTTATCCAAGACTGGTGCTTCCCCACTGATCCTGCTGGCTGCTGCCTGGTGAAGGGCTGTTACGGATCGCGTGGCTTTGCCATTGTGCCCCGCAGACCTAAAAAGCCCATACATCCATCTCTGAGGGCTCACCGCTACCTGACATGTGCCTCATCTTCGCCATAAGCAGAGATGGCAGCTATTTACAGTGAGGTGACAAATAAATGAATTTGGAAGTGTGTGAGCTAAAATTTATATTAATTACTTCAATTTTCACATGTTTAGGGGACATAAAGTTAAACCAAAGGTGACATCTTGCTCTGATGCACAAGCCAATATATACTTTAAGCAAGACATGAAGCCAATTATATTCATTTTTGAACAAAAAGCATCAATCGGTCAAGTGGAAAACAATGTGAACCAGTAATAACTAAAAAAATAATCAGGGCACATTTAAAATATTAGAAACTTAATTTTGGAATCACTTCAATAAAACTTTCCAATAATGAACTTTTCCTACCTCGCCAAGCTCCAGAAGAAAACGTCAAAAACGAGGTTTCAGCAAGCTCAAAGCAAAGCCACCATGGAACAACCCGGCGGTCAGAATGTCCTTCCCACCCAACCGGGAGCCGCTTCTTCAACCTTTCTGTGTCTGAATTGCGACCACGCGTTCAAGCCGGAGGTAACTTCCAAAGAAAACCCCTGAAGATGTCACCTCCTCCCTTTTCCCTCTCCCTCCCTCTGTCTCTTCCCCCTTGTGTCTTCTGACTAGAAAGCTCCTCAGACAGCGTTCACCCCACCTCAGGCTCAGAGGCGCAGCACAACCACGGCCCTCTTTCTTATTTGTGAATAAGCTCCAACCTAAATATGTCTAAGCACAGGACAGGTGACCAGCACATATATATATAAGCTCAGAAAAAGGAGGATGTTGAGGGTCTTATTTCCTCCCCCCTTACCCTTTGTGCGCATCAACAATCCCCTGCGTCAATCAGGGTAGTCGATGACTTGCTGCCCAGAGGGGCCTTTTTAATGTGCCCATCACGGCAATCTGGCCTTTCTGATATGACACATGATAATCTATGAAAATGTTAATCAATAGAAGTAGTTTAAGCTGTCATTAAAATCCGTGAGCCGACTGGTCAATACTCATATCCCTGGTAACAATGTCACTACTCATCAGGGCTTCATTTGCGGAGCACTTAAATGTGGGACGCTGCACATCGATGCGCCTCTCCGCCCGCCGCCGTAAACACATTTTCCCCTCTGTCTGAGCCTGGCCGCGCTCTGCTTGCATTCGGACCCACCCCCCGCCTCCCACCGCCCAGCGCCTCTCCTTTGAGTTGCTTGATAGGTCCACTGGAGGGCAAAATTAATACCTAATTGAATCTTGCAGTCATCAAAATAATCAATAGTTTTTTATTATTTATTCTTCACAGTCTGTTGACTGTTTGAAAGCTCCGAGGGACAGCAGAGAGCACAGGCAGGCCCTGAAATTTCTACCGTTTCACAATGTAATTTTCACTGGGGCATGAGAGTTTGCAAGACCTATAAAAAATGAGAGCAGTGCTTTTTTGTCAGGAGGTGGAGGGGAAAGAATAAAGGAAAAATGGGAATCTTTGCCCCAGCAGCTGCAATGAAAAATAGAATAAACAAGCTACTGACACTTCAGAGAAGGGCATGGTCCTTTCTGTCCATCCCTCCATCTTTTTCCCTTTCCCCTTTTCTCCTTATTTCATCATATCAGGAGTGTGGCGGTACCTCTCTAATGCTGGCATTTCTCTTCCTGACAGACTCCAAACAAGTGCTGGGAATGAGATCACAGCTCTAATCTTCCACTGGCCTCTAAGGCTGCAAGATAACAGGGCAGCACATCTCTCACCATCTTACACAGCACATAATTACATCCAAAAGATGAGCTTTGCCTATTTGCAATCTTGCCATTGAACTGGATGTGTGTTTTAGAAATTTGGGTGATGGGTTAACATTATTACCTTTGTAAAAAATACATTAAAAAAATAAATATAAAAATTTTATTATAAAGGATTCCATCACTGGTTTCAATTAGTGATTGTGTAATATATTTAGGTATCACTTTTTAAAGTCATAGACCCTCATACAAGTATTCATACCCCTTAAGCTTTTTTCATATTTTGTCAGCTAAAGTGATAGACTAACAAAAAGAATTGCAAAACTATGAAGTGGAGGGAAAATTATCTAAGGTTTTTCAGTTTTTCTATTGATAAATATCAGAAAAATCGGAAATTCGTCTGTAACATTTCCACAGCATGATTCAGCCACTACCATATGTTACCGTGGGGACGGTGACATATGATAGAGGCCCACATTGCCCTTTTTCTACCAGAACTTTATTTCTTACTGGGTAATAATTGTTTTACATTAGTAACGGTAACATGGTACCAATCCCCTTTTACAGAAACTACTTCAGTGAGGTTACATGTGTACAGAGTTGGGCTGAAAACATGACATCAGAAGACTGCAGGTCACTGAGTGGCTAAGTGTTGGAGTCACCGGTTGTGTCTAAAGTTTAAATTACAAGAATTTGAACTTGTAATTTAAACAAGTTAGCCCACCATTTGTAAAACTCAACAGTGTTTGCAAGTTACCAAATTAAGTTATCCAAGTAAATTTTTAAAGTTGTCATGTTATGCAAATGTAAATAAAGGAAAACGACCTGAACCACATACACTGAAAAAAAATTATCTTTAAACCACCATAAAAAGATTACTCAAATTTATTACAGCTACTTTTATTAGTTTTGCTCACGCTATAATTGTGATTTGAATAATTCTGAAATCAGAATAGCTTGAACAAAACTAATAAAATTAGCTGTAACAAATTAGAGTAATTTTTTAAAGTTGGTTCAGAGTAGAGTTCAGTAGAACCGCACTCAGTAGGTAGATGGTTACTTTAATTGATAATTCTCTCTGAAACAGTCAGTAGAAAAAAACATTAGGGTTAAAGATAGTTTTTTCTTCCAAATGAAGTCCTGTCTCTCTTTTCAGATGAAGAAATGAACAACTTCTATTGACTGCTTGACTATAGAGACGCAGTATATATAAAAACCTCCACACAGTGTTTAATCACAGAAAGCTTTGAGATTCATCACAGACCTTAGAAGTTTAACTATTTTGTCAGTGCACATATCCTCACTTGGAAAGCTATTCTTGACCTTTTACCTTAATTTCTAACATCCTGCATGTTTGATGGAATACAGGTGCTTATTAGTTTTGCTTGCAAAACCTGTTTCTATTGCCAGTAGTACCAAGGGTTCATACAATTTGGAGAAAAACTTCTTGCAGATTCTCTGCTTCTGCTCCAAAATCAGCTTTATTTGAAGGAACTAGGTTTTTTGACTGAGTTTAAAACAGTTACTAAACACTTTAAATAGTCAAACATATAAGTCACTGGACTTGTTTTAGTTTTCCTTATAGTTTAGTGCCCTCTGATGTTTATTTATAGTGTGATCATTTTTTTAGTATGTTCTGTTCTGAACTGATTTTATTGTGCCCAGGACACCTTGTAAGCCAAATTTTAAATCTCAGTGGATATTTCCTGGTTAAATAAAGTAATAAAAAACTGTCTTTGTAGGTTTGCAGTGGCACTTTCTTTGATTTCACAATGGTTTGGCCATTACTCAATGCCTGTTATGGTGCCCTGCTTTAAACATCTCCACAGTTTTATTCTTCTATGTCTCGTGACTCAAATTTCTTTACAAACCTCTGAGCCCCTCATAGCTGGATTTATACTGAGATCATATTATACACAAGCAGACTCTGTTAATTAGGTGTCATTTGAAGGTAATTGGTTGTACATGATTTAATTAAGGGGTATAGACTGCATTCAAATGCACACCGCTCTTTACCCGTTTTTATTTGAAAGTAAACTGTAAACCACTTCTAATTTTTCTTCCACATCACAATTATGCACTATGCTTTGCTGACCTACCACAAAGAAATACCAATGTTTAAGTTTGTTGCTGCAGTGTGACAAAATGTAAAACAGTTAATTGAGTATGACTCTTACTATGTCACAATTAAGCAATAATGGGGGACAAGGTCTGTCTCATTTCCTCTCTGTTGGATCAGGGTGGCCACAACGCAAGAACAGGTTGCAGGAACAAGAAAAAACACTCAACGCCCCCCTCTTCATACCCTGACAGGCAGCAGAATCAGTAGTTAGTGGGGTTCTGAGAGTCATCAGATATCTCTGCTAAGTGCTGGTGGTCTTATCAACTTCCTCGAGCTGAAAGGAACTAAATGGGGAATTTTTGTTTAAAACCAAACATGTAAAGAAAATACTTTTATAGCTGTTCTAGATATATTCTGTTGTATTTAAAACTGCACAACTCCATTAATAAAAGAAAGTTATTTTCTTTGCTTGATTTTTTTCAAAGACGATTTTTTAATCTTGCTGTGTGAGATCATAATATCTGTAAAATAAAAATCAACATGAAGATTTTGCAGTAAGAAGTTAAAGTTATGAAGCTGAATTTGAGCAAAGTATTTTGTTTTATTTATCATTTGATGGTTGAGCTACTCTTAAACTTGGAAATAATGAAAGTTTCTCCAATTCAGATTCTACCCTCCTTCTTCAACAATTTTTTTTTATTTCTTTTACTTATGAGACTAAAATAATATAATGCTCTGCAATTGAAAAGATAATCCACTGACTCTTGATCCCTTATATGATGAGAACCAGCATAAAGCTGTAATTCACTAGCAAATTAAAAAGGACTTATAAACAGATGCACTCTTAACTTTCTGACTATCATATTAGACATATTGTAACCTATTACAACTTTTTGAGTGGTTGCCTTTTTAATTTTTTATGAGCAACTTGCTCCTCTAGATCTTAGTGTACATCAAGAGATCAGTAACTGGCAGGGCTAATTAATTACAGCTAAAAAGCAAATAATTAATATTTATGTTTTTATATTTTTTTAATCTTGTTTGCTGGAATGTGCTAATGTGTACATATTATTACATATTACTTAAATATAAAAAAATATTTTGAGTATTTTCATTATTTTTTATCCACTTTTATGTGCAAGTAATTTAAAGCTCCAAAACATTTTACGTGTATGTCAAAAAGAGAAAACATATTGATGTTTTTTCTACCAAGGTCTCATCCTACATGCAGTAATTCACCTCAAAATGTCAAAACAAGATAATGATGACAAATGAAAAAATCTGAAATGCATCTAAAAAACTTAATTCTGGCTTTTTTTATGATAACAAACACAAATAACAACCAAAATATGACAGCCCAATTATTTTATATCTATGTGAATTCGCTGCACTGGGTTAGATGCTGATGCTTAATGGGATTTGGTAGATGATAGTTTGTCTCCCCCTTAGGGTTATTAACCAAACTGTTTCTCTATCTCTTGCTAAATTTGAATTGATCCTTGCATAGAGATGTACTAATGTCACTAAACGTCCTCATGCATGTGAATATACGACTATTAATTTCAGAAATGTAAACACAAAGATGAATCTTTTTAAAATATTGTTAAAATTAGTTGCTTCAATTTCTCTTTATCCATTCTTAGATTAAAAGTTAAATGTTGAAAATACCCCAAAACTTTAGGTGATACTTTTTTATTTTATTTTATTTTTTAAAGCTTGTTAATATGATCAACAGCTATGCCTCTCTCCCCCACTAAAGCTAAAACGCTCCCCAGTGGATAGTCAGCGGGGCCAGTGAAGGCTGAGGGCTATCAAAGCAGTGTATTAAAAGGAGCTCTTTGAAGCTTGTAAACCGCCGTGCCCAGCAGGTCCACAACAGATAGGCGCCTCTGATTGGTCAGGTGTGCGTGTGTGTTTTTGTGCTAGATCGATCCGTGGAGCTGACATTCTGGAGCATCAAAGCTTTCAGTCCACTAATATGACTCCTCCTATGTGGGCAAGGGTTGTTTTTTATTATTTTCCTTTTTTGTTTATGAGCTGCTTATGCCTTAGAGGGGCTAGCCTGTGATCATTATGAGTGAATGGTGTGCTTTCATGGTTTGGAGAAGGAATGAATACATATCAAATCAGGTGATACTTACTCACCAAATACTGCAAATAGTGATTAGCGGGAAGAAAATCAGAGAATCACAGAAGAAAACCATTAACCACTGGCAGCTGAGGGGCGACACCACAGATTCGAGCATAGCTGCTCCTCAAAGTCAGTTTCCCCCCCTCCCTCTCTCATTGCCTCTGGAGACCTGTGCCACATACACACTCATGAAAGGTGTGAAAATGTGATTTCCCAAAAAGGATCGGTAATTCTTCGTAAGGGTGGAAGGAGCAATCAATAAATCATTGCTAAGCAGATTGTACAGAAAAAAAATATATTCCCCCTCGGTATCAGTACATTAGGATTCTCTTGAGGATGGATGAAGCAAGACGGAGGTGTGAGACAATCTCAATAAAGAAGAGGCAAATCATACCTTTGGCATTCATCTGGACTACGGCTGTCAGCGGCATGACAAAGGAGCCGCGCGAGTCGACCAATATCTGAAGGGTCCTTTCAACATCTTTCTCAGGAATGTCTGCAAATATGCATAAAGTAGCGTCAAGGAATATTATAACTTACATTAAAAGATCTCTGAACTTGTTTGGACATTGAGACAGGATTAAGTTAATTTGATGTTGTTTCTTTGTGAAAATGTATGACAAAGTCAGGAAAGTGTTTGGGTTTTGAGGAAAGAAAGTTAAAAAAAACCGCTTATATAGATCAGAAGTTGCTTTAGTAGTTTCTTGGAATTTCTACGTCAAGACTTTTTACTCTATGGTATTCAGAGTGTAATATTAAAATAAATTCAAAACATACCGTATACAAAATACATGCATAAGTATCAAAAATGTCTCTGTAATAGTTATTACAAGTTAGATGTTCTTATAATGAAGTGGTTTTGAACCGCAGGTTGTACCACAGCATGTTGCCACTGCCACCAAGCTTGATAGTATTTTTAGGTTTCACACTTTTAAAGACAACTTCCTGGTCTACTTTCTTACTTCCATAGCATTTGTGAAAATTGTCTTTTAAACTGTATGACATGGATAAATGTCATACAGATTAGATGTGATATCTTTCCTCTTGTTTTTCCACAATGATTTGGGCTAAGAATGTAAGTTATCAATTAATGAGTTAGTCTAAACAAGTTCATTGACGCTGCGCTGCTAGCTCATTGCTATTAAGGTGATAACTTAAGTAGGTTGTCGAGTATTTCTATTTCAAAATAGAACCGAAAAAGTGCATTTTTTTCCGTCCCATACTTCCCCATACCGGAATCCGCCGACCTTTTCGTTTTCCTTTTTTTGGGTGGTGCGCCATATTTGTTTCTGTACCAACTGGGTGGCTCCGCTTAAGCAACACCAGTGGCGCCGTCTTCTGGATGGCGGACACACTACAACACTGTCAGGGTCCGACTAGACCCTGAAAGAAGGTCTAAGGCTAAGCGGACATTATTAGTTAAACCCTAACCCTCGTACAAAATTGTTTACTGACCCGGGGATCCAAATTTACATGTAACTTTGAGATTGATGTGCACACTACTTACCCCAACATGTACATATCTGTAACATAGAAGCCATCTCTTTCCTGAACAGCATAATGTGCGGTTATATTGCTCATGAATGTCACATTAAGCCTCTTAAGGACAACCAAGACGGGGAAAAGTTTCTTTACATTTTTTTCTTCAAAATTGCTTTTATTCAGGCATGTAGCAAATAGAAATGATTTAATCCCGACTGGGAAAGAACGTTTAATCTTATTTACCTAAACCAGTTAAATTTGCTAAAACTGAAAACAATTAAAGGGAGCAGCAATCAACAAAAAAGGCAAAAACTATGAGAATAAAATTGTCAAGCTTTTTTGTGTTAGTGAAAAGAGGCATCATCTCACTAGTTACATAGCCATGTCTTTTTGGACCATTTCAAGATGGTTGAAACCATTATTGGTGTACCATTCTTTGAAAAAAAAAAAAAAAATGACCAGAACATTAAAGGCAAAACTTGCCTTCTTTGAAAACATGAATAGTATAGCTTTAAAAGCTTAGAGGTTAAAATAAACAACAATGGAAACGAAACGGAAAATCTCTTAGCCCCTACTAAATATTTGGCGCGTCATCCACAAATTTGCTGCAGTTATTGTTGTTTCTCCAACGTAAGACTCCGATACCCATAAGACTTAGCGGTCTGAAATCAGTCATGTGATTTCACCGATGACCAAGAAGCTTCGACAACAAACATTATCGTGTTGTACGGTATATTGAATGCTTTCTTCATGAACCATTATTTTCCACTCTTAGCTAATATGTATTTAACGTTTTGAGATAAAATAACGATTGGACATAACGCTATTTGTCATCACAATGGCGGAAGTGGAGGAGCAGGTAAGCTAACAGGCTAATTTTGATATATTAATGTACAGTTTTATAATTTCATTACGGAGTTTATTCTATTAAAATGGCAGGTTGACCTTTTAAGGAATGTTCAGTTAGTTAGTTATTTAATTTGGAGTACGTAAGATACATACCTGAGAAGCAGTAGCTATGCTATTGCGAGATTTCTGTAATTCTCTCAAATTTAGACCACAATCACAAGTATTTATCATCCGATCTGGCACTGAAAAGTTTGTTTGTTTAAAGAAACTCTATGTGTTTTTATTTTCCAGGAAAGGAAGCAGAGTGGGGAATTCACAGATGAATCTGAGGTAAAGCTCGTCATTACATCATTTTGTACTGATGCTTTCTTTCTCTTTCAAAAAGAGAAGCAGGGGAAATGAGTTTGAGTAGTTTGGTATGAAGGTAAGCTTATAGAGAGGGAAAAAACAACACAAGGCAGAAATGTCATGCAGTTGCACCAGTATGTCGGCACAGAAATGCATCAACAACATATTGTTAGCGTCAGAGGGGTGTGCATAGTTCTGTCAAGCCTGGATGATTTTTAACTTGTATAAAGCTCTGTGTCCGCTGAAAGGACTGTAATACATCAACACAGCTTGATCCCCGAAGGATCTTTGTCAGAGTTTGAGAGGTGTCAAACAGTCATGAATTACAGATGGTTTTCCAGATCTTTCAACATTATGACTGAACTTTGGCATGTTACAGTACACCTGTGCTCCGGAGAATCACACACGGACTAAATAAAACATGACTTCTACACGGGAGCCAGGGAGGAAGCTGATTTTTCAGTTTCTGCACGGGAAGCAGAGCTAAAATAAATTATTAGAGGTCGGTTATGTACGTTTCTCTCAAGCAAGTCACAGTGAGCTGAAGAAAAGCATGGAAATCCATAAATTATGTGGAATATTTGATCCAATTTATGTTGCTGTTTCTGCATAAAATATAAAACCGGCTTTAATAAATGCTGCTTTTGAATGCAGCAATTACATATTATAAACTGTGTGTAACACAGATACATTTTCCAGTGTCTTATCCACTGTAAAGTCAGAGAGAAATTCTTTTAGTTCATTTTCAAATTCTCCTTATTTTAAGTCTGACTGAAAATGTATTATATTCTGAAGAGCCATTTTGCTCTCAGGCCAGCTAAAAAAAATGTGATCAAAACCTCAAATGTCACATCCCCTTTTGAAAAGACATTTTATAAATTTTGATAAATAGCTACTTTAGGAAATTTGTTACTTGTTTTCAAAGAACAACAATTTTATCTCTATTTTTATGAATAAACATCAAATTTTGCAACAAGAGGTAAATATATACTTTTTCTGTGGGATGGAGTTTATTTATAGGAAAAGGAAATATATACATTTTTAATGGTTTCTATTTACTTTTTACTATGAAATTAATATTTTTAGAGTCCCTGTGATTTCTGCTTGTAACTTTGACTTGTTTGCATTTTCTTGTGCATCATTGAGAAAGAACTACTTTTAGATATGGGATGTGATTTCTTCTTGAAATCACCTCATTTAAAGTGATAAACTCTTAAACCAATTTAGAGTGCATTCACACCATATCTGTTTAGTCCACTTTACTCAAACTCTGGTTTGTTTGCCTAGAAAGTCCAGTTTGTTTGGGAAGGTATGAGTGGACAATCGAATTATTATGTGGACCAAAAAAAGCGAACACTGTTTGACATTGCACTGTCAAAGCGAACCGCAACTGCTGAAAATGCAAGAAAAGTTGCAATTTTGGTTCCTAGTTGAACCAAATCTACTATGAGGTGTGAAAGCACACTCTATCCCCTTGTATGGTGATTAGTCAGCCTGTCAGATTGCGTGATTTATTTTCTGTTGTAAAATTTTTTAAATTTGAATACAAACTGTTTAGGGTTTTGCGATGACCAGAAGCCAAATTTTATTGGTATGTTAATAAAGTATTTCAGGTTTTGCTGGAGTCTTCACCTCACCAGATCTTTGTCCTTCTCCTTCTGGCTCCTTCTGGCTCCTTCTGGCTCCTTCTGGCTCCTTCTGGCTCAACCTGACTCCACTTTGGGAGTCTGGTTGAGCCAGAAGTTTTTAGATCTCTGCATCTTCTTGTGAAGACGGTGGATTTGGGGTCACTTCTGTTTTACATTACACTTGAAAGTATTACTTCTGAATCTATTTGCTGTCCAAACTTGCATGTTATATTTAACACAGCTGGATGGTTAGCTACATGCCACATTATTTTCTTGATATTGAAGTAATTATCGCCTCAATCTTTGTCGAGTGTAATCCTTCTGTCCTGTTTTATGCTTCAGGTAGAATGTTATCCTTGACGCCGTCACATTAAACGGTTCAGCATGTTGTGCAAAAAAGCAGCATAAACGATTACAACACAAAACCCAGTTCTTTAGTTGACAAAAACAAAAAGCAACTTACAAGAGATAGCAAAACTTTTAAAATGGGTATTTTCTCTGTGGGGATGAAGTTTGCCTTTGTTGTTTGATACGCCTTTGAAATCCGTGACAAATGCCCTCGCATCAGAAATCTCACAACCAGAATACACAGGAAATAGCCTAGATATGGCGTTGTTGAGTGGGGAAGGATTGTTTTTGAAAATAACATTTTTTCCACGCTATTGTCCCCCACCTCCAAGCCAGAAGCACATAATGGCAGACAATGTTTTGAGTTGATGCACCCTCTGGGCAACCACAGACTGTGCAGCATTGGTTATAAACTGAATTATGAGTAATATTCAAGCTGTGACCGGCCTCCAATGTGGACTCATGCTGGAAAGTGTAACACAGTAGAATACCTTAAGTTTGTCTTATGAAAACAATAAATGCATGTATTTCACTGGGGACGAGCAGTACCAAGAAAAGAGAGATGATTCTTTTTCATAAAGCATTTCATGCAAATTAAAGCAAAAGCAGATGTGTGCACACTATCCTTTAAAAACGTATTGATTTACGGTAATACAGTGGTACTTGCTGTTGATTATAGTGAGGGAACATATTATACTTTACTTTTGCTGATTCTCTTATGGTGAATAAAAATATCTGTGAAAAAGTAAGGAAAATAACATGCTGTGTTAAATGTATTGTATTTTATATGTTTGCAGTTTTTTTTTCTATTACATTTGTTTTTCTGTGTTTGTGTGGTAAGGAGTTTGCATCATTCATGTGTTTGCAGTGTTTTGCCGTTTCTTACGTGTTTGCACCTGTCAGCCACCGTATTTTTTCCTGCTAAATGATAACATGGCCTCTCCTTACATATTATGTATTGTTTCCTTTGTTAAAACAAAGAAAACAAATGTTTCTGAATGTATACTTTTTTTTCTTTCTACTATGCTTGTACAGACACTAAAACTAAACTTTCCTGCCTTACATTCCAACCATTTCACTGATTTCAGTGGCTACTAACTACTGTTTGACATTGATGTTTTCAAAATGACAACAATCCGTTCATGAAAATAAGTAAATGCAAGTCACCAAGATTTGAGGACAGTTTAGAAATTATTTATTTATATTATGTTGAGAAATGAATTGTAGAAATGAATTGTTAACTTAACAGATTCATTTTTCACTTAAAAATTCTAGATAAAATTTTTACTACATTTGTGTTCCGAAACAAAAGTATTTAAAATCCAAACATGGTCTAATTGTATTTATGATAAAATCTGGACTCTGGATTCATTATAGTAATATCAAATGCTCATAGCTAATTATTGGTAATTCTTTCTTTAAAATGGCTTTAAATTATAACAATTGTGAGATGTAATGCAGTCTGCAGTAGTAAAATTAAACTTTAATTTTGGTGTTAAAAAAAACTTACATAAACCTTATGCAACCCAGAAATAACCAAGTAAACATGGTTGTTTCTGTCACTATTATGTAACACCATGAATTACCCTAAATATTTGGTGAAATCTGATTTGGCTCCATTATGCTGTGTGAATGAATTTATTCCAGGAAAGCTGATCTGAGCTGCTGGAGCTGAAAACAGGACAATTTTGGAAGAAACTCTTTTAGTGACTTCGTGAGACTTGAGACTGGGGTGGAGATTCACACTTCCTCAGGACAGTGACCTTAAACATTCAGCCTGAGCTATGACAGAAGGGTTTAACATGAAGTGTGTGTTTTTATAGAATTCAAACTAGATGGAGTTTTGGGTAGAACATATATATATAGAACACATTTATTATGTTAAGTGCAAAACGTATACGGTACATGTTTTTGTATATATTGGCTTGATTACTGCTCTCTGCATGTTTTTCTTTCAGAAAATTACCTTTTTTAGATTCTGTATACTCAGGTAAATGATTAATTAGTTGATGATTATTTCAATAATCAGTTCATTACGATTAACCCGATTAACTGTTTCAGCCCTACTTATAAGTACGGTAAGTATTTATCATTCCTGCCTAGCTTTCAAGAAAGTATCTTCAAGTCCTGTTTTCTGCAGCGTCTTCTGACTTATCTTTGTTTTCAACACAAAATACTAAATGGGGGACGCGTTGTATATTCCATCTCACTGCATGATGGGCCATTTTCCAAGAAAGCTCTCAGAAGTTTTAGAGGTGACCCCGTAGTAATGACTACCTTTTAAAAACATGTTTTGGTGAGAACCCATCTCCTGTCTCCACCAGGAGGAGGACAGTGAGGAGGAGCCCAAGCTGAAGTACGAGAGGCTCTCCAACGGGGTGTCTGAAATCCTCCAGTCCGATGCAGCCAGCTGTATGACCGTCCACGACAAGGTAAGGGTGATAATCCACCGCCCACAAGAGTGTTTCAGTTTCAAGTCCAATCATCTCTGGGGGGGATTTTTATTTTTTTTTCTGTTTACGCGTACATTTGAGAGATGCCATCTTCAAAGTTGGTTTTCGTCCCTTCTTGCTGAATCTGTTGAGGCAGGCCATTCTTTTCTCACCTAGCCTCCTTGCTTTGTCCCTCTCAGGGAGGTGCATCAGAAGGCACCATTGTCTTTTCCTCTGTTTTTTTCCCACTTCTTTCATATTTTTCACTCCTCCCTTACTCTCTGCTGAATGTAAGATTTTTTTTTTCTTTCTTTCTATTTTTTATTTTTTTTAAGAGAGCCACTCTTGGCGTGATGTTTAGCCGTCGTGGCACCACCAGCACACCCTCACGCCTGAGCAGAGCAAAAGTCAAGCCCAGTTACGTCTCCTCACCTGATGTTTTATTAACAACAATTGATTTTCATTTATTTATTTCTGCTTTGAGGATCCAGGCCTTTTTGTGTGTGTTTCCTGCACCTAAAGTAGCCACAAAGAAACACTGCATTTCTTAAATCATAAATTGGATCCAACTGTTTTTTTTTTTTTGTTTGTTTTTTTTGTTGTAATTTTTGTGTTTGTGTACCTTTAGCCGTCCGGCTACATGTGTGGTCCCCGTGACAACCCCCTACACCCTCCAAAGCCAGCGGCAGCACACACCGCCTTATGTTGCCTCATATTTTAAGTGTCTGAATTGGAATTTCATTTGAACAATTCCCATCCTGATAAATCCCTTTAAAAGTCGCTCCGCCTCACAAGGCTGAACCTTTTATTTATTTATTTTTGGTTATTTTATTTGGGGAGATTGCAGGGGGCTCTGTCTGACATGCTCAGCTGTGCCTGTAAATATAAGCATTTCATTATAGACTGCACTGAAGCATGGTGGGCTCGCCGCACATCCACATGCTGCTCAGGAAGGGAGGGGGATTAGGAGACAGCATGCAGCAGGGGCCAGGCTGGAAGAACACACACTTAATCTAATGCTAGAAGCCCCCCGGTTTCTGTAATTTTTTTTTGTCCCCGTGGATCTGCACGCACACACCCACACATCCACAGCCATATGGACTCATGCGTCCCTGCTGAAGCCTTAAAACACAGAAACCAGTTGCTGCTCAGGAGAAGAAATGAGTCAATCCTGGAAAAGAAGGTGATTGGGTTGCAAGAGGAGCATGTAGAGTGCATTTATTATGCTTAAGCATTTTAATTTGAGGGGGGGAAATGCCATTTCACACTGTCTGCTTTAATAAATAGGGCTTTTCCACTCCCTGCAATTTCACAGCTTTGCCTCCAAGCCCACCCAATCCCCACTATGACCACGTTCCAGGAAATATTTTTTATCCTTTCCCACAGCCAACTTTTTTTTCTTCTTAAAATTGTTAAATATCTCCTTGTTCAACTCACTTTTTGTCTTTTTTTTTCAGTTTCTTGCTCTAGGAACTCATTTCGGAAAGGTTTTCCTGCTGGACATTCAAGGAAATGCCACTCAGAAATATGATGTTGTGAGTATGAAGTTATACGTTATATGTTTTGCCATGTTGTATTTTAGCAATCAACAATCATTGGAAGTGTTTGATCACTGTGATGCCAATAAATTTTTTCCATTGATTATTACAAATGGCACAGATCATTTTTGGCATGCCCTTTTTTACAAGTTTCATATAGTTTTATTATCTTTTGAGAGAATGTAAAAAAATAAACCTACCAGGAGTATGCATAATTTTTAGTTAAACTGTAACCTAAAAAGTTGTTTGTAATTTTTATAGGTTGATCAGAGCATCAACGGAGTTTTCATGAGTAATCCTTAACTCAGTCATTTGAAGGGAGGTACAGGGGCCCAAAATGGGAGCAACAGCACATATCTGCCAGCTGAGAAGTAAATCTGCTCATATCTACAGTCCAAGGCACAATCATAAAAGTTTAACTGGAACTGGTTAAAAGGAACATTTTGCAGGCACGCACTGTGAGTAAGAAGATGAGGGAATCTCAAAGGCTTGCTGTTGGAGCTATAAGCAGCAGTTAAAGTGACATCTAGGGTCACAGAGTCGCCATAACAACAGCTGGTTTAAGGTTTTTGTACACCTTTTACAGGGACGCCTTTAAATACTGGAGGGCGCTACAAGTCCTTTTATATTCTCGGCTTGTATAAAGAGAAAGAAATTCAGATTGTCTTGGTGACTTAAAGGCTAGACGGAAAAATTCTGCCACGTTAAATCTACTCCATTTGTAAAAAGCTAATCACAGTTCATACAAAGCCTATTTTGTCAAAATTTTTGCAGCCGTCACTTTAGAAAAGTCTTTAGTGTGCATTTATTTAACCAGGAAGTCCAATTGAAATCATAAACCTCTTTTACAGAGAGCCTAGATAGCAGCTTATGATTTTATTTACTGGCTGATTAACAGATTTTTGTTAATCTGAAACAGATGTGTTAAAGCAAAGAAACATTTACAACATGCAGCTTTGAGAACCAGGGTATAGAGAAACTGAAGCATTCTCAATGCCTTTTAGTACGGAACAATATATCACCATTGCAATATTGATGCGTGCAATATTATTCACATGCCAAAGAACTTTGTGAAGTAATATGTAATCCAAGTTTTATGAATTTGTATTTTATCTGTTCCTGGGAAGCCTGTGTGACATTTTAGCCCAATCACATTGGCTCTTTACAACTTTGACTTAAAAGAGTCAAAATGAACTATTTGTACCTCATAAATGCAATAGATTAAATCCGTCGTTATCGCAGCATTAATGTTTACAATTAGAAGGGATGTCTGGGATGCAAGACTCAATAGCAAATTATTTTTCTAGTGCTGTGAATGCAAATCCTATAATGTTTTTGACCTGTTGGGTATCTTTCACTGCCGTTGATGCCGACACTTCTCGTATATTTTTAGTGGATTAGATGCTAAAGCTGCTAAAGAGTCAGGAGAATTTGAGTTATTTCTAGTCAGTGTCATTATTATAATATTCAGTCATGCTATCACAGTTAAATGTTTTCCTGATATACATGTGATGGTTATGTGAAACATTTTAAAATGTGAGATCATTTAAGGTTTTTTCAGAATCGGGTTAATTAATAATTTCCCTCATAGCATTTCCAATGTTGTTCTAGTTAATTGTGTGGAGATGTGCTTCAAATACTTAGGACTTTGCCTAACTCTGTTACAGTTTACCATATAAAACCCACATTTACCATAAAGCTTTTGAGAGTTGGGTGTCAATCAGGGAAATAAATTAAACATTTTTAGTCTGTTTCGTTTGATAAACATAATAGAGAGAAGATGTTTTTTTATTACCGTATTTTCCGCACTATAAGGCGCACCTTCAATGAATGACCTATTTTAAAACTTTTTTCATATACAAGGCGCACCGCATTATAAGGCGCATAGAATAGACGCTACAGTAGAGGTTGTGGTTACGTTATGCATCCATTAAATAGAGCTGCGCTAAAGGGAATGTCAACAAAACAGTCAGATAGGTCAGTCAAACTTTATTAATAGATTACAAACCAGCGTTCTGACAACTCTGTTCACTCCCAAAATGAATAAACAGCTGTTTTATTATTTTCCCCGAGGTAAAGTCAGTGACGTGGTAACATGTAGTGCAACATTTATATCACATAGTGGAGGGGAACCTTTCCTCGATTCAATAAACACGTAAAAAACAGTCTGATGCTGTTACGGTAAATCAAATGTTTGTGCAATCACAATATAGTAATGCTCTAAATAGTGCAAAGCAATAACAATATCATCATCATCATCATCATCATCATCAAACTTTATTTGTATAGCACATTTCAGCAGCAAGGCATTTCAAAGTGCTTTACATCAAATCAAACACAAAAATACAATGCAACATAGAATCAACAATAAAAACAATATCAAGTCAGATTCCGTCAATAAACTTGCAACTGATTACGTTTCAAATACAACTCTAAACAAGTGGGTTTTTAGTTGAGATTTAAAGGAAGTCAGTGTTTCAGCTGTGTTACAGTTTTCTGGAAGTTTGTTTTGAACACTTACAGTCTATAACTTTGGACTTGTTTTTGTAATCTAAAAGCATTATTAGTGAACAAATCACAAAGCTTCCTTAGGTTACTTATATACTAATTTCTTTATTTTTATGGTGATTAAAACCAGAAACATTTAGTTGGTTGTACTGAAATTTCATGGCCTCTCAGAAATGCTATTTTTGCCGTCTGCAGAGTTCAGTGAAGATCAACCAGATCAGCCTGGATGAAAGCGGGGAAAATGTGGGCATCTGCTCTGAGGACGGGAAGGTGAGATCCATCTGTCCATCAGTGCAGGCTGCACATTCTTGGTCCTACAGCTTCTTTCCAATCAGTCGTTTTCCATCTTTAAGCTCCTCTTATCAGCCTCAAACTTTATGTTAATGATCTGAAAGTTTGGAGACAATTCTTCCACATTTAGAGCATTAACCTGGAGTTTTATCTCCACGCAGATCCGCACATAAATTTTTGTCGCAGAATTTTGAAGAGCAGTTTAAAGGCTTGCACGCTGATGCGTTGATCTGTCAGTCAGCCATCAGCCCTTCCATGGGTGTCATCTCCATGTTCTTGCTGTTATCTTGTCTCTTTCCATCATTATCACTACCCTTCATGGATGCAGTCAAGATATGCTCTGTGATATGGCGCTGTCCCCCTACTTTCAGCAAAAACAAGATCTTGTCGCATAAAAAAAATGCAGCAGACAATTAAAGCAGATGCAACAACAGTTGTTCACCGCCAGTAATTCAGTTTGCTGTTAATCCTTTGAAATTTAACTTAATCCGTAATCATCAATGCGAAAAAGTAGAGAGCATCTAAGTTTTATAATATTCCTCAGTCTTGGGAGAAACATGCTCAGATGGCCTACTGTAGCAAACTGAAGCAGTGGTCAAGTCCAAGATTAGGACTTCTAAAGCCTTCAGGGTGTAAAAAAATCAGCTTCTCCACTAATTGGTGACCCAAAGGAAGAACAGGGCACCAATCACACTCTTTTCCAACCACTTTTTTCCCCGCTGGCCTTGGATAGTTGCAGAGACAGCAATTAAAGGAGAAGCGTTCAGTAATTCACCTCTGCGTTTGTGTTTCTGCTGGCTCATCTCTGTTCCAGGTTCAAGTGTTCGGCCTCTACACAAGAGAGGGCTTCCATGAGAGCTTCGACTGTCCTGTCAAAGTATGTTTTTGCCCCCCTTGTAACTTCTTTTATCATCTTGCAAAAGTATTCACACCCCAAGCTTAGGTCTAGGCAATATGACTATAATATTTTACAGAATATAGTCATAGTTTTTGCAGAATAAAATGCATAATTTTCACTGGAAAAAGTATTAAAATTGTGTTGTTTATTGAGAATAAAACTTTGATAAATGGTCTGAGGTTGGATGCAGTGCTCCAGCAGACATTTGAAGTCCAGCTATTTTGAAGTCTTAAGTGGATTTAGATCATTATATTACACACGTGAACACTTTTTAATATTTAGGTGACTTCTTAGGCAGGTTCTTTTATTTACGATGCTGAATGGTAATGCACACAAATATATATTTTTTATTTGTTTTTGTAAAACATTTTACAGACCATGTATTATTTTCTCTGTACTTTTTCAAAAAATGCACAACTTTGTGTTGATCAGTCTTACAAAACGTTATTAAATATGTTAAAGTTTGTGTTTGTAAAGTCTTAAGCTCAGAGGGAAAAGCAGTGAATGTTAGTGATGGTAAAATCTCTTTTCATTTTGCAGGTTGTTGCTTTACACCCTCAGTTCAGCAGATCAAACTACAAGCAGTTTGTCACCGGGGGCAACAAGGTAGGTTTAAACCGTACTTTCCCCCTCCCACAAAGCGGTCATTACATACAGTTTTCAGCGTTTATAGAAATTTTTCTGCCGTAATAATTCCTTCCTGATTGCGTCCGGGTGAAACCGATTCCCATAAAAAAAAAAACGAAGTGACTTTGGCCTGGCTGGGAAAGCAGAACTCGGGCCTTTTGTCTAGTGTGAAAGGCTCTTACTTTTCTGTCTCTTTGCTGGAGTGCTCTCGCCACAGCCGCCCATTTTCACAAAGTGCTATTCTCTCCGCAGTGTTTCAAAAGCAACGCTTTACGAGCGCAGCAAATAGATGCTATTATAAAGAGGCTACATAGTCTTAGGGTTGTCTTTGGAAGACATGTATAGGGTGAGATAAATTTGAACATTAGATTTGATTTCTTCCTCCTCAGAAAAAACATATGCCTATTAAAAATGGATATAGTACAATACAGCTTTGATCTCACGTCATAAATAAGGTGCGCTGACATTTACACAGCAGTGTAAGGAAAACTTTCTCCGTAAAACTCCATTATTAGCAATACTTTGCCATTTTCCTTCAATTGCTGCTGATTCCTCTCCTTTCCATGTTGTGAAGGCCTCCACAAGGTGCCTTGGATGAAAATCAATAAGCTTCAACGGGCGCCAGATCCTGTCAAAGGAAATTCAATTTTGTCTCCCCAGTTCTTTTGTCGTATCATCTCTTTGTAGAGCAAACTGTTTATCAACATAGCCCAAATGCTGAATTAGAGCGAATTCTACCTCTTTGGGAACAAATCTGCACCTCTTTAGGCTGGCGGGGGAGGGAGGAGCTTTTTGTCCAACTTTATACAGTTAGGATGCCGACAATGTGGAGACTGTGCAGGAGATGAATCCGACATGAGGCTATGAATTCCATCTATAATAACACAGATGCTGATTTTTAAATATTCTTCATTCTATACCTATCTCATTGTCCCCAATAAATGGTGTGCAGCCAAAAGAAGCAGTTGGCATCATTATGAGAGATGTGAAATCATGCCTTTAATGCAACACATTTCCAACACTGCCTTTATGGCTTCCACATAGTCTGCTTGCAAAATTTGTCAACCCATATGTGCGTCCAGAATGACTTCTTCCATCAGTGAACTTGAAGCTTGTCCTGCTTCACTGGAGTCGAATGAACAATCTGTCTTAATTTTCCTTGTGCCAAAATACTCTTGAGTGAAATTAAGTCTGCACACAAAAAGGAAAAAGCAGGTTTTATGTCATTATGTACAGTTTGAATTGAATTTATGAGACTTCTAGTGGTACTTAACAGGGTGAGCTACTGTTGCATCAGTGCAATATGCTGTTAATCTACTGCCCTCTGTAGGTTCCACTGCATTACTGCGCTCTAGAGGTTGAAGTCACAACCTCTATCAAAACTTCCACTTTTGATAATACTGTTACTACTATTTTTTTAATGTATTTTGAGATTTTATGTGATAGACCAAAACAAAATGATACTTAATTCAGATATGTAAATAAAATGAAGCTTTTTAGAATTAAAAACACTCTTAATACCAATTACTAAAATCAGCTGCCTTAAAAACGCATAAAATTAGTTAATAGTGTCAGTGTTAGGGGTTGTGTTAACCATCTATTTTCTGTCTATTTTTTTGAAACAGGGGAGGAAGTTGTGAGACTGTATGTTCAGGTCACAGCAAGAAAATCGTTCATAATTTTATTCCAATCATTTCATGTCATTGTGTATGTGTAGTTATTGGGGCCACAGTCAGTGGTTTTTGTCACAGTGGAAAAAAACCACTGTCATCACACATCTGCTTGTTGTGTGATGACACGATGTGAATTGAATGTCATTATTGTTTTTAAAAGTGACAGGTAAAAAAAAAGATTGACTGGATTTTGTTTTTTTGTCCTCTGTCAGTCAAAATGACGAACCACTAAAAAGTCTAGTGCAACCTCTGGTCAGTGTGTTGCTGGTTCTCAGTGTAAATGTTTTGTGAAGGCCTCAGAAATTTGGCATAGAACAATAAACAGCAGCAGGCCAGGCGTAAGATTGTAAAATCTCAAGCTTTGAACAACAAACTCAATACTCCTCAATCAAGAGTACGTGATAACTGCAATCCTGCCAAAGTGAAGGAAAGAGGATGGAAAGAACAACATCGTGGAGGGAAGAAAGTTTTGTTTTTCAGGCAGATTTGAAGCTGGTAAATCCTGAAATCTGATTTCTGCGCTGAAGTAACAGGGAAATGTTAGTTTCAAAGAAATTATTACTTAGAAGAGCTTTTTCTTTTGATATAGTCAATGCATAGTCATGCGTTAAAATATCCTAGTCAAAGTCCAGACCAAAATCTTTTGGCAGCACTGGAAAATTTGTTTATTTGTCCTCCTGGAAATGGTCCTTGTAAAAAATGATGTCCTGTGCAGAACAGATAACATGTTACTTGCTACTTTATGTGGATTAATCACATAAAATTTCATTAAAATCCAAAGAAAGGTTCATTGTCAAAATGTGGAAAGGTCCAGTAGGTATGAATAGTTTTACAGCCACTGTCCAGTAAGACTCTACACCTGCTTTTCTCCTTTAAGTTGCTCCTGTATGAAAGAAACTGGCTGAATCGCTGGAAGATGCTGGTCCTGCATGAAGGAGAGGGAACAATCACTAACGTGAAGTGGAGAGCCAACCTGA
Organism: Gambusia affinis; assembly: GCF_019740435.1. NCBI lineage: Eukaryota > Metazoa > Chordata > Actinopteri > Cyprinodontiformes > Poeciliidae > Gambusia > Gambusia affinis. The sequence continues at coordinate 7,526,316 of NC_057888.1, forward strand.
TAGCCTGGGCCAACAACTTGGTGAGCAACAGCTTCACCAACCTCAAGCCTCCTGTGATAACTGCAAGGATGCTTATGTTGGAAAAATGTTTTCCAGGGAGTAAAAATCTATGACTTCAGCACCAAGCAGCGGATCACCAATGTGCTGCGGGATAACGTGAGTCTGCGGCCCGACATGTACCCCTGCAGCCTGTGCTGGAAAGACGACACTTCTCTCATCGTCGGCTGGGGAACTTCCATCAAGGTCTGCTTCTTGTTCATTTCAGAACTTATTTCAGACACTACCAGCTGCATGTGTAAACATCGTCTTGTTGTTTCTCCTCAGATTTGTGCAGTGAAAGAGCGAAATCCTACTGAAATGAGGGATCTGCCCAATCGCTATGTGGAAATAGGTAAATGAACCATGCAGCAATTGAGCAAATACTATATCTGCTGAAGTTTTACAGAGGTTCACCTAACATTTCTCACCAGTTCTGTGTGATTTAGAAATTGTCCTTCTTTTTCAGAATTAAGAGTACAGAAATTAGTGGATGCATTTATGTCTGGTTGTTGTTGATTATACAATTAATGCAACTAAACTAATGAAGAACAATTACAATTTCAGTGTCAAGAATACATTTATATTGAAATGTATTTATCACATCCATAAAGTACTTTTCTTGTAATCGTGTAGCTTGGTGGTAATGAAAACGGCCCTATTTATTTTGCCTCTACAAAAAGATATTTCTTTCTTTTTGTTTTCTTTTGTTGTAGTTTAGTTTTCTAACAAAAAACTAAACATTATGTTTGGGTTTTATTTATTACATTATTTTTGGTTTTGTGTACACTAAGATATATAGATATAATATATCTATATCTTCAAATGATCTGATATTTATTTATCTTTTATTGTTTTTAATTTTATTCTGTCAATTGATCATTCTAAAGGTAATAATAAAGCTAAGGTTTAGTATTAATTATTAGATAGAATCAAGGAAAAGGTATCAAAGAATTGAAATATTTAACATTTCGCACCCTAAATGTAACTCCTAACATTTGGCTCCTTCCAGTGTCTGCATTTGAGACGGAGTTCTTCATCTGTGGTTTGGCGCCTCTGGCGGATCAGCTCGTCACCCTGTTTTTTGTGCAGGACCCCATGAACCAGATGGTAAAGCTATACCACATGTGTGCATTAACAGACCATAAAGACAGAGAGGATTAGGAGGATAACCCGTTACGTCTGCATGCAGGATGAAGAGGATCGTGCACGGCCTCGTCTCGACATCATCCAGCCTCTCCCCGAAAGCTGCGAAGAGATCTCCTCAGATGCTCTGAGTGTTCGCTTCTACCAGGACAACGAGTGCAGGGATTACCGCCTCGGTGAGAACATCAAACTCGCCCTGGGAGAAATGTCACCCTGCCTTCTTCTGCAGTCTGATTTTATTATACTTCGACCACCAAATGTCAGCGGTAATGCTCTGCACGCAGAGCCATAAATGTATTTTCATTAACAGAGCATTCAGAGGGAGAGTCACTCTTCTACATCATCAGTCCCAAAGACATCGTTGTGGCTAAAGAGCGAGACCAGGACGACCACATCGATTGGCTGCTGGAGAAGAAGAAATATGAGGTTTGTGTTGCTGAACTTTACCCAAAGGCTGCTAAAGGTTAAAAAGGAATGTCAAGAGTTTAATTCGGCATCTTTGTTGGAGACAGGAGGCGCTGATGGCTGCAGAGATCAGCTTCAAAAACATCAAGAGGCACGATGTTCAGAAAATAGGGATGGCTTACATCAATCACTTAGTAGAGAACGGAGACTATGATGCTGCTGCCAGGTCGGTACTGAGTTTGTTTCAGGTTTACACTGGAGATAGAAACAAGCGTGTTATTTCAAATGCAAAAATATATTCTAAAGAGAGAAATTTAGACAGATTTTGCCAGTTTAATCAAAACAATCTGAATCTAAATGTTTTTACTTAAAGAGAGCTAATTTGGGTATATTTACTAAAGATTTAAACATTACATTATCAGGGGGTTTTTGTTCTCTGATTTGTTTCATTGAAGTGCCAAAGATGTTCTTTTTCCAAAGTGGAATAATTATGGACATAAATCTTCACTGATTTTTAAAAGCAAAAGTTGGATGCACAAGTTTATAGTGTAGAAATTATACACAGATATATACGTAAGCTACTGTAATTGTTGTTGTCTAATTGGATATTTGGCCCAATGTCTGGATAAAGACTAAACTAAACTTAAAATGATAACCTCATACAAATTAGCTAAAATAAGATCTGGGCCTTTGGCGGTAATATGTGGTGCTTGAAGTTTGCCTGATTCACCTGGCAAACATCAAAACGTGGAACATCAAACTGTTTTCAAGTTTCCATCTAGCTTTTTATTTGAAATGGAGATTCTATTGAGGCTTGGCATTTTTCAGAATGAATCTGTATATCATGACCTACAATATTTTCTGGTTATTGTTGTGGGTATGAAAGGTTTTGCTTGTGCTTTCACTTGCAGAAAATGTCAGAAGGTTCTTGGGAAAAACATGGAGTTGTGGGAGAATGAGGTGTACAGGTTTAAAACCATTGGACAGCTGAAGGTTCCACTGATTTATTTCAAACAAACCAAAACATTTTTTTAAGTTACTATCATCTTCATATTTAACCTCTCCTTTACCCTCAGGCTATCAGTCAGTATCTACCGAGAGGAGATCTGCGTCTAAGACCGGCCATTTATGAAATGATCTTGCACGACTTTCTAAAAACTGATTATGAGGTGCTTTGTCTTCTTTTATGGTTATTTCATTGTAAAATGATGCATTTCAGTGATCACTTATTTACTCTCTATTTCTTCTTTCTTTTCTCAAAAAGGGTTTTGCTACACTGATCCGGGAATGGCCCGGAGAACTTTACAACAACATGGCCATTGTTCAGGCCGTCAACGATCACCTAAAGAAGGATCCCACCAACAGCACGCTGCTCACCACGTTGGCCGAACTGTGAGTGACCCTAACACATCCATCATTTTAGACGTTTAGCTAAAATTCTTAATACTTTTCCATTTGGTTTGTGATGCCACCTCAGGTACACTTATGACCAGCGCTATGACAGAGCCTTGGAAATCTACCTTAGGCTGAGGCATAAGGATGTCTATCAGCTGATCCACAAACACAACCTGTTCTCCTCCATCGAGGACAAGATTGTCCTCCTGATGGAGTTTGACAAAGAGGTGAGACAACAAAGCTGATATCTAATCAGATCTAAAAATGTGTGCACATCAACTGTTTATTGTAACCTTTCCACTTTTATTTTAAGATGCATCTTGCCCAACTTACCTTAGATATCTATATAAGTTGTGATAAGCTGCGTGAATTAGTTTGGACATGTTTAAACTAAAGCTTGGTTGAAACATTTCTTTTTGAATCCTTTAGCTAAATCCATTCTGTGCAGATAGGTTAGTAAGGTTCTAAATAACTTTACTGAGCGAAGATATCAGCTAAAAGAAGGGTTTAAAAAACATAGCTTGTAATAAAAACTGAAGGAAATATGGGACAACAGTGATATAACAAAAATGTTCTCCAAAAGCAATATCAAGATGAGAGAATTTTGTTTACAGAGGTTCCAAAAAATGCCTGTCGTGCTCTGTGTGTTACAACAATCAACAAGAGACATTTTCTTAAAATTAAAAATCACTAAATTGTCACTGTACTTTGTGGGAGTTGAATTTTATAGGTGAGTATGAGTTTCAAGGAGTGCATGCTCATACAACCAAATTATTGCAGCTTATTCACATTTTTCCAGCAAACTGATTTGTTTTCCTTTCAGGTACAGGATATATGTCACATTAGGAGTGGAAACTGTTAGGAAATGTTTTATGTTGTAACTTTATTATTTCTCAGAAACTTTGCATACAGTTCTGTTCACGTAATGTATAATCTTATGTTGCTAGAAAGCTGTTGATATGCTACTCGACAACGAAGACAAGATATCTGTAAGTCCACTTGGCGGTTTTGAATCCTTTTGTTCTTTACCGAAGTGCGCCCTCTGCTGACGTCTTCTTCCTTATTTCTTCTAACAGATGGACAAGGTGGTGGTGGAGCTAGATGGAAGGCCTGAGCTGCTGCATGTGGTAAGTTGATTTTTAACTGTTGAAGTCTGAAGGATCAAACTTTAATCAGAAAGTAAAGGTTTCGTCGCTCTTTCCGCATCCCAGTACCTCCATAAACTGTTCAAGCGGGATCACCACAAAGGCCAGAAGTACCATGAGAGACAGATCGGTCTGTATGCAGAGTACGACCGACCAAACCTCCTGCCTTTTCTGAGGGATAGCACCCACTGCCCTCTTGAAAAGGTGCGCCCTTCCCTGGAACATGTTAAAGTTAGTGAAGTTAGCAAAAAACAGTTCATAACCTCATCTTATTTTGACTTTTTTGCTCAGGCTCTTGAGATTTGCCAGCAGAGGAACTTTGTAGAGGAGACTGTCTTCCTGCTCAGTGAGTATTGACGGATGAACATGTTTGTTGTTGGAAATGAGAAAACTAATCTGCTCTGTTGCTCGCAGGCAGGATGGGGAACTGTAAACGAGCCCTCCAGATGATCATGGAAGAGCTGGGGGATGTGGACAAAGCTATAGAGTTTGCTAAGGAGCAGGATGACGCAGAGCTGTGGGAGGATCTCATATCTTACTCTATCGACAAGCCACGTAAGACGTCTCATCTCCACTGCTCTAATAGAAGCTTTAATCACCTTTTTACCATCTCAACGGATTCATTTCTTCTCATGGTGTGTTTTTGATTTCCAGCTTTCATCACTGGCCTCCTCAATAACATTGGCACTCATGTGGATCCCATTCTGCTCATCAAACGCATAAAGGAGGGGATGGAGATCCCAAACCTGAGAGACTCACTGGTGAAAATTCTCCATGACTACAACCTCCAGGTTTGTCCAGTTTTTGCTTCATCTAATCTTCTTTGCAAAAAAAAAAAGAATGAATGAATGTTCAAACATTGTCTATGATTCAATATACACTTTCTTATCTGATCCATTACGAAACTATTCAGACTTTTTCATATTTTATCATGTTACCATCACAGACTCAATTATATCAGGATTTATGTGGTGGATGACCACCAAGCACTGGATTACTATATAAAAATCTAAAATGTGTGACCTACATTTTTTAAAAACCACGTTCTGCTACAGCTACAGCTGTTAGTTTTGTGCAGTATATCTTCACCAGCTTTACCTGGATATGGAGGTCTCCAGTCTTTTACTGCCTCTATCAGTTTCTACCTGAATTTAACTCAATCTATCATCCTGTCGACTTTGACCAGCTTCTTTGTTCCATTCCTGCAGCGTGATGCTGCCACCGCTTTGCTTCACAATGGGAATGGTGTGTTCAGGGTGATGTCCAGTATTTGGTTTTCTCTACATTTAGTGTAGAGACCCAAACCTTTAGTTTTGCATCTCATCTGATCAGCTGTTTTGTCTTTTATTTGCTTCTTAAACACTAACATCTTTAAAAAGAACAGCCGAAGAAAACTTATTAAAAAATAAAAAGAACAGTTTATTTATACCCAAAATAAATGACATGTAAGTGGAATCTATTTACAACACATAGCACTCCAATTTGCGCACAAGTACCAGAGAACATAAAACACACTGACATTTGTGGTTTTAACATGGAAAAATGGAAAAAATAAAAAAGCTCAAGGCATTTGAATATTTTTACAAACTGTTACTACAGCTGGTGCAGTAAATATTTATATAAATTTTGATTAAAAAAGAAGTTCAATCCAGAAGTAAGTTTGCTTTGAGTTTGTTTTTAATTAATATATTCTGATTGATCCAAATCAGAAATTTCATAAGAGATATTTCTTAATGTAATAATCTTTAAATCAGCTTTTCTTTCACCCATGTCTAAGATTCTTCTTCGGGAAGGATGTAAAAAGATTCTTGTGGCCGATTCGCTCTCCTTGCTCAAGAAGATGCATCGGACACAGATGAGAGGAGTCCGGGTCGATGGTGGGTCTTTATACTGATGAAGTGGAGATAATGGACGTTAAACTAAACTCATAAAAATACTGTTTCTGTTTTGTTGTTTTAGAAGGGAACATCTGTGAGTCGTGTCACAGCGCCATATTACCCTCAGGTAACGGGACGCTGTTGCAGCTGCATCCAGCTGTGCTAACATTGTTTGTCTAGCCTGGATTTCTGTCTGTGTTTCAGATATGGCCCAGACGTTCAGTGTGGTGGTGTTTCACTGCAGACACATGTTTCACAAGGAGTGTTTACCATCTTCAGGAACTGTAGGTGGAATCTGTTAAGTTTGCATTATATCATTATTTGTTTTTCTTTCAGTTCTTTTTTTTTCATCTCTAACTTTCCTTCTCAGATTCCTGGGTTGCAGTTTTGTAACATCTGCAGTGCAAAGAGGCGAGGACCTGGAAGCGGAATACTTGAGATGAAAAAGTAACAGCTTTAGGCGCGTGCAACTATTGATCCTGTTTCTCTTTTTCTTCTTTTCTTCTCGATGCATTGATCAATAAAAATCCCTTTTCCCTCAGTTGCTGTATATTTAACTATAACAAGTGTAAAATGATGTGCTTTGTTTTGCTTCCCACTAATGTTATTTGCTGAAGAAGAATAAAATCATTCAAACTCTGTCTTCAGTTTGGATCTGATTGTTCGGCAGGTAACTAAATCCTGAGCAGGATAAAATTAACACAGACTGGAGACTTTGTCTGAGATGCAGAACAACAAGGAGCAAATGTAGCTATGTGACAATTATTTCTTTAATAAAAGAGATGGAGAAAATATGCCATAAAATAGTTTCATAATATCTAGTACAAAGAAAAATAAACCTACTCCTTAATGTTTATTCAATAAGCAGAATATGTGTGTAAACAAATATTGGCTACTCAATCACCATGATATAAACCTCACATTTTATATATTAAAATGTCACACTTTTTAAGATGTATTCCCTGAGTTCAGTCTGTTTTTGTAAATTTTTAAGGAATATGTATGAATAGATATTGAACCTGCAGAAACCAAACTGTTAGAAAGAGGGGTGGAAAACCATAGCTTACAAATCTTAGGGTTGTGTAAATTAAGGTGGTAATTTTCACAAGCAACCAGAATTTAATTTAATTCAAAAATGTAAATAACCCAAAAGGAAGATTCCGTATTGCAGTAACTCGAACCATCCAAGCTTCTTTGAAAAGTTATAATAGATGCTAGCGGCTGTGCACACAAAGGGTCTCTAGATGAATACTGCTATTCATGTCTCTACTTCTTCCTTCATGATTGAAATGGTGTTTACAAAGTCTTGATTTTCCCGTAATCTTCAATCATATCCTTCAGTTTCACTTTCAAGATAAAATAATTGTTCTGACACCATGTCATGAAGTTGTCACCAGCTCTGTGCTCAGGCTCTTGTTAGTCATACCAACCTCTTGAAAGTGCTTTATACCACACCCAACCACACTCACTCATACACATGTATGATGACTGGTAGGTAAGTTGTGCACATGGATAGGTAGTAGCAGGAAACTGGAATTGAACCCACAAAATTTGGATTGCATTAAATCTTAAAATTTTGGAAAGCCTCTTCATTCATTGCTGTTCAGCCATAGTATAACTTCACCTCATTTCTGTTGTCTTATTGTTGACAAGGCCCCCAAAGTTGTTATGTCAAGTTTGATAAAGAGGTTGCTGCTGTTTTGTGGCGTGAACACCCTCTGAACAACTACAGGTTGCTCATCTCAACTTCTATCTTTTAAGATTGACTCCAGAAGTAAAAAAAAAATCTTGTTTTTACAGTGAGAGAAAAGCCATTTTCCAATACTATACTTTTCATTGGCACATACTACTCTTTCCAATGTTTTAAGATGTATTGCTATAAAGAAATAATGAACCAAACATTTTCTTTCATTGTGTGAAACGGTAGTTTTCATTAAATTTCTATTTTTTGATTATATTGTTTTGAATAGCTTTATTTTTTTCCAGCTCTTACAGTTGTAATTTTGCCTCTTTCAACTTGTTAAAATCTTTCTTTTAACGCCACATTACTGAATTAATAAATTAATAAACATTAAAACGAAGCCTTCATTCGACGATGTCTGGTTTGCTTTCTCCAGCAATCTTGAGAGTTGGAGCGCGAGCAGGCAGACGATGGCTACGTCACATCCGCAGACTCTCTCCGGAAGTACAGTTAATTTTTATTCACAGGGAGAGAAAAAAACACAGCTGTTGTTGAGAAAGAAAACATCAAAGTGAGTTTATCAGGTAGGTGTGGTGGTTTTGCCTTGTTGGTGAGCTCGGTAAGCCTCAGTGGGAGCTGTGCTCAGTGTGTGAAGCTGCTGTTTTGTTCTTTGTGAGTCTCGCTGCGCTCATTTTTCTGCGAGTTGGCAGCAGCTAGCGTTAGCTTATAGCTATCCATCAGCTAACTGACCATTTCTGACTGCCTGTTCTGCTCTCACTGACAACTACCTCCCTCCTCCGTTAGATTATCACTTAGAGCATTTGTTAAAATGGGTAATATGTAGATTGTACGTCGTGTTACTTGATAAGCAGTTACTTTAATTCCAATTTATCTGTTTGTGTCCACCATTAGCCTGCCTTGTTGCATGCATGATAAACATCAGCTGCAGGTCTATGGTGTAATGCATGTTTGGCAATGAGTTTTTGCATGTTTATGTGTTATTTTAGCAGAAATTAAATTTAAAATGCAAAGAAACAGATAACTCAAAGTCGGTTTTTATCAATAACTCTAAGAGCAAGTTGCATTAGGTAAACTGCTTGGAAAATAGTGTTTGCACACTTATAGAAATCCTTGTTTACGTTTTTAAAATCTCAATTAAATGATTTAGAGTAGATTGTAATATCAGACAAAAATGACTGTAGTGAGTAAAAGACAGTTTTCAAATTATGATGCCATTTACTGAGGGAGAAAAGCTCAAGTGCAAACGAGTAGTGAATTCTTAACCCTATTAACCTATTAACTCTATTGGAGGAGTTACATTAGTATAAGAATCTCAAGAATCTAGAATCTAACTATCTCTTCCACAGCAGCTAATCATGTTTGAATACAGCCTTTTACTAGGCCACTCCAAAACCTCCATTTTTTTATTTTTTATTTCCTTTTTCAAATCTTTCCACTTGCTGGTGTGCTTTGGTTTATTGCTCTTTTACATAAACAAAATGTTCTCAAGCTTAAGGTTCTCAAGATGGTTGCTGGACATTCTCCTGAGTAACTTTCTGGTTTAGTAGAAGTGATTAAATCAATTATGAGTAGTCATCTAGGTGTTGTAGAATATGGATGTGGTGAAAGCAATTTTAGCCAGATATGATTTGACTCTTTATACTCTTTGGTCAGCAGAGGATTTTACCTCACAATCTTTCCATAAGCTAGTTTTGCTCTGTCTATATTTTTATTGTTGACTCGTGAACATCTAACTGAGATATGTGAGGTCTGCAGTGCTTCAGATGTTGTTTTGAGTTATTTTCCAACCTCTTGAATGAGTTGTCAATGCCTTCTGCTATTATTTAAAGAACATTATCAAAGTACAATTATTATGGATTTTGGATTGTTGTCCTTTTTGACTACCTCCTTTTGTCCATGTTCAATGTTTGGAAATGAACTACTGTTGCTAGTTGTGAAATAGTTTCACATCATGATGCAGCCGTTACCATGTTTGATAATTGCTAGTGCTACTGTGAGCTTAGGTTAAAAAGTCTTACTTTGAGACAAAAATACTTCTTTTCATTGTGGTGAAATGCCTTTGTGTGGTCTCAATCCACAGTTTAAAAATAGTTCAAATTTGACTCTCCAGCAAATGGAGCTGATGCAGATTAAGACATTGTTATGACAAGATTTGTTTTGATAAGTTTGTGTCCCTAGTTGTAAACATTTTAGGTGCAACACAATGGATTTTTATTTTACTAGTAATTTTTTGTTATCATTTTAATTTCATTTTAAGTAGAGATAGACATCTACCACCTTTTTATTCAGATCAGATTTGGGCACACCTGTTCATTTAACTTGACTTAAGATAGTAGGGTTTGTAGAAGACTCCTTTTTGTTGTTCAGACCAACAAATTCTAAAACATTTGAACCAAAAAGGATAGTAGATGTAAAAGAAAATCTGTACATCTTTCTTTTATTGAGGCAAATGTCTGAGTCCCTTCTTGGACCCACAGTAATTATTTTTGTTACATATAGCATGTCTAAGTTATTACTGTGCAGGTAAAAAGGAAATGACGCATTATAATTATTTTCTTTTTTTTGTTCATAGAAACAAAAACATATACATTTTGGCCCACTGTTCAAAAAGTTTTCGCAGCACTGCCAGCATTTTATTTAATCTAATTGTAAAAGTTCTACACAGGAAGTTGGAACGTATCAAAACAGGGTGTTCAAAATTAATGCTATCATAATTCATTGATAATGAAGGCTAAAATTAAGCTGAAATTGAACAGGCTGTTATTAAAAGTCAGCTCAATCCCAGGACTCAAAGTGTCAAGCAAAGACAAATTTACCTCTACCAAGGTTAAATATCCAGCCAGAATGAGATGAACAGATGATTAATGACATTGATGCTCATTTGCTGTGGTTTTTAATTTACAACACTGTCCAAGTCTCATTGTCCTTTTCTATTTCTGCAGAATGCCTGCCTCAAAGAGAGAATTGTCGCCCCCTGAATCTCAGTCCAAGATGAGAAAGGTGGAAGAGGATGGAGATGATTTACAATCCAAAACTGGACCAACTAGCAAATCTCCCAACACAGGAACCCAACAAGCTAAGCAAAAAAGATCTTCTATGGAAGATGAAAATAATTCATTAAAACAGAGTTCTCCTTCAAATGATTCCAGTCCAACCCCTTCAGACCCACCTTTTAAAAAAGCCAAGCTTCAAACAGCCTCAAGTGCCTCCTATGGAGAAGCTCCCTCACTGCAAGCTAACTCCAAAGGTTCCCTGAAGCAGACTGCCTCAGCAGAATCTGATAAGGAGCTGAGCAGCGACACGTGTAAGGTGGACTTGTTCAGAGAGCGGGATGATGAAGACAAGGCCCGCTGCATCAAAACATATTCCAACAAAGTCAAAGCTAAACGCAAAGCAGAGGAGGGTACGTCTGATCCACTGGACATGAGTCACGATTCATCACCTGCATCATCCGATTCTGTACAGATCGAGCACAACTATGGTAGAAACTTGGATTCAACATCTTCTCAAAGCTTATCAGATACTGATCAGCAAGAAACTTCAGTTGATGCATCGAATCTGGTGGTGTCTGAAAGAGAAACGGGTGACTTGGCAGCTGAAAAAATGCAACTTTTGGAATTTGAAAGCCAAGAAAACAAAACATCTTCAAGAGAAAATATACTTGTTTCCTCTTCTCAGGGTGAGGAACAGATAGATAAAATTGGGTCCACTAAAATCCTAAAGGGCGTAGATAATGAAACGCTATCATCGTCAGAGGAAACACTATGTTCAGTTCCCGAAGATGTGAATACTAGCTGTAGAGGTGAAGGTCGCTCTCCATTGAGCCATCAGTCTCCTTCTGAAGAAAATCAGTGTAATCTAAAATGTGAAACAACAAAGGGTGAGCAGAAGGAACCCGAAACAAGAGGAGGCCTGAGTTTTGGAAAGGTACAAAATGTGTCATCGGACGAAACAAATTCCCCTTCAGTGACTGAAAACTGTAAACAAGAAACCCAGGCTGATAGAAGAGTAACAAAAGGAGAGCCCTTAACATCTCTGAAAGAAGAATCAAATCCTGAAGAGAGACACCATAAGGCTCCAGGAACAGATGGTGACTTGTGTGAGGATTTGAACAAAACACAGGAAAACTCTGAGGAAAGACTTGAAGAAAGCAGCAGAAAAAGGGTTGACTTGCAGTCTCCTTATACTGGTGCCAGTTCTGATCTTCCTGCAGAAGAACAGAATCACAGCTTGATCCGTGACACTCAGTCTTATTGTCGGGAGATTTACGATAAAAATCAAACAGCGGACCCTTCTGAAAATATAGTCGTTCCACTGAATCACATAATTCAAGACAACATGACCAAAGTAGAATCTTCAAACGTAGACAAAGAGAGTGTTACGATCATTCAATCTGCTGCTGTACCAAAGATTCAAGATAAAGAGGATTTAGCGGCTTCAAATCCAAGTGTTATGGTTGATTTACAAATCTGGGAATCTACTGCCAACCCGTCCACAGATTTTCAAAAGCAGGAAAATGTTGGAATCATGGCAAGCAAAGAGACTGTGAGTGAAGCAGAGAAACAAAATATAACAAAAATACAGATAGGAATTACATCAGATATCATAAATCCCAGTACTCCAGTGGTAATGCAAAAGCAGGAATTCTATGAGGTCAGGGAACCTTCTCCTACAGTTGTATCTACACAGAGCCGTGATCATGTTACAGTTGATAAATGTGAAAAGATGAATACTGTTGAATGCTCTGGCAAATTTCAGGGTCAAAGCGGGATAGAAACACAGCCTGTTGCAGTGTTAAAGCTTTTAGAACATGAACCGGAAATACAAGTGCAGGAGAACCAAGTCAGTGAATCCACCACTGTAGAAAAAGATCCAAAGTCTCCAGAATGTTTTGCTACAACGGATGAGACTCTAACAGAAGTGGACATGCAGACCTCTAATATATCCAAGGAGGTCTTTGAAAGGACTCTGATAGAGCAATCACGCAGTCAGATGAAACAGCTAGTCAGTGAATGCACCACTGGCATATCTGATAAAGCTCACAAAGATCTTGATAGTGCAAATTCTGCTACTGAGACTCACAAGGAGGTAAACAAAGAAAATAAGGTCATGTCAGAGGCCGTGTCAAATATTGCTCCTATAGAAGAAACCAAAATCCAGCTGTCTAATGAACCCAGTGATAGACCTAACACAGCAAATAAAGATCTGGAGAATGCAAATGGCTCTGATCAGAGTCAAATAAATGTTGAAGAAGCTGCAGAATCCAAGGATGATGTCTGTAATATTGCAAAAGTCAAAGAAATGCAAAGCCAGTTCACTGAACCCATAACTGAGATACCTGAAGAAGCTTACAGAGGTCAGGATGGTCCCTGTACTGCTCAGGCTCAAATCAACATTAATGACCTGTCTGCAGCAACATCTGATGAGGTCTCAGGTATTACTCTTCTAGAAGAAATGCAAACCCAGGCAATCATGGAACCTACTACAAAGATAGCTGAAGAAATTCAAAAAGATTCAGTTAGTTTAAAGTGGGCCCTTCAGACTCAAATCCATGTTAATGTCACACCTGATGAGGTTTCTAAAACTGCATCTATTCAAGAAGTGCAAAACCAGATGGTCAGTGAACCTACCATTAGTGACAAAGCTCATAAAGATCAGGAAATTACTAGGATCACTGTAAATGCTGCTGCTGCTGAAAGTCAAGAAGAAAAAAATTCAGAGGTTATAGCTATTACCGTTACTCAGCTGGTAACACCAACAGACATTTCCAATCTCACACAGACTCCAATTGAAGTTGATGTTGCATCAGAAGAACTTTGTAACATGGCACCTGAGGAAGAAATCCAAACCCAAGTGGTTGGTAAATCCATGATTGACATATCCAATGAATATCAGTTAGAAACTGCAGGAGAGACTGTTTCTTTATCACCAGAGGTGTTGCAAAGCCAACTGGTAAATGAACATGTTATTGACATGATCAACGAGGTGCAGGAAGATCCAGAGCATGCAAATTGTGCTCCTCAGACTCCAATTGAAATTGATGTCACAGAAGAGCTTCCGAACTTGGCACCTGCAGAAGAAATGCAAACTGAGATTGCTAGCAAATCCCCCTTTGATGTGTCTGATGAACATCTGGAAAATGCACATTCTAGAAGCAGAGAAGATGTTGCATGCGATTCTGCTCAGACTCAATTAGAAGCTGCCTCATCATCAGAGGGGTTGCAACAGCAACTGATGAGGGAACCTACCACTGACATTAGCAGCAAGGTGCAGGAACATCTGGATGTTACAAGTGTTTCTTCTCTGACTCTAATTGAAGTGAATAAATCTGAGAATGTCTCTAACATTGCACCTGTAGAAGAAATGCACCCCCAGATGGTCAATAAGTGCACTATTGAAGTACAGGATGTAGGTCATACAAATCTGGAAAATGCCAACTCTACAACCAGGGACAATATATGTGTTTCTGTTGTTGGTCAAAAACAAGCTGATGGTGGAATTGTAGGCACATCAGTGGAGGTCTCTGTAACAGCATCTGTAGGAGAAATGCAAACTCAGCTTGCCATTGAATCTAACAATAACATACCTGATGAATACCAGAGGCATAGTGTTCATTGTGTTCATGTTGATCAAAGTGAACTGCAAGCTGATGGAGAAATTCCTGCCACATCACAGATGCAATCTAACTATCCTCCAATAGATGACACGCAGCCCCAGCTGGTCGGTGAACCTAATATACCCAACAAAACACAGAAAGACCTGGAGAAAGAAAGCTGTGCAACTTGGACTCCGATAGAAGTTCTTGCAGAGGATGTAGACATGCAAACACAGCTGGTCAGTGAACCTACCACTGACTTACCAAAGGAAGTACAGAAAGATTTTGAAAATGCAAATTCTGCAGTTGAGACTCAAGTAGAAGTTGGTCCCACGTTAAAATTCTCAACTGTTGGATCTTTTGAGAAAATGCAAACCCAGCTGGTTAGCGAACCCAATGTTGGCACACCAGATGAAGGTCATGACAGTCATAAAACGTCAAGTCACCAGAGCAGCTTAGATATTACATGTGCTCCTGATACTGCTCAGAGTCAAGTGGAATCTGATAAAGAAGTTGTAGCCACATCCCAGGAGGTCTCTAACTTTCCTCCAATGGAAGAAATGGAAACACAAACAGTTACTGGACCTGTTACTGAGATACCCAGCGATGCTCAGAAGAATACAAATGGTGCTGCTCTTCTGGAAGTGGCTGCAGGCTCACCCAATGACGTCTGTAACATTGCCCATACTGAAGAAATGCAAAGCCCGAATGTCAGTGAACCTAATCCAGACATATCAGCTGAACCTCTAGTTAAAAACTACAACAAGGTAAATGTGGAAATTGTGACTGTAACACAGATACAAATGGAAGTGGACACAGCAGTAACAAAAGGGAGTCCAGTTTCACCCTGTTCCCTGCATAGCAATCAAAATCAAACAGAACTTGACATGGAGACTTCAGAGAAGAGTTTCAACATTGGTTGTGTGGTTGAAGCACATAGGCAGGAAACTCTCAATGTAAGTGAACAAACAGCAGGAGATAACGTTGATGAAGTTCATGATGATGTGATGATTGACAACAAAAGTGTGAACAAAACCAGCTGTAAAGAATGTGTCACTGTAGAAGATAATCCAATACAATCTGAAATGCAATGCACGTCAGCAACAGAGGATTTTATAGCCACACCATTAATGGAAATGCAGAAAGAGGAATGTCGAGATGAAACTGACGTTTTGAGTGCAAACTATCCAGCTGTGGAAATGCAAAACAAAATGAGTCGGCATGTTGAGAAAAATGCAGATTCTATGACTGTAACTGCTGCAGAGAATAAGATGGAAACTGACTCTGCAGTAAAGAGCTTTGCTTCATATTCTACTACTGAAACACAAATCCACCAGATCTTTGATGGAACTCAGTCTGCAAGTGACACAAATGAGGGTAGTGAAGAAGTGACCAAGGCAGTGGAAGAATTTGTTGGCGTAGGTGAGAATAAAATCGAAATGATTACGATACAGCCTCTTGAGGAAATTTCTCAACCAACAATGGTAGTAGAAACAAAATCTCAAAAGAGCCTTGATGCAAGTCAACCTGCTGAAGACTCAAACATGAGCATTGAAAATGAGAACGAGACTTTCAAAGAACCCATTGTTATTGGTGAAAATCTTGTAAAAGTGGAAACACCCAAGCCTTTGGAGGAGATTTCTCAACCAACGTCTAACATACAAGCACAAAGCCAGAAAGCTCAACAGGACCTCAGATTGTCTTTTTCACCAGCTCCTACTGAAATACACAACCAGGTGAGCATTAAAGTAACCGAGCTTGTAGGAGAGGCTAAAGCTGTCGAAAAATGCACTGGTATTTTTGAGAACATAATGGAAATACAAGCAGTACCTCTTGAAGAGATTCCTCAACAAATATCTCAAAGACAAACTGACACTCAGAAAAGTCTTGTGAAGGAGACTGTAAGAAATATATCTAAAAAGTCCCCAGAAAGGTTTCCCACGATGGAGAGTGATGAAAATGAAAATCAGATTTCTGAAGAATGTGTCACTGTTGCCAAGAGTCCAAATGAAATGAAAATTCAAACAACAACAATAATACAGGAAATCTGTCATGGAAATGATAAAGAGGATGTCAGAGAATGCCCTAGAAGTTCTGATGTTTCAGAAGAGGTAGAAATGCAGAGGACAGAGAGACGGGAGGAAATTTCCCAACCAACGTTTACAGAACAAAAACATAGCCAGAGTGGTCAGGACGTCACTGAATTCACTGCAGACACCCAAATTTCATCTTCATTGCTACAACCTGAAACACAGATCCAGAGGCTTGATCTTTGTGTGGAAAATGATAACCAGACTACCAGAAAAAGTCAGAGTATTACTGAGATTCAAAAAGAAATGGAAGTAAAGAAATCAGAGTTGCCTGAAGGGATCTCTCACCTTATGGAAGAAATCCAAAGCCAGAGAGATGAGGTCAGTGAACTCCCAGCAGACCCTCAAGCAGAAAAAGACTCTCCTCCTGCTGGGAGAGCATTAACCTTTATCTCTGTTAATGCTCAAGTTGTCAGACCTTCTGTAACAGACATTCATGCATCAGAAACCCCTGCTGAGATTTATTTTGAGAAGTCTGTTGTTCACCATCAACAGCAAAGAGGCAAGGAGGTTGCTGAAGAGTATGGAAATGAAAAGGAGGTCACCTCTTTACGTGAGAATGTTCTAGAGACTGAAATTAAAATGGAAACGTCTGCAGAGATGGGCAAGATTTCTTCTCTCGAAACTGCAGCAGAACACCACAACCATATGGCAAAAGAAATCAACGAACACACCACACACATATCGGACAAGGAACCACTTCCTGTTCCTAACTTTGAAGTTACCAGGAAGACAGAGCCTGTTGTTGAGAATATAAGAACAACAACCTCATTAGAAGACGACATAAGAAGACAACTAATTGATGAAATCAGTGTTGACAGACCTGTTAGTAATCTTCAAGATGCTGATGGGAGCAAAGTAGTTGTGTTGGTTTGTACCCAACAAGATGAGTATGGTGGTGTTCAGGCATCAGAAGAGGAGATTAGGACAGCTAATGAAATGGAGATCCATTTTAATGAAAACCAGGTAGTTTACGAACCTATTAGTAGTCCAGAGAGCAACAGTGGTGGTGAAATTTATACAAAAATTGAGCTGGGTGGTAGCATTTCTGTTCTGGACATACAGAACACAGAAATCCCCCTCGCTGTGGGTGATGGAGCAAACCTTTCAGTCAATGATGTTAAATTAGGAACTGTTCACCCTCAGCAAGAGGACAAAGACGAAATTACTGTTCCAAACAGCCAGGGTTTGGAGGACATGGAGGTTCAAACTACCGGGGAGGTACAAGGTCCCACATATGCCCAGTTGGAGCAGAGTAACACAACAGCAAACACTGTTGACATCAGTGCTACAGATGGACAGTCAGATGATGCTGCAGAAAAAAGTGAAAGAAGTGCTATTCCAGAATGCACTAGTGCAGTAGAGTTTCCCAAGGAGGTACAAAAAAATGCTAGACTTGAGGACGCTCAAACTCACAGTGAAGTTGAGATAACAGATGGTGCATCCGAAGAGTATGTGATCTTGGAACCGGTTTTGGAGAATGAAATTCACTTGGATATCTTGACTCAGGCTGCAGCTGAATCAGGATTGTCAAATCCTCCCTTGGATGGTGGATTGCTAGGTAAAGAGCCAAATCAAAGTATTTTAAATGGCTCCCAGAAGATGGAGATACATGAAGCAACTGAAAATGTTAAAGATGCTTCTGAAGCCAGCACAGAGGAAGTTTTACCTCTGGATGTTTTTCACAGTGCTCAATATTCTGAAGACCATACCTCTAGTGTGGATGCAGAAATGTCAAACACCGATACTCAGCCCTCAACTAAAGATGGTAATGTAGCAATAATGGAGAACCCTGACCGTAACTTGGAGCTACAAGAAGTAGAGATTCTCCAGGATATTGAGATTGGTCGGGAGATTGTTGTGGCAGAGGATGACGAGGAAGATGATGACGTTAAAATAATAAAGCCACCCAAACAAACTTCTGAAGACCCTCCAAAATCCGAAGAGAGGGTAGTAAATAAAAATAAAGACGGAATTAGCAGTGTTTTGAAGGAAAAAACTGAAGATGATAAAAAGCTACCTGAGGTGGAAAAACCTAAGAAACAAGAAATGAATACACAAGCAAGAACCAAAGCTCGTCTTGCGGCGTTGGCCGAACAAAAGGCTGCAGAGTCTAAGAGAGCGGCACAACGACAGCAACTGAACCTCCTGGCGCTCTGTCAAGAAATTGCAGAGGACATTGCCACAGACAGCATGTTGTTGAAGAGGATAGAGGAAGAAAAACAAGCAGCAGTAGCAGCAGCTGCCAAAGCTGAAGCCAGCAAGAGGGAACAACCAGCAGTTACCTCACAAGATGCAGAGCCAGATAATGTTGCAAGCCCTGCTGGACCAGAAGGGAACTCCACTTCGGTGACCCCTGCTCTTGAGTCGTCTGCTGTCCAACCCTCTATGGCAGAGTCGGCTGAACCCAAACCAGCCACAGAGCCTCAGAAAAGACGCTTCTTTATATCGCAGATTTCAGTGCCACTGAAAGCCCATGAAAAAAAGAAGCTGACCCGATATCAGAGACTCAGGCAGGTTGAGCTGCAAAGGGAGAAAATGTCTTGGGCTCGTGTGAAGAAACTAAAATCTGATCAAGCAAATCAGATGTTTTCAGACATTGACTGGCAAGCGCCTTTTTCTGGTGGTTTTTTAATGAATCCCATAACTACGCTTCCTCCACCAGCGACGAGTCCATCAATAACATCCCCAGCAAGCCCTGCTCCTGCCAATAAACCTGTTCCACCAAAACCAGAGTCCCCTAAGGCTGAGCCAGCTGCGACGGAACCAACTAAAACAGAAAATTCTCCCACTCAGCCCCCTAAACTAGAAACTACCAGAACTGAGCTTTCTAAGAAAGAAACAGACAAAGTTCAGCCACTAAAAGCTGAAACTACCAAACCGGAACCGCCTGTTGTTGAAGTTCGTAGAAGCACGAGGCAAAGTAGGGCTCAGGCATCTCAACCTGCTGCAGCCACTCCAGGGCCTGCTCCGAAAGTGACCCGGTCCGCAGCCAAGAGGACTCTGCCAGCAGTCCCTCCTCCTATGCCCAATGGACTTAAAGCTCAAAAACTGAAGCCTGTAGAGTACACGCCGTACAAACCCAGACCCAAGTACTCCCCAGATGACTTTGAATTAGATGATGACGACATGTTGCTAGTTGCTCCAAAAAAGCCAAATCAGCCCACACAACCGCCTCGCCCCGGGATCCCTGCTCAGCGTCCCGTACCTTCATTAAAAACAACTGATTCCCTACAACTACCTACCCAGGCAAAACTGAAAGTTCAGAGCACACCTGGACAGATTTCAGCTCAGTCAAAGTCCACCACTGCAGCTCAGCCTCAAATAAAGCCAACACAAATCAAGCCTACCGTTCCAACCCCTCAGTCAAAGTCTACGTCTGCAGCTTCTTCAAAACCAGTTTCTTCCAAAACCAACTTGGCTGGAGTTCAGCCCGAGCCCGCCACTAATATCCCTCCTTTGTCAAAAACAGCTGGTGAAAATGTAACGCTGCCGAAGCAGCCAGCTCCAACAGAAGATAAGCCACCTCAATCGAAGCCTTCAGTAGCTTCAGTGCCTCAGAAACCCGAAAATCCTCCAACCCAGGAGAATAATAAACCCAAGGTAACTCCAGATTGATTTGTTTTAAAGTATTAGCACCAGTATTATGAACATGCTATGACCGAAGCTTTTCTTTTTTGTACACAGGGTACATCTGGTTCATCTTCACCAGTTTCTGCCTCTTCCTTTACACCTGAGAACAGTACCAACATATCTGCTGCAACAAAGTGTGAAGAAATATCTGCTGGTTCGTTGTTGCTGTTGTCATCTCAATTCAATGCAGGACAAATCTGCTACTTTTGCTTTCAACCTTTTAAACTTCTCTGTCTTAACATTAACCATGCTTCCATTTTAGAATCCCTTTCTTGTCCACCAGTTACTATGACCGTTCTGCCTCCGGGGAGTAACACAGAATTAGCTTTGACAGAGGAGAAGACATCAGAGAAGCCCTGCCAGCAGTAAGAATATTCATGTTGGTTGTTCACTGTCTAGCACTCCTCCTCTGTGATCCATCCTTCCACCCAGAAGTCTTACATTTTGGATATAACAAAGGGCAACTGGTGTGTCACTTGGAGTGTTAATAGTGCGAGATTTTTTACAGGCCACACACTACACTAAAAAAACATTTCATAAGGGCACTTTTGGTCCAGAGGAAAAGGGCAGGTGCTCTAGCACCACCTACTGTCTATCTGTGCACCGCTCTGAACTCTTACCACCCATCCATCCAAGTATCCATTTTCCTATTCTTTATCTGTTTCTCTATCTGTTTGTCCAGTGTACCCCATCTATCCATCTGTTTGTCCATATGGCCATAACCCATTTATTTGTTTGTCCATCCATTTTGTTTACCCATACTATGTTCTTTTATCCATCTGTCCATCCATCCGTTTGTCCATTATCCCAGTTTTCCATCCCATCATCTCTCTTACTGTCTGTCCATTTCTTCATCCAATATTCCATCCTTCTCTCCATCTGTTTGTCCAATTTTCTTTAGTTCATCTGTTTACCCATCTGCTTGTCCAACCAATCATCCATCCATCCGTTTCCAGGCACCATAATTAAAACTTGACTTCCTTAGAAATATGTTAATACTTGAAAAATTTCCTAAGGTTCTGGGATCTGACTTAGAAGGAATATTCCTGATGTGTGTCTGTTTTACAGCGGAGAGGAAAAGCCACAAGAAGCAGCGACTCATCAAGAGGTCGACAAAGATGGCACTCAGACGGTAATTGTGAGCATAAAACTCCCCCATCATAATTTTACCAAAGATCTCGTACAGATTAAACAGGACTACTGTTGCATGTTTTGTAAAAACTGTCATCTTTTGTCTGCCAGGATGTGGGACAGAAACATTTTGGGCCAGAAGCCTGCAGCGTGTGTGGGATGCTCTACTCTGCTGCCAACCCTGAGGATGAATCTCAGCATTTACTGTTTCACAATCAGTTCGTCAGTGCTGTCAAATATGTGGTGAGACCAGTCTGCATTCACACAAACCATGTGTCGAGAATCTCTTCGTCACATTCATTTTTATTTGTTTAGCTCATATCTTGTGCTTAGTTGAGCTAAACAGGCACAAGGTATGAGCTTGTGCCTTGTGCCTGTCCTTAAACCGGAGTGTCCTTAAGTTTTTGACCAGTTTAAAGACACTCCAATTATTGTGATTGATATGGAATATCTCAAAGATGCCATTTTCTTTTAACGGTTTAATATATGTTGTTTTCAGGGGTGGAAAAAAGAGAGAATCATGGCAGAATATCCTGATGGCAAGATCATCCTCGTCCTCCCTGATGATCCCAAATATGCCCTGAAGAAGGTCTGTTTCAAGTGTCGGGGCATTGCCTTCATGAACAATGCAGAAGTTAAACCTTTGTGTGTCATTTTGGACCTGCTGTAGCTTGATAATTAATTGTCCATCTCAGGTGGAGGAGATCCGGGAGATGGTGGACAATGACCTTGGCTTCCAACAGGTGGAGACAAAGTGTCCCTCTCAGACCAAAACCTTCCTCTTCATCTCTATTGACAAGAAAGTGGCTGGATGTCTCATAGCAGAGCACATCCAAGAGGTACAAGACTGCAGGCTCTTAAATCTAGCACACTGTTTTGTCTTTGAGGCTTTTGAAAATCAAGATTTTCTCATATCTACTCAAAGGGTTACAGAGTGATCGAGGAGAATCCTCCTGAGGGCTCAGAGGGGGAGAAGGTGATGTTTGAACATCAGAGAGCTTGGTGCTGCTCCACTACGCCAGAGCCGGCCATCTGCGGCATCAGTCGCATCTGGGTGGTCGGCGTGATGCGGCGTCGGGCTATCGCCACACGCTTGATTGAGTGCCTAAGGTTGGTCTTAGTATTCATACTCAACGTTTTCACATTTTACGAGCAAGTCCATTGGGATTTTAAACTAAACTATGGAGTAGAAGGAAAGGATGAATGGTTTTCAACAGGCAAAAATCTGAAAGTGTGGTTTGTATGTAGATATTTTTATTCTTTTCTCTGATGCCTCTAAATAAAATTCACTGCAACACTTCACACTTTGGTTGAAAATTGATAACCATGTATAATCTTTCTAAAAAAGTTTCCAACATCTCTTGGTTTAACACAAAATAATGCGTTTTACAAACAAAGAAAACTTTTTACATAATTAAAGTTGCTTTTCTTTTTTACACAGGAACAACTTCATTTACGGTTCCTACCTGAGCAAAGACGAGATTGCGTTCTCAGACCCCACGCCTGATGGAAAACTCTTTGCCACCCATTATTTTGGCACATCTCAGTTTTTAGTTTATAACTTTGTGAGTGGGACCCGCTCGATCCAGCCCAAAACTGACTCGGTATGACAGTCTGATGGAGGAGGCACCAATGGATTCAAACATGAAGTCTTCACAGCATGACACAATTTACTCCGAGAAGTTGGTGATTGGACTAAAACTCAGGATGACAACTTTAACTCTTCCGGGCATAGTATTTAAAAAAGAAAAAAAAAATTCTTTAGATTCTTTTTAAACAAATGGTTGGTTTTGTTAGAATACACATGCATGAAATGAGAGCAATAGAGTTTAAAGAGCATATTATTTCTGTGTTCAGCAAACTGAAACAGCTTTTGAAGCTGACTGAAGATGAGTCAGGATCTCCTGGATGGTGAGGCTGCCATCGTCTCCACTTTATGGGTGTGAATTGTAGATTGGAGCATTCATCATGTGTTCCTGTATAAACCAAGCCATATATTGTTCACATTTTAGCTTTTTGCTGTCTTATTGTTGTTTTCAAGTTTCACCAATATTCTCTTTATTTTAAATTTGCTTTGTTGATGATTGTTAATTGTGTTTTATTTACGTCTTGACCACATACCCTCTCCCTTCCGGCATACGGATTTTTATTAAGTTAGTGTAGAGAATCATCCTTATTCTTTAGCAACAACTTAAAATTTATATCGAATCATGTAGATTTATGTGTACTATTACGAGATTTATAACGGAAGTTGAGAAATATCTTAAACCTGTGTGTTTTTTGTTTTTGATATTAAGGTCCAGTCTTCACATGAGGGTTTAGATCACACTCCGATTAACAGCATCATCTCTCAATTCTGTCATTGTTAAAGCGGTCGCCTTTTAGAGAGACATTTTGTTTAAGAAAAACAAGAAGAAATTGATTTATATAAACCTCTTATGTAAATATTTATTTAAATAAACCATGTAAAATATTTGTTGATGCCGCCTAGTGGTGATTATTTTTCTTTTAATGTAGGAAAAGTTGCTGTTAATGTACACAGATGTAGGTTATCAATAAATGTTACTGAAAGGTTATTTTTGTTTAGAAATACAATAAAAAACCTAAATTCATATTGTATGTATGCCTTGTACACAGAGTAATATATTTCATTGTTCACTTCAGATTATTATGAATAGGGATGCACCAATATAATTTTTGTCTTTTATTGGCGATTCTGGTCATATGAAAACATAAATAGTTAGAATTAGCTTTTTACAAATAACATCATATGTAAAATATTAGATCCTATCACCTCTATAGAATTTCTGGATCCTGTGGATGTAAATTGTAAAAGATTACATCTATAGGATCCACTATAGGATCTAAAGATCCACAGCTACAGTTAGATCTCTTCAACAGATGAATAAAAAGACTGGTGTGAAGTCTCGCTAAAAAATGAAAGCAGGATTTATAAATCTTTTCAGTAAATGATTAGAGAAGAGCAACAGCTGTAGCCCATGTTGTGAATATGTCTTCATCTTTATGCATTTATTTAAAATGAGGTTCAAGTTCAACTCTTGAATTTGGTTTCCTACACAATCCTCTCAAAACTGCAGTTACACATAATACTTTGTGTACCTTTTTCTGCCACAGCTTTTCCTTCCACTCAACTTTTCAGTAGTTCGTCGGTTATTAAACATATAATAAAATCCCAATTTCAGTAAAAAAAAAAGTCCCAGTTGCTTTCGCACCTTTACCTGTTTTTCTTCCATGATAGGGGGATTTTCAGAAAAAAATCACATTTGATTTTCATTGGCTCTGAAATACAAACCCCCCCCCCCACTTAAATATGTAGCTGTAATTTATTAAATGAATTATTTTAAGGTCATTTTTTTATGACCTTAAAATCTATTGGGATCTATTTGAGTCTTGACTGTTTTAAACGGTGGGAACTTTCTTGCTTGAAGATGTAAACACTCCCCTCTTAGCACATTCCTCGACGCTCCTGTCACAACACGGGGCTGCTCGATGGCAACTTCTGAAGAGCAAAACAGCCTTAGAACAACACAAACGCTTCCTCAAACAGAGGGGGACAAAACCGAGTTCTCCACTGACTCCTCCTCAGGAGTTGATACAAATCAGGAAGAGACAAACAGAGCCGAGCTTGTTTAGGTGTCTTTCACTCAACAACCACCAATGGCATTTCTTTGTTGTTTGGTGCACAAAGGTCATCTCAGTTGATAGAAACAGTCAGAAGGATTTAGGCTGGCTGACAAAAAGCCGAGCAGGTACTTGCAAACACACTTTTATTCTTACACATCAGCATAAAAAGACAAAAATATCACAGCTGCCTGATTTTAAAGCATAAATTTCTTCATCCTAAACATAACATTTTTGGTCCAGCTATTAAAAACAAAAATTTACACAACAACCACAGCATTTACAAGTAATTTCTACAGTTCGGGTTCATTTTAAGAAAAGAAACCAGGTCTGACCTGAGCTGCAATTGCAGTCCTCACCAACTCCCTCAGTACTGCTTAGATTGACTTTGTTTTCAGACTTTTGCAAGGACTTAATCTTTCTAAAGAGTTTTAAACTGAGATTTCAGTGAGTCTGGTAGATTTTTTTACAGGCAAATACAAGAAATACTTAAAGTGGACAAGCTTTAGTCAGACAGTCATGTTTTTGTAATTTTCCAGTCTTTCCTTTTTGCATGTTTTCTGGAGATCTCTAGTTCCTGAACAGGTTATGTGCTTAAATACTAAGAATAGAGGGTAAAAAAAAAAAGCAATTTTTCATAAATAAAGGAAAAGAAATTGGGATTAGTCATGCCTTTGCAACAGCCTGAAAACAAATTGCCTTCAGAAACATGTATTTTGCAAAGGGAGTTAATACCTACATAATTTTAACTTGATTCAAATTTCTGTCTTCAGGCTGTCCTGAAGTATAAGGTAACTTTGTAGGCTTGCGAGCACCAACAGAGAATACAGATGCATATTCGTAAAATACAATGCTAACTGAATTATTGAACTAAATAAAGCCTTTGACTGTATATTGTATAATCAAAAGATTGTCTTAATTCAGTATTTGAGATTAGCAAGAGAAAGCCATAAATTAAATCAGTTAATTCTACATTGAAGAAAATGTTTCAAGCATTTAATTAATGCTTAAATAAAATGCATGAATTAAATGCATTTAATTAATGCATCTGTTTTAATAAACCAATACATATTGGTTTATTAAAACATTTTAATAAACCAATATGAAATGATATTTGTGCATCATTTCTTACCCATCACTCCCATCAACTTTTTACTAATATGCATAAAAAGTATACACATACACTTATTGCGCATATAATTTTGACTTAGCCTCCTTGTGGAGGATGTCGATAGCTGTCAGTTGGGCAGGTAAATCTGGGGGGTTTATGTATCACAAAGTCTTAAAATATGTAACTCTGTCCATAGTAAATCTACATGATATACAGCTGAAGTGTTTGACTTGGAAGAGGCTTAGAAAATACAATTCTGCTTGGGGCGCCACACCCATAGATCTGTCACAGATTTTATGAAAATGTGTGAAAAAGCAAAAAAAAATCCAATGAGAAGTCTGAGAAACTGAAACCTATGAAATCTAAGTCACCATAGACTTTTTCACACAACTTTCGAACATAGTGAATTCACAACTATGGCATGAAGTTTTACATAAACGTTAGCTGAAATTAGTTGACATTCAA
This sequence comes from Gambusia affinis, assembly GCF_019740435.1. Classification (NCBI taxonomy): domain Eukaryota; kingdom Metazoa; phylum Chordata; class Actinopteri; order Cyprinodontiformes; family Poeciliidae; genus Gambusia; species Gambusia affinis. The sequence goes on from NC_057888.1 coordinate 7,552,689, forward strand.
GGCCATGACAACATTAAAATGTAGGCACCAAAAATAATATTACTCTGTAACCCTGTGCACTCCTTAATATTAGCTAAAACTTGGGGTGAGAGGTTTTTTTACTCTCACAGTATGGGACAATGCTCCCCACAGAAAGAGTACAGCAAGTCCAAAACATCAGGCTCTTGAATTCTTCTATTAACAACTCGACCTTTCCCAGGCTGCACCACCACAACTTCACCATCAGATGGCAGCTCCACCAGTGGGTGCACTTTATTGTCTTTCATCTTAAAGTCTGCAACACCAATGCTGGGCAAGGTGCCGTTTCTCTCTGCCCATGTTTTGCTCTTCTCTGAAGCGTCCTTTGTCTCCTCATCACTGTCTTCAGTCTTGCTGCTCTTGCTTACAGTGCTCATTTCCTCCTGATACACCTCGGATTCGCTGGCATGTGGCAGGGAGAAGTAGGTACACTTTCCAGGCTGGGATTTGGTCTCGTCTTCTAACTCTGGCTTTGCACTGAACAGTGAATATGGAGTCTTCTCTATTGTGTCTTTATGTAATTCGTCCAGGTGAAATGTGTTTGTAAAGGCTTTGTTTATTCCAGCTGGGTCTGATATTGACTTTCTCATCGATGTGTTTTCTCTAAGGAGCCAACGTCCGTTATCAATAGGAACACTGTCTCCAGGCCCCACTTGTGCATTGAAAGCAATGCATTTTGTTGCTTCAGTGAAGATGTCCAGCGCAGTGGAGGAATTGAAGTAGGATAATTCAGACATTGCTTTGGATCTAGCTGCATGGAATGGTGAAAATATGTTTGAAGGTTCCCTCTTTGTCTGATCCGGCTCTGAAAGGGGTCTTTCACTGCCTTCCTCGGGTTCAAGGTCTTTTATGCCATAGAGCATTTCGATTGCCCTCCTCACATAGCCTTTTGAGATGGATTTCCGTGCTGAGTCATCTTCAGCGCCTGACAGGTCGCTGGAGGTCTGAGACTGATAACCTCCACTGCCTGAGGTCTCTCCTCTTTGCTCTGATAAGTTGGGACTCAGGAAGCCACTCTGTTGGATGTCTTTGTCACTCCTTGCTAAAAACATTTCCCTGATGGATCTGACTCTACTTCCCTCAGGTTCTGTGGTTATAACGCCGCTTGAGTCGTAGCTGAAAGATAACGATGACTGAGGAGCCGATCGGGTGCAGAGAGCCAACTCGGATATGGTTGACTCAGATGGAAAATCTTCTGACTCTGGAGGGGATTTTCTTTGAGAGAAACGTCTGATTGTGGAACTTTTTGGTGCAAGGTGTGATTTCTGGGCTTCAGCCACCTGCTTTTCTAGAAGAGTCACTCGCTCTGCAACAGATTGGGTTGTGACTTCTTCAGACTGCTGTTTAGGACTTTCCACAACTGCCTCATCATTTGACTCTTCCAGCTGTGCTCTCAGTGGAATTTCCTGATTTTGTGCATAGCTTTCCTTAAATTTTTCTTCTTTACTTGCTTGTTCCTCCTCAAAACTGCAGTCTTTTTCATAGTAGCTTAAATTTTCTTCAACTAAGCTTCTCTTTTGCTTATCTTCATCATTTGGCTGCACTTCATCCACATGCTCTTCAAAGTTGCTGTCATCATTGCCACTGTCATCAACATTAAATCTAAAAATCTTTTCTAAACTTTCAGATATTATCAAACTGCTGTCCTCGTTTTTCCTGCATACATCAGAATTTTCTAATAGATCAATCGAGCCTCCTTCAGGAGAACTTTCCCGTTCTGGCTCCTCGGTATACGGGGCCTCATCTTCTGAGCTAACCTGATCTTCCTCCGGCTCCTCTGTCAAAGCCTCCAACTCTCTAACTTTTTTTGTTTGTTCTACAAACTTAGGAAGGGGTTCCTCCTCCTCTTCCTCATTGTCAGATAAACTTTCTTCAATAATAACCTGCAGTTTTTTACAATCAACTTCAGGCTGCTCTTCCTCTGAACATGTTTCTTCTACATCTGAGCTTCCTATACTGTCATCGGTACTTAAACTCAATCCCATACTGTACATTTGGCCTTGTAACACCATACTTTTAGTCTCTGTTGAATCTTCCTCTTGCAGTTTTTCACCACCTGTGTTTAATATTGCCTTACCCCCTTTTACATCAACTTCTACATAATAGTTTGAGCTTGGCTGCTTCTCCACAGGCAGATTACCAAGGTTATAACTTGCACTGACCTCTTGTTTTATCCCTGGATGTGTAACTTCTGCTTTCTTTTCTGGACCTTGCTCACAATAATCTTGATTACCACTTGGTATCATCTGAGTTTTCTCATCTGGAGCCAATTTAGCCTTCTGGGTTAATTCTGTCTCTAAGTTTTTCTTACTTTGTGTTAGTTGCCTACAATCCATGTAAAGCTCTTGTTTCACAGGTTTTGTCTCACTGCACACATCTCCACTAATTTTTGCCCTTTTTTGTGTTGATTTCTCACTCAGATATGCCTGCTGGTGCTGCCCATGCTTTTCCAGATTACCTTTGCCTGCTACATACTTACATGGCTGTAAGTTTGGAGATGTGCAAATATACTTTGCTTGTGGGATATTTTTGGTGTTAGAAACAGAATTTGACCAATCTTGGCACCCATTTTCCTCAGTTGCTTGACCTAATGGTTTGTATGTTGCTGCTTCGGAAAGCACAGCAGTTCTGTCCATTTCTGGTTGTTTGGGCTGGTTAATGTTAGTTATTATTTGAACAGTAGACCTCACATCAGCATTTTGTTTGTCATCTAGAGCAATACAGTCTTCGTTTGAGATGTTTTGTGTATCTTCATGATTGCTTTGGTCTGCCAACAGCCTTGGTGTGGCAGAAGGCATACTTCCTCCATGCCCACCATCATCTTTTGCACCTTCTGAAAGGGAAACCAACTCTTCCTTTAGCTTCTGAGGAATGTCTAGGTTTTCAATAATCTCATTAATAACTGTTTCTCCAATGCCACAGTCTAGTTCAGGAACTGTTACAGTCCCAAGTCCAGTTTCTGAAGTGTTAGGTGTTACGCTGCATGTTTTGGATCTGTCGCCAAGTTCCTGGAAACCCCTCCAGCTTTGTAGAAGCTGCGTTGAAGCTGATTGTTGCAAATCTGATAGACTTGTTCTCAGTCTTTGGGAGTCCTCGATGTTGGCAATTTCTTTGAGAGAATCAATCATTTTTAATGCCTCTGCACAGCTGACGTTGTTTGCGTTTAGCTCTTTCATATTCAGGTTCGTCAAGCCTTCCTTCAAGGTCATAACAGCCAGAAAAGCAAGAAGAACTTTAGATGAGGAGCCAAATGTTGAGGCCACATGAGAGGAAAAGTCAGGCAAGCTGTTGGACTTTTCCAAACAGGATGGACGTTTATTCTTGGTAATTTGCCTTATTGATTTTATTGAGTAGCAGATGTTCTCAAGGACTGGCTTCATGTTTGACTCTGATATCACACATATATCTTGATTTCCTCCTGCGACCTTAACGTCATCACTGTTATCAGCTTCCATCTGTGCTGTTTGGTGGATTTCTACTTGGGATGATGTTTTCTTTGGTTTTCTTTTGTGTGGTTCTGAAGGGCTGTACAAAGAGAGGTTTCTTGGAAGCGGCTTTTTGCTGAGTTTTTGCCTACCAGGTGATGAGACCATATCTAGAGATTTAGAGCATGGGGAAGTTCTCTGGAGTTCTTTTGTTACATCATGTTTTCTCTCTGTTAATGGGCTAGCATTGGGTGTTTCAGGTTTTTGTGGTCCTTTATTTGAAAGAACTTGTCTATCCAGGAGACGTCTAGTCATTGGTGATAGTTTTGGAGAGGTATTTTGAAATTCAGAGGACTTCTTGTTGTGGAACTTCCTCTCTGGAGATGGACTGCTTTTTAATTTTGCTCTTTTTATCAAACTCTTAGGTGATTGTGTCTCCATTTTTGTTTTGGGAAATGGAATATTCCCCACAGCAGATGTTTCACTTGATACAATACTGGAAGAAGACATTCTTCCATCAGAGGTTAAGCTAAGTGGAGACACAGAAGTACAAAAGGATGGAGTACCCACCTCTAAGACTGGTTGCTTGGTCTCCTCTGATGTGACTTCAACCTTTTGTGTTGTCGTTGTTGAACAGATTTCATTTCCAGTAGTGCTGATGGGAGTGGATATTGCCCTGCTCTCTTCATTCCCATTGTTATGTGAAGCATATTTATCCACGGTGTTCTTTCTGAGAAACATTTGTTTTTCCAGAGAGCGATTACTGACCAATGGAGCTCTTTTAATGGATGGTGTTCTGGATAATTCTGCTCCCTGTTGATTCTTGCTCTGAGAAGATGATTTTTCCAATGTGGTATCATCTGGTGATTTGACCTTGTCAGAAGTAGAACTACTACTTTGTGAATAATTATGTGATCTTTGACTGCTCATAGGGCTGCTGGTTGTAAATATTGCATCATTTGTGAAATCATCTGCATTCAGTATATCAGGCGGCGGTGGTGGTAGCTCCATGGAAAGTGTATCAGTAAGTGTGGCTATGTCTTCCTCTGTCTCAGTTCTCAGTGGAAGTATTTCAGAGCATATCCCATTTAGGAGAGGCATAGCTTGTGTATCTTTCTGGCTTAAGCTGTTGTAGTTTTCTCTATTTGCATGTACTGTACAGTTGTCCGAATTTTTTGGCCTAACTCTGGTTTTCTCTTCTGCGGGCGTTGATTTGTTTTCGAAAGACTGTACTCTAAGCTTGACTGAAGGGGAGGTCACATTTTCTGGTGAAGAGAGTTCTAAGATTTTGCTTGTTTCTGATGTTTCCTCTGAAAATGTTCCTACCTTTTTCTGTGTTTGCAGAGCAGAAAACCCTCCTGCTATTTGACTTTCTTTGTCTTGGTTTGATGATGGGTTTGAATGGGCCTTTTCAAGCCAATTCTCTACATACTCTTTAGCAGTAGAACTGGAGGGGTAAAATGATTGCAATGGCACATCTTTATTAATATACAAGTACTCATTTTTACTCAGTTCTCTTTGTGGATGACTTGTTTCAGTTTGTGTGTTAAACATTTGCTTGTTCTTTTCTTTCAAAGACAACTGAAAATTTAAATTTTTAGCATTTGGCTTTGGTAAGTTGTTCCAGGTTGGTGTCACTCTCCTTTTTATGTTTTTTGTTGTCTTTGTTTTAGCTCCATAAATTTTCTTGATGAAGACAGCGCTTGAGAAAGGTTTCACTTTTTTATGTTTTTCAGCTGCTTTTGTTGAACTCTTCTTTTGTCTCTTACCTGGTGTCATAACCAGCCTGACATGTTTCCCGACCAGTTTAGGTTTTGAGAAAACCCTCAGATCTTTCCTAACCTCTTTTTCAACGGGCTTGTTGTGACTCTTTGTAAATTGCTGGATTGTTTCTGTTTTTGCTCGTTGGACTCCACCAGCTTTTTGAGAGGCCAGGTGTAAATCTGATGTTACAGACCTACTGTCAGTTCTGTATGTACTAACTGGCTTAAAGGCTGGTGAAGGTGAAGGTTCAAATTCATCACTGGAGCAAAGCTGCCTAGTTTCTGAGGTAGCTCCAGATGCAGACATACCACAAACACCAACATTTGCAAGAAAATTGTCATGACATGTCTGTTGTTCATATATGTGCAAGACTGCTTCAGTAACTTCCTCTCCGCTGGATTCAGTCTGCATAATTTCAGTGGATTTGAATGCAGAAATATCTCTGCTGTTGACGTCCTCAGAGCCATGTCGTCTTGGTTTGGGAACTGGTTTTGTCCTGTTCTGATTCTCCATGTAGAACTGCTCTGTTATTGTCCTGTTCTCTGTCTCTTCTCTGAAAATATAAGAACCAGTCTTTCCTTCTCCAATCTCATCCACAGTTACAGATTTAATGCTCTCCACAGAAGCTCGGAGTTTGCTTATTTTCTTGCACCCTGGGGTGGGGGCTCTTCTTGATAATGGCAAAGACCCATTGTGGTCTTTATCCTCATCCTCGTCCTGAAAAGTGTCACTGACAACTCCATTTCCAAGTGACGGTGGATCATCGTCATTGCCGTCTGTGGTTCTGTCCTTAAAAACAATGTCTGTGGAAGTGGCAGAAGTTTGGGAATGATTTGAGCAAATCTCCTGCTCTGGATCTGGCAAACATGCCACATCAGCCTGATCTGCAACAACTGAACGTGTCAGGGTGGTCGTCCAGTGAACAGTTTCCTCTTCTTTAATCGTCAGTCGCACCTTCATCTCCACCGTCATGCTGCCATCCTGATTCACCCGAAAGGACTTCTCGATGTTGTCATCATTGGGCAGAACGCTGTCCTGCCCTTCATCACAATTCCCGTTGCTGAGACAGGTGTCCTCCTCCGTCTTTGCCAAAGACTCCAGTATTCGATCTGAACCCGACTCAATGGAGTTAATTGGTAGGTCACAGGAGCTCTCGCCAACACTGTTGTGAATCTGATGGACGATGTATCTCTCAGACGACGCAGAGAAATTTCTAGACTTTGAAGAAAATGAAGGTGTCATTTTTTTGGCTTTTCAGAGAGTCCAGAAGATCCAAAAAGGGTTTTAAATAGATGGAAAATAAAAAATAAAAATGCCAGACGTTTCCAGAGAAGCATGAAGGAAAAGAAAAGAATAAGAGAAGTTAGACGGACTGAATGGCTGCTCCTAAAGAACATTAGCCAGCAAACCTGTGCATGTAGGTCATCTGCAGCATTACATGCAATATTATCACCTCAGCACTTTCTCAAGCTTTATCCCTTGAGGGATGACAGATTACTGCAGCACTTATACGCCATGCTAATACAAAGCTAGCAAACACACTTCTTTAAAATACATCTACAATTGTTCTCCTAAATGAAGAAATAAACCAACTTCTTTTTTACTTACAGACTGATGTCTTTTGTCTTTTATAAGCCCTTTGCTTGGTAGGTCTCCTTGTTGGACTTTGAGATTTAGCTGCACCATACACTGCAGGCCTGAAAGGCTCCCTGCCTACAGCCACCACACTTCCAGAGCACAAAATCAAACCTGGAAGACCATCAATCTGAAGCAGATAGAAAATAAATATTTAATCACTTTGAAGCAGTCCATCTCTAACTATTCCATGTTATAAATCTTTCTTAAACATTTATTCATTCTTTGAACTCAACCTCTGCAAAACAATCTTCTGTTTCTTCATGGGACTTTTGAGGTAGCATTTAGGAAATCCATCAAGACTTGGACATAAATGAGAACCAGTATTTAACAGTTCTCCAGAATTCCCACGTCTTTCAACTTTTTTTTTTTTTTTTTTTTTTTTTTTTTACATTTTGTCATGTTACAACCACAAACTTTAGTTTTTATAGGGAATTGATGTGCTAAATGAACACAAAGTAGTGCAGATTTATGAAGTAGAATGAAAGTGCATTTCAAAATTTTCTGATAGAAGTCTTCTGCAACCGCTAACATTTCTTTTAGGATTGTCCTGTATTTAGCTCCATCTACCTTCCCAACAATTCTGACCAGATTCCCTGTTGCTAGTAGCTCATGGCTGCTCCTCCAGCTCTTACTGCCCAACCTATCATTGCTAGATTGCTGCGAGACATGACTATTCTTTCCATTTTAAGATGCTGGCTATAACTGTGGTCAGTGAAATGTAATCAACTAATTAGGGGGTTCTTGAAAATGATTTGTTGCAAATCTCAGTACAATACATTGAAGTTTGTAGCATGACACAATGTGAAAAGGTTTAAGGAGTATTAATGCTTCTGCAAGGTGCTGGAGGTATTAGATGAGCTGACAAAGAAGCTTTTCACTTTTTCACCTCGTGTGACTGTCACTTCATGCCAGGTTTAAGTTCATGGTAGTACTGTAAGGGTCAGTATTTGCACAAAAGGAATGACTGTGTGTGGTATTGACAGGAAACTCTTACCCGTCGTCCATCCGGAGTGTGTAGTTTGCTCACATGGAACTGCATCAACTCTGAGATGTGTCCCAGGATAGACTCATAATTTGGTGTAGTCTTCTTGTGTAGCACCACAACATGCCTGTTGGAGGGCTCTCCGTTGCGGAAAACCACAAGTTTTTTGGGTGTACGAATTACCCCTATGCCATCTCTGTGGATGTTTTTTCTGCCTGGGAATAACCTTGCTGTCCTGTGGCGAGAACTAACAGGTCTCGCATGGTACCAAGGTGGTAGCCTCCTCCGGGCCAGGGCCAGGTCAATGGGCTTGACTTTCCTGGTGTCGGAACAGATGTATGATTTCCCATCCTCCAGCTCGTCTAGAGCATTGATGCCATGAATCCCTCGAGGAGTCGTGATGTTCCGTACTCCAAATGGCAGGGGAACCTTCTTGGAAAGACTGTCCAGAAGCGCATCGAAAGTTTTAAAGGTCCGGTTGTTGATGACCACTCGAAGGCCACTGAACTGAGGATCCCCACTTTTGTAGAAGCAGACCCGCTTTGACAAGATGGTGTTGGTGACGCTTGGGTGGTGCGAAGTGTCAAAGGTGTGCCCACTCCCTGATGTCTGGTCAGGAAGTGTCCTCCGAAGCCCAGTTTCATTCATCTTCTCTGGTTGACTGCAAATGAAGATTTAAGAAGACATTTAGAAAAGAACAGGATTTTCTACCTTTGTGTTTTATGCACTTATTGTCTACTTTACTCAGTGCACTGTATTACTAGTGCCAGGTTGGACCTCTTTTACCTTCAGAATTTTCTTCATTATTTGTGACATGGATTCAACACAGAGGCAGTATCACATCTGGATTTTGTGTAAATTGCATGGGTTATCTTGAATTGATATCTGGAGATGGTTTAGGCAATTGGAGAACAGTGAACTCCTCTGAAGTTGGAGAGGATTTAACCTTAGGGGGCAATAAATGCTGGAAGTTACCAACCTGTTATGGGGTCATAAAGGGACACACATTGTCAACAACAACACAAATAGGTTGAGGTGTTAAATTGGCTACTTTACAAAGAAGCCAAAAATAAGAAAATATCCTCCACAAAATTGAACCAACATCTGGAATACTGAACCACTGAAACCAGACTGGATGGATATGATTGTATCATCTGAATGTTTCAGCTGAGATCAAGACTTATTAGACCAGGCAACATTTTTATAATCTGTTATTTTTCAATTTTGGCAAGCTTCAATAAATTGTAGTCTTGGTTTCATACTCTAACTGATACTATGCCATTTGAGGTGCTCTTCTTAGTACTTGGGCAACTGTTGCCTTTCCGTCATTTCGTACCACTCAGGTCCATTTTCACCTGACCTCTGACATCAGTAAGGTGTTAAGTCCACACAGTTGGTGCTAACTGGATACATTTTTGTTCCCTCACCATTTTCTGTAAACCTGAGAGATATTTGTGAGTGAAAATCCCAGAAAATCAGCAGATTCTGAAGTAATCAGAGAAGCATGGCAGTAACAACTATGCCACGTTCAAAGGCACTAACATTTCTTTGCTTCACTGTCCTAATCCTCGGTTTTCAAATTTCCTTCAATGCAACAAGATGCCTAGTTTAATTGAGTTGTATTTGTGTTAACTAGTAATTGAACAAGTACAACCTTGAAACCACAACAGGAAAAGCTGCAGAGTTATTCAAGTTTACAGTGAATTTGATTAGACAGTATAGATTTTTGTTTTACCTAATAAAAGCAAGAGGTTAAATGTTTTTTTCTCTTGACTTTGGTTTATTTGAAGACATTAAATAAATGAATATAGTAAAATGAACAGGAGTCCTCATCTAGTCTTGCTTTTCATGTTCCAAGATGCTTTAAACTTTTTAAATTATTGATTTGACTATAGACAAGTTTAAGCGAACAATACACATTACTCCTCATTTAAGAGGCCTGTTTTTTGGTATTTCCCTCTTTCAATAGTGGCTAAATGAATGTCATGTCAGAAGGTCACTGATATGACAGCTGTTCTTTAATTAAAAACCTTTGTTTCTTATTCCTCCACTGAAGAAATTCAATTGCATTTTAGCACATAGAGTTTTGCTGTTTTAAGAGTTTGTAAACATGTTTGTTAGGGGCTTTGCTAAGGTTGTGTTTGAGGCAACATAAACAGTTATTGTAAACACCTGATTAACCTCTTGCCAAGCATATGTTGTTTACTTTGTCAGGTTGTGGTCATCAGCTAACATGACCTACCTTCTCCTAAACTAGCCAGAAAAATACATTGATGCACTTATTTGCTTCTAAAGAGCAGAAAAACCTTTTGTTACCCTTTTCATAGACATTTTTTATTCAATTATTTCATCCTAAATTTTAAATAATTTTGTCATTTTTTTAAAAAACATTCTTTATGTACAAAACCACATGATTAGAGTAAAATTAGCAGTAGATCGTTTCATCTATCTTTTCTAAATGTCAGTATTTTCAAGCACTTAGAGTAAAACCTGTGCTTGTCTGATACCTGCAACACTCAAAGTACAAAGCAGTAAATACGTAAAAAAAAACTGAACTTGCAAACAAATGGAAGCAAAAATAAACCAACTCACCTTTATTAAGTTCCAAATATTTTTAAAAGATCCATGGATTCTCATTGCGTGCTCCACTGCACGACTGTTGCTGAGCTAACTGACAGTAGGAGTTTATTCCAGGAGACACCATCATTGGCAATTTGCTTAATCTTTGCTCAGAGGTAATCTTCGCTGCAGGTGCAAAGCTTGGAAATCCTCTTTGGGAAGGTGTGTCACACCTTATGGAGCTATCATAGGAGGCCCAAGAACTGGTCCAAAAACCACTGAGATAAATTGAATGTTTTATTTTTAAATCGATTTTGTTTAGAAAGAACATTAGTAGTGGTGAGCAAAAATCTTCCAAAATTATTACCAAAGACTGAAATTGTTTAAACATAATTTTTTTGTGTTTTTGTGTGTATTTGTATATATTTTCTAAACAGCTTTGCTGTTTTAAATTGCGGAATAAAATAATGTGAGCAAGGTTTTCTGGATGACAGATGGTAAGTTAGTGTAAAATACGAGCAGGTCTCTAATCTCATTAAGGACCTCTTTCCAGAATAGGGATTAAAGTGTTTTCGATTCTCAGGACCCTTACAGAGGAGCGCTTGTTTTCAACATGTAAGTGTGAGATGTTAAATTAAATTTATGGCTGTAATGAAATCCAAAAAGTACTACACTTTTTATGGATATTTTTGTCCTTTTTTATAATTATGTCTTGCAGTTTATGGAAACCTATTATTATTTTTCTCCAAAAGTTACAATATTACTAGACCAATAAAAACACTACAGTTTTTGATGTGTCTTGAACAACATTTTCATCCATACCTTTTCCTTCCACTAAACTTTCCATTAAGACAATTGTGTACAACTCTCGATAAATAACCAGCTTCTTTTTAATTGCATAATTGCATTATGTATTCTTCCATCCATGTAAAATGTGTTAATTATTGTCTCATTGAAGAAAATCAATAGAAAAATAAGATTTGCAACAGCTTTTATTATGTGATAGCCATTTCATGGCTATTGCTAAGTTTGCTTGTATGTCTAGCTGGCCCTAACTAAAGCTTTTTCAACATAGTGGATGTGAGATGGGGACACTATTCAGACGGCTAAGAAGTACGTTCTCATAATAGCAAATACAGGCTTTTATTGTCCCCACTAAAATACTCTTGAAGTGACACTGTGCTGGCTTTGGAAATACAGTTCAGTTTAAAGGGGTAGTAGACACTAATAGATTAGATTGAACCGTATTATGGAGGAGGGTATTAGCTGGTCATGCATATTCTTCACCATCAACTATCACAGGTTGCATAACTGCAACCAAACCCGGACTGAACCAAATCTATTTCTGTAGTAAAACAGATTAGCGTACGAGAGGATGACTTCATTCCACAATAAACCTGTGGCCGAACTAAAGGAATCAAAAGCTTTTAGAGAAGTCATCAGATTTCAGCTTCGCGTAAAAGGATAAAGTGATCCCTCTCTGTTGCAGTGTTTAGCTTAAACCCCTTAAAAATATCTCAGGTGTATATGAAACGGATAATATGTGCTGTAGGAAAGAATTCCTGCTGAGCCCGACCAAACTGACGTCCAGGAATGCCACCGGACGCTCCCATGATCCCAGTAGACTAAAAAACAAAAAAAAACAACAAGCACAAAAATGTGAAAAATCCTGCAAAGGAAGCTGAAGGGGGAACAATGGAGGAAGCTGTCAGTGTAAATAGGTAGGCCCCAAGCCTGCCCGTCATTCCAGCTCTCCACAGCAGAGATAAGGATGCTGAAAGCGAGAGGGGAAAACGGTTCCAACAGACTTTTGTCATGCAGTCGTGTTTCCTCTTGTGTTTTATTGCTTGACATCATATTGTGTGTATTTCAGAGGGGACATTTGCCACATGTCATATATCTGTTATATGTTGACATCAACCAACCAAGGTACTAGAAGGAAACAAGCCTTGGGCCGTAATCTATACAATATATTTCTTCTTGTTTTGTCCCTATTTTAAATAAAAATAAATCTGCCAAACACACTTTACTTGAAATGAAAACCTCTCCACTCAGCATATCATACCAGTTAATGTGTGAAAATAAGGAATTTCATAATGAAACAGCTGACAATGTTAAAAAGTTGTTCTCATTCATGTTTAAGAGTAAAATCACATGCCGCCAAGACAGAGATATCTGTCCCTGCGTTCCGCTTGATTTGCCACTTCAGCCCAGGCCTATTTTTACGCTCTCGCGACTATAGAGAAAGTAATTGGCGCCATGTTAGATTCAAACCTATGCTGTTAATGGGAAAAAATGTGTGATATGTTTTGGCTCTTGTTCTCTTTCTATATTTGTCCCAGTGTCCTCCGTGCAGCTGCTCCTCCAGATCTGTCTCCCAGTGTTCCCATCAAGCACCTCTTCAGCCTGCCTATACTTCTTCAATTCGAGTGTCTGCCAGCCTCCATCAACTCCTGCTTAAAGCAGCAAAAATACTCTTGAAGGCGCATTTGAAATGCCGGCTGCAGGCTTTGATGTGTAGCCACACTTCGACTGTGTTGTGTCATTTAGTATTGAATATGTGCCTCATTTCTGGCCCTTGAGCAAATACCTTCCATTGCAGCTGTCATGATTCAATGATTTTGTGGCCAAACAACATTTATAGAAAGCAAACCTGACTAAAGTGGATTTACTTTAACATTTTAATTTTTTTGAAGAATAATCCACCTAAAAATATTTTTAATATTGCGCCAACATGTTGATAAATTCCTCTTTTCCTCTGGGGTGTGTTTGAAAAATGCATCCTGGCCCAAGTTGAGTCAAAACTATGCTTACTATTCAAAATTCCTTACAAGTTAGATGATGTTGAATCTGTTTTTCCGCCTCCTAATTTCCAGTGGAATCCCCAGATTTTGAATGAAACTGTGCCAAACAGGACTCAGGAGGTCAACCCACTGACCGTACACTCCCCTCCAGTCCTTTTCGTACAGCCAGGAGAGGTCCCCACCCCATCCATTTTGAGCTCTCCATATCAGCTGTGCCAAGCTTTTAATCTGCCTGGTGACATCCCAGTGTTTCCTGCATAGGACGGAGGGAGAGATAAGCACACTCCTCTGGGCGGTAAATCACTCTGCACTCCTGCTCCTGCTCTGATATCTCCATTATTCAATTAGACTGCGCTCAAATTCGCCATCATTTCTGGTAATTATAATCAGAGACTGGGAAGATATTTTTAGGGTGTCAATCATTTTCTTTCTTTCCTTTTTTTTTGTCTCAATAGGACATGATTTTTAATATTTATAAATAACAAAGAAACTAAACTAAACCTAAAGTATTTTCTGCAGTATCTGGTGAGCTGCATTAAAATCAAAACTATAAAATACAGATATATATATATAAAATGTTTTGTATGTTGAATAAGTAAGATTTCATGTCTTATTTTTACCTTTCATACAGTTTATCAACATATAAAAATGTCAAAATGATGTGTTAAGGAATATCTGTGTTCATTTACAGCACCCAGACAAATATTGTAGCTTATTTTCCTGATTTTGCCTAAATCATTTATATTTTTAAATTCAATAACATATTTCTTCTGAGTGAATTTAATGTTGTAGAACAACCAAGCCAGAGTCTTGAGAATATTTAGATTATGGTGATGATAAGGATGCTTTCCGCAGAACTGGAGCTCATCACCAAAGATAATCCTTAAAATACCAGTAGAGAAAGAAGAAAGAAGCATTTCATCAGTTTAATGCCATGGAAGATTCTTAGTGGCATAAAAGAGCAGAAATTGTTTTGTTCAGATGAAAATAAAATAATTAAAAATAAAATATATATATTTTCTCTTAAGTGATACCACCTGCTTTATCTTTTGGGAAATACGTGTATTGATTTAACTGTAGTTGTATGCAACTAACTATTTTCACAATAATCATCTAACTATCTTGCAACTTTACTCATTTTTTTCAAACGAATGAGCATACTCTCAAGCTCTCTATTTTTAATTAAAGCATTTTTTGTTAATAGTTTGTAATGTCATGCCTGCGTCAAGATAAATGTCCTCAACTCTAGCACACCTGATTGAAATGATTACATTAGCGTCGGCTTCCTCACCCATCCGGTGCAACAAAAGCCTGTTAATCACCCATTGATAGGAGCAGGCCCTGACCCAAGGTTGCATGGAGCTTTAAGCAGAATCTTACATGGAGCTCCTTTAGAAATATCTACACTGAAACCATCAAATCAAATGTCATGATTATTATCTTATTCTCAGATATAAATATAAACATTTTAGATCTAGAGGCCGTGTAAAGACTCATGCTTTTCTGGGAGGATACTGATGGTTTGGTGGCCTTAATAATCCATTTTAATGTATTTAAACTGTACATTTTCAGCAGACCAGTAGGCAGCCATGTTAACACCAGCTAAAATCTGTCACAATAATCTCAACAAACAACAAAGTATGAAGAATAAACTGCTGCTTTAGCTAAAAATCTAAACTACATTCTAGAATGCTATAATTTTATAAGTGTATATCTTCTGTGTTTTTATGATTCCTGTATTATTTGCAGAGTAGAAATGAGGTTCTAAAGAAAGATTCTCAGTCCTACTGTGCACTGTGTTTCTGTTTTCCTGCTGGAACATAAATGGTTCAGATGTTTGAAGTTCTTCTCCCCAAATTCTGCAGAGGACATTTAATGAATCGTTGAGTTGAAATGCATCCAAGATTTCAGGAATTGTATACCTTCAGCCAAAAAAAACACTAACTCATCAATTTCTGTATGTTTTTAAAAAGCATTTTTAACCACATGCTAACAGCATATTAATAAAATGTTATAGATTTTAATATGCGCCAACATCAGTATATTTATATTGCAATTAAATATAATATTTGTTATGCCTTAATTTATTTACTATTTCAAAATGTATATTAAACATTTGTATAACTCTTTAAGGATTTAAAGTAGACCCATGTATTTCATTGCTCACTTAATAATTATGAAGAAAAGACTTGGCAAGCAAAGGCATACCAAAGGTACAAATAAAATAAGTTTTAAATGTATTCAGAGGACGTTATTCCCCTCTAGTGCAGAAAAGGTAATTCAATACAGTTTAAGTTGGACTTTTCTGCAATTAATGAAAGGACAACTAAAGAAGATTTCATCTTATCATAAGTTTGTGAAGTGGAGTATGAAGCAACAACATGACACAAAGCACACCAGTAAGTCCACACCTGAAAATCAAAAAAACCCCTAAAACTAAATCGATGTAGGTTTTGGAGTGACCTAATCAAAGTCCTGTCTTCAATTTAACTT
The DNA here is from genome assembly GCF_019740435.1 of Gambusia affinis. Classification (NCBI taxonomy): domain Eukaryota; kingdom Metazoa; phylum Chordata; class Actinopteri; order Cyprinodontiformes; family Poeciliidae; genus Gambusia; species Gambusia affinis. Next base: position 7,568,372 of record NC_057888.1, read on the forward strand.
GGATGATGATTGCTTGTGTTCAAAACCCCCAAAAGTGCCAGAATTAAAACAATCATGCAAAGTAGAGTGGAAGAAATTTTGACCACATTGATGAAAGAAACACTGGCAGTTATTATTAGTTATTTCTTATCTAAGGGCCAGGATGATTTTGGGTTTGTGTTACCCTTATCAAATGAAATCATCTTTTGTATTTATTTTAGTTATGGTTTTTTTTTTTTTTTTTTGAATAATCTGAAACATTTATTTATTCCAAATACTTTTTCATAGATCTGTAGGTCTTAAGGCAGGATTAAATCATGTTAGTTTTATATAAAGAACAAAAACCATGTTGGATAGTGAAGACTTTCAAAAACAAATGATTAAACTGATTTTTTATTATCTTATTTGCATATATAAATAATTTCAAATCAAAAATGATTTGACTTGAAAGATAAACATATGAACTTACAGCAGATTTTGACAGAGTAACTGAGTAGGCAGCCGAATACGTGGGCTGTCAGTGTCTCCTCAGTGTTCAGCGACTATCAGCAGCCGAGCCTCTCAACAGAAACATTAACATGCAGAGAATGTGGACTATTATTCTCCAGGGGACGGTGGCGGGCAGGGTCCTCCTCATCAAATAGCTCAGTACCCTCCCACTGTGAGCCCTGGAAGGCCGGTGGCCGAAGGCCAGCCCTCTGACGGGACAAGCTGACTACACGCGACCCAGATAGCAGCTCTGGGTGCGGAGTGATTTATCCGTCATCAGACAACCTTCCTCTGATTAAGGGTCAGTCACCGAGCAACAGAGCAGAGTGGAGAGGTCGAGACAAACAGCCTCCGTGTGCGAGACGCTGGCATCCTGACCGACCGACGCTCAGATGAAGTTTCCAGGCGCTGCTAAGCTGAACATTGACTTCAACATACGCACTTCTACTGATGGGCATGTACAGGAACAGCCCCACAGTCCTTTTTTCAGCCCCTTCTCTGTAGTTTATATATGTTGGCTGACTTACACACACTTAAATACACACATACCAAAGCCAAGATAAAGACTTATTGAGCTGGCCTTGACTTTCCCTGAACCTGACAACGAAAGGATGTGGTAGATCTGAGTCGCCCACTGTTTGACTTGTCTCTGAGGGCTCTTAAAGATCAGAGGTCTTAATGTTCAGGGTTCAAAAACAGGTTACTGTGTCCATCCATTTTTCATGGAAATGCTGTCTATTGTAAGCATGAAAGGGAGTTCTGCCTGAGGTGACTCAAGCTTCCTGAGTTTTTCCAATTAATCCAGTTTCTTTAGTTTTATTTTCTTGCTTTTCAAATTGTTATTTGCTTTGCATGATTATATTGTAAGCTAAATATTTTAAAGAAACAACCTTAGAGATTATAAGACTGTAAAACGCATTCTGATTTATTTTTAAACTTATTGTAAAAAAATTCATTATTTCATTTTCATCACCCTACCATCAGCATTGAGGCTTGTGCTTTTATGTGGTTGCCATGAATGTGTTGTGAATTATTTTTTTATTTTAATATTTGTGCTTCAACACTTTGATGAAAATCTATCTTTCCATGTTTTTATGGTATGTCAGAAAAAAATTATTTTTACACAACTTAAAGAAGTATTGTACAAAGATTAACCATGGCTTTCAGCTGCTCTTGTGGTGCATGCATAAGGAATCCAACTTTGTGGAGTTTCTTTTACCAATTTACTATCTTTAATCTTCTTTTGTTATATCTTATGGTTTAAAAACATTATTTAATTCTATTTTAATTAAATAATTAATTTCAAAGTTAATCGCCTTTCCTGCTGCTTTTAATCGGTCGCAACCAAGTTGCTGTCCAGGCATTTTGCTGTTGCTCACATTTTTCCTCCATGTTATTTAAACGTTTGACCTATGTGTCCAAATAAACTAACATAATAAAAATCAAAGTTAAAATACAAACATGTTTAAAAGCTTTGTGTATTAAATTCACAAATGAGCTTCATTTGAAATAAAATGTGAGGATATATTATTGCAATGCACCAGTAAGCGTGAACAAGTGACACATTAGTGGTCATGTCCTTCGGGGAGTTAAGTCTCTCTTGGTCCAGTTCTGCAAGGTGAGTTAAAGAAAAGTGTAGAAGTCCTAAAATAGATCTGACATTCATTCCCACACTGAAAAAGTTTTTCTTTCAAATCCCTAATTTTATTTTAGTTCACCTTTTCAATGAAGGAAAGAAATCCACATTGCTTAATAACTGCTCTTTAAAAATCTTAGCAGAGCTAAATTAATGGCGTCCCCCAGAAATCCCATAAAATACAACATACACTATGATTTTTGACTGGAAACTTTATTTTCTAAGTAAATTTTCTAGTGCAAATTTTTGTATTATTTATCCATTACTTCCTGATTACCAGAAGTGTTTCTCTCCAAAATGGCAAAGACAAGGTATCACTGCATTTAAATACGGTTATTACATATTATGTTGGAAAATTGCTCAGGAAACACTTTGATCTGAATTTTTACGGAGATAGATTCAGAGAAACAACTCAAATGTTCAAAAAAGCTGTTACAGTTTATCTCCAATTATCATTAACAAAGACTACAGGTTCTTTTAAGTCGGTTGTACACATCTTTACTGGATATGCAAATATGTGTGGAGAGTGGTGTGTTTTGTATATTTAACATCTTCAATCATAAAGATTTACAGAATGTTTCTGTTTCAGAGCGTAGCTCAGATTTTTAAACAGCGACACAGAAAACAGTCGCTGCGGGAAGCTGAAAATGGTTACCAGCACTGATTGAAATCTGAACAATACTCTATACAACAATCCCCTGGCTGTCCATATTTTTATGGCCTACATCTGATTTCTGCAACTCTATGGGAAGCAAGACAAAACCAGGAAATGATGATGTCATGTGTAAAATTATTCAGCATTTGTATTTTCTCCATTTTCATCAACAATCAGATTTTTCCTCACCTCCCAGAAGGCCCGAAGCTCTTCCAGGGAAACGCACTATTAACCATTTCTACCATTAACATCTCCCAACTCAATTCTACTAACATAAAAAAACAGCAGTGCCACCACACTGTGTCATCGAGTGTTTGCAGTAAAATATTCCCTCTTGCTAAAACCATTCTTGCACCAAACATAAAACATAAAAACAACATTTGACAGAGCAGGACAGAGTGGAGAGAAGCTTAAAATACCCTGCTGTGCGTCATGGTGGCAGGATTTATGTCAGGGATTACTAACTCACCTGTATCCGTGGTCCGCTCAGGCTCACGTGCCTTTTACTCCTTCATGCTGAATGACTGCAAAGATCACGCACAACAATATGAGGGCTGGGTTTTTATCCACTCCGAATTTGACAGAAGCACAGAAACAAAATGTACCACGCTAAAACATCAACTATTTTGGAACATTTACCTCTTGTTCTAGACTAATAAAGGATAATTTAGTTTTTTTCTTTCAGTATTATTATGTTGGTGATAAAAAAGATGATTTTTCAGAGAATTATGACATAATCTGTCAAAAAATCTAAGTTAAAATAGAATTTTTCAAAATTTGCTTTTTTGGTCAATACACCATCTATTCACACTTTTAATTTATTTATTCATCATCAACAAAATCAAAGAAATAAATAGTTTTGTATAATGTTGTGAAATAATTATATATTCATTAAAAAAAAAGAATTATAAGTTATTTAACTTCAGCCTCTTCACAAATTCTTGTACATTTGCAGAAAGGTTAAGGTTTTAATTTGACATCACAAGTGTATGTCATCCTGTGCAAAGCTGACCCCTGGTGGCCATGACTGTCATCACAACTAAAACGCTCCACTTCTTTTTTTTTTTTTAGCAACTTCTTCCCATAATGATAAAACATTATAAGCAGTCAGTTTTCATTAAGATTTTATTTTTTAAACAATCAGATTCCTTTGGAATAGAGCCAGTGTCTGATGATGCAGACTGGTCTCAGTACAGAGGAGGAGGAGGAAATCGCTGTCTGTTTTTGGAGAACCAGAGGTGAGCGGTTTGTTGTTTTAGTAAAAATGTGTTTGATATTTGTTTGAAGTCCATAATCCAGGGTCATGGGTGGAAATAGTCTTCCTGTGTAAGAAGCCAAGACGGATTCTGAAAGAAGAGAAACACCAAAGCTTCTAAATTTTTCAAACAACCTTATTGCTGTATTTTGGCTTGATGTACTAAATTTAACCATATAATACTAAATAGTTTTCTTTTTTCATACAAGTATCTCTCAAGTAATTCTCTAAGTAGATTATTTTGTCTTTAAAAATACAAATCAAAATGTATCTTTTTGGTTTTCATCACTGGGTAAACTGATGTATGAATTTTGATCTAATAATCTAAATCTTTTTCTAATTATTTTTTGTATCAGATTTTAAAAGCTAGATATTACTGATTGTGTAAAATATTCGTATTTTAATAAACCTGGGTTCACATCTACTTTTTAAGCTTCAGACAATCCGATGTTTGGATGGTGGTGAGTCAAAGTTTAGGCTCAATAATAAAAATGATGAACCCCTTGAATAGCAGAGAAACACGTCGCATCAGCAAAAACAAACGTGTCAGCTGCAACAAATGCATGCACACAAAGACAAAGTCATTCATACAGAAATACAATGAGACAACAAAAGCTGTTGACCCAGGTCACGACATGCTGCCCTCTCCCTGCTTTATTTAGACCATATATTTATGTATTTTTATTTTTTAGGAAGTCCTACCGGTGATTCCCAAAATGGGGCGAGTGGCGTGAATTTCACAGAGCATGACTTCCTCTCGGATAGAGGATGTTCCCAGCCAATCTTTCATGGATGTAGCAAACAGGAGTCATCAGATCGAGGAAGTGGAGACAGGTGCTCTCTGGAAGACCGAGATTGACAGAAAGAGAAAAACAACAACAGACAATGGTGTGCATTTATCTTTGGCTGAGCTGCAGCTGAGCTTTTTTTATTTCCAAGATTTTTTGCAAATCAGCATATAATTCCCCTAATAGCTTATTTTAGAATCCCAAACGCTTCCAATCCAGCAGGGAACTGTTATTATTCACTAATAATAACAGCATCTGCTGTTGCAGTTAGCAGATACATGCTAACAAGAGTATCTGTTGTTAGCATGTAGATACAATCAAGTTAGCCGTTTATTAACACACCTTTCATGCAAAAATAATTTTAATAACTTTCCTAGTAATGTATTGGTTGAATACATTGTTTTATATTTGTTGAGATTAATTACTGTATGTAGCTAATGATTAATAAATATTTAGCCATTCATTAAATATATAGTATTGGATACTACTTACTTGCCTTACATTTAATAACTTTAATGTTCTCAAAATATTTAACTCTATCTTCATTTAGCTATTTCACCAGCTTCACAAACTTTCAACTTTTATCATTCATACCTATCCCCACGTTTATGTTTTAATTTTCTATTTTACCTAAACAAACTCTGACCTATGTAAATTTGGTACTTTTAGATATTTTGCAATTCAGCCACAGTGCTGCTAACTGTCAAATGTTAGCTACAGTATATTTTTGCTGTTTTAGTTTCTTACTTTTTGTAATTTCTTTAACAGTTATATTTTGGATTTAACATTGGTTAACATCGTTTATCCTTGTTTTCAGTTTTCTCTAAGTACCTCACACTAGATACCCTACAATTTTAGCTAGTAGTTTAATAAATTGGCTAGCTAAATCAGCAATTTTTTCATTGTTTATTTAGACAGTTTATCAATTAGTCAGCGACGGCATTGAAGTAATTTTTTCTTTTTATTTTGGTAATCTTTTAGCATTTTGTGTGCACCTTAGTTTAATTGTTAAACTGAGTGTTTCATTGTAGTAGTATAATGTTTTGTTTCAGCTCAAATCTGTTCAAATTTTATAAATTACTGTTACTTTCCCTTGACTGTTTTTTAGTTTGTTGGTTTAATATAAATGTTGCAGTTAGTCATATGTTTTTTGCTGCTCAGCATTGCTCACTTTCCTTCCTTGGTTCATAGAAAGGGAGGCCTAAAGGTAACTGGAAGTCTTGAAAGAAGACATTAGGACCTAAAGAGAGCAAAGTTTGGTTGTAGTCTGCCAACACATTTTTGCCTTCCAAAGAAAAACAGTAAGAGGAAGCTGACTGCTGATGTAGTCATCTTGTACTCACTACCCGCTTGGGTGTGAGCTAAAAATTGTCCAGAGTGCCACCAGGGGATTCAAACAAAAGAACAGAGAGTGCTGAGCTGATCAGGAGCGGTCCAGAGTTGATTCAGCTCCGTGTGTCAATTCCTGACTGAAACAAATGTACCAATCGGCTTGAACAATGTACTCCAGTGCCAAACCAACACCTTGCATTCTGCTTTGGTGCTCAAAGCTTCCTTTTCATCTTAGGGTGCACATTTTTGCCCTACTTTAGCACACTTCTATTTTACGTCTCTAAAAGCACATTTCTACGTATTTTTTCCCATTAAAAGACAATTGTATGCAGTTTTATATAGATACAGTCTCATATGATTGCATTGGTGTCTTAAGATATTCTAGTTTTAGGGTATAGATTTCTCAAAATCTAAATTACAGGTGTGGAAAGCATAGAGAGAAAATTGTCTACAATAATGTTAAAAATTGCATACAGCTATTACACCCTATGATAATTCTCAACATCAGCCTTTACAATAAAAATAGTAATTTGTGAAAATTCTGTATGAATTTTGACACTTGCAAAATAAGAAAGAAAAAGATGCACAAAGTTACCTGTTCATTTCATCAATTCACTGATAAAGTAATTATAACTTCAACATAACAAAAGCAGGAATGCAAGCATTTAAAAACAAAACAATCTGTAGCAGTGAATCTATATTTAGTAGGGGCACAACTGGAGGCTGGTGAGCCGGGCAGAGACCATAAAGGCGATCAGGCCGGAGGGGAACAGCATTTGCTGAGGATTATGAGCAACCAGCCCTCGCTTTAGACCAGGGACACACCCTCTCCTGCAGCTGTCTTGCATGCTGTATTTGCAATCTACTATCAATGACTTAATCAGTTTGGGTCCCTGCAACCTCTACTTGTCTGTTGCTCTCTCTGAAACCTGGCCAGGGAATTATCAGTTCAACATTTTTGGTAAAAAAAAGAAAACAGATCTGCAATTTTAAGTTACATTTATTTGCATGTGGATTTGATTTTTGCAGGTATGTGTGTCCTGACATGACACATGTCTCTTAGGTTTCGACTGTATGATTCATGTAAATGAAAGCAAATGATAATGTAATTAAAAAATACCAGGTTTTTCTCATTAAATGTTTGTAAATGTGTGAAGAGAAATGCAGGTAGACCTCAGTTATCTAACAAGTAAATGTACTGCTATTTCTAATATTGCAAAACTTGGAAAAAAAATTTGTGACAATTTTTGCTTAGTCATTCTTTTAAGCCACTATTTCCAAATGATGTCAGAAACCAATTACAGATAATTGCTTGCATATCAATTTATTGCTTCTTTCTTATGTTTATTTAACAAACTCATCAGGTGTTGATGCTATCATGACAAAATTATATGTAACACTACCCTCTGGCTGTGTTTGTGCCTCAGTTGGTCAGATGCAGCTGATCCTGCTGGTGTTGTCGGGTTAAACTGCAGGCCCCGCTCCTTGTGGGTTGATGAATCTATGTTTGCTGGTGAGTGTTTGTGAAAGGCAGCTACCTGAGATGAGATTAGAGCAGCGCAATGATTAAGAGCGGCTGTGTTAATGTAGACGCCCGTGCCTCTGTAATCTCCCCAGCGCACACTGCTGGCAGCGAGGCCCCAGGACACGCAAACACAGGGACAACACGCACATACATACACAGAGTCAAAAACAAACACGGGGCTGAGGAAGTAGGAACACCTTTAAAGCCCTGATTTCCTCTCAGATGTCCTCCGTTTGGAGCAGCTAAACTTCTGTTCTTTTTATTTGGGAGCGAAGGAGTTACTTAATGCACAAGTGCCTTAAAATAAGTGAAAAAGAAACATACATATGCTTGCAACCCCTTTTTTCTCTGATTCCCCAATAGGTCCACTTAATTTGGATCTGTGCAGCTTAATTTAACCGTAATCACAGCTGTTCTTTAAAGGCTTTGGAAGTTTGTTAGAAAATATTAGTTAATATTAGTGAACAAAAACATAAAAATCATGAAAGCCAAGGAACGCAGCGGACAGGTCAGAGAGAAAGCTGGAGATGCTCAAAGCAGGGTTTGGATATAACCCGTAAAACCCAAAATGAGGTGCAAAACTAACAATACACAATATGGTGGTGGCATCATCATGCCACCACCATATTTCTTCAGCAGAGAGAGGGAATCTGGGTTAGAGTTTATGGGATGAAATACAGAGGAGTTCCAGAGGAAAAGCTGTTGGAAACGGAACATAAAACGGGGGCAGAGGTTCACCTTCCACCACGACAGCAACAGCATCACCTGCAACAAACAGGTTTACATTTTACTCATTGGTACAAAATTAAATTTGGCTAGAGCCCCAAAAATAATATACCCATTCAATAGATTATGAAATTATTGAACAGGCTAAGTGGAACACACTAAATGATATTCACTGGGATGGCCCAGTCAAGGTCCAGCTCTAAATCCAGCTGAGATTCTGTGGCAAAACTTTAAAATTGATGATGAAAGACGCTCTCTAATCTAATCTCTATCCCATATCTCTGACATGTTTTTAAAAACTATCGGCTTAGTGGAGCTGATTACAAATGGCCACGATTTACATTTTTAAAACATTGGAAACGCTTCATTTCAGTTCCCAATTATTAAATTACTTCCTCTTTGTTTGTTGAATACAGTCATATTTAATAAATTAGAATATGCTTTCTGATGAGGTTCATTTGTTGAATGAATGAATGAATGAATGAATGAATGAAAATTCCAATGCAATGCAATGCATGAAGTTTTATGGCAATAAAATATGGAAAAACTAAAGAAATTGAATGAACTGTGTGTGGAATACCCTCAAAGAATTTAACAAGAGAAATTAAGATTTAAAAAATTATAATTATAAAATAATAATAAAAATAAAATTATATTAAAATTATATAATTTAAAATAACATAATAATAAAATTATAATTCTAAAATAAAATAAATACATAAATACATTAAAATTATAAAATGATTATAACATTATTATTTTTTGAATAATAAAATTAGAATCAATCTGAGCAGTCAGTTTTTACCAGTATACTTCCAGGTCAATTGGTCCAGATCAGTTAGTGTTACGGGGAAAATATCACAATTAAAGATGGGGGGTCTGTCCGTGGCAGGTGACCCCCCTCCACCCACTCTGCTTAAAGCCTCGGGGGATTGAGGCCTGAGCCCGTCGTTATGCACCCATTAGCTGTAACAACAGGGAGAATAAACCTGCCACTCAGCTGCAGACTGAATTTAAACACATTCACACCAATTACAGAAGATTCTCCTGCCCGGCCTGGGGGAGAAGAAGTCTGTTTAGGGAAGTCAAGTTACGGCAGGACATCTTCAACAAATTTACTCAGGAATTTATGTTGAATTTTAAAAAATATACCAGCTAATTCAGCAGATAAGTGGCAGTCTGCTGATTTATTTCTACTAAAGAAGATAAATATGTAAATGCATTATGGGAAGAATTGACACTGGTGACCCAAGAGAACACTTTCAAACCCTCAGCATGAACAAAGCACATTAACATATACACCTCTGGAACATGTTTCCTCTGAAGTGCTAAAAATGGATCTCCAGGTCAGGGTGATTGACCCCTGTGAGAAGAAGCTCTTCCTTTTGAAATAGGGGGAAAATCTCTATTTATAACATAGGCGCTCTTGTTGGATTATAAATACACTGACTCATCCCTCAAGGTTCGTTCTGACCACGTAAAGATTTTTGCCTGATAACTTTGATTGATGTCAAAGCACCGTGCTGGCTTTAGCGGGTAAATATATCGTAGCCGTTCAGGAATACCCGCGGAAATAAATCCTGATGTCACCGCTGCGTTAATAAGCACAACTGTGGAATAGATGAGGTCAACTTTATCTCCGTGAAGGTGTAGTCCACTTCGATGGATTTTTAATGACCCCCTCAAGCATTAATCAGAAATGACTAAATCATATACAGACAGGATATCCGGGGAATAAACCGGTCCAGTGCTCAGAAAACAAGGCGCCTTGTGTAACGCGGTCGTTGGGATTACCTCCATTCTGTTTGGGCCAGGAAGTCGGGTCGCAGGAACTCTGTCCGCTGCCCGGCCTCCAGGTGAGTAACTGGAGCTTCAGGAGGATGTGGAAAAGTAAAAAAAAAAAAAAACAGCTCTCCTTTAACAGTTCCTCCTTTAAAGAACTGTTAAAGGAGACCAAGGGTGATGCATTTGCACCTGGCCTGGTCGGTATGATATTCTATTGGTTTGACAATCTGATGCAAAAATATCACAATATCTTTGCCTGACAGTAAAACTTATATCTGTGATATCATGGCAAAAGTATAAAGAATTTTAGCAAACATGGACATTGTGATTTTGTGTCTTTTATTTAAAAACTAATAGAATATTCCTGCTGAAATTATACATTTTAAGGGCTTTTAAAGATATTATAATGTCATGCAATATTTACCGACTACCTGTTTTTTACGCATGGAAATATTTCTACGACTGCGTTGTTTTAGATGAGAAATAAGTTCAACTAAACATCAATTGAACTTTGTAGCTCCTTAATGGAGACTAAAGTCTTTAGAGGATATGCTGACAAAAGAACCAGTTGTACACATAAAAAGGTGAATCTTAATAACTTAAAAAATCATCAAAAAATGTAAATAGCTTCAGTAATTCAGTTCAAAATATTAAACTCATCCATCCATCCATCCATCCATCCATCCATCCATCCATCCATCCATCCATCCATCCATCCATCCATCCATCCATCCATCCATCCATCCATCCATCCATCCATCCATCCATCCATCCATCCATCCATTTCTGTTGATTGAGATGATATTAGCTATCACACAGTTTCTTGGACAAGAATATTAATTAAAACAAATAAAAGAGGCAAATTTTGTAGACATGACTTCCTGCCACAGTTTCACCTTCCACCAAACTTTCTAATAATGTGTCTAAAAAAGTGTTAAGATTGTATAACACCAATAGAAAAAGATTTCTAACATTGACATGTCAGCCAATGATCAGCTTGTGGCACCTCTGAGGTGTTAAGGAAGTCCAGGTTGCTTTTTTGGGTCTAGTGTTTCCTTCCTCAGGTTTTCATAGATTCTCTAATGAGTTTGGGTCAGGTCAGCTTGCTGGCCATTCAAGCATATGCCAGGTATTGGTACTTTTGGCAACTCAAATAAGTTTCATATTTTTCTTTCTTTTTTTTTTTCTGGAAGTTAAAATTATTTTCTTACTCCAAATTTTTGCTGGGTCTATGAAGGGAAAAGTATTGTGGCCGTCTTTTAGCTAACTGTCTCGCAGTTTGCAGCAACAAGTGGGGGAAGGGAACTCAGCGAAAACTGACTTTATTAGCAGCCTTCAAACTATTAAAATCTCAATATACTTTAATACTACGAAGTATTAGTTAGCAGCCCATGTTTAGTTCTCAGGTTTTTTTTTTCATGAAAACTTATTGAGTAAACATTTCTTATTTTTAAGTTCTTACTCCTCTTCAAGAAAGATTCATAAAAGGTCAGAAATTTCACATAATTTTGAATAATAAATACAAACGCAAAATATTTTTGCAGTCATTTATTTCCTAAAAGTGCAAAAGTATAAAAAAACAACTCGATATATACATACATTTGAAACTAGTGACTGTACAATATTTATTAACAAATATCCCTGCAAGAGAAGAAGAGAGAAGTTAAAACCAGTGTTAAGATTAAAATATTTCAGGTCTTTCCTAACAGTTTTTGGGCAGATACAGTACAAAATCTCAGGAGCTTCATTGTGCCACGAGTGGAAAATAAAGATAAAAGTATTTCTGTTTAAATTTAGCTTCAAAGATTGTGTGTCCTTTGCAGCAAGAGGAGGTTAGGAGCTGTTGTAGCTGCAGTAATAGACGGCCGTGCTGGCGTCCGACAGCACGGATGAAATGAGGCTCTCGGGTCCTTGCATGCCGCCCTCGTGCGGCCCGTATGGCAGGCCCGGCATGTCCGAACGGGCCGATGAGGACGAGCTCAGGTACTGCTCAAACTCGCTGCGGTCCACCTCGCCCAGCAGCTCTGAGTGGTGCATCTGCTCCATGGTGTCCGCCGAGTGAGAGTGGGAATCAGGGGGAGGGGAGAGCTGTCCTGCCCCGCCGGGGTGCCGCTTGGGGTGGCTGGGGCTGCAGTGCTGGGTGTAGTACATGGCCAAAGGGTTGGGGCAGCTCATGTAGGACGGAGGGGGTTGCTCGGGAGCCGAGCCCGGGTGGCGGTGCATGATGCCGGGGCTGCTGTGGTGGCCGGAGAGTGGTTCATGAGGTTGAAAGTCTGCCACCTGAGAGTGGTAAGGGTACGCCGGCATCATGTGGCAGTCCTCCTGTGAATGTGGAGGGAAGAACATGGAGTCTGATTCTACGGCGTCCAGAGGAGAGGTGTCAGGAGTGGGAAGGCTGTAAGGTTCGTAAGACGGTCCCCCAAGCACCTGAGCGTCCCGATAGTGGCTGAGTGGCTGCGGGGGAACCTGGAAGCCGTGCTCATGGTAGCCCAGACCCAGGCTGTCCATGCATACCCTGCCGTCGCCGGACATGGACGGGGCCTGGTGCTCGGAAACACCGTGGACCAGAAATCCAGAGTCCAGCCTCTTGATCCGCTTCACCTGCTTCCGCCGCCGGGGCCGGTACTTGTAGTTGGGGTGGTCCTGCATGTGCTGGACCCGGAGCCGCTCGGCCTCCTCCACGAAGGGCTGCTTTTCTGTGACGGGAAGGGCTTTCCAGGATTTCCCTGCAGGTCAAGAGGAGCGGATCAGTGATACGTCAGCAGATACTGTACATGGCTCTGGTGATGAACATAAAAATAGCCTGTTGCCATTTTAGGGGAATAGGGACAGGAATTTGAGGTTATACCTGTGGCTTAACTGGCATAGAGTTTAAAAACAGGACGACAAATCAAGTATCTAGAGGGGCCACCTAATATTCACAGGACACCTTATCCTCACTGTCGTATATCTGTACTAAAATTGAGTAAAAATAATTTGGGATAGGACAGTGCATGTTTGCAAGAAGGTGTAACATGTATTATTTTCTTATGCTTAAAACATTTTTGTGTTTATCAGACCTGTATTAATAGCTGTGTATGTCTACACTTCTAAATGGAAATATTTAGATCATAAATGCAGTAGGAAAGCATATAGTTGTTTTTGTATTGCACTAGAATACATGTGTTGAAGAGTGTTGTATTCATAAATTTTAAATAATTATTTACCTTTTATATATTCGGATCTTGTGTCACAGAAAAGTGTTGATTATAAATAAATATTTATCATTCTCAGCTCCAACAACAGCAGCATAAAAGCAGCAAACTATGTTCTGTTTTTTGATGTTGTTTTCCCACCACAAGGTCATAAGTGACCCTCAACTTAGTCCACCCATTAAAACGTATTTTTGAGGCACCCCTGTAAATATTAGACAACCGAAAGAGAATAGCGATTTAAAGTAGTCTAGAAATGATTAAATAAGCTAAATGACACGATCTGATCAAAATAAAAATATGTAATGGTCAGTAGAAATGTTTAAAAATAACAAATTCTAAAAGCTAAATGCTGTGTCAGCAGCAGAGACTTAGATAAATACATATTTAAAAGCACTTACCTAACATTTTACTGAGCTCCGCGTTGTGCAGGTCCGGGTTCTGCTGCGCCAGCCTCTTACGCTCATCCTTCGCCCAGACCATGAAGGCGTTCATGGGCCGCCGGATCCGCGGCTCGCTCTTGCCGCGTCCCTGACCGCCGGAGCCGCCGCCGCCGCCGCCTGGCGCGCATGTTTCGTTTTTCACCTTGCTGTCCCCGAGAGGACTGAGCGGGTCGGCCCACTGGCAGTGTCCCATTCCAGGCATCATGACTGACATCGCGCACCTTGCCTGGGTCTGATCGTCGCTGGCGTAACCCGCATCGGGACTACTCATTGCTGTCCAAACTGGTTCTGGAAGGTGTTTGGAGAGGCGCCCGGACTGCGCGCAGGAACCACACCACAGCGACGAGGAAAAAACGGGAAGAAATAAAAGAAAAAAATAAAGATTTTGACTCTCTCTTGTGTTAAAGTTAGTAAGAAAAAGAGAAAGTCACAAACAGATGCAGCAATAAGTGAAAAGGTAGACAGAAGTCAGCAGTGAATGTGAACAGTGGTGAGCTATAAACTCATAGGCAGCCAATCACCGGGCGGAGGGAGTGCCCACTACTACAAAGGTGTAAAAAAAAAAAGTTCACGTCACGCCCGCCTCCGACCCTGCTTTGGAGTGGCTATACTCACTGAGGGTTCTGGCTACCAGATTTCAAATGTATATTCATCAAAGCAATAAGACTCATTTAAGAATTTAACATAAATTTATCAATTTGCGCCAAAATGAGGACAACCTCTCAAGTATTCACAAGTCAGAATGTCTCCCCATACACACATCCAACCCCTATCGGCACTTTTCCAGGTTAAATACGCAAAAAGATTTAATCACCAGTCTGTGTATTGGCCTGTTAACAACATTAGGGCCTTGGATCAATAGACTGAGCATGACGAATAAGAAGGCTTTGTAGCTTCCTAACACTAAACCAGAGAAAACTTGAAATCACAAAAGCCACATTGACATTTGTAGAAGTTGTATGTATGATAAGAACATTTAGAATATAAGACTACGAGAGAATATTTTTGATGTAGAGATGTTCTGTTGTGGTTTACACAGTCATGCAGAAAATTGCAGACTTGTCAGACTTCCAACAGACAGTCCTTTATCACCTCCACAAGGGGATCACAAAGATCATTGATGAAAAAGTGGTGGAAGGAAAATCTGTTGTATAAAAGTTATAATGTTGCACCAGATAACCACAACTGATTTTCTGTTCTAGTTTTCTCAAAAACATTTTTTTTTTTTTTTTTTTTTTTTTTTTGGCAAACTGCAAACCATAATCATCAAAATGATTGGACTTTATTACTCGGAGGCATGAGTTTAACTTTTTAACTAAACAACAGAATTAGTTGATTTTTCTGTTATTCAAATTTATTGAAATGCATTTAAGAAATATATACATAAATTATGACAAATATCTTATTTTGCAGTGATATGAAATACAAATACACACTTTTGAAATAGTAATTGGATTAAAGAAATATGAATTAAAAATATGACAAACAGGTAAAGCAAAGAAAAAAAGTACTATGAGGAACTCTGCTCAGTTTCTGTGTGCCTTTTGTAATGTCATCACATGTGTGCAAGGAGGCTTGCTTTTAGGAAGGCAGACTCTACTTCAATTAAATGAGGACATAAAAACAGCTAAAGAAATTTTAAATGAACCATGACATGCCAAACTATATTTACAGTGAGGCTGATAGATTTCACAAAACAGTCTGGCCAGTAACTTAAGTCAAATAGCACAATTTGATTAAGCAATAAAAACTTGCAATATCATGTTTTTAAACTCATAATATGTTTTCTTTATTTAAAGTGGATCACTGCATGACTCCTTGTTTGAGGTTCCAGTTTCTCACATGGTTGAATTTACAAGAGCAGATAAAGCTTAAATAAACAACATGGAATCCTTTCTCTGTTGAAATTTGTAGCTTGTCAAATACTTTCAACTTCTTATTTTTGAGTCAATTATTGGTGGATTTTCTGATTTTCTGCCAGACCATCACACCTTCATCACCATGTTTGACTGTTCATGTGATGTTCTTGGTGTTGGTCACTTCTGTGGAGCCACGGTTTGATTTTCCAGTTATTTTAGTGACTTTGCTTCTACTTTTCTTCAGCTTCTTTCTTTTTAAGGTCGTCTAACCTACTTTGTGTTGACAGGCAGTTTCTATATAAGCAGTATCTCGAATCCCAAGGTTTTGGTTTGGCTAGATGAATTGAACTCAACTTCATTTTATTCTTACTCTGATGATCTTAATCCAAAATTAAAATTAGTTTAACCCGTTTAATGTCACAAACAAAATCAACAAAGTACGATACTCTGCACAATATGCACTTGAGTGCTACTACTGGATTTAGTGGGTTAGTATACTTTCAAACAAATCTGATTAAATACATGCTACTGTAATATATATAATATAGTAAAAGTATTAATCAATTTACTATATTGTATTATTTTAAAGAAAAAATAATCAGATGATTTTTATACATGTTTGATTGGATTTCTGTCTTAAACAGTGGTACTTGTACTTAAGGATATTTTGGAAAATCTTCTATCAAGTCATGACTATTTATTGTTTCCTATTACTTCCCCTGTATTTGTTCTCAATCCTTCTCAAAGTTTAGAAAAAAGTGAATGTTATACTTCTGTTTTAAACTCCAAGACGACCTGAGCCACACGTCAGACATAAACTCGTTTAACTCCTGTTGCACCTTCTGATGCCTAAACTGTGACTGTGTTAGCTTAGAGCACTTTTCCCACACACTAAGATAACACCAGGAGAATAGAGCAACCTGCTGCACCTGAAACGTCTAGACTTGAAGCTATTTCTGCTGCAGAGAGTGAAGCGCCTGTTTGCAGGCAGAAATCCAAACACCACCCGCAGGCGGCCGAGCTCCTTATCAGGGGCTGCAGACCCCGGCCTGTCAGCTTCATCTTTTCTCGGACCATTCCCATCTTGTTGTGGTCTGCAGTCGTGTCAAAAGGGGCTGACAGAAATATGAGAGATGCTTATGCAACCTTTGCATGCCCCCCAGCAGACAACAGCATGGGACTCTGGACCGTTCCCTCCAGGGGTTAGTGGGAGGGTGTTTTTAACCAACCGAGGTCCCGATAGGCGTTGCATGGGACAGGATCTTGACCATAATGCTGTCATCATCTATTTTATCACTCATGACCTGATACGGTTACCCCCCCTTCGTTCATATGAGAGAAGAGAAAGAGGTCCCCTTTGTGTGTGTCTCTGTGTGTGTTGACATGGGCGTGGGTATGAGTGTGCCCCGGCCGCCTCTTGCTCCGTGTGGGAGTGAAAAATCCTGGCGTTTGATGGGAGAAGTCATAAAGTCTGGAGTCGAAGCCACACTTCCTCTGCAAGGTGAGGTTGAGAGTCAACCCAAAGGAGGGGAGGAGTTGGTGAGAAGGGGGGCGAGCTGAGGCGGAGGGGGGGAGGTGATACGCCTCATATCCCCGCTCCTCTTCTCTCCAATCCCCCCCTTCCACTAACTTGTACCTCCAACAAGTCCCCCGCCCCGTGCCTGGGGAGTCTGGGGCTGGGTGGGGGCCAGGGCTCCCGACGCCAGCCTCTGGACTCCGCGCTGAGGGAGAGGTCACTTGGCTTGCTTACACAATGGCATTATCTCAGTTCCAGCCTCTGCTACTGCAGCGGTGAGCACTTCCTGTCACTCTGCAAGCACTTCCTGTCCTTGGCGCAGCAGCACAAATTGTCCGCCTTCCAAGTGAGTTCTGAAACACGAGTTGAGCGGCCGGTCGCCAGTCCTGCTGTATAAATGTCTGTGGGTGGCTTTCTTGGGAATTGCTGGCTCCTTTGTGCTGGGCTGCAGAGGAGGACCAGTGTTAGTTTAAAACATAGGAACGGAAGGTATATATATGTTAGCACTCTGCGCTGATCCCCAGAGCTGCTCAAGCTGCACAAAGACACAGAGTTCAAACAGCGCTCAGCTAATTAGCAACAAATATAGAAGCCCCTGTCGATGATTTCAAGTGCCAAATGATGACGCTTGCCAAACAATGGATGAAAGTGTGTAATATATAGTTTTTTTACCATTAAAAATGCTAAGTAGTTTTATTGTGAATTCGTTTCTTGTTTTTTTAGCCAGCATAGAAATATGCCAAACATAAAAAAACATGGCTGTTTTAGTCTATCTTCAGCAACAAAGATTTTCCATTGAAAAATATATAAATTTGTCATTGAAAATCTATACATTTCTAAAAAATTTCAAGGCGTTTCTTTCTGCATCACTTCCGTTTGCTGAAGAGCCACATTTCTGTCAGTCTTGAATTATTATTGGGTTCCACCATAAATTATTCTAAGGCTCAAGAGTCACACTTTGGACACCCCTTATTTAACTAGATTAGTCATTTAAGTAATAATGCAGTAATTGCTAAATGCAATTCACGAATTTACTACTCATAGAGGCTGAAATGTAAATATCGTCTGCTTTTCAGTTTTACAGTGGACCTCAAAAGCATACATACCCTTGTTTTATTGCCAGTTTTATGCCACGATAATAAAAAAACAATCAAAACAAACAACAACAAAAAACCCAGCATATTGACTAATCTGTTGAGAAATGTTTCTGCACTTTATACTGCATTTAACCTGTGCAACTGAAAACAGTGAATTTGTCAGATGGAGATAAATAACATTTTAAAAAGCTATGACAACCTGATTGCCCCAGTTTGCACAACTTTGAACAAATACTTTGTTCATGCACCTTTTCATTCATCTTAAACACCCAACATAATTAGCGTAATTCTAACATCCTGAGTACTATTTATTTTAATTGCATAGATGTAATTTATTAAAGTTGCATTGCCACATTTTCTGACAGAAAACCAGGAGTAGAATAGGGGAAGTTTGTTAAAGAGGACACAAAACCCATCTCTATGACAAACTGATAAAACTGGGAATGTTTGAAAGAGTTGGGAACAAAACAGTCAAAATTGCTTAAAGTACAAAATGCCTAAGAAGAGAACAAAAAAGTATTTTTCACTTCAAAAGTGAAACCGGTGTAAAAAATATATCAGATTAGGTTGCTGAGAAAATCTTTTTACTTGGTGGCATTAAAACCCAATTTCTGGTTATGTTTTAGTGAAGTTAAGAAAAATGTTGACACAAAATGAAAGGGTCCTTCATGTTGTGTAGTTTTCTGTTTCTTTATCCTGCTATAATCCAACACAAGCAAAGAAATTCTGTTAATAAGTGATACATCTTGAAACTGTCTTTGACACTTTCTTCATTTCTGTTGGTTTTATATTAAAGTCTAGATTCCAAATCCTAACAAAAATCATTTCACTGCCTTACAAGACAAGCAGATCCAATTCCTGTTTGAGCTGTCTATTTTCATCCGGTTCCTATACAGGTTAATCCAACTCAATTGATCTCACAATTAGTTGAAAAACAAAAAATAAAACCATTTTGTATTGAATTGTCTCACTTTCACGCAGTCTCTTATCTGGGTTCTTTACTGTCACTGGATGACAGCAGAGAAAAAGAGTTGAGTGCCCAAAGGTCTTACGTAACACCTGTCAGGGGTGGGATCTTGTTTCTTTCAGGTGTGATGTCATTTGCCCTATTTTCATACTTCTGCAATTTTGGTTTCATTGCACTTAATGAACAACAATAAAACATGCCTCTGGAGTTTCTGTGCAAACCTCGTGCCGTTGTTTCTGTATCTACTTTTAGGTGAGAAGAGACTGCAAGCAGAATTTAATTTGGGAGCCCATTTTCAACTCGTAAGACGTAACTTGCTGAGTTTTGCTGATTGCAATTTACAGCTTCTGGAAACCCAAAATGGTGTGTTGGAAAAATATATAGGATGAATATAATACTGCTCACTTGGTAGTTATCCAGCATGCAGTCACTGACACTCTCCACAACCAGGTATAGTCTCAAAAGTCCACTACTAAACAAACTCACAGAGAAGTTTATGTGAACATATAAATGGAAAGTTAAGTGGGGGAAAAAGGCGTGGTAAAAGGAAAAAGGATAACTAGACATTTTTTTTATTTCATCTTACTTGATCGTTACATTTTCTGAGCAGTTTTACTTTCAGTGCTCATTTGCTATAAGCTGTAAAAATCAACAATTAACACAAGTTAATTCTTTAAATGCACCACTACCTGTGCAAAGATCCAGCAAAATGTTTCACTTTTTGAGTTAATGAAAAATCAGAACTTTCACTGACATGTATTTTCACCCTGTTGCTATTTTGAGTTATTTTACACCAGATTTGATGGAAAAAAATGTCAAGCTATTTTCTGTTTTGCAATGGAAATGTGGTTTGGGAGTTGATGAATTTGGTTGGGTTATGAGTTTTAACCCAACCAAATTTATTAATCCCAAATGAAGAATAATTATCTCACACCAGCATGAAATCTTTGAGCTACGGTAAATTTCTCTTTCATCCATCTCCAAATCTCTAAATGGAGACTTCTGTTCCAGTTGATTTTACCACACTCGAGTAGCTCTGTTCGAGAAACAGGAAGCAGTAACTTACAGAGGTGATTAAGACCCCTGGATTCCCAAATAGAAACATTTTTTTTTACACTGGTCAGTAGGTGGTACAAGAAAAGCTTTGACCTTTTGGGAAACAGACCCATGGTCTTTGCATCATGTGACACAGCAAACAAAGGTTATGCTGGAATTTTGTATACAGAAAAGTGGGGGTGAGTTTATCATGATTGCTCCTCTGCATCCTGCAAATATCTGATGTAATGGAGACGTGCTACATTCAGAAGTCCGGCCTGATCAATTTCTTAGGGTCACTCTCCTCTGTCAGTTCTTGTGCTGCTGTTGCTTTGTGTTACCATGAAGTTAAGTTAGAATACTTGCAATTCAGCACAACATACCAGACAAGGACACAATTAAATAGGCATTTAATCAGAAGTAGTGGGAAACAAGATGAAAACATTTATACTGTTTGCTAGCCACAACATCGCTAACATTGCTAGCATCTGTTTGGAGCTTCAACATAAAACTTTTAAAGGGCCAATACAAGTCAAAGAATGCACTTAAATTTGCTACACCATCCACAGATAATTAAAAACATAGATAATGTTTTGTAAAACCTTTACTATATTCTTGAAAAGGTCAAAAATAATTAGGTTTTTACCATTGATTTTGGCATTAAGGAAACCTTAGTTGGGATACATCTTGAAAAATGCACTAGGAGTTAGTGGAGTGATTTGTGCCAGTGGGTGAAATGTGTCAATCCTTATTCCTAGGGAAACAGAGGAATTGGGTCATGTGACCACACATCTTTGAAGAGAGCCTCAATGCATGAAATGAGGGCACATTTGCGTAAAATAAATGAAAAAAAAAAACAACTGTAATGCCTTACACAAAACAAATTGGGATGAAACTATGATTTCTTGGGGGACTCTGGTAGGATTTTGATCACCTGTAGTTCAAAATTTACAACATTACAACTGGACCTGGATATTTATACAGCCAACAGAGCCTTCATAAAACAAAGTTTATAGATTTAAAACCTTTTCTTTATTGTCCACTAGACCAATAGAGTGCTCTAATACTCTATTGCTCACTATTGTGGGCAGCAGAACGCAATAGAATGATATATTTTTGTCATTTGGACTAGATCAGATAGGTTCCTGCTTGTAAAATGACATATCTAGAGAGGTCAAACTATTGAATAGTTTTATAATGATTATATTTGCAAGATGTGAAATATGAAATGATACAGAGAACATCACAATTTATGGCAACATCTCATTTGATTGTAGACATTAAAGAGAAAAAGCAACAAAAACAAACAGCCATAGCCACTTTATACTGGTAAATACATCTGAAATCCCGCAGTGTGGGACTTTTACTAGCATCTGTGATTATTAGCTGTTAGATAGAAATTCTTTAGATTATCTGATAAGCCTCTGCCTTCCTCCAACACCTGCTCTGGAGGTGTTTCAGGATGGGGGGATGGTGCTTTGCTGCTCCCCATTGAAAAGATTGGGGAGGGGAGAACAGAGCAGGTGTGTTGTCAGATACCGATTCTGGAAATAGAAATTACACATTTTCCTTAAGTTTTGTCGCGAATAAAGTCACCTAGGATATTTTTTTTCAATCTTTATTGCATTTCTTTGTGTGCCATCGGCTGTCAGTCAAACTGCGACAGGAGGATTTTGTTGAAAGAGATGAAAATGTGATACTTCATTGAGGAGTAGTTTCTGCTTTAACGATGCATGATTGCTGTTTGATCTTAAGTAACCTGAAAATCACCCCGATTGAGGAATTGCAGATATGAGAGATCCTCTACGGCCTGAAGTGGTTAAATTGAACATTAGTGCAGGATATGAGAGTCTGGTAATGGGTTATGTTTTTTCCAGAGGTCACAGTGTAAAACTCTGACCATAAAAAAACTGGGGACTTGAAATTATTGCAAATGACGAAGAAAAATAAAAAAAGCAGGAGGTAAAATGAGAAGAAAAAAAAAGCTGTCACACTGTGTGAAACTTTGGGTCCTGCTCGCATGCCCACAGATGTTTTCATGTATTATTGCAGGTATAGTATTCCCCCTCCCTCAGGGGATTTCTGGGAAAGTTTTCTGACCAGCGAGCACACACACTAACCTTGCAGAAAGGGTAGCACTGGGATGTTGTCTGCCATGAACAAGTGGGGACACAAAGGAAGCCGACTCCACTCTTGTCTCATTGTTCTGGAGGCGTTAATCTGTCACGGATCTGCTGGGAATCAGGTGGGAATCTACTCAGCCCTGGTGTGTTTATTGAACGAGCCATTCCTCGTTTTGCAAAGACGGGGCCTTTCGATGTGTTCACCTCCTCACCCTTTCGCAGCCACCACCCTGCCCTCCCACCTCATGAAGATGCTCTGATGATAAAACAATTTCTTGTTTAGTTCTGCTGTTCAGTTTGGAGATGAGCACATCCGCCTTATCTTTTCGTCTCTGTATGTTTTGCAAAATCCCGAGCTGGGGTCCAAGACAAACCTTAAATATTCCTTTAGTCATGCTAACATGAGGATGTTTAGAAACTGTTCACCACAAGTTGTGGCGACCTCTGGGTTTGAGCATTGCCAGAGGTCAGCCAACAATACAGCGGAAGCAACAAGTAAAATAATCAAAGTCTCTTTCCTGAGTACATCCATTGAGCTGTGGTTTCTACTCATATGTGTAAGAGGGTGACAAAATATACATTTAGAATCACAGTCGTTCTTTGCAAAGTTAAGCAAATTTAAGTAAATTCAAAGTTAAGTAAATTTGCTTAAATGGCAGAATAATTACTTTGTTTTTTATAGAATTTATTTTGATTTTTCAAAAAAACTCAGAAGTTTATATACATTATGAATGCTATGGCTTTAAGAAACAATTTGCCAAAGCATTTGAACATTTGAGTTAAATGGAAGCGTAACTCATGATGTTTCTTAAAGAAAAGCCTAAAAAACCTGTTCCCTAATGTCACATCTTGGAGAAAAATCAACAACCTTGATTATTGCAGTTTGCAGATGCCTGAAGACGCCACATGTATCTCTTGAGACTGGCATTTGCAACAATAAGCACAGTAGGAAAGTCCAGAGAACATACTATTTAGAAAGGAGATGCGTTCTGTGTCTCAGTGGTTTTAATGTGAAAAGCTTGTATGAAACCCAAAACAAAAGATCCTGACTCAGTTACATCAGGTCTGTATGTCAGGAGGAATGGGCCAAAATTCCAACAAATAATGGTGGGAGTGTTCTGGAAGGATACCCAAGTTATATAATTTACTGAGAAAATGTATGAAAGCTTCTGAATTTGGAAAGTAAAAAATATCTTGAAACATTATTTTGTTCATAATATGATGAAAATACATTAAAAAAAGTCTTACTTTAGATCATAATATTTATTTTCTTTGCCTCATTAGCAGATATGTTCTAGTGGATTTTTTCTTCCTGATTGAAATTTGGCATGATTTGGATCAAAACCTATACAGGAAAACTCATCAACTCTGTCCCCATTTAATATCCATACGCCACAGGAAAAAAACAACAGCAGAAAACTACCATATAAAATCTATTGACTGGCTGATTAGAAATCAGTAATAATTTCAGAAAGGGGAACACCCAGGTTTCGTCCATTGTGGAGGGTCAGCCACAGGGGAGTGCAGATTCTTTTCATCTCTTCACTACAAGTCACCCGACTGTAACCCTCCCAGCCCACCAGAAGATCATTGTCCTGTCGGGGGCTAATTGAAGCTGGTGTTTATCATTTTTATGACTTTATCCAAGAAGACAGAGGTACGTTAGACTTCCTCTCCTCCAGGTCCTGTGACAGACCGGCCGCATTATTAGGGTCAAGCTCAGCCCCCGTCTTGCCTTGACATTGTTTCCAGTGGTGCTATGACCATTCCCAAACTGATAAGGCCTGTCTATTTTGGGCCTTTGTTTCTTCTTTTTGTCCTTGGCATCTAAGTGTAAACCCAGAATAACCACTGTGGTTATTAAAAACATAAACTATAGGACATAATTAAGCATTTTATTATATTTCCAACAATAAAATTAGATTAAGTAAAAGAAGACTGGAATCACCTCCAGTCCTCACACAATTCCTGCATTTGCTTGTACTTTTATAACAAAATAAGGAAAAGATTTAAAATGATTATAGATTTTGCATAAGCTACATTAGTGGCTTCCTGACCACCACCACCAACAGTCTCCAGTTTTCTCCAGTCTGCCCAGTTTTGACCACTGAGTCAAAAGAAGTCCCTGAATTAATCAAATCTGTGCTTCCTATTGCCAGTCTACTACTGTTCGGTGAAATTCTAAAGCGTTAAGATTCATATGTCTGAGACTAGCATATTTGTCAACATGTTATTTAATATTTATATTCCTAAGTCTGAAGACAACCCTATACAGTTGCAAAGTTCCCCTTTGCCTTGGGTTGGCCTTAGGTAGTTAAGCTAGCTGTTTTAAGACTGTAGTATTTAAGTATATTCGAAGTAGATTTAGTATAAGAAAAACATTAGCAGGTAAGTGTACAAAATAAAACCAATATAAAATACAGCCTAAACATGTTTGAAAATTATTATTAACAAGAATCTCCAGTTTTGTCCAGACTTGTCCAGGTCATGACCTGTAACTGTCCTGTTCGTTTCCAAACTGAACTCTGTTTAATCATGCAAAAGGTGTTGAGCAAATATACTGCAAAATACATGGACGTTTTGTTTCAGTAGGCAAACAAGCATCCTCTCACAACTGTGGTTGTCCCTGCTGCTTGTGCACATTTTGCTACTTCACTTTTTCCTTCCACCAAACTTCCTGTTAGTACAGTTGGATACAAGATTCTTGACATCCAGCTTCTATAGCAATGAGCTATTGTTTCTTGCCCTCTTGTGAAGGGTGACAGTGCGTGTCTGTTGGACAAGACATAATATATTCTGAATTGAAAATCTGGATTTATTGGCCTGAAACTGAAGTAAATCTCTCTGTGCATACAGTTTATATGAGTTTCACTTCCCTAAATGAACTACTAAAATAAAAAAAATTAATGAAATCTTAATATGTTGAGGTGTGCCTGGCCCTCCTTTCCTGATCCCGCCTAGAAAGTGAAGTCAGTTCTTTTATTATACAAGCATAAGGATTAATTACTGATCAAACCTTCCCTACTTGTATCTATCAAAGAGAGACAGTGAGGCCTTTGTGTATGACAGAGTGTGAATTGATTCTGCAGTTCGTCCTAATGTGCAGAACCCTTTCATGTGTGGCCTTTGCCTTGTCAAGGCGCTGAAGCGTCAAGCAGAGCCAACCGCTGATACCCTTGAGGGTGCTAAAAGGGCAACGGGGTGGTCTGGGTGACTAGTGTCGATCGATGGCTGCGAGTGTGACCAGCGGCCTCGCATCCAGCAGGAATCCGGATCAATAGAGGTGAGTAAGGAAGTTTCAGAAGCACAAGATAAGAGAAGAAAAAAAGATCCTGAAAGTTATCCTGAGATGTGTGGGGGAAAGAAGATCATAAGACCAGTTAGATATGGGACTTTTTTATGGTTTGTCCCTCTTGCTGTGAAATAATGCGCTGTCATTTCTAGAGATTACAGAACAAATACTCCCAAACTCATGGCTGGAACTTCCTCATAGACGCTGCAACTTCTCTTTTAATGCATTGCGGTTAAAAGCTCCTTAAAACTTGTTTTCCCACATCAGCTTCCATCTCTGAGCATCTCTGTCACGAAGCAAATCTTCATAAAATAAAACTGCAGCTCAAGCTGCAGATATTTAAAATGCACACAGTGGAACTGATTTTAGTTTATTTTGTATTTAATGCTGTTGATTACTGCTCTGAAATGAGAGAAACGACTGAGGAATGCACCTTTTGGTTGTTTTCACACAGTTGTGGTTTTATAGAGGAAATGCACTGTGTGTGAGTGCTTCCTCCCTGAGTTGTTCCTTTTACACCGGTGCAGTAGGAACAAGAACCACCCAATCACTGTTTAATTTCATACATATTTTGTGAAATTTATTTTTCTTCAGGTGAAATCAGAAACCTCTCGGATTCCAACCTGTGTTAAATTAACGTCCCACAGTTTTGGCACTGATTCAGACTCAGAGATGAATCTCAGGCAGATGGATGGGTGTCGAGTTCACAGTTCACTTAACATGTAGAGAAAAATTTATCACAGGTGTGAAGATTTGGCTTTCACCTTTTTTAAAAATTAGGAACAAAGTAGAGGCTGACAATTGCATGTTTTATGCTTGCATTTCTAGCATGAGTGGTACGGTGCTGTGAAAAATCTGTTTTAGTCATGCTTTGAATGCTTTATATCTTCTTTAAAGTATTTTAGCTTACTTCATATTGTCAGAAATGTTCCATCTTAGTGATTTATTGATACTATACCAGAATGTAGAGTAATCAGACCTAGGTGTGGCAAATGAAACTGATCAAAAATCTACATAATTTCACAAAGGCTACATGTTCACACAAGTCCTTATTGGTTTGAAAAATGTTTCGCCATAAAAATTGAAATTATCATTTGAAAACTGCGTTATGTTTGTCTGATATTAAAAGTCTGTTTGCTGATCTGAAAC
Organism: Gambusia affinis; assembly: GCF_019740435.1. Classification (NCBI taxonomy): domain Eukaryota; kingdom Metazoa; phylum Chordata; class Actinopteri; order Cyprinodontiformes; family Poeciliidae; genus Gambusia; species Gambusia affinis. Next base: position 7,595,214 of record NC_057888.1, read on the forward strand.
ATTTAAGTGAGACAACAAAACAAAAACAAGAAATCTGAATCTTTATGTGAAGAGGTGGAATAATTTTTCACAGTACTGCTCCAAGCGCAGAAAGGACAGGTGATGCTTAAAATTCACTCAACCATGGGTATTTTCTTAGACTGAAACAATACTTTTTAACACTTCTCAGAGGTCAGGTGAGTATTTAAATCTAAAAAGGGAACACAGTAAAATACACAGATTGCCTCGGTTTTTACCTGTGCAAACCCCACAGCAAAATCTGCTTATTTGCAATGTAGAAAGGGTCTTTGAGGTGCTGATAGGGTGGATTTTGTTACCTTTGGACAAAGCCAGAACAGCTGTTTTCCACTGTCACCAAGCTGGCGCGCTCATGTCAGTGTGTCAGCATTACTTCACCGATTACAAGAGCGTCATCTCCTTCTTGCCATCAGTGGAAAAGCAAATAAACACATTTCCCTAAATGTCAGAAGTTCCTTCAGTCTGCCCCATAGTGAACCTCAGGTAAGGAGTGAGGAGATATTGATGAGGATTATCAATAGTTTATTCACACAGGACATTGTGTGTAAATGAACTGAGGAGATAATCTCATCAGGTGAACTCTGGCACCGGGAGGTTTGGGTAAACACGGCAACTCCTTGAAGTTTATGAGCCCCAAATGCAAGAAGATGGGATGAAAAAGAGTTGATGCAATGGCATAAAAAAGGATTTATTCTTCGTTCATTTTTTGTGGTGTTTCTTGTCTGCACCCACAAGGACAGAGAAAAGGAATACTGCTGATGTTAACTTCTGTGCTAGTGCTAAGAGGGTTTCTGTGTGTAATAATGCATTTTAAGGTGTAGGTTTATTTTGTGTTTGAACTATTAGGTGTTTTTAGAGAGAATCGGTGAACAGTGTTCATGTTTTGTTTGGCATAAACCTAATCAAAAAATATAGGTTTAGATCTGGAATACACGTAAACCTTAAATGAGCTCTTTCTGTGGCCTCAAACACAAAAATCAGTTCTGTTACATTGTGGGAATAGCAACAGAAATAGAAAAAATTTAAAATGACACAGCTTGAAAAACAAATAATGTTAAATAAATTATGACTTCTTTTTACAAGAATTTAGTGAGTGTAAAAGTGAACATTTTGAACATCCTAGCATCCAGACATCCAACTCAAGATCCTCATCAGATTCCTGAGAGAGAAAACACCCATGAACAGCAGATGAAGTGTTTCTCCAGCTGATCTAGTCTGGCACAAGCCAGTTCTAAGTCATTGTTTTTGTGTAAAATCACAGTGGACTCACCCCTAGTTCAATGTTTACTGATTCATCTATTGGCAGATTTTTCCGTGGAAGGTAACTCAAATTTTGTTGATTATATCAAAAATATGCAAAAGAAAATACAGCTAGGAAGTTGAAATACATACTTGACATGCTAGTAACTGCTGTTTGCAAAGCACCTAATCCAGGAGTGGCATTTATTTGTCTGAACCCCTATGAGTACAAAAAAAGAAAGTCTGTAGATATTAGCTTCTACAGTAGAGCTAGGATTGTCTCCAACATGTGTATTCATGCACATTGAGGTATATTTGGTAATTGAACTGTTATAATAGTTAGTTATAAGTTGTGTGAGGTGTTTTTAAGTGTAAGCTGTTGTCCATAATCCCCTCAAATATTGAGGATCCACTGCATTTGTTCTGTACGTCACCTCCTTTTGACTGAATGTTTGCAAACCTTGTAATAACTTTCAGAACTCTGGTATTACCTGTCAATGAACAAATTAATGTACTAAGGAATGCTCTTGAATCAAAACAATAGATGCACGATTCATACATACACAATGTCCACTGCTTGGTATTCCTGAGATTATTCCTACGCAATTCCATGGGAAAACTCATATCAGGAAACACGGGGAAAGTCCCTCTTGATATCACTGCATTCAGACAAAAGCCCGGCTACCTGTGCTGACAAACTGCAGTGCGTGTGAAACAATGGAGACCCAGGAGAATGCTACATCTGCAGCTAAAAAATGTCATCCACATATATTCAGATCAATGGGTGCACTGTGGACTTACGACACGGGAGTAAAATGTTGCATTTGTTGCAGCAGGTTTGGCTTTTTTGGCCCAATATCATCCAAAACATGGGTAATCGCTGCAGGCAGTGGAGCAAGAGGTCTTATCAGATGACCTTGTGGCCTTACAATAACAGTGTCTCTATCATGCCTCAGCAGACATCTATCTGGCAGCGGCGTAATAGAAAAACAACAAATACGGCCTGCGAGCTCCCGTTGTTTTCTCAAGATGTTTGCATAAGTCTGGATGGACTTTTACCAGAATTGAAAGAAAATATAACAAAGTAGGGAAGATTTTCATCCGTTTTTATTTTGAGGTTTGCACATTTTATGACAAGCTTTACAGCTTTGGCCTTGGACTAAATCCTGCCTCTGTATCAAAAGACACAGATTTACTGAGTAAATCAAAGCAGACAATTTCCTCAGCTTAGAGGAAAATCCCTCAAAGGAGAAGGAGCTGATAATGTCCCAAAGAACCCGCAGCTTCCTCCCAGATAAATAAATACATAAATAAAAACATGGCTGGCCACTCCAGATTTATTGTTCCCCTGCAGGCTGTGAAGTAGAGGCTTATATTGTTTATAATAAATAAGTCCATTAACAGATTTGGCCCAGGTGGCGTAACAGGGGTCTCTGTGACATCCCCTCACCACCTCGGTCCCAGCGGGGCCAAACTGCTACCATTTATGGCGGTGATAGTCAAGGAAAAAGGAGGACCGTGGAGGTTAGTGTTGGTCTGACTGGGCCGAGGCTGTGTCACGTTTTGTGGAGTGATAAGAGCCGGAGCAGGAAGCCGTGAGAGGGCAGGAAGGAAGAGAGCTTAGGTCTGGAAGGAGAGCGGAGAGCTGCAGAGATGGTAGATCTGGGTAAGGTGAGATGTCGAAGAGCAGAGCAAAGGAGCCTAAAGAAGAAGGTGAAATATCCTCTTGTGCACATGCGGGGAAAACAGGCAGTTGCTGTGCATGTGTTGCTTGGTCTCTGCAGTGGTTCATGCACGCAGGGAGGTGGGAGGAAGCTCTGCTGGGAAGCGAAGGGGGAACCTGGGGTCCAGGGGGGAAGTGAGTTAGTGACTAAATTTGGTCTAAAAAGCCACGGTACACATACACCTGCTTCCCGCAATCAAACAGGCCACACAATAATGACACAATCAAACATCAGGGTTTGGTCTATCAGCACCAAACAACAAGAAGAAAGAATAATAAATACATTTTTTTCTTAAAATCAGTCGTAGGTTTACTTAGAGTTTTTTAGACTCTACATTCATGAACAATTTTGTGTGTGTAATCCACATGCTTCCTCCTCCACCTGCAATCACATGCCAAATTTGATTTGTTACTGTATGTCAAATAAGGTCACAAAACTACTGCTGTAAGAAGATAATGTGTCACATTATAATGTGTCACATATTTGTCGACTCAGTCATCCTGAGTCGACAAAAAGTGGTATCAAAGTTTTCAAAAGTCCCGCTTACCACAAAGCATGTGCAGGACTATTTGTGAAGAAAGTACTCTGAGCTTACACACAAAACCCTTTGTTTAGTGAAAACAACCACTGCACACCACCATGAACACACCAACCACATGATGAAACATGGTGGTGGCGGCGTCATGCTGAGGGCATGCATTTCTTCAGCAGGAAAAGGGAAGCTGGACAGAGTCAGTGAGAAACAGAATGTAAGGAAGAAAACGTAGTGCACCATACCAGATTCATGCGTTGGAATGGTCTAGTCAAAGTCCAGACCCAAATCCAAGTGAAAATCTGAACTTTATGTTCATAGATGCTCTGCTAATCTGACTGAGCTTCAGCTATTTTTGGCAAAACATTAATTCTCTCATTGCATAAATGACTGATGTTGGACACTAAATATTGGATTTTTATTCACAAAAATGTTGAAAATGATTTTTAATTTTCCTCCCACTTCACAATTATGCACTATTTTGAGCTGGTGTAACACATCTCTTCCGATTAAAGTACATTGGTATTGTGGATGCATCATGGCATAATATGGAAAGATACTCTCACCAGGCACTGTAATTGTCATTTAAATTGTAAGGTTAAATAAACTATTCTTTAAAGAGCTCAAATCTGTCTTCCTTGTAATCTGGGGTCAGCATTGCAGATTTTTTCTCTTAAGCTTGACTAAGGAGCCACTTCTTGTTTAGGTTTGAACATGAAGGCCAACAAACCTTTCAGAGGGATTTTATGTGATAGATCAACAAAAAATAGTTCATAATTGAAGGAGTTGGAGGAAAATAATACATGGTTTTTAAGGTTCACTAATAAAGATCTCAATAGAACCAGTTTTGGTTGCAATTACTGATGCAAATTTGTAATTACACGTCTCCAATCGGCTTTGTACGTCTAGAGATATGTGTGATGTTGCCACTCCCATGTTTCAAAGTCTGTGGTATCATCTACATGGCATGTGACAAGCTGGACTTCTTCTGGTTTTCATTCAACAATGACTTTCATGTTGCCAATTTTCAACAAAAATTTGGGGAATTTGCAGCTATTAGTTGCCATGTCAACAGAGTCTCACTCCTGATATTTGAACCTCTGCATCTCCTCCGGTGTTTTCCTCTTGATTGCGTCTCTGAATAATCCTCATCTTTGCCCAATCTGTCAGTTTGTCAGAGGACAGCGGTCTCCTGCACAATATTTTATTTAGTACTTTCTTAGATGTTATTTGCAAGCATTTTTAATCATCTCCAACTTCACAGTTATGCACTACTTTATGTTGGTCCATCATATAAAATCAGCAGATAGTAAATTGCAGTTTGCTGCTGTGACATAGTTAAACATGGAATAGTTCTGGAGGTGTGAATACTTCTGCAAGCCACTGCATCTGTCAACTGGAGCAGAACCAGCTGCTCCAGGAAGTCCATTGTCTGGTACGTCACCACCCTACAGTTAGACGCTTAGCTTATACAAAATAGACATAAAGTTCTTTTGGTGTACCTCAGACTGGTTAAATTGACAAAAAAATATTTTAATCATTCAGGATCATTTTCAACATTGTTGTACTACTGCTGATTTCAGAGGAAGTCAGCCGTAGTAATGTCTGTTAAAAATTGAGATAATTATGAAGTCTACTGAGCTCAGGTTTGATTTTCTCCATTTTGAGATGCCCCAGGTGAGAATATCAGCTGCTAGGTTCCACCACACACTCATCCTTCACTCTGCTTTTAATCAACCTGGTCATCTAAAAAGGATTTCTCTATTTTTGAGATTTTAATCCAGTGTTCTGAGATAATCTCTGAAAAACTGAGGGATTGGATGAGGGAAAAGCACGGAGGCACCAAAGCCACTCAGCGTCAGCTCTGCTCTCGCATTTTTACACCCACAAGGTATCCAGTTGACCAATGAATCACACTCCTCCTGTAATTCCCTCTCGGAAAATTAATTTTTGGAGCCTCCAGGATCGGTCATGTAGGTCAGATAGTCGACTCTGTTTGGGTCGATTTTCAACCTGACATTTTTTCTGTCAGGTTGAAATGTGGAAGGGGTTAATGATGGTCAACCAAAACCTTCAGGTATGATATCAAGTGGAAAGGAATCCAGGAAGAAATATTTGGTCTATGTAACGTTATACACCACATTACAAATGTATAATCCCTGTTTATTGTAAACAAACCCCCCCCCCCCAAAAAAAACAATAAATTAAGTATTCTTATTTTTTTCCCCACCAGCATGTGTTTCTTAACACGTTTTGATTTCTGATCTTTGAAGAGTCAACGCAACTGAGGGAGCCCTCTGCTGGTTGTTGCAGGTACTACACTCCATCAGAGGAGCTACGCTGGTGGAGTTGTGGCTGTTACCTCAACTGTATAAAGTTTTTAAGCGTTGTGTTCTACTTTACATACAGCAATAAGATATCAGTGAAAATTTATTGTTGAGTTTGAGTTAGTAAGTCATTTTGGGAAATTGTGTTTAAAACAAACCAAGTTCTGTAAGTGCAGTAATGCATCAACAAAACAGAAAAAAATAATCTTTTACAATCTTATAGTTACAAATTACTTCAAGGGAGAGCACAAAAAAATAAACAATAAAACCAATATATTTTTTTCATTTGATTGTGTTTTGCTAAAGTGAATTATAAATGCTTTCTATAAAATTTTATTTGACTTCAAATTGTAGGAAAATAAAAGCTTTAAGCAAAGATTTACTTTTAACAGAAAAGACAAAATGAAAATCACTGCATGTTACAAAGAATGTAAACCATTTTAATTATATTTAATTATTTAAAACATCTGAAATGTGTGGCATACATTTGTATTCAGCCCCTGCTTTATAGCTGTCCCTTTATTCATGCTGACCAGTTTCTGTGGATTTTTGCAGCTCCTCCACAGCTAGCAAGGCCCTCAATTTAAATCAGTTTAACTTTAATCTTGTTTTAAACTTTATCCCTGACCTGTCTGCTGTGCTCCTGTTTGCTCACTGCCAAACCCTCTCAGTACCGCTGATCTTACTCTGGGATTAAATTACATGTTGCTTGGCTTAATATACTAGAATAAAGATGGTTAAAGGATTTTATTTAGGGCCATCAGAATACAAGGGGTTGGTTAAAATCTCAGAAAAATACATTGCAGTTTCTTATTGCAACAAGACAAAAAAAGGTAACATAGTTAAAGGTGGAAGTAGAAACATTTAAACATCTATACCGAGTCGGTATCAGATCAATACTTTAGTTTATCAACTTTACAGTAAAAAGAAACAAACAAAACATTTTGCTTATTTATAAATCAATGCACACAAATCTGCTTTATTTTTTTATTGTTTCTGTTTATCATGTATGCTTTTCGAAACTTCATCCGAGTTATTTCCTTGGTTTAATATAATTCAAAGGAATATCCACAAAATGAATAAAGGTCAAATATTTGAATATATAACCTATTTTAATAATAAATATCGGTGATACCGATCCTGTATTTACTTGATATTGGATCAATACCAACATATACAATATCACACACATCCTGTTAAAGCTTTTTGCCAAAGGAAAAGTAAACAAGAAAAATGCTTGACAATTAAAAAGTTTTTACTCTCATCATGAAAGTAAATATTTTTTTTTTTGAATTAATAAGGATTTTCAAATAATCTGAATAGTTTCCTTTATGGCAGCCAGAGAGTCTAGCCTCTTCTTGCCCTCTCAGGTCTTTATTGGTGTCCTGTAACTGTAGGGCTGCTATCAGCAACTCAGATGGGGGTGGATGGCTGGGAGGGTCTCTCTGGCTGCCACTAAGCAGTAAATAAATATGAGCCCATTGTATTCCAGTAGCCTCTCTGTCCTTGCTCTCCCATGCTGAGTAAACGCCTACGTACAATGGGAGGCCGGACTGCCTGGTCATTCCCTATCCTTCAGCTTTACTCTGGTGGGTCCCCTGCCTGGGAAACCAGTGGCAGCTGGAGGGAGGAGGAAACAATGAAAAAACCATCTGACATTGGATTGTTGTGTCACTGCAGAAATAATATGAGATTATTCCACGCTTCTCTTGATGAATGAAACTGTAGCGGTTTTTTGAAGCTAGAAGCATTCAGTTCTTTGACTAAATGAGTTTTTTATACGGAGAGATGAGCTCACTTTAATTTGATGGCTGAGTCAGCATTACGTCCTGCTAAAAATCGTAATACTTGGACAGTGAGCAAAACACTTTCAAAAATTTGTATTTTGACCAAATACAGTTGACGATCCACCTCATTTAAGATTATATTAATATAAAGTCCAAGTAAGATGCAACATTAAAGTTAAGACAAGATTAGATGTTGTCTTAATCTAATATTTTGTCCCAACTGCTACTGACAGATATTGTCAGAAGCAAGCACCTACTGACAATATCTGTCTGAGGAGCAATTAGCAGAAGTGCTGAGCAAGCAAGTTTCTTTTGCATTTTTAAAAGATTTTTTGATAATTTGGCTTTTACCAGGGTTTTACCAGTAATTGTGTGTGGACGAATCTCATATTAGAAGTTGTTTTCTTAATCCATTAACTTGCTTTGCTTTGAACATCATAAAATTGGTTAACACTTTTTAGATTTGTCGTTTTTACTTGTTCATACAACAAAAACATTGGCAATAGCATTGGCATTCTTCCTCTCAGTTTTAAAATTACACTAAAACGTTAACATATAAAATGTTTACATAGGAGTCTGCTTAAACTAATATTTTCGCAACAGAAAATATTTTTTTTCCTACTTTTCTGATTCGTAGTTTCACCTAGGTAGAATCCGTCCCTTTTGTGCTACATGGATGGAGAAAAAAAAATAAAAAAATTGAAAGTTGTGGATGTTTCTGGCACCTCATGCTGCTTAGTGAAGTTTCCTGCGTTTCTCTACAGGAAGTAAACTAACCAGGCTGCTAGAAGATATAAAAGTTTCTTGCCTGAAAGCTGAAGCGAGTTATGATTGCACCCACGGGACAGTATTATTCAGGCCCTCGCCGGCTCCCAAGGGGCCCGGCATGACGCTGCCAGCACCAGGCACAGGCGGACGCTGCATGCCTGTAATGACCGATGACACACATGAAGTAGTTTTCCAGATCGGTTTTCCTGCCTTTCCAGCTGAGTGTGGGGCAAACAGCACAGGAAGAATAACACCAGTTGCAGCTTGGCTCAGGGAACTTGCCCTTTACAAACACTGCGCAATTAAAAAAAATAAAACTTTAAAGGCACGTCGCTCTACTTCTGTGTGGGGGGAAGTGAGGCTACGTCCTGAGAGAAGGTCCAACCTTCCTCAAATTCAACAATAAGCTGCCAATCAAACCTAACACTGTTTATGCTTTCTTACAAGCCAGGGCTTGAAATCAAAACCACTTTTCTGACACATTGGACTTGTCCCGTGTGTGGAAGTTTTACCTTTGTTTCCGCCACTTCTGGGTGTTGAATCAGTTTTTTCCTGTGAATCTTTGTATTTGTAAAGAAAACCTTAAGACCCAATATTGGAGTGGATCTTTAATGTGTGCTTATAGAGTTTACCACTCAGACGTTTAGCTGAAAATTGTCTTTAAGAATCATTCAAATTTGCCTTCTTCAACTCTATTTTTGTGACTTGACCCTTTAAAGGATCTCGTGACCCTCTCTGGGAAGCTCTCTCAGTGAAAACTGGGAGGTTTTTTTGCCACCTTAGCTTTAATTGACACTCATTTTACCTAAATGAGCTTTACAACAGCGGCTTAGCACACAATGCATCACTATCAGGTACAATTAGAGACCTTCATGCACACAGTCCTCTTCCTGCTAAAGTCGCATGGGGTTCTGTAGGAATTTTACCTGTTAGGTCAATCAGCGAAGGTGTTAAAGAGCCCACATGTACACTAACACACAGGTGATTTTTGACAAGGTAGAAGAGGCTGAAGTGTGTGACCTGTTATTGTATGCAAATGCTGCAGAGTTACTGTACATTTGAAAGGATGAACTGTAAAGGGCCGTTGTGTTTTTGCATAAATTCCAAAAGGCTTATTTGCATACAGAAACAAATATTGACACATGTCAAATAAATAGGTACAAAGTTATGAGATGCTGCTGAGGAGCTTTCAGGGTAAGCAGACAATATTTCTGAGTTTTCACAGAATAGCAGAGTTAATATTTAGCTTCAGTTGGTCAATTGATCTGTGCAGCTGGAAGATATTAAACAAATGAAGAGATAATCATCAGAATATAACCGTTGGTTTCAAGAGGGTTTATTTTTGTATTCATGCATGCAAAGCATTTCTTAAATGACAAATACAATGCAGAAATTATCAATTGTACCTTAAAGACTGTATATATATATGCATTAAAAAAGGTTTCTTATTAGTAAATGTGGATTAAGTGGACACCAACTGATGCAAAAAATGGGAAGTAACAAAATTATATAATAATGTAAGACATACCACAAACCCAATTTCATCCCTAGCATAAAAAAACAATATTATGTCCAAAAGCTCTAATGGGCCAGAACAACAAATAAATGTTAGTGTTTTACTTGTTTATAGTGCTTTTGATTTGCTTTACTAATATAAATACCAGAAAATCTTAGTGAGGATAAAAAGAATAATAAGGAGCAAATGACAACACTTTTTATTATTTTCTGCTTTACATTCTATTTTATATTGTAACATGTTTGTAAGCAGCTTTTCATTATATATCTGGGCTCTGCTCCAAGTGTGACAAACAAAATCCATCATAGCATTACTCAGAGCAGATCATTTCCTTCAAACAACACAAGTCCTTCCTGTTTTTGCCACAATAAAAAGTCACTTATCCCTGACAAGAGAGTTAATAATCAAATCAGACAGCCAGTAATTCATTTCTTAAATGACAAATACAAAGAAGAAATTGATTCAAATGATTTGAATCAAATCATTTGTTGGTTTTGTAGTGGTTCATAATTCACCAATTTAGTAATGAAGCTGTGATAAACTTCACATTTTTTATTTTAGCTGGACATTATAGTTTTTCCATTAGGTTTATTTTTTAAAATAAGCTAATGAAGACACAATTAGAATGAAAAACTCTGACATAAAACATTTTCACATTGTTTGAAGCTGGTGTGAGTGTAGATAATTCAGAAAACTGTTACATGAAAACTGGTTGGTAGCGACACTGCTGCATGCTAATTATTAGCATTAGCTTGATCTTTTTTTTAGTTTTTTTTCTAACCTGACTTGTTTGCTTCAAAACTCTACTTACTTATGTTTTATAGAGTTTAGAGGGCACACACTGCCTGACCTGTGAAATCAAGAATTCAGATGACAGAACCTGTCTGACAACATGAAGTAGGAAAAAAACGTTCCCAAGAAGTAGTGCTCCAATCTGTAGTATATCAATATCAGATGGAAAACAGTACAACAGACATAGCCTGGGAAGGTTTACAAAGTCATTCCTAAGGCTTTGGGAATCCAGTGAACTACAGTGAGAGCAACTACCCTTGAATGGAGACAGCAGGAGTTGTCGTTTTATCAAAATTCCAGCTAAATTCACATCAACCATTCATCCAACTGCTAACAAAAAAAGTGCAAACAAAGCAAGATTAAACTATAATACAGAACTACAGAAGATGGACATGAGGTGAGATAGCATCCATGATCCCAAAATGTAAATGAGAAAAAAAAGATAAATAGTTTGATTGTTCATCCCAGCTCTTTGTTTGATTCCAGGGAAAACACCATGGCGGTTTGACAATCACATTGAAACAGAAACTTACTTCAAAACATATTAAAATCATCTCCTCAAAAAGGTCTTAACAGGGTATAGTGTGATCTGGAAAAAAAATACACAAGTATAGGTATTCTTACAGGGTGAATCACAAGCAGGAGACAAAGGAAAAACATAGAAAATTGTTATTTCCAGAGAAAAATCTGGCAAGATTTTTTTACAGTCTGATGACGGCTTTTGATGTACAGAAAGAGACTCCAGGATAACAATTTTGAAAATAGTTGTATACTTTGTAAGTAGTTGCTCATAATTCACCAATTCAGTAATGAAGCTGTGATAAACTTCACATTTTTTATTTTAGCTGGACATTATAGTTTTTCCATTAGGTTTATTTTTTTTTAAATAAGCTAATGAAGACACAATTAGAATGAAAAACTCTGACATAAAACATTTTCACATTGTTTGAAGCTGGTGTGAGGGTAGATAATTCAGAAAACTGTTACATGAAAACTGGTTGGTAGCTACACTGCTGCATGCTAATTATTAGCATTAGTTTGATCTTTTTTTTTTTTTTTCTAACCTGACTTGTTTGCTTCAAAACTCTACTTACTTATGTTTTATAGAGTTTAGAGGGCACACACTGCCTGACCTGTGAAATCAAGAATTCAGATGACAGAACCTGTCTGACAACATGAAGTAGGAAAGAAAAGTTCTCAAGAAGCAACAGGTAGTGCTCCAATCTGTAGTATATCAATATCAGATGGAAAACAGTACAACAGACACAGCCTGGGAAGGTTTACAAAGTCATTCCTAAGGCTTTGGGAATCCAGTGAACTACAGTGAGAGCAACTACCCTCGAATGGAGACAGCAGGAGTTGTCGTTTTATCAAAATTCCAGCTAAATTCACATCAACCATTCATCCAACTGCTAACAAAAAAAGTGCAAACAAAGCAAGATTAAACTATAATACAGAACTACAGAAGATGGACATGAGGTGAGATAGCATCCATGATCCCAAAATGTAAATGAGAAAAAAAAAATAAATAGTTTGATTGTTCATCCCAGCTCTTTGTTTGATTCCAAGGAAAACACCATGGCGGTTTGACAATCACATTGAAACAGAAACTGACTTCAAAACATATTAAAATTATCTCCTCAAAAAGGTCTTAACAGGGTATAGTGCGATCTGGAAAAAAAATACACAAGTATAGGTATTCTTACAGGGTGAATCACAAGCAGGAGACAAAGGAAAAACATAGAAAATTGTTATTTCCAGAGAAAAATCTGGCAAGATTTTTTTACAGTCTGATGACGGCTTTTGATGTACAGAAAGAGACTCCAGGATAACAATTTTGAAAATAGTTGTATACTTTGTAAGTATCCATATAAGTATGTTTGCGTGTAAATATACTCTCTGTTCCAGGATCTTTTGAAAGTTTGTTGACAATCTTTAGTTTGTTGCATCTGCAAAGCGGGTCAAAGAGTCAAATTCAGAAGCTGTGTCCTACTCAGCGAGACTATCTGTCAATAGGTCACCAACAGGTGACTTTGGACCGGGGGCAGAGCTGAGCACAGAAAGCCAAACAGCGGAGTGTTCTCTGTGACTTTCACACACAGTGGAGCGAGACCTCTCAGCCCTGCTTCTGTCTGCATGTGAGCATTTCTACACATTGTGCTTCCCGGATTTCTTGCAATAATTTGTAAAGTCTTGGACATTAACTTTTGGAATTAATGCCAGTTTGCTGACTAATTATTTTGTATCATAGATGAACATTTTCAGTAAAGTATTCTTAGTTGATAAGCTAACATTCAGTAGATGAAGATCTTTTGTGTCTTTTTAGACCTGTTTCAATACTGTTCATCTGCTGTTAATAGTTTTTTGAAGCCCTGACATTTCTTTGCTCGTCTTTCAATTATCCACTTTGCCTATTTAGGTTAAATTGGCTATACTTAAGTAATTGGACACAATTACAGTACACATCAATTTGTTTTTCTACTTTTCTGTCACATAGGATCCACCAACTTCAACGTGTTCAGTTTGGTTTGTAGGTGATATAAACAAATATTACCGAAATGTTTGTACTTTTGCAAAAGACTTTATGAATAAGAACAACTGCACTTTTTTGTATCGAGAAGGTTTGCAGATCCAGACACTGAATTCTACTTTGAGTTTTGGTTAGTGTCTGTTTACTTTGGCTAAAATGGCAATATACCTCCAAGTAATTTACTGTTGGATATGAAATTGAATTTGGACACTGAAGGTTTTTCCAACTCTTCCTTGCATAACAGCCGAATCTCTGTAAGATTATTTGCAGTTAATTTGTTAACATGCATTTTTATCAAAGTGCTGCTACAGATTCTCAATTAGATTTAGTAATTGTGCTTTCAGTGGGTCATTTTGACACGTGATTAGATCTAAATCACTCTATCGTGTCTCTGGCTGTATGGCTTAAATCATTGTCCTGCTGGAAGTTGAACCCTGCCCCAGTCAACAAGTTTCCTTCCAGGACTGCGCTGTATTTGACTCCATCCATCCTCCATCAACTCTGACCAGCTTCTGTGTAACTACGAAAAAAAACAGCATAATAATCTGAAAACAAGACTTCCTGTGGACTTCCAAACTTGAAAAGTGCACAATGAAATGTCAACGCACATTCTGCAATAACAGAGAAATTACTTCTGTTACCCAAAGTTGAGATTTTCAGTCCAAAACAGGCTTTAATAATTGTGCTGTCAATAACCAGAACCAACCAGAACTTGTCTGGGACCTCTCTGTTATGTTTTTTGGTCTTTGTAAAGCTGCTTATCAATTTAATTTGTAAGACACATATAAAACAGCAAAAGTAATGATACTGAATGAAGGAAGTTGAGAGTTCCTTTACGGAGAATGAGGATTTTCACAACAAAATGAAAAACCAGCACTTTACAACTTGTCAGTGACTCCAATGTGTGATTTCAGGTGACAGACAGCAGACAACTAACTAACAACAAGTTGATTGTTAACTGATAGTGCTTACTAAAGTCCATTATGCCTGTCTCAAAAATAAAAGCACTTAAAATGGTACATTAAGCTTATAAACATAGCAAATCATAAAATGTTTCCATCTTTTCAATTCTCTAAAGCTTTAAAAATATAAAACTTCCACTTACATGATGCGGTTAGAAACCTACTATAGATAACTCAATCTTGGAGTAGTTTGGGATAAAAACTTGAGACTTTCAGGTGAAAAGCTGCTGACCCTTCTTTGTGGGACCAATTTGATGAAGTTATGGTAATCTGATAGGCCCAATTAGTTCATGATTAGGCTTAATGAAGTGATCAAACAGATGTTTAACTCATTGAACCACCAGAAAGCTTTCCCACGTCTCTAAACTTCGCTGCTGCTCCAAAGAGGAAATAATGAAACCTTCAATTTGCTCCACAGCTTCTGCCGGGTAAGAAACTGTTGAGTATGTCACTTCACTGTTTTCCTGTTTGAGTTTCCTCCCTGAGCAGACGTCCCTGTTGGATAATACTCGGATGGGAATCATCTGCAGAAGGCAGCCTCAGCTTTGCCCAAACTGCACTCAGGGCAGGAAACTATTGATGACCCTCGAGCAGACGGTAAAAGAAGAGGAACCTAAAAATGGCACACAAAATCTCAAGAATGTTTGTCTTTTTATAGGTTTAATATAAACTCCAGATATTCCTGTATCAACAATGTACATACAGAGTTGGATTATTTACATATTTGATCTGGAGGAAGGAAAGTATTTTATGGCTGAGGAATGTTTCCTCTGGATTACGGCATGTTTGACAAGTTCGGATTCCACACATTCCTCTGCGGTGATAAGCTCAGACATGTTGCTGTCAGCTCCCAGCAGGTTTTTTTAAAATTTGTTTTTGACAAATGGAATAATGTCTCACCGGGATCGTAATGTTTTAAATATCCATGAAACAAAGTAAGTGTTATTATTCCACCCATTTTTCTTAACATGTTATTTTCTAAATAAAAACCCAATGTAAAGTTGCAAAAGTCATTTTGTGTCACAAAGGTATACACCTATAGTTTGTATTTCTACTGCTGTTGATGAAAATTTCATCTGCATCTCTGATGATATCACACAGTTGTTTTTCCTTCAGGAAGTTCCTGCAACTGGTCATTAACTGTTGCTAAGGGACCACATTTCAAGGAAAACAAGAAACAGCTTTGACTTTAAGCAAACAGAAGAGGAAGTATAAGGCCCGAGAGTGGATTTTATTGTTGTTACGCAGAGAATCTTCAGCGTCCCTGTTTTTTTCTGCATCTCTCATTGCAGTTTGTTTTGTAACGTTGTCCTGGGAGTTGAACTGACGTCAGATTTCTTCCGCTCATTCAGGTGGTTTCAGACTCCTGCAAGTCCTTTTCCTAATCAGCTCCTATGCTCTCTCATCCTTCCCTTTGGTTCTGTGCTCTTCCACTTCCTCCAAATGTTTCTCTGACTCACGTGCAGACTCATGTCCAAACTTCTTGTGTTCTCACCGGATTTATCATATTATTTGTTTATTCATTTTTTTTTATTTGTTTGTTTATTTCAGACACCTGCAGCTTAAAATGAAGGTCACATATTGACATAAGCAAACATTATGAATGAAAAGAGTACTTGGAAGAAAGCAGCTATCAGATATTATTTGTAACTTGATCACTTACTGGTGCATTCCATTTGACTTGTGAGTCAGAATATGGATCCTGGTTATGTCACTTTCATCTTAAACAAGCTCCATTTGCAGGTTGACAAACCAGTAGGGACTGATAATTGTGGTGCTATGTCACCAGGATAAATATTTGTAATAATATTACAAAGACTATAAAATTATATTATAACAAAGTTTTGCAGCAGTGCATTCCTTAAAATACTAAAGAATCGTTTGTCAGAACTGTAAATAAGCATATCATTTATGCAGATATAGTTACCTTTTGTATGCATAAACCACATATGTTCAAGAGGATATTCTGCTACCAGGTCTCTCTGTAAAATGTACCAATCTTGATTGTTTATTGGACAAGCTTTAGTACTTAATAACCACACATTTAATTAAAGTAACCAGTGTGTTTGGGTGTCTTTAAATAAATTTTAAATATACACCTCTGGAAAAAAATTGAGAGACCACTTAAAGTGATCGGTTTCTCTGATTTTACTTTTTATAGGTATATGTTTAAGTAAAATGAACATTGTTCTTTTATTCTATGAATTACTGACAACATGTTTTCGAAATTCCAAGCAAAAATTTGGTATTTATTTGCAGAAAATGAGAAATGGTCAAAATAACAACAAAAGATGCAACGCTTTCAGACCTCAAACAGAAGGAGAACAAATTCATATTCATTAGAAACAACAATACCAATGTTTTAACTCAGGAAGAGTTCAGAAATCAGTATTTGGTGGAATAACCAGGAGGTTTTCAATGGGGTTCAGTGCAGAGGGCAGAGCTGTAGATTTTCAAATCTCAGTTGGAACAAGAGTCCTGCTTTTAATGTTTTTTGTGGAATGAGTTTGTAGATGTAAATCAGAAGAATAAATTATCAGTCAAACTCTTGAGGAAAAAAAATGTTGTGTATTCTATAATGTGTGTGATCTTATTTTAGCCCTTAGTATCTTAGTTTTGCCTGTAAATAATTCTTTCACTTCGGACATCTCAATAATTTCAACTGATAAATCATCCTGTGAGGTACAAAAAATCCTGATACATTCACAAAGATAATGCATCGCTGGGAGGGATAATCATCCATGGGATAATTTTGGAGGGATGTCTTGCATTCTTAGATTTGTCAAAGGCTTGTCAGAGCCTCCAGTTTAACCTCGAGGCTCTGACACAGAATATACTGGACAGGGAAGTAAACATTCTCCTAAATGGGTAAACATTTGGCAGAACGAGTGTTTGGAGATATGTCGATTTTGGGGCATATTTTTAGAGCCTTTGTGAGATGTTTTAAAATGTAACAGGAAGTTGGGAAGTTTATGTCTTTGGCGCCCACTCGGCTTCCATCGCTGAGCCAAGAGAATTGAGATTAAACAGGGTGAATGACTCCTACTGTGTAATGTAACAGATATTTCAAATAATTTGCTCTCATTCAAATATATACTAAAAGATCAGCACAAGGACATTTAGAGAAAAATCCCTCTTGTTCATTTTGCATTTCTATCCCAGAGAAACAGAAGGTCATAAGTAACTAAACAGCTATTTTGTATGAGTCAAAATAACTGTTTGACTCATATGTTTTAATTCTTCTGCAATTAAAGGTATTTCTTTCAAAGTTTCTAACACATATTTGTGATGTGTGTCAGTAATTGTGAAACATCAGGTTAAATATGCTTATTTTCTTATTTCTTGAATACCAGGATATATTACGGTTTCTAAATAGCATTTTTTTTCAAGCGGCTAAAACCAGTCAAGTTTATTTTTTCAATCAAAGTAATATTTACTGTGACTTTTACAGACTTAAGATTACTTCAGCATGTTCTTCTTATTATTTTTTGTTGTTTTGTGTAAAGATATTGCTAAATTAAAATGTAAAGTTTTCTAAATCATGCTGCATTATGGGAAATGTAATTCTGAATGCTTTGTCCAATTGGTCGTTTCAACTGAGTTCTTCATGCCACTTATTTAACACTTTGAGGTGTTAGACCATTAACAACATAATCATGAAATTATTTAAAGTTATTTATTGATTCTTTATTTTAATATTTAAACACTGAAAGACAAAGAAAAACTGATCACAAAGGAAGAAAAGAGGTTTCACCAAACATACAATCAGTTATTATCAATTGAAGTGAGACAGTTTAAATAAATAGACCACATTGATCAGATTTATCACAAATAGCATCCTCCTCTGTAGCTGCTCTGCTCTGCTGGCCCTGACCCGTGGTGTTTTGGACCCAGGTACTGTTCAAACTCGCTGCGGTCTAAATCATACAGCATGTCCAGCTGAACCTGCTCCAAGTAAAACTCCAAGGAAGGCCCTGTTGGGCATTGCTGGACCCCGTAGAGCCTGGACTCCCTCTGGTCCAGGAGAGGAGCTGTAGACGAGGAGAACCCGTGCTGCATGTATCTTTGCTGGGAGCTAAAGTACGCCTGAGGCTCTGGCTGGTACCCAGGAGGGTTTGAGCGCACAGCAGGGTCCCTGGAGAAACTGTTTGCTGCAGTGGCTGCTTCAGAGTCAGGGACGGCTGGGTTGATGTAGCTGTTATAGTGGAGGGATGAATGAGGGAATGGAGGTGAGTTGTGGAATGTCTGCTGCTGCTGGTGGTTCTGGAGCAGATAGGTGAGGTTGTAGGGAATGGTGGAGCCAGAGCTGCAGAGTGGAGAAGCCTCTGCTGGCAGGGTCTTAGGGTTCTTCTTCAGCTGCTTGCGCCGACGGGGCCTGTACTTGTAGTTGGGATAATCAATGGTGTGCTGGACCCTCAGGCGTTCAGCCTCCTGCATGTAGGGACGCTTCTCAGCCAAGGGCATAGCCTTCCATGTTTTTCCTGCAAGAAGAGGTTGTGATGAATAATCTTTATAAGCATGATTATGAGGTTAAAGTAAACTCTGCAGAGGACTATTGTGAGAATTTCCTGGGTTTTTTTTTTTTTTACAAAACTTTAAACCTCATTTGGAGGCCCATTTTTAATTCAGAAAGTGAAACTCATGTACATTTATTTCTGTTAATTTAAACAGTTATGGCTTGCAGCTGATGAAAAATAAAAAAATATATATTTCTTAGCAAATTAATATATGATATGAGACCAACCAAATTTATTTTGAATCCAGAAAAGTCATTTTGTCATTTTTACGCAGACAAAATGTTGTGTCTGTCTACATCATTTTGTGACGTACACAGACGCTGGAAAGACTTCAGAAGATCAGTCAGTCATTGACACCCTCCACAAGGAGGATAAGTCCCAAAAAGGTATTGCTAAATAAGCTGGTTGCTCACAGAGTGCTTTGTCTACACAAATTAATGGAGCATTTAGTGGAAGAAAAGAGTTTTAATAAAGAGTGTTTTGGGATGCTCGCAAGCCAGAGATTCTAACTTAGGAAGGACATATAAAAAGATATTCTTGTGTATCATTATAAATAGAAAAATCTAAAAAAAACTCAATTTATTTGCATAATTAAATTTGACATGGTGATGTATTTGAGATGTTATTTTTATTATTAAAGTTTTCCGAAAAATCAGTATTCACAAAATAATATTATATGAAGACCGCAGGAAAACAGTGTAGCTTGTGCACCATATAGTACCACATTTTCCTTCCACTCAACTTTCCATGGATATGTGTAGACACAATTTTGCATCAATGTGATCACAACAGTTTTGCATATATTTCAAATTTATGTCTTCAAGTATTCTATATTACTGGAAACTGAATGTTAGAACACAGTTTACAGGCTGCAAATTAACGAAAATAAACCCCTATTTTTATTTTATTTTTATTTTTTTTAAATTAAACAAATAAACTTTCTGTGACATTCTAATTCATCTGGATGCACTTTAGCCAACTACCGTTCATTGCGGTTTAATCTCTCTTGGGGCCCTCCGGCCTCCAAAGGGCCCTAATCAGTTGGAAATTTAGTTCACGTAGGTCGTCGTTTTTGTCAAAAATATCTTAGAAGTAAAGATTTAATCAACTCATTATTGGAAAAATGTTAAGATAACAAAATTACCAAGTATTTTGCTGAGATCGGTGTTCTCCAGGTCTGGGTTGAGCTGCGCCAGTCGCCTGCGCTCCTCTTTAGTCCAGATGATGAAGGCGTTCAGCGGCCTCCTGACCCTCTGCTGCGCCGGGGCAGACTTTGGCTCTGGACTGGCGCAGCTGGACTCCGAGTGGACAGACAGGGGACTGGAGGGCCCCGAACTGGGGGAGCGCACCTCGCTCATTTGCTGTCCGTCCTCGCTCTCCAGCCGGTTTGCGCATGGCTGGGAACGAGGAGCCAACTGGCTGAAACGCATGTTTTTATGTTGATTTTTTATAGTTTGCTCGTGGGCCTCTGTCATCCTCCCGGTGATGACGAGTGACGGGATATAAGAGGCAATATCCACTCCTCTCGGCATCCCGCCAATGGGATGCCGGGAGGAGTGGATTTAAGGTGTGAATCCTCAGGTTGGTGATTGGGATCCATCACGCCCCATTCAATAGCCCCTTAAAATGTCCCATGGGGCGCCTTGAGACTCTACTAAACTTATAACACATATTGATGTTGCCACAAACCTGTAAATTCCCGCTAAATTAGTCTACATAATGCGCCGTTGTATATTTGCCCTTTTCCTCATTTTATCGCTACAAAACAATAAAATAATCAACCAAACTCAATTCCCCAAAGTGGAATAAGTTCACCTTATGTTAGACTTTTAATTGTGTCAATTAAAACTAATTTTAAGAATACATTTCCTGTGATTCACTCATCAAAGGCGCAATGCAAGCTTTACTTTCTAAACAAAAACTGAATTAATAGACTTATAAGAAGTGAGGAAGGAAAGCATCAAAGTTTTTTTTTTGTTTTTTTGTTTTTTTTCCCCAGCAAGTAGAGCTGGTTACTAATTACATTGAGGCTCTCAGTTCTTATCGGCCATTATCATTTTACAGGACTGGAACAAATAAAGAGAAAGAAACGTGATCAAGGCGTGTTTATTGCACGATTAAAGCGCACAAATATTTACTCCACGTACAAGAAAATAAAAGAGCGATAGTAGACCGGTTCAAGAGGGTGATTAGCTCAGCACAAAACGCAGACAATTAACGTTGTCAGTTTTATCAGGTTTAGAGAAAAGGATTGCATTTTGAATGTAAACTCCTGGGAAATTCCACCATTTTAACACTTTATTAAAAAACTTAAATCTTTTTCCAGTAGTAAGTAACAGATTTTATTTATTTATATTTCTCAGTCTTGGTGGTGTTGTTCCTCTGAAGGGCAAACCTTTTAAATTTGGCAGTGGAAGTGTTTATGCTTTTCATATGTGTTTTTTAATTAGGCTATATCATATGTTTTGAAATTGTATAGTTTATCCAACCTTTTATTTATAAAATTTTACAGACAAAAGATGAGAGAAAATATATTAATCCTACTTTAAAGTATCTAATATTTACAAAATAAATTCGAATAATTGCGCAAAAAGAGCCGAAACGTTTACATTGAAAATATTATTGTGATTTTTGCCCCGTTTCTGTGTAAAATTGGATGCATATTTACTTCAACGTGGTTTCATCTTTCTCTCTTATTTATCATTTCTGCTATTATTGTTTATTTATTTATTTATTTCCATATATTTTGCATATTCCACGTGTTCGAACTGAAAAGGGGAAGCAAGCATTCAGTGTGATGGCTCCTCACTGGAATCAGCTCCAGTCCGAACTTAAGATGTCAGAATTGATTTCATTGGATTTATTTCGAGTGGTTCTTAAAAACAGGCAACGACATACTATTAAACAGTGTCACTGCTTTTAAATTGTTTTATATAGTTTTACACTTGTGCATATGTATGGTTTTGTTTTATTTTGTAACCAGGTTGTTTTGCAGACTTCTGCCCAGCTCCCTCTTGAAAATGAGATCTAGATCTCTACGGGGTTTACCTGGTTAAATAAAGGAAATAAAAATAAGTAAATAAATAAATAAATAATGAATAGCCCTCACAATACAACCTTTATGTAATCACAGGTGTTGAGACCAATGGAAATTGATTTCTTTATTTTATTCTCAAAAATTCCAAAACGTCCATAAGGTTGACATTGTCACTGTAAATCTGCAATGCAAGCGTCTGCAGAGTTTATCACGGCCTGTTCAAACTGTAAAAGTAAACGACCACCTATTATACACGGTAGAAGTAAATGCAATCAACAATATGTTCTCCCGGAACGTGTATATTGCAGAAATCCCCTCAAAGGGCGCACATTTCGTTTTTACCTTGAAGAAAAAGCACATTTACTGACTATATAATTAATAGCTTGACCATTAAGCCCTACTCATTTAACTACAGCGAGTGTCTGCTGTGTGTTATGGTTGTTGGGTCGCAGCTCGTTAGAATTAGACATTGAATCCACATCGGCAGTGTTGATCATGACCCACACTCCAATGCGCAGCGAGGACAAGCGCTAATGGATTTAATTAATTAGCTTGCATGACCCAGCGTGAATACAATAATGGAAAGTTTCAGCTGAACGTCAGCCTCGCATGAGTTTCATTTAATGTCATAGCGCTGATTCTTAAAAGTTTTTTATCGTAAGAAGCGCACAAATGTTTACTGAGGCCCTATAGTAAATTATAATACAATAAAAAATACATTTATTTCTGTAATTCAATTCAAAAGATAAAACTCATATACACTCATATACACAGTGATTCATCTCAAATATTTATGTTTGTTCATTTTCGTTACTTTGGCTTACAGCTAATTGAACCCCAATTATCAGTTTCAGAAAATTTTAGTTTAAGTCAGGACAGTTTACTGGTCAATCAAGAACAGTGATTCCTTGGTCACTAAAGCAGCTATTCATTTTTTTTTTTGGAAGTGTGGAAAGGTACAAAGTCCTACAGGAAAGTGAAAGAAAACCTCCCCTATTGTCTACAACACTTTTTCCTTCCACTTAACCTTACATTAATATATTTGCAGGTAACCTTCTAAGCAGCCAACTCCTTGTGGAGTGTGTTGATGACTTGACATGGCTCGATTTACTAACTGCCTGGACTTACTGGCTCTTTATTATGGCTCATTAACTCGTAGAATACTTTGAGAACTTTTATTCTTAACAAGCCATCTCAGCGAGTGGATCTGCAGGTTATACAAACTTTAATTACCTTATTTACACATAATTCCTTTAACTTGTCCTCTGCTCCTGTTTTTTTCAAAAAATAAAACCCAATCATTTGATTGTGAATCAGGTATCAGAGCATTGTCTCATATCCAAACAAGCGGAGTGCTTGTGCTCAATGGATACTGTGCTTTCTGAATGGGGATTGTTCTATTAACAATGTGCTATTGTGTTGGACAGAACTCATATATGGGACGCTCCTCTCTGTCTTCTCTTTGCCATCAGTGATGTTCAGGCTGTGCACAGGTGGAGGTGAGCGCTCCTGCTGCAGCCGCATGAAGGGAGCAACTTGCTTTGGATCTATGAGACAAATTTTTACAGCTTTGGGGGGAAAAGATTTGTGGTTTTGTTTTCAAAAAGGATGAAGCAGAAGCAGCTGAAATATTTTAATTCTCCACCTCTTTTTTGTTCCATCACGGATATCGAGCTAACACAACTGCAAGATCTTCCATGTTGACGAGCCTCTTCTGGAGAGGGATGTGGAAAGGTCCCTCTAATGAAGCTCTGTATTCCAACTCCGTCTCATGACAATGAGTCATTCATAAAGAGCTGCATTGTTTCATAAAGGTGTGAAGAGGATATAACAGTGTTGTCTCAGGTAACTATGATCTTCGCAGCATGGGGAATGTGTTGCTTTGTGCTGTATTGTATGGACTCAGCAGGTCAGCATCAAGATACACTCCATTCCATGTTTGAGCAGGTTGAGCGGAGCTGACCTGAGACCCACAGAGGTGAGTGTGAGCCTCCACACACCCCTGTGTAAACAGCACCCTGCCAGGCCCGGCCTGGTCCGGTCCAGCCTTAAACATCAGACATACTGAGAGGATTACATGGTGCAAACATGGAAACATTATCAGAATACAATGATGCCCCTCCCAGCCCTGAGCAGAAATAGGATGCAGGTCGAACTTCAGTCAAAGCTCAGAGTCAGACTTATTACGAGGTTGGGCAAAGTGCATGCTTTATTAGTCCTTAAGAGCATGGAAAACTGAAACGCTAAACTGTAAAAATAAATTTTAGAAAGTGTAATAGTTGACAAAATAATGAAAATTTTTTTATTGAGCTTCTGCATAATGTTAAAAAATTCACAACTTCTAACATTATTTATTTAATTCTCCTTAGCTTATTTAGTAAAATTTTGTGAAACTTGCAAGTTAAGAGTGTTAAAAGAGCAGTTATTTCTGGTAATCAGCACATCTTGGCCGTGTTTAGTTTATGGTGTGTAAAGTTTGTTAGGATATATTTAAAAATGTATCCAGTTTTAACTAATCTGTCAAAAGTGCTGGTGCTAATGTCAAACTTACTAGTGCTATTTGGTGTAGAAGAAGAGTGGACGTCACATTTAAGGAGGCCTTCTCTCTCTGCTCATTTCCTGTCTGATTATTGTAAATAAATGCTACAAAATATACATAAAAAACAGCAAAGCAAAGCAAAACCTGGTGGGAAACGTAGCATCTTAACACAGAAGCAACCATTTCCATTGAGCAATAAATTGCACGCTAGTGGAAATTTCCTGGTGGAAATTAAAGTAATAAAAATACAATTTAAAAACAAGCATTTCAGTCATTATTAGCAAAGAACAATAGAAAAGGATGAGACTTTAAATGGATTAGGATTAGGTTCAGTGTGACAATAGAAAAACCTCTTAAAAAGTTATTTAAACTTTTTAAGTAACTTTAAAAAGTTTAAGTAACTTAAACTTATTGTCTGGACTGTAAAATGATTGTGGTGTTGCAGGTTTTCTTCTAAAAAAAAACACTATGTTGGTAGTAATTGTAGACTAATAATACGTTATCTGGTACCAGTGTGCATGTTCCTGTTAAGTCAGCTCAGAACTGTGATTCATGCCTGCACCCAGCCATCAATCATCAGTCTAGCTCCTTTCCACCTCAAGCTGTAATCAGTTCAAAGCTCTACTCATGCCTCAGAAACAGCCCTATTCTTTGTAAATTAGGAACTGTATTCAGCTCTGATAAGAGTCTTTATCTGCTGAACTGAGGAGAGCTACAGAGTGTTTTATTGTCCACGCACTGATTGAGGCTCGGTGGTAGGTTAAGATCCCAGCTCTCACGAATCAGAGCCTGGGCTCGATTCCACATGCCAGCAAACAGCAGCGTCACATTTAGTTCTAATTAGACCTAATTATTAACCGAAACTGGTCTCAGACCTGTGAGACAATCCGTCCTAAATGGCTCGTTCGTGGCAGCAGTCTGGCCCTGCTGCTGCTTCTGCTGCATGTTTAATTAAAAACGTGTGAACTGGTTAGACTCAGACATTGGATTATACGGAGGACGCGCCTGAAAGAAGCTAACAAATCTATTGTGGCCAAAGTGAATTAATAGCATCCATTTCTCCCCTTGTTTTCTTGCAGGCCCTCTGGATTAATGTTTGTGCCTCAGTCACTCCTCTCTTTCTGCTGCTGCTGC
Source organism: Gambusia affinis (assembly GCF_019740435.1). Taxonomy (NCBI): domain Eukaryota; kingdom Metazoa; phylum Chordata; class Actinopteri; order Cyprinodontiformes; family Poeciliidae; genus Gambusia; species Gambusia affinis. Next base: position 7,620,636 of record NC_057888.1, read on the forward strand.
TCGTCTGAGACCTGATACAAATTCAAAAGGATCTGCTGCTTTGAAGATAAGCGCCGCAGCTCTGCCATAAACAATGATTGTGCTGTTTCTTTCCTGTGGCGTGATTTATTTAAAGTATTATGCTATAAGGATTTGGGCTGGTTTTTCCTGGCGGGGCTCACTGTGTGTGTGTGTGTGTGTGCGTGCGTGCGTGTGTGTGTGTGTGTCTATGCTCGACCTGTGAAGCTTATTGGATAGTTTGGACTCAGGAAAACACTCAGGGAACCACAAGCATAGTCATCAAAGTGAGACCTTTGACTCAGACGGTCTGATATTTACCATTTCCCATAGTACAAACTGTCTTATGTCATGAAACTCACTTTGGAGATCTTGATTTAATTTAAAAGAGGCATATAAGGATTAAAAGACCCAAAAATTACAGCCCCCAAATACAGACTATGTAGAGTTCTCAAGGTCTGGTATTCTGCAACTTTTAGATGCATTTTGGTTCAAAAAATCTGAGTCAAATAATGAGATCAAAGGAAAGTAATTTTGCCAGGTGACTCATGTTGGACCAAGGACATCAGGTCTGGAGTAGAATAACACTGATGTAGAGAAAAAGTAGCTCAAACTCAGTTAGATTGGATGTAAAGCATCTGTGAAAAAAACTCTGAATTGGATTTTGATCCAGACTTTGGGTGAATCAGCCTCACAATATGTTTAAGTCCAAATCATTCCATGACTATATTTAAAGTTGTTGTAAAATAAAGTATTTTTCAATTTGTCCTCTAGTGAACCTCCTTCCCAGTCTGGAGTATTTTGAAACTTCTAACAGGTGTTTACTGTGTTTACCTTCATTCATTTTCCCATTAACTCTGTTCCCTTTCCCTGCTGAAGAAAAGGAGACACACCGTGTGTTCCCTTAGAGATGGTGTGTTAAGTTTTCCATCATTAAAAATGGTTTGTATGTCAACCAAAATAATCATAATTTGGTCTCATCTGATAGAGCCCCTTCTTTCACGCTTCCTGTTTGAATGGAAAACTACAACCATTACTTCTTTTGGTTTTCTATCAGCAATAACTTCATTTTTGGCACTTTGTTTTTATGACTCCTGTAGATTTGAAGAGTACAGACCAGTGCCTCTTGGCTTCTTCTTTTGAATTGCATGAGTGGACTCTAACCAAGTAAACATCTTACGAAAGTAGTTGGTTGCACTGAAATTGAATTTGTGACATCAGGAACCATTGCCTATACCTGCCAAGGAACTTGAGCCCATCTCCAGTGGTTATTGAGCAAAAGGTGAGGCTTAACATGCACATATCACCAATCCATCACAAGAACAAACAATTACGCATAAACATAATGAAATATAAGGACAATTTAGAGACCAAGTAACCAAACACCCATAATTTTACAGTGTGGGAAGCTGGAATATCCAACATGAAAAGTCCATGAAGAAAGACCCAAGGCCAGGATCTGAACCCAGGAACGTTTTGCTGCTAGACAATAGTGTACCAACTGCACCACCAAGTATGGTATATTAAATCTAAATTTTGCATTCACTTCAAAATTAATTTGTTGGTCTATCATCTGAAATATCAATAAAACCCCTTTAAATATGTAATTATACATGTATAAATAAAGTTTGGCAGGGCACTGCATGCTTCCTTTGATAAAACTTCTGCGTAAAATACCAAGTTATTTATAGTTTGACATTTCAACCCCATGGAGTCATTAAAAACAAAACAGTATTATCAAGATGTAGACTATTAAAATACACATGATGTAATTTGGCTAACTGAATAAACTGTCTTCATATCTAAAATGTTACCGCTGTGATTGTCTTCAATAAAAAAAGGTGTGTATGTGCATGTGGGGTGGGGGCTGAGTTTAGAGGGGCCAGATGAATCTTTTGAACGTCTACTCCAGGATACAGCTGCATATGACTAATTTCAAACTCCCCCTTGTAGGGCCCCTATGAAAAGCCATTTCACAAGTAACACACATCACCAGGCATCTGTTTCCTGTTTTCATTCTTTGAGTTATCTTATTTTCCTTATTTCCCCCTCACCTGTTACAGTTCACGTTCCTTCCATCATGCAGCTTTGCCGGGACACAAGAGTGTTCAGAGTCACAAAAATAACTCCAGATGGGATCAGCATAATTTTTGAGACAATGTTTAATTCGGGCATATAAAATAACAGCTTAACCATGTGAACACCTATGAGGAGTAATATTGCAGTAGTTTCTCATCGGTTGGTTTCAACATCCTTCCTCATGGCCAGCATGGAAATATCGCTGGATTTCTTCCGGATCTGCTAAGTAACCCCGGTTTTCAGCACTCATGTAATACGGGACCATGTCCTCTCCTGGCAGCATCCGCTTCGGGATCGGCTGCCCCCTCATGAAGAACGGGACGGGCTTGATAAGGATTCCTGTGAAAATATAATACATCGGCATGCCTTTCATTAAAAAAAATAAATACTGCGATTAATTAGCTGCATTATTATTGTTTATTTACCGAGACTTATGGGATCGTAGAAGCTGTTGGTGATGATGCCGCCGTTCCGTTCGATAGCAGCTATGGCTCCTTCAGTTGCTCTCTGAACCTCAATGTTGATTTTTGCAGCAAAAATGTCAGAACCCTGAAAGAAACGTTAAATAGATATGAACTGGAAAGACAACATCAATAATTGTAATCTGTATTTAAACCCTTTGGTAACTTTCCTTATTATGCCAATATAAGTCTATGTTAGGTTTCTATGTTTTCATCATGTAAACATAAAACACGATGTAAACTGTTGTGTCGTTATTGAATATATATTCATTTAGCTGAATATATTAAAACTGTTGATGTGATCTTGCTTAAGATCCATTGTTTTGTAAAACTATTCATCCCATTTTCATGGATCAAATAAAAATTTGAATGTCATTTACTGGGTTTTTATGTCACGAACCCAAACAAAGTAGCATATATTTGTCAATGATTTAAAAACCGCTGATTTTAAATCAATGTAAATTAATTATCAAATAAAAATTGTAAATCTGTGGTGTGCGTTTATATTCACCTTCTCTGAGTCAATACTTTCTAGAAAACCTCCAGCTGCAGTACATTGACAATGAATCGACCCAAATCAATCAAGTACTGCAGTCTTTTCAACGTTAAAGGCTGGTATTGTGGACGGCGACTTGTAAGGAACAACAACAGAAATGTACTTATTACACCTGATACTGTTGGTTCAAGAATGATTAAACACAACCTTAATGAAAACCAGAGCTTATTGGCTGCTTAATATTAATTCCGATATGAACAATGACATTTCCATAGTCAAAAGACTTGAAATGGTTTATAGAGCTGATAATCAGTTTTCGAGTAAGCATGAGTCACCAGGGAGAGTGAATGCAGACTTTCCAAACAAACTGTGTATGCTGAATGTCCTTCATGATATTAGCAATACCACTTGTTACTCTTAAAGAAAATCTCAGCCGCTAAGTTACTTTGTGATATAACAAAAAAAAAAAAAAAAAAAAAACACGACATGCTAACGATCGGTCGATTCCGCTCACCTTGAGAGCAATCGGTTTATTTTTAGCAAATCATACTCAGAGTCTATTAGCATTTTCTGTGTCCCTAATATTGAACTTAACCAAGTCACGAAACAGTGTATTTTGTTTACCTGTGGCCTTCATTGAAGCCATATTTAGGAATTCTCAAGTAGAAGGGGGTCTGTCCCCCTTCGAACCCCAACCGAGGTCTGGTCCCTCTCTGCCGCTCTCCTTTGTGGCCTCTCCCGCTCCTGTTACCTCCGTGCTGTCCTCTGCCCCGCCGCTTTTCCTGCAAAATAACAACGGCTTTAGATTAGCTGATGCACTGCCTTATAAAGCAAGCAAATGTTATGCTATTATTGTAGCATATTAGCTGCTAACGGTAGCCACAATAAAGAAAAGGAAAATAAAGCGTACATTCTTCCTTGCTCCTGGTTCAGGACGTAAATTTGCTAAAGTTATTCTCGGTAGATTTTGCAAAACGTCTAGTGCTTTACCGCCGGGTATTTTAGGGAAAGACATGTTTCTGCTGCTCACATGTCAAGTTAGCAAACCAAGGACACAAGATCACGTGACAACATGGCAGCGGATGTGATTGTTCTTTAGAGCCATAGGTTGTTTCAAATTAAAAGCATGTCACTCAAACTCTGCCTCGTTCAAGGCCTCCACAAAACCAAGCTGTACAAAGCACATACTTAGAAACTAAAATATTATGCTGTTAAACAGTGGCTCAAATTCAGTAAGACATAAAATAAGTTGCTGTCGTGGATACGAACGAATACTGCAGGAATGCTGCCACAAGGAGGCGCCAGCCAGATCTTGTTAAAGTCATGTTCAGTCATTAAAAAGATAGTACAGCCACGCCAACAATTACAAAGATGAATAGGCAAATAAATGTAAAGATTTGAAATGAAATAAAATATTATAAATTATTATTATTATTAATCGCCTATCCGTAGGACAACTAGACCTACGGATAGGAGGCAGCCTATTTTAAATCCCCTTGTGGTAAAAACATATGAAACATCAATAATTGTAATCTGTATTTAAACCCTTTGGTAACTTTCCTTTATTATGCCAATATAACGTTGTTCTATATTTTCATCATGTAAACATAAAACACGATGTAAACTGTTGTGTCGTTATTATTATTATTATTATTATTATTATTATTATTATTATTATTATTATTATTATTATTATTATTATTATTATTAGTAGTAGTAGTAGTAGTAGTAGTAGTAGTAGTAGTAGTAGTAGTAGTAGTAGTAGTAGTAGTATATGCCCATCAAATGTATTCAGTGCCATTATTTTTTAGGTGTAGTTGGTGTTTATTCAGCAGAGGACTTAACTCGGTTTGACCAGAACCAATGAATAACTTGTATTGCTAAAGAGGATCAGTTAATAACCAATCAGGTAGCTCCGGGGGCGGGACTAAAACAGCCCAGTCAGTTGGAAAACAGCGTCCTGGTAGCTTCTGGAGAGACAGCCGACCGTTTGTCTTGTCACGGCATTCAACTTCCAGAAAAGAAAATTTAGGGTTTCTGTTGGCAAAAGGAAGCCGAGTACCTTTCACCAGTTTCCTCAGTTAAAATATTCTCCTCAGTTATAGTTTGTATTACCTGCTAAACACCTGCTTAGTGTCAGTGGTTAGCCGAGATCGACTAAATTGTGGCTGCCTCAGCGCTGTATGTGCGGTAACAACATGTCAGCGCCTTTACCTGCCATCGTGCCTGCTGCCCGGAAAGCCACTGCGGCGGTGAGTAATAGAGTCGTTTCAGAGAGCAAACTTTCTATTTAAAGTCGGTCAAATCCCCAGCTGCTGCCTTTAAAGAGTTAAAGAACAGAAGCTGCTGAAGATTTGACAGCTGCCAGTCTCTACCTCATGTTTACAGACGTGCATGTTCTGATTTATAGGTCATTTTTCTGCATGGCCTTGGTGATACTGGGTAAGTATTCCTGCTTTCTTATCAGACTCAGAATAATTGGTGTTAAAGATAAGCTAACGGTGCTTCTGCTTGATTTGTTTGTTATTGTTTCAAATTTTACAGGCATGGATGGGCAGAGGCATTTGAAGGCATTCGAATACCTCATGTGAAATACATCTGTCCACATGCGTAAGTCCTCCTGGTGTGTTTGTAGAGCAAATTATGCCTTTAATATATTCAGTACTTTCATTTGCTCTGCAACTCTCATTAATTCTTGCAAACATGTCTGAACCTGCAGTCCTGCAATGCCTGTTTCTCTGAACATGAGGATGTCCATGCCTGCATGGTGAGGCCCCAGATTGATTTTTATTATTATGTATTTATTTTTGAAGAGATTTAGAGTTCCAGAATGTTAATGTTTGTTTTTATTTAATGGTATGAAAAGTGCAGATTGACTTTCCATGGGTCCATTTTAGGAGGTGCACCAATTTGAAATTGGGCATATTTTTGATCACTGATTGTCAGCTATGTTTTTTTTACCTGCCGACTTAGTTTACTTTTTTAGAATTATAGATTACAGTGAAATACTTTACTTCCCCCTGATATTTTTTGTCATCACCATATTTTTTGAGTGGAAAAATTGAGCAATTATATGTAAATAACGTTCAAAAGGATCAATGAAAATCTACAAATTGACTAAAATTTTGCAGGTGTTGATCCAGATCAGGTTGCTATTCATAAATTCAACTAAAAAGAATTAAAGCAAATTTCTTCACTCCTTTCAAAACCTGCATTATTGCTCACGGTCTTTTAAAAAAAATCTTCAAAATATTGATGTGTAAAATTTTCAACAGAAGACTTTTATTTTTTATGAGATTAAATTAAAATAACTGTGTATTTGAGAGAATGGATTATACCAGAAACGGATGTGGTGACAACATTTGTGTGAAAAAGCAATTGTTACACAGTTTTGCTTTTTAACAACAACAAAAGAAAAATCCAGACAAAATATGTATGAAACTCTCATTTAACTGTATTGATAAATTATATAAATGAATTATTAGTAAGTAGAAGGATTAGCTTAATTAAAACTGCAATTTCTTTGTGTATTAAGTTGATTTTTTTCTAGAAGCTGTTAAAGCCTTTTGTGCTTCTTCATATGTCATGTATAAACAGAAAATATGCTTCTTCATAATTTTCTAGTTATGAAAATTATGAAGAAGAGATGAATCATATTCTAATATTTGTGTATCCCTACTTCATAGTGATTCTGATGCTTATTCCACCATTTATAGGTTTGATATTTACGGGCTGAGTCCAGAGGCCATTGAAGACGAGACTGGTATCAAGAGAGCATCTGAAAACGGTAAGTTTAAATAATGGTTGAAAAACTTTACTCCCATATCTTCTGATAATAAGGTAGTTGTTTTTTTTCTATTTTGTTGTGCAGTTAAAGCTATGATAGATCAAGAAGTGAAGAATGGGATACCTTCACACAGAATTCTCCTGGGTGGATTTTCGCAGGTAGGCGTTTCATTTTTAGAAAGTGTGAGAGTGTTATTTAGGCTCCTGGTTTTCCACAAGTATGCGATCGACAATAACTGCACCCCATCAATTTTGTGGTTCAGTGTTCATAGATTTTTCTGCGGAACATAGATTATTTGTGGAAGCTTGCATAGCTTCCACAGATTCACTATGAAAATATTTTTATTTTCATAGTGAATCTAGTGGAAACTCAAAACAAATTTCAGTAACTACCAGGTTGTCTTTGTTGATTTCTGGTGAAACAAATTACTTTATTGATTAAAAAGAATACATACACTTGGAAAAGTATGGGAATATATTTGTACCACCAGACTTTTTTTTTCTTTTTTTTTTTTTTTACCCATTGCATTATTTAAACTTTCTATCCATCCACTGACGTCTACCATAATATCTGCATCTTTTTATTTGACCTTTGACACAGCTTCTCCTCCCTTCATGGATGTTTGTTGTCTCTGTGGGTGAATTTAATCAAATAGAAATTACAGATTTTTTTGGGTTCGTTTTTCTCAGGGTGGGGCTTTGTCTCTGTACACGGCTCTGACATCTCAGCAGAAGCTTGCCGGTGTGGTCGCGCTGAGCTGTTGGCTTCCCCTCCGTAAATCCTTCCCTGAGGTAGAAAACCAACAGCACCTCTACATTTACAGCTTCATTTAAATGCAGCATCAGAAATCAGTAATAGTGAGTGTAGCAGGCACAACAAGCAGAACATGATCTTGACAGTAAATTTTCTTAAAAATGAGCACGTAAGCCACTTCTTTTTTTTTTTTCTGAACCGTCCCTTTAATGAAACCATGCTGCAGGGATATTCCCTTTCTGCTCATAATCTGTCATAATCGGATCATAAAAACAATCCTAATCTCTTCTATTCTCAGGCGGCTGCCAACAGTGCTAACAAGGACATGCATGTCCTCCAGTGCCACGGGGATTCCGATCCCCTCGTCCCGTTTATGTTCGGCACCCAGACGGCGGAGAAGATGAAAAGCCTCATCAACCCGGCCAACGTCACCTTTAAATCGTATCGCGGTCTACCTCACAGTGCCTGTCCAGAGGTCAGTCTGCAGGCAGTCCTCTCTGAGAAGCAGTAACACCTCTCATTCAGTTGGCGTTATATTCTGCATCTTTTTGTTCCTCTGCAGGAAATGATCGATGTCAAGCGGTTCATAGAGAAGCAGCTTCCCGCTATCAGCGACCAGTGAGTGGGGCCTCTCACTGACTCAGTGCTGTCCGAGTCCTTTGGTCTCGACTCCTCTAAGATTTGGTGGACTTACGACCATGAACTGTACCTGACAGTAAATGTGTGCTGCTGCTCCATAGGCCCAGAGAGACCCCGGGTTTCCTGTTAGCCTGCGGAAAGGCCTGACTGAGACAATGCTGCATCTCCTCTGGAGCTCCACTCAGTGTTACTGTAGAGGAACGTTAGCTGCTTGATCGCAAAGCATGTTGCCACTGAGACGAGCCATTTTTGCAGGAACTCTATGTATTATAATAACTAGGGCTAAACTTTGAAGTTTAATACTGACACTCTCACAATAAATGGCCTGTTGTAAAAAAAAAAAAAATTAATAAAAGCTTTTGTAATTCAAATAAGTGTATTTATGAGCGACATATCCCTTTAGCTGCACGAGTTGCTTTAGCAAAATTGCCGTTTTGTAGAGATACTGTAATCAGGCATTTTCTGGATGGTTCAGATTTTCCTTGATGTGCCGAGCTTCGTCCGCAGTGGGTTTTGGTCTGAGGAATAAATGAAGAATTCGTTTTGCAAAGACTGTTTCTTGAGAACAGTCTTCTGTTCTCAAGTCTGCAACAAATGGTAAAAATATGTTGCATTTCCCTTGACAGGGAGTATTTTTGAATCCTACTGAAAGTAAATTGCAGGAGGGTTTGAGCCCAATCCGGAGAGGTATCAAAGACAGAACTCACATTTTCCTGATGTTTTTCTTTTTCTAAAGATAAAAAAAAAAATTACATTATTTTGCTTTCGGATCATGCCAGTTACTTTTGATTTGCCGCACTGTTTTATTGCTATTTTTGGTGTTGGTGACTACAAACTGACAGATAAATGTGCACGCATTACAGAGTAAAGAAGGGGTCATTTCACTACTACTTTTTTTGGCTTTCAGATTCTCTATAAGTTTTAACATAGACTTGTATTTGTTAATCACAAGCCGCTTAAGAACCATATTTATTTTAGGAAAGTCCATGCTGAGTTTTTGAAGTTCAGATATTATAGATTTTGATTTAGAGCTGATTCAATTGGTTTTGTTGCTAATAAAGAGTGAAATACTCTGTTACATTTAAAGCCAAATCTAACACTGTTGTTTTGTGGCGGTAAGTTTGGTGATCCAGAAGGATAATCAGTCCAAAGACGCATCCAGGCTGTTATTTTTTTTAATGAGATCAAATAGGCTAACTAGCTTAGCCCAGACCTCAACCCAATAACTGAAGCTCTCACAGTAAACATGCTAATTTAAATCAGCTCGGCTGATTCTGCCAAGAAGAGTGGTCAAATATCCGGCAGAATTACATTACATGCTTGTTGATGGCAACAAAATCCATCTGACCATGGTGCAACTTGCTAGAGTGAGATTTAACCAAAAAGTAGAGGGAGTCCATTTAAATTTTGAAAAAAAAAACATGAAAATAAATAATAAAAAGCACCAGATTAACCGTACAGATGCACATAACGCATTCATATAAGCTTCTGTATATCTAGCTGGTTAAGGGGTGCAAATAGGTCACTAAGGCAACCCAATAAAGAATTCGCAAAACATTTAATGAATGCTCATATCAAATGAGAACAAGAACAAATGATTGTGCTTTATTTAATTTGTGAGAATTCAAATAGCTATTTCACACAAATTCCCCTTATTTTTTTTAATCGTACATAAATATATCAGTGTTCATGGTCATGTATTCAGCATATTTTTCCCTGTTCTGTTGAAATTAAATATATAACTAATATCACAGTTTTGAAACACGCAGACAAGATCGATCTCTGGGTATCAGCTCATCGAGTTGTAAAAACCTTTCATATATATATCTTTGAGAAGAGCTGAAAGCACCAACATGTGAAGTCATTGTCGCACCGTTCACGTCGGACTAAAAGGTGCTTGTGTAGAAGATGTTGATCCAAGGCACTTTCCTTTCTTCCTAAGGTACATTTAAATAAAACCTACAAGTTTCTACAAGAACTGAATATGCATTAAGGCTCACAATATACCTAAATACAAATGCAGTGCTCACAGATACATGCTTTCCCGCTTTAAATAAGGTAGAAAAGTGCAATGTCAAGCGCTAGGGAATATATTTATATATACTTATATATGTATAAAAATATAGATATGTTTTCTGAACAAATACAGTAACAGATGCCAAACCTAGCTTTTGTTCTTGGTTGCTCTGAACGATTAGGAAATCCACTAATCATGCGGAAATAAACAGCAGTTATCAGCTGGATAAAGACTGGCTTTCAGCTGGGTTCATTTTCCTGTCTGTCTTTCTCTAAATAGCAGGTCTCTGACTTTTTACACAAAAGCTCCTCCTTTTGTTTCAGTATGTGTGTGTTTGGGGGGGATGCATGCGCTGAAAAGCTAACGGTGTGGCAGTGGAGAGAGTTTATGGCTCGGGAGGAGGCTCCTCCAAGCTGTTCAGTAGATCTGTGTACGCTGGCGAGTTTATGTAGCGAGGGTACGAGTCTCTCTGCATCAACGTGTAGATCTGCTGCTGAGCGTCGTCGAATGTGCATGAGGTCGGCTCCAGCATGTTGCGGTTTATCACCTCTCGTACTCGGGAGTCCAAGCTGACCTGTAGGGCAAGGAAATGGTGAGATGCTGAGTTAAACGACGTATAAGGAAAGTCAAAAAGTTTTTGTTTCTTTTCAAATGATTTATTAGGGTAAAAAGACTTCCTAAACTACATTGTTTTGTTCAAGTTCACTAACCACACCCTTCCCTGTTTACTTATTTACCTGCAAAATGAGGGAATTATGAAAATCGAACAGAATGAAATAGGCTAAAAGATCTCAAAAATCAATACATCATGCTCTGATGTAAAAATGTTCAAGAACAGATGTTCAGTTGGAGGAAATCCTTCAAACTTTAATGTATATTAGAATAAAAACAGCAAGGCAGAGGGCACATTAATCCCAACCAAATCAAATAACATTATTACCTCTTTAGATGATTCATTTTGTCCACTATTTCATGACAAAATTTGTTGCTAAATTTAACAGGATTACACCTCTTCTCTGACTTGATCGACTTTGTCTCACCTCTTTTGGGGACAGAATGGAGATGAAGTCCTCGTATATTTGGCGGACTTTCTCCTCCACCACAGTCTTATTCGTCTCTTTTTTCAGATCCTCGCAAGCAAGCCAGAACATCATGTTCTCTTCGCTGAACTCCGTCCTCAGGAACTGCCTGAAGCAGCTTCGCCCAGCTGCACTTTTCATCAGCTTCTCAAACGACACCGCCCAGGAGCGAGCTTCGTCCGCAGTGGGTTTTGGGCTGAGGAATAAATGAAGAATTCGTTTTGCAAAGATAGTTTGGCTTTCCTAAAGTCATTTTTAGAGGAGGGCAGTGGGAGTTACCTTTCTTCACAATTGGAGTTTCCTTCTGGCTGCTGCTCAAATGTTGACCTCTGTATGGTTTCTTCGTCACCTCTAACAGTCAAGCTGAAATGATTGAGAGGATGTGTTATGTCTGAGCAGTCAAAACAACAGCAGGAATATTTAATCCCATCTTTTTGTTTGTAAAACCAAGAATGTTGACTAACATCTTGAGTAATTTCCCAAGATATTGCTTCAAAGCAGACAGACTTTATAATGACCTCACTGAAGTATTTATAAACCTTTAGCTCCTTCAATTTTCTTTTTCATTTGACCCAGAAACCTAAAATTGATTAATGATACGTGGTTGATAGGGTTAGAGTTAGGATTATTCTCCATCCAATCAGACCAAACTTGAGCAATCTTGCAAAAAACAAATGTTGAATATCGCATTCTATTTTCCTTTCACTTAACAGTTATGCGCTTTGTGCTGGCTTGTCACATAAAGTCCCATCGCTGGACTTTGACTACTATTTCACTTATTTTCAGTCCAGAACTCCACCTAGCAATTGTATTACAGTACAGGTACAGAGCCAGGAGAAAGATGGTTAGCATCCCTACAGAACCCGCACATCCTGGATACAAACAGTTTGAATCTTTATCTAGAGCTCAGGGTTTCAGGGCTGTATTTGTGAAAATTAGTAGCCACAGAGACAGTTTCTTCCCCCAGATTGTCTCTCTGAAGAACACAATGAACACTGTACAGCCAGAGAAGTCAGCCACTGCTGTGAACCAAAATAAGAATCTTTGCACTCCCACATCTATTCTTCTTTTCCTTCTTTTGATCTTTCTCTTTTTCTTCATTTAATTCTTTCATTCTTTCTATATAAAAATTGTCTATGAATACCTTTATACATATATTATTTCTTTTATCCATTATTTTATTAAGTCAGCTCTTGTAGACAAAGTCAAATTCCTCCATTGTGCACACAATCTTGGCCAATGAGTTTTGATTCTGAACGACAGATCAAGAACACTCTGAAATTTTATTTTTGCATCAGGTCTGACTCCCCTGATGCAAAGTGAAAGCAAGCATCTTAAAACATTTACGCAGTCAGATATTTATCTGGAATTGCGTGGACAAACTGATGTTTGTTCCTCATTCAAACTGATTCAGCACGTATGGCAGGTTCACGCCGATCCGCTGGGACCACCTGCGTCAATAATAAAATGCGTCAACTACCTTGTTGCCCCTGTGGGTCTCACCTGTGCATAATTAAAAGCAATTCGCCGCTTCTATTACAGCAGCTGGCCCCGGAGTAATTGGTTCAGGTGAGAGTCCCCTGCGAGCCATCCCAACTGGGAATGTGGCTGCTGTGCAATGATTAAAACCAAATTCATATACAAGTAGAGATAAAAATGAATTACTCATCTCCTGTGAAGTGCATTAGGGTGGCTGCTCCCAGAGGAAGCTCGAGTCAGCCAGGGATAACTGCAAAACAGGTTAAATCCCCGGAGACAGCTCTGCGTGTGACCACTGAGGTCCTGTTGTTCTGGGAGGAAGGGTGAGGTTGAGTGCGATCTTTCAACCCTAAGAAGTAGGGCTGAACTATGGAACTTTTTCCTTCTAAAGAAACCATCCGGTCGTGGCTAACATCTCCCCAAACTTTGCTGGAGAATGTTTTATGGTCTGGAGGAGCAAGACTGGAACTTTTCAGTATTTATGACTGGAAAAAAGGCACTGCTCATTGTAAAGAAAAGAACACCATGCTCACAATGGAGGATGGTGGTGGAGGTGTCATGCTGTAGGGTTATATTTCTTCAGATGTCTGAAGCTGAACTCATATGCATAACACTTTTTCAGCTTTTTAGCTCCAAAAGTATTAAAACCCAAGTATAATTTCTCTTCCATTTCACAGTCCTATGCTACTCTTTGTCGGTCTATCCCAAAAGTCTGAATAATGTAGTTACATTCATCTGCAAGGCAAACGGATTGCAATAAAACTAGTACACAAAAATGGTTTCCAGCATTAGTCTGGCATTGGCTGCTAGTTCCAATGGTGGTGTGTGTCGGTTACCAGGAGCAGCTACAGCAGCAGCACCAGCAGAAGCAGCAGGCGTTTGAAGCGTTGGTGGGGGTGTTTCCCATTTTGTGGCGCGCTTGGAGGACACTGGCAGCTGCTTCCTGATGAACCTGCATCTGTCTCTTGCGCATCTCCGCCCGCTCTGAGCCCATGGACTGCAAGCAGAGGAACACCACAAAGTTAGAGGGAGGTTGGAGCTTTCACTGGAAGATGGTAAAAGCACAAAGAGCAGAGAGACCCTGGGCTGGGAATCGAACCCAGGACCTTCTTGCTGCAAGGCAACAGTGCTACCAACTGCGCCACTGTGCAGCCCTGTTTGAGATTCGTCTAGTTTAATTATTTTTGTCTCCTGCTCATGTTTCTTCGTTTTGCCTTTTGAATTCAGGGTAGATGCACTGATGTGCTTTGAATTGTAGTTCTCATGAACTAAGTGCTGGACTTTCTGCTAGAGTCAAATTTGTGGTTCTGTTGACTATGTGCAGCTCCTGACCATCATGGTACCACCACCAAGATGTTTGACTGTAGACATGATGATCTTCTTCTGAAATGATGTGCTAGTTTTTATAAGATTTATCCACATCCATGTTTTCCTAAAAGTAAATTTTTTGTCTTCTCAGTTCATAGAATGTTTCCCTAAAATCTTGAAGATCATCCAATTGGCGATGGCCATTTGAGTATTAGTTTTCTTTTCAGACTTTGTTCAGCCGTGGCTCTGTCCTTACAACTTTTCCATGGATGTGTTTTTCCCCCAGTCGCTCTCCTGTTATTGAATCGGGAACCCTGCCCTTACCAGAGGTAAGTAAAGTCTGGGGAGCTTTAAATGGTTCATTTGTAACTCTCAGGACGAGTCACTGGTTGGCTCTTGGCATAATTTTGGTAGGTTACCAACTTCTGGAAATGTTCCCCGGTATTTTGTAAGATCTCTTCAGTCTTGGGTGTGGTGGGTGAAATTTGGCACAACAGTCCTCTAAAAATATGCTTAAACCCAGTTGCTTCTTTATCTCCTTTATTCTTTGTCTCTTTTTTAAAACTAACAGTAAATTAGTTAAATGGTCTGACATATTTAAAAAGCATACTACACTGAGTACCATCTGAGTTACATTTTAACTGAATTACCTTTTCAATGATATTCCAACATTTTTGAGAATTTATTGAGAATAACTTATATTTGTCTCCACCTGTTACAGGAGATGCATTTTATAGAATACATTTTGACATTCAGTGCCATTTTCTGTGCAGCTTTTTAGGTTCTGTTAAGACATCTTAGTGCAAAGTGGAAAGGATACTAATGCTAGATGCATCCAAAGCAAACTCGATTAAACTGAAATTTAAAAGAAAAAAAAATCTAAGAAGAATCCCAGCATGAGGAGCAGCTCCCCTCCTCTCTGTCAGAGAGCGGTTATGACAGCGGCTCGGCGTCACTCCTTGGACCGCAGAGATCGCATCCATCAGTTGCATCCTCGGGAGGATACGCACGCGTGATGGCACACACAAGCATAGCTCTCAGCCCAAAGCGAGCGGCCATTTATAGAAATACAATGAAATCATTTGATCAGAAAGGCTGATAAGATGTTGCTTTCCTCCCTCTTGTGTTTCTCTTTTAGGCAAATAGCCCTGACAAATAAAATCTGAAAAGGACTAAGTCGGTTTAATTAGCGACGATTACACAGAAGTCATGATGAATAATTCAGGAATATTTATATGGATGCTGGAACATCCAGAAAAAGATGCTCCTGAATGATCCGCGTTATATTTTTGTTTAAAAAAGCGTAAATGCGATAATCTTCTTAAACGTGATCATGTTACAGGGGAAGGGAGGGGGGGAAACAATCCAATAAATCGATTACTTACTGTGTCACCATGAATGCCAGAATACAGGTGATTTTCAGCTCGATCACATCCGTCTGCCTCCGACTTGACACAAACCAGTTGGTTTCCTCTCCGCGCATGCGTTCCTTGGAAGTGTGAAAAAGATTTCTCTGCAACCACATGCATGCAGGCACGGCCACAACACGATCTGTTGAAGCCACGGGAACAAACAGAGATCCTGCAAGACTTCTTCATGACCCAAGTCAAGGCTTATGACTCCAACACTAATCAGAAATCTTTCTGGAAAAATAAGCAACAGATGCTGATTATAATTTAACTGGAAAGAAGCAAATGTGTTATAGTTTCAAATAAATAATAGATTTTTTTATTGGAGGAGAGCTTTTGCAACTCGATATGGTTCTGAACCTCTCAAGCTGATAATATTTCTTTCAAATACCAACACATTTTGCATGTCAAGGCTCAATTCTGTCGAACATCTGGAAAATCCTCCGTCCAGCATCTCCATCTGCGTCTCCGCCTCTCCTGGTGTGGCTGAACCTTATCTCCGCCAGGGGGCAGTAGAGATCCATCCAAGCAAAATTAAATCAAGTTCGTTGTAATATCGAAGGCAAAAACTTCTACAATCTAACGAAGACCGTAATATAATAAATATCTATATAAACAGCTTCTGTATGTATAGAAGTTAATTACAAACATAATAAGAGAAATAGGTAAATAATGTATTAATTGCATGATAATTAATTTGTTAAACATAAAACTAAAAAGGCAGTTTTAGCATTTAAAATAATGTTTATGTATTTATTTATTTAGTTGTTTATTTATCTATATATCATTTTTATCATTAAAGTCCACCTTTAAATACTTAATTTGTTCGTGGGACTCCTTGAACAAACGGATATTATTGTTAATAATAATAATAATAATAATAATAATAATAATAATAATAATAATAATAATAATAATAATAATAATAATAATAATACGTTTACAATACAAGCAACATTTACAATAGTTACAGTGTAAATTACATAATAATTTACAGTGTATTGAAACATTGACAATAAAACAAAAAAAAATTTATTTAATTTTTTTATTTAACATTTGTTTCCATGCTTATTTTTATGTATTTAACAAATAATATAAATAATCAAATTGTTTATTAATTTATTGTGTTATTTTGTGATTTGTTATGTAATGTAGGCCTATATCTATCTTATATCTTACATATTAATATTTATTTGTTATTGAGTTAACTCATTTATTAAAAAGTAATCCAAGAAATGTATATGTATATATGTATATGTCTGTATGTAAAACTAAACTTGTATTAATAAGACCTTTGAGCAAACAGAAACAGATTTATAGAAACAGTCAAAGTGGCTTTCTGTATAATCCTCAAGACTCATCTCCATTCAGAGAGAAGTAGAGAAACATTGATTTTAGAGATAAATTGATCTCATAGTCGGTATGTGCAACGTTTTAAAAACTGTTTTGCAGTAAATTAACTCCCTGAAACTGCGATTAAATTGAAAAGCTCTGCATCAGTATTTCATTTTAATGGTAATCCATATACATGAACTTTAGAAATACATTACATACCTTCCACTGAGGACCATGTGTTGCTCTGAATACTACAACAACTACAGCTAGTAATTTAATCTCTGCTCACTATAAAAAGTTTTACCAACTATAATATCTCCTCGTAGGAGCCAAACTTTCCAGGAAGCTTTTTGCAGTGGTCTTTATTAATAGGTATTTCCACATTTTTGTTAAAGATTTGGTTGGGTTTTTATTTTTTTTTTGCTCATTTTTCAGTTCTCTCACCCAAATGTCTTGGCATATTGAGCAGTGTGCGTTTAGAAATAAAAATAATAGATCAGTGAAGGAATAAAGACAAAGTGTAAGATATAAAATAACTATCTAGGTCGGATTAATTTTGCAAGTATGCCTTTAAGAAACAGGAAAAAATTAATTTAGCCATCCAACTCGGGGCCTGAGGGATGTATCTTCCTTTAGTTGATCATCTACTGTTGTATGCCAGGTTTTCAGCTCACAATTTCTTTCTATTTTGTTAGAACTGAAATTGCTTTTGTATGTACCAATTGTTCATCTTTTTCAAAGATTTAGCTAAAAAATAACAACAATGCATCGTATCTTTTCAACCAGCTGTTGGAACAAAGACTGTGTAAAGCTGGTTATTTGCAAAGTGTCTGTTACGAGATGTGCTTAGTTTGCTCCTTGAATTTCAGAGGCTTTTTATACGGAGATGATTCATGAGTTCATCGTAGGTCAAAGATTTTGCATGGTGTATTTGTGCTTTTCATCATGCATTCTGTATTTTGAGTAGATTCTAGTGAATATGTCTGCATTGGTCCCTGCAGCTTCCAGGCTGCTTGAGCTGTAAGTTTTTCTCTGTGCTGTTTGGGATCATTTCCAGTCCCTTTGCCAAAAGGTCCTACATCCACCCAGTCCTGAGTTGTGGTTTGTTTTTGGATTTAGAAGACATTTGGGCCTTCTTCTACAGGGTTGGAGAAAGGTGTTTACTGTTATGACTATGGAATTATTTGGTAATTATTAGCAGTCTAAGAGTTCCAGCCTCTTAAAGAGAAGCAACAGTTTATGATGTCAAAAGTAAAGCAAAGCAAAAATATTCATTTGGTAATTTTTGTTAAAATTACTATCTTATGACAAGGCAGATGCCTGGTCATAGCTGAAGTCAGATATTCAGAAAGGGCAAAGGCAACAGGTGTTTTCTCTGGCGGCAACACAGATACTCACCTCTCACAACCCTTCTCCCACCCTTTGCCTGCTGGTCAGCTGGCTGAAAGAAGACCACTCTTTTCAAGTGATTACAAGATAAATCCTCAAGAAAGATAAATTTTGAAATACTTGCCACCATGAAATTCATGAAAGATTAAAGGGACGAATGCTTTTTTACTCATGTTTATACAGTAGACTTCTGATATATATGGGGTTTAGGAACCACAAATAACTAAAATTTACAAATAGTTGAAACCCCCTCTAAAGCACTTTTAACTGCATGTTTTAATAGTTAATATACATTAACATGTACAGTGGAAATTTCTTATCACAACAAGGGAAGCTAAAATCCACAGTCTTCCTCCTCACCTGTCTTGAGGGTTCAGCCAATCACTGCCAAGGAAACTAAATAGCGCTCTTGGATTGGCTGCTGTACAAACGACAACAAAGTAGAATTGCTTTTCAGCTTCCCAAGTTGCAATTTCTTTCAAATATTTTAGATAAACTATGGTTTCCCATGAATAATTTTGGGTTATGTTCCACAGCTGCAAATAGATGACTAAACAAATACTGCAAATAAGAATTAAAATGTTGCACTTTTGCTTCTAGTGTGCAAAACTGCTTCCTTTGTTTTTTAATTAAAACTGATTAAAACTGAAATTAAATCTAACATAATCAGATTATGTTATGAATCTAATCAGATTCATAACATAATCTGATTAGATTATGTTATGAATTTTCTTTTTCATTTTTTTGTGCTGTACCATTTTACTGGGGTATCCAAAAGTCCTGAAAATCTCATACTGGCCTGTGTCTCAAGGCCTTTGGTATTGTATATATTTTCGGTGGATGTGATGCACATCTTCTGGATGTCACAACCTTCACCTTCAATATTTCTAGAGCAAGAATTATGTCTATGAGAACGTTTGGACCTTTATGACTAAAAGTGTTGCCTCCACTGCAGTGCTCCTGTTTAATTTAATTTATTCATTGGCAGGCCCAGCCAAAGTTTGAAATGTTCAGACAGAACAAGGGCTTGAATAGCAATTTATGTCTATGTAAAACCCTAAAGTCGCACAGATTTTAAATTCCCAGAAGAAAAATAGACCGCCTAATTTTGGTTTTACAGCCACATCCCTCACTGCTTTCTCTCAAACTGCCTGCACAACTCAAAAGCGCTGAATTATTTTCTGGGGGTTGTTTTTATGCAGCAGCTGGCATCTCTCGAGTGAGGCACTGCACAATCTGACCAGAACAAGATCTATACATGTCACTGCAGCAGCGCAGGCAGAAGTACGCTATCTTGTACAGACACAGGCGGGAGAAAAGCTAATCAATTTGGGAGCACTTCTGATTTGTGTGCTGGAGTTTCATTGGGGGTTGCGTCTTGTAAAATGTGATTATCCACTTCAGCTAAAGTTGCGAATGCAGCAATGGAGATTGCAGGAGAAGAGGAGGTATGTCCGTCTCTTCCCCCACGCTGTATGTGTGATCCAGCTGTATAACAAATTCAATATGGAGAAGCCCCCTCAAACACTAAATAAATCATGCGTCTTGTAGCTGCAGTAATCTTACGGAGGGATTGCTTCTTTAATGAACCCTGCTCTCTAGTGAGCTAACTGTTACTGTGATCTACAGCTGGAACATATCAGCACCTGAACGAGACTTTTAATCTCTCCATACAGATTCAAGCAGGAAACTCTAGGTTTAACTGTTTTATTCAACATGGTGTCAGTTTAAAAGCCTGAAGCCCTCCAAAAACACACTGGGAGTAAATCAACAACTCGACTGTCTGCTGCGACTCCTCCTCGCAGATTGAGCTCGGAAAATGTGTGCTCTGAATATTATGGTCCATGTTTTTCAAGTCTGCTGCTCCATTCATTTAAAGTCATTAATTTCTGCCTCAGAAGTAATTGTTTCTCACTCATCTTTTTCGATCGTGATTTAAAGCGGAGGTTAACACTGTGAATTTATTAACAGAGTTTTTCTCTGAGCAACAGGAGGACTGTTTTTCAATCGTTCAAACGTTTAAAAAAATATGTTTCTGGATGAAAAAGCTCAGTTGCCCATGCTGGACTGTTGTTGAGTGAAAAAGGAGGGCGAGAGACTCTCTGAGGCACAACATGTTTGGATGCTGAGCCAGCAGTTGGTTTTAGCCACTGCTGACGGCTTGGACATCAGGTATTTTATGTGATTAAAATCCCCCAAAACAATTTGTGATTCAAGGAAAGGGAGACATGGTTTAACATTTTTATTATAAATAAAAATTTTTTTTTAAAAATGACATGCATTTGTTTTCAGCTCCCTTTTATTCTGATCCACCAAAATAAAAACCCATTTTTGAACATCTTTTACATCATTTACATCATCATTGGAAAAAAGTGGAAACAAAAACCCTATGTAAATATGGGCTTTATGAACAAGAGGCAAGAAAAAGAACATTATTTTAAGAAATCTATCCACAAACCCACGGAACAAGGTTATCCGGCCAGATAAAAGCATTTTGGTTTATATGCAAAACACCTCATTTCATCATCATTTCAGACAGAGAAACTGGTCAAAGTTAATAAAAACCTAGGGGGTTGATAAAAAAACTTGAAGACTTTGAGCACAACTAATACAGAACTATGATTTTATGTGTTTAAATGGCCTAATCAAAGTCTAGATTTAAACCAAATTGAGAATCTGTGATAAGACTTTAAAATTATTGATCACAGACGCTTCCCATCCAGTCTGACAGAGATTGAGCTATTTTGTGAAGAAGAATAAAGAAAACTTGCAACTGCATCAGAAAGCTGAATCCAAAGTCACACTGCAGTTTTTCTATTTATATTCATAAGAAACTGTGAAAGCATTGATGTCCTTCCACTTTATGATTACCTTGTGTTGGTCTATCACCTAGCTAAATTTATTAGCTATACATGAATTATAATAAAAGGGGGTAAAGTTAAGTTGATCAATAAGCAAGATCTGTGAAATGAAAAATGAAATTACAAAATACAGTTCTTTTTGTTCTGAGCCAGACCTTCTTTCAATCTTTCTTTTTCTTTAATACTTTCTTAAACTAAAGCTGATTTTCAAAGATTCAAGTCAAGCTAACACACAAAAACATTTTTCACTTATAATGATCAGCTACTAAATTTTGAATGAGCTTAAAAAGGTCAATAGAAAGCATTTTAGCTATGCTGATAAAAAAATTTCTGGATTAATAAACAGAAATATCTTCAGCTCATCTGTATGTTTTCATGAGTTTCCAATATGTAAACACATAGACTTGTATTTTTGCTTGGAGAGTTTAGCAAGAAGACAGAAGCATCTCAGAAACAAGCCTGTATCCAGAAGCTGATTCATTGTCTGCCTCCAAGCAGGTAGCTCTTAATCTCACCTGTTAACACATAATTCCTCATTTGTTTAATTGGTTCAGAAATCAAAGTGTAAAAACTCCAATTTGCTTGTGAACACGAGCAAACCAAATAATTCAGGGCACGGAGCTGTTGCCAGGTAACTGGTGGAAACTGGAGGAAGTTACTGCTCCCAGCTCCAGTTCAGAGCTCGGAGTTAACTGTAAGTCAGCGATCAGTTCTAAATATCCTGATATTATGAGCAGTTTATTGCAATAAATAATAAAAAATTGACTGAATTATATGCAATTTCTAGTTATACCGTCTATTCACAGAACTTGGCTCTAGAGTTCCACATTCATCAAGTCACATTCACTGATACCCAGATTGGTGGGCAGCTTGGGGTTGAGTGTTTTGCACAGCAACACATCAAAAGCAGGAGGAAGCTGGAGTCAAACCCAAAACCTTTGGATTACAAAACGACTTCTCTTCCCACTAATCCACAGTTGGTCACACTCATGTTCTCTTGGATTTATGGAATTATAGAGGATTGCTTTTGTTGGAACTGCACAATTGGGACCTTGCAAAAATATGACTCTGGATCCAAATACCAGCCTGGGATCTTTCTTCATGGAGTTTGCATGTTCTCCGTGTGCATGTGTTTGGTTTCTCACAGGGTAGTAGCCTCCACAGTCCAAAAAACATGACTGTTGGGTTGATTGGTTTAACTAATTTGCCCTTAGGGGCAAGTTTGTGCTTGTACCTGGGTTGGCAGCTGGATGTTGGCATCCCCTGCAAGGATGATTGGGTATATAGCAGGGGTGGGCACTCTCGGTCCTCGAGGGCCGGTGTCCTGCAACTTTTAGATGTATCTCTACTTCAACACACGTGAGTCAAATAATGAGGTCATTAGCAGGTCTCTGGATAACATGACTACACATGGGAGGTGATTCAGCTATTGGATTCAGGTGTGTTGGACCAGGGAGACATTTAAGAGTTGCAGGACACTGGCCCTCGAGGACCAGGAGTGCCCACCCTTGGTATATAGAGAATGGATGGGTGTTTCTGACAGTGTTAAATAAGATCTGTGAATCATTTACAATATAAAAGACAGGTTGTTTACATCTGAGAACTAACTCACAAGACATAGAGAATGTAGAAAAAAATGAAATTTAGGAAGCATTGCACTTCATCACACAATAATTTGAGACTTAACAACTGCAGAATGAATGAAAATGGAGAAAGGAAGCCTAACAGATTGACAAGAAGGAAGGAAATAAGAAAGAGAGAAAGAAAAATTTGAAAGCAAGAAAGAAATGATGAAAGAAACACACACAAAGAGAAATGAAGGAACAAAAAAGAGGAAAAAGAAAGACGCAATGAACATAGAGCAACTGTCATCTCTAAGTGTTATTTAATGAGTGCAGTTCCGACTGATTCGTCTTATTTCATTGAAAGCTACCAAATCAACATCATATGAAAGTAAAACTCAGTTTGATTTATTTTAGCTTTCCAATAAATGATCCCAGCATATAAAACAGATTGATCTGTTCTTGATTTTTGAACTTAAGTTGATTTTAGTTGCACACTAAGCAATACTCTGTGAGTGAATTGGTGGTAATTTCTAGAATTACCCAAATCTTTGTCTGCCTTGATTTCAAAGAGATCAAAAGATCAGAAGGACAGAAAGAAACTCAGAACCCAGCAGCTGCAGCTTTCATTTGGATTAAATGAACACTTCAGGGGCGAATTCATTTGTTTTCTCCTACGTTCTTTATAAACGTACACAGTTTGGGAGCAGCTGCCTTTTAGTTTGATGCAGAAAGAATAAAGTTCATTATATCCTTCTTTGCAGCCAGGAGGTTGATGAATTTCACTGGGGAGTGAAACATTACTTGGTTATTTCTCATTCAGAACCTGAATTAAAAATGTATGTTCCCTGACTTTTTGTACAATGTTCCTGGACACTGAATAATTTCTCAGGACTGCCAGATACTTCTGTGCAAACTTGTGCAGAATATTATTTTCTTCCTCCAAAGGCAAGGTATTAAAACTGTTTTTGAACTGATTATCACCTGTGGTCCAATGAAATGTTAAAATATGATAAATGTATTAAATCTCAGCCCGATTTGGACAGTAATGGATGCGAATGTTGAGAGCAGAGGCTCAACTCAGTGATCTGCACAGTGAGGTGCCACTGTGCGAGTTTCCAGCGGAGTGCAGAAGGATTGTTGCATCAGAGAAAAGGCTAATTTGGCTTTTGTAACTAATGGCGGTCGAGAAAATGTAACTAAGGTGTTATATGGAAACATTACGCAACACAGGTAATTGAAGTGAATCAAAAATGCACTCAGATTTAATAAGCTTTTAGCGTTGGAGATTTTTTTTGGTGGAGGGGATTTGCAGCAAAAATGAACATTTTTATCACAAATAAATTGGTTGAAATATACAACTTTACAGCTGCAAGATTTATTAGATGGACAGATGTTACACAGACGTATTTTTGAAATGTATTTATGCGGTTCGAAATAAAGAAAAAACACAACAAGATAAGTACGATGGGACAACAGGAAAGAATAAAATATAACGATTCAAAATAATAAGACTAGATGAGAAGATAAATATAGGTAATATAAAAGAAGATCATGTATAACACCATTGTCCAATAAAATACGAAAATATGCAGTAAGAAGAAACAGAATGATAGGAAATGACACAATGCAAAAAATGTAAAAAATTTACTAAATGACACAGGATACAATACAAAATGGATACAATTTGATACAATAAAACCATACATGTTGATAAGATAAATCATCTGAAGCATCACATCATGTTTAAAGATGAGAAAAACATTTTATGTACCAAATTAAATACACTGCTTCCAATTTTTACAACTTAAATAAAAAAAATAAACGTCATATTTTTGCATCAAATTTTAGTCATTATGACTAATTGGAAAGACAATGGAATAATTAAAAATGAAACCAAACTTCTGAATACATTTTACAACACAATATACCTAGATATAATTTGCGGTCAATACAAAACAGTGTTGAAAACTGACTTTATTCTGTGTTTGTACCTTTTTAGTTGCTTCTTTTCTCACACTAAAAAAGGCAGGTAGTCTCCAGCCTTGCTGTACAATCTGTAATCAGCAGCAGGGTATATTTCCAGAGAGAGAGAAGCAGTAATGGGAGGCACAGAGAGCAGGTAATGGGGTGACAAGGAGGAATGGGTCTTATGTTCAAGCCTCATTCCCTTCAACTACACAACTGTGTCCACAGTGTGTCTGAGAGCAAATTATACAGAAAGAAAACATCACAAATAAAATATACCGTATTATGTGTGAACTGACCGTATCTCTATTCCAACTTTTAAAACTGAAATGATAAATCTAAATTCTCCGTCTTCCCTTGAAGTCAGGCCAGAACTTTGTCATGAAAGCCACAAATTTCAGGATTTGGGGGAGGAAAGCCTTTAAGATCTGTCAGCCTGGAACCCTGTTAAGGTTTAACGTTCCTCAACCTTTATTGCTCGGTTTCAAGGCTCACCTCGTCTGAGGCGGGCATCAACCCGAACAACTGCTCCAGCTAATTACTGAGCCCTCAGAAATAAAACGAAAGCTGGAAGAAATAGAGGATGTTCCGGCAAAAAATAATTGGTCTGAGAAGATGACAGCTTGCTAGTATATTCTGCAGCTCTGAGGCATTGAAAGAGAACAACAAGCTTCTGTCTTCCTAAAGTTTCATATTTTCAAAATCATCAAGGATATTTTTAAAATCCTTGACGATAAAAATGAAGATTTTTACATCTTCATTTCTGGAGATGTAAACAGTTTGGAGAACATCAGGCTCTTCTATGGGGAAACCAAGCTAATGGTTACCATTCATTTCCTCTGCTGTGGAACTGTTAACTACATGTCACCATAAAAGCAAGAAGAGAATAGAAAAAAAAAAAAGAACAAGCTCGTAATATCTGTGAAGTTGCCTGGTACAACTTGGAACTGTAACAGTGCAGACATCATTGACATGATTTGGGTTTCATTTGCATCTTCAAGGCTTGAAATGATTTGATGGAGCAATTAGTAATTTTTTATGAAATGTCAGAGAAAATAAAACAACAAAAGCTCAGATTAAAGGACAAAAAGAGGGTGGGACCACCACATTAAATTTGCTCATCAAATTTTGAGTCCCGCCCTGTACAGTAACTGCAATAAAATGCATTTTTTCCCCATTTTGTTCCTGTTTCACATAATATTAACCAAGAAATAAGCTAGTGGGCAGAATCTAACAATTCTCAGCTTGACTGGTAGGTCCTTATCCCACAACCCATCTTCAGTGTGAATGTTGCTACTGAGTGAAGCGGACTCAGAGTTCTTTTGTTTCAATGAGGGTTCTGAAGGATGCATGGAGATGTGAGAAACTATTTGAAAGGAAACTGTATCTTCTACAATATGGTGAGTCAAGTGAGCAGATCATTCAGACTGTGGGAGAGCGAGGGAGAGTTAGACTTCAGCAGATAATAGAAAGGCTCAACATATAGCAAAGGGCAACAAGACACAGACCTGATCTCAGATCAACGGGAAATGACCAACAACAACTCAGAAAGAACTGAGTGACCTGATCACTATCTGTTTTCCCCGCTTTATTTGTCCTTTATGTGTTTGAGTTCAATTTCCTTTGTGTTAATTAGCCTCCCTCCCTACATCCACCTGCCTTGTTCTCCCACAGCTGTACTTCATCTGCTCTGATTACTTTGTCTAGTTTCTTGGCAGTTTTCCATCCCTACCTCAGTATTTGAGCTCCTGGTTTTCATTTATTCCTTGCTGGTTTCTCCATTAGACTCACAATGGATCCATGTCCCCTTCCCTCTGTGACAGCTCTACAAGTCTTTATTTGTCATTATTAAAAACTCTTAATTTCCCCTTTTGTGCCTCTGGATTTGGTTCCGATGAACCAGGTCTAGCGTTGAACTAATCCAGGATCCTTTAATCGTCTTCAAGTAATTATTGCTGGTTGATTTATGCAGTCATTGCCGAGTAAACTTTTAATTTTCCACCGTAATGATAAAAGAGAAGACAGTCCCTCCTGCTGCTGAGCAAGCTGTGATGGTTTTCTTTTGAAGCCAACTGAACTGCCCTGTTGCATCACTGGGAGCGCCCACATCACACTAGGTAAGCATCGACCCCGGCTTTTTTTCTTTTCATTTGTGACAAAAGGAGCGGGAGGACTCGGGGTGGTAATCCCACACACACGACACGGTTTGTTTACTCCCTGGTAGCTCGCTGCTTTAAATCACAGCAATAAACGGCACAATCCTAACTCGCTTTTCATTTTCTAAAAGCTCTGGCCCAGAATCTAAGCCTATTTAAATAGAAAAAAAAACATTTTATTTACCTCAAAAAAAGAAAAAAATGATTTCAAAGGAAATGACTCTCTTTTGTTGTTTAAATCATCGTTATTTTTCTAAGAAAATAAAATAAAGAGGTTGATGGTGACATTGAAAAAGATGTGGTGGCCTTGTGTTGAGACAGCTTCGAGTTACTGTAGGTAAATTCAGTCTAATTACTTCAATGCACCTAGAAATACTGTGTTTTTGAATTACTCTGTTGTTTTTGTTAATCAGAATTAAAATGTAGAAACTAGAAATAACATCTTTATCTGATGGATAAAAGATTT
Source organism: Gambusia affinis (assembly GCF_019740435.1). Classification (NCBI taxonomy): domain Eukaryota; kingdom Metazoa; phylum Chordata; class Actinopteri; order Cyprinodontiformes; family Poeciliidae; genus Gambusia; species Gambusia affinis. The sequence goes on from NC_057888.1 coordinate 7,647,877, forward strand.
TTCTCATCATCTGATGTGTTTCAGATGATTAATCCCTGTTTTTTTTTCATCTTTTGTATCCAGTAAATATGGAGGTGAGTAATCTCTATTGTTGAATCAGTGTGTCAGATTTTATTTACACAGATTGTCATGTGATTCTTCCAGGAAAATGTTGCTTTAATTCATCTGAAGACAGAAATTTGTGTGTGTCATGCAGCAGCTTGGAAAAATGTTCACACCCATTGAACTTTTCCACTGAAACAGTCATTAGAAGCTTTTTCCAATATTTACTGATACCAGTAATATCATCTTAATACATGTACACACCGTCTCACACTAAGACACGGTGGTGGCAGCAGCATGCCGTGAGGATGGTTTCATTCAGCAGGGAACTAAAACAGAATAAAATGCTTCAGATCAATAAATTGCACAGTTGTGGCTTAATAAAGGCTGCAATTTATCAAGGGTGGCATCATAAAATACCTTTTAGAAATTAAAGTGGGAAGTAATGTTTTTTTTAGAGTTCATAAAACACATAGGTTATTAATGTTTGTGTTGTTTTAAAATTCATGTATAAGTACTTCATAGTAATGCTTTTCAATCTATTGTTACAAGTTTGCTCCTATGTTTTATTGGTCGTTAAGCCTATTGATGTGTTAGAATGGGTCAGTCAAAGTCCAGACATAAATCCCAGGAAGAACCTGAGGCAAGATTTAAGCACCGATGTTCACAGAGATTCTCTCTCTAATCTGACTGAGTATAAACTGCTTAGTAAAGAAAAGCATTGCTTTCATAAAACACCTTAGCCTCTACATGTGTAAAAATGGCAGAAAAATACCATAAAAGACCTGCAGCTGTAACTGGAACGAAGGGTGACTCTGCAAAATATTGGCTGTATGCAAATGCGCATCACAGTTTTCAGATTTTATTTAGAAAAAAATAAGTAAAACCGTCTACCATTTCTTTTTACTCTTTGTGTTGATTCATAAAATAAAATCCCAATGAGATTAAAATTTGTGGATATAAATTCATCTGCATCTAAGTTTGAAAAGGTTGAAGGCCCATGAATGTTTTTGTGAGGTAGTCTACTCGTTGTTCTCCGGTGTGTTGTATGTATTTCTTAATCTAAAAGAGATTTGATTTTAACAACAATACTGTATAACAAAATCTAATATTTTGGCTCCTGGATTTCAGGCAAGCAGGCAGTTATTATTTAATACAGTTAGGAAGTTGATAGCTCAGGCCTTTATAACTGCAACCCAGCTGATTATTTGAGCAAGAAGAATATTAGAACTTGTGGTTTCATTTCAGAGTTTGCCAAAAACTGAAAAGTCACAGCTGAAGCGGTGAAGGCAGCTCAAGGAGGAGGAAACTGAAAAGATTACGATTTGTATTTAATTTTCAGTCATGTTTATTGCTTCTTTTCACAAATCAAAGACACACAAAACAAAAACATAATTACAGGAAAAACAATATTTAGAAACCTATCAATTTCTTTCTCTCTTGAAACAGTCTGTTCAATATCCTCCTATGGGTCATATCTGTTTGAAGGAAAATTGCTATATATGGTCATCAGGTTTGAGGAGCTATTGCTTTTGAATCCCATCTCACTCAAGCTGAGTGACCTTCTGATTGAGTTGTGAGTGAGAGCTGTACTCAAGTCATTTAAAGGTAATCAGTATCGACAAGAGTAGAAGGGCGTTATCTTGAGAAAAAACAGATTTTTATTTTTTTTAAAGCCTGGCTTTATTTAAAATCAATATTTAACATAAAGTTACCACTGACCTCTTCTCGGGTTTTTCCCTTCCAATTAGCTGGATTCTAAGCTGAGTGATGAGGAGGTTTATATCTCCACCAATAAGGACGTTTTTAATGGCAGATCTGCTGCCATTGGAGGAGAGACATTAACAAGCTTTCAATCAGGATAGAGGAATGCAGCATTTTGTTTCAGGAAGTAAAAATTCAATAATAATAATAAAATATACTGAAAAAAGAAATTCTGTATATTTTAACTTTAAAGAAAGAAATCCTCATTATTAGGTGGCCATGTTTTTGTCAGTGTCCAAGATTTCTGCCCACAAACCTCCTGTTCCAACCTTCCTTTTGCAAGATGTGCAGTGTGAGAAAGCTTTTATATATTGCTGAGGGAAACACCACAGTGATGTCTAAATGTATGTACAGGCAGCAGCTCGGCCAGTTAAAATAGCAGGATTCTTTCCGATGCATATTTCTTTTTTAGCATGACTAATATTTAATTGTCTGAAAAGTAACAAATTATAAAACAACAAAATAAAAAGAAGTAGCTAAGTTGTAGGTAGTGAGTATAGTTTGCCCCTTTGTTCTCTGCTGCTTCTCCTCCCACACAGTGGAGCCTGCCATGTCGATATGCTATGCTAGGTAGCATAGCACGCTGGTGCATAAACAGCTTCTCTTACACATTAAGTTGTTTCTCTGTCATTATCACAACTGCTGCAAACAAGCAATCTTGAGATTGTATGTGCTGTACTGGGGAGGGTGTGTGCAGTGCGTACACATGCATGACTGACAGCGCTAAGACACTCCTCCTGGCTCAGATTGGTTGTTTCTAACCATGAGTGATGCATTTCTGCAAAGTAGAATCACAGGGAGGAGTTTGAGGGTTGTTTTTTTTCAGATTATCTGTTTCAAATTGTACTGTCAAGACATAGAAAGTTTAGCAAATATGTAAAAAGTATATTTTTATTAGTTTCCTAAAGGACCAACCACAAATCGCACAACATGAAGGTATGTTACCAAGTTTCAAGAGGAACCTCAATTAGATGATTACCATGTTAATTAGGGCCTTTTCTAAAGTATTTTTTATTTTTTTTTAATATAAGTACTTGGGAATGCTGTGAAATGTGAAAAAATAAATAAAATACATATTATTGAAACACTGTGAAATATTTTATTTTACTGAGAACCTAGATGACCAGAAGTTCTGCATTTTTAAATATTATTTATTATTTATATAATAATTTATTTATTATTATTAGAACAATTAACTTTGTTAATTTAGACAAAGAAAAACATTCTCCTAGCATTCTATTTAGTCTTTGCTCTTTCTTTTTTTAGCCCAATGTTTAAGTACCTATGAGGGTTTAAAAACATTTGCTGAGATTCAATAAAGTTCATTTCCTGGATAATTGCAATGCAGTATTCCTCCTTTCCGCTCCCACTTGGCTTTTTAAAAATCCTTTGTTTTTAGGAAGTTTCCAGAAGCAGGTGGATTGAAACCCGGTGAGCCAAGTGTATCTGTAATTATCCCGCGCACCTGGGAAACCGGAGGAAGCTGTCGGAGCAAATCGGATCGGATCCAAAGACTGTCAAACCTGAAGAAGCGTTAAAAATACCGAGGCATCAGACTGCAAATTAGCGTCGCAGCTCTCTGATTTTATTCCTCTGGGTATATATATATGTATATATATATATAATCTTTTTATAATATATTTTTGTAAGATTTGTTAACCACACTGATTTACTGCAATATTATTTGAGATATTATGTATGAATTGAGTTTGGAAGAATAAAAAGATGGAATTGTTAATGTGTCATTACTTTGAAACTAAACTTGAAGGACTAGTAGAATGTGAATTTGGTGAGGAAAAAAAAGCAGACTTTCTCATCGTAGACAGCAAGATGTTGCAAAACAAAAATACAGATAAATCCTTGTCCTAATGGAAGACTTTGTCCTACAATGAAGAACAAGAGTTGTTGAAATTCTACTGTTAAAATTACTATTTTTTAGTTATGAAGTGATTACAGAATTCAGAAATGACTCATTAAAAGCATTCTCACAGAGCTGTTATAAAGAGAGTATGTCTAATGTGGCGGATATGTGTCATCTTTTACCTTGAAAGATGTTCAGTGAATCCTATCACAACACTTTTAGCACAAAAAGCTATTTTTAAGTTAAAATTATGCACAACCTTGTGTGGTTTGTAGCATAAAGCCAGCAGTGATTTGATTCAGTCTGATACCTGAAACAATTGTTTTGCTTTTGCTTGTTTATGACCACGGTTGTAATTTTCATAAATAATGAAATACTTTTGATTGTCTCAAGAAAGCAAAAGTTTGCACTTACTACAAAGGAGATTGCTTCTTTATCATAAGATAAAACTTTTTCTTTTTATGTGTGTTTATAAGATATTTTCCTTAAAAAAAAAGCTTTGTATTTTTATTCTTTTTGTGCACCTGTTTTGTAAACAGCCACCTGCATCTTGTTAGCACTCTTCAGTATTTAAGCTTGTTTGTCATTCCCTGCTGGATTCTTCTGCTGCATTAACCGTCACTTTGCTTGTTCTCTGTCTCCAATGTCTTTCTATTCCTTAACAATCCTTTGTAAGATTTTTCCTTCATTATTAAAACCTCACTTTACCTCCATCCACCTCTGCACTTGGATCTTTTTCATACTAATATATGAATGCATGTCTCCATAAACGATAGCCTTGAGATTAGGAAGTTGTGAGCACACTTCCAGCTTTTAGCGTTGTAGGTGGATTATTATTGACAAAAATATTTTTGCCAATTTTTTTAAATGTGATGTGCCAGTTATATCACTGTGTCAAAAATGTTTTAGTGATAAGAAAAGGGGGGGAAAAAAAAGAGAGAACAGTGGTAAATAAGAAGACATATTTACATATTTGTGTTGTTCTGACAGATGTTCTGTAGCATTTCTTTAATAGTTTTGTTTCCTTTGTCGTGTTTTGAAGATGTAATTCACAAAAAATGATCTTGTTCTGCAGACTCCACCTGTGGGAGCGCACCAATGATCAGAACTACGCTCATTGTGTTTCACTGAGGCTAAACGTCAAACTGCCTTTACTTTTCTGGAGCCATTTGTATCACAGTAGAAAGGAAATTGCTCCCTTGTTGACATTCCAACTCTGAAAGCAATAATGGAGGTAGCAAAAACCACATATTTCAAAACAGACAGCCATCACTTTTACTACAGTGGAGACCTGCTCATTGCATGCTGGATCAATGCATTAAAATATGTTTTAAACAATTTAGCAATTTCTAAGTCAGTTTAGATACAATTGAGTAAGCTAAGTTGAATTATGTTAATGTGCATAAATAAATTAATTTGAAGGATGAATTGAGAAGCCTCTGTAAAAATGTAAAGAAGAATCAAGACATTTTTCTTGCATGATTCTCAGGATTAAGCTTTATTTTTGGTCAATCACACCCTTAGTTAAAATAAGAAAAAATAATAGGTGAATGATTTCAGAACAGCTTATTCATGGAAAAAGAAACTGCCAAAGATACTTCCATGAACCGGAGAGACTACAACAACCTGTCAATAATTGTCACTGAGATGAAATGTTCTTTCACCTGTCAGGATTTCTCCACTGTAATGGGATTTTTAAATTTTCTTTCACTACTATTGAAGTAGTATAATTTTGCCCATACAGCTTTGAATTTGGAACTTGTTGGACTTTTAAATAAGTATTCTGTAAAAGGCTTTTGTGAGAATATGGTTACTATGGTTAAAAATGGTTACTAAGGAACTTCAACCAAAGACTGAATGGTGTAGGTTTATCCCAGCTTTGATTCGTTAGCTCTCAACACCAGAGCTAGCAGAAACAGACCTCTAAAGAGAGTCTTACTTTGGGTCAGAGAAGCTGTTTTATTCCTTCAGAAGCACCAGGGCCTTCTACCCAGGTGAAGGTCCATCATCTTATACTATTTAAGCAGTACAAGATGTTGACTGCTAACGACCTCCACAAACCATGAAGCAACACAACAGAGAAATCGATTGGCACAGGGATGCTTAGCAGCTTATTTGTTATCTGGATTAAATAAATCTTCCCTATTTTTCCATCTGTAATTGTCTTAAAACTATCAAGGCATTTAAAAAGCATTTCAAATTTAACTCTAGAAAAAGTGTAAAGGTAAAGCTCATTAAAATTTAAAGCACCTATAGGAGATAAAGGGCAAACACTGAGGGTTTCAGCTTCAGTCAGTTCTAAATGAGCTGGCTTGCCTTAATTGAAAGAGGCTGACCATATTGCTGTGCACCCAAGACATGACAGGATGGAGACGGTGTAATTAAACCAGAGAAGAAGAAAAGTCAGAACACAGTATTGATCTGGTGTATTTTCACTGCTTGTGCTCGGAAGAAATTGCTTTACTTTTAACACCTCAGTGGGTATTTTGGATGGTTTCTAGTTGTTTCATTCACAGAAGTAATCATAACTTATAAGTTACAAATACCTGCTGAGAGGTTAAATGGTTTAGTCAGAACAGAAAAGAGAAGATTTGATGTTTCATTTTCTGGTTACAAAAACAAAAAGACATTTTTCGGAAAAAAGTACACTAATTTAAAACCATCTAAAGATCGCTTATTCTTTGTCAAGATCAACTGGATATAATCAGAAACATTTGAATAATTCCCTGCTGAATCCATTACCAATCAAACCAGCAGTGAGCAAATCAGGCGGGTTTTGAATTATTCAGATTTTTAATTTTAATTGAGCTTTCCTGTTTTATGTTGCATCCATGATACGTCAGCAACTCAATTTAAAGACCTGAAACACTGCAGCAAAGAGAAGAAAACAGTGCTGTGTATTAGAAGTTATGTTATATTTATCATTCATTGAAGAGCTGAAACTCATTCATTACATATAGAAAAGTGTGGCAGGAGGACATGTAACAGCAGTGAGCAAAACTGCAGCCTCAAGAGTATTATCAAGTAAAATCCAATGAAAACGTGAGGAAGCTTCACAAAAAGTGAACTGCGGCTGAAGTTACTGCATCAAGAGTCACTGCGCTCAGATGAATCCTGCATGGGGGCTACAAATGCTACATTCCTCGTGACAAGACAATTTCTTTTTGAATTTATTTCCAGGGACAAACACAAGGAAGCAAAATGTTTTAAGCACACGGGTTTGAAATGGAAGCGCACATGTTGGATTGTTTTAATTAGCAGAGGGGCAGATTTGACCCAGGGCCAATTAAAATATGACACAAAACAAACTGAATAAATAATTATAGCAAGTATTATAATTGTGTAAAGGTCACAACTGAAAGGTTTGCTGCTTCCAGTTGGTAAATTAATTTAACTTAATAATCACAGAATATACATGATGATTTTTCTACTTTTCTGAATTCAGTTTTACTGTGGCGTAGCTGATAAAGGAGCTTCAACTTGAATATTACTTTGATGTTTCACATTATATCATCACTCTTGTGCAACATATCTGGCCTCAGCTGCTCTGTGGTGTGTCTGCAAAAGATGTGAAACAGCGTGAACCACAAAGAAAGGCTCTTTCTCAGCCTCAGGCAGATGAGTGCAAGAAGAAAAATGTAGGTCTTCATTCATACTGTTTGACTATTCCAATGCAAAATAAGCTCTGCACCATCCAGACGTGTAATACATGGACCCCTACCCAAAATACCATCAAAATTATGGATGGATGCAAAATAATTATATTAAGAGCTAATTTTAACATTTAACAAAATACTGGAGTAAGACTTGTGCGCACTGTTTTTTTCTAGCTTAAGAAGAAAAGTCAGAGTCTAAACTTAGTCATATGGTGAGCACAAGGCTGCTTATATATACTAGAAAAAGAAGAGCCTGCTCCAAACGTTACCAAGTATTTTTTTTTTTTGTCTAACTTCTAGTGGAATATCTTATTACACTTGACATGAGACAAAACTAACTTGCAAGTAATGAAAAATAGGAGCTTGTTTGAGCTTAACATTGATTTTAAAACAACTAGTTCCATTAGCAGATTGTTTCCACTTATAACAAAACATTTTTCCCACAAGTCCAAAAATCTGCCAGTGGATCTAGTTCATTTCTAAATCAATATTAAAGAATTACTGACTTATTGCTTTAATGTAAGATGTAAAAAAACAATGTTGGATGGAAAAGCACTCTGTTCTGAAAAAGTTCAGCTTGAATCAATGTCAAGTTAAGTAAATAAATGTTCAACATGGACATTAAAAGCTATATTTTATCACAAAATAGTCCACTGTTTTCTATAAAATAATTCTATAATTTTGTTTCAATTCAAAACAAGCTGTGACTTTTAATCCATGTCACTAATTAGAAGGTTAGTTTAATTTTGATGGTAAAAAAATATAAAAAATCACAGTCAAATTTTTTGTGACTTCATTGTTCAGATCTTCTCTCTAACCATCAAATATAATCTAATTTTCTTTATATGGATTCCTTTAGTCATAGTTTCACTAGTACTCATTAAACAGAATCTGTTCGCAATCTTTGACAACCTAATTGATTTTGAACAACCCAGACCAACAAATATCAGTCAGGAGCACAAACATATTTATTGGATGAGGTTTGTACTTGTGTGCAGTGCAACCATAAATACAATGTTATCAGAGACATAGAAAGTGATGAAACCATAAAGAAGAAAAACAACACCTTTACTTACATTTGCTTTATGTGCCAACCAGTGAAGGAGCTGAACCTGATTAGTTGATGATAATAATAATAATAATAATAAAAAAAAACAGCTACAACAAACAAAGCTTAACACTTCAGCTGCTAGCATGAGGGCGGTTAATGTTTTACAGTGGAGGATACATGTTGTTAAAGCCCTGTAGGTACTGCTAATCTGTATTCTTGCATATTTTCTTTTTATATTAAACCTCTGTGAGGGGGCTTTTATTTTTTGCTTAAATGGTGTCAACTGTTTGGGACTATTGTCATGTATTGTCATGTAATTCAGAACCTACCAATGTAGTGTGCAATAGTAAAAGTAAAAAAAGTCTCAGTAAATTCTAACAATCTTCAAATCTTCTTTGCCTGTGCCTTAATAAAATCCAGTGCAAACATCCTAACCAGGTAATGAAGTCCACCTGTGCTTAATGTAATCGAAATATAGACACAGCTGTTTTGTGAAGGTCGCTGATATTTCTTAAGGGAACAAACAGCAGCATGAAAACCAAGTAAAACAGGGCAAACTGGAAATAATGAGGACATAAAAGCAGGATTTGATCATAGAACATCTAAAATGTTAATTTTTTCTCCTTCAATTCTTTTCACCTTGATGCATAGCTGAAGTCACTTCCTCCTCATATGAGTGGACTGAAGTAAAGCATCAGCCATCCAGAGTTACACCCCTTCCCATTGAACATGTGTGGCTTGACTGACTGTAAAACATTGACAATAATGCTTTGGTTAAATCATTTTGTTCTGGTGAACTGTTTTATTTAATATATCTTGGTTGGATGAGAAGTTTGGTAATGGTTCTTCATCTTCTTCCAACTACTTTTTCTTCTATTGTGTTGCCAGCCAGAAAGCTTAGGTTTTATATATCTGCTTGGATAAGAAGAGTTTTTACTTTCAGTCAGATGGAGGTCTTTGTTTGCAGTTTTGGCCTCGGAGTTTCTGAAGTTTATTGCTTCCTTTCTGTAAAGTCCTGTGTGAAACCCTGAACTGATAAAAATAAATCCCTTTTACGCTGAGCTAGGTTTTCTCCAGTAGTTTTAAGCTTGTTGGTTGCTGGATTTATTTAGTATATTTTGTGTTTATGCCCTGTCCCTTCCTGACTTCCATTCTGCAGGTTGTAACACCAAGCTTTGAACATTTCCTAAAGCACCATTAAGTCCATCATCCAAAAAATGGAGTATAGAGTACAACATTGTCACAGTTTCATCAGTTTTATGTGGATAAAAAAGCATAGAGACCATTATAAAAGTAATTGGAGATGTAAACACTTGACAGAGAACCAACTTCAAACATACAGCCAGAGCACCGATGGAGTGATTAAATAGAAATATGTGTGCTTGAATGACCTGAAAAAATGTTTGCACATATATCCAATTTAAAAGATTTGCAGTGCATTGGTGTTCAAAGATGCTCTTCATCCAATCTATTTTTGAATGTGCAAGGCTGGTCCCTTGAATGAGTTGTAGATCGATCTGTGAAATTGTGGTTCTGAAAAGTAAGTACTTCAGAGAGCTGAAAACAAATGCGCATCAGCCTTATTCAGAAAAACTGCTTCAAAACTTAGATTGTTTTTATCCTCTCCACAATTATGGAGACTTTGTGTTGGTCTACCACATAAAATACACTGAAATTTGAAAAGCAACATAAATTGATATTGCAATGACGACATAAAACTCATTACAACATGAGACAACAATGAGAGGCCGTATTGATAAAGGGAATCAACTAAAAGAAACAGATTGGGAATATGCAGAGTCACAGATCCTCTAAGTCTTTTTAAGAAGTTACAATCTGTCAGAGGAACATATTTTTACACATGAAACGTCCTTATTTTAACAAGATATACGGCTCCTGAATTTAATGCTTTGCTTTAAATGCTTCCATCTAACATGACCACACTTTAAAAAACTTAAAAGGAGTGAATATTTTTACAAGGTGCCTTATATTAGTCTCCTGGGAGACAGACTGCATTTATGGGTTGTGTGGAGCTGAGAATGGCTTTGAGAAGAGTATGGCAGATTTTTATTTGTGTGTAAAGAACCTCTTGTTGATATGAAACCTACTAATTCTTACAATCAGGTGTATCAGAACGTTTCTGCAGAACCATAGCACTGAAAGGTGCCTCTTTAAAGCTCAACAGAGATTGCTAAAACACTGTGAACGTTTGTAGGTCACTGCTGCTGATGGATGTAATAATTTAGAGGGAGATTACAGATTTTGTAGCACAAATGAGTAGAGGAGCAACAATATTTTTACAGCTGTGAGGAAAATCTCGCTGTTCCATATTTTCCAGGATTTTTTCCAGCCTTATTACTGGATATTCTTCAGGTATACTTAAATTTTCTTTAGGTTAATAGACCAAAAATCACAGCAGCCATGTCTGAAGGCTGATAATGGAGGTTTGATATTACTTTGGTTAATGTAGTGCCAGAACGTACTGAGCTCTTCTCATTTCACTGTTTATAAAATCTCAGTCATCTCCCCACAGCAGCACCTCCAAACTCCCTCAGCCATTTTTGAAAGGACTGCCAGTCTTTTTGAACAATTCACCCGCAGGCTTTTGTCCATTTGAAGTCATCAAGCCATTTGAGCTCCTGGGTGAAACCCTCAGGTGGCTGAAGTTTTGACACCACACCACAAGGTTTATGACATAAGTTTATTCCTCATGTGACAACTCAGGTTCCTGTTTTATTAACTTGTCTTACATTAAATCTGTCTGCTTTAAAGCGACCTCAACACTAATCAGCACACCTGGCATAGGAATGTAAAATAAATTAATCTATTTTTTTAGATTAGGATGGCCTGATCATAATGGAAATGTTGCTGTAGTTGTCAAGCAGTGAACTTTACTTCCCTTTTTTTTTACCTCCCTTTACATCCTTCTTAGTGTACATAGTGAGGTAATAAGCATGGCTCCTCTTTAAGCCTTGGCTGGCACATTTTCTGTTGTTTTCCAGTTGTTGCAGTGACTTGAGTTTCCTATACGAAAATAAATCTATAACAGCCTTACATGTTCCTTTGTTTTTCCTGTTTTGAAGTGTATTTGAGAGAAATGGGAACACGGGGGTCAAGTTATATTCATAAGAACACAGGAAGTTACAAAGTGACAAAAATCTAATGTCTCACTTTCAAGCCCACAATTATTTTCTTAATGTTTAAGTTGAAAACCGATTCTAAAAAGTATGGACTTTTTCCAAGTGAACCAAGATTAAAGGTTGTTTTTTTTCCTAAAAATCTTTATTGTCAGATTATGCTATTGATATTTAGAATAATTACCCATGTACCCCTTTTATTTCATCTTTACCAAGGAGTTCAAACAATGAAAATAGTGGTAAAAATATAAATTGACACACATTGTATGTTCAGAAATAGGCTTGGCATTTATTCACCCCCAAAACTTGCACAATATATATGTTTTCTTATTTTTTCACTACCAAACCTTTATATTTTGAAAATGTCTGACACATTAGTATGCTTCTTTAAAGAGTCGTGTCTCACTGTTTGTGGCTGACAAGTGCTTTATAAATGTTCTAGATACAATTTTGACAGGATTGTAATTGCCTCTGCCATGTAGGTTAAAACAAGTAGGGTCAGCCATGTACCCATACAAGGAATGGAGCTCCTATTAGCTGGCCACCTGTCAGGCTGATAACTATTATTAGGATGGCACTTGCTGGTTGTCAACTCCATTAGAGTAAAGAGCAGTGACAAGAGCTTCAGACTCCAAAAGGTCTTAAGCAACACAAATCTGGCTGATGGTGAATAAAAGCACAGATACTCATAAATTATTCATAGCCTGAACAAAGGTATGTGAGAAAGACTCAAGAAGCAATCATTCAATGTTTCAAATCAACATCGAGGGATGCAAAAGTCAAGAGTTTCTACGTTTATATGAATACATGTATAGATCCAGTCACTCAAGGATGTTTGAGTGAGTAGGATATTTACATTATTATTGATGTTTTCTTCTGAGGAGATAATATTGTTTGCCCCTTTGTCTTATTCTGTCTACATCTTGGATGAAATATGCGTGCAGTTATTGTTTTCTGGCAAAATGTAATCCACATCAATTCCCATTTGAAGGGTCTCTGGAAACGGATGTTTGCGGCTTAATGCATTTTGAAAAATCTGCTGTGAGCACTCAAGGAACATTTGTCAAGCCGAGTCACATGTATAACACTTGGGAGTATCAGAGTCTGGGGACGGAAGTGCTGAAATGGAAAAGTGTCACCAGCATGCTTTATGTATGAAATAATTTATTGGAGATGACAAAGAATGACTGAAACCACTTTCATTCAATAGAAAAATCATACACAATGGTTTATGGTTTTATGTCCCCAACAATTTAGGATTGTGATATGTATGGTGAAGTCATTATGATGTATAAAAATAATTAAACAAAACTACATTTTTGTTTCTCCATCTGGAAAGCTCAGGCAAACATTATAGGGGGTTTGGTTTTCATAGAGTCGGAGGCAGTTTCGCTGTTTAACATTTCTGGAGCAAAACAAATAAGACTAAAATCATAACACAAGATAATCTGTAATGAGGAAAACTAAGCCATATTTGAGAAAGTTTTGACAGCTTTTGAGCAATAAATGGTGAGTGTAAGTGATGTATTGTATTTGTTCATCCATCCATCCATCCATCCATTTTCTATTCACCCTTTGTCCCTAATGGGGTTGGGAGGGTTGCTGGTGCCTATCCCCAGCTAACGTTCCGGGCGAGAGGCGGGGTTCACCCTGGACAGGTTGCCAGTCTGTCGCAGTGTATTTGTTCACTGCTGCAGAAATACAGTTGGGATTTATTTTAGGAAACCTTTATGTGGTCTGAAATACATATTTTACTGGAAACCAGTAGTGCATTCATAATCCACGGATTCTTTAGTTGGACTTAACTTTTTACTTTGTTTCTTTGGATGATTTCCCATCCTCTTTCACTTACTCTTGCCATCTGCTCTGTCTGCTCACCTTGTTCTGATTTGTTAATGAGAACTCCTGTCTTACATTTAGATAATTTTGTTCCCTGGCAGACACTTTGTTCATTGATACCAGTTGTTTTTGGATTTTCTCAGGTTTTAGGACAAATTTCCCAATTTTTCAATGAACTGAGTCTGCCATATTTTTTAGGCTGTTCCTTATTATATTGCTCATGTTGTCCATTGTGTAGGTTATTTGTAACACTAGCATCAATGCAGAGAGGGGGTAGAGTTGTTTACTGGCATTAAGAAAAGTCTTGAGTTTGATTTTAGTGAGCCTCTTTTTACATCTTATGAAATTGAAATTGTAGGATTTATATTCCCACTACAACAACAGCATGATCTCCAAATTATTGATTTTACATTACCTTGAAGGACAGGTAATTTATAACTAGATCACAGAAAGACAAATCATGTCAAAGTGTTTGTAAACAGCCTTCGCCGTTTTAGGAAATAACAGATTTTTCTTTTTTGTAGCGCTCACCCTTCGACCTGGAAATCACCATGCTTCTCAACAGTAACTGTGATAAACTTCCCTCATTGAAAGGTCATTTATTTTGCCTCGGCGTGATGATTAACTGCCTTCGTCCTTGTTGAGATGTTGGAAACGGAGAGTTTTGTTATTGGCTGATGGATGTGCAGCATGTTCTGCTTTGACAAGGCTTATTAGTAAGAGTAATGTACTGCTGTCAGGAGGCCACCCCTGCCCTCCGACTGATTATATGTACGGCTGTGTGGGATGTGCTGTTTGGGTTTCTTCGTCATAGTTAAGAATAGGAGTAAGTGTGTCATGCTGCCTGTTGGTGGATGTGTGAACACCATGATGACAAATCAGAGAAACATCCAAGGCCTCCATTCAGCTGAAATATATCTGAAATGACAAGGATAAGACTTCAGAAGAGATTAATATAGCAACATAAGGACTGCCATGTTAAAAAAAGATGCTACTGTTGTTTTCATTTTGTAGAAATTAGAGCATAGACACGCAAGCTGCTCACAGAAGACAGACAGTTCTGGACAACACAGAACTTGAGCAAACCTCAACAGCCAAGTAACTCAGCCCATCTGGCACTTTATTTCTCAGAAATCCCAGAGATTTACTTTAAATCTCAGTCGTAACAGTTTACTTCAGCACTCTGTCTCCAAACTGAAATAATGGTGCCAAACTATGGTGCTCGGGAAAGATTGAGCTCCAGCTTCAAGCTGATTAAATTGGTAAAAGCATTTCTTCACTTTATTTCACAAAAGGGTACAAGCTAAAAAGAACCTTTCACTTTTAGGTTTTAATGGTCTTAGAAAATTTAGTTCAGAATTTTACCAATTCAATCAGTTGAAAAGTGGCTTTAATCTTTTCTTTTGAGCACCGTGATTATCACCAAAATATCAGTTTGGAGGCAGAGGGCTAAAGTCAGCTGTGTTAAGATTGAGATTTAAAGCAAATTAGTGGGATTTCTGAGAAAAATTGGTCATAAGGAATGACTTAATCTCCTGCCATATTTATCTTCTGTATGTGTTTTGTTGGCATCAGGATCGGGTCTCTGCTTTTCGTAGATGATGTGGTTCTGTTGGGTTCATCAGACTGAAACAAACTATTTTTATTATTAATATTTTGATGAAATCCTAGTTTAGATATTCATAATCTTTGCATTCCTAAATCTTGTTGATGATAATTAAAAAATTGTAAGTTAAATAAACCTTTGGCCATTTCAGTTAAGTATTTTTAAAATAATCAATAATTACATAAAGAGGGTGAAGTAAAAGCTCACATTTTAAATAACCCCTCCAAAACAGCAGCATCGATTTATTAAAATGGTCTGTAGCAAAACAATGGAGGAGGAAACATTTCACCTGTCACTGGAGGAAACTCGTTCTATCCACGAGCCAAACTCAAATCTGCTGGAATTATCTGACAGCAGACATTTTCAGAGCAGCTTTTTAAGATTTTTGGGAATAATTGTGTGTCATTCTGCAACTAGCACTCCTTTTCCTCCACCATATAAGTAAAATGTCAGCAGAACTGTTCAGTTTGCTTTAATATTTATCAGCTGTTGCTTTAAGATCAATAATGTCACATTATTTGGCACTGTAACCCCAACTCATAAAACGTCTTTGGTTCAAATAAGGGAATTGCATGGATGAGTTTTTTTTTAATAATTTAAGGAGTATTGCTAAATTGAGACATTTTGTTATCTGTGCTTTTATTTCCTCCCTCTTTGACTATTGTAATAGTCTTTTTATATGTTTGAATTTACATATATATTTGCCTGACTTGCAAAATGTTGCAGCGAGGCTATTGATGAAAACTAACAGAAGAGGCATGAAGAGCACACATTACTCCTGTTCTTGCCTCCCTGCGTTGACTTCCTGTGCTCTTGAGGATTAATTTCTAAATCTTGGTTTTAACTTTTAAGGTAATGCAGCTTCCTGAGTACAGGAACATTCTGGACCTTTTGGACCCTCTAGCTTTGTCTAGGACTCTGAGGTCTTGAGTTAAGCGTTGTTGGCTGTACCTCAAACCCGTTTTAAAACCTGTGGAGAATGTGCTTTTTGTTCGGTGGCTCTGAGGCTTTGGCGCGCCCCCCCACTGTCCCTGTGCTGCACAGACTCCACAAACTCTTAAGAAAAAACTATATACTTTTATCCAGACAGTCTTTTTGCTTTATGTTTATATTGTTTGTTTTAATTGGTTTGCCTTTGCAGACCGCTTTGTGATCTATATGACTGTTAAAGGTGCTATAGAATTAAGTTGACTTACTCACTTACTTTACTTGTAATTTGACTCTGACATCTTCCCTCTCAGTGTGCCATGCCTCTGAACCCAGTGAATGAAGTTGACATCTTTTGTCTCCCTCAAGCATTTTGATACTCCTGACAAATATCTGAAATGATGTTTCATGCTAGCTTTTCACTTCACTCTACCTTCTCCAAATAAAGTTTGAATTCTGAGTGAAAATGTGAATGGAGTAACACCATTTTCGAATACTGGAACATTGTCACATGACTTGGGTGTATGAGCTATATAAAAAGTGCACTATTTTTTGAAAAACACCTATTTGTTAAAAAGTAAAATTAAATCTTTGATGTCTTCTCAATAATAGAGACTGTCTGGGTCAGCATCATATTAAACCCTATTAATAACAGGGTACCATTCTAGTTAATGTGTGTGAAGGGTGGAAAGCAAACTTTTGACGATATATTATGTATACTTTATTTAAAAAGGCTAATTATTATTCAATGGCAGTTCACTTTCACTTTAATGAAGGGATTAGATAAATTTGCATATCTTTGCTTACAGCTTTTATATATATTTTTCTTTTGAAGATCATTTTCTGTTTAGTTTCACTTTGTGGAAACAAAAAGACAGGCAGCAGCTACATTCCTGCCTGGGCTCTGAGTTGGTCGGCTCCTTTGCAAACAGATTAATTAGACCATTGTGAGGCTGCTTTGAGTAATGGGATTTGTGCCTTATTCAGTGAGATGGATTAACCACATTCAGTCACTAAAAGTCAGACTTTTCTTACTGTTCAGAAACAAAGCAAAATGCATTAGGGTTCCAAATGAATAAACCAATACCGTATTATCTTAATTATGGTGGAAAAGTACAACAGTTCACAAAAGGGGATATAAAATGGAAGAAGAAAGTTATGTAAGCTGAGCCACCAAAGGACTATTTGGTACACCTGCTGGTTGGATATTTTCTCTGTGGATATTGACTAAAAGGCTGAATTGAGATTCAGTAAAAAGGATAAATAAACAATTAAAAATGATTTATTCCAAAGAATTGCTGGAAAATAAATTAAAACACCTGCCGAGGTGTGTATCTTTGCTAAAATGCCTGCAATTAACATTTTTGTGTAAATAATGGTTGAGCTTGCGTTTATTTGCTGCAAATTACATGCAAAATCGATTACAGATGGTTTTGACCTCACAGATAATTATCACATCTGCAATTCTTCAGAAGCAGCATTTCCAAATCCTGCTGTGAGAAACTCCGTCTCACTCGTTTTTTTTTCTCTTTTTTTGTTTTTACATGTTATCCTCCTTCAACACACCTGCTTCAAATGCGTGAGTCATTATCTGGTCTCTGTGAGCTTGATGACAAGCTAATGAGGCGAGCCTAGCAGTTGAATGGGGTGTGTTGGAGCTGAGAGACGCCTCACACTGGCACAGCAGGGGGCTCCGAGGACAAGGATTAGAAAGAAACACTGAGGAGGTTTGAAGGATAATGTTGTTCTTTTTTTAAATAGGCATGAGTGCTGGGTAGTAATTCACACCTGGTGAATGTTAAAACTGGAAAGACCCATACTTCCATCACTATTTGCTAAATATTGTACTTATGTTTGCCTTTGATTGTTGAAAAATGTTAATTTTTACAAAACAAAAACAAATTCATAGACTGTCCTGCAAAACCGCCAATTTCTCAACACTACTATCAATTTTTTTTACATCACCTAATCATCAATTTCATCCTTCTTATTGTCATTTATGACCTTTCCTCCTCCCTCTCATCCTCCTCATCACCTTTAATGCTCCCCCATGGTACAGTCCGAAGCCCAACAGTTGATGCATGATCACATGATTTTGGGACATTCCTATTCTCACACAACTTATATATATACATATTTTATGTATGTTGTTTGCATTTTATGACTAAGATTTTAAAGCAACAATTTACAAAGATGCGACACTTTTTGCCAACTAAATAAACTCTCTGACATTATAATGGAAATGCGTATGTCACATCACCGGCTTTGAACTCTGCCTTGCTTTCTTCCTCTCAGTTCATGGCTGAATTTCAGGTTTTGATGACACCCAATTCAATATTTTTATTTCCTGAAGGTGCATTCAGATTCTCAGATGCATTAAGCCTTTATTTTCAGCATCCTATCATTATTCCCCCAGAGCCACTCTCTGGTCATTTACAGCTCCACTTCAGAAAAGAGTCAGCGCTACTGGATCCAAAAGCCTTATTGCTCAGCAACAGATGCGTTGAATCCATGTCTGGATGTCATTGTTGGAGCAGCTGGGCTTTTAGAAAGCAACACTGGGCAGAAAATTACTACAAACATGTCAGGCTACATCAAAATTGTCTTGTTACAACCTTGAGTCATGCCTGGCAGTTGTTGTTTTATTTCATGTGGAATGGAAAATATGATTTATCCATTTGTTTTTGGCATATAAATTATCATACTTCAATTGTCTATGATAACCATCTTAACCTAATTAGGATTTTCAAGCTAGAGGCAAAGTGATTTGTTAGATAATTAGAAAGAAAATTAAGCTGAAAAATGAAGATTTCACTTATTCTCTCTGTGAATAAAAAATAAATGAAGACGTGTAGGGTGCTGCAGTAGGGGGTTCCTGAGATGCTTCTGTTTCATCCTTTTGTTGTCACTTCAAAGAGTAATTCCCTGTGGAGTGATCTCTCTCTCTACTCCTTCCTCTCCGCCCTGCATAAGAAAGTTCTAAGTTGCCTTTTAGCCCTGAAGGGTTAAAATGTTTGAGCTCTGTGGGACACAGGTGCATTCTCTACCAAAAACAAGGTCTTTCAAAAAGCTTCAATTATAATATTTATGGAAAGAAAATTAATATTTCTGTGCATGATCGGAAGCTGGAGGAAAAAAATAAACATAACCACTACTGAATGCAGATTATTTTCATCATAAGCTTCAATTAGAGTTTGGCAAAAGGCAAGTGGGAGACTCCATGGGGACTAACAACCAGTTTTGGGTTCTACAGTGGACCTCCCAATATTTGAGGACGTTAGGAAACACAGCTGCTGCCAAATAGCTGAAATCTGAGAACGTTTGAAACCCCTTCTAAGAACACTGATAACTGCCTTTTTTAGTAGTTTAGCACCACAGATGCTAAGATGAATCATCTTCCTTATCTCCGCCCTTGGACGTACAACCAGGGGAAATGATTGGGGCTTTAAGATTGACTGCTTTGTAAATACCAGCCAATATCATATTTCAGCTTCCCAAGATGCATTTTCTTTAGAATATTTTAAATATGCTGCACAAAAAAAGTTGCAAACAGGCAAATTGTTTTTGATTTGGAACTACATTCTGCCTATGTTAATGTTTTCCTGTGTTCAGTTTAGTCACTCTGCTGATATAGCAATGAAGAGACTCATGGTGTGTCATCCTTCAATAAAGCTGAAACTGATTGTAGGGGTGCTGAATCTTCTCATCCATTGGGAAATAAGAAAATCGTCTCTGTGCAAATAGAGGTCAGTGTTTTGGTAGGTTGGCCAAGAAAAGCTGCAACAAAAATGCATGTGCTGATGATTGCTTTCCCTGTAATGTTCAATTTTACACAATCCAGCAAATGCCCTTGGAGATCTTGAAGATTGCTGGGTGGTTTTAATAAAGTGCGAAAGGTGCCTTTCTGATTAGTCATCGGAAACTTAATGAGTTTTCCTTGGGATGCCATACAAGGGCTTAGTTGTTCCAGATTATATCTCCTGGCATCATTAACACTCATATCCTGGATATTTGTTATTAATGAAGGTGGAATTGGTCATTTTTACAAATACTGAACATAAACTCTCTTAAAATTCTTTATAAAGCCAGTACAGAAGAAGTCCTCAAGCATAATAAAAGTTCTTTCAGAGACTTTTAGACATTCTTGGTGAGCATTAGTGTGATTAATTTTGTGTCCTCTAACAAAGAAAGGAGAAAACTCAATATCACCCATCGCCATTAAAATCCCACCTATAGTTCTAAACTCTGCATGTTTTATTTCTGACTTTGTGGTGGCACTAAACACACTTCAAAATCACAAATGTTAAAAGTAACATCACAGCAAAACTTAACTGCCTTGCTAGTCTTGATTAGTCTTTTGCTGTCATTTAATTCTACTAATATCCTTTGTGTTCGGTGATGAATCTGCCACAGTTTCCCACTGATTAAAAAGCAGCATCCATGCATGCTATTTTCCAAACAAAATGCCTCAGAGGATAGAAACAAGAGAGCACAATGAAAGTCAAATTAAGTCAATCAATTTGAAATACCATACTTTTGACCCCTGTGTGCAGCAACCTTTTCTCGCCCAGCTCGTTTTCTGGCTTTGGGTTAAGTAGCTGGTCAGCTTGAACAACCAGAGGTTATGAGAAAACTCATCTAGTACATTTCACAATACCTGCTCCCTAATTTGTCTTTCCATGAATGAAAGCTCTCCTGATTTATAAGAGTCATATACAGCACAGTCGGAGGGCTTATATATGACAAGAATAAGGGCACAAATTAAGTTCCTGTCAGACATCCCTGCAGGGAAATGTTCAAAAGCAGCAGGGTGACTTTTTCACCCGAACTTGAGCAAGAGTTCCACAAATTTGCTATTGCAAAACTCCACGATCCCCCACCCTTTATTGTCTGTAGCAAACTTCCTGTGTGCAAACACTTTACGAAGCAGTGGATCCACAGAGAACACCTGTAACCATTCTTTAACTACTGATTTGCTTTCCCAGAGATCCTGCTGAGAAGAAGTAAACAAACCATATAAATGAGTCACACATTTGCAGTGCTTTCAGGATCAAAGCATTTTTGTGCTCAGCTGAAAGGCTTTTCCAGGGCCAAACTTTATTTGACAACTTTCACAGTGCAAACCATTTCATTAAGCAGTACCTTGAGGTATATTTTAATTAGCAGGAGCAAGGGAAAAGCTTTTCCCTTTTAAGCTTTTGTAACTATTTTCCTTAATTTCTCACATTTGTGAGTGATCAATTTTAAAGAATATGGCCATCAACGTACCTCCGTCACTCAGGTCTGATTAAGGTGGTTGTAAAACTGAGAGTGAATCTATAAATACGCTCCAAGGCAGCTCTGCTGGTCTCTTTAATGTACTGATAATTCAAATGGACCTGACAGCACTTAATAGAAATGCACTCCCACCACCTTTAACATCCATCTCCGTCTGATATATTTATTCTGATGTTCTGTTTCGTCCTCTGCAAGCATCTGCTTCGTGATGACAAGAAATGTGAGTTTGCATTCCTAAAGAGAGAAATGCTAACTTATTTTGTCTATTCTGGGGGAAGTGGATGATCAAGTTTGCTTTATTTTTTTTTTCTTTTAATTTTTAACATTCATGACTCCACCCCAGATGATATAAACACACCTGCTCCGATATGAAAACCCATTAATGTTACCAAGAAAATAAAACCAATTTATCTAACAGCCCATGAAACATTATGAAAGGAGCATTCTCCAGCTTCCTGCAGGGCTGCAAAGTGTCTGATTGCAGAATTGTGACTACTTTACCTTTTATTTAAATGTAGCACAGACTGTTTTTCACAAGCTGAAATAATATTTGGAGGTTCTGGGAAAATGTCATTTTGTTGTTAAGTTTGGTGGGGTTTTAGGAACACTGTGTTCCCTCATTTCCTCAGGATGTGTTTTTGAATATGGCTGCACTGACAAATTACACTCAATAAAAGGACAAGCTACAGAGACAAAGAAATATATAAATCTCAACCACCACCTAATTCTTTTCCCTAGAAGTGCAAATAGCTCAGATAAAAATTTGCTGGTAAAAGCAGGAAAAAAAGCATTTTTTTTTTTCACTGTTGACTGTAGAATGAATCCAACATGAGAGTTGATGCTGAGGTTTTGAAAAGATCATAGTAAGAAGGCTTTGCATTTTCTTCTCTGAACTAACTTTCCCCCTTGCTAATCTAAACTGCTCACTGAAAAAGAGATATGAAATGCAAGGGACTCTTCATAAAAGTGGCAGTAAAATGAATTTTCTCTGAGTTTTTCAGTCTATGGTGGCTAGTGACACCTCAGTTTATGCTGTGAACTCCAGACAAAGTGAAACTTTTAATAAAACGTTAGAGATATGGCAGGGCGAATATTAAAACTACCCTGACGTAACTAATCTGAAACAGCGGCATTATAATGATCCACAGCACATTACTGCTCTTGTGATAACATGTCAGTCTCAGTGCATCTGCAGGGGCGTTGATGAAACCCATTCCTAATGCAGGAGTACAAAAGGTTCTCAGGCAAATCACTTATTCTTTTGGCTCTAATGCACAGCCACGTCAGACTCTGCTTCAAAAAGTACTGTGAGCTGCTTCCGACATATGTTATTAAGTGCATTCTGGGAAAGAAAAAACAATTTTGCTGCAATTTATGAGGTTAATCCTTCTAATGGTTTGTGGTCACATAAACACACCTATGGACTCGTAATACTAAACTCCGTACAACAAATTGTGAAGCAGTAATTAGAGAGCAATCACTCTGGACTAGAACCAATGTTGACTTTATATCAGCATTTTAATGTTTACCTTTGAATCTGCAGGGGTTCTCATGTATAAATCTTTATTTAATTTTGAAGATGACAATATAATTTCAATAAAATGGGTTGGGAATTTTAAATGACACTTGTGAAAAAGTTAAAACACCCTACGCCAGTGCTTTTTGTGGACATCTTGGTCAGCCACAGAACCTATTGGTAAAAAGACCATAAAATGTAACTTTTTGCAGACTCACGATCTGACTCGTGTTCAATGTACAGCAAATACTAGATCTTTGAAAATGTGTTAGGCTTATCACAATTACTTATTTTCACAAAATGAGTAGAAGAAGTTAAGATTTCCATCCATTTTAAACAGTTTCTAAAACCTTAGGATGTTATAGTTTTGTAAATAACCATATTCACTTCATTTTGAGGTGTTTTATCCCATGATATCCTAAGTCTGCTTCTGATTGGCTGATCAGCCCCTCATGATGACTCCTTTTCTAGAAGAATATTCTTCCAAGAGATAAAATTATAATCTTGATTGTTGATCAGTTCTAAGACTGATTGGTTTATAAATGACCTTAAGTTTGTAATTATGCAGTCATATTCAATAAATTTAAATATTAGTGAAAAGTGGAGTTACTTTAGTTCACTTAATGCAACCCATATAGATTAATTTCACACAGACTGAAAATTTTAAGCTTTTATTTCTGCTAACTGTGGTGATTTTTCACTTGCAGCTAATGAAACCAGTAAAATTATACACAGAAATGTTGCTTTAACGAATAAAGGCATGCTTCATGTTGTTACTTTCAAAATGTACGTTTAATCTACGAATCAAACCTCACCAGAACACATATTCTCTAATTTATTAAATATCACTGTAGTTTCTAACAGTGTACTCATGTCACAATACAAAAGTGTTACTTTTAATTACTTTTAATTTCTCCAATAATGTACTTTTCATATGAATCTATTTTTGAAACATGATTAATATTTACCACATTAATTTCCCATCAAACATATCAAAATGTCACGCATGGGTGACTTGAGCGCTCCGTTAATTTTGAAGTTTATTAATATCAATTACCTTTGAGAGGCTTGTTAAGTCCAGGGGGTTTCAATTATAAAAGTGGTTTTAGATTTACATTTGAACATGACTATGACACAAACTAAACTTCACATGGAAAAACACCTGCTTGAGCATGTGTTTGAATCCTCTAGTCACTTCTGCAGGAAGGTTTATTACTCTCCATTATGCATAAAGTGGCTTCCGCTGCATTTCCACTGAGTACATAAAATAAGTGTATTTTCAGGAACTGAAAAAAATGGTTTACTTAGAGGGAGAAAACAAATTGTCACTTATTTGTCTCCCACTTGGAAATATCAAAATATTTAACCAGAGAAGAAAATGTGAGTCGCACGAACAGATTTACTGAGGACATTCTAATTCATGCTATTTCCTCACAATAAAAATAGTTTAATTCTGAATTAAGATTCTTATTACGGACTTGATCAAAGTCAAACATTTTTGTAATGTTTAAAATTGACCTCAGACATCAAAGTATGGCAAAAACTTAAAGACAAATAATCTGATTTTGACTTTGCATGAAATTAAACACTTTTCCAAAAACTTGGGATGATTTTAGCAGCAACACCAGAGCTCAGAAAGAGTCGATGTGTCAAGGTGAGAAAGACACTTGACTGCTTCTGTTTGAGATTTATTGCGTGGTGGGATAAATTGGTGAGATATTTTGACAGAAAAACCTTGACTGTTTGAATAGTAATATAATAGAAAAACAAAAATGTAAATTGAAAGCCTTAAAATGTGCTGTTCAACTTTCAAATCATGTACACTGGAGTTTTTAATGTGTCTATAGGGGATTTTGGGGAAAATCAAATTCTGTCATTTCTGAAGTGTGTGTGTGTGTGTGTGTCATTTTTTTAGGTATTCTGAATGGCACATATATACTGAGATCAATGGTGTGGAATTTATAGTGTTTTGCTGCATTACTTTTCTGTCTGATTTTATATTTACTTTCATATTAACTAACCAATTAATGTTATGGTGCTCAATGAGTGCCCCATGTAGTCAGACAATTACCACCTGAATTAGTCAGTGATGGCATATGTTCCACATTTAAGTTTCAAGCATCCCGAGTTGACTTAAGCATCTGCATAAAATAGCTTAGGATCAGGTATTGTTATTACTTAATTGATCCAATGTTTGCATTGGTTTTGGATGTATATGTGCACAATGTTTTGGCATGCCTTCTACACAATAGATCTACACATTAGTGGAAACAGAAACAAATAAAAGTAGAAATTTCAAGGTCTGACCGGTGATTTGGACCTGGATGCTGCCCAGCTGTGTATTGCTCTTTTCATAATCATAGCCTATTTTTAAAAATATTTTCTTAACGTGGAGTTCAGCAGATTTCACTGTTAGACAACAGGGAGGCAGGGGCATTGTATCGTCAGACCGTCAGCACCCAGGATCAATGTGACCCTTAAGGCCTTGTGATGATTAAAAAGAATGTTATTTTTGTCCTCAGAGGGTACATTTGGTCAAGCTCCGCTATGGCAGAAGCTTTAATTACCTTTCTTCTTGTTGTGACAGTACAACACACTCAAGTTGTTCTGCAGTTTTCAAACACAAATGTTGGGGGATTTTTTTTTTTTTTTGTTCTTGCCCAGACGCCTCTTGTCTCAGTGTTTCCATGTTCTACAGTCTCAATGCTGCACATGTAGAGCAGAGAGGGTGACAAAGGGCTTCTATTACATTTTCAAAGAAATGTAATCATAAAAATAAAACTAGATGATGCTGATGTTTTCTAACAGCAACCATGTGAGCATATTTTTTTTTAATGAAAAGCTCTTGGAGTGGAACAAGTTTAATACAGAGGACAGCGTGGTGCATCGGCGGCCTGACCCGAAATGGCAGGCTCTCTTTGTTAAGAGTAATGAACACATTGGAACAAGATGGCAGGGTGATGCTTGTCTAAACTCATAATAAAGCTAAATACATGGGTTCATTCTTTGTTTGATGAAAAGATAAAAAAATCCATTAGTTGAATGAGATTTTAAGTGAGATGACATTCTATTAGAAATTTTTCTCAGTTTTAAAGTTGTGATATAATGTATTTTCAATGCACATAGTGCCATTTTATAGCACAATTAATTACCTTCAATTACCCAAAAGAAATTTTACTTTTTGACACATTTAAATTGGCTTCTGTCAGTTTAAGAACCTCTTACCCTTATCAATACTCCTTATCGTCATAGCAATGCTTCTGCAGGCCATCCATTAATGCTGTTCACAACAGTTCTTAGGAGCTCAGAAATTCCACCAGTTTATTCATATATTACTATTCAAAACAAAGGTTACCTCAATGGGATGCAAATTCATACCCTTTTTTTCAAATTTAATTAAAATTACACCAATTAATCCAAGTACAAACGACTAGTAGTGAGATTCTGACTCATTTTCCAACCCTTGTGTTTCCTTTTACCATAGAATTTGACGAAAATTATATGGAGGTTTCTTCCTGTCAAAAAGTAGTGGTTCCTCTCCAATGTCGACACTCACTTGCTTAGGATGAGGGGTTTCTGCAAAGTCAACCATATGATGCAATTATTTTGGTTTCCCCAATAAGATAACATTTTACGGCTGGCATTAAATGAGCAAGTGAAACTGATTGTACTAATTTGGCTTCAGTTGGTCTGAATGTTATTGGACCCGAAAGGGACTGTCTGATTGAATTTAAATCCATTTGAATCAGAAATTTCTGGGAATATCAATATCAATTGTTTTCATTATTGTTTGCTACTTTATCAAATCTTTTGTTTTACTTTAGCAGATTTGCTCTCATCTTAAGAAAACTGTATTTGGACATTTTTAGGCATTTCTATCTCATTCTCACAAGTTGAATTTCAACAAAAAAAAAAGTTAGGAATGTGGAAAAAAATCAGATGCTGTTGTTTAGGGTGAAGGAATTAAATGTCTGAAAAGCTACATCTTAGAGTAATTTCAACAAATTTCACAGAAAATATTTAATATTTTCTGTGAAATTTCCAAGCATGCACTCCGCATCCTGCAGGGTGAAGCACACCATCTGTGGGGAAAAAATAGAGAAAAAAACAGCAACTGAAGTCTTATGTAATATCAGTAAATATTCCTGACATGCACTGAAATAGCAGTACAAATTTTGGCTTTCACTGTGCTCTGTTGGCTAAATCATGAATTAAATACACCCACATATATATTTGCTTTCACACCCATCAAGGCCATCTCTGCTCAGAGCTCTACATAAATATATATGGGACGAATGAATAACCAAACAGTACACAGAGTCAGGAGGCACCTCAAGGCAGCAAATTGTGGAGCCAGGTCGCTGAAGTATGCATCAACCCTCCTATTGATTTTGTTCATTGACAGGTCTCAGTTCTCATTAAGTCACAGGCATGGATCAAAACGCTGGATGCTTCCCAGGTGGTTGCTGGTGGAGGATTACAACAGGAAGTATTAATGACTGATGAAACGAAGGGACTGGAAAACCTCGCTTGCTGTGGGGAGGAAAGTCCTGGTGGCAAAACAAACTATGATATCAATCAAAATGTCTGAATGCGCTTTGGATCAAAGCACTGGCCTTTACTTGTATTTGTAAAACAAACAGGGCAGCATCTGTAGGGGCACCAAACAGGTTATATGACCACAGAAGAAAATTATTACAGAGAATCATAGAAAGCAAATCTGATGGTGGGAAAAAGAAGATTGCTTCTGACCTTTGCTCTACCTCTGATAATATCAGCCTACAGTGGCTTTGTTTTTTAAAGTTTTACTAAATATAAAGAAATACTGCAGGATTGCACTCAGATTGAAGATGCAACAACCTGGTTGCACAACCGTAACTTAGTCTTTTTGTTTAAGCAACATGAGCCTGAATTTGTATTTAATTTAATCGCTGCTTACTTGGTGAACAACCTGTTATTGTTTGCATTTAGGAACTGAAAAATGAAAACACTGAGCTTCCATCCAAACCTGCAAGGCTCTTAAAATATCTCTTTACTTTTATTGCTGGTACTCTGATCAACACAGACACATTTATTTGTTCTACTCCTACTTTGCACATTTGCTTTTCACTCACTATTTGTTTGGGCGAATGGAAAAGAAACTACTTACTGAGGTTACATAAAAGGTTGATTTTTGAGTTTAAAAGGAAACTTTACAAACCAAGAGATAGCCAAAACCATCTCTTAACAGAACACGTAATAGTTACATTAGTCCACAGGAGAAAATGTTCCAGTTTCAGAACAAAGGCAATGACTATATTTTTCCTGTCATTTCCTTTCTGCGTTGACACTCAATCTACCTGTTTGCCTGTTGGTCACAACATCAAGATGTGAAGCCTCTTTACAAGGTTATGTACTGCTGAGATTGGTGATTTTGTTCCAACTTCGTGTAAAAAGGAAGAGGGCAGGCAAGGCTGTTTGGCCATTGGCAAAGAGATCAGGTTTTATTACTTATTCAGTGGATTAGTAGTAGTGAAATTCATTTTAGATGCCTGCTTTTTTGTGCAGAGTTGCATGTGGACAGTTTTCAAAATAATGCCTTGGAGAGTATCTATTGCTAGAAGGGTGCAGTTCCCATCAACAATCAAACAACAACTAACACCAGAAAAATTACTGAAATACAAGGGTTTATACTGAAATACTCAGAATTAGATAGGAATCTTTTGGTTTTTGGACAGTTTTCGCTGGGCACTCCAGTTTCAGTGTTTTTTAGGATTGCTTGTGTTGGTCCCTGTAATGATCTGTCATTTTGTTCATTGTGAACCCAGTGTCCAGTCCATGAAGTGTCTAATAGGAAAAGACCATTCTCGTAATTCTGAAAAAGAATAAGAAGGCACTGTAACTGAATGACTGCATGTCCATATAACATTTTGTCTGCGCTGGGTCATCTCCGTCAGTCAGGGACACACAGACCAAACAATAACTCAGACACGCACCCAGAGTACCTGGAGAACCACACATGTCCAGGGAGAACACACAAACTCCATGCAGAATGACTCCAGGCCCAGAAACTAATCCAGGACCTTCTGGCTGCAAGGCAACAATGCTATAAACTGTGCCAGCCCAAATAACGGTATGATTTGAAGCAAATAAACTTTTGTTTTATTCCTTTTGTTTGTTATTGAAAGAAAATTCCAGACTTGCCACAGATAAACTGAAAGAATGTAAGAAATCCACTATGATTCAGTATGAAGTTCTACATACATTTGTTTCATCTTTTATATTTTTCATGATGCTTTATTTCCTTGTCTGATCCCATGTGATTCAGACAAGGAATCCATCTCTAATTCGATACAAATTTATAAACATGTTTCTAAATTTACTGCCTTTATTTATTTAAGATTTTCAAAAAATCCAGCTATTAAGAGTAGTAAAAAGTTTTACAAAACGAAAACCAGCTTCTGTAGTATCTGGATGAAAATTCCTCCAGGTTCTTGTTTGTTTCATCACTTTTGGCCGCTCTCTGAGGCTCATCAGCCTCTCTTCCCCAACGTCTCCACCACATCTTCCCCTTAAATTTCCCAACATCCCCCATCTTTCTCAGTGATGTAGAGGACCGTCTGAGAGCGGTCTGGATACCCAGTCATTGATTGTAAATGTCCTGGGCTCCCACATTGCACATTCAGCAGCTTTGGAGATGATCAGCCGTTCCTCTGAGTCATAGATCAAGCTCTGCTCTGCAGATAGCACCGCATCGGGCCGAGGAGACTCTGTTACATTCACACAACAGGATGTGTTATATTAGTAATACTGTGAACTGGTGGCTGTTGATTTCCAAACTGTTCTGATATTTACATCACGCTGCTCTTCTGTTTTCTGTATTATGTTGACTTGTGTTGTAGTATGGACATTGGGCTGTGACAGTGATTTATTAGCAGACATTCAGAAGAGTAAATTTGTTTTTTATTTAAATACAATCTTGTAAAAAAAAATGGATTCAGTGTTTATTTCAAGAATGTCACAATTTTTATCTATGGTAAAGAAAGTAACTTACATTAATCTAATATTTAGCAGAGATTTCATATCTAACTTATTTTCATACCTCCCAGGTTGCACAATGTGTATTGAGAATTTCTTCATCTGTACATCTGTACCTGCCCACTAGGATCTGCTAGGACTTACTGTGGGCATCTGGAGTCTCTGACTAAAGAAATAAATGATTTAGTTTAGGTTATTGGATGATTTGATATTTCAAATCACCTAATGACTAGATTAGATTAGTTATTTGTCACACTTATAAGTGTGACAGAAAAGCAGGAACAGAATATCCAGGGGAACAAATACTCTTTTCTTTTATCTTTTTTTTTACCTTTCAATGTGTAGTTTTCATATTCCAGAGAGATACACGTGTCATAACACCTATTTTCAGAAAATAACACGGTCACTAAAATAATGGGTCACCTCACAATTGCTGCTTCTGCCCATCTCATGCAGTTTATGGTCAAAAGACTGCAAACAATGCTTCCAAATGGACTGTACCGGATTTCCATTGGCATGTGGCCCTCCTATTACAAAGTATTCTAATTAAATGAAGTTTAACAACTTTGTGAAAGCCAAGACGTTTGAGAATGAAACATTTTTATAGCATGTTTGTTTAAAAAGTTGTAACAAAGCAACACTTTTATAGCATCTATTAAAATTAACAAAACAACACAAAAGTTTGCCTGCAACACTTTCCATTCTGTCCACTCAGTGACGAAACGGTCTGGCCATTGCAGCCTTTGACTCAGCTGCTGCTGCTGATACAATTTAGAGAAAACAATTTATCCCTCTGACCTCTAAGATGGAAGATTGTAATGTGAGACCCTTTGTTTTTTCCTCTCCTTGAGAAGCACACCCAGGCATTTCAGAGTTGAGCAGAAGAATAATACCTCTCCAAAAACAAACCAACACACTCAACGTCTCAACGTATAAGCTTTATGTATCCAGGACAGAAAGCCTCCAGGGTGAAATAACTGCAGTCGTATATGAACATACATATTGTTTTTTTCTGTTTCTGCCACGTTACAAGATGGAGCTCTGATAGTACATAATAACACATAAACACAAATCCAGCCTTTCAGCAACAACCTCAATCTAAAAAAAAAAAAAAAAAAAAAACGTAAAAAATCACTGTGGGTTGGAAAATGGGTAATGATGCCTGCAGATCTGTACATCAGGGAGGAAACAGTATTCACTGACAACACATAATGACCAGCGTTTTCTTTCTGCTATGCATTTTGTTTGGTGGATATGATTAAAATCTAAATGAGGAAGGTTTGGGGGCGTGAGCTCGCACTGACAACACAAAGACATCAGGGAACCTTTTAAAGAGATGCTATGCACATCAACTAATAGTTACAGAGCCTTTGAATAGTATTCAATCCTCTTGAGCATTGCAGTCACCATATTCATTGCAATTTTGGGAATACACAGATTGCAAATAATTGTGAAATAGAAAGAACATTATATTTGGCTTAAAAATTTTTCAAAATTAAAAATCTGTAAAATTAAAAAAATTGGATTTAATCCTCTTGGAGCATATCTCTGTGTTTTTCATGTCCAGAGAATAAAATTTTTGTCCATTCTGCTGTGCAAAATAACTTCAACTGAGTCAGACTGGTTTGAGAGTGTCTGTTAGCATCTGTTTAAAACCCTTAACACACATTTCAATGAGTTTCACATCTGGACTTCACAGGGCCAATATGCTCTGACCTTAATCAATACATTGTAGCTCAAGCTGTGTACTTAGGGTTGTTATCCTGCTGGGAGATGAACCTCCTCCCCAGTCTCAAATCTTTTACATCTTTTAATTGAGTTGTCGTATTTAGCTTCATCCAACTTCCAATTAACTTTGGCTAGCTTCCCTGTCCCTGCTGAAATAAAGCTTCCCCAAGGGACAATTCTGCCAAAACCATGTTTCTCTGTAGAGACATTGTGTTCAGGGTGATGTGCAGTGCCAGTCGTCTGCGACATAGCATTTTGCATCAAGGTAAAAAAAAAAACAAGAAAAAAAACATTTTGGATGAGAGCAGTTTTTTCCACATACTTGCCCTTTCAGGACCAGAGTAGAGAGGCAGTTAGTAGCCGGTTTTCAACAGAAAGAAACACAAACAGGCAAGCACTAAAAGTTGCCACTTAAAAATTGCCTCAGCTTTGATCTAATGTGGCCTATTCTTCATAAAAGGTGTGTCAATAACAGGGTTTTTGGACAATTGTTCAGTCAGTAGAAAATATCATGATTGATGATTTCTTTTAGTTGTTCTCCCTGCTGCTCTTCTGCAAAGAGCTCCATATAACACAACCTGTTAAAAACTTTATCCCTGACTTTATCTGTGTTTCTTGACCTTCATGATGCTTTTTGGTCACTAATGTTCTCTGAAAAAACATACAATAGCTGGATTACACAATGAACTACTTTGATTAATTAGGGGCTTTTGAATATTGTACTGGATTTTATTTAGGGGTGTCAGAGTGAAGAGAGCCGAACACAAAGAAATGACATCCAAGGACACAAGCCTGTTTAAAAGCACAAACATTCCTATATTGTATTTCTTCATGTTCTAATTAGATCTGAGAATCACCTCTGACCCTCCCTGGGTGTCAGTGAGGGAGAACAAAACATGTTAAGGTATCCATCTGTCCTTTTCATGGCTGCAAGCTCAGACCAAGCTGTGAAAGATACTCCAACATCCTCCCACACGCTTTCAGGAAAGCTGCAAAATGTGGAGCGCTGTTAATGTCATCAGCGCCATGCATGAGTAAACAACGAGATCGATCGGGCCTCCTGTCAGAACGAGATCAAAACATTTTCACACCATCTGGGTAAAAATGATCGATCTGTAGCTGTCAAGATGAACATAGATATCAGAAGACCGAGCTTGACAGAACTGGCCTTATGGGTATTTTGAAGGGTGAAAAAGCTGCTGTAAATGTTAGCTTACTTTTAATTTGTAGCTTGTATGAAGCATTTGTGGAATAGAGAGCCACAAATCCCAAACAAACATCACAAGTTGCATGTGATTCTATTTATTGTTTATCCAAGCAACAGGGATCCAAATTAATCTTCTTCTGATTCTATTTAATCCCCCTCTATAGATGTAATCTTTAATTTTGGGTCAGAACGGTTACACATCGACAGCTTTTTCTTTAAGCTCAGCATGTCGTGAAACTGTGCAGGGAAAGGATTGGATTGTTTCAGAATATTAATTTCATATATTGATTCCCAAAGGGGAAGTTCTCCTGACTCTTCTATCCCTCAGAGCAGGCAACAGGTCAGATGTCAGATAAGGAGAAGGAAGTATATGATTGAGGATTTGTTCATGAGAACTGAAGAAGTAAACTGTGCATTCAGCCTAAAGGCCTGAATTATTCAAAAAACACATTTTAAAAGAGCATAGGTTACCCAAACAACTTCTGCAAAGTTTTAGATTGTACTTATATACAATCTAAACAATATCAAATAACTCAGAATAAAACACAAAATACATTTAGTCACATTTAAAGCCTGAGTATAAAAGTAGGTGTATGAGAAATCATTATCATCAATTTTATTTATAAAGCACTTAAAAACCAGCCACAGCTGTAAAAAAGTGCTGAACATTAGTAATAGATAAATAAGATAAAAAAAGCATGACAAAAGAAGACAGATAAGATCAATACCAATAAAAAAAAATTGTGAAATCGGGTCTCAGTTGGATTGAAGGCCTTAACTTAAAAATAAGTTTTCAGACAACTTTTAAAAATGGACAGTGATGAGAAATGTCTAACAAGTGCTACTGCAAATGTCATTGAAAATGAGGTGGAAGTTGAAAAGTAATGGGACACCACACTCAAAATTTTTGATTAACAAGGAAGCCTAATAGAGTTACAAGAGTTACAAAGTAAAATAGGAAATAAAAATCATTTTGAATAAATTGTTTTGTTAATTTTAAGACTGGAGTAAATGAACCCCAAACACCATGGGTAGTAACAGAAAGTTAACACTAGAGGAAGGATAATTAACATAAATAAAGGCTTGAAAGTGTCATTCTCAGTGTATTCAATTTATTGATTACACTATCAATGATGAATCAATGATTCTTTATCATTGATTATGATAAAGAAGGTTGCTGCTGGGATCAAAGTTGACAGGTCGCATGTTGAAATGACCTTCATCCTTCTTGATTACGCACATTTGGGTGATTCCACTTTATCACAGCCTCATGGGCTGTAGAGTTTTGCACATTGTCTTAGCTTGACTAGACCAATAACCACAGGCACCACTGAATCCCAGCTCTACACTATCTTAGTTAAATTTGACATTTTTTAGTTTTTTACTGTTGGGTAGATGCTTTTAGAGAAAGTTTTCACTATTCTTAAAATCAGCCAGAATATTCCCAGATTGGATTCTATTGCTAAAATCCCTCAGAATATACCAACAACATAAAATTAAATTTTTGTAAATTGGATTATTCCCAGGTTTTAAACTGTCCAGCCTCGTAACAGATGTCTTTAAAGGATCACAGCAGTCTGCTGTAGATTACAACAAAAAAACAAATTTAAACAGCCATGTCTATGATGTGCTGCGATGGTTGTGCTTCGGTACAATAACAGCTATAAAGCATTCATTCATTCATTCATTCATTCATTCATTCATTCATTCATTCATTCATTCATTCATTCATTCATTCATTCATTCATGTAGAATAGACGTTCACATGCTATTTGGTATGTAACTGAGTTAAAAGCTCAGTGTTTACTAAAGATGGTTTGTCTATTCTGAGCATACAAAATAAAGAGCAATAGGAAACATATGTACATGTATATGTTTTTTTTTTCATAAAGAAGAAAAAACAATAGCAGGTTGTGGTGGTGTAACAATCCTTATTGTATCCTTAGCATTATTTGTCTCTGTGGTGGCTGGTTTTTGCATAAATTGTGCTTTAGAGTTAACTCGAAGGTAAAAGGCTAAGCAGTTTGCGTCCAGGATGTGTGGGGTCTGCAGAGATGTTAGCTGCCCTTTCTCTGACCCTGGGCTTCTTGTGTCACCACTGGAAGTGTAGAGTCCATCATTGGTTCAGAGAAAGAAATCAATTTGAATAAAAATAGATAAGCATTAATACAATGTCTGAAATTCTGTATTTGAGATTTTGACTGCTAAAAAAGTTGACTGAATGTGTAGTGATTTTTAAAAGTTTCTCATTTGTGTCCAATGTGATCAGCTTGATTGACCACACCAATAACAGATATTGATACAAGGAAGGGAATAATGACAGCACAGTGACTGTTTGGTGTAAACAAACTGACTTTAGCCTATTTAAAAAAAGAAAAAAAAGAACTTGATGAGATTTTTGGCAGAACTTGTATTTGAATTTTGGGATGCAGTCAATGTTTTGAAAACAAGTATTTTGGGTCAGACCATCACACATATATGCTATGTGCTCAGATTATAACTAGCAATAACATTAGTTATAACTATGCAGATGATACACAGTTGTATGTTACAATGTCACTCAATGATTATAAACCCATCCAAGCACTGAGAAGACATTTAGAACAAATCAGTGCATGGATGTACTTACAGAAACAAAACTAAAGTTATTATCTCTGGATCTAAACAGGAATAATCAAAAATCAGCACAAAGCTCCAGTTACTACAGCTACACACTACTGATCAGGTCCGAAATCTGGGTGTAGTGATGGATTCAAACCTGAAGCTTCAGAGGCACACAAAGACAATTACAAAACCGGTTTTCTGTAAACCCGAAGAACCTTTTAGTAATCAAACAATGAATGTTCAAACAAGCTGTGCCAAATTTGGCAGGACACCAGCACAGCATATTTTAGTTAGACCGATATGAATGCAGATTAAACTGCAACTTTCATTTTTCTCTTTCCTGTTACCCAACATGCCCTGTCTGTATTAAAGAAGCTTAAGCTCCAACTGTTGTATGATAAGTCTGGCTGGAAGAAAAGATTTGCTTCCAGGAGGGAAAAAAACATGAAAAGTCTGACTCATCCGTCCACTCCAGGACCAAAATAAAGAGCCAGCAGAGTCCCATACACAGACCAGCGAAGCACCTCTGAAGCTTCCAGCAGGCAGCCGACCTGTTCTGTGGTGGAGGATTGAGTTCACGGATGTAACCGCCTGACAGATGCTGTTTTGATTCAACTTCTTATAGTTTTAGTTCTACAGCTTGTTTATTCCCATCACCAGCTTATTTCCATTCAGTGCTGCAGCCTATCCCAGCATGAACTGAACATTTCCCATTCTCATCTTTTCTTCTAGAAACACTGGAAATGCAGCAACACTGTTTTGGAAATTTTTGTTTTCTAAACATCCAAACAAGATCAACTGAACAGACAGTATGTTTTTCTTGTATTTCCTGAGACTCAAATCAAAGTATGAAATACAGAATTTTAATTTAATTTGTTGATAAATATACTCTAAAGCCATCTGCAACATGGATGGCAAATGAAGCAATGACTCTATGGAGCCGATTTTGAGCTATAAAACTGAGGGCTGTAATAAAAATTCAGATGCCCTGAAGTTAAAACTAAGCTTTCATAAACCAATTAAAAAGACAAATACATTCACAAGTTATACAGTTTCTGAAAGGTTATTTAGTGAATCAATTAGCATGAAACGATACATATAAATTGTCAAGTCTTCATATGATGAAAATAATTATAGAAGATACTGGGAGAAGAAATAAGCAGTTTGAATCAGCAGAAATGAGTTCTTCTTAATAATTTTTGACATCACGAGGTTTCCCTTCAAACAATAATTAGTAAAATAAGCCTGCATGTACACAACCCACTGTGAGCCTCCAGGACTGAACAGATGAGACTCTGTAATGTCCACAGAGATAAGCCTTGATGTAGTAGACATTACACCAATGTGGACATATTGTGCATGACTCACATTATGACCTACTACACTATATATCAGTGCCTTAAATCTCACTAAGAATGACCAGAGGCATCTGAGCTGCAATTTTGTTTGTTTTTATTAGAAATTATTTATCTGAATTTTTGAGGAACCTTGTTGGACATGATACAGAAGGAAGATGAAGCTGTTTCTGAGTAACTGCGTAAAGCCATTACTGCGAAAGTGGGTCACTCTTTTACGATTTTTACTTGTAAAAGATTTTAAAACCCATCCATTCTTTTCCTCCCTCATAACATTTATGCACTACTTTATCTTGGTAGATCGCTTATGATAAAATGCCAATATGATAAAATGAATAATGTATAATTTCGATCCATAAACCATGCTAATAGCAGGGGTCCACTGTAGCAACATAATTCTGTGCAAATACAGAACAAAAAAAAAATTGATTTTTGTATTTTTTTTTATTTTTACATAGTTAACCATGGGTTGCACGGTGGAGCAGTTGGCAGCACTGTGTCCTTGTAACAAGACAGTTCTAGAATTGAATACCGACCTGTAACCAGGTCGGAACATGCATTTGAGAACTTGCATGTTCCAAATGAGTTAGAGTCAAAAAAACAGCCACAAAAAATGCTGGCTTTTGTATTTCTTCATGTATGACTGCATGATGAAAACATTGTCCAAAAACTGGCAGCAGATTTGAGAAAAATGTTCTGTGTCTGTCTGAATCATTCCATTAGTTTAACCCTGCTGATAGCAGCCTCCAGTAAGAGGTGCCATATGTGCATTAATATTCCATCACGGATCCCTCCATCTGAAACATACAAACAGCTCATTAAAAACATCTGATTTCAATCAGTTCCAGGCACAACCTCGAATTTATTATTTTCAATTTCATTTGGTGGCTTAAGCACGCCACCAGTCAGGGGCCAAGTCAAAGTTTATTTTTATTGCACATTTAAAAACAGGGCATAAAATCACCTGCAGCAAATAAAAGCTAAATAGTAGAAACAAATGAGTAGTGATATAATAAAAGTTAAAACATTCAAGTAGAACTTAAAGCCAAAGCACAGAATTGTTTTTTTAATGATCCTTAAAATAACAGTGCATGGGTAGCAGATTCAGAGCTGACGCTTTGTCTATCAGTCAATCAAATTTTATTTGTATTTTTATTTATTTTGTTTATTTCAAACAAAAAAACTCAGTCAGAAGAGGGTTTATCTGGTCTTGCTTTTGGGTGAAATATAGATCTTGTGAAGCCAGTGAAAACATATTTTCTTCCCACTGAAGCTTCATAACCCTAGAGACAAATGCACTTTACGCATTTGTGCAACTCTGCCTTCAAAGGTTTTACACCAGCTATCATTACAGTTATTTTACCAACGGTCCCAGAGTTGTAAGACAGAGAGTAGTAGTTTCTGGTAGCCACACTGCAGGGGATTCTTTGGAAAATATAACAGTTTAATACAGGAGAGCTTAAGAACTCTAGTTCTAGGAACAACAGTGAACAATCCATCAAAAGATGATTCTGCTTCTGCTGGAGTGAGGCTGAACACTTCATAAAATGTTGCAAGTCGCTCCTGAAATTCAAGATTAAAAGAGATTATTGCTTGCAGATGACGCCGCAAATGCAAACATGAAGGACTTGTATTCAAATGCACTGAAACCAACTAACAACAAACCCAATCCATTAAAATATAACAGGGGATGCAGGAAACTAATGTGACTCTCATGTTGACCTCACGTTAAATGTTCAAGTGGCAGAAAAATGCTTTTTGTTTTCTGTTTTTTGGTCAGGTACCCTGAGGCAGGTCTCAGCTGGGAGCAGCAGGATGGGGTGATGGAGGAGATTTAAAGAGTCCTCAGTGACAGATGCAAACTTGCTCTTTTCTTCACTTCAATGCATGTTGGGGGGCATCTTTCACATTTTGTGACTTTCTAACCACAAACTTTTAAGTAATTTTGCTGAGTTTATGGACTAAGACAAAGGTATACCATGGACCTCTGGTATTTGCAGAGGTTATGGACCACAACCAAGAAGCTAAAATCCTTCAATAATTGAGACTCCCTCTAATGATGATTATAACTGCCTATTTTGTTAGTTCAAACACCAAACATACTTTAATATCCATTAATATTCATACATACAAACTGTTTTGGCTTTTCTACAGAAGCTACAGTCTTCCTTACTCTGCTTTTATTCTTTCAAATATTTTAGACATTAAAGACATAAAGAAAATCTGCAAATAGGTCAATGTGAATATCGAACCACATAAGTGGATGGGGGTCAGCTGTAATTTTAAAATATAGGAGCATTTATGGAGATTTTTTTTATTGGTCCAAATCCAAATAAAACACGTGAAAATGTTTGTGACAAATGGTATAATTTTTACTTTTGCAAGGCACTGTTTTGTAAAATTCAAATGCTCTACCTTTTTTTTTTAGAAGAAACATGATTTGTGGATCTTTTAGTTGAGCCTTCTCACAGATTGTCTGCTGGAGAGGTTTTATTCCTGACCTGCTCCAGCACCAGCTTCTACAATATGAAGAGGTCCGGAAAAGATGTGGGCTGTAACTCCTTCCAAAGGTCATGTACTGGAACCTTAAATAATATAAAACCTTGATGGGGAGGTGAAGACTGTATATTGTATCTTCCCATCTTAAATTTCTCCAGGGACATTTCTGAGTTTGCACAATCCTCTTGTGACCTTGTGAGTATTCTGTGGATTTCCCTCCTCCCTCAACAGCTGAAAAACATCAATTTAGGGATGTAAATCGTGTCACTCTGTGGTAAATTACACTCAGTAGCAAAACCTGTCTAGAACCAAATAAGGAACCTGGAAGGAATGCTCTGATTTGAATGCAATTTGGTGTAGATGAGAGCAAATGATAGAAAATGGAAGGCAGCTCAGATTAGTTGAAACTGGCACATCTAAACTGGCTCAAAGGGACACGCACAGTGCTTCTGATGAGGAATCATCAGGTTGAAAATCATTCATTTGGGGCTTTTAATAATTTATTTGGACTATTTCTTTTTATCCACATTGCATGCAGCTATAAAGCTTTTTTTTAAAAAAAAACAAATGTGAAGCTAGTTTGAATTTAATATGAATTTCCTCTCACTCCCACAGTTCGTTTAAATTTTTTTCCTATCCTTGTGGTAAAAAAATTATAATAATCTATGGCTCATCTGATGATAAAACATTCCTCCAGAATGTATTTAGTTTGCCAAGCAATTGGATCCTGTTACTGAATCTTTTACATAATTTTTCTTTAGATTGTGGTCCAATACTTATTTTTATAAATTAAGTTACACCGAAAGGTTATCACACAGAATTGTTTAACTGCCATTGCTTTGAAATAAATTCAGTCACATTATAATAAGTTAACGAGATGCAAAACTTGTAAAAATGAGTTTGTTTTCTTGTTTTAAGGAGATATAAAACTCAGTAGATTATTTATATCTTGCTAAAACCAAAATATGTCCTTGTTTAAATAAGAAAAGTTGCAACAATAAAACAGCAACAACTTTTTTGTTTGTGTTTTTCTTTAACATCCATATGATGATATTTAATTTTTTTTGCCAACTTCATGTTGCAAGGCAGGTTCTGGTAAAGTTTTTTTTTTTTTTTTGATTCTGCAGGCCTGGGTGGTGAAATTGAATGAAAATCTGGTTAATTGATCAGGGATTACATTTTCAAACATTGCAAGATTGATTGGATATCTTTTTTTTTAAAGAAATTAAATAATTTTTGAATTGCTTTTTGCAGCTAGGTAGGTTATATTTATTTGGTATTGAAATGTGTTTCATGTTCTCAAGTATATAAATGAAACAAAAGAGCCAAAGCATAAGAAACGTACTCATGGACCAAAACTTTTCCAAGGCATTGTCTGATCTCTAGTGCTCATTCTAGATGAGACATGTCACCACAAATCCAGTTATCTTCATATTCACCACTGATCTGCATGTGGAACCAACAACATTCAAATCAAACCACTCTGATGTTCTACTGTTACGAATGGTGAGCATATTACTAATGAGGAAAACAAGAATAAAGGCTTCTGAAAGATGAGAACCCCCCGCCCCTTCACTTCTCCTAGAAGCTGTATAATAACCTTCCAGTCATGTGGAAGAAGATATCGTGTCATTGAATCATAAACAAATCATCATGTGCAAAAGCTTCATTTCACAGGCAGTGAGGCTGCTGATTCCCCAGCTAAGATTCATCTGGATGAAAAGAAACGGAAAGCAACAAATGCAAGAAGTAATTTTATTACATATAAATAAATAGCACTGGATGTTTTTGATAACTTTATGTATCAATAATTGTACACTTTTTGTCCTTCAGAATTTTGTTTTACCATATAGTCCCAGTTTGTTGTTGTAGCATTGGTTTGGGAATAATTGTGCTGTATTAGCATTAACTCTATAAAGTGCCAATAAAGTTTCTGTTTCAATAGAAAAGAGCAACTTCAAATCATGTGCACCTTTGTGTTATTATCGTGTTCCTTTAGTTAATTTTCACAGGATTTATCCATCCAGAGAACCTAATTCTGCTCAGAAGACCTTCCAAGGATTTATAGTTACACAGTATTCGGAGTGTCCTGAAATACTCAGGCTGTTCTCTTCTAAATGGGCTCACATTGTGAAATTATGGGCCAGTTTCCTCGCTGGGTGGGTGGTTTAATTTCCATCTGCGCAGGACCTCAGTCATACATCATCCCTTTTTTCTGTCTGATTTTTTTTTCTTTGTCCAGTAAAGCAGAAATTCCTTGAAAAGTGCAGTGCTGTGTCCAGTGAAAGTGGTTATGACCCTCATCAGTGCACACACCCGGGGCTGAAAGCTCTCCGATACACGTTTCATGTCTTTTCTGAGCTCTCGCTGTATTTCACAATTCAAACACACTCTTGAAAACATGAAGCCAAGGAATTTGGAAGCGCAGCTGGGTCTCTGTTGTTGTCTCACGTACAGCTGACAGATATTTATATATGCTGAATAAAAAGACTCATAACCTTTTTTGTCTTTCCAAACTGAAATCAGGCTATTTCTTTCTTGTTTTAGGCAATTTAGAATAACTAAGGTTATTTCTGTTTGCTAAATGTCAGAATGAGAGAAAATGTTTGATTACATTCTTAAAACTTTGAGTTTATTAGACATTTTAAAAATTTTGTAAACCCCAGATGACAATGTGATGGCTTTATAAGCTCCTTATCCTGCAATGTTTGAATACATTTCAGAATTTATGCATTTTTCTTATGGAAAAATGAACAGAAATGATCCAACATATGACGAGTGCAATAGTCTTGTTCATCCTTGGATACTATTTCCTGAAGGTACCATGTTCAAATAATTATATGCAAATAAGCACCAGGAGAAAGTCCAGCTATGATGAGGTAAAAGGTTCTGTGTCCCAGAGATGAATGTGTTTTGGTGTGAAGTGTGTGAATCAATCCCAGAGCAGAAGTGAAAAATCTTGTGAAAATGCTGGTTGTAGCTGATAAGAGAGAATCATTATCCACGAGGTCTGCACCAACATGAGCTGAAAGGACACAGAGTGGAAACACAGCTACATAGCAAGTCAGAGTGCAGTTTTCAAATACACTCACAAATCAAAAAACACAAGTTCTGGACATGTCCTGTAGTCTGATGAAAACAAAACTGAGCAGTTTGGTCAAATCTAATATTATTAGAATGGGAGGAAAACAGGGAATTGTGCAAGCTGGAGAATACACTCCCAACCGTGTAGTACAGAGGTGGCAGCATTATGGTGAGTTAGTGTTTTACTGCAGCAGAGACTAACTGGTGGACTTTACAAGATACATGTTGTCATGAGAAAAAATTTTTTATGGGCCTTCTAGATAGACATTGAAACTAAATAAGTATACAAATTAGCAGCAAATTAGTGACAAAAAATGTAAGTATGTATTTTCCAGGCACTTAGCGCCATTTTATAGCACAATCATGTAACTATGTTACCTCCCATTGTTATAAAAAAGTTTTATCAAACATGACTTTAAAGAAATTTTACTTTGCAATTTGATGCCTTGAAATTGGGCCTCTGTCTCTTTAAGAAGCTACTGATCTTTCCAAAACTTTGCCTTTACTACATCACCAGATTGCTTCTCTATTAGGCCTTAACATCATTCTTAGGAGTGCTGCACTGAGAAGATGTTTGTATGTTCAGTAAATCCTTATTGTTTTTATATTAAAATGGAAAAAAGGGAGAAATTTTGAACATTTGATTCATCTGCACCCCTCTTCTGATCATTACTATCAACACTTGATTTTTTTTCAAACTGATACCTTTTTTCTTTATTACTTAAAGCCTTCATTGTACAGTTTCCTGTTCTCTTACCTTTACAAGCTGACTGAGCAAACTTTCCACCAACTGTTGTCGCTTGTTATCACATTGTTAAAAATTAAATAAAATTTAAT
Organism: Gambusia affinis; assembly: GCF_019740435.1. NCBI lineage: Eukaryota > Metazoa > Chordata > Actinopteri > Cyprinodontiformes > Poeciliidae > Gambusia > Gambusia affinis. The sequence goes on from NC_057888.1 coordinate 7,690,884, forward strand.
AAAGTTTAATAAAATAAATAAATAAGACAAATAAATATTTATCCATGCCCCTAGATGCTCCTGAAAATATGTTTGGAGAACTTCCCATTAACCTTCGGGGTGTATTTTATGAAATTTCCCTATGCAATTTAATATTTTATGTCTCCCTTAGACACTTAGAGTACACAAAGCAGGGATGTCCTGCTTAATGAAGCCGAACTGTTTTTCCTCAGTTATGACACAGATATTGCGGAGAGCTCCGCGCCTGCCTCCAGGTTACTGTCATCGCTCTGTCGTCTCATATTTTGTGTAAAATGTGCGTGCCCATGTGTGTGGTGCGCGTGCATGTGTACGTGCTGGCCAGGTCTTGTGTGAGCTGAGAGCTGATAGCGCCCGCGCGCGCAGCCCCTTCCTCCAACAGTGCGTGTGCACGAGTGTCCGCATAGCCGCCGCCACCGCCGCTTCTGCTCTCCGAGCGCGCAGAACCATCGCCAAACTTTGATAAGCTGAAACCTTCAAGCAAAGGAGGAAATAATATTTTTCTTTTTCTTAGAGTACAGAGTCCTCCGCTAATTTTGAGTGACAAAGGTGAGTAAATCTCGAGAATTGTCAATAGATGTGACTGTATGATGCGTTTTTCTTTTCTCCTATTGACTTATTTCTGTTAGGATAATTTACGATCCACAAGTGTCTCCGAAATAAAAAGATATTAGTTCAGATCGAGTATTTTGCAGTAACATGCTTAAGTGCGTGCTTTTTTACAAAAAAAATGTTCCGCATGGTTAGAGAGATTTGGCCACTTTTTAGCGCATCTCTGGCATTGTCGCGCCTAATTTTAGGTCCCACTTGCTTCTTCTTTTTTCCCCCTTTCTTCTTTTGCTGCCCAGCTTGAGAATACGATCCGGACATGGAAAACACACCCGTTGAAATTTTTAAAGAAGAGAACAAGTGCCTGTCCGGGCTGCTGGAGGACTGTCCGGTGAATTCCTCGGTTTGGATGTCCGGAGAGAGCCGCAATGTGACCCGCGACGATGAGAGCTGGGAGCAGGAGAGCATGTCCCCCATCATCCCCATCATCACCGCGGTGTACTCTGTGGTGTTCGTGGTCGGCTTGCTGGGCAACTGCCTCGTCATGTATGTGATCATCAGGTGAGCTCATGTTTCAGACGTTCATTTTGGTTTGGAAAAATGAAATAATAATAATAATAATAATAATAAAATCATGATTTTATTGCAGTGAAACATGAAAGAGGGATTAGATGGAAGTTGAATAAATTGGAATACCATTAATTTCAGTAATTCATTTCAAAAAGTAAAACTCAGTATAAAGACTTCTGAGATATGTTTCAAGGATTTTTTATTATTATTTGGATAAATACGACTTAGGGTTAATGAAAATGAATAATTTAGTTTCTTAGAAAATTACAATATTACCAATAATAGATTATTTTTGGTAGAGAAATGTTAGTCAGGTGAAAAGTGTTTTCATGTACTGTGAGATAGGTTGGATTGGAAGTGACAAACCTCCTGGTATTGAGGAGCCCAGATTGCTTTATTGGTGTTTGTTAGCTTGTCAGTGTTGTTGGGTCTGATGTCTTTGAAGGCTTTGTTTTTGCAACTTTTTTCTTCCACTCAACTTTCCGCTATTTTGCATTATTCTGTGGACAGCCAGTATCTTTAACAATGCGGTTGCTGGTTACCCTTTTTGTGGAGGGTGTCGTTGACCGAATGTTGGACACCGTCCAAATAAACATTGTTCCCCATGATTGTGTAGGCCGTAATGTAGGCGTAGCAGTTCAGAATTTGATGGCTTTCATTAGCTGTAAGCCGTACTGATTGGAAAAATGATACTACACAATGATATTATAATGTACTTCGATACCCTTCTGGTCCTAACATTATTTTTGGAACCATTTTTCATAGGCAGATATTTTATTGATTAAAATTAGGGTTATTTCAACATCTATGGCGTGGCGTTTATACTGAGTGCAAAACAGGTCACTAGTTTACAAATAAACTCTATGGATCAATATTTTTATGTCTGTTGTGTCTATTATAAATAAATACAGAAATGCAAAATACATCAGCAAACGTATTCACAATTATTTACATGTTAAATATGTTAATGTACAGTGTTTTCTGGATTTGATAAAGGCGTCTAGGACATATTAGAACACAACATTTTGAAATAATCAATCAAGTTATTTCCAGTGAATAGTTTTTGTAAAACTTTGGTTGGACTTATATTGGCTTTGGGGTTCAGGTGTACCACAAGGCTCAGTCCTGGGTTCACTGTATAAGTTGTGCATAAGCAAGCATTACAAATGAGGTTTTTTTAATGCCTTTTTTCTTTTTTACTTGCTGTAACATTAATTGTCCTTTGAGACATAAATAATCCTGAACATGGATTAGCAAAGGCAATGAATGTTGAAGTGTTAAATGATTGTTATGATTTAACACTTTCCCTCCCTTACACAAATAAACTAACACTAAGCTAAGTATTTAAATGTTAGATAATTTTTACTTTTTTCATTGTTCCTGTGATTCTATATGTAATAAATGATCTATGTTATCTATTATGAAATACACATTTAAGTAACAACTTAAGCATATATTTATTCATTTGCAGCAATGTTGATTCTCTGTACAGTGAAATCAAAAACATTTGAAATCTTTACATAATTAAAGGGTCTGGTCATCACAGACAGAGTGGCATCTAGGTGAGGGAAAGGTTAAGATGTGTGTTGTCAGTTCCAATTCAGCAAAAAACTTGTGAAGCACAACGGCACTGATTCGATTCTGCCTCCTTCAGAGACAGAAAAGAGCTTGTTTTATTAATCCAATAACTCTCAAGACCTCCAAAATGCAGCACCAGTATTAGATAAATCCTTTAACGTCAGGTGAATGGGATTTTAATTACAAGTGAAACTGGTTCTGTTTAGTCACATAGGTATTCTGCATCTCATTGGACATTATTTATGTTCTGTGAAGGTGACAAATCTTCCTTTTATGTAATGTGAAATGTAGACGTGCCACAAGGGATGTTTCAGTCCGTAGACAATTACCGAATATGGATTGATCGCTCTTACCTGTAATTGGAGGAAAATCTTATCACGTCGGTTGCAGAAAAGATGTCTTATGATGGAAATGCTCTGTGGAGGACAATTTAACTGAAGGGAAGAAAAGGTTTCATGATGACTAAGTGGAAACAAAAACAGTAAATTACACTAATAAATGAGAGTCACAAAAATGTTTTGTTTACCTGAAACACTTTGGAAGGAGCTCTCGTTTTGTATAATTTTTTTATAATCCAAACTGTTGTAAATAAGTCACACCAGGTCCTGTTCTTCAAGCATTTTTGCTTAAAGCATTTTTTCAGCATTTTTGCTTTCAGTCTCTGAAACTGAGAAGAAATTAAAACATTTTTCCACTTGTAAAATACATAAAAATACAGGAATTCACTTAAAGATTTAGATTTTCTTTTGGCAACTCATTGTTTGTATTAAGTTGGCATAAAGGCTTCTAGAAAGTTTCTAAACAACAAGCTTTAAGATTTAGCTAATTCACCCAGTAGATATTTTGGCACAGTCATTTATTCTTTCCTATATTGTCTTCCTCAGAACTCTAATAAGACATTGTTCATTACAATATGGAGTATTTGTTATGGAGGCTGTTGCAGATACTGAAAGTCTTAAGCAAGATCAATATTTCACGATAAGTGCAAAATAATCTATAAGAACATCATAAATGCTTTTGAGTTTTTTGAAGCAATTGAAAACTAGAGTAGCAAATGGCTACTTTTCTAGCTTCCTGTGGCAGCCATCTGCACAACTTAGAAGAAATGAACATCTCAGACTGGAATCTAATTGTTCACTCACCTAATTTTCAAATTTTATAAGGGAATCACAGTTCTTAACTTTTCATTTCTACCCAGGAGTTTTTAGCCATTTGGCAATCTTTGTAGGCACTTTGTAAATAATCTTTCAAATGTACATAATTCCTCACTACATCTAACAAGTGGTTCTCACAACACAGATTGTGGAAAAAATTTGAAGCGAAAAATCGACAATGCTTTTCAAGTGCATTTCTGTTTAAAACAAGCCCACAAACTAAAAAATTGTTTGTCAACTCTGCACTTTCTTTTGTTGTGCCTGCTCCTTAAAATGCTTTTTGTGCCGTCTCCTTTCACTGAGCTTGTTTGCGGCACCTTTTGGTGGGTTGAAAGGACATCTGCCTCAGTTTTTCCCAGAAAACCCGAGTGACAGCACCGTGCCATCTGTGAACCAAACAGGAGTTGGACTGTCTATGCGTGTTTTAATGAGTTCTGTTTTTCTGCCATGTGTGAATAAGATCAGGCATTTGTGAGTCTAAACTGAACCTCTTTTCCTGATATGTCTTAAATCTACATTAGAATTGGAACAGCTAAATGTATTTCCTTTCCTGTAAGTTTGATGAGCTCTGAACAAACAATAGCATTTCATTCTTTAAATTACATTGTCCTGACATTCAATCATTATTTCAAATTATTGTTCTTTAAATTTATAATCAGTGGAAATAGTAATGTCTTCATGCACAGGGAACATGATTTCTCAGAGTATGAAGGACAAGTTTTACAAGGTCAAAATAAATGGATCTATGTATGGAGTAAAATAAATGATAAATTAATTAAATTAATAAAAACATATTTAAATGCTTTTTCTGTCCAGAATTTATGAAAAATACTAAACAGTTAAGATGGCTCTGGTACATAGCTGAGAAACATTTTCTCTTAGTGTAATGAAAGTAGGAATGGTTGAAATGGAAAGGGGATGAACTGACCCAGACCTGTTTGCTTATAGTCCGATCTCTAAGTCTGAATAGAAAATTTCGGGATTTTGACGTTTCCCAGTTCCAATATGGCTGCTGCTCCTGGCAATGTTTTAAAAGTTGTAGATATACTTTTTTTTTTTCATCATTTCTGATGAAAAATATCCAAGAAGCCGAAGCGAATCCCACTACAGAAAGAAAGATGAACTGTCTCTTTAAATAAAATGATCTCCACCAAAATGTTATTATTTTTTCCTTTTGGCTGAACCTAGCTTTTCCATCAGTAGCTCTACTCTCGACTTTTGTTCTAAAACCTTAAATCAAGCCTAATGGGTGAACTTTGCTGAAGCCACTTTACTGAAAACGCCATCATAATTTAATGAAGCTTAAACAAACCGATTACATGAGGTCTGCAGTGAGCAAAGCACCATACATGACAATGAAGTGTGAATCAGGCAAATTCTATTAGAGATTCAGGAAGGATTGCTGGGTTAATGCACACTGTTTAATACTTAATGAGAAAAGAGGAAAGGTCTTCCACAGAGAAACGAAAGCAATAAGATGTTGATGATTCTGTCTGACTGAATGGTTGCCTTGAGTCATGTCTCATCAGGACAGCCCTGTGTTCCGCATGTTTAACAGATACACAAAAATGAAAACAGCCACCAACATCTACATCTTCAACTTGGCGCTCGCAGATGCTCTCGTCACCACTACTATGCCCTTCCAGAGCACCGACTACCTTCTGAACACCTGGCCGTTTGGGGAGGTGGTGTGCAAAGTCTTCATCTCCATCGACTACTACAACATGTTCACCAGCATCTTCACTCTCACCATGATGAGCGTGGACCGGTACGTGGCAGTGTGCCACCCTGTTAAAGCCCTGGACTTCCGCACACCCATCAAAGCCAAGATGATCAACGTCTGCATCTGGATCCTGTCCTCGGTTGCAGGGATACCGGCTTTTGTTCTGGGGGGAACTCAGACAAACAGCGGTGAGGAAATGCTTTCACTCCTCATTAAACGTGCAGTCTGTTTTCCATGCTCTTAAGGTTCTCTGTGAATTTTGCTAAAGGGATTTTAGGAGCAAACAAGTAATCTTTTATTTTAGTAGCATTGTCTGAATACACTTTCCCAAACTACAAATCTGAAACAAAATTGTATAAGGAAGAAAAAGGGACAGAAGCTACTCAGATAATTGCAGCACTTTTTTGTATTTTCTAAGAAGTTAATGGAAATTTGCATTCTGCGTTATTTAATTTTTGAGGTACATTACTTAAATGATTTACCTGCTCAATGATATTTGATTTTATTAGATTTATGCACACAGTATGTTCCTTTTTGACATACAATGGGCTCTAACACACTTATACCTTAAACTGGCCCTGATAGGTATAGACCCCTGGCTAGTTTTTAGGTTATAATATAGAGAAGGAGCAAACTGTTCCCAACTGAGTGCATGTTTTGTTCATAACGGTGAAAGTGGAATTTTATTTACAAACAAATAAAATCCTTTCTTGTAACTAAATGATCCTTTTTTTCATCCTTTTTCTCTGCAGACATAACTGAATGTGCCTTACAGTTCCCAGAGCCATACGCCTACTGGGACACGATGATGAAGATCTGTGTGTTTGTGTTTGCCTTCGTCGTGCCTGTGCTCATCATCACTGTCTGCTACACCCTCATGGTCCTGAGACTGAAGAGCGTCCGGATGCTGTCTGGCTCACGGGAGAAGGACCGCAACCTGCGGCGCATCACACGGCTGGTGGTGGTGGTGGTCGCCGTGTTCGTGGTCTGCTGGACGCCCATTCATATCTTCATCCTGGTCAAGGCACTTATGAGCGTACCCGAGACCACCGCCATCATGGCGGCGTATTTCTTCTGTGTGGCTTTGGGCTACACCAACAGCAGCCTCAACCCCATCCTCTATGCCTTCCTGGACGAGAACTTCAAGCGCTGCTTCAAGGACTTCTGTCTGTCAGCCAAACTGAAGGGGGACAGGGCCTCCGGCAGCAAGAAGGTCCCCAGCACAGTCCGGGCCGCCGCTGTTCCTCTGGAGAACCCAGACGGGACTAATAAACCCACCTGACTAGCGGTGGAACTGTCTTCAATTTCCCACATTGGAAAAGAAGACTCGCATGATCTGGGCTTAACGCACATTACTTCAGTGATGTAGACTTACTCTCCTGTGAAAGCTGATCCACCTCTTGTTTTTATAAACACCATAACCCAGAGCCAAGCTGCCAAGGTAGATCAAAATCTTTCATGAAAGTAATCTGTTTAATTTCATCCTCTTTGGTCTTAAGATTTTGTCGTTAACGTCTGAATTTACAGGTGGATTCAAAGAAGACATAAAAAGTGGATGAAAGTTATCTGTAAGGGGAATACAATGGAGCACTAGCTATGTTTATGAATTTGCTGGCCCTTCCTCTCTCCTCCAACAGCCTTATATGTCTAAGAGTTTTGACATATCTCCATTCATTGTTGGAGATGACAAACTTTAAGATACCACATTTATTTATTGTTACATAATCTGAATCTCCTTCAGTCACTCATGGCCCATTTTTTAAAAATAATCTTTTTAGTTTTTTATGCATTAGCCAAATATTATCTTTGGGGCTCCCAAAGGGGTCTCACTAAATCTCTATAGAGATACCTCCAGAAGTCTTTAGAAAACCATCTAAAAAAACACACTCATAGGTATTTTTCAATATGTTTGCATAATATCAAAGAGCTGGTGAATATATTTAGAAGGTGCAACACATATATTAAATAGATTCATTTAATAAAGTCAGTCATAACCCAAGTTTCAACTTTTCTGTTTGTATAAAGTTTCTTGAGAACAGTTAGAAATAATGTTTAATCCAGAAATCTGATATGATGGCCATTTATTAATCACATATTGATTAATTACACACAAACTTATTTCGGGTGTTATTTCTGTTTGTTGTGATGTTTCAACTTTCTTCTTATTGCCAAATCAGAAAATTACATAAGACCAATCAAACTGGGGTTTTAATACAAAAATGTGTTATGATGGCCATTGCATGGTCTGCATAATCATGACTGCTCAGTTGAACTGAAGGGTAAGCCAAAAAATCTTATTTCTAATAAACATGTCTGAGACATAAATGAAAAGCTGAGCGGAAGGAAAAAATGCGTTTTGATTCCCATGTGACAGAGATAACCACAGCCCCAGCCTGTGGTGGAAGAACCATCACATACAGACGGTTCTTTCACCACAGTTGAAGTTCAGGACATGAACTTCAACGTTTACCTTGTTTGTGTGAACGAACCCCTGAACCAGAAATGTCTCCTCTTGAAGTCTGAGTTGCTGTACTTTAATCTGCCTGGACTTTGTGTGCATCCTCTCCTCCTCCTCCTCCAAACTCTTGAGACCTTGATTTCCAAATGAATTGCAAAATGTACTTTCATCTAAGAAGAGGACTCGAATTACTGAGCAATAGTCCCGGTTTGGACACAACACTGCAGTCTACCTCAACGCTGCAGTTATTCGTCTACCTTGCTCTCATCCATTTTTTCTTCCACTCAGTTTTCCATTAATATGCCTTCATACAGCACTCGGTGCACAGAAAACTTGTTTAGCTGTTTTTGGTTTATTCTTCTTGAGGAGGATGTCAGTGGTTGTCTACTGGAAAATAGTCAGGTCAGCTGTCTGCCTAATTTAATATTTCTGTTTTAAAAAGTCATTTTATTAACGTCATGTAAAATTTTAATTGGTTTTTTTTTTCTGTAAGCCACGATCATCAAAATTGACAGAAATCAGAAGAAAATATATTACTCTGTGTGTAATAAATCTATATAATATAGAATTTTCAGTTTTTTATTTATAAATCTGGAGAAGGATTTTTTACTAATTTATTTAGATGCATCTGTTGATCCATTTGTTGTAGCAAAAATTTAAAAAGTGTTTTTTTCATAATTGCTCATCTGTTAAAAAAAATCTGTGAAAAAATATAAGTCTAAAAACAATCAGATGACTGACAATTAAGACCATTGCTAAATATGTCCAAACTTCTAATTTTAATTTCCTTCATTAAGTCTAATATTTGCCACCAGTGCCTTCAACAGTCCAGGATAACATGATTGTCTTATCGATGTGAAGAATGACTGGAGCCAATCGGCAAGTTATGTTCAAAAGATTTTCGTTTTCTATGAATTAGTTTGGCCTGTCATTGGTTTGGCTGCATGAAGCTTTGGCAGGGAACATTCAAAAGCTTTTTTGCCTCTGTGAAATGTGTGAATGGAGCTGATTGGTCACAGTGTGAGAAAACTGACTCATGGATGGACTTGGAAGTCAAAAATAGTCGACGTACATCTGCGTCACAACGAGCTTGCTCAATGACGGAAAAGAGTGGGAATAAAATGAAAGATACATCCTGGACTCAAATGTGCATTTATAATTTGTCTGAGGGCTCTCCATCGGTTTTGACGTCATGAATGGTGTCCAAACTGATGCACTGTAAAATTGTACTCAATGTGATGAATTAACCTGTGCTTTTTATGTGCTTTTACAGCGATGACAAGTAATCTTTCTCATGTTGTGCAATCTAATCATATGAATGGCGGACTTTGCAAGTTGGGGACCTATAGTCTATTACAATACCCACACAATAATGCTGTGTGTTTAAAATTTTGCAAAGATTACAAATTAAACAACTTTACAGTCATCATGTAAATAAACTGTACTCGTAGCATGTGAATCATCATCAATGTGATGTAAAAGCTGACATCAGAAGCTAAAACATGCTTAATGGACTGCTGTTTGTTTCTAATGTGCTGCAAACAGACTGTGTAAAATATGTAGAAATTCACCTGAACAGCTAAAAATATTTATTTCCAATTTTCTGTATATTATGGAATAAAACCCAAAAAAGAATACATCTATAATATCAAAAAGGACCATGGATGCATAGTTTTTTTTATATTTGTTATGATCTCTGTGTGCTCTCTTTAAATCTGCTGTACTTTGGGTCTGTCTGCTCTCATTTGTGCAGGACGTGTATGGTTCCTGTCTGTGAAGCTGTTGAAATTAAAGCAAGTTTAATAAAGTAAAACTAATTCTCTTTTCTTGAAATGAAATTCTCAAACTGCTCTCTGGTATTAATTAAAAATCACTCTGACAATAAGAAATACTACATATGTGCACCACCATTTTGACTCAGCATCTTCACTTACTTGTTCTAGACTTTGGGAGATTGCTACAGTCATTATGTTAATGTTTTATATTTTGAGTAAGCAGCGCCACCCAGAGGACAATGAGTGGTACAATGGTTGGAAAATTAAGTTCCATTAATATTTCACATAAACTAGACATAGTGGTGGTACAGGTATTATTGATTTCAAAAACAGACTGTCAATACGGCCATGATAAACTATGGCTTGAAATAGTCATGTCTAACTTTTTATTTTATTAATTTTTTACATTGTTGTGTTATATCCTCCATTTAAATTATTAAGTGAAAAACAAAATATGGAAAAGCAATAATAATAATAATAATAATAATAAATCAAGTATCATAATAGTATTTTTTTGTCTTTGTCTTCCATTCCTTGAAATTTTACATGACACTTTTGATTATTGCCTTTTTTAATTAACTTGTATTATCTTAAGCTATTTATATATCGGAATATATAAGCGCCTGCAAAATAAACGAACACTGGATGGGAGAAACAATCAGAACCTCAAAGGGCGGAGCTGAATATGTCATGATCATGTGATTCTTCTGACGTCATCCCAGACTCTTCCGGGTAATTTCTTTAGGTTAAACTGTGGACTCGCTGGTTTTGTGACACTTTTAACCATAGTGCCGCCGAGATGAATCGTATTTTTGGCCGGGGGAAAGCCAAAGGGCCTCCACCAAACCTAACGGACTGCATAGGAGGTGTAAGTAAAATCCTGTAGTTGAACTTTCTCAACGGGGAAATTTACTAAGTAACCAAAAACCAACATGGATACCTGCTAACCGACTGTTAGCCAACTTTAGAAGCTTGCAATATTTTGTTATATAAAATATACTATAGCTGTTTTTATTATGAGTTGGTATCCTTATACATTTTATATTATAGATTTGTTGAATATAAATGGCTTATTGTTTACCTAACAGGGTTTTTTTCGACCTGTTACCGTGTAAACAAGACGTGAAAACAAAACTTTCTATTGTTTTGTGTTCGGATAATGACTCAGCGTTATATAATAGCATGTTATTGGCAGTATTTTTTTCAGCTAAATTAGAAAAAAAACTATTTTTCTTTTTCAAAACCATGTAAAATTAACCAGTTAAACCGGTCGGGTGTGTATATACTATATTATTATTAGCTGACAGGAGCGGAAGAAGAAAATACTGTTACATTAGCCGAATTTAGTAAGTTTTATTTATAACCATTTATGTAGGTGAGAATATTTGGCTTGGAGTTTGTTTTGTAACATTAACTTCTTTTACTCTAATATTCTACTTTGTTTTGTTTTCCGTGTAGGTTGACTCCAGGGCGGAGTCCATTGACAAGAAAATCGCCAGACTAGATGCTGAACTTGTCAAGTACAAGGATCAGATGAAGAAGATGAGAGATGGGCCTTCAAAGGTGAGATCAGCTGTGTGAGGCTGCTGTAAAAGAATGAAGGGGATGTTTTTTTTCTCACACAACTACATAAAAAGAACAAATAGATCCACACAGATTAAACCAAAGGTATGACTAATGCACTAAAACGTAGGAATGTCTATAAGCAGATGACATTATGTTTTAAAGAAGTCTGTGAGATGAATGCAGTTTTAACAATTTTAAGTGAAGGTGTTTGTTTTTTTATTATTATTTTTCCAGTAACTGTGGTCACAAAATTTTCTCAAGATTCCAAAGGATTCCATTTGAAAGAATGTTAAAATCTCCATTCCATTATAGCAGGATTGTGCATATATGCTGGAAATTTAACCTAAATTCTGTGAAAAGGTATGGCAATCATTTAAACTGAGCCCATGAAAGGCTTGGATTTAAAAGAGAACATTTATCTTAAAATGTGTATATTTTTTCAGTGGTTAAATAAGTATCAGTTAATTAACTTGTAATAGTTTTTTAAAGCTTTGTCTCTAGAGGAATTAAACCAAACTGCCAAAAGTGATAATAGTAAAGCATATTTATGCCATAAATTCTATATTTGATTAAAAATTAGCACTTATAATAAATGAAAGCAGAATATTAGCCATTGATATTGTTTGTGTCATCATTGTACCTCTTGTTGACTTAGTAGAAATATTTGCAAATTCAGCCAAGGGTCATAAGTCTCTTCCACAGTTAAATCACAAAGTTTTACACGCAAATAAATACAAGTGTTTGTCAAAAGTTCTCAAAGATAATCAGCAATGATTGTTGCAGAAAACAGTGAAACATCTTTGCACTCCCTTTCACACTAAAACTATAATTTTCGTTGTCTACTTACTAGAAAGAGGCAGATATAGACTTAGGTTTATTACAATATGTTGTGCTATTTATTTCAATAACCATAAAAGTGACTATTAAAGTACTTTTTAGCCAGAGTGGTTCCTCAAAGCCCCACAAACACAAGTACTGCTCTTCAATTTTTGAATATAGATCAAAAGGAGCAACTTACTGATTATCTAATAGGTTGTTCAGGACAGCAGTTTTATCGCTAAACGGCACACAAACAGAAAAATGTGTATTCCTACACCCACAGAACCAACTGTGGGATAAAAAACTTATAGGTTTTGGGATATGTAAAGCACCATACTGTGATTTATTGTTGTTGCTATATGTCAAACTTCTCATTACCTTTACAGTATGTTACCAATAATGATAAACCAAGTGGCAATTGCCCGATCCTACTACTTACTCCATAATATTCTGTCAACATAATTTCATGAGTTTTCTTTTCTGCTCTGTAGAACATGGTGAAGCAAAAGGCCTTGAGAGTTCTGAAGCAGAAGAGAATGTAAGTCATTTTATCAATCTTATATTCTTATAGTATTAATATATAAATTAGAGCTGCACTGTTGCCTTGCAGCAAGAAGGTCCTGGGTTATAACCCTGACTTGCAGTCTTTCTGCATGTAGTTTGAATGTTCTCCATGTGCATGTGTGGGTTCTCTCCAGGTACTGCTATGTATATATAAATACTCCTTTTAGGTTTTGAATGTTTTTACTTTTTAGTTAAAGTTTTATAATCTATTTACAGGTATGAAGGGCAGAGAGATAATCTCATGCAGCAGTCGTTCAACATGGAACAAGCAAACTACACGATCCAGAACCTGAAAGACACTAAAACCACAGTAAGACATGTGGCCTGTGGAATTTAGAAGGGAATTACTGGGAAAACGTTTATTTTCTTGGTTTTTACTAACGCCACAATTCTCTTCAGGTTGATGCCATGAAAACCGGCCTCAAAGACATGAAGAAAGCGTACAAGAACGTGAATATTGATAAGATTGAGGTGTGTATGTTTGTTGGTTAATTCAGTAGTTACTGAAATAAAAAAAGCCTTAAATTAAGATAAATAATTTCAGATAGGTTTACATTTGTTTGTGCTTTTATTCTAAATTAGTAAAGTGAAATTTCGAGTTGTGTTTCTAATTGTACTATTTAATATGAAGGATATGCAAGATCAGCTGGAGGACATGATGGAGGATGCAAATGAAATCCAGGAGGCGATGAGCAGGAGCTACGGCACTCCGGACATCGATGAGGACGACTTGGAAGCAGGTAAGGCGAAAAAATAATGGAAATTTTAACATCACACTTTCTGTAAAACTATGAAAACTGTTACTAATCTAATTAGTGATCAAATTTGAAATATTTCACTAGAACAGAGTTCCCTCGGTGTAGAATTTAAAATCTTTTTTAGGTAAAGTATAGAAAAAGAAGATTAGGAACTATTTGTACTTCAAAACATATGCCATTTTTTTATTTTAACATTGTGTCCATATCATTTATCCAAAATTGTTCTCTTGTTCACCCATTATTTAAATTTTTGTGTTTTTCATAAACTGTGTGTGTTGACATTTGTACCAATCTGAAGTCTGGATCATGAGCCAGACAAAAATCATTCCAAGGACAGCAAAAGTAGAACATGATGGAGGACATATTCAGAACATTAAGAATTCTAACTAAAGTAGTTTATTTAAATTGAAGTAGAATAGAAATGCTCCCTTGTGAGAACGTTAGAGTAATAAATTCTATTTTGATGCGATTGACCATGTAATGTGTTTTGTGTCTTCAGAGCTGGACGCCCTGGGAGACGAGCTCCTGATGGACGACGACAGCTCCTACCTAGATGAGGCTGCGACTGCTCCCTCCATCCCAGAGGGTATCCCTGGAGACAGATCCACCAACAGGGTACCAGATAACTTCTGGATTTGTTTTTTAAGTTCATTTGATACATTGTTTACACTCTTTATTAAAAGGAGATATCTTTTTTGTTTGTTCCAGGATGGCGTTCTGGTGGACGAGTTTGGACTTCCCCAGATTCCTGCTTCTTAAAGGAGTAATTTGATCAAACAATGTGCAAGTTTTATATGTATCATATTATTCTTTCCCCTTTTTTCTGTATTTATCCATCTGACGCTCCAGGTCTTTGGAGACAGCGATGAAAACCAAAGCATCTTCTGACCGATGAATGATAGAATAGAAAGTTGCAATCAGGCTCCTTTAAAGGTTATGATTATGTTTCTTTAACAGGACTCACTTTAGTTTGTCTGAATGGTTGGAAAAGGGTTTCTCTTAACTATGTACAGTTTCCGAAGTTACAAATGCAATAAATTATATTTTTCAAATGGAACCAAACTGTGTTGCTGAGGTCTTTCAGAAGAAATTTATCCATTGTACAAAAAAAGCCACTTTAATGATAGGTTAAATATGTCACAATTAACATATCTTCAAGACATTGCTTTTTTGGCACGGATGGTAATTAGCAAAAATAAATATGCATTTGTTCAAGCAAACCTTCTTCTCATTACCAGCTCAGTCTGAATGTATGAGGGAAGATTTTCTGGTGTAGATACTCCACCACTTTGCTCATGCTGCGATATTTCTCAAACTCATAAAAAGGAATCTGGAAAAATAAAGACAAATTTAAAAACATAAGATTAGCAAGCAGCAATTTACGCAGATGAAGCGACTAATCATTTAGTGGTGATGGTCTGACCTGCACAACTTCATAGCCCAGCAGCTGCAGATGTCTCTGCTTGATGACCTCTTTCCCAAGAAGCTGTCTTACATTAGTTGTGAACCTCTTCTGTCCATCGATACAAAGAGCTATTCTGGAATAGATTGTTTCATCAATTATTTGTAGATGGTCTTATTTTTTCAAATATAATTGAAAGGTGTTGGTTGCTTTTTTAGAAAGGTGGTTTAAAGTGATGCCCCTCAATAAGATTTTGAATAACAGATCAAAGTATTATGTGGTAAAATAGCCTAGTCAAAGTCCAGACCTAAATCCAGATGAAAATCTATCCTGAAGAAAAGATGGAGTTCTTCAGATATGCAATTCTGGCAGATTTGCAGTAAGAACAGTGAAAGTTGGTTTTAGAAGACACTTATTAGAAGGAGAGGAGCATAAATGTACACCACACTTTTCAGATTTACTTTCAAAACTCTTTTTCTCGCACTTCTAAATTATGCACAACACCTTGTTGGTCAACAAAATACACTTAAACTTGCGCTTGTAACGGGACAAAATGTGGAAACATTCAAGAAGTTTAAAACATTTACCTCTTGTACACTTCATCAGTGTAGCTGGCAGGCAGAACGTATCCCTCCTCATCGAGCTTTATCTCCACGTCTACGAAAATAACAGGTTAGTCCACTACAAGATGAGCCTTGAGAAAGACATGAACAAAAAAGAAAAAAAGGGATACCCAGGGTGTAGCAGTACGGCGTGAGAACTTGAGATCCGAAAAACGATCGGTCTCCGAGTAGATCCACCAACCCTGATTTGACCGAGTTATACAGCTGCTGATCAACCGGCGTCTCTAGGGAGCGATTGGTCGTGAGAAAGGACTTGACACGGTACTTAGGAAGGAGCTGAGGACCCTGATGTTGGGATTAAATATGCCATTTAAAAAAATAGTTGAAATATGACCACAAATAAATAGAATTAAGGAATTCAAGACTTTGAGTCAATACAGTGTGCATTTTAGCTAGATGTATGTTTTAGGTTTTCAGAACAAAAGTATTTATTTGAATAAAATCACAACTGCACAGGACCGCAAGATGCAATATTTAGTATGTAGTAGATTTCAAATCATATAGATTTCAATAAATATATAGATCTTAATGTGAAAGATCAGAAAGCTTAGCGAATGTGACAATGGGAAAAAAAAAAAAAAAAAACAGAAGTGTGGAAAACGCAATTCCAAAATGCAGTTACATTATTGTACAGCAATGTGTATGATCAAATCTTTTTACTCAATTTAAGAGCTATAGTTGAATTATGGTTGTATAAGTTTCACTAAAGAGTAAACAGTTAAAGACATATGCAAAATTCATGAGAGCATGCTGCCCTGCAGACTTTTCTAATCAACATTCTACGGGTTTTCTGTTCTTAACGTTCACTTTAAAATATAAAACACTACAGTTTAATATGCACTTAGAAAAACATTCTTAAACCTGTATTAAATAAATTATTTTAGCAACAGTAGAAATAAATGTTGGTTTTCTACTTTTTACAAAAGCAAAAAGTATACAGTTTTCTTAAGTATTCTATTGAATCTTTACCAAAAAGAAAGTATTGATGTATTTTGTTTCATTATGAAATTATGTTTGATTATTGAAATCCAACAGTGTCGCATTACAGCTAATTACATGGTAAATATGTTCACATCTGTGTTCCATTTATTTTCTGAAGGAAACAAAAACCTGAACCTGTAACACTGCTGCTAATCAGCTGGGTGTGTATTCAGGTTTCTGTCATGGTTCGTTCTCCTTTAGCTCTCCAAGTATTTAACCGTCTGAAGTGTTTACCTCGTAGATGGGACACTCCAGCTTCACGGTCATGAAGAGTTGAGTCAGCTGCGCCAGAACCGCACGTTCAATCCTCAGGTCCTGATCTGAGGCACAGAAACACGTTGGTTTCATCAAGAATTCAGAGGAAAACTGCTTCTTAAGAAATTTGAAAATTTCTTACATTAAAACATGTACTTATTTCTGTAATTCAATTTAGAAAATGAACCTCATATTATACACTCAGTGAATGAAATGTTTCAATCGTTTATTTTTGATTGTTTTGATAATTACGGTCTTTTTTGGATAAAATCTATGTTATGGATTCACTGAAATCCACCAGCCTGCTTCATCTAATCATGTTATTGGAAAATTTTGTGGAAAATAAGCCCCACAAAGTGTGGTAGAAAATTGCGCACAACCACGGGGACACCGCTTTTCTGAACTGGAGTCAGTGCTTCAAAAGACACCATACACAGTGGGCTATGTCTTCCCTGGGCTAGGGAGAAATAGGACCAGACTTTTGCTCACTGTCCAAATTCCTCTCATCAGATGAAAGAATATTATATTTGAGTTGAAAATTATGATCCCGGAAAAAACTTGGACACAGAATCAATGCTACTCAATATCTAGACTAACGTTTCCAGTCTGTGATGATCTTAGGAACTGGTCCATGCGCTGGTGTTGGACCGCTTGGAGCACTGTGTTTTATCGACTCCAAAGTCTGTGGAGCACTTCATGCTTCCCTCTGCTGACAAACTTTATAGAGATGCTCATTTTATTTTCCAACAGGACACCGAGTGGTGTTACATTATATTCTACCACACTTTGTTCTTCTACTAAATTTTCCATCAGTGTTTATGAGGAGCTTGCTTCTTTTAATCGATTACCCTCTTTTTGCTTATCCTTCATGTGGACAATGTCAAGATAGCAGTCTTTCCAGTAATTGTGTGGGCGAAAACATCACATTACTATATTAAAAACACTTTATGATTTGTTGTCTGCAATATGATTTCTTTTTAAATGAATGCTTTGTTTTTATTAGCTCCACAATCATCAAAACTAGCAGAAATAAACGTTTGAAATCAATCTGTGTAATGAGTCTATATACGAGTTTCAATTCTTCGACTTTTCAGTGATGTTCTGATTTGCAGAGATTCCCTGACAATGTATGCTTCACCTTGTAGTTGCTGCAGGAAATAACTGCTGAAGACTTTAGAGAGAAAGTTGACGGGGAACCTCTCGACCAGGGTGCAGGCGTGCAGCAGGTTCAGCAGCATCCGAGGCTGAAACTGAGAAAAACGAGTGTGCAGGATGGTCTCCACCTTCCTGAACAGCTGGCCGACGTTGGGCGGAAGGTAGCCCAGCTTCCCAAAGGCCATGATCTGCCTGGCAACCTGGCTGGTGCTGTAGCTGTCCGCTTGGTACACAAAGCTCTCGGCGACGGCATTGAAGACCGTCGGGGACAGGATCCTCCTGCGGCTGAAGAACTCTGTCACCATGGTGACGGTCTCTGGGTGCGAGGTGAAGACCATTCTAGGGACGTGCTTCTGCATCGCGTCCACAAAGTAGCGGTCGCTGTGGCCGAAGTGGATCAGAGCAGCCAAGACGTGGCTGAGCTCTACGTCGCTGAAGTGAGGTACGTGTCGCACGGCCTGCTTACACAGACTGATCACCAGAGGCATGGCCTGCTTCTGGTTCAGAGCGACAAGTGAACTCAGCACTCCACTGACTGCAGCCGGGTCCATTCTGGAGGTGACCGTCACCGCGTGGGTGTGCATGGCGTTCAACAAGTCGCCGTGCTTCCCATCTTCACCCACACACACTTCCAGAAGTCTGTAGACGGCTACGAGATCCGGGAGGCTCCACTCGTTGGGCTCCTGCTTCTGGATCTGTCCCATCACCTGCTCCAGCATGGCGGACTCCGGACCTTCCATGGCCAGCATGGCCTGGCCCAGCATGCACAGCTCTCCCACTGCCATTTGCTCCCTATCCAGCCGGTTTTGGCTCTCCGTAACCAGGCGCACCATCAAAGTGCTCCAGGGATCCAGAAACAGGCGGGTGCAGGCAAGCAGCGCCGACACCAACCCTGCTTCTGTCAGCCGCTCCGAGTCCCGCTCCAGCTGGAAGCAGAGGGCCCGGATGGCATCCTTCTCCAGCACCGACGGGTCTCTCAGCGATGCGCCGTCCTGCTCCAGGTCAGCCACGCGGTGGAGACAGGCGGCTGCCATGGTGTCAGACAGGACCTCCACCGAGCATAGCAGCTTGAAAACCTGCTGGGAACTGGAGCAGCCCACCAGCTTCTGGTGGAAGCTCTTCTCTTCGTCAGACGAGGGTCGGTGCAGTTGGGTCAGTCGGAACCGGAGCTCAGAGTCTCTGTGGATTCCCACAGAGCTGCTGGCGAAAAACGACGGCTCCCTGATTGTGGTGGTCACATTCCTTGAGCTGAAGTCCGTCTGGAGTTTCCTGCAGCCGTGAGTCTGGATGCAGCGGGTGGCTGACGTACAGAGACAGGCAGCGCAGGAGGAACGGCCCAAACCACTGCTGTAAAGGAGCCTGACCGATATGAGTCCAGCAAAGTAATGATGGATGCTGAACTGGAGGAGCCGAAGGTTCTGAGTAAGTTTCTGCGCCATCAGTTTGCTCCTGAACTTTCCCGACGTCAGCTGGAGCAAGAAAAAGGACAATATTTAAATAACAGGTAGGGGTCAGAAATATGGCTTAAAATTAAAATCTCTGATTTTTTTCACACCAGATCTGATTTTTGATTTTACAAGGGTTTTTATTATCACTTTCTTTTCTAAAAATAAATTACAAATCAAATCAAAAAGTTACTTTTATTTCAGTCATTCCTCACAGAAGGAATGACTGAAATAATGACCCTAATGACTACTATTAGGGTCAAATTATGAACATATTTGTTTAATTACAAGAACATAATCATAGTATTAACAGAATGAAGACCCAATTTACCAGAAAAAAACATCCTAAAATTACAAGAAAAAGCTTTTTAATGAGAACGAAGCTTCGACAGAGTTATCAACACCCGATGTCACTACTTCTGCCTGAGTGGTTTTTCCAAAAATTAAATCTTCAAATACCAAAAATTTGATTACTCAATAAAATCGATTTATCACAGAGCCCTACAGATAGGTATAAAATCAAATGCAACAGAAATAAAGGCAGAACTAGCCCAAGCTATGAGCAAACTCAAAAGCGATAGACCTACAAAAATACTAAAACTACCACAAAAGTTAGGTTTGCTTTTAGTGTGAGTAATACATAGGTGGTAATCACCCAAAAAAGGGGGAAAAAAAGGATGAATTATGTGTTGAGCGTTTTGTCAGAGAAGTTATATCAGACATCTGAGAGAAAGCTGTACGAAGCCCAGTTTGTAGTTTTCCAAAGTTAATTTAGGGGGCAAAAGTCTAAAAGGAGAAACACAAGTTTAACTTTCTATCTTAGATGTAAATGCTGCCTGTTGACAACAAAATGGTATCAGCAACATCCTGTGGAGATGCTAATTTATCTGTTCAAATTTGAAGGGAATGCCTAGTGGATGCAGTTATATTTGAGCATGGAAAACACTTCCTTTTCAGGAACTACTCTATGTTTGTCTGTCGAATGAACCTACACTAAAATACAACTAAGTTTCTATAATTTGTCAAACTGAGAAAACGTTTAAAGGTCACGAATACGGATGTTGATATTTATTTGCTGTGGTAAATTACAATGGTTATTATAGATGTGTAGACTGCATACAAATTTAAACATGACTGATGTGGAGATGATGTTAGTTCAGTAAGTGGAGGATCCAACAAATGTAATTATTTTATGGTCACTTTCAGTCTTAGACAAAAATAATTTGAAGAAAACAGCTAGGATTACTTTAATTCTCAACTCTTCTTCTGCACCTCTTAACTAACCAACCTTGAGTGCTGCTAGCTATATTAGCTAGGTTTAGCATGTAAGTTTACATCTGGTTTTAACAGTAGCCGGAATGTTGTTGATGCTACAAGTGAGTTGTAAGATATAAAGTTTTATTCCCAGCAAGAAAAGTACAAGTAATTATAATAGGGAGCAAATAAATCCATACCTGAACCTCCAGAGAGCCGCTTAGGGTCAAACCCGTGCCGACTGCAGTGTCGCTAACAACGTTTTCCGGATGTCGTATTTACGTTCCCTCAGAAATAACAATACTTTCGAAAACTAGATGACGTTTGTGAACTTCACGTTAAAATTAAACGTAGAATAAATCCCACAGCATTGCTACATTTTTCAATTTGTAAAATGACGAAATAATCAGACTGTCATTTAAAAAACAGATAACATTGCTTACAATGTGTTGCTCGTCATGTGCACTTTTAGGATTTTTATCTTTTGAAGGAAGCCCATGAAGGCATCACAATAAATATCTTTCAGACACTAGATGGCGATAAAGATCCATCCAAACGTCACATAAAATCATGTAAACAAAAAACTTGCGGTTCGAGCATAAATTGATTAAAATTTATCTTTGTCACGCATTAATTATTTCAAATGGATTCAGCAATTGTTACGCATGATTCAATAGGTCAATATTTTCGGACAGATTGGGATAATTTTGAATTCTCCCACTAATTTTTGGCCAGAGCATGTCATTATATAATCAAACGTTAATTTGTTACAATATCCATGCTTTTCTCTACAAGCATGTCTTTATTTCCTATTCATTTTTAAAATAAGAATGTCACACAAGACCTGCGTGAGCAGTTTCTAAGCATATTACTTTAAAGTGAAGTGGGAGGAAAAATGCAAAAGCAAGTCAAACTTCAGCAATGCGAGCATTATGAAGCAAAGCCCACACAAAGCTCAGTTTGCTATTGAATTACTTAAAATATTCCTAAGTCAAATTTAGTTTGTTTGAACTCACCGTGTTTGTTAAAAATAGACTACAGAAAAGTCTAAAGTGATCCATATAAACCTGAGAGAAAGGCACAGGACTTTAGGGGAATAACCATCATCAAGTGAGATTTTTTTTATTGAATGATGTGAATTGAGCTAAAACAAAACTGAATGAGGTCATACACTGGGCAGTCTTCATTTACAGCTCAATGTCCTTGTCTGTTGCATTAAACTTTTTATTACTCAAGACTTAAGATTAACAAGCAAAACCAGACAGTTCATATTTGCATCAGCACACATTTCCCTTTATGCAAGTTTAAAAATGGCTTCCACAACAGTATGCTCTAGAACCATCACCATTTCCAGTCGGATCTAAAAGAATCCAGCCTGTGCAAGTCAAAATACGCCAAATGATTTAAATGAAATAGGAGAGCAGACTTGTCAAGACAAAGTTGGTCCACAAGAATGCAGTTTAGACCAAGTTATATGGGGAAGGGGGGAAGTAGAATAATGCACTTTGTTACATATGAAATTTATGGAAGGGAAGCAGTCAGAAAAATATAATTTGATAGAGGGCTTTATTTTAAAAAGTTTACATTATAAATGTAAAAATTCAGCTAAACGTGACCACATGAACTGCAAAAATCATAAATCCCTTCGAGCTACTAATGTTCTGCCACGTCTTAACACGAGATTTTACAAACTCATTTGGCAAAACTGCAAGTTCACAGCAAACAGAGTGGGTAGTTATTGCTTTGGTTTGTATTAACGGGGCCTTTACTGTAAAGTCGAGACATGCAGCATGATCTAGCTGACGGCAGAGAGGCGGAGGCAGGTCAGAGGAAACAATCTGGTGTAGGTGCTTTAATCGTCCTTATCCCTGGCACCGTGCTTTAGGATGCGTGTGAACTCCACATAGTTGAAGTTATTCTTCTTGTCGATGGGAGCCTCCCTGAAGAGCTCATCCACCTCCTCATCTGTAAACCGGTCGCCCATTGTTGTGAGTAGCTCCCTGAGGTATTCCTCTGGAATAAAACCTAATGCAAAAAGTTAGACAGCAAGGATTATAATAACCTTGTGATGAAATGCTTATCATTTGATAGAAAGCTCAGAAAGGTTGGTAAAACAATTAGAAAAGGCAACACCACCTTCTGGAAATGTGTGATTTCATTTGATAGTATTTTGCATCATGGTGATGAAGTGAAATCCACCATGTGGGATATACATAGCATTTTATAGTTTCAAATTCATAATTATGAATACACAACGACTGAAAATGAGTGCTTGGACTTAATATCTGAAAGGCTGAAATTTTTCAGGTGAGATGTATTTGTACTCTGCATTAGAATCACATATTCGGTTAAGATGGATTTTCTTTGTCCTCTTGACCAAGATCAAAAAGCAGTGAGGAAATGACCATAATCAGAGAGAAAGAAAAACTAGAAGAGAGAAATTGAAATTATGATAAAGATGTGTTTTCATAAATGCCTGCAATCTTAAATGATATTAATTTCTTAATTAATATAATTTAAGATATTAATTTTCAGCAATGTGAAGGAACTCTGCACTTTGAAACCAATACTGGTAATATAATAAATGAGCTCAGATTGACCTGTTCCCTCTTCATCGAAGCAAGCAAATGCATTCCTGATCACGTCCTCAGGGTCTGTGCCGTTGAGCTTCTCTCCAAACATGGTGAGGAACATGGTGAAGTTGATTGGTCCAGGTGCTTCGTTCATCATGGCCTCCAGGTAGTCGTCATTTGGATTTTTCCCTTTAAAAAGACAAAAGGTTCTTAAAATTAAAATGTCAGCAACTTAAAGAGTAGAAGGTGAAACATTATGGTTCATCTTTGCCAGATAGTTTTTTTTTTCTCTGTTTGATTGAAGCACGTGTTTGTTAGCTAAACAGTAAACAAATTAATTTGCATTCAACTTTTCCAGTTTCTGTGTATCCACCAGTAGAGAAAATAAACAAGTTGGTGAAAACTTGAATGAGAACCTAATTTTAAATAAATCAGTTATCTGCTGTTTTGTTTTATCGGTTTTATGAGTGGGAACATTTCTGATTGACAGGAACAAATAGCCTGGCACTTTTCAAACACAAGGGCTTTAAAACATTCGTAATCAAGACACAATAACACAATGAAATGGCCTAAACATAAACAGAAATAAAATGAACATATGTAGTTAACTGAGGCAGTTTTAAGACTGCCTCAGTTAACTAGGCATATGTTAATTCAATTTTACACTTTATTTTAAAAAATCTAAGGCAACAAGAAAGAGAAAAACAATTACTGATGAACCCATTAAGTAAATGTTCAATTGGGAATAAGTAATTGTCATTACTAAAAGCTAAAACAAAAATATCTAAAGTTTGATTTTAAAAATGAATTGCAAGAGCCACCGTGGCTCGAAACCAGAGCTCAACTCTCATCCTATCAGTTTGTCTGTTAAAAGTGTGGCCGCTCACAGACCCAAGCACACCACAGGCATGAGAATATACTACGGCTTGCAATAAGAGCCAAAACTATATTAACTAATGTAGCATTATTTACAAAAACTGAGTGTCATTAAGTTATGTTTAAAAAACCCCTGGTAATTACAACATTCTACTCACCCAGTGAGGCAAGCATGTCGTGAAGATCCTCTTTGTCAACAAAGCCATCCCGGTTCTGGTCAATCATGTTGAAGGCCTCCTTGAACTCCTGAATCTGGGACTGGTCAAACATGGCGAAGACATTGGAGGTGGCGCGCTGAGGGCGCTTCTTGGTGGTCTTTCCCTTTGCCCTTTTGCTCGACATTGTGGCTGGTTTAGTATATTTCTGGAAAAGTAGAAACACAATATTGTTATGGCTCAGATCAGTGGGATGACAAAAGAGCTCAGAGTAAATAAAAAAATAAAGAACAGATAAGTCAGTTACAGTGCGAAAGCAAAACAAACAAAAATTAAAAAAAATCAGTTACCCCTTGAGCTGCAGATCAAAAAGTAAATTGTAAAGTAAACAAATAAATTGTGGTTTAATAAGCAAAAAACAACTTTAAGGTGTCTAGGCCTGGTCCACATGAGTATATCTGAAATTATCTTTTTATTTTATTTTATTTCAAAGTTTCTTTTAAGAATGAAATAATTTTCAAGAGTCTTTATCCATATAAAGAAAATAAACCATGAGTTATGGCAGACATGAATGTGGTGAAACGCAGTCATCAAAATTCCCCAAAACAAAAAAGAGGGCGTGGACTCTTAAAGCTTGATGTTGTTATGTCTGACTTGCCTAGGGGAGAAGTATTAGGATGGAGGTATGACAATCAGTTACAAATAGTTGCATATTAGTAGTCCACTCTGAAATCTAATAAATGAAAGAGGAAAAAAATAGGTCTATTTCTTTAAACAATTGTTTTCTCTAAATATTTGTGTAGCTAAAAACTAATTAGAACTTAGAATAAGCACCAGTAAGATGCTCCAAATGTATAAACCCCATTAAGAAATGTTAAATATTCACATCAGCATGTGATTTTACATACTAGTCAACTCAAATGGTTCAGACCAATTGCAGAAAAAGATTATGATTAAAAAGTGCACCAGATCATGCTGCTACTCAAAATAAAACTTTGTGATGCCATATCTATCCCGCAGTGGCTGTGTAATTTAATTCCGGAGCAGTAAATCCCTGGAGTTGCGTCCCTGGCTTAGCTAAAAATGGAAATGTTGCTCAGCTTTCTAGGTTGGTTAGGTTGCTGCCTTCACTGGGAAAGTTACTGATGTGAGGACGGATGCCCTTATCAGGAAATGTCTGGAATGCAGACTTCCACAGCTTTGTCTTGACATGAGACTGTGAGAGGCAAAGTCTCACGTCATTGACATCAAGTTTTAAATGTCGAGTTTTTTGCAGTGTTTTGTCTGTAAAAGGCGCTTAAAGTGTATTTACAGCATGAGCAATTAAAAACTTGACAAAAGCAGGTAAAACCCAATTAATTCAGATAAGATCAATTTAAGCAAATTTCAATGAGTGCTCTAAACCTATTTTTAATAGCGCCTCATCTTGGTTAACACAAAAACTACTGATTTCACAAATACAACAATAACTGTTGACACATTTATTATCTACCTTTATTTTGTATCTTTGGACAAATGTACAACTTTCACAAACGTGACTTTTATATAATTTATTAATAAACGACAGTAACTAACAATTAGCAGGTCGTCAAACCTGTTACCTTTTCTAATCTCAAAAAGTGCTTTGCGGCCTAGTTTAAACAATAAAGTAAGCACAATAAACGCGAGCAGAAGATTAATACAGCAATATTCTTTAGCAGTTTAAGCAAACAACCACCTTTTCAAACGGAACCCGGTGGCTAAATAATCAAATTAAAAACGTTATGCCGTAATGTTAGCTGGCATGAGGTTAGCTGTGGCGCTAACTGTTATTATTGGTCTTAGCCGACCACGATAAACCGTAAAATTTGGCGTTATTTTCTAGTTTAGCTTAAAAGGATACAACTTCAATACAACATAGATATGTAAAGGAGATTTCGTATTGCTAACTTATGTTTAGACCTCAATTTAAACGTTTTCTTACCTTCTTACAGGGAAATAATTTTAAGCTAATCAGCTGCTGCTTCGTTTCTCAACCACCGCCCTTTACTTCCTGATGCTGTAGGTTCAGAGCTGATCATCGGAAAAAACCAAATTCATAAACATGGGGGTGACCGGCGTTGATAATACAATTCTTTCTCGTTATAAAACAAATGTAAATACTTTAACTTATAAAAAGTTTTATATTTTTGTTTTTATTAACGGGTTTATAAAAGTTAACTTGAATAGTTAAGTTTATACTGAAAATCATGTAGGAATTTCTCAACCCTCCCCCGGTTGAAATTCCCCATAAACGCTTCCTTGACATTCTTGGATATGCCCTTTTAAGGAAAGGAAGCAGATGTCCTCCTTTGTCTTTCGCAATTCCTAAATCGAGATAATAGTGCTCCTGTGCGAATCAAATAAAAGTGCGTCTCAATAAATTAGAATATTATCGAAAAGTTAATTTATTTCAGCGATCAAAATCAAAATATAAAATTCATGTAACATATGGATTCATTGCACACAAATTGTATAAGTTTATTCTGCTTTTTTGATGCTAGTTATTGAAAACTCAACTTTTAATTCACCTGAAAATCTGAATATTACATTAGACCGAGTAATAAAGAATTTTGAACAGAATGTTACGGACATGTGTCCAGGAGATATTAACATCCTCCACCAATGAGGATAAACATCAAAAGGTAAGGTCTCTAAAAGTTCACCAAGTTTTGTTTCCCAGCGTATTGATGGAAAGTTAGGGGGAACAAAAAATGTAGTAGAATGGCATTAAAACCATGCACACATGGCATTAAATTGGTTGATACCTGAAACCAATTTAGAGAACTGACCTAACTGTCATGTTTTTGGACTTTGGTAAGAAGCTGAAGTACCCAGAGAGAACTTAAACAAGCACAGAAACATGCAGAAAGACAGAAGGTTTGCTTCTCTAAATTTGGTTTTGTTTTTGCAATATGCACAACATAAAATATGTATATCTTATGAAATACATTTATATCTACATATGCATATCTCGATTGTTGTGTCTCCTAAAAAATTTTTTTGTATTCTAAACCTACTAGGAGATTTTTTTTTTGTCCTATATGTTGCTGTCAGGATGTCTCATGTAACCTTAAACACTTATTTGTCTTATTTTTTCTTTCACCTCAAATAAGACATGAAGTTACTTGAATAAGATTAGAAGTAAAAAAAAATGCTTGTTCATTTGCTTAATTGAGAACAATAACTGAAAAAGTGATGTCATGATGGATATTTATAGCTATTGTCTGTCCAGCCATGAGTAAGACAACTGTTGTTTCAGCAGTCAATGTTTTCAAAAGAGGCTTAAAGTTTCCAGGCTTTAAAAGTGACATGTGGTTGACTCAATGTTTAAAATAAGCCACATCTGTCTTTTATGTCTAACTAATCTCTAGTATAATAACAACAAAGTTGGACATGTGCTGTGATATGTGACATGTGCTGATTTTATTTTTGATACAAGTAGTTTTGGTCAAGTACTTTTCAGTTTGTATCTTATCTGTCTTTGTTTGGTCATTACAAATGGTTGCCTTTATCAAAGTAGTTTCAGGTGGAGATTCTTTTTGTTATTTTGAAAGGGGAATTGCTCCTCTCCAATTTGTCCCAGTAGATCAGTACAACAATAGAGCAAATGCAAATTAGGAGGATGTATGAAGTCTGCTTTTTTTTCTTTTCAAAATGTATTCGGAGGACTGCTTGGTATCTTGTGATTTTAAAGAAGTTTAAAGAGATGCGTGACTTCGCTTCCTGAAAAATACATAAAGACACACACAGAAAGCATACTGTAGTAACTACCAATAAATTTGCATCTGGAAAAAAGTGTTTTATTGAGCTTTGTGCTGCAAAAATATCCAATATTTGTGCTGCATGTTAGTAGCACTGTTGCTTTGCAGCAAGGACATGGATTCGAATGATTGCATTGAGTTTGCATGTTCTCACAATACTTGGGTGGGTCATCCTAAGGGTCTCCGACTTCCTCTCACTGCCCAAAACACACATCTGTTTATGCTGTCTCTATGTTGCCTTGTGATGAAGTGGTAACCTATTCAGGGAGAACTCCACCTCTTGCCCTATGGCCACTGGAAACAAACACCAGCAGTCCCCTGAGACTCTGCAGGATAAATGGGTAAACACAGTGGATGTTTGGACATTATAGTTCTGCACATGTAAGCATACTTGTCTGATACTGGGATTGCACAATCTGTATATTTCACTGCTTCACTACTGACTGTTCCACATACCAGCTAACGAAGCACATTTTCTGCACAAATACGTACATACTTTATGTTCTGCTTAGTTTATGTTTCTGTACGGTTCATATTTCTATTTGTTAATTATATTTTGTGTGCCTTATTACACCTTATTATTAATGTATTTTATATGGCATCTAGTGTTGGTAGCAAAGTAAGAAATTCATTGCATATAGAAACATGTTTCCTTACTGTGTGTAAGACAATAAAGCCTTGAATTTCGATCATTGTAATTTTTGTCTCAAATTTAACCATTAGAGTGCGCTGTTGTAGCAGGAAAACTCACTGTCCTTGGTGATGTCATGAAATAATTATTCTGCCTGTTTTTCATGTACAGTTGCATATATTATCATGTCTACAGTAACACTGTTGCTTTAATCCAAAACAGATAATTATTTTTTTCTTGACCCACACATAAATCAAATGTTTAGACCTATTGCAATTTTGTGCAAAAGTGTAAAAAATTATTTTGTCAAAATACATTTTAATGTACTTCATTATTATTTTGTGTGATAAACCAGCCTAGAAAGGTGTTGAAGAAACATAGTAAATGTTTTCTAAATAAGCGTTTAAAAACTGTACAGCACGTTGTGTTCAGTTTATTTACCTGGTGCAACTTCCCTTTCCCTCCAGTAAAAGAAGAACAAGATGATGCCACCACCATGTGTCACCATGGGAATGATGTGTTAAAGGTGATGTGCAGTGCTAGCTTTCTATCACAACACATAGACCTTCCTATACATGCCTGCTGTGTCCCTTACCTAGCTTGTGGCAAACTACTAGCAGTATTTTTGATGGTTTTTCCAACTCTCTGACAAAAGTTAGATTTGTAGAGTGCACAAATCAAATCAAAACAAAGCAAGTAAATACACTTTCAACCTATTATGTTGATAAAAAATGTTCCAGCTGTATTATCCTCTTTGTGTCTTGTGTGACCTCCCACATTTAATGGCTGGTTGATTTATTTTAATGGGCTCACATTTCACATGACTGCCACAACATTTTAGCTATGCTGTCATGCTGACCCTCGTATTATGTGAGAATGTGATGGATAAAGGCCACGAAAGATGGAAGGTCCCTAAACAAAAGCATCCGAAATGTTGTCTTATGGAAAATTACCGGATACTTGAGTTAATTTCCAGGACGACGTTGAAATATCTGCGGCACCTAAACTAAATCTGTTCACCTGCTGTTGGATGCTTTAAACAAAAGGGAAAGATATGTCAATCTGTTTATTCCAACATCAAACACAGTTCTTTCTGAAATAGGTTATACCCCTTGATTCTTTTCCATTTTCTCCAGGTTATTCTGGATTTTGCTTTGTGACAGACCAATGCAAATAGTATTCCTTTGTAAAGTAAGAACAAAATATTTATTTTATACATGGGATCAATTCTAAGTATAGAGTCAACATTTTTAACATCAATCCCAGTAGAAATTCCATATTTTTGTGAAGGCCTCAGAGGTTTGCACCACTACAATGTTGAACAAACAGTAAAACAGAGATTGGGCAACAAACCAGACATACAAGAGATAAAGTTGTGGAGAAGTTCAAAACAAGATTAGATTATAAGAAAATATCCCTGGGTTGGACATCTCATTGGCAATGTCCAGACCTAAATCCAATTGAGAATATGTGGCAAGACTGAAAAATGCAGTACACAGACAACCAGTCTAACTGAGCTTAAGTAAACATTACCATCTTCACCTTGCACAAAGCTTTGATTCAGATATGGAACAACAAATTTCTAACACACTTTTCAGTTTTTATATATATGTAAAAAAAACACATATTATTTTTGATCCAGTTCACAAATATGCGCAACTTTGTGATGATCTGTGACACGAAATCCCAATACAATACACTGATGTTCATGACTATTGATCACTCTGATATCTAGTCTTTCTATGCAGACTGCAGGGGACAAGAAGGGACATTCAAGCTCTTCTAGCAATGAGAGAGGCTGAAAAAGAGAGTGACATAGTGGCTGGTATTTGTTGAATGTGAAGGAGTAACAATAGCATAGCTAAAGTTAGCATCAGTCACAGCTGAGGCTGCTGGAGTAAAAAGCAGGACAAAAGCTGCTGAAGGTTAACTAACTCTTGACAGGCATTTGGCCACAGTGCAGATGGTAAATGAGGAAAATGTAAAAGTGCATCAGCTTAGAGAATCATTGGGGAATATTCAATCAGTCATTGAAGTAACGTTGAAAGCAGATTTGTGTTTACCTTCACACCACAGTCACTGGCATGAAGACCTGCACCCATAAATGTGTTCCACTATCAGAGCCGACTCGGCTCCCAGCTATATTTATCTCCACCCTCTCCTTAAAAGGCCGCGACTGCAGCTTGGACACTCTGGCCTGAGCCAACATTATTTTGGTTGTGTAGACCGCAGCACTGTAAGCACCTACCTGTGGGTTTGCTGGGCTATCAAGCTGTAAAGAGTGGATTTGGATTTTTTATTTTTCTGAAGAGGTTGGAGTTTGAAGGATTTTGTACAGGGTAAGTGGACTCCTGCGGGGATGAGAATGCAGCTTGCCAGGTTGTAATTGGTGCATATGTCTGATTAAGCATGTCAATGAAGTGCCTGACTGTCTGAAATGGATGTCTTTGAAGCAGATGCTGCAAGTTTCTTGATGCTTGAGCCACTGTTATTAAATCAAATCATCTAGAAGTGTTTAAACTACAGTTATGTTTTTTTCTTATCATCAAAGCTAAATTTATGTGCAACAGCAGAGAATAAAAGATGATGAACTTGCTGTCTAACTGAACTAACGTGACAAACAGAAAGACAAGAAGAAGCTCTGGGCCACATCATGTCTGGATCAATACCCTTCTACCAGAAGCACCATCGCCACTACGACCGTAACTACCGTAGCACAGAGGCAGATTCTAAAATGAGGCACTACCAGTCCAGCAGCAGGTACTCTGCTGGAACCAGCCTGTCCACCAGCAGCAGGGGGTAAGAAGGAGGAAGGGAAGAAGAGGATTGGGGTAGTTAACTACAATATCCAAGAAAAACCCTACTACCTTTCTAACACCTCTGCCTTCCCCACTCCAGCTGAGCTGGTTCACCTCTATCAACCCTACTGGAACTCTTCCCAGTCAGAGCTTTGGGATCATCTTTCCTTTACACCAAGTAACCACTTTTTATCCCTCTTAATTATCCCTAATTTCACTTTGATGAGCCTTCATTCAAAACTGAAGATTATTCCTGTCAGTATCAACTCAAAACTGGTTGGTGTCCTGCATGCTGGTCTTTGCATGCTATTCCAGAGATTCAGTGAGTGTTTTCATACAAAATGAGACTAATATTTAACACGTTCATCCCGAAGTAACTAAAATTTCACCACCAGATCACATTTGTATTGATTGATTTTGGCAGTGTTTCTTTTTCTAAAGACAAAATTGCTTTTGTATATGTGTTTCACTGTGTTAATGTGCAATATGTTCCCCAAAATATTAAAGACTGCAGAAGAATTAATTGAAATAATAAAAGAAATGTTGTAAATGATTTTGAGCTTATTCAGACTCACAAACAATTGGAAGGAGTACGCTATGCTTTTCCTCTCCCTAGTGCATCAAAGCTTACAGCTTAGTGACAAGCCAACCTGCTGAGTGTGAACAAGATCGGGGTCTTTAAACATCATTTCATAGCTGAAATTTTAGAAGATTGTCTCATTGGCACAAAACAAATTGGTGCTGTGGTGACTAAAGATAAAATGAGGAGATTTATGATGCTGCAAAGATTTATCCGGAAATGCGCATCTGATGTCATCATTATTTCTGTTGCTCTGCATGTTTACTTTTGGATAAGTCTATTAGCCCATCACCAATTATTGCCCCGATTTACCTACCAACACAATGCTTATTTTACCCAACACTCTTGATAGCTCCATTTGTATCAATATCTTTAAACCATGGCAAATGAATACATTTCTTGTGAATAAAGTTGTTCTTTGGAATCCTTTTACAAGTTTTATCTTGGAAAGTGAAATGAATGCAAAAGTTATTTAAAGAGTATTGACCAAGACAGACATGGAAAAAGAGAGCTGCTCATAACTGATTGCCTTACTTTGTGGAGATTGCTTTATCACATACTTCAAATTCCAAACGCCACTTCCACACATTCACAGTCCCCAATAAAACTAAACAGAGCAGAGTTTAACTGGGATTATAGTGGACAGAGATGTCTTGTTTTGAATGGCAGCATTGTAAAAAGAAAAGCTAAAAAGTGAACTAAGGCAATACTTCTTGGCTATATTCATTGCTCTTGATTTTCTTGCAATGTCAAGCGGATTATCTGCGTCAATCTCAGGATTTGAAAGTTTTTAGTGAGTTAGTTAGGCCTTAATTTTGATTTTCATTATGGTAGATTGGAGCTAGTTCAATCAAATTGTTTTTGGTAGGTATAAATATGCTGCAATAAATACTAAACTTTCTCCATCATTTCATGTTAACCTACTGCTAATCAAGTCCTTGCTTTACCTTTATCTACATTGTTTTATAAAATGTTGCACTGTCTGGCTTGTGCCAGACTGATGCTGTTGTGTTTGTCTCAGACTTAAGGTGTCTTCTCACTCGGGACTGGAGGAAAACAGACTAAGCCCCTTACCCAAGCGATCCAAGCCATCTTACTTGGCTCTTGACAAAGAGAACCAAATCATCGGCTATGTAGTGCCCATCTTCAGGGGCAGGTAACAAAACGTTCACCACATAGAAAGACCAGCACTATCTTGAGCTATTTCAGTTCTGTTTATTCTTACTCCTCTAAACCCACTCCTGGTTCTGCTCCGCTGACACCGATAGTCAAGAGTTTGCTACGGGATTGTCAGACACAGAGGAGGCCAGAGTGAGAGACACGGCTGCATACATGGCCCACAGGGACTTGTTTACGAGTGGTCTGGAGATGGAGAGGTCAGAGGTGATTTCCAGGAAGGAGGCCATGCGTGAGTCGGCTGAACGCATCTCTCTGAATAAACGGGTCAGTGCCATGTCATGATGGTATTCAGATTACCAATTTTTGCCATAGTCAATAAAATCAGGCTAAGCTTTTCCTGTTTTATGTTAGTTAGAATAATGAGAATAATCTAAATGTCAGAATAATAGAGTGATACTTTATAGATCTTGTTTTTATTACTATCTTCAAATTGAGAAGTTTCCTTTCACTAAGATCACTATGACTACCATGCTTTTCAACAATGTGAGGTTTTCCCAGGTAATCATTTCATGTCTTTGTGAACTTCTGATCAGTTAAATCACCACATCTGAGCTGAATGGAGAAGCACATGTAGGTGTATTTTAGGGCAACACCTCAGGGAGACTCCGTCCACACTACTTGTGGATGTCACAGGCAAAATATCACAAATTGTGGCCCTCCAAAAGTCTCTTTCATCCTTGAGCAGAATTTCCAGATGCCTCAAGGTTAACCTCTTCAAACACTTCTACACAAGTATAAACACCATAGGAATGCCCAGCCATCATACCGTTTAGGAGGGAGATAAATATGTTTTCTGTATCAACCCAAGAACAGATGCTGAAGACTTTGTAAAGATGCATGCTGAAGCTAGTAAAAAAGCATCAATATCCACAGTGAAACAAATCCAGTACCAACATGGGCTGTAAGACCACTCCTTTTTGAATGGGATCAGTGCTTTGTTATTCCCTCGTCTAGGCAATGTGAATGCCTAGATGAGGGAATAACAAAGCACTCATCCCATTCCGTTATTAAAAAAGAAACATAAGCCAGATTACAGTTTGAATGTCCACTCAGGGACAGACCTTGCTTTAAAGTCATGCATGAAAAACATCATGTGGAAGTATTAAAGAAATATTTTAAGACATCAACCAAGACGTTAAAGCTTCAATAGAAAATAACACTAAGCAAGTATAGTGCTGAATTAGTTGCAGAGTAGCAATGTGAATGCCTAGTCTGGGATTTGCCAAACACAAAACATATTGTTAATTCTCACTGACCTGAAACAGAAAACATTTAGTATGGCTGAAAGTCAGATAATGACAGTCACTTTTAACATACTCTAGGTAAGCATCCAGTTTTAGCTGAATGCACACTACCCATGATATCTGTACATACTGTTGCGGAATCAATGCAAGTACTATTTAAATTCATGCAGATGTTTAGTCTGCGCTGATAAAGATTCAACTCATCCTGTAATAATAAGTGGTTGTGGAATCATTAAACTCCTTGAAATAATTAATGAAACAGTAAAAGCAAAATAATGTAAGAATGTTCGAATGAAGAAGAAGAATGTAAATTTTACCCCCTATCTCCTAATTCAAATGCATTGTACACAAAAGGCCACATTACATGCTACAAATATGTAATAGGGCCTGATGTTCCTCAAACTATAATTAATTTGTATCAAAAACCTGCTGAATTATTGTGCATGTATTCTCATTGTAAAACACATAAAAGTTAAAAGCAATATCCACATTCGTAGCACTTACTATTTTGTCTCTATTACCTGAATCACAGTTACTTGCTGCAGTAAGTAGGCAGGTTGAATGCATTTGGTAAAGGAGATTTTCTTACATCATTTTGCACAAGGAATTTATTTATATATCTGAGTGATTATGTAAAGTAGTAGCTGGGCCATTTAACAAGCATTACAAACACCAGTTACCACCCTCAGAGTCTTTATCTGTCTCCACTCTGCCAGGCAAGCTCACTAGTGGGTGACAAATTCTTAAGGAGATTGCTTTTCTTGAGGTACATGGAAGCAGAGTCCCTGTGGTCTTGTGCTGGATGGCATGTAGCCACACACATACAGCTAAAATTAGAATATATTCAAAATCATGCACTGCATTCACTCTTAAAATACATTCTGCTGCTTCAAGACTTGCATGTGCATCTGAAATTAAAATATCCGCAGAATTTGGACTGTTTGGGTATGGAATGTGAATTCCTGCTGCATTTATGGAGCCTTGTTCTGTTAGATTTAGATGTTCACTGGAGGCAAAGGTGAAATTATCCTGAAATGTTTTTCCTCTTCTATGTTTAGATCCATGAACACGAGGAACACTTCAAGAGGATGAACGAAGACAGCCTGATGCACGCCCCGGAGTTCGTGATTAAACCTCGCTCCCACACTGTGTGGGAGAAGCAGTGTGTGCGGCTGCACTGCACTGTCAGCGGCTGGCCTGATCCCAGGGTCATCTGGTAAGCCACAGACATAAATCACCTAGAACATAACCTCTAATCATTCCTGGATTTCCTGACCTCTTTCTAATTCCTTCTGAACATTCTCAAAATTCTCTTTCCTGGCTCTTTTAAGTCTTCTCCTTTTATCTGTCTTTTGTCATGTTTCCTATCACCTAATCTAAGGTACAAAAACAATGTGGCAATTGACCCACTTGCCAATCCTGGCAAGTTTAAACTGGAGAGCAGATACAATGTGCACTCGCTGGAGATTAACAAGTAAGTGTAGCCTCCCCTGTCAAACTGAAAATCAATTATACAGTTTTTTACAGACTTACAGGGATGTAAGTTACTATCCACAGGATAATACTTACAAAAAGAACAATGCTAACCACCTCTTAACAAAATGAATGTTCTTGAATCACA
Organism: Gambusia affinis; assembly: GCF_019740435.1. Lineage (NCBI taxonomy): Eukaryota > Metazoa > Chordata > Actinopteri > Cyprinodontiformes > Poeciliidae > Gambusia > Gambusia affinis. The sequence continues at coordinate 7,726,970 of NC_057888.1, forward strand.
CAGTACCCATGTTAGAAAGTGATTTCATGGTTTGTGAGGAACTTGTTTTGGTGTTTGTGACTTAAAATGCACACATCCCATCTTTAGAGTACAAGCTGAACACACTATTTATCTAACTAGTTGACTTCCTCTCTAAATCTTGCTAGCTAATTAACTGGTTAGCATGGAAAGAAGGAAAGATCATGTAAATCATTATTCTAAACTGTCTATGTGCATTTCCATTAAATACCTCTGGGTACAGCCTGGTTGGAACTCTGGACCCATCCATAGATCACATTTTGCTTCTTACGTAAACAACCAAAACTCACAAGGTGGGCTGATTTTCCTGCATATTTTGTATGTGCCAACGTCAGATTCAGTTTCTGGTACTTCACCTGACACGTACCTTCAAGTTCAGCGGCCCCATTGCGTTGGATGGAAATGACATCACCAGTGGTGTCTAGTTATTGCCAGAGTATTCCTGGCTCAGAGTTTTTGGGATGCTTTATGGCTTGGGTCCCACATCGTTGGTATTATGTATACATGGTTAAGAGGTCTGTCGCTGGAGTTACAGAGAAAGGGTGCCAAACCTGTGAATCCCTCATTGATATTATGTGCATATTATGCATACTGATTAATGGTTTCATCTTGCAGATGTGATTTTGATGACACTGCCCAGTATCGTGTTTCTGCCATGAATTCGCAAGGAGAGCAGTCTGCCTTTGCCTCTGTCGTGGTCAAAAGTAGGTTTCACCAAAGCTCGGCACTCTCACAACCCCCATAATCACATCTAAAATTATGTAAAGGCATATTTAAAAGTCAAAACTAGAGTTAACATATGCTCTTGTAATATTTTCTTAAAATACTGTACATAGCCTACAGTTCGTCCTGACTGACATACAACACTGTGTGCTGCGTACTGTAAGTATTTATAGCAGCTCCTGCTCTTTTCCATAGGGTTCAAAGGTGAAATTGATGACACACTGCCAGTGCCCAGACGTAAGTGTTAATTTCCTGCATCGGTTTTAACATTTCTGTCCCGTTGTTGAAGACAGGACACTTCCCAACAAATCTAATCCCGTTGTTACTTCATTCCTTTTACTCTACTGTCAAATTAAATATAGCAAGCAGCATAAAAAGATATCTAGATGTCATGCACAACATATAGTTTCCTATTACTAGTTGTCGTCTTTGCCTCCAGTCGGCCCAGTTTCCGAGTACGGCATCACGTTCCAGATTCACATCGTTGATACGTTTGGAGTGTCGTTTGGAAGAGAGGGGGAGACCATGAGTTTGGGCTGCACAGTAATCATCTACCCAGCTCTCCACCGCTACCAGCCGGAGGTTCAGTGGTACAGAGATGGTGGGTAGAGACGCATTACTGCACTAGGTCACTTTTAACCCTCCTGTTATGTTGCGGGTCAATTTGACCCGTTTCAAAGTTTAAAAATAAAAAAAAAATAGTTAGAAGTATTTTTTCTGCATGAAACTTTTTCTATTTGTCTTAATAGGTGCACTCTATGTATAAAATAAAAATGGTTCATTTTACACACTTGCAGCCCCCTCATTTGTTACATAGATACTGTTTGAAGGGTAAAAAGTTTTAAAAATGTCCAATTCTGTTTGTTTACACACACACACACACACACACACATGCTATTTGTTTACATAATTTAAATAGTTGTAATCCACGTCAACCCAAGCTGAACTCAATGGATTCCCTCGCCTTTGCTTGTGTCTCAGGAGCTCAAGGTCACAGTCACAACACCACACGCACTGGCACCTGATAATAACGCTGTTTATTTACCAGTGCCTGAATGTCATTGAGTGGTTTTAAATAGGATATCTCTAATGGAGGCACTGCTGAGCGGCAAGTCTCTGGCATGTGTTTGAATGCCATGGAAAAAACAGGTCAGTTGAGTTTATCTTTGTTGCCTTCAGAGACATCCTGTCAAACATGGTTTCAGCATCTGCACACCAGTCATCCTGAGCATAAAGAGGTTTGAAAATAGACCTTTATTTCTCCCTTGTGGCAAGCTCATGGTTGCCCAGAAAAAGGAGAGGCAAGGTCTGATCTCCATGACCAAAACACTCTGGTTTCTTGGCTGCAGTTATAATATTCTAAGAGTGTTTATTAATGGAATGAGTCTGGCTGTAAGAGCTGTGAGATTAATAAAGGCTTTCAGAAAGAAAGGACACGCTGCTCAAATTACTCAATGCGCTAACTTGGAAATTAGATGTTATCTGCCTCACAAAGTATGTAAAGTATATTTTTGCTAATTAATAATACAAATGTTCAATATTTTAAACCCTTTAAACGAGCAACTGTTCCCTCTGAACATTTGACCCCTCTAAATATTCATTGTTTCAGAATTTACAGTAACAGATAATGTCAAGCTGTTGTCATGAACATGAATGAGCTTTAGCCTTGAAATTAGCTTATGCTGACTTTGACATGTTAACGGGGGTCTGAAATATTGGCCAAAGTAGTTATTTCATGATACGGCAGATATAAAAACAAACTCTTGATGCCTAGATTTCTTTCTGAAAATTATTATCGTTGATAATTAAGCACTTAGAAAGCAGCACTCAAAGTCAATGGGATAGCTATAACTCCCACTTGCTTCAAAAAAGCACATTGTGACTGAACAAGTATTCATGAATATAACTTATAGAATAGTCAAATGAAATGATACATTAATACCCAACAGCTTAATTATTCCCTTTGGTTGGCGATTCTAGTGCCTGGATCATGAAGAAATACATTATAAACATGCTTATCATGGTGATATTGTATGCTTAGATGGAGATGCAGAGGTGGAAGGGGCTCCTGGAGCCCCACTGGATGTACGCTGTCTGGACGCCAACAAGGATTACATTATTGTTACCTGGAAGCAACCAGCTGTTGAGGGTGGAAACGCCATCTTGGGCTACTTTGTTGACAGGTTTGTAATTTTGCTCTGGTTTGTTAGCTTAGCTAATCCTACAATGCACATGCTCACATTGCTGATAGTTTATAGATAATATTTTTCTTTAAGAATAAAAATACTACCAAAAGAAAAATGTTTCAAAATATAAAGGATCTGGTTCATACTAACCTTGAGTAATTTTTGAAACGTAAGCAAAACAGTGCAAAATTCCAAGCCACAGATTTCCATTGTTACTGGTAAACAAAAATCAAAAAAGAATAACAACTAAGACATAATATCACAGAAGTTGCATTTGTACTTCCGTGTAATGCAATAGCAGGTAAAGCATATTTGCCTCAAATATGTTAGAACCTTTGAAAGAGGAGGAAATTTGAAATTTTTTTTTACCCCAGTAAGATGACAGTCATTAACCTCAAAATATTTTATTCAAGGGTATGACATAAAACAATTCTTGTCATTTTTTGGTTATTGCAAGTAAAACTATATAGTCAATTCAGTTTAATATTCTGCGGTTGTGTTGAACAGATGTGAAGTTGGAACAACTCACTGGGTTCAGTGCAATGACACTCCGGTCAAGTTTGCCCGTTTCCCCGTCACTGGTTTGGTGGAGGGCCGATCCTATATCTTCCGAGTCCGAGCAGTCAACAAGACCGGGATCAGCCACCCGTCTCGAGTCTCTGAACCGGTGGCAGCAATGGATCCGGCCGATCGAGCCCGCATGAGAGGTACTATACCCAGGGGATGCAGCTTTACTAAGCCTGTGGTAAAAAAAAAACTTTGGTAAAAGAGCTAAATTCATTGAGATTCATAATCTTATAAAAGTAAAACATGCTGAGAAAAAAGAAAACTACAGCTAAGCCCTTCTCAGTTTGAAGGTAAGCAAGTTGAAAATATTGAAAATGGAAGATGAATAAAAATCAGGAAATGGTAAACATCAAAATAAAATCAATTACATTTCTGTCAGGCACTTCTGCACCCTGGACTGGCCAAATCATTGTCACAGAGGAGGAGCCAGCAGGTAAGAAAGTCACAGTACTGGATGTCATGTTGCTTACCTGAGGATCGGGACGCATCCAACTCATCCTTTTATGTCTAGAGGGCATTGTTCCTGGCAGACCTCGAGAGTTGCAAGTGACTGAGGCAACCAAAAACTATGTGGTCCTGAGTTGGAAGCCTCCTGGAGAGAAGGGCCTTGAAGGGGTCATGTACTATGTTGAGAAGGTGAATATTGACAAAGTTCTGCAAATTAAATTTTTGTTGCAATTTTAAAATTTTAAAATCTGTTTGACGCTATTGGTTTTGTTTGTCAGTGTGTCTCGGGCACAGATAACTGGCAGAGGGTGAACACAGAGATCCCAGTCAAGTCTCCTCGCTTTGCTCTGTTTGATCTCGCTGAGGGAAAGTCCTACCTGTTCCGTGTCCGCTGCTGCAACTCTGCTGGTGTCGGTGAACCGTCTGAGCCAACTGAAGCCATCACTGTGGGCGACAAGCTTGGTCAGAAGATACAGTAACTTGCAGAACATATATTTTTTCTGGCACATAGTATAATCACAGATGCTTTTCATTTGTTTAACAATGTCTCTGTGGCGTCTTTCTACAAGAGTCAAACACTTTCCTGACTAAAAGTTCAGTTAAAAACAACCTAATTTGGGACACTTTGCTATCTTCACTCTGGTTCAAATCTAGCATAGATTTAAACTAGATGTAGGTAGATTAAAAGTCTAACTTTGACATCATGGAGCCAAAGAAATACCTTCAACACGCTGCCTGCCAACTCTTATATTGACTCTATATCCTTAAATCAGTTTAGCTCATCTTGAAGCCATTAAAAGTATTTCTAACTTATTAGTGTTTAAGAGTAATGAACATCACTATGTAAATAAATCACAACAGTAGTAGCCTAAAGATATGAAATGATCTCATCCGCAGATATCCCATCGGCTCCGGGGAAAGTCGTCCCCACCAGAAACACGGACACATCTGTCGTGGTGAGCTGGGAGGCATCTAAGGACGTCAAAGATTTGGTTGGGTACTACATTGAGTGTAGTATTGTTGAGAGTGATGTGTGGGAGCCATGCAACAACAAGCCTGTTAGGGCAACAAGGTAAAACTACTTCTTTTTTGCTCTTCTGACATTAGTCAGATACAAATCAGCATCTGTTATGGATCATAAATTCAGTTTACTGTCTTGTAGGTTCATCTGCCATGGGTTGGTTACTGGAGAGCAGTACGTGTTCAGGGTGAGGGCTGTGAACGCCGCAGGGCTCAGCCAGTTCTCCCCAATATCAGAGCCAGTGGAAGTAAAAGCTGCGATTGGTAAGTTAAAAGAAAAACATCAGTCACGGGATAAACTGTTATGTTAATAGTCAGAAATAGTGGAAATATTAGATTATTCAACCCTTGTTGTAAAATTGTCATTTGAACTATATATTTTAAGTATTTAATATGGAATAAATGAATTAAGAGTTAACTAAATAGATTACTTTACAAAATGTCTCCTGAATGCACTCAATAGTGTGCCTTTTGACATCTCTCCAGTTATTGATCCCAAATTCAGAAACGTATTTAGTTTACTGGGGGAAAGTGACGGAAGAACAACAATAATAGTAACACTGTTATTTTGTCAAAAGTGTTTTCAGATCTTCATCTGCACTCCCACACTCTCCCTCTTTGTCACTCCAAAATTTTGTTCTACACCACCCTGTTCAGCTGCATTCACCCTACAGACTCCTCACTTCCTGCTTTGCCCGAAGCAGGTTGGGGTCAGGACTTGTATACTTCCTCTATTTTGGATCAACTTGATCCAATTCAGCGGTCGTTACAAACCGGATCAATGTGGTCCACCATTTCCCACAAACCCCCTTTCCTCACATTCACCTTTCCTGGGTCGAGATTGTGTTGGTCTTCACATGGTGCTGAAGGTACCAAAATATGGACCCTCTACACCCTGACAGATCTTTTAGACTACTCCATGTTTTCTTGTTCTAGAATTTGCTTTTGAAGCTAACTTAGCAAATAATTGTTCTGATTGTTCTAACATGCTATATTTGTCAATGCAAAGTTTTAAGAAATTTTTCTGTTTTCTTTATTTTGTCACACTTAAATGTTTGCGATCATCCAACAAATGTTAATATTGGGGGGAAAAAAAACCAATAAATACAAAAGGCTCTGGATTTAAGTCTGGACTTTGAGTAAGTCACATTAATTTGGTTTATTTAGGAACTTTCAGATGTAGATTTCCTGGGTAATGGGTCATTGTTTTTTCTGCACAACCCAATTGTATTCAAGCTAAAGGCCACAACTGATTTCCTGGCTTTATAACATCCAGACTGATTTAGGTCGTTGAATTTGTTGCTCATCTCTTCGCTTTTGAAATCTTTTAGCCTACTACATGGTCTCAGATGGGTTCTATGTACAGGATTTTTTAATTCTACAGATATGGCAGTTATCAGGCCTGGGTGTGTCTAGTGTAATAACATTAAAGTGTGACAAAAAGCAAAATAAGACAAAGTCTATAAGGGGGCAAATACATTCTAATGGCAGTGCAGCATGTGCAAAAGTATTGTAATCGTCAATAAGCACCTCTCTGTTCCTAACAAAATCTTTCTCCAGCATCCTAAATAACAAAGCCTTTAGATGTCTGTCATTCACTGGCTGATTTAATGCTGAGAGTCTTTTTGTACTTATGAAACACACTCAGAAGCAATGCCAACGTATTTATCTTTTAGGCAGATGTTTGGTAAATGTGATTTTAATCATATTTGTCCAACATGTGTTAAAATTGATTATTATTTTTAATAAAAGGGGAAAAAAAATCCTAGAAGAAACCCAAACATGAACAAATAGCTAAGAATGTCTTCCCATTAATATAAAGTCATGTTGGAAAAAAAATGTTGTTCATAAAAATACGACCATAACAGAACAATGAGTGCCTTGTAGATCGGTTGGCATTGTTTTTGAACATCATAAGTTGTTGGTGCATGTTCTCATATTCCTAAATTCTTCTCACATGGATGTCACCTGTTGGTCATCTTGTCTTCATTTTCCCTCCCAGTCAGATGAAGACATTGCTTTGTATTTTATAGGCTGATGTGCTGAATATTGTGTTTATCTGTTCATGTTTTCTTTTTTCTGCTGTGCTCCATTATTGTTTTGTGATTTAGTTGCAAAATATTGTTGTTGCCTGGTTTAAGTCATTGTTTATGCTTTTCTTTGCTAACACCCATAGGGGGCGGCATTCCACACGGTGTGTTTTCGAAGATGGGGCCGGGGGGTAACGCGTGCCCACTAACCGAGCACGAGCCACGCTGGACGGACAAGCATGAAACTGTCCAGCCTTCCCATTTCACTGTTGAAAGGCACAATAAACCTCAGGCTGACACTGAAAGCAGAGAGGGGGTCAGGCTTGACCAGAACCCCTTCTCAGAGTCAGGCTCAGCTTCTGAATTTCTTACTGATAAAATTTCAGCTGTACACTTTGAGACAGTCATTCAGATTCAGGATCAAACTGCTGTGGTGGACAAAAAACCCGGTGGAGCACGTAAGTTCACTGTAGAGGGTCCTGGTAAATAGCAGAGTGCAAAGACCAGGAGAGAACCTGAAACTCTTTAGTGGATGCTGCAGCAAATTAACAGAAAGAAGCATAATATATTCATTTTTTTCTGTCACCCAAGTTTACTGCACCTTGCAAAAGTACACAAGTTTATGCCCCTTGAGCTATATCACATAATTTTACCACCACAAACTTCAGTCTATTATTGGGATTTTATGAGACAGACCAATGGAAGAAAGTGGATGATTATAAAGAGGAAGAAAACTGTAACACAACTTTCATATTTTTAACAAATAAACATTTTAAAAGTGTGTAATTAGGCTTTTGAGTCAGTACATTGTAGAACCATGTTTTGCTGCAATTACAGTTGCAAGTCTTTGTGGAATGTCTCTACTGAAGACTGAACTTATTTTTTCTTCTTTAAGAAAAGCTCAAGCTCGGTCGAATTAGATGAAAAGCATCTATAGACCTTAATTCTCAAAAGTTTTAAACAGTTTTGAGGTGTTGGTGGTAACCTGTTTAGGAACCATTGACCGCATGGCTCCATTTTTCCAATGATGGATTGAACAACTCTCTGTGACATGTGATTTTATGATGTTGTGCCCTCCGTTAAACTTCTCTGCAACCTTGTATCCAAACTTGGTCTCTAACAAACCTTTGAGATCTTGACAGTGCAGATGAATTTAAATTATAGTTCTTAATCATATGACTTTGGAAGGATTACAAACACATACATGCTTCTTAAAATTCAGTAGATTTTATATCAGTAACTGTGTAATGGACGCTGAATACCACAAATAAATAAAAGCCACCCACTTCTTCACACTTATGCACTACTTTCTAGTGATCTGATGCATAAAATCCCATTAATATACATTAAAGTTTGTGACAATGTGAGAAAGGTTCAAGATCTTTTTATTCTTTACAAAACATTGTACTAAAATAAATATAAATATGACAAATGAAAAACTCCACCTGCACTCTTCTGTATTAAAGGTAAGTCTTCACCAGTTCCTTCTTTAACTAAGAACTTAGTTCTTAACATAGAACATAGTTCCTTATCAGTACTTAGCCCTGAGTCACTTCACGACTCGTCTGCCTGTCATCCGTCACCTCAGCACCAGCTTCCGCTTTCCTGATGATTCCCCCTGAGCACTTTAGCTTTCAAACATGCAGAAGCTTTTCATGTCTGGAGTCTCTCAGTCTGAGTCTGCCCCAGAAATGGACAACCAAGAGCAGGACACTTGACCTTTCTGGAAATGAAACACTCCAGAAATCCAACTCTTGGGACACTATGAGCCCAATTCCAGCCAAAAAGTACACCAAGTTCACAGTTACACTCTTAGTTGTGTTTCTGTAGTGCTCATAAACATTATGTGATATTTTACTGAATATGAGGGTATTCTGTATTTGTTGTGAACATATTCAGTATTTAATTCCTTAGTAACATATGTAAAGGAATATTAAAACAGTTTGATTTAATAAAGATGAGTGCATTAGACCAGATGTGGTCAGTTTCCTGTTATTTCACTTTACCATGAGCACGGTCTCTCTGTTGAGGCGATGGTGTTAACTTGAACTTTTCTGTCCCAGCGTCTCCTGCTCCACCCTATGGCATCACCGTTCTGGAGTGTGTACGCGACGCCATGGTGCTCTCTTGGAAGCAGCCAACCTTCGTTGGAGGAGCTGACATCACCGGCTATTTTGTAGATTACCGTGAGGTCGTTGATGGCGTGCCGGGGAAATGGCACGAGGCCAATGTGAAGGCTGTGAGCGAGAGGGCCTACAGGGTGAGCACACAGGAGCCCTTTCTATGTCCAGATGTTTTGCAGCTGTGTGCTTGAAAGCAGGTAATTTATCTGGTTGTGTCTGTGCCCGCCAGGTGTCGGAGCTGCGGGAAAACAGAAAGTATCAGTTCCAGGTGCGAGCTGCTAACATGGCGGGCGTCGGGATCCCATCAATGCCCAGTAACACCTTCCTGTGTGAGGAGTGGACCATTGCTGTACCAGGTTGGTTGCTCAAGCTGGAACTCAAGATCCTAAAAACCTTATCTCGTTCTTAATTGATTAAATTCATTACTAAAATTAATCAATAGTGATTATGCTTTGGTTTTGTAGAATCCAGACCACTGGTCATATTTTGCTTTAAACATTTCTCCCCACATCCTGGTATTGATTAGTCACTGCACTCTTAGAAAATATTTAGGAAAGAAGCCGACCCACAGCATTATGGATTCTCCACCATACATAATAATCAAGGACATGGTGTGATTTTCCACATTTTCACTATGTCAAAAAAAGAAAAAAAACTGTGGTATAAAATTAAAAGTTGAAAGATGGTGTAAAAATGTGGTAGAAAAGTTGTAAAGGTTAAATTTCAACATGAAATATGGACAAAAAGTTTATATTTGCTGAAAGACACTGTATGTATCTGCAAAATAAAGGCAATGATTGGTTGACTTAACAGCAATTAAAAATGTGTAATGTTACTCAGTGTTTGGATGGTTTGCTACTTATTCTAATTTTCAAAAAATCTGAATAATTTTTTGAAAAATTATTCTATTTTTCAATTATTATACTTAATTATTCTTAGAGATTTTTATACATCTATAAAAATGTATGAATTTATAATTTTTAGAAACGTATAAAAATTAAGAATATCAAATGGAAACATCTGAGAAGAGACTTTATCACAATATGATTAATTTAACCAACAAATCTGTTGTCATATATACTGTAGAATTATACAGACCAGAGAAATAAGACTGCAAATTATTTTTGCTACTTTTACCAACAAATTATGAATAATCTTTTCTAGACTAAATCAGTTTACAACTGAAGCTAAACTTCTAATTTTCTAAAACTATTACATATTTTCCTACAGGACCTCCTCACGATCTGCAGGTTTTAGAGGTGCGTAGTGATTCCCTGGTGTTGCTGTGGAAACCTCCCGTGTACCAGGGCCGCGATCCGGTCAACGGTTTCTACGTTGACATCAAGGAAGGAGATGCACCGGAGGAAGACTGGAGGGGCGTCAACACCAAGGCTGCAGAGAAAACGTACCTCAAGGTTATTACATGGAGTCCATTTGGAGCATTTTCTCCTAAAACAGGACTGTACAAGCTGTCTTATCTGGGCGCTGTCTCTAAAATTTGCAGGTTAAAGATCTTAAGGAAGGACAGACGTATGTGCTGAGAGTGCGTGCTCAGAATAAAGCTGGTGTGGGCAAAACCTCAGATGTTACAGAGCCAGTCCTAGCTCTGACCAAACCGGGTAGGTAAACGGTGATAAAGGGGCAGATATCATGTAATGTGAATGTCCTGAACTGGTCATCATCTATTTGGCTTTCAGGCACTAAGGAGATAGTCGTGGAAGTCGATGATGATGGTGTAATCTCCCTGAACTTTGAATGCTCTAACCTGACGCCTGACTCCAAATTTGTGTGGTCCAAGGATTATGAAGAAATCACAGACTCCAGTCGTCTGACCATAGAGACCAAGGGAAACAAGTGAGATGACTCAGTCTGTATTATTACATTCAGACTAGAAAGGATATGGAACCCTGCTTTGGTTGTCCTCCGTGGTTGTCCCATTTTCAGTTTTCTGGCAGAGAGAACCATTTCATTTATATGAAGCATCCTAATATGTTGTTATGTCTGTTATCTTATCTTTGGGGACAGAAAATTAAAAACTGCATTTTTCATGTTTTTAATTTATTTTTAGCATCAGATGTGGTTGTGACCATAAAAGTTTAATTTCTTTAAAGGCTTTGGCAGGGTGCCACCAAATGAAGGGTGTGCCACTTTTAGCCAACGAGTTGATAAAGAAAATAATTCTTTCAATATTTTATATCTGTTTGCATCAGTATTATCCTCGTTTTTTCCAATGACCTTTACATGTTGCTGTCATTGTACATTCAACTTAAGATTGCATAAATCCTAACACAAGCTTTGTTTTCACTTTGTGTTCAGATCCAAAACCGTTTTCAACAGTCCTGGGGAGGAGGACATTGGTGTCTACTCATGTCTTGTCACCCATACTGATGGTGCTTCATCCAGCTACACTCTTTCTGAAGAAGGTGGAAACTTTTTCTTTTAACAAAGCAACTAAAGAACAGATCAGGCCCCAGTTTCATTCACAATCTTTTGTTGTTCCTCAGAGCTAAAGAGGCTGCTGGAGGTTAGTCATGACCACAAATTTCCAAGTAAGTGCTTCAAAATTTCTCTTGAGATGGGACTTTTTCTTTGTTTCTATGGTCATGTCTTGCAAGAAGACTCTGCATTTTCTCTTCACACCAGTTATTCCACTGAAGTCAGACCTGGCAGTCGAGTTACAGGAGAAGGGCAGAGTGCGCTTCTGGCTGCAGGCGGCGCAAATGTCATCGAACGGCAAAGTGGATTACGTTTTCAATGATAACGTTCTCTCCCAGGGAGATGTCAGTGAGATGTTCAACTCTTTCTTCATGAAAAGTTAACATTTGTAATAGAGAGAAAAAAACATTGCTTTTTTTTTGAAAAAAAAAAAAAATTTCTACAGAAATACAAAATGAACTTTGACAAGAACACCGGTGTGATTGAGATGTTCATGGAGTCTCTGACTCCTCAAGATGAAGGGACTTACACTTTCCAGCTGAACGACGGAAAAGCAACAAATCAGTCCAGCTTGGTCCTGATAGGTGATGGTACGTTAAGTTGAACAAACAAATGGAAAACATTTCTTACATTTTACTGAGTTACAAGCAGAAAGACCCCTTTCTTTGCAACAACTGCATGAAATGTTATAGGGAAAAATAAAAAGAGGGCTGTACAAAGTGCTGCCAATACACTTTGTCTGTAACTGGTGTAAAATATTTTTTATGTGGCATTTTTTTTCTACATTTACAGATTAATGTCAATGCAAATGTGGAAGCATGCTTTGGGAGTGTTTTGCCACTAGAGGGCAGAAAAAGATCTGTCAAATTATTGAAGAACTGAACACACACAGAGTTTCACACATAGATGTGCTTTGCCAAAGGGAGTTTAGCCTCTAAAACAGTTAAAATGTAATTCAAAACTCATATTGTCATTTCTTATTCATGTTAATTAAGCCCCCTCTCCCTACAGCCTCTAACCCCCAACATGTTTACTGGATTATGTTATTGGAATAAAACTATTCCTCTATATTTTGAGCCAAAGACTCTGACCACTGTTTACTCTTTTCGCTTTAAGTGTTCAAGCAGCTGCAGAAAGAATCAGAGTTCCAGAGAAAGGAATGGTTCAGAAAGCAAGGTAATGTAAACATACGTAACAAGCACAACTACTTTTCTATTTGAGTGATCTCCACTTCCTTTGTCAAAGAAGTCAGAAAATCAGCTTAGATTCAGAATAAATCAAAACTTCTGTTGTTGTAACTGATAGTCAGTAATAACATTTGTTTACATGTCTCAGGTCCTCATTTTATTGAAGGCTTGAGTTGGGAGGTAACGCCAGATTGCTGCGTGATACTCAAGTGCAAGGTGAGTCTTAGACGTAGAGAAGCACATTCCCCTCCACACACACTTTTTTGAATACTTCAAGTCTAAAAATACCCCTCTTCTTGGCTACATCCCAGGTTGGCAACATAAAGAAGGATACCTCGGCTCTGTGGCACAAAGACGGACATCAGATCAAAGCCGATGAGCAACTCGGCTTCACAGAGGGAGTTCTCAAACTGGAAATTGCCCAGGTGAGAAAAAACAGAAGACACCTTAGTAACGTGATATAATGTCTTGCTGGGATATAACTGTTTTCAGACACTATGCTATCTTAAGCAGAAGCTCTGTCTACAGCAATGAAGATTTAGTCAAATTTAATAGTTTAAATACTTCTATATGAATTAATTTGTACAGTAAACACTGTACAAATACTGCCACACAAGCTTATTTCCATAACAAGAGAAATAAACAAAGCTTCTGGATTGGCTGCTTTGCAAATACTGAACCGCACATAGCTGATGATCCACTGTACGCCAAGCAGGAGAACGTCTTTAATAATTTTATGTTCCACAAAATATGTTGTTTTTTTTTTCATTTGAATAACCATGTGAAATGCATCTTAGATATATTGACATTTGTAACAAACAAGATGCTGCTTTGGCAACTATTAAAGCAAAAAAAATAATTAATTTGATACTTAGTTTTATTTCTAGAAGTATATCATAATGATTTAAAACAAATGACATGTTACATAGAGTTCCCTGTCTTTAAATTTAGCTTATATCTTTCAAATGTCAAATAATTAATTCTTCACTATTATGGTTGATGATAACTCAGCTTTAGAAGCAGCAGACTATCCAAATCTGTTATTCCTGAAGAGGTTTTAGTGCTTTTGAAAATTGAAATTAAACAAGAAGCACTAGTATGTTTTCCGATTGTTACAAAATTCTGCATTCCATTAGAGATGCACTTGCATTAATTTTACTTTCCTGTTTTGGCAGATTTCCAGAAAGGATTCTGGTGTGTATGAGGTTGTTCTAAAGGATGAGAGAGGAAAGGACACATCCACACTGAATCTGACAGATCAAGGTAGCACTTCCAGAGTCAGTCTGTAAAAACAGCTTGTGATCCACTTTGCATCACCATTTTTACTCCTTTTCAGGTTTCAAAGAATTGATGAATGAAGTTTTCAGCTTTATTGGTGAGGAGAAACATGTTTTCTGCATCCTATTTATAATTTCTTAAAACATAACTGTTAAAAATAACTGTTTTGTCGTCACTGCTTTTAGCTAATTCCTCCACTCCACTGAAGATCACAAGCACAGATGAGGGAATTCGACTCTACACATTTGTCAGCATCTACAACGACTTGCTCCAAGTCACATGGCACTACAAGTCAGTTTAAGGGAACAGGCTGCTCTTCTTTTTATTATCCAGCACACACATATCATTAATACACACAGAGCAAGCTTTTTGTGCATGTTCTTGCTTGTTTTTATTTCTCAAAGCAGTCTGTGTTTGCACGTGTTTTGCCTTTCGTTTTTCTAACAGGGACTCGGCGATCTCCTTCTCTGACCGTATAAAGAGCGGTGTGGTTGGAGAACAGCTGTGGCTTCAGATCACAGAGCCCACAGAGAAAGACATGGGAAAATACGCCATAGAGTTTTACGATGGAAAGGGCGGTCTCAGGAGAACAGTGGAACTCTCTGGTCAAGGTGATTTTCAAGGACTTTGACTAGACCTGAGCTGTACTCAGTTTTGATATGTGAATGTCTCTTAGCAGACGTGTACAGAGCAGATTAATGAAGTGTTGTTTTTTCTTTTAGCATTTGATGATGCTTTTGCAGAATTTCAGAGACTCAAGTAAGTTTGTGCTAACCGTTCTGTAACTTCAAAGTGGCCATTTTATTAGGTACACATTTTAACACCCGTAGAGTATGTAGCCATTCATGTAAGTTTAGAGTGAAAAAAAGTACCACTAGAAGTATTTTATTCTTGCATCTTTAACAGACCATATCCGAGCCAGCAGCTAAAAAAGAAAACACAACAAAAGAAACACATTGTCTTCAACTTAGATGAATGTCTCCGTCTTCTCTCATTTTCTTGTGAGAAAGCACTTATTAATATTAATTTTAGCAACCACATTAAATACTTCTAACATACTACAGGCACAGTGCTCTTAGTAAATAGTGTGGTGAGGAAAGATAAAGCTTTACACAAAACCTCAGTGAGTTTGATCTAAATTATGGCTTTGATTCTTGTTTTATTTTGTTGCTTTTTTCTTTGTATCCTCAGAGCTGCAGCTATTGCAGAAAGAAGTAAGTATTAACTCATTTTTAAAGTCATAGTCGAAGCCCTAACTGCTTGAAGAGAATAAAATCTTTCTTACAACTTTTTGTAAAATGAGCTTCATCATAGCTCTTTGTTGTGAGGTAATGGCACAAGCCACATTTACTTCATTCATTTTTAGACAATGAGATAAATTAGACACTTTAAGAGGTATCTTAAATTAAATTAAACTGTTCCTTATGCTAAGATCGTGCTCGAGTGGCAGGAGGCCTGCCTGACGTGGTGACTATACAGGAGGGCAAGGTAAAGAAACAGTGTTGACTTTACAGTGGCCTTGTCTCCATCTCTACTATGCAAGACTAAAAGAGGTGATTTTTTGGTATATTTGTACATTTCTCTACCTCAGGCTCTCAATCTCACCTGCAACATTTCGGGCAACCCCGTGCCAGAGGTCACCTGGCTGAAGAACGACCGGGAGATCACCTCCGATGAGCATTGCATCCTGAAGTTTGAGTCAGGCAAGTTTGCCAGCTTCACCATCACCGGCGTGAACACGTCGGACTCCGGCAAGTACAGCATTCTGGTGAAGAACAAGTTCGGCACAGAGAGCGGCGACTTCACCGTAAGTGTGTTCATCCCGGAGTCAGGCAGGAAATAGTACTAGTGGTCCAAGTCTTATAGTAAATACCTGTAAATGGAGTTCACTGGAAGGAAAAAAAAAAAGAGCTGGAGGATGCTTTTGACGTTCAGTGTCTAAATGAAACTTGAAAGGTGCTGCGTCGGAACTTAAAACTTAAAGCAGTTTCTGTGAGAGTTGATCTCCATGTTTCATCCAACACTAACTAATTTGAATAAATATGGTTATTTCTTCCGAATCCAAATATTACTGGTGCAATTTCTGTTTGTGTAAAGTTGTAGCATGCAGAAGAAAGTATTAGCTTTAGAAGAATAAATAAAACTTCTTCACTTAACAAAAGAAAAATACCTGCTAAGCTGTTTGAATCAAATGCTTTGATCTAGAAAATGTTAGTTTACATGGAACATCTATTAAAACATGAATGTTTTCACATTTGCTGCAGATTTTTGCAAGCTGCGCTACTCACCAAGTCAAAAATAGAATGTTCTCTTTTCTTGAATCTCTTCACAAATTCTAAGACAACTGATAGTGTTAACGTTAGTATCATTTCACGATCATTTCCCAATAACGTAAAACAATAAAAGCTAAAGACCCAGAGCTTCTCATCAAGAAATATTCGCCTTAATTATGAGTACAACAGTTCAGGCCCCAGTTGAACATGAAGTTAATATTGTTGATGTGTTTTTGGTGCAAATAAAATTAGTAGCAAATGTGTTAAAACATGAGTAATTTCATTAGATTGTATGTTTCTGCCACTTTAATTGTGACACCCTGACATCACTTTGTTCCACTGTCTCTAGTCAGTATTCTATGTCTGCACATTACTTTTAATGTTTTTCACTGTTGTCATGACAAACCCATCACAATCACTGTTATTACTGATGACAGTAGTTATCGCTCCACTTCTTGTTGCCCTGTTTCCTGATTAAACTAATAAATATTGGCATGTATCCCCACTTCCTCCTCCCTCTCCTTTATGAGTCGCCTCACTTTGATTGCACCGTTCACCTTTCTCATTCCACGCTCTCCTTTCAGCTCACTCCTTTGTTCCTGTAGGCACAGTTTCTATAGAGCAGGAGAAACTGAAGATCTACCACCTGCATGGAGACATGTCGCCTCAACCCTGCAATAAAACTTAATTTGTTATAAGAGAACCAGAGAAGATGAAATAAAACCAGGAATTAAGCAAAATAAATAAATAAATATATATATATATATATATATATATATATATATATATATATATATATATATATATATATATATATATATAAAAATTAAGAGTGTAGTTTTTTCCACAAGACTAAGTAAGCAATGTTATTGTCAGAAGCTTTAATTCATGATTCATGAAATTTTATCACCATGAAAGTATGAAATCAACTATTTACATGAACTGTATAAAAAAAAGACACGACTGCTTTTATCTACTGTCTGACATTAAATCAGAATGAACTTTAACCTTTTTACTTTTTGTAAAATCTTAGAATAATGAGAGAGAATCTTTGAGATTCTTTTGTAATAGTTTTTTTTTTTCATGTAAGCGTATGCTGATTCACAAAATTAAGTTAATTAAGAATATGTTTTTGAGTTAAATCCTCAAAAAGCAAAAGCAAAAGATGTTTAACACATACTGGCTAATGCTGGTAAAATATTATCGCTGTTCAGGAAGCCATCATTACACCACAACATGAACGATTACAGTTTGCAAGTACACTAAGAGAAACGACTTAAATGTCTGGAGACACACCCTGCGTTCTCATGAAACAATGTGTTTGGTCATAAAGACCATAATTACATTTGAGTGTTTTGCTGCAGCAGGGACTGCACTTTTCCAAACAGACAGTATAATGAGGACATTGCATGGAGAAACAAAAAAAGCCTCTCTGAACATCAACAATTAGGTGAAAAGCCTGCACAAATGGGTTCCAAGTGGACAGTGAACTACAAATGATTGTTAATGTGGCTTAAGAACAATAAAGTCACTGCTTTAAAGTGGCTACACACCTTCACATCCCATAAAAAATGACTGGGCAGAGCTGGAAAGGGTGAGATAGGTAGCCTACAAATCTGACTCACATCTGTGAGGAGGGATTGACCAAAACTCCAGGAAATTGTTGTAAGAAGCTTGTGGAGAGAAAACCCAGGTTGCAAGTCATGTACTTTCAAAGCCAGTTCTACCAAGTACTAACGGAATCTCTTATTATTTTGGGATCTAGCAAATGGAAATCCTAATCTTGACCTAAAACAGAAAGCTTTGTCTGTTTAGATGTCAGAAAATGAGAAAAACAAGGTTATCAGCTTAATTTTATCCATTGTAAACAAATGTCTAGTTTGATCAGTGCAGTTTATATCAATATTTTCATTTGTTTTGCTATTTTGTTGCAAATTGGAGCCATATTTTCGACCTGTCAGATCTCTACTCTCAAACAGGAAAGTCTATGTTGACAACACATAAGGCATTGGTCACTTGATCAAAGTCCTTCTGAATATATTTTATATTCCTTTTAATTCAGCTCCACCTACAATGATTACAATGATTCTTACTTGTAATCTGAACGGCTGCAGTAAAAACATCTGGGCTATATGTAAAAAATCTTTTATATATGGACAATCTGGAATAAAATACATTAAATCATTGTGTGAAGAAGGCCAGGTCAGACCGATTTCCTCATTAACAAATTTCAGCAAGCATTTCAAGACAAGACAGCATAAAAACATAATTGCTGCAGATTTGCTTATAGGAAATATAAAACACTCTGAAAGCACCATTTATTGGAAAAGGATGCATTCACATTAATATATTGAGCATCTTGGTCATCACTGACAGGTCAGACCTCAGTGAATGGGTAAGTATGATGATTAATTTTTAATGACTTTATGATGATTCATTCTATCTGCAGAGCTTCATTACATGAAGATGTCTTACCCCATTTGTTCTTCGTCCAGCTCGAGATCACAGAGGGGACGCCTGACTTGGGCGTGACCTCCTACTGGACTGATGCTGAAGGGAATGTGGTTTTCAACCCAAATACTTCAGAAGAAAAAATTAAAACCTCAGTCACAGGAATGAAAAAGCCAAAACGAAAAGGTGAGCAGACTTATACAAGCAAGAGTCGTCTGTACACTGCAGGATGGTTTGTTTCACTAAGAAATATCCTCTCACAGAGTCTGTAGCTAGAGATCCTGCTAAAAAGATGGAAGACAAAAAGGAGGGCAGCAGCAGCAGGGGTTTGGAAACAGAAAAGATGACGGATGATGACTCAACAGAGACAAAATCTTCAAAGTCAGACGGACCAGTGGATACTAAAGAAATTTTGTTGGAGAAGTCATCCTCTGCTGAGACAGAAGCCAAAACAGCCTAAAAAAACCCCACAAAACACTTTTTGACATAGAAATGGATTCTTAAATGTTAATGATAATCTCCTTTTTAACATAAAAATTGTAACCAAACAGGATTTTTGGAATTCACACATCTTTATGTTGAGTTTTTCTTTTGCAATGGGCAAGAGCTTATCTGTCAGAAAATGCAGGAAAGAGGCCTAAAGCACATGAACAGAGAAAACACATATGACACATTCTTGTGGTGAAACAGCACAATTAGGTTAACTTAGTGAAGAAACAAATTAGTTTCACAGTGTTTTTGTTTAATTTTTGTTCACTTACAACAAAACAGTGACAATTGTAATGATTAAATGGAAAAATGCTGTTACCACACATCTGGAGTTGATATACTTCAGAATTTCAGCTACCACAACAACACAGACAAACCCGGATTGTTCACGAGGTTTACTTTTATTTTTTTGGGGAAGTGAAAACAGCTACTTCCCTTCCGTCCATAGAACATGTGAATAGGACATTGTGTTTCCGTCTTTCTACAAAAGCCCGGCACAACGCTTCTTTTTCATCCACATCAGCCTTTTTTTATTTTGCAATGTGTCTGTACAGTTGATCTATTTTGGAATAAAGCCTTGAAAATCCACCACCTGCAGATCTCCTGTTCAGAAAGCATAAATAAATTAACTCACTGAAACAAATGAACTCTTTACATTTTGTTTCATTGCACAAATAAATATAAGTTTTGGTATTCAACATGTTTCTATTAACTAATTATGACAAATATCATGTAAAGGTTTGACAGACTGCTGTTTGGGAATGCATCATGCTCTATTTGTTCCTGTTTGTAATCCTGTTTTTGATCACAGTATGCAAATACATTTGAATATACCAAGAGAGTATTTCTGTTAACATTTATATTTGTAAACATAATAAATCCAAAAACTCTCAAGTGTGATTAAAAGCAAAGCTTCATGAAAGAAATACATTTATGAAACTTTTTTCTTACAATTGAAATTAACATGAGGTACTTGTCTTTTTACAAACACAGTTTAAAATCTCTTTCATATTTCCATCTGATGACTTGTATTCACATGCTGACTTTGGTGCCCCAAAATCTCTTTTCAATTAATTCAAGAAAGACTGACCCAAATCCTGCTGTTATTGCTGAGAATAGACATTTTTTTTCAGTTGAGCCCTAAAGAATTTGCAAACTACTATATTTTAATAAGCCAACTGTGCAAAATCCCATGTTAAGTTTAACCATTGTCAATAATTTACACACCCATTGCCCCACAGAAAATCTCACTTTATTTGAATAAAATATTACGCACTCATATTTTGTTCATCCATCCCTGCTTATCCTGACCTTAAGTGCAACTTCCGCCACTCATAGAAATTATAATAATTTTTTTGTTGGTTTGTTAGGGTTTTGGACAAGAGACAGAAACTTTAGACATCACTATCCCAGGATATTTTAATACCCTAAAACTAATTTCCATACTAAGGAATCTGAAAATAAATTACTGCGTTCAATATGTTGTAACTACGTAACAAACTGTCGCAGTTCAGTATAATATGGTGGCTATTATAGCTTAAGCAATTGTGGAGAAGAATGCTCTCTTATCAGCTTCATCACCTGTCCTTGCGCGACGCTGTCGCATCAGCGCGTGCCGGTCACGTGATCATCAACAGAAGCGGCAGCAGGAGGGCGAGGAGAGGAGGAAACCGACAAGTGCAGGTGTTATGCCGAGAAACGCTTGCCTGCCGAGAATTGCATGTCCTTTCGCGGGAGCGCGCATCGCTCTAAACTCTCGCATATTGATGAGAAAACGAAGAGGAAACTTTTAAAGATATTCGTAACATTATCACGTTTCTTAACCATGTAAGCCCTAAAACGGAGGGCTTTATTTCTCAGATTAGAACATTTTATATCACTCTTAACTGTCTAGTCTATTAATGTAATTTGTGAACCTGGCAATATTTGCTTCCCCTCTCTATTGTCCTGTTGATATGAAACTTATAGCGGTAACTAAGATAACAAGTGTCATTATGTAGAAAAGGTGAAATCCCTCTTAACTCTTCATTTCTTCAAGTTAGCAGGGGGATGCAATTTTTGGCAATACGTGTTTTGTTCCTGCCAGTATTTGCATGCCCTCTCTATTTTCCTCAAATGTTATCCTATTGATGTGAAACTCATACCAGTAGTTCATAGAACTACACTGATGGGGTAGAAAATGTGATTAGCAGGAACATCTTCGGTCAGATTTCAGTGCGTTTTCTCATTAATATGCGAAAGTTTAGATCGATGCGCACTCCCGCGACAGGGCATGCAATTTTCGGAAGGCATGCGTTTCTCGGCATAACACCTGTTGGAGGAACAGATAAACGGACTGTGTGTCTGCCTGCTACCGGAGAACCTCTATTCCCTTCAGGTAGGAAGATTTACGCGCTCCGTCTTCACTGTACGCTCCTTTAACAGGTTCAGAAAATAAAATATACCTCTGACTCCCGTCTTTGACGTAACTGAAGGGTTGTCATTTAAACAGCATTTAAAGTTTCGAGCCGTGAATTTTAACTAAACCGACATAAACCGATTCTAACTCATAGATTAACTTTTGCTTTATGTAAAAGAAACGCTCGTTACGTTTTAGTTATTACCTTGTTTTGTCTTCTCATAAAACTCTTGTCAGATTACGAAAAACCTCTCTGTAGATAAGCATCCTAGCGTTTTATTAAGCTATGTTTAATTAAAAAATGTCCTCTCACATTACTGGTAGATTGTATTGTTTACACGTAAATGAGATGATGATAAACATAAACAACATTTACTCCCCTTCTTTGCTGGCTGATGCAGGCTATTTCCCAGAAATGACACGGATGATACAGGAAAGCACAGTATTGCTGAATGAGTTGATTAATTTACTTTCAAATTACCCAACTACCTCCGGAAAAACACCACTGCAAACACACACACACACACTCACCCCTGCACGCACAGGCACGTACACACACATATCTATCTATCTATCTATCTATCTATCTATCTATCTATCTATCTATCTATCTATCTATCTATCTATCTATCTATCTATCTATCTATCTATCTATCTATCTATCTATCTATCTATCTATCTATCTATCTATCTATCTATCTATCTATCTATCTATGCTGTAATTTTCTTTTCAGCAACAACTGACTTATCTAGTGAATAACTACATTAAATTTGTCATGATCCATTTATTAGAAATAACAGTCACAAACTCAGGAAGGCAAAAGCAGCCATGGCTGTCCTACAGTCACATGGGGAAGCTGTCCAGTCAGTGGGAGAAACGTGCAGTGGCAGGGAAAGCTAGATTTGGCCTAATCTTGTTAACCGGATTAACGCTTCTCAAGACTTAGTAATGTCACCCCACAGGGAGAGAGAGAGAGAGAGAGAGAGAGAGAGAGAGAGAGAGAGAGAGAGAAAGAGGGAGTAGATGGGACATCAGTGTGCTGGATTTCTTTGATAAAGTATAAGGCACTTTGTGTAACCCTCCTAGCACCCAAAAATAAACTCTGTAATTAGAATGCATGATATAACAGACAAACAGTTCTTTTCGAAAGAGGAAGTGTGGCTTAATGTCACTTAGCAATGAAGAGTATAAATGTTTCAAATGTTTGTTTTCAAATAAAACACATGTTTATAACAGTGGATGTAGGTTGATATTCAGTGATGCTGTGAATTAACTGATGTTGAAGTTTGAAAACTGGGTCATCTTTTTGGAGAACTATTAATATAAGCATTTTAATGGGTTTAATAGCAGTGCACTAAAACACATGGAACAATATAATATTACAGGAACATTGACTGTCATGCTGCTAGAACTGCAGATCAGCTGTTGATCTGCAGGTAGTTTTCCCACAACACTGTATGTTGTTGTGGCCGGAAAAGTCACCTAAAGCAAATGATGTGGGTTAATGCAGTGGTCCTTAAGCAACAGAGTCATGCAACTTTTAGATGTGTTCCTTGTCACACATGCTGGGATTAAAAGGCTAACCTATCTCCCCTGCATGCAGTCAAGTACAAGGCTCTACTAAAGAACTAATTTTGGAGCCAGGTGAGCTGAGGACTGGAGTTTGAGCCCACTGGGTTAATTAAGGGAAAGTAAAATATTGACATTATCTGCAGTTGCACATTTTCTCATTTACTTGTCAGAAAAAAAACCCAGGAAGAGCAGTTAATGCCTCATCAGATGTTTTGTGCTGATGGTGAACATGTAAGAAATAAAAGCTGCTTTCTTCAAAAGCAGTTTCTTAGCTGGTTAACTTTATGCTCACAAACAGCTTACATGGTTTGTCTATTGACACTTTTTTGCTGTTGTTATTTCAGTTATTTCCAAGATTTTTCCCCCATAATCCTCTGGCAAAAAGTGTTTCTAGCTGAGAGACTGTTCAAATGCAAAAAATAGCATTTGTTACTGTTTAGGAAGTAAAAGGTTTATTTCCTAAACATCACATTATTATAGGATGGCACCACACCAGGTAGTCAAATTCCAACTAAATATAATGTAGAGTTGTCTAAGGTGTCTTAGTGTGCAACAGCAGACATATCTGCTTTGTCCATTAAATTATTATTGATCAGGTTTACTGTAATGTGCAGGGGAAGCCTCAGAAGCACAATATTCATAGTGTAATGTCATCAGTATAGAAGACCCTGGCTCTTGCTGTAACTCTATTTTTAATTGCTAAGCAGCCAGATTTGTTGAACTATGATCACTGTGTAAGAAATTAGAAATTAGGAAACTGAACGAGTTAATTTAGTCCACAATGGTACCAACATCCAGCTATTTTGCAATGTTTAAAGAGATTTCTGGTGCACAGGATGGTGGTGCCCGGGGTCTGGTGCCAAGTTATGTAAGGATTTTAGAGTTCAGATTGGGGGTAATTTTCCCTCAAAGTTCATGCAGAAGGGTCTAAGGAGCTGTGGCACTGAGAAGAGGAGGCTAGCAGAGGAAAATGCTGTAGTGGACAAGTTTGTAGTTTACCTTAATGATGATGATGTAACATGGAGGTTTCAGGAAAGATACCAGCAGAGCAGCAGAAGAACCAGCAGCTGCACTTTAAGACCCCATGGACTCTGGTTAGTTCAAATCATGGCTTTGCTTTTGACTACGAGACGTCCTCTTTTCTTCCTCTGTGAATCTCTGTCATAGTAGAAACAAATGTTGTATGGTTGTCAGAATGAGGAAACAAAAAATAATGACCAAATTGAATTGATTAAACCTCGAAAGGAAGATTAAACATGTCTGAAACGGTTTAGACTTTAATTCCCTAAACCTTTTATTGTTCATTTAACAATAAAATTTGTGAACAAGGTGTACTTGCTTGTGAGTTGCATTACAATGTATTGAACAGCTTACAGGAAATCTGCTTGCAACCAGAACTTCTGAACAAGGTGGACAATATATTTTTGTCAGCGTTGTCAGGCTCGAAAACATTACCCTTATTTGTTGTGATGTTAGGAGAGTTTTTCACAAAGCCTGACTTCATTTTCTGAAGAAAACACTTAATATTCTTGATATTTTGTATTATGTAAGTGTTTTGTAAAGTCTTTTACTGCTTCATTGAGGTTCAACCAGACTTGCCTCATCATACTCCTTATGAAACTATTTTTATCATTGATTGAGATAATAATTTGTATTATGAAATTTCGAGTTGTTTGCTTAAAGGTGAGGTTTTTATAATGTCATAGTCCGATTAGACCAGAACTTTAGGTGCCTTGTTTGTTTTGTTTTGTTTTGTTTGTTCCAAGTCAAAAGTGGACTGAAGCCACTTTACACAATGTTAAGTAATAAGACCCAAAATTACTTTTCCAACAAAACCTAGACAAAGACAACTGTAAATATTGTAAGAATAACTGAGTAGTTTTTCTGCTTTTCCTTTTATCAGTAAGATTAACACACTTTCTGTAGTGTTTTCTGTTATATCTGGCTGCATTTAGACAGTTTCAAACCAGAAATGACATACACAGATATTTGCAGACACTCCCTGAAGCACGTAAAACATATAAACCTGACATGGAAGTAATCATTTCCTGCCTCTTCTCTGTATACTGTAGATTGTTTGGTTTCAATGCAGAATAAGCGGAAGTGTTCACTTTAGAACCGAATATGTAAAAGACTTGAGACCAATGGTGTCATATTAAGTTTTGGGTGTGAATTGTTGTATTTCCGCTTGCTGTTAGAATGTAGCTCCTTTACTTTCAAACTAAACTGTCAAAAGACATAAAGAGAGGAGAGCAGAGGTTTTTAGTGACAGGCCCAGTTGAAAACTGAACCCGAAGTACTAAAAATATCTTGTGACCCAGTTTGGACCACC